>NC_053399.1:31762430-34162430 GCF_905171765.1 Bufo bufo | reverse complement strand
ATTGTCAAGGTATGGTATAATGACGATCTCCTTCTCTCTCACATGGGCCATCATCTCTGAAACTATCTTCGTGAAGACCATCGGAGCCTGTGACAGCCCAAAGGGTAAAGCCTGCAACTGAAGATGCAGAAAATCTCTCTCTAACTAGACTGCTACCCTCAGAAACATCTGGTGGCTGGGATGGATAGGGACATGATAGTAGGCATCCCTCAGGTCTACTGTGGCCATTAAGCAGTCCGGGAAAAGACTGTTCACAGCGGACCTGATGAACTCCATACGAAATCTCTCGTACAGGAGATACCGGTTCCAACACTTTAATTTTATTATTGTCCAAAACGAGCCATTTGGGTTTTTTTGACAAGAAAAATGGTTGAATAAAACACCCTTGTCACTTCCTGCTCTGGAACTCTTACCAACACCATTTTCTCTATTAGGGAAAAAACCTCTGAGATGATGGCCGACTGCATTTGTGGGATCTGAACGGTAATCTGCAATTACAAATCTCCCTTCTGGAATGCCTCTAAATTTTTGCTTTAGGCCCTCCCCTATCACAGAATGTATCCACGGGCTGTTGGAGATCTTCTGTCATTGAAGAGAGAAAAAAAAAAAAAAAAAAAAAAAGAGACAGACGACCTCCTACAGGTGCCCTGGCGTCATTGGGACTGCTTTTTTGAGGCATCTGATCCGGAAAAAAGAAATCCCTTATTAAATTTAAAGCATTATTTAAAGTAGGGAAGGAAGAAAGTAACTGTTCCCTAGGGGTACCCACTTAGAGTGAGCCTCTAACTCCCCCATCCACACTTTTAGGGACCTAGCAACAGACGTAGCGGCAATAGCAGGTTTAAAAGCCGCCGCAGAGGCTTCCCAGTTCTTCTTTAAATAAACCTCTGCTCTCCCGGAGCATCAAGCTTTGGGGCCCTAACCCAAGGAGCTGAGATCTGTTCATCAAACAGATACATCCGCTTCACAGAAGAAGAAGCAAAAAACTTCCTATCAGGTTTTTTCCACTCTGGCAAATCACTGCTTGAATGTTTTTATGCACGTCAAACACCTTTCTTTTCTTGGGACCTAAACCTTCAAACAAAGTCCTGGACTGATTGCTGTGGCTTCTGATCATCCAACCCCATGGTAGCTCTAACCGCCTTGACTAGGGAGTTAGGCCCCTTGCAGACGAGCGTTCCTCTCGCAGAGAGTCCGCACTGCAGCACCCAGCCTGACGGGATTCACATAGCATTATACTGATTTATGATGCCATGTAACCCTTACAGTTCTGGAATGTATTGGATAACATTGGCAACATTATTCCAGTGTTATCCAATACATTCTAGAACTGTAAGGGTTACATAGCATCATAAATCAATATAATGCTATGTGACCCCCGGCAGCGCTGGGAGGTCAGGCCGGGAGCTGCGTTGCGGACTCGCTGCGGGAGGAACGCTCGTCTGCAAGGAGCCTTAGTGTTCTTAACATGAAAAAGTGGTTTCCCTGCGGCTTTGTCCTCAGAAGACTCATCTGATGACACTCATTTTCATTGTCACTGGAGGGGGAATCCTTAGCTGCAGAAGTACTGGGGTGGCTTTTAATTAAACCGCTAAATGACTCTTTGACCTCTTCACGGATCATCTGCTTACTGCTGCCCATTAAAGACAGAGTTTCCTCCTCCAATAACTTGCTGATACACAATTGACATAGGGGTTTTGCCCAGGCAGAAGGTTGCTTCTATTTACACACAGCACACGCCCTTTCTTTTGCTCTGGAGGTCTTTCTGGAAGACTCCTTAGACACTTAAGCACAAAACATGACCCCATGAGCACAATTATAAAAAAAAAAAAAAAAAAAAACACATGCTGGGGTATAACCCCACCCTGGTACCAATGTATCATTGGTGGTTTCAGTGCGCTGAGACTGCTTCATATCTCACAGAAAACCATAATGAAGGAAAAACTGCCAACCTACTCCACTCGGCATGGCAGTGAGCTGGCTGGGCTTTTCTCCTCAGCGCGCACAAGCCGGCTCCCTCCCCTTCCGGTCCGCAGCTTCAGCTTCCTCCCACCGCCGCAACCCGGAAGGGAATACAGCACGCTGGCCGGCGGCCGAACATGCGAACACAGCCGCAGTCGCAGTAGCCCAGAAAGGCCAGGACCTGGGAAGGAGAACGAAAGGGGAGGGAGAGAGAAGGGAGCCCAGACTTCTGCAGCGGCTCCTAAAGGAGTCTTATGCCGCATGGGGTGACCCTCCTCACACTATAACAATAGCCGGAGCCCAGCAGCTCCATCTTAGTCTTATCTGGCGGATCCGATTCCCTCCTGCCCCTTAGGACAGGAAACAGAACTGAAGGTAGAGGGGATGATCCCTCTTTTAAAAGGCGGTTCTGGTTCCTGTCCTGAGGAGGTGGAGACGGTCTCTCCAGGGGTGCTGTTCCGTTATTTTCACAGTAGACGACATTGCTGCAGGGAATACCAGAACAATTTCTTTATGTGACATGTTATTGATGATGGGCCAGTCATTTTCTACATTTTCTATATGGATATTTAAAGCTTTATTACTGTAATAATTTGATTCAATGATTTAAATTAAAAGAAATCTCAGATTGTGTCTACTGGAGGCAGTCTCACAATAATTCTTATACTAAAGTAGAACTGAGCGGCAATTCTACACATTAAATGGAAGCATCCCAGCCAAGGAATACATTTTAGGAAAATCTCTCACAACCTTAAAACTACTATCTGTTCAAATCACCACAAAAAGTGGAAAATCCAACCTTTCTCGCGGTTCTTCGGAGGTGCACTTGTCTGGGGCTGAAAAACCGTCACCGGCAGATGAGAATAAACTGGAGCTGCAGCTTCACGGTGGCTTGCGCTGGCATTAATGGCGGAGTTCATAAACTGTGACTGAGAAGCACATAGACAAGAACTGTTAGGACTGAGCTGTACCGTACAATGACTACAGTGTCTTTTCAGACCTATATACGCATCGTGTTTATATGGAGGAGCATATCCTAACACCAAGCATCCATACACACAAGATCAGCATTTAGGAACCAAAGTCTATCACACCAAAACTTGAATTAGTGAAATTGCTTCGGGAAGCAAGCATGTGTGCCAAGGAAGACATGCCCTGTGAGAGCAGGCCGGGATAACTGTACCTTGCAGTAGTACTTATCAAACATGGTAGCAGTGCTTCAATGATGTAGCTATGAACGTGGCCCAAAGGCTTCCATGAGGGCAACATAGGTTGTATATTCAACTCTATGGTGTGGCATAGCCCATCAAGAACCAAAAAAAATCCACACATCTTCCTTCATGGAGGCTTTTTAAGAACAATTGAAGGCTGGCGAGTGGGTGTTCTGGACAACCAACCAAGTGCAGGTGAGGACTGGAAACTTAAAAGTGGCCCTGGAAAAAAAAAACTAAAAAAGTGATCCCATGTTGTAGACAGGTTCAAATTGACAGAAGGTGGGACAACACAAGTAGGCAGGGACAGCAGAAGTGGGGAGGCAGCAAAACCACAGCGCAGCACAAAATACCACTGCCCATGCTGCAGTATTCAACTTTATTACTGCCTCGAGGACAGCAATATAGCTGAATTCAGGAGGGCACCTGCGGCCATTGGCCAGGTGCAAAAGTACCTGATGCTCCTAGCATTAATTACTGCTGAAAGCATCAGATTCTTAGTTAGCTGGAGGGGGTGAGGAAGGCTTGGTTAGTCCCCTGGGCATCAGGAAATTTCCCTGTAAGGTCTATGGCCAGTATCCCCTTGTGAGCCACCGGGCCCACGTTAAGATGCCACACCACAGTCCCTGCTGCCCTGTATCAGCATGGAGAGAATTGTAAAGCCCACTCTATCTTGCAAACAGGGTACCCCAGAAAAGGGAAACCTGGAGTAGTTGAAGGAATTGGTTGGCCAGCATAGACTTCTATTACAATGGAACGCAATACGGAAGTTCGCTCAACACTAGTAACATGCAATCATAAAATTTTTTAAAAAATTGCCTCCGAAGGTGTACATAGCCTTTAAAGGGCTTCTTTCACCCCACTAAACTCATTTTTTTTTTCTGTGTACTTATAATCCCTATCCTGCGATATTGCTATACATTATGTTATTAATAATTTTCGTTCAGTAGATTTGGCAAAAAACGTACTTTTATGATATGCTAATTACCTGTCTACCAGCAAGTAGGGCGTCTACTTGCTGGTAGCAGCCGCAGAAAAAAGCCCCCTCCTCTTGTTGATTGACAGGGCCAGCCGCGATCTCTTCCTCCGGCTGGCCCTGTCAGCATTTCAAAAATCGCGCGCCTGTGTTGATTCGGCGCAGGCGCTCTGAGATAAGGAGGCTTGCCTCTTCAGCACTCCCTCAGTGCGCCTGCGCCGATGATATCACCGAAAGAAAAGACGTCATCGGCGCAGGCGCACTGAGGGAGTGCTGAGGAGGCGAGCCTCCTTATCTCAGAGCGCCTGCGCCGAATCAAAACAGGCGCGTGATTTTTGAAATGCTGACAGGGCCGGCCGGAGGAGGAGATCGCGGCTGGCCCTGTCAATCAACAGAAGGAGGGGGGCGGTTTTCTGCGGCTGCTACCAGCAAGTGGACGCCCTACTTGCTGGTAGACAGGTAATTAGCATATCATAAAAGTACGTTTTTTGCCAAATCTACTGAACGAAAATTATTAATAACATAATGTATGGCAATATGGCAGGATAGGGATTATAAGTACACAAAAAAATATAAAAAATGAGTTTAGTGGGGTGACAGAAGCCCTTTAATTATCAAATGGGGGAGGCTTACAGGACACCCATTGCATGTATGCAGGCAGTACTTACCTGCATCTCCAGCTGCTGCTGCTGGAGCTTTTCCAGATGTTGGAGCCTCTGCTCTGTCAGCAGGGTCAGCTGCCTCTCCAGCTCGCTGACTCTCCCCTGATACAATCTTTCCAGCGGCTGACCCTGGATCTGTCTGTGCTGCTCTGTGAGCGCTTGCAGCTGCCCATCGGCCTCCTGGAGTTTGTTAAGCAGCTGAGTCACAGAGTTCACTTGAGCCTCCAGATTACCCTGAACCTAGGGGACAAGAAAGACAAAATGACCTCAGCCCTGACATCAGCACAGCGGTGGAGAAAGAGATAAGGAAACCGCTCTTTCTACATGACACGTGTTCTGCCTTGCTGCAGCGCTGACCCAAGTGACACTGTCCAGACTATTACAGTTGTTGCTGAAATTCCCTTAAAGGGGCTGTCTCACTTCAGCAACTGGCATTTATCATGTAGAAAATGTTAATACAAGTCACTTACTAATGTATTGTCATCGTCCATATTGTCTCCTTTGCTGGCTCGCATTATACACTGTCAGGACCAGCCTGCAAACCAGCAGTGGTAGTCGTGCTTGCACACTATAGGATAAAGCTCCAGCCTCTCCAGCGGTGACCGTGCAGGGATCCGGAGCGAAGCCCGTGGCACGGAACAGATACGAGGAGTCGGGGCATTGGGGGGAGGGATAACCCCTTTAATGGTCGCTATTCAAAATATCAGTTTCTCTGCTTACCTTATCTATGCCTACATATTGGAAATCCTCACATTTCACATATATAAAGAGTAAGAAAACATATACCTAGAAACCACCTATGAAATATCCACTCACCTTTAGCACTGGAGCAGCGGCAGCGATGGCAGCAGCAGTGGCAGCAGCAATGGTAGCGGTCTGAATCGCACTGGTCTCCTGATTCTTCTCAGCGCTGCTCACAGTCTTTCTACCTTTACCAGCAACATCACCCAGCAGCTGAACGGGAACGCGTTTGGTGACAGGTCCACTCTGGGCTCTGCAGAAGAGAGGACAACTGCTTTACACCCCAATATTTCCAACATTACTGATAGAATAACCTAGTGCTTATTTAATAGGTATCCCCTATCAGGTTAGCCCTTTCTAATAGGGTTTATAGCCTCAACTTGTTCTATTACAGTGGAAAGCCATTAGAAATAGCAGCTTTTGATTTGGCGGTCTCCTTGCTGACATGTGCAGCCATCTACACTTCCCAAAGCTGATCTGTGGAGTTTCAGCTGCTGGACCCATGGTAATAAGCTAAGCATTAGCAGGTCGGAAAATATCCTGAAGGGCCAGCACCGTCCCATGAGAGACATGTATCACCTCTCCACAGAATAACTAATAAATGTTTGGTCACTGGGGCATCATCGCTGAGACCCCCATCTATCAACAGAAGGTCCCAAGCCTCCAGTCTGGAGGAGTTAGAATGAAGCGGTGGCGACGCATGTGCCCTGCTGCCCCATTAACGGTCTATTGGACTGATCGATATAGCCGAGTGCTGTCCCATAGACTTTGAATGAAGCACATGCATGACCACTGTTACATTCAAACTCTTCCGGCTGGGGGGCTAAGGGCCCCCGATTTTAGTGAATCGTGGGGCTCCGAGCAATCAGACATTTATCACCTATGGATAGCAGACAAGGGTTTTTCTTGGAACAGACCCTTTAAGTAAAAACTCCAGCATGAACGCACAAAGGGGTCATTTACTGACATTTTTACTCCGCTTTTGGGCATAGAATTGTCACACGACCCCTTTTGTGAGACCTTTTAAACGCCAGTGCAATAATATTTGTCGCATGGGTGTTTTTACGCTGCATTCAACACAAAGGATTGTCGCGGGGACTGGAAGTTTACAAATTTTACGCCAAGAAAAGGAGTAAAATCTGGTGAAAAACTATGCCAGCCTTGGGCTGGTGTCGATTTTCCAACAGAGGCAAGCACCATCAAGGATGCGCCTAATTTATTTTGTTGTGCATGCCCCATCAGAAATTGGGCGCATCTTCTGGCCAGCATAAAATGTATAAAACACAAAAACTAAAACACACACACACACACACACACACACACCCAGTAACCCAGAATTTAGCACTGGTTCCTGACCGCCAGTAACAGACGTCTTGGTAGACTAGACGTATGCACGTGTGTTAAAGGCACTCAACGAGTGACAACTCTGGATCTCCACTAGACAGCGGACTTGTGACAATTCAGTCCCTGAGAGAGAATCAAAGGGGCCAATGCTGTACAGGCGACATGTGTGAGATCAACAATGGAATCTCTGCCATAGACTTCATTAGAGCCACCTACCTACCTTTTATTTAATGCTGCCAACAAAGTCTCTTTTTGGCCATTAGTAAACTGTGAAATCTGAACGTCCGTACCTGCAATTCAAAGACAGGACAATAGGATACGATACAAATATTATCATTTATATAATCTTAGAGACAAGGCATCATTGTGAATACTTTTTTTAAAGGGGTTGCCCGACTGTTAGGATAGGTCATCAGCATCTGATTGGTGGGAGTCCAACTCCCCAGCGCTGCGCCAATCAGCTGTTTGAAGAGGCCACAGTGCTTTAGTCAGCGCCGCAGCCTATTCATAGGCCAGTAACGTCACCGTGCATCTGTCACATGGCCCAGACGCAGCTCAGTCCCATTCAAGTGAATAGGGTTGAGCTGCAATACCAAGTACAGCCACTATACAACGGACGGCGCTGTGCTTGGTAACCTGCGAGGAAGCAGAATGCTGCTGCCTCCTCAAACAGCTGATCGGAGGGGGTTCATGGGTGTCGGATCCTGAGGATAGGTCATTGATGTCAGAATCTCAGAAAATCCCTTCAAAGACAAAGAATCACTGACAACAAAGGTAATCCCAGGAGTAGATGACAGCGACAGGGGCGGATTGGCCATAGACCTTACAGAGAAATTTCCCGGTGGGCCGATGCCCTAGGGGGCCACCCAAGTCCTCCTCTCTGCTGCTGACCGGGTACATAATGAGCGCTCAATAGTAATTAAAAGGCCAGCGACCGCCAGCGCCATCTCCTGAATTCGACTGCTATGGCCCTGACCTCACCTTCTAAGCCCCCTGCTCCATAGACAACTGGAGGAGGAGGAGGACAAAAAATGGCAGCTTATTGCCACCACAGAGGCTTTTGCGGCAGTATATTGTCCTAGACTGTGTTATTTGGTTCTGCTGGGATGGTACTGTTGACCCCAACTATTTGTGTTGATCCGCCTTCTGTTAATTTGGACCTGCCTACAAATTAGGGCCACTTTTAGATTTTTTTTCCAGTTCCAGGGCCACTTCATGTTCCCAGTCCGCCCCTGGACAGCGATGTGATTCAATAGGTGGGAGAAGAATTATTCCCTATTAGCCCAGCACATGGGATATATCCACATAGGTCATAAACGTGTAAATGATATGTATCAGCCCATCGGAAATAAGAAGTGGCCACTAACTTTTCTGTGTGCTGCCCTCTAGTGGTTTCTTCATGACTGTTTTCTCTTCAGCGGAGTCTTGAAAATGTCTCGTCACATGAACCTTTTGGAGACAACGGATGACAAGAGGTTTGTGCAATAGAACAAGTCATATACTACAGCTTCCATTAGCTGCAAAGCCAGGATCTCTACAGGGGCCTCCACACACAAGAGAAAAGCCGGCCGACCCCACAGATTTCAGCAGGATCGGCCCACTATCTTATGTGTGTGTGTGTGGGTGCCCCAACTGTACCCCAGCAGATGACTTTAGGGGACAGATGTAGTGTGCATCTTTCTATTCTGCGTAAAAGATAAAAGAAACAATTGGAGTGGATATATGGAAAAGGAAAATGGGGCAGGGAATGGAGAGGAAGGAAAGGTAAAGCGCCAGAGGAGAACTTGAAATTAACGTCGAAACACCAACTCGTAATTTACTAGTTACAGTGTGAGGCAGCTGCCCACTGAAAAAGAAACAAAGCACAGGAACACTAACGGTGTGCCATACGCAAGGAAGCAAATAACGATATAGTGAGGCGCCAATTGCACGTATCCGGTGTTGAATAGATAGCGGTTTAAGTAAATATATATATGTGTATATAGAGAATAGCTAGAGCAGCTCAAATTACAGATCTACTAATGTTAAAATATGGCAGCTGTATAGGAACATGCCATAACCACGATTAAAAATCAAGTTAAGTCATGGGACTTACTTCACCGGGGAGGAGGATGAACAGGATAAGCTCAAGACACCTGTCCTCCTTACCTCCCCCGCCGAGGTCGCCTGTAAGATGGATACACACCCCGTCCTCGCAATGAAAGGAAACTTGAGGACTTCAAACCAAGGATGCTTGTTTTATTCTTATTAAAAAGCTTGACGCGTTTCGGGGATTACAGCTAGGTCCCCTTTATCAAGAGCATAAGCATAACATAACACAGGAAAAACTCCCGGTTATATAGGGGAGATGTATATCATTCGTTTGGTGGATTCCATGTGGCATCTCGTTGTGGGCAGTAACTTCCTGGTCACATGACCCCCAGGGCCGGAACAGGAAGTGTGCTCGTGGATAACTTAAACTAAATACCGCTATATTCCAGGAGTTCAATGGATATATTCTTTATTAAAATAACTTAAAATAATTAAAATCATTTTTATAGCTAAATGTCATTTTAATAAAGAATATATCCATTGAACTCCTGGAATATAGCGGTCTTTAGTTTAAGTTATCCACGAGCACACTTCCTGTTCCGGCCCTGGGGGGTCATGTGACCAGGAAGTTACTGCCCACAACGAGATGCCACATGGAATCCACCAAGCGAATGATATACATCTCCCCTATATAACCGGGAGTTTTTCCTGTGTTATGTTATGCTTATGCTCTTGATAAAGGGGACCTAGCTGTAATCCCCGAAACGCGTCGAGTTTTTAATAAGAATAAAACAAGCATCCTTGGTTTGAAGTCCTCAAGTTTCCTTTCATCGCGAGGACGGGGTGTGTATCCATCTTACAGGCGACCTCGGCGGGGGAGGTAAGGAGGACAGGTGTCTTGAGCTTATCCTGTTCATCCTCCTCCCCGGTGAAGTAAGTCCCTTGACTTAACTTGATTTTTAATCGTGGTTATGGCATGTTCCTATACAGCTGCCATATTTTAACATTAGTAGATCTGTAATTTGAGCTGCTCTAGCTATTCTCTATATCGCTATATATATATATATATATATATATATACTTATACCGCTATCTATTCAACACCGGATACGTGCAATTGGCGCCTCACTATATCGTTATTTGTTTCTGTTCTGGCCAGAGGTGTCCCCAAAAACAACACTTGGCCAAGCGAGCACGTGTAGGGAGAAGTCAGGAGAAAGAGCCGTCAGGCAAGCGAGCACTCGTACTGAGCGAGCCCTACAAGGCACCGTGCTTGGTGTAACAGTCAATTTCATGGTGACAGGTGCCCTTTAAGACTACATTACAGTGTACTCTGAGAGAACTCCGTCAAGCCACAAAATAGGTCATTTACATAGAAATGACTGAATATTTCCCGATAAATAAAGTAATATAGAGGAAGTAACTGCGCTTCCAGTACCAGTGATACAAAGGACTGGCTCTCTCTTACCTTTTGGGATGGAGAATGGGTTTTCGGCACTGTGGAGCCATTCCTCGTATCTAAAAAGTGATAGCAATGATTACAGAAATCCAAAATAATTCTATACACCGAGCAAATGTCCAATCTATGGGTGTCCGCCACAGGGGAACGACCTCAAGGCAATCTCATAAAAAAAAAAGAGGTCGAAATTATATTAAGGGCAGACGTCCTTCAGGAATCGCAGGCTGCCTTTAACCCTCTGCCTGCCAAAAACATATGTAATGCATCATCATTTTGCACTGGCTCAAATATAAGAGCTAGAGCATGCAATATTAGGGGAGCAGCATTCATTTTGACCCTTTAATGACCACCCGCTGTCTTTTCTGATCTCTGTATTAAGCTAGTTTCACATCCGCCGGGCGAATTCCGGCAGAGAACAGACTGACGGAATTCTCTGGATCCGGAATGCCCGCTGGCCCCATTAAGTATAAGGGGGTCCGGTGGAGATCCGTACGGCAGACAATGCAGAGAATCGGCCAGACACAAACCGCTTTGTGTTCTTAGAGCCGCGTTTTGCTCTACAGCCAGGATTGGAGGTAGTTCCAGTCCCAACTGTTAACCCTCTGATTGCCCCAGTCTGTGATTACAACGTGATCAAAAGGGATTTCCCCCTCTGATTGGGTTCCACAGTGATGTGATGGGAGGCTGGGTAGTCAGCCCCGGGCACCTAGGAATGACCCCAGGTCTGTACACTCAGCAATCCTGCTGTTCGGGCACGCTGGTATTACCCTTCCCACAGCCTGTGCCATACAGGAGTACACTAATAGATTAGAAGCATAAAATACATTTACAAGAAAGTCATTCCTTCACAGGTTTCTAAAAGAATGTAATAAAAAGATGTAATTAAAAATGTTAATAAACAAGCAAAAAAATAATAAATAAAAAATTTATTTTCCTGAAATACATTTCATTGTACAGACTTTACATAAAAGCAACAAAAAAATATATAATAATAATAATAATAAAAAAACACAACTAAAATAACCTGAACACCTCATTCAACAACCTATCCACAGGGCAGGGGAAACAGAGTGTTAGTCACAAAATTCCCCTTGGACGAAGTCCAAAGAAGGTATTAGGAGTAACTACCGGGCGCCAGAGGGGAGGAAGAAGTAAAATAGGCTAGTAGTTTTAAAAGACAAGTGGTGAAAGGCTGCCGGAAGTGGTTGGATGTGTGTCAGGCAGATGCATATCATAAGGAAAGTGAGAGAAGAGCAAAAAAATAGCCGGATCACAGTGCAGGCGCCAATCCCCAAGCTAAAACAGGGTCAAATACAGATAGAAGCCCGTGGAGATGGAGCCTCGATTTAAAGAAAGGGAATTATCCAGAAGTACCTCCCGTGGTGGCTGCGGTTCTTCAAGCGATCCTGGCGGGGGAGTGAAGCCTATGGGTGTCTTGATCTTTATCCCATAGACTACCTCCCCAGTGAAGTGAGTTACCTATACACTTATTTAGATTATTATTTTTATATACATTGGTATGTACGGATTTGATGTCCAGGTTGATAACACCACCTCGTTCTCTATTCATGGTTTTTTTCCCCGCTTTGAACCGTCTTACACCTATTATATCTCAAAAATTGCCAAATAATTCTCCATCTCCACGGGCTTCTAGCTCTATTTGACCCTGTTTTAGCTTGGGGATTGGCGCCTGCACGGTGGTCCGGCTATTTTTTGCACTTATCCCCTATGCAATGGATGGGGGTCAAATGAGAGGGGTTGTGCCATGAAAAATATTCTACATTGTTCAAACCAGCACCTTCCGTATAGCCAGCGAGGTATTCAATAAAATGTATGTGTATAGCGCCACCTGCTGCTTGTTCTTTTCCTTATTTCTCTGTCCACCTCACTGAGGTGGTCGCACATGCTCAGTTTAAATCTTCACATGTCACCAGCCTTATGTTCTGTTAGAAGCTGTGGCAGTTACAGTGAGAAAGATGCAGCACAAGGGACATGGCCCCTGACCTGTGATAGGGAGAGAGAGAGCTGCAGCAGAAAGGACACTCCTCCTGAGCTGCCAGCTTGATATAAATCTAGCAAAGCAATTGGAGCAATGAATGGGGAGATCTTGGAATCCATGTGAGGTACAGGGCTGGTTCTGGCTTGGTTAGAAAGAGACTGTCATGGACTATATGATGTCTGATTTTCAAATTTTACATGCATCATGGCATAACCCCTTTAAGTAAGAGAAGGAAGGAAAATCCTAACCTGTCACTGCCTGCTCCTGTCCCCTCTCCCCTGCACAGCCTTCCAGTCCAGTCAGAGGCATGATGCATAGACTAGTTCTTGATGTTATCACCCCCCTTCTTAGGATCACCATACACATTAGCTCGCTTGCCCAGAGCTCTCTCTCCTGACTCCCTCCCCCATACATGCTTTCTAGGCATGTGCGCTACATAGGGATAGGGCAGTAAGGGCTCGCTCACACAAACGTATTTTGCGTTGCGTATATGGGCCGTTTTCTGCGTTCCGCATAGGGTCCACCAGTCATTTAAACGGGTCCGTAAAAGATTGTGTGCTGTCCGCATCCGTTGCTCCGTTCCGTGGCCCCGCAAAAATGATGAGGCCTATCCTATTCTTGTCCGTTTTGCAGACAAGAATAGGCATTTCTATAATGGACCTCCTGTTCCGTTCCGCAAATTGCAGATGGCACATAGGCGGCTTCCGTTTTTTGCGGATCGGCAATTGGCAGCCCGCAAAAAACAGCACGGTCGTGTGAACGAGCCCTAAGCCGGATACCTCTGGTTGGAGTCTGATCTCCCTCAGGACATAAGGATCACGATTGTTGAAATCCAACTGCCCGATCCTCATCTGCCACCAGGGGATAGTCTCCCGACCTTTACAAAGACAAGCTGTCAGCGTGTTTAGACTACGTGCACACACGACGGATACGCTTCAGATTTTCTGCTGCATCATCCTCAGCAGAACACGAAATGTCAGCCAAACAGGACACAAAAAAAAAAAAATTATGCTAAATCTGACTTTTTTTGGCAGATTTTCACCCCAAATTTAAACCTCAGCAATGCATAGGGTGATACCCGCAACAAAATCCAAGCAGATTTTGCTGCAAATTCTCTGAGGGAATCAAGCAGTAGTGTCAGGGGCGCTGGCGGCAGCCTTGTGTCATTATGGGAACATATTCCGTATTCTGGCTTAACAGTGTATTAGCTGCAGCTCGCTGAGAGTACTGCGACATATTCATGAGCTGCGGGGTTCTCCCACTGACAGACAGCGCTCATAATATTACTGTTCATGGGAGGAAAGCTGTCAGTCAGTGGCAGGCAGCCAAGACATGCTGACAGGTTCCCTTTATCGTCTTCCCTCTATTTGTATACAAGTAAAATGTGATACATGTAATGTAGACTTTAGCCACAAGGTGGCACTGTGTTACCAGGGATCATGAAAAGATCCTAACGTAGGCCCAAAAATTTAATAAAAAAAAAATCATATGACATTACTCAACTCAGTGGACAAGTGGGAAGTCTTCAGAGCCTTTCACCTTTTTCGCATTTTGTTCGGTTGTGGTCTTGTGCTAAAATAAAAAGCTTCATAGAAATGAATTGAGCAGGGGCGGTGTGCAGTCCGACAGCTGCTCTGTCCATTTTGGGGGGGGGGGGGGGGGGGGGAGCTCCTTGGGTTTGTAACCAGAACTTTTTTTGAACCGGAATACCTTTATACTTCAGCTTTCCCTCCCCAGAAAGCATCTTTTGCGGCCCCCTTTGAAATGAACGGGTCCGCACCCGTTCCGCAAAATACCGCAGCACAAAATACCTCCCCAGCAGCACCAAATTAATACCACAGTCATTTGCCCTGGGGGGCTCTCCTGGTCTTGTTTTGGGCTGATGGCCTTCCTGAGTTGCTAGCCATACTGGCACCTGTGTGATATCAGTAGGGGCGGCACTGCCAGGCTGATGGTTACGGGGGTGTACATATGAAGAGGTTCTGATGTATGCCGACACTGGTGGGTCCCCGCGCCTCACCACCCAGTGAGCTGAGCCTCTCAGCCAGAGAAGCACTGGATTAAACAATGTCAAGTACAAAGGTCCCATCAATAAAGTCAAAAAACATCCATTAATGGGGTTCTCTGCACCTTCAAAACTGATGGCTTCTCCTGAAGGGTCCAACGCCCTATTGCACTCCACGACGAGAGGGCCTTGGTGCTCCTGTGAACGTGTGGCCCCTTGTTTACATCGGCACAGCTGCTCACCTGTCGTCTCTTCTGACATGTCCTAATGAAACAACAATTCTTAGTTCTCTTCTTCTTCTTCTGTTATTCCTCCTGGAAATGCAAGTAGAAATTCACAACTGGACGTTACCATTCTCCTTGTCCATGCGCTAGAGCAGGGATCAGCAACCTTCGTCACTTCAGCTGTTGTGACACTACAACTCCCAGCAGGCACACTTACTCGGCTGTTTTTGTAACTCCCACAGAAGTGAAAGTAGGATTATGGGAGTTGTAGTTTCAGAACAGCTGGAGTGCGGGAGGGTGCTGATCCCTGCGCTAGACCAGGGGTCCGCAACCTTCGGCACTCCAGCTGTTGTGAAACTACAACTCCCAGCATGCTCCATTCATTTCTATGGGAGTTATGAGAAGAGCAGAGCAAGTGTGCATGCTGGGAGTTGTAGTTTCACAACACCTGGAGTGCCGGAGGTTGCCTACCCTTGCGGTAGACAATGTGACAAGGTCTGCACTGATTGGTCAGTGTACACACCCTGGTGTTCATTTATTCATACATTTCCAAGAGGAATAACTGAGGAACGGCACAATGCAGCCCTAGAAAAGATACCCAATGTAAAACGGCACAAAACCAACCAGACCCTGAGCGGACATTGTCCCATTCTGTCATTTTTAGTTGCAGGATTCAGGAAAAGTTGCGCGACAACCACCATGGAAAGAATTCAGCCACTACTGAGTTGTCAGATTCCTGAAGGATGTAATATGACTGTATAACTACAGGGCAACTCTAGAAAAGCTGGGTGACTACCCGCGTACCTACTTACCATCCATTAGGGTGAAGGCGACAGCGGGATACTTGTTAGCAGGTAGAGCCGGCGGGATGTGGGCAGGGTCTCGCTTCTTAAAGGCAAAGTCTGGGAGGACGGGAGCGGGCACCTCCCGCAACCTCTTCACCGAGATGTGCACCCTCCTGGCATCGCAGTCCTGGCGTCCACTACCATCAGCAGATGCCACCTGACTGTGCTCCATTCTGGAGGCCACTGAAACAGGGCGCCCAAGGCCTCCTCCTGCTGCCTCACTGGGGCTGGTTTCACCTGGGGCCAGTCTCCCATGAGCAGTGGGGGGTCTGCTGTCCTCCTTACTGTGGAAGGTCTTATGGACACTTGTGGAGCGGATGAGGACGTCACTAGCAGTAGTGCTGGCCATGGAATCCAGGCTAATATCAGAAGCTTCTTCCCTCATCCCTCAACAGCAGTCAGGACGACACTGCTCGTCTATGGCTGTTACCCGGTCACTAGGCTGCAAAACATCAACAGGGGGAAACATATAGAGGCGGACAGCGACTATTACTGTAGCTAATACAACGCTATTGTAGGAGGTGTCGTCAATTCAGTAGGCTCCACTAAGGACGGCGGCCATCTCTTCAGAGACCGTTTGTTCATTGAACCCGGGCGAAATGTCTGCGCCAAAATGGCTTCCGAAAACGGAGACAGCATTAGTTGTAGCACAACGGCCTCTAGCAGACTCCTGCAAGTAATAACGGTTGGAACGTCAGCGTGAAATAGTGTTCCGGCCGGAAACAGAGCAGCGTGTACACATAGTACCGGAAAAACGGTGCTGACTTTATTAAGAACACATTATGGTCTGTTCTGAAAACAATAAAATTCGTAGGCATAATATTGTAAAAGTGTTTTTAAAGTATTAGGGCTGACCTTTAACATAGTCATTCAAAAAGAGAGGGGAAAACTATCTAAAAATCAAGGATACATATACCTTATGAAAATGATACACACATATGTGGAACGCTGCATTAAGAACCCCTAAATCTGACGGTGGGTCCACAAAAGTTATGAAGAGACGCAGGCCTCTACGTAACTTTGGCGGATCCACTGGCCAAGATGCTGCCGTACCACTTAGTTGTGGTAGATGTGATGCAGTTCTGCTGCTTCTGTAAAACGTAGTTCTTCTCTGTCGTCAGCCGCAGTTTTGGCCATGTGGCACAGTTTCACGCCTTCACCGAAACCTTTTTTCAATTACCTTTTGAGCAGTTTCCCAGTTGTATTGCTGTTGGTATTTCTTCAATTTTTTAATTTCTATTTACAGTAATTTATTATCAATTTTATATGTTATGTACCTGATGAAATCAGCTTAATGCCCACGAACATTTCTCAATGTTACTGTTCTTAATCTGTCCACCCTGTGTCTTTTAAAATATATTCTGTTTCTATCTCCGGCTTTTGAGCCCCCATTTATAAAATAATGCATCCCCACTATATACTGCACCCATATGTGGTCCTGTATATTACACTGCACCCCATGTATAGTCCTGTATATTACACTGCACCTCATGTAAAGTCCTGTATATTACACTGCACCCCATGTATAGTCCTGTATATTACACTGCACCCCGTGTATAGTCCTGTATATTACACTGCACCTCATGTAAAGTCCTGTATATTACACTGCACCCCATGTATAGTCCTGTATATTATACTGCACCTCATGTATAGTCCTGTATATTATACTGCACCTCATGTGTGGTCCTGTATATTATACTGCACCTCATGTATAGTCCTGTATATTATACTGCACCTCATGTATAGTCCTGTATATTATACTGCACCCCATGTAAAGTCCTGTATATTACACTGCACCCCATGTATAGTCCTGTATATTACACTGCACCCCGTGTATAGTCCTGTATATTACACTGCACCCCATGTAAAGTCCTGTATATTACACTGCACCCCATGTATAGTCCTGTATATTATACTGCACCTCATGTATAGTCCTGTATATTATACTGCACCTCATGTGTGGTCCTGTATATTACACTGCACCCCATGTATAGTCCTGTATATTATACTGCACCTCATGTGTGGTTCTGTATATTACACTGCACCCCATGTATAGTCCTGTATATTATACTGCACTCCGTGTATAGTCCTGTATATTATACTGCACCCCATGTATAGTCCTGTATATTACACTGCACTCATGTGTAGTCCTGTATATTATACTGCACCCCATGTAAAGTCCTGTATATTACACTGCACCCCATGTATAGTCCTGTATATTACACTGCACCCCATGTATAGTCCTGTATATTACACTGCACTCATGTGTAGTCCTGTATATTACACTGCACCTCATGTAAAGTCCTGTATATTACACTGCACCCCATGTATAGTCCTGTATATTACACTGCACCCCATGTATAGTCCTGTATATTATACTGCACCTCATGTGTGGTCCTGTATATTACACTGAACCCCATGTAAAGTCCTGTATATTACACTGCACCCCATGTAAAGTCCTGTATATTACACTGCACCCCATGTAAAGTCCTGTATATTACACTGCACCCCATGTATAGTCCTGTATATTACACTGCACTCATGTGTGGTCCTGTATATTATACTGCACTCATGTGTGGTCCTGTATATTACACTGCACCCCATGTATAGTCCTGTATATTACACTGCACTCATGTGTAGTCCTGTATATTACACTGCACCTCATGTGTGGTCCTGTATATTACACTGCACCCCATGTGTAGTCCTGTATATTACACTGCACCCCATGTATAGTCCTGTATATTACACTGCACCCCATGTATAGTCCTGTATATTACACTGTATACCATGTGTAGTCCTGTATATTACACTGCACCCCATGTGTAGTCCTGTATATTACACTGCACCTCATGTGTGGTCCTGTATATTACACTGCACCCCATGTGTAGTCCTGTATATTACACTGCACCCCATGTGTAGTCCTGTATATTATACTGCACTCATGTATAGTCCTGTATATTATACTGCACCCCATGTATAGTCCTGTATATTACACTGCACCCCATGTGTAGTCCTGTATATTACACTGCCCCTATGTATAGTCCTGTATATTATACTGCACACCATGCAGACATCCCAACCTGCAAAAACTCATTTCAGGGAGGTGCACTTCTCATTTCAGGGAGGTTCTCTTATTTTTTTCTTTCACTAACTTTTTATTACATTTCAGGGCTCTTTCACACTTGCGTTCTTTTCTTCCGGCATAGAGTTCCGTTGTCGGGGCTCTATGCCGGAAGAATCCTGATCAGGATTATCCTAATGCATTCTGAATGGAGAGAAATCCGTTCAGGATGCATCAGGATGTCTTCAGTTCCGGAACGGAACGTTTTTTGGCCGGAGAAAATACCGCAGCATGCTGCGCTTTTTGCTCCAGCCAAAAATCCTGAAGACTTGCCGCAAGGCCGGATCCGGAATTAATGCCCAATGAAAGGCATTGATCCGGATCCGGCCTTAAGCTAAACGTCGTTTCGGCGCATTGCCGGATCCGACGTTTAGCTTTTTCTGAATGGTTACCATGGCTGCCGGGACGCTAAAGTCCTGGCAGCCATGGTAAAGTGTAGCGGGGAGCGGGGGAGCAGCATACTTACCGTCCGTGCGGTTCCCGGGGCGCTCCAGAGTGACGTCATGGCGCCCCAAGCGCATGGATCACGTGATCGCATGGCACGTCATCCATGCGCATGGGGCGCTCTGACGTCATTCTGGAGCGCCCCGGGAGCCGCGCGGACTGTAAGTATACTGCTCCCCCGCTCCCCACTACTACTATGGCAACCAGGACTTTAATAGCGTCCTGGCTGCCAAAGTAACACTGAAAGCATTTTGAAGACGGATCCGTCTTCAAATGCTTTCAGTACACTTGCGTTTTTCCGGATCCGGCGTGTAATTCCGGCAAGTGGAGTACACGCCGGATCCGGACAACGCAAGTGTGAAAGAGGCCTTACAAACATATGCAGTATCTGCACACTTTGCTCTATGGTGTGGAGGACTGGGCTCATTCCCTGCCCCAAATTATCCTATTTCTGTATATGATTAAAGGGATTCTGTCACCACCTATAAGCCCTGTGAGCTAAACATATGCTCATGTCCAGGTAGCATTCTGATTTCTAAGGTGGCCTGATAAAAGCTATTTGTGGCTTTATCATGCGGAAAAACAGGTTTTACTAACCTGTCAATCATTGAATTAAGGTGCCCAAGCAGGGGAGGTCTGTGGATGCATGGTGCCCTGCCGCACGCATCGCCGTTTGTTCCCAGCGCCGCCTTCTACTCCTCAGTGCCGCCTCTCCCTCTCCCTCCCTCCCGCTTTGAGATCTTGCGCGTGCGCATAGGCTCAGCCTGATGCGCCGTTGCGGACTGCTGGCATCGGCTTCTTCTTACACAGTGCGCACGCGCCAAGATGGGGACACTGCTACAGGTTGCCGGAAAGGTTTACTGCGAGTAAAGTAGAGATGGGAAGTTCGGATCTTTCACATGAATCGGTTCATTTGAATCAGTTCATTCAAATGAATGATTCATGAATCGAATCTTCGGTTCATTCGCTGAGCTGACAAGAAGCAAGTGAACCCTGTGTGTAATTATCTACCCCACTGTAGGAAAAAAAACAAGCATGGGGAGGGGGGGATTTAACACTGGGGTAAATAATATATAATTAAAATGGAGGGTTAAATGTGTAAATGTATTTAAAAAAAATACATCTCTCTCAATAGTTCTATAGCTACTGAATGAGACAGAAGAAGATGCCTTTAACATATATATCTCCTTGAGAAGCCAATTTGACCCTAAAGGGTTAATTCAACCTGTAATCTAAACTCTGTCCTGTCACTTCTCTTATCTCTCTGCTCTGCTATCAGTAAACCTTTCCGGGAGATTTTGTCTCACATGTGGGTGTCAGGGAGCCGCTATCTAATAGCGGGAGACTCCCTGAACTTCAGGGAGACTTGAGATCCCTGCACCATGTATAGTCCTGTATATTATACTGCACCCCATGTATAGTCCTGTATATTACACTGCACCCCATGTATAGTCCTGTATATTACACTGCACCCCATGTATAGTCCTGTATATTACACTGCACCCCATGTATAGTCCTGTATATTACACTGTATACCATGTGTAGTCCTGTATATTACACTGCACCCCATGTATAGTCCTGTATATTACACTGCACCCCATGTGTAGTCCTGTATATTATACTGCCCCCATGTATAGTCCTGTATATTACACTGCCCCCATGTATAGTCCTGTATATTACACTGCCCCCATGTATAGTCCTGTATATTACACTGCCCCTATGTATAGTCCTGTATATTATACTGCACCCCATGTATAGTCCTGTATATTACACTGCACCCCATGTGTAGTCCTGTATATTATACTGCCCCTATGTATAGTCCTGTATATTACACTGCCCCATGTATAGTCCTGTATATTATACTGCCCCCATGTGTGGTCCTGTATATTACACTGCACCCCATGTATAGTCCTGTATATTACACTGCCCCTATGTATAGTCCTGTATATTACACTGCACCCCATGTGTAGTCCTGTATATTACACTGCCCCTATGTATAGTCCTGTATATTATACTGCATCCAGTGTAGAGTCCTGTATATTGTAGTGCACCTCATGTATAGTTCTGTGTATTATACAACAATCCAGTGTAAAGTATCAGAAATATCTTTAAAATGTTTTATTGCAAAAATGTTACATTATAGATAAATATCTGCAGGCACTCCCATCATCTCATACAGAAGGTATCACTTCCATAATCTGATATGCAATTTATCACTCCTATCATCTCTACCTCATATATAATACAGTATATTACTCCCATCATCTCGCACATTAGGTCAGAGTGACAGTAAAACTGTCTTTGTTGCCCCTAGCAACCAATCACAGCCCTGCTCTAATTTTTCCAAAGCAATTTTAGAAAAGAAAACTGAGAGGTTGAGGGATTTACAGTCAGGTCCATAAATATTAGGACATCGACACAATTCTAACATTTTTGGCTCTATACACCACCACAATAGATTTGAAATAAAAACGAACAAGATGTTCTTTAACTGCAGACTGTCAGATTTAATTTGAGGGTATTTACATCCAAATCAGGTGAACGGTGTAGGAAATACAACACTTTGCATATGTGCCTCCCACTTGTTAAGGGACCAAAAGTAATAGGACAGAATAATAATCATAAACCAAACTTTCACTTTTTAATACTTGGTTGCAAATCCTTTGCAGTCATTTACAGCCTGAAGTCTGGAACGCATAGACATCACCAGACGCTGGGTTTCATCCCTGGTGATGCTCTGCCAGGCCTCTACTGCAACTGTCTTCAGTTCCTGCTTGTTCTTGGGGCATTTTACCTTCAGTTTTGTCTTCAGCAAGTGAAATGCATGCTCAATCAGATTCAGGTCCGGTGATTGACTTGGCCATTGCAGAACATTCCACTTCTTTCCCTTAAAAAACTCTTTGGTTGCTTTTGCAGTATGCTTTGGGTCATTGTCCATCTGCACTGTGAAGCGCCGTCCAATGAGTTCTGAAGCATTTGGCTGAATATGAGCAGATAATATTACCCGAAACACTTCAGAATTCATCCTGCTGCTTTTGTCAGCAGTCACATCATCAATAAATACAAGAGAACCAGTTCCATTGGCAGCCATACATGCCCACGCCATGACACTACCACCACCGTGCTTCACTGATGAGGTGGTATGCTTAGGATCATGAGCAGTTCCTTTCCTTCTCCATACTCTTCTCTTCCCATCACTCTGGTACCAGTTGATCTTGGTCTCATCTGTCCATAGGATGTTGTGAAGGCTTTTTTAGATGTCGTTTGGCAATCTCTAATCTGGCCTTCCTGTTTTTGAGGCTCACCAATGGTTTAGATCTTGTGGTGGACCCTCTGTATTCACTCTGGTGAAGTCTTGATTGTTGACTTTGACACACATACACCTTCCTCCTGGAGAATGTTCTTGATCTGGCCAACTGTTGTGAAGGGTGTTTTCTTCACCAGGGAAAGAATTCTTCGGTCATCCACCACAGTTGTTTTCCGTGGTCTTCCGGGTCTTTTGGTGTTGCTGAGCTCACCGCTGCATTCCTTCTTTTTAAGAATGTTTCAAACGCCTAATGTTTTTGCTATCTCTCTGATGGGTTTGCTTTGTTTTTCAGCCTAATGATGATTTGCTTCACTGATAGTGACAGCTCTTTGGATCTCATCTTGAGAGTTGACAGCAACAGATTCCAAATGAAAATAGCACACTTGAAATGAACTCTGGACCTTTTATCTACTCATTGTAATTGGGATAATGAGGGAATAACACACACCTGGCCATGGAACAGCTGAGAAGCCAATTGTCCCATTACTTTTGGTTCCTTAACAAGTGGGAGGCACATATGCAAACTGTAATTCCTACACCGTTCACCGATTTGGATGTAAATACCTTCAAATTAAAGCTGACAGTCTGCAGTTAACCCCTTAAGGACTCAGGGCGTACCGGTACGTCCTAAGTTTAAATCGCGATTGCAGCGCGGCAGGGTTTAATCGCAACAGGATGTCCGCTGAAATCATGTCTTGCGGCTTTTACCTTATCCGGCGGTTGCGGGTGGTGGTGCCATCGGGTCCCCATGCAGCTGTAGGGGGGACCCGATGGCATGGAAGGCAACGCGATGGCTAAGGAAGGCATTGCGCTGCCTTCCGGTGACAAGCCTGTGAGATCCAGCCCCCTGGATGTATTACTCATACAGCCAATGCATTCCAATACAGAAGTATTGGAATGCATTGTAAAAGGGATTAGACCCCCAAAAGTTAAAGTCCCAAAGTGGGACCAAAAATAAAGTAAAAAAAAAAGTTGAAAAATTAAAGTTTTCCCCCCAAAAAATTAAAAGTTTCAAGTAAAAATAAACAAAAACGTCATTTTCCCCAAATAAAGTAAAAAAAAAAATAGTAAAAAATAGGGGGGAAAAAAAGTATACATATTAGGTATCGCCGCGTCCATATCGACCGGCTCTATAAACATATCACATGACCTAACCCCTCAGATGAACACCGTAAAATATAAAAAATGTGCTAAATAAACCATTTTTTTGTCACCTTACATCACAAAAAGCACAACAGCACGCGATCAAAAAGGCGTTTGCCCACCAAAATAGTACTAATCTAACTGTCACCTCATCCCGCAAAAAATGAGCCCCTACCTGAGACAATCGCCCAAAAAATAAAAAAAACTATGGCTCAGAATATGGAGACACTAAAACATCATTTTTTTTGTTTCAAAAATGATATTATTGTGTAAAACTTACATAAATAAATAAAAAGTATACATATTAGGTATCGCCGCGTCCGTATTGACCGACTCTATAAAAATATCACATGACCTAACCCCTCAGATGAACACCGTAAAAAATAAAAAATAAAAACTGTGCTAAATAAACAATTTTTTGTCACCTTACATCACAAAAAGTGTAATAGCAAGCGATCAAAAAGTCATATGCACCCCAAAATAGTGCCAATAAAACCGTCATCTCATCCCGCAAAAATCATACCCTACCCAAAGTAATCGCCCAAAAACTGAAAAAATTATGGCTCTCAGACTAAGGAAACACTAAAACATGATTTTTTTTGCTTCAAAAATGAAATCATTATGTAAAACTTACATAAATAAAAAAAAAGTATACATATTAGGTATCGCAGCGTCCGCAATAACTTGCTCTATAAAAATATCACAGGACCTAACCTTTATGCAGCCAGCATAGGAACGTTACAGCCCACCTGAACCATTTTTACGCAAAACATATATACGCTTGGTTCTTTAAAGTGGCATACACATATGCAATAACATCGTACATACAGGAATGACAATATACAGTGGCTGGGTTTGCCACAGTCACATGCACCCCAAAATAGTGCCAATAAAACCGTCATCTTATCCCGCAAAAATCATACCCTACCCAAGGTAATTGCCCAAAACCTGTAAAAATTATGTCTCTCAGATTTAAAAAATGAAATCATTGTGTAAAACTTACATAAATAAAAATAAAAGTATACATATTAGGTATCGCCGCATCCGTGACAACCTGGTCTATAAAAATATCACATGATCTAACCTGTCAGATGAATGTTGTAAATAACAAAAAATAAAAAAAGGTGCCAAAACAGCTATTTCTTGTTACCTTGCCTCACTAAAAGTGTAATATAGAGCAACCAAAAATCATATGTACCCTAAACTAGTACCAACAATACTGCCACCCTATCCCGTAGTTTCTAAAATGGGGTCACTTTTTTGGAGTTTCTACTCTAGGGGTGCATCAGGGGGGCTTCAAATGGGACATGGTGTAAAAAAAAAACAGTCCAGCAAAATCTGCCTTCCAAAAACCGTATAGCATTCCTTTCCTTCTGCGCCCTGCCGTGTGCCCGTACAGCAGTTTAAGACCAGATATGAGGTGTTTCTGTAAACTACAGAATCAGGGCCATAAATATTGAGCTTTGTTTGGCTGTTAACCCTTGCTTTGTTAGGCTACTTTCACACTAGCGTTCGGGGCTCCGCTTGTGAGCTCCGTTTAAAGGCTCTCACAAGCGGCCCCGAACGCATCCGTACTGCCAAAATGCATTCTGAGTGGATGCGGATCCGCTCAGAATACATCAGTCTGGCAGCGTTCAGCCTCCGCTCCGCTCAGCAGGCGGACACCCGAACGCAGCTTGCAGCGTTCGGGTGTCCGCCTGGCCGTGCGGAGGCAAACGGATCCGTCCAGACTTACAATGTAAGTCAATGGGGACGGATCCGTTTGAAGTTGACACAATATGGCTCAATTTTCAAACGGATCCGTCCCCCATTGACTTTCAATGTAAAGTCTGGACGGATCCGTCTGAACAACTTTCACACTTAGAATTTTTTCTAAACTATAATGCAGACGGATCCGTTCTGAACGAATCCAAACGTCTGCATTATAGGAGCGGATCCGTCTGTGCAGACACCAGACGGACCCGCTCTGAACGCAAGTGTGAAAGTAGCCTTACTGGGAAAAATTGATTAAAATGGAAAATTTGCCCAAAAATTTTAATTCAGAAATTTCATCTCCATTTGCCAATAACTCTTGTGGAACACCTAAAGGGTTAACGACGTTTGTAAAATCAGTTTTGAATGCCTTAAGGGGTGTAGTTTCTTAGATGGGGTCACTTTTATGGAGTTTCTACTCTAGGGGTGCATCAGGGGGGCTTCAAATGGGACATAATGTAAAAAAAAACAGTCCAGCAAAACCTGCCTTTCAAAAACCGTATGGCATTCCTTTCCTTCTGCGCCCTGCCATGTGCCCGTACAGCGGTTTACGACCACATATGGGGTGTTTCTGTAAACTACAGAATCAGGGCCATAAATATTGAGTTTGGTTTGGCTGTTAACCCTTGCTTTGTAACTGGAAAAAAATTATTAAAATGGAAAATCTGCCAAATAAGTGAAATTTTGAAATTGTATCTCTATTTTCCATTAATTCTTGTGGAACACCTAAAGGGTTAACGACGTTTGTAAAATCAGTTTTGAGTGGTTTCTATTATTTAAGCCTCGCAAAGTGACTTCAGACCTTAACTGGTCCCTGAAAATTGAGTTTTTGAAAATTTCTGAAAAATTTCAAGATTTGCTTTTAAACTTCTAAGCCTTGTAACATCCCCAAAAAATAAAATATCATTCCCAAAATGATCCAAACATGAATTAGACATATGGGGAATGTAAATTAATAACTATTTTTGGAAGTATTACTATGTATTATAAAAGTAGAGAAATTTAAACTTGGAAATTTGCAATTTTTTACAAATTTATGTTAAATTTGGTATTTTTTTATAAATAAAAATTTATTTTTTTGACTTCATTTTACCAGTGTCATGAAGTACAATATGTGACGAAAAAACTATCTCAGAATGGCCTGGATAAGTCAAAGCGTTTTAAAGTTATCAGCACTTAAAGTGACACTGGTCAGATTTGCAAAAAATGGCCAAGTCCTTAAGGTGAAATAGGTCTGAGTCCTTAAGGGGTTAAAGCACATCTTGTTCGTTTCATTTCAAACCCATTGTGGTGGTGTAAAAAGCCAAAAATGTTAGAATTGTGTCCATGTCCCAATATTTATGGACCTGACTGTAGATGACCATGGGGCAGAGGTGGTGAAATGGGCAAAAAGGAAATCTGTCCTTGTTGCCCATAGCGACCAATCACAGTGCAGAATGCAAAATGAAAGCTGCTCTGTGATTGGCTGCTACAGGAACCAAAGTTCTTCTTTTAGATGGTTTCATAAATCTGCCCCATAATTCCACCTCTGGGGTCATATATCCCACCACTCACCCCAAAATCTATAGGAAGAAAATGAACAGACATGAAGAAAATTACATGCAAGAACATGTATGTAGATGCTGTGATATTACAAAAATTGTCCCTAGAACACTCCTAGGGGCCAAGTGTGAGCCTATTACATTCAAAATGGCCGCTATCATGCTAAGGCACTTCTTGTGATGTCATCATTAGAATGCCACCATCATGCTTGTCTCCCCTTGTTTGCCCCCCTTGCTATGCCGTGACCCTTTCACTTGTGATGTCATAAAGGGGAATCATGACCTAACAATCAGGGGGTGTGGTCTAATCCCATAAATCAGGGTCGCTCCCTGACATCAGTGTCAGTTTCTCTAGCTGGCTGTCACCATGGGGAAGTCTAGGAAGAGGAGGAGGTTGACTGTACCTGTGGTGAACGCTGTAGAGAGCATGGATATCGGCCCACGGCAGTATCCAGATGATGCAGACATGGAGTCTGTCCACGAGGATGAGAAGATGGATGTTGGCCCTCGCCAATATGCCGAAGATATAGAGATGAAAGACCTTCAGGGGGCCACCACCACCATCAGGGCCTCCATCCCCAGGAAGAGAAAGCGGCCATCGTGTATAATCTGCCGCCGGCTATAAGATCTGCCGCTAGGCCCCTTTAATAACATCTGCCACTCAGCCAAATACCATCTGCTGCCTGGTTCCCATTACCATCTGCCGCCTGGGGCCATTTAACATCTGCGGCTTGGGGCCATTTACCATCTACCCCTTGGGGCCACTTACCATCTACCCCTTGGGGTAACTTACCATCTACCCATTGGGGCCACTTACCATCTACCCCTTGGGGCCACTTACCATCTACCCCTTGGGGCCACTTACCATCTACCCCTTGGGGCCACTTACCATCTACCCCTTGGGGCTACTTACCATCTACCCCTTGGGGCCACTTACCATCTAGCCCTTTGAGCCCATTTACCATCTATCCCTTGGGGCCCATTTACCATCTATAGATGGTTTTTACCATCCAAACCCTCTGAAATTCCCTTGAAGATGAGCGGTGCACGACCAGGTTCGGTAAGTTTGGCCGCTTCCCTCCGTCTTCTCCTTGTGTATTTGTAAACAGTTTTTCTTATGTGGATATTTGCTCTTCTAGGATCCGACTACAAAACAACATGAGGAACCGTCCCTGAAATTCTGCCAGAAGTGCGACCACAGACCTCCTCTTTAGAAGTTAGCGGACCTGAATCCAGCCAATCCTGAAGATGGAGCCACCGCCTCCTTAAAGAGCCAGAGCCGCAAAAAATGCACTGAAAACCCAAAATGTTTCATAATAAACAGGTTTTTTTTAAAGAAAAAAAATGGTGTTTTAATTCTCTTACTTATCAAATTTCACAAATTATAATCAGTCCTTATTTTCTATGGGTAGAACTGGAGCCTGAAGGGGTGAGTTACCAATTTTCAAAAGTGTATTATTTAGTCACACATTTTTGCATAAAATCTGTGTGTACCAAAAAATCCTCCTCAGTTAATACTTCATCCACTAGTAATATATTTCCCTTAAGAGTATGTTCCTAAAGTGTTAGCCCATTACATTCAAGATGGCCGTTGTCATGCTGAGGGACTGCTTGTGATGTCATTATTAGAATCCTGGCATGGTCACACTTTTTGTGATGTCATTATTAGAATCCTGGCACGAAAACGCTTCTTGTTTCCATAGAAACACTATTTGTGAAGTCATCGGCCACAGAGTCTGAGTGTGTCATAATCAGTGGCCTGACTGAAGGGCATAGCTAGGGATTAAGCATCTGTCACCTGAGTGGCCTTCAATCCATGTAATGCCACACCATGCCTACTAGTAATACAGCTAAATAGTGACTGACTATTACCACCGTACTGGTACTAAACAAACCACTATAGGAGATCAGTATTACCCCCATACATAATAATAACAGAGTCACATAATGTGTGAGGCTGAAAAAAGACATCTGTCCATCCAGTTCGGCCTGTTATCCTGCAAGTTGATTCAGAGGAAGGCAAAAAAAAAAAACATGAGGTAGAAGCCAATTTTCCTAATTTTATGGGAAAAAATTCCTTCCCGACTCCAATCAGGGAAATTCAGAATAACTCCCTGGATCAACGACCCCTCTCTAGTAGCTATAGCCTGTAATATTATTACGCTCTAGAAATACATCCAGGCCCCTCTTGAATTCCTTTATTGTCCTCACCATCACCACCTCCTCAGGCAGAGAGTTCCATAGTCTCACTGCTCTTACCGTAAAGAATCCTCTTCTATGTTTGTGTACAAACCTTCTTTCCTCTAGCACAGTGATGGTGAACCTTTTAGAGACCGATTGCCCAAACTTAAACCCAAAACCCACTTATTTATTGCAAAGTGCCAACACGACAATTTAACCGGAATACTTAGGTTTTCAACCCGTTAACATGGGCCGGACTGGGACTTAAAAGCAGGCCTGGCACACAAACCTCCCCAGCCCACAAACATAAAATGGCTACACAGCGATTTGGGACACAACGATGACCTATGTATTATACTGCCCTGTGTATGGATTCCATATACCGGGCTGTATGTTATATAGGTCATAGTCACAGGGGTAGGGGAACAAATAGATCTTGTATTTTTTTTGTATACTATTTTTGTATTTATGATGGAATTGTGGCGTAAATTTTGTGGATAATTATTGTATATGTGAAACATTATGTTTTTGTAATAATTCTTATATTGTGGATATAAAATAAAAATTGCTTAAATTAAAAAAATATATATATAGGTCATAGTCTCCTTACATACATCCTCCATATACAGGGCAGTATATTACATAGGTCATATAGTCTCCTTACATACATCCTCCATATACAGGGCAGTATAATACATAGATCATATAGTCTCCTTACATACATCCTCCATATACAGGGCAGTATAATACATAGGTCATATAGTCTCCTTACATACATCCTCCATATACAGGGCAGTATAATACATAGGTTATATAGTCTCCTTAGATACATCCTTCATATACAGGGCAGTATAATACATAGGTCATAGTCTCCTTACATACATCCTCCATATACAGGGCAGTATAATACATAGGTCATAGTCTCCTTACATACATCCTCCATATACAGGGCAGTATATTACATAGGTCATATAGTCTCCTTACATACATCCTCCATATACAGGGCAGTATATTACATAGGTCATATAGTCTCCTTACATACATCCTCCATATACAGGGCAGTATAATACATAGATCATAGTCTCCTTACATACATCCTCCATATACAGGGCAGTATAATACATAGGTCATATAGTCTCCTTACATACATCCTCCATATACAGGGCAGTATAATACATAGGTCACATAGTCTCCTTACATACATCCTCCATATACAGGGCAGTATAATACATAGGTCATAGTCTCCTTAGATACATCCTTCATATACAGGGCAGTATATTACATAGGTCATAGTCTCCTTACATACATCCTCCATATACAGGGCAGTATAATACATAGGTCATAGTCTCCTTACATACATCCTCCATATACAGGGCAGTATAATACATAGGTCATAGTCTCCTTACATACATCCTCCATATACAGGGCAGTATAATACATAGGTCATATAGTCTCCTTACATACATCCTCCATATACAGGGCAGTATAATACATAGGTCACATAGTATCCTTACATACATCCTCCATATACAGGGCAGTATAATACATAGGTCATAGTCTCCTTACATACATCCTCCATATACAGGGCAGTATAATACATAGGTCATAGTCTCCTTACACACATCCTCTATATACAGGGCAGTATAATACATAGGTCATATAGTCTCCTTACATACATCCTCCATATACAGGGCAGTATAGTATAATACATAGGTCATAGTCTCCTTACATACATCCTCCATATACAGGGCAGTATAATACATAGGTCATAGTCTCCTTACACACATCCTCTATATACAGGGCAGTATAATACATAGGTCATATAGTCTCCTTACATACATCCTCCATATACAGGGCAGTATAATACATAGATCATAGTCTCCTTAGATACATCCTCCATATACAGGGCAGTATAATACATAGGTCATATAGTCTCCTTACATACATCCTCCATATACAGGGCAGTATAATACATAGGTCATATAGTCTCCTTACATACATCCTCCATATACAGGGCAGTATAGTACATAGGTCATAGTCTCCTTAGATACATCCTCCATATACAGGGCAGTATAATACATAGGTCATAGTCTCCTTACATACATCCTCCATATACAGGGCAGTATAATACATAGATCATAGTCTCCTTACATACATCCTCCATATACAGGGCAGTATAATACATAGATCATAGTCTCCTTAGATACATCCTCCATATACAGGGCAGTATAATACATAGGTCATATAGTCTCCTTACATACATCCTCCATATACAGGGCAGTATAATACATAGGTCATATAGTCTCCTTAGATACATCCTCCATATACAGGGCAGTATAGTATAATACATAGGTCATATAGTCTCCTTATATACATCCTCCATATACAGGGCAGTATATTACATAGGTCATATAGTCTCCTTACATACATCCTCCATATACAGGGCAGTATAATACATAGGTCACATAGTCTCCTTACATACATCCTCCATATACAGGGCAGTATAATACATAGGTCATAGTCTCCTTACATACATCCTCCATATACAGGGCAGTATAATACATAGGTCATATAGTCTCCTTAGATACATCCTCCATATACAGGGCAGTATATTACATAGGTCATATAGTCTCCTTACATACATCCTCCATATACAGGGCAGTATAGTACATAGGTCATAGTCTCCTTAGATACATCCTCCATATACAGGGCAGTATAATACATAGGTCACATAGTCTCCTTACATACATCCTCCATATACAGGGCAGTATAATACATAGGTCATATAGTCTCCTTACATACATCCTCCATATACAGGGCAGTATAGTATAATACATAGGTCATAGTCTCCTTACATACATCCTCCATATACAGGGCAGTATAATACATAGGTTATATAGTCTCCTTAGATACATCCTCCATATACAGGGCAGTATATTACATAGGTCATATAGTCTCCTTACATACATCCTCCATATACAGGGCAGTATAATACATAGGTCATATAGTCTCCTTACATACATCCTCCATATACAGGGCAGTATAGTATAATACATAGGTCATAGTCTCCTTACATACATCCTCCATATACAGGGCAGTATAATACATAGGTTATATAGTCTCCCTACATACATCCTCCATATACAGGGCAGTATAATACATAGGTCATATAGTCTCCTTACATACATCCTCCATATACAGGGCAGTATAATACATAGGTCATATAGTCTCCTTACATACATCCTCCATATACAGGGCAGTATAGTATAATACATAGGTCATAGTCTCCTTACATACATCCTCCATATACAGGGCAGTATAATACATAGGTTATATAGTCTCCTTAGATACATCCTCCATATACAGGGCAGTATATTACATAGGTCATATAGTCTCCTTACATACATCCTCCATATACAGGGCAGTATAATACATAGGTCATATAGTCTCCTTACATACATCCTCCATATACAGGGCAGTATAGTATAATACATAGGTCATAGTCTCCTTACATACATCCTCCATATACAGGGCAGTATAATACATAGGTTATATAGTCTCCCTACATACATCCTCCATATACAGGGCAGTATAATACATAGGTCATATAGTCTCCTTACATACATCCTCCATATACAGGGCAGTATAATACATAGGTCACATAGTCTCCTTACATATATCCTCCATATACAGGGCAGTATAGTATAATACATAGGTCATAGTCTCCTTACATACATCCTCCATATACAGGGCAGTATAGTATAATACATAGGTCATAGTCTCCTTACATACATCCTCCATATACAGGGCGGTATAATACATAGGTCATAGTCTCCTTAGATACATCCTCCATATACAGGGCAGTATAATACATAGGTCACATAGTCTCCTTACATATATCCTCCATATACAGGGCAGTATAGTATAATACATAGGTCATAGTCTCCTTACATACATCCTCCAGTCAGTGGCGGATTACAATAGGGACGTTCGGGTCGGCAGCACCGGGCCCAGCACCGCTGGGGAGTCCAAGGCCGACCGGAACGCCCACATACTGCGGCGGGGCATAGGAGCGCATAGCTCCCTGTCACATCGCCGATCACCGCCATAGGCTTCAGGCCTAGTAGGCCTGAGGCCTATGCGGTAGTGAAATCCCGGCGCAGGCATGCGTGATGCCTCATCCCGCCTTCTTCTGCGAGCAAGCGCCTGGCCCTGGACATAGGTGACTATTTAGCATTTCATTATTATTTTTTTAATTTCATGTGCCTACTTTGGGGGACGTGGGGGGGGGGGGGGGACACAGGAGGACATATTAGGGAAGAGACATCGAGTACATGGGGTGGGGGGAATGTGGGCGCTGTGTAGGGCCAAATTATTATGGGAGGGAATACTATGTGGGGACAAATTACTATATGGGGCAGTGTGGGGGCAAATTATTATGGGAGGGACTACTATGTGGGGGCAAATTACTATATTGGGCTGTGTGGGGCCAAATTATTATGGGAGGGACTACTATGTGGGGGCAAATTACTATGTGGGGCAGTGTGGGGGCAAAATATTATGGGAAAGACTACTATATGGGGCAGTGTGGGGCAAATTACTATGTGGGGGCAGTGTGGGGGAAACTATTGTGTTGGGTCAGTGTGGGGAAAACTATTGTGTGGGGGCAGTGTGGGGAAAACTATTGTGTGGGGGCAGTGTGGGGAAAACTATTGTGTGGGGGCAGTGTGGGGAAAACTATTGTGTGGGGGCAGTGTGGGGAAATTTCTATGTGGGGCAAATTACTATGTGGGGGCAGTGTGGTGGAAATTACTATGTAGGGGCAGTGTTGGGCAAATTACTATGTAGGGGAAATTACTGTTTGGGGACAAACTACTATATGGGGGCAGTTTGGGTGAAATTACTGTGTGGGGGCAAATTACTATGAGGGGATTACTATATGGGGCAGTGTGGTGGAAATTACTATATGGGGGTGTTGCTATTGGGGAGGCACTGTAGGGGCAATTCTATTATTTCTGGGGACACTATACAGGGATTATTACCTGGAGCACAATAGAGGGTGTTATTATTACTGGGGGCACTCTAGGGGACATTATAGCTGCTGTAGACACTATAGGAACATTTGGGGTCATCTATCAAACTGGTGTAAAGCAGAACTGGCTTAGTTGCCCATAGCAGCCAATCAGATTCCACCTTTCAAATTTGACAGCTCTTTTGGAAATCCAGTTCTACTTTACACCAGTTTGATAAATGACTCCAATTATGTCTATTAGGGTCACTATTTTTTCAGCAGTATAGTACCTTGGACATTGGGGAGCAAAACGGGCCCAGTATTGGGGGTGGCAGCAGGATGACACTGTGGGGACACCAGGATGAGGAGGTTGATGGAAAAATTGAGAAATCTAACGTGTCTGTGTTACAAACTGTAGAGACGAGATGCGGCTGAAAGAATTTGCCATGGTGGTCTGGGTCAAATGGAGGAGAAGAGGAAAGAGAAGGTCTACATGACAGGAGATGTCACTGGATGTAAGAGGTATGTGGTGCTGTATTCTCCATGTCTTTTTTATTATAATTATATGTATTTTTTATTTGGCGACCAAATTTTTCAGTTTAGGACCCAATTTGGGGTATTTTTTTTAGTCTGAAGATGTCATATGGCCTAGGAAGAGACTATGGCGCTCATGAAGCACCGCAGCCTCTTCATACAAAAAAAACCCTAAACTGAAATGGAGGGAGGAGCCCAAGTTGGGTAGACAGCCCCCATGCACTTAATCCGCCCCTCCATAATATGAAGTCCATATACGGGCCTGAGGCCTTCCTACATTGACTTGGGGGTCCCACACTGTAAGGGAGTCCACCGCGCTGAGGCTGCAAGGACAGGAGCTGGAAGCGCAGCAGAGTGTCTGACGTGCTGATGTCAGCACTCCTTCCTGCGCACGGCAATGTCGCAGAGGGCCCACACAGAGCTAGTGGAGGGCGGGCGCGTTATTTTGTGATCTCAGATAGTATTAGAGAAGAGAACTACAACTCCCAGCATGTCCAGGCCGTTATTGTGTGATATCAGAGTATATTACAAGGATGAGGTATAAGGGGAGAGAACTACCACTCCCAGCATGTCTTTCCCGGTACGGGGGAACTATGTCCCGATTTCTGGCAGCTGTCCCTGCGTCCTTAGGAAGCAGAGACAGTTGCCATAATGAAGCAGAGAGCCATCGCCGGCATCGGCTCCCAGCTTCATCATTGCTGCCGGTGTAACGTTACATTGCCCTACTTCGTGAGATTTCCCTACCTCCTGACTTCCTGTCGCATCGGAGATGATGTGTGGAGGCGTGCCTTAGTTTTGACGATCTGCGCATGCGCAAAAGGACAGTATAGGGAAAATCTCACTGCCGTTTTCAGCAGCACATCGGGACACTGCGCATGCGTCGGGGAGCCGAAGTAGGAAAATATTACGGCCCAGTGCGCAAGCGCGGTTAACTCATGAAAATCCACCCGATATACGCGCCTGCGCAGTGTGGGGATAGGGAAAAATTCTGTCCCAGTGCGCAAGCGCCGAGGGTAGTATCCATTTCAAAAGCGCTTTTAACCCTTTGCAGGAGCTATTCTCATTTCGGCTCCCCGGCGCATGCGCAGTGTCCCGGTGTGCTGCTGAAATCGGCAGTGAGATTTTCCCTATATTGTCCTTTTGCGCATGCGCAGATAGTCAAAACTAAGGCACGCCTCCACACGTCATCTCCGATGCGACAGGAAGTCAGGAGGTAGGGAAATCTCACGAAGTAGGGTAATCGTTAATTTCTAACGATAATTTGTTTTCCCTTAGTCCTAACAGTGGCACAAATGGGGGTATTCTGCCCCTGTGGACTGGTTAGGACAGGTGGAAGTTTAATGAACAAATAAAAAAACACCGGCATGCACACGCCCTCCCTGCCCCCAATAAAGAGGGGTGTGACCCTCCAAAGGATGTGTAATTACAAGTAGATAAACATAATCATAATAACATAGGGGGGGGGAAATTTGTGTGCCACTGTTAGGACTAAGGGAAAACAAATTATCGTTAGAAATTAACGATTCCCTTACGTCCTAACCAGTGGCACAAATGGGGATTTAGCAAGTAGAAACCCCCATGGGAGGGTCCTCATGCCTGGCGGAAGATAACACTGTCCGGCCAAATGAGGAATAACTATGTATTCTGGTATCCACTCTATAGTGTGAGATAAAAGTGGAGTGAGAACTCCAAGAAGCTGACTTACAGATCACATCCAATGGGATCGAGCTTCTCTCTGCAAAAGAAGTGGCCACTGCTCGAGTAGAGTGGGCCCTTACAAATTCAGGGGGCTCCGAGCCCTGAGACATATAAGACTCCCGAATTGCCTCTTTAATCCAACGACTGATGGAGGGCTTAGAGGCTTTCCTCCCCTTATGGGTACCGGAAAAAAGGATAAGGAGGTTTTCATCCTTCCTAAATACCTTGGAGCGTTCCAGGTAAATCCTAAGACATCTCGCAATATCGAGGGTATGGAGCCCTCTTTCCTCAGAGGAGGGGGGGTGGAGCCAAAGTTGGTAGGGAGATCACCTGATTGATATTGTCAAAGGAAGGAACCTTTGGGATGAAGGTAGGTAGAAATTTTAGAAGTACCCGATCCTGTAGGAACTTTGTATATGGCTCAAAGGCAGAAAAAGCCTGGAGTTCCCCAACTCGCTTTGCAGAGGTAACAGCTAACAAGAAGGTGATCTTCCAGGTCAGGAACCTGAATCCCGCCTCCTCTAGGGGCTCAAAGGGGGGAGATGATAACCCCCTGAGCACGACCGACAAATCCCAGGCCGGGATAGGTCTGATTACTGTAGGCTTTAATCTTGAGGCTCCCTTCAGGAATCTCTTGATAAGGGGGTCTTGAGAAATAGCTCTGTTTAGACAAGCAGAGATAGCTGAAATCTGCACTTTAAGGGTAGCTGGTGATAGCCCCCTGTCCAGACCGTCCTGAAGAAATTGGAGGATCATCGGGATGGAAGCTTCAGCGGATCTTTGCTGATGTCTTGTACACCAGGATGAAAAGATCTTCCAGATTCTGGAGTAGGCCTTATTGGTAGCTTCTGATCTGGAGTGCTCCAGGGTTCTCAAGACAGACCCCGATAGCCCTTCTATCCCTGGAAGGGACTGATCAACCTCCAGGCCGTCAGGTTGAACATTTGAAGATTTGAGGAGACCTGGGTGCCCCCCGACACCAGTACTCTCTCTGGGGGAAGCCTCAGAAATTGACCCCGACTCATCTGTAAGAGTTGGGTAAACCAAGCTCTTTTCGGCCAGTATGGGATAATGGCGATAACTGACGCTTGGTCCTGCCTGATCTTCATCAAGACCCTTGGTATCAAGGAAATTGGAGGGAAGATGTAGGCCAGCCTGAACCTCCATGGGATTGACAGTGCATCTATTGCCACCGGGTTGTCCTCCCTGTAAAGAGAGCAATACTTCTCCACCTTGGTGTTGAACCTCGTTGCCATGAGATCGATCTCTGGCATGCCCCACCTGAGCGTTATCTCCTTGAAGACCTCTGGATGGAGTGACCATTCTCCGGTTGGAAGACCTCGGCTCAGACGATCCGCAATCACATTGTGAACTCCGCGAATGTGAACGGCTGATAAGTGGGTGAGGTTCAGTTCTGCCCAATCCAAAATCACACCTATCTCTCTCAGGAGACTTTGTGACCTCGTGCCTCCCTGCTTGTTGATATACAGTACAGCGGTCATGCTGTCTGACTGTACCTTTACTGCCTTCCCTCGAATGATGGGAGCAAAATGAAGAAGAGCTAGTCTGATTGCTCTGATCTCCAGGAGATTCGATGACAATAACCTCTCCTGAGGTGTCCAAGTTCCCTGGACTGTCTTGTCCTGAAGATGCGCACCCCAGCCTACTAGGGATGCGTCTGAAGTAAGTATGATCCAAGAGGGTTGGATCAGGGACTTGCCGTCCATGAGGTGGGACCACCACCTCAGAGAGGATCGGACTTTGTAAGGCAGGGAGAGCACGGAATTGAGTCCCACCGGACTGTGATTCCACTTGGCTAATACTTCCGACTGGAGCGGACGTAAGTGCCATAATGCCCAAGGTACCGCCTCTGCGGTTGAAGACATTAGTCCCAACATCCTCATCCACGTTCGAATCGTTACCTGTTTTGGTACAGAGAGAGAACGGGCTGTTTGTTGCACGGATTGCCTTCTTTCGGGAGTGAGATGAATTGTCATCCTGATTGAATCCACCATGAACCCCAGGAACCTTACCGAGGTGGCTGGTTGAAGTTGGGATTTGTCCCAATTGATTATCCATCCTAACTGATGTAGGAATGTAACAGCCTGTTGGATGTGTTGGGACAGGATCGCTTGGGAAGGAGCTCTGAGGAGCCAGTCGTCCAGGTATGGAACTATGCTCAGGCCCTGAAGCCTTAGAGCGGCCACCACAGAGACCACTACTTTGGTGAAAGTGTGTGGGGCTGAAGAAATCCCAAATGGGAGGGCCACAAACTGATAATGTTTTAGGACCCCCCCCCGATGTTTACCGCGATCCTTAAGAATCTTCTGGACCCAGGATGGATGGGAATATGGAGATAAGCATCCTTGAGGTCTAAGGTTGCCAAGAAGTCTCCCGGCATAAGAAGATTGGTCACTGACTGGATAGTTTCCATACGGAACTTCTTTTGTTTTATGAAACGGTTGAAGAACCTCAGATCTATAATCATCCTCCAACCTCCGGTATTCTTGGGTACCAGGAAAACTGGGGAGTAGATACCTGTTCCCCTCTCTTGGAGAGGAACCTCTTCTAAGGCTCCCTTCTGGAAGTATTCTAGCACGTAGGTTTCTAGAATCTTCTGTTTGTTGCTGGGAAGAAGCCTTGTCTGAACAAACTTGTCCAGAGGCAAACTGCTCAAGTCTACAAGGTAGCCATGCGAAATTACACGCAGGACCCAACTGTCCTGGACAGGGCCGGATTAACGTAGGGGCGGATGGAGCTGCAGCTCCAGGCCCCTGCATGAAAATAGGCCCAGCAGCCCGCATACAGGGCCGGACTGGCACGGCCCGTTAGGCCGGTAGCCTTGACTGCTGCACGGCCGGCCGTGCCGACAGCGAGGAGGCTCCTTGACTGGTGCAGTATTACACAGAGGGACTGACAGAGAGAGGAGCCCATCCCCCGGCCCCGCCCCCAACAGCAGGCTCCAGCACGGACATTGCCCGGAGCCTGACTCCTCCCACACATGTGACTGATCACATGATCATGACATCACGGAAGGTCCTTCAGCCTGCTAGCTGCTGCTTGTGCAGAGCTGTCATCCGGCTGTTCAGGGCTGTGTATCAGGTAGGACTCGGAGGCTGAGTACAGAGTACAGTCATAGCACACATCCCCTATAACAGTGCATCATCCATAGGTCCCCCATAACAGTGCCATACACAGATCCCCCATAACAGTGCCATCCACAGATCCTCCATAACAGTGCCATCCACAGATCCCCCATAACAGTGCCATCCACAGATCCCCCATAACAGTGCCATCCACAGATCCCCATAACAGTGCCATCCACAGATCCTCCATAACAGTGCCATCCACAGATCCCCATAACAGTGTCATCCACAGATCCCCATAACAGTGCCATCCACAGATCCCCATAACAGTGCCAACCACAGATCCTCCATAACAGTGCCATCCACAGATCCCCATAACAATGCCATCCACAGATCCCCCATAACAGTGCCATCCACAGATCCCCATGACAGTGCCATCCACAGATCCTCCATAACAGTGCCATCCACAGATACCCATAACAGTGCCATCCACAGATCCTCCATAACAGTGCCATCCACAGATCCCCATAACAATGCCATCCACAGATCCCCATAACAGTGCCATCCACAGATCCTCCATAACAGTGTCATCCACAGATCCTCCATAACAGTGTCATCCACAGATCCCCATAACAGTGCCATCCACAGATCCCCCATAACAGTGCCATCCACAGATCCCCATAACAGTGCCATACACAGATCCCCCATAACAGTGCCAACCACAGATCCCCCATAACAGTGCCATCCACAGATCCCCATAACAGTGCCATACACAGATCCCCCATAACAATGCCATCCACAGATCCCCATAACAGTGCCATCCACAGATCCCCATAACAGTGCCATACACAGATCCCCATAACAGTGTCATCCATAGATCCCCTCCATAACAGCGTGATCTACAGATCCCCCATAACAGTGCCATCCGCAGATCCTTCATAACAGTGCCATCCGCAGATCCCCCATAACAGTGCAGGGGTGTGGAAATTTTTAAAAAAACTACTTGTCGAAGGACTAAAGCGGGGGCTCGATCTACTTGTTCCTCATGACAACCTACTTGTCCTGATACAAAAAATAATTTTAAATCAAAACCTTATTTCAATGCACCGCCATGCTTTCTTATGCAGGGATGGGTGGCTGGCTTGCGTTCCAGCCTTTGTGGTGTGAAATAACTAAGTTTAGGCCTCGTTCACACCAGATGATTCTGTCCAGAATGCCTACATCGCGGCCGGCTCACTATGTTGTGGGGCAGGAGGGGGCGTGACAATCCATTGAAGTGAATGGCACCGTAGCCACAGGCGCAGGCGATCGGATGCACGGGATCGCAAGGCACAATTATGCCTGAGGTCCGGTCACAAGGCTGCTTGCAGCATTTTGTTTTGACTGGACCGCAGACATAATGTGCCTTGCGATCCTGTGCAGCCAATCGCATTGCAGCCGTTGGGCATGGTTATGGTGCCAATCACTTCAACAGACCACTACGCCCCCTCCTGCCTCACAATATAGTTAGCCGGCCGCAATGCGGTGCAGGGCATTCTGGACAGAATCAGGCCGGAACGCACTGCCGGGTGTGAACGAGGCCTTAATGTGATCACAGCAATTAGTTTAGTGCACACTCTTGCTAATCTTAGCACATTACTACCCGTACCTCTAGGTGGTTTAGGCAAACTAGCTGCTGATGTGGCATGGAAAGGACCCCCGTCACCTTCCCAGTTTGACAACACATGCAGAACCTTTCATTGCTCCACCCCTCCAGCTCTGTAATTTCTTCTTCCCCACGCTGTCACTACACCACGCCCCCCCCCCTTCCCACTCTGTCACCGCGGCTGCGTCACTGCTCTTAGAGATGGGAAGTTCGGATCTTTTTCATGAATCGGATCTTCGGTTCACTTGCTGAGGCTACTTTCACACTAGCGTTCGGAGCGGATCCGTCTGATGTTTCATCAGACGGATCCGCTCCGATAATGCAGACGTTCGCATCCGTTCAGAACGGATCCGTCTGCATTATAACTTAGAAAAATTTCTAAGTCTAAAAGTAGCCTGAACGGATCCGTTCAGACTTTACATTAAAAGTCAATGGGGGACGGATCCGCTTGAAGATTGAGCCATTTAGTGTCATCTTCAAGCGGATCCGTCCCCATTGACTTACATTGTAAGTCTGGACGGATCCGCTCGCCTCCGCACGGCCAGGCGGACACCCGAACGCTGCAAGCAGCGTTCAGGTGTCCGCTCACTGAGCGGAGCGGGGGCTGAGCGCTGGCAGGCGGATGCATTCTCAGTGGATCCGCCTCCACTGAGAATGCATTGGGGCCAGACGGATGCGTTCAGGACCGCTTGTGAGCCCCTTCAAACGGAGCTCACGAGCGGAGCTTCGAACGCAGGTGGGAAAGTAGCCTGAGTCGGCTCTCAAGTGAACCGAAGGTCAGGAGGGACTGGCTCCTGGCAAACACAGCTCTGCTGCAGTGAATGCCGTGGAGCAGACTGTGATGTAGTGGCTATAGTTATTGCAGGGACTCAGATAATTGTCTGAGAGTTTATTAGTTAAAAGAATAGTGTCACTGAGTCCCTACCAGGCTTCCTGCTCTGCTACACTGCTGCATGCACCCTGTACACACACAGCTCTGCTACATGCTATACTAGCTCTGCTACATGCTATACTAGCTCTGCTACATGCTCCCCCCCCCCCATGGGGGTTCTACAAAAGAGCTATTGTGGGGCAAAATTCATATTCGTGTTTTAAAATGAATGCTTTCGCATTTTATAAACAAGTAAATAAGGACACAATGCTGTGGGGCTGGTTTTTATCCCCAGTCCGGCCCTGTCCGCATAGGCCAACCGGAGCTAGGCCCGCATAGGCCGCCTCGCTGCCCTTTAGTAGGACCGAACCGTGCTGACTGTCAGATGATTATACATGTCATTCAGGAGCATGGAAAAGCTGGGTGAAGATTTCTTTTACCTAGCTTTTCCATGCTCCTGAATTGCATATCTGCTTATAGGCATATATATCTTTATAATAGCTGAGCCTGATCTATTATAAACAGATATGCCATTCAGGAGCATGGAAAAGCTAAGTGAGAAATAGTCACCTAGCTCTTCAATGCTCCTGAGTGGTATATCTGCTTATAATAGATCAGCTATTATAAACAGATATGCCTATAGGCAGATTTGCCATTCAGGAGCATAGCATGGAAAGGTAAGGTGAGAAATTGTCACCTAGCTTTTCCATGCTCCTGAATGGCATATCTGCTTAGAATAGCTTGGCTATTATAAACATGTATGCATATAAGCAGATATGCCATTCAGGAGCATGGAAAAGCTAGGTGACTATTTCTTGCCTACCTATCTTTTCCAAGCTCCTCAATGGCATATCTGCTTATCATAGATTAGCTTTTATAAACACATCTGCCATTCAGGAGCATGGAAAAGCTAGACGTGAATAGCTTTTTCATGCTCCTGAATGACATATCCAGCAGCACTAGTTAACTCCTTGGGGGGTGGCTATACATAATACAGCCATCTTTATAGATGGCTGTATATTTAAACTGTGGCCAGAGATGTACACTTAGGCTAAATTCACACAGCAGATTTTTCACACGCAAACCCGTGCGTAAATCTGCTTCAAAATTACGCATGAACTTTAGTCCAATAGACTTGAATGGGATTACGCAGACCCTTTCACACTTCAAACTTTATGCATGCGTATTTTCACATGTGTAATTTTGCGTAAATTCACACTTTATTTGTGCTATAAAAAGTTGCTCTGCGTTGCGTTTTCATTTTCTATAAAAAGGCCCATTAAAATCTTCTGCACCAGGCCCATGATGCTCTTAATCCGGCCCTGGTCCTGGATATGATCCTGCCAACAAGGTAGAAAGTGATGTAGGCGGCCGCCTACGGGAATGTGGGGAGAAGGGAGCCCGAGATCTCCAGTCAGACCGGCTAAATACCAAGAGCCTCGAGGAGGCCCGCAATCAGAGCGCCGAGGACTTCTTGGGGGGTCTAGAACCCCGAGAGGATCTTCCTCCTCTACGGGAACCCCAATTCCTCTGGGGTCTGGGTTGCGGTTCCGCTCTGGAACTATACCCCCTGCCCCGACCACGAAAGGACTGCTGGGGAAGGGACTTGCCCTTCTTGTCCGACAGCCCCTCCATTATGTGGTCAAGCTCTGCACCAAACAGTTTGCCGGGTTCATATGCCATGGCACAGAGGTTATGTTTTGAGGCCGTATCGGCCTTCCAAGGTTTCAACCACAGCGGACGCCTGCCCGCGGTTGAAAGGGCCATGGTCTTGGATGCCAACTTCAGTTGTTGTGGAGCTGCGTCACACAAGAAGTCAATGGCTAGGCTGGCCGTCTTACATGAGGCCAGAATGTCGTCCCTAGAAACCCCTTGGTCCAGGTCAGACTGGATTTGCGAAAATCTAGATCTTAGAAAATTCGCCACTTCGGACGAGGAAATTGCGACTGAGGCGGAAGCGGAGGCCGAGGAGTAAGTGCGCCTAAGGGCGCAGTCCGCCTTACGGTCCATCGGGTCCAGCAAACTTGACCCGTCGTCTGAAGGGATCAGGGTCCTTCTGGATAATTTTGCTATGGCCATGTCCACTTTAGGGACAGGCCCCCAGGATGATACCTGATCCTCTTTAACCGGGAACACCGCCTTGAACCTTTTGGTCAACACTGGACCTTTCTCTGGCTTTCTCCACTCTGTTTTCATCAGAGATAGGAGAGAATCATCCGCTTTAAAGGCCCTAGGCCTCCTAGAGGCAGAGGATGAGGCTTCCCCCGGATCAACGTCCTGGTCCCCCGACCGGACGGATTTTAGTAGTCGCTGGGCCTTCTCCAGCGGGAAAAAATATGCAAAACCATCCTCCTCATCCGAGGAGGAAGAGGCTGAACCCTCTCTCGCCTCCTGAGCCCCCGAGACCTCCATAGCACGATGGGGGGAGGAGGGACGATGACGCTTGGAGACCAGGGCACTCTTCAATTCCTGTATGGAGGCGTTGACCTGGGACATGTTGGACTCCATGTACCCCTTCACCCAATCTACCACGTCGTGGACAGATGGCTCCAGCGGGGGGAGGGTCTTGGCCCTGCAGGATGGGCACCGGGAGAAGTCGTAAGAGTCCTCCAGGACAATCTGACAGTCATGGCACTGCAGGTGGCGCCTTTTGCCCGCGGACTTCCTGCTGGGCTCTCGCTCACCGTCACCGGTAGACGACATGGCTGAAAATTAAGAAGAGACATGAATTTAGCAAAATTTAAGAAGACAAGGCTTAATGGCAAGCTTTAGGATCTTTACCCAGAAGATCCTAGCAAGCTCAATATAATCAGCACAAAGAAGATTTTCAGCACAGAGGTAACAACACTCTAGCACCAAACCACACTCAAGGTTAACAGCAAGCTGCGCTCCAGGAGACTGAACCTGGAGCTTCATCCAGTTTAAATAGGGTTGTTGGCGCCAAAAGAGAAAGCCCCGCCCACAAGGGGGCGGGGTAAACCTCTGAGTTTGTATCTTTAAACTAAAAGAACAAACTAAAAAGAAAAAACTTTATATTGAGGACCCAAAGAGGGCCCTGAAAACATCTAAAGGCCCCCCACGGCCTTATAATACGAAAATACACCTCCGGCCGACGATCCGAACGGCCGGAGCGAAAACCCGGAAGTGACGTCACCTGACGTCACTTCCGCAAGATGGCGGCGCCCAGCAAGACATGTGGGACGCAGCCACCGCCGCTCCAGCACTCCAGCACGGAAGAAAAGGTAAGCCCCACAGTAGCAGGGCTCTCTGCAAGGGAGGCAAACAGCGGCATAACCGGAGGAGCCCCTCCGCAACAACGGAGGAGCGGAGCAGTTCCCAAGGAAACAAGTAAAACCTTAAGAAATTCAAAATAGAATAAAAAGGGGGGGAAAAACCAACACTCTCTCCACCGCAGGGATGGAGGAGTGCACCACCCGTCCCGTCCTGTCCGCAGGACAGAAAAAAACACATCCTTTGGAGGGTCACACCCCTCTTTATTGGGGGCAGGGAGGGCGTGTGCATGCCGGTGTTTTTTTATTTGTTCATTAAACTTCCACCTGTCCTAACCAGTCCACAGGGGCAGAATACCCCCATTTGTGCCACTGGTTAGGACGTAAGGGAATGTAACGTTACAAAAAATGCAAAAGTCTTCAGGAACCTAAAGCTCGTGTATTGTTTCCACGGGGAAGCTTATAGTGATGCACAAGAACGTCCTAGTAGCCGGTTGTAAATTGAGCTGAGGTTTCACATGTAACCATTCCACAAGGGGGAAAAAAATGAAATATTGGGATAATAGAATTCTAACCGGGGCGATACAAGGAGTGACGCGTGATGAAAGCTACGATATTTTATGAAGCGTTGTAGTGGAGCGGCCAGACGAGTCCGTGACGAATCTGCCGAGGTGAAATCGCTGTCGCCCCGCCCACGTGATCCCCCTGCAAAAGAGGAGAGCAGAGAGGTGCTGCAGCAGCGGGAGGTCAGTGACTACCGGGGTGCAGAGGAGGCCGCCGCATGTGTGTATCCCCATGTAGTGGCGACACCATGTGCACTGCTGTGTCCTACCGCCTAGAAGGCAGCATGAGGCTTGTGGAGAGCACATGTTCAATGGATTCCATGGAGATGTCACACTGTCACGGACTCCTGTGGAGTGTGACGGTCACATGCACCCACTGAATGGGATTTAGCTGTAGTACTGGGCTTCCATAGCAACCAAAGAGCTTTCTCAATCTTGCCAGTGTGCAGACACCGTGGTCACAATTGACCATGGCATTGGAGGGGTTAAAGGGGTATTCCACTAGAACATGCTCCCATTTTCAGATAGGTGTGGATCCCACCTCTGGGATCTACACCTATACTTAGAATGGAGCCCTAGGGCGCACTGTGCCTGCCCTGCATTAGTTTCTATGGGAGCTCAGCGGCGCGCTCGGCTATTTTCAGAAGTCCCAATGAAATGAATGGGAAGCGCGGCCCCCGCTCTGTTAATTTCTATGGGGCTTACAGAAATAGCCGAGCGCTGACTGCTATCTCAGCCCCATAGAAGTGAATAGAGTGGTGGCCGCGCTTGCATGTTTTGGGCTCCGTGCTAAGCATAGGTGCGGGTCTCAGAGCTGGGCCCTGCACCTATCAAACATTGGGGGTGGGTTCATCCTAGTGATATGCCCCCAATGTCCAAAATGGGAATTAACCCTTTAAATGTCAGTTATCGCTGATCATGTACAATGAGTATAAGAGCAGAAACCTGGCAGTTATGGTGCCATCTTTAAAGACACAGATTCCTGCCGTACATGGACGTCTGAAGTCACGAAGGGGGTTAAAAAGAATCGGCTGGACACCCCTTGAATCCCTCCATCCACTTTACCGCAATGCCTTGCAGAGTTTCTGCCCACAAATCCAGATGGAAAATGGGCAGCGTGTCCTCCATTGGTGGACAAACGCTAGGCTTTGCATGTCTGTATTTTGGGTCCGTATGGTGCTCCTCTCTCCGATTCTGTTTTAAACAAGAAATTTGGAAACTAAAATCCAGCCTCATGGATGCAGCATTAGGCCAGTTTCGGACGACTTGTGATAGAGCTGCATTTTAAGATCTCGCACGCGAAGTGCGTCCTTAAAGGGGTTGTCTCATCTCACCGTTTCCGTGCTGACCTCAGGTGGCCGGGCAGAGCAGCTCTTTCCGGAGCTCCCATTGCAGTGATTTGGAGGTATGCTGTTTCCATAACTCAGCTTGTACTTTGTTCTGTGCTGTTTACTTGGCTTCCATTCACCGTAGTGGAAGTTACGGAAACCGCGGCGCTCGTCAGTTTCTGCAAGCCCTGGCGCCGTCTGGATACGGCAAGATGGGACAACCCCTTTAAAGGGACTCTGTCACCACTTTCTAACCCCCCCTTTTCAAAGTATTGTTATCTGCATGGCGCCCCTGTGATTATAAATGTGTTGTTAGAAGTTAAATTCGCCGTCTCCTTTTGATAAAAAGAGCTTTTATCTAACCTGTCAATCTTCTTGATAAGGTGCCCAGGGCGTTTCTTTTCGTCTCAATCTGCCGCCCGCCGCCGCCACCGTTGGTGCCCAGCTCCTCCCCTCATGCTTTCAGCGCCGCCTGAATGTAATCAAATACGCCTCCGGCTCTCTCTCAGTGCCCCCTCCTCCTTTTCAAAGATCCCGCGCGTGCGCACAGGGCTGTGCCTGATGCGCCCGTGCGGACATTTACAATCAGCCTCATTGAGCGAAGTGCGCATGCGCGCACTTCGCTCAACCTCCTCATCAGACGAGCACTGCAGCCAGCTGGCTGCAGTGCTCGTCTGATGAGGAGGTTGAGCGAAGTGCGCGCATGCGCACTTCGCTCAATGAGGCTGATTGTAAATGTCCGCACGGGCGCATCAGGCACAGCCCTGTGCGCACGCGCGGGATCTTTGAAAAGGAGGAGGGGGCACTGAGAGAGAGCCGGAGGCGTATTTGATTACATTCAGGCGGCGCTGAAAGCATGAGGGGAGGAGCTGGGCACCAACGGTGGCGGCGGCGGGCGGCAGATTGAGACGAAAAGAAACGCCCTGGGCACCTTATCAAGAAGATTGACAGGTTAGATAAAAGCTCTTTTTATCAAAAGGAGACGGCGAATTTAACTTCTAACAACACATTTATAATCACAGGGGCGCCATGCAGATAACAATACTTTGAAAAGGGGGGGTTAGAAAGTGGTGACAGAGTCCCTTTAAGGCTCCATTCACCCAAGAGTGTCTGTTTGACCTCTGTTGGGTATGGAATACTGGGGTTTTAAAGCTTTTTCTGGCGTATATGTCAAACGCAGGCTGAATACGTGGTGTGAATGCGGCCTTAGGCTGAGCAGGGTTTACCGGATATAGATTTCTACTGAGGGTGGGCTGAGGGGTCTACTGGGGGTCACTCTGACAGGCCGCCAAAGTCAACTGAAACATTGTGCACTATCCATTGACTCCACTTGTACAAAGTTGTTTTCGACCACACGTTTTGGTGGCTACCGTGTCTCACCCCATGCGCCCATATCAATGCCAGTCTATTGGCTCCTAATAAGTAGAGAAAATTCTGATTGACCTTGCTGTCATTTCTTATTCAAGGTCACCAGTGCTAATGTCAGAGACGCGCCTGCTATCTGTGTATCCCTGTCCGACCAGTGACATCTAGCAGAGTTTTCCACCCTCCTAATTTTGCATTGAGCATTTAACCCTTGATGGACTCACTTAAAGGGGTTGTCTCACTTCTGCAAAGTGCCTTTATCATGTAGACAAAGTTAATACAAGGCACTTGCTAATGTATTGTGATGGTCCATATTGTCTCCTTTGCTGGCTGGATTAATTTTTCCATCAAATTACACACTGCTCATATTCAGGGGTTATGACCACCTAGCAATCCAGCAGCGGTGGTCGTGCTTGCACACCATAGGAAAAAGCACCATCCTCTAGCCGAGACCGCAAGTGTTGGTGCTTTTTTCCTATAGTGTGCAAGCACGACCACCGCTGCTGGATTGCAGGGTGGTCGTAACCATGGAAATAAGCAGTGTGTAATATGATGGAAAAAGGCATCCAGCCAGCAAAGGAGGCAATATGGACAATCACAAGCCTTGTATTCACAACCCCTTCAGGTCTCTTTCACATGAAAGATACGGATTCTCTCAGGGTCTGTTCAGAAAAAAACCTTATAGATTTGCCTGTAAGTTCTGTCAGATTGTCTGCGATTGCGTTCAGTGTTTGCGTTTTTTTCCATGTGGGTGCAATCAGTTTATGATGCATTTTTCACGCGTGTAAAAAAAAAACCCCCTGAAGAACAACAATCTGCATCACCTAGCAACCATCAGTGAAAAACGCATTTCATCCGGATATAGAACATGCTGTGATTTTTTTTTTTTCCTGAACGCAGAAATGAGGCATGAAAAACGTCGCTCATGTGCACAGTCCGGATGCTATGCGTCTGCTTCACGCATCGCACCCAGATGGAAAAACTCGCTCGTGTGAAAGAGGCCTTAAGATGTGTCCATTTAAAGTATATCCATGTGTGTATATTCAGCGTCTTGTCTCATTTCCAGGTGACTGATTGTAAATTCGAAGAGACATGGCAGCTCAGATTACCGAATCCGATCAAATCAAGCAGGTAAATGGACACAGCAGGCGTCTTGCAGCTAATGTGTATGGCCTGTACTCCATCAGTGGGGGCCGCCCTATAAGGTAGGATGATAATTAGACTAGAGCTAGCCTGAGGAAAGGTCAGCTTTAAAGGGGATGTCCTGGATGTATCTTTTATTTAGCTCTCTTATTCCTGGTTTTCCATTGCCACAAGGGCTCTGTTGTCATCCAGCAGGGAATTCCACTGCAAGTGTTCATTTCCTTTGCCGTCCTGCCCCAGCGGAAATTTAAAGGGGTTATGCAGGTGTTTTATATTGGTGACCCATCCTCAGGATGGGTCATCATTATTAGATTGGCGAGGGTCCAACACCCGGGACCCCTGCCGGTCAGCTGTTTGGTTGGAGCGAATACTTGTAATTACACTGCACTTCCGAGATGACGGGCAGTGTAATGACGAGGAAGCGCCGCCTCCTCTTCAAACCGCTGATCGTGGGGGTGTCGGATCCCCTTCCAATCAGATAACGATGGATTAGGCTATCTCACTCATGTAACTGCTGGGTTCTCCAGAGCAAGATTTTGTTAAATCTTGTAAAGTGTGGTAAAAATAGGAAATTCATTAATAAAGTATATTAGAGATAGTTGTATTAGGGAGAACATATTAAAGGTTTAGTTACTCTTTAGGCATGTGAGAGCAGTAGAATCAGGAAAGTTTGAGGTGCACTGACCATATCTGCCACACACCACAGTAGGTCTGGTCATGCTTCGGGCAGGCTTTTACCTACCACTCGTATGTGTCTGGGAGCGGTGCTGGTCCAAAGTTCACCGACAACATTTTTCTTTGTTCTCAGTTTAAAGAATTTCTTGGGACTTATAATAGACTTACAGAGAACTGCTTCCTGGACTGTGTGAAGGATTTTACTACACGAGATGTTAAGCCTGAAGAGGTATGTTCCTCTCCATGTAAAATGGTACGAGAATTTTGTGAAAAGCTGTAGAGGTCAGACCCTTACTTTTACTACCCCCACTGATTATGAGAAACTGCAGAGTCCAGACCTCTACTAATCATGTGAAGTTGTAGAGGTCAGACCCTTACTATCCCCATTAATCATGTGAAGCAGTAGGTCAGACCCCTACTAATCATGTGACGTTGTAGAGGCCAGACCCTTAGTACCCTAACTGATCATGTGAAGGAATAGAGGTCAGACCCCCTACAATCCCCACTGATCATGTGAAGCTGTGGAGGTCAGACCCCTATTGCCCCCACTGATCATGTGAAGTAGAGGTGAGACCCCTACTACCCTCACTGATCATGTGAAGAAGTAGAGGTGAGACCCCCTACTACCTCCCACTCATCATGTGAAGCTGTAGAGGTCAGACCTTTAGTACCCTAACTGATCATGTGAAGGAATAGAGGTCAGACCCCCTACAATCCCCACTGATCATGTGAAGCTGTCGAGGTCAGACCCCCTACTGATCACTGCATTAATGAATAACTGAGGTTTCTGACCTCTACAGCTTCACATGATCAGCGTGTGCGATCCACATCCGTATGTCCGTTCCATAGCCCCGCAAAAAAAATAGAACATGTCCTATTCTTGTCCGTTTTGTGGACAAGGATAGGCACTGTTACAATGGATCTGCAAAAAAAAAAAAAACGGATGCCATACAGACGTCATCCGTTTTTTTTTTTTTTTTTTTTGCAGATCACCAATTTGCGGACCGCAAAACACATACAGAATGTAGCCTGAGATTGATGAAAACTACTGACCTCTTTAAATTTAGGATGACATTTCTTTAAGACTGAGCTGAGGCTTCGCTATTTGCGCATGGGGATAAACCTGCATTCCTTTTTTTTTTTCTCCGCTGTTAGATTACTTGCTCAGAGCACTGTCTACAGAAGTACCTGAAAATGACACAGAGGATATCCATGAGATTTCAAGAGTACCACATACAGCAGAACGAGGCCTTGGCCGCCAAAGCAGGACTTATTGGGCAGCCTCGATAAGAGCCGAATCAGCTATTCAAGGTCCCATCAAGTCCAGGTGACAACACGCTGCGCGGTCCGGGTACTCGCGCTCTGGAGTGACAGGTGTGCCAGTCTACTCCCAACAGAGCCCAGGACTTGAGCATTGATGGATGCTGAAGAATGACTGATACCAGAAGAAACTGGTCATGGGAGGCAGTCGTAGATTGTGCTCCCTGAGAGGTGTCCACATCACTGGACATTCTGAATACTTTTCTAATAAAAATCAGATTTCATTATCACACTTCATCTGGACAGAAAACCACAGGTTACTTGTTTCTTACATCTTCTGGAAGATGTGACATGAAGGAGATCATGGTCCATAATCTACCAGCTAAAGTAATAATATTCCAGTGAAATAAACGCGGTTATAAGAATGAATTATCGCATACCCATGTATTCCTTGTGCTTTGCTAATTACTTTTATATTACTATCCTTAAAGCAGTTTTCCCAGTGATATGCCCCCATTGTCTGATAGGTGTGGGTACCACCTCTGGGACCTGCACCTACGCCGAGATAGGAGCGGGGAGAGTGGTGGCTGGAGGACCCCGGGGTCCAGCCTCCGCCAAGCACTCTCCCCATACAATTGAATGGGAGCTCACCGCGCTTGCACGGCCACTGCTCCTATTAATTTCTACGCGGCCGACGGAAATAGCCAATCCCATCTCTGGGACCCGCACCTATCAGACAATGGGAGCATAATCCTAGCGATATGCCCCCATTTTATGTGATGGGAAACCCCCCTTTAAAGGGGTTTCCAGGATTCTGATATTGATGACCTATCCTCAGGATAGGTTTTCAATAACTGATGGGTGGGGGCCAACTCCAGGCACCCCTGCCGATTAGGCGTGTGAAGAGGCTGAAGGGCCATGGTCAGTGACAACATGCTTATTGGTGACATAATGGTCTGCAATACCAAGCACAGCCACTACACAGCGCTGTGTAAATTGTGAGGTGGCTGCAGCCTCTCCAAAGAGCTGATCGATGGGTGTGCCCGGAGACAGAGCCCACACCAATCATATAGGAACACGTATTTATTTGCGTGAACATGCCCCAAGATTTATGTACCATAAATGTTTTTGAGTAGATGGTATACTGATAAGTCTACTGTAATGATGCTCACACTGGTCATGTTAGTTTTACTTGATTGTAAAGCCACACACAGAAGATAATGGTCACTGATGACCAAGCACTCCATCCACAGGATAAACTAAGGATTCCCTCAGACCAAGGGCTCATACACACGACCATATGACATCCGTGTAATGTTTGTGTTCACTGATGGCCAGTTCGCATGCGGGCTGCCCTCTTTAGTACGGTTAGACCACTCGTCCGGCGATGCACAGGTAAGCCCTTACCTGTGCTGCGAGCCGGTCTGAAATCAAATGCGGTCACCGGGAGCAGGCCATTCCGAGAACAGCCACCGGGGGCCTTCATCGGGCTGTTCTCGGAACTGCCTGCACCCGGTGACTGCATTTGATTTCAGACCGGCTCGCGGCACAGGCAAGGACTTGCCTGTGCCTCGCCGGACGGGTGAGTGTAACCGTACTAAAGATGGCAGCCCGCATGTGTTCACTGGCGAACACTGCGAACTGGCCATCACTGTTCGTGTTACAATTATTTTTTATTTTTTCCGGATCTATTGTAACAATGCCTGTCCTTGTCCGCAAAACAGACAAGAATAGGACATGTTAATTTTTTTTTTTGCAGAATGAACTTATGGGTATGAATGTTTTTTTTTTTTTTTTTTGTGGCCCCGTTGAAATAAATGGTTCCACAGAAGAAAAAAAATTAAAATGGAACAGACACAAACAAAAAATATGTTCATGTGCATGAGCCCTAAGGATTGGAGACTCGTCCTCGTTCTGGACAGTGAACACAGACATGTTTTTAAATGGACTGAACATGAGTCTTCTGCCCGTGGTTAGAACAGACAGCACCCGGACTGAAGTCTGGTCCGTCCAAAGCTGGACGATCAGAGAACCTAAACTCCTTCTGACTTTCACAAAGTAAGGCCAGTTTGCAATGAGCTTGTTCACTGCGTGAAACTTACTCCATATCGGAGTGTGAATTCCTGTAGTGAATACTGCACAGCATTATGAGGATTTATAATGCTGTGTGTCGCCGACCGACCTAAACTTTAATGATTTGCACTGATGGAATTATGTCCATTACAATACATTACAGTTGTACACTAATATCTCTGGTCACATCTGCACCACGGTTGCCATTTAAAACGCTGCAGTGCTGGAGTTATACCGGTAACTGATAACGGGGTACGTCGTGCTCTGCCATAGTGTATGCCGTCAAATATGATGGCGCACACACACACTTCGGCAGAGCTGCCAAATTTACGAAGTGCATAATGTAGGTAGAGGATTCAGTGCTGGGCTAGAGCTCCATAGGTGATTCACAATATCTCAGGGCGCAAAATCACGGCCACTTCAGAATTAGGGTGAACAGTTTTTATTGGTATCACTTTAAAAAAAAAACATTTTTCTGCATAAAAAGTTGTGCACTAAGAATGGTAAACCATTGGCTCCACTGTTATTCCAGGTTATGACCACCTTAGGGTCCAGGACATGGTGGTCACACATAGGTCGCAGTTATACTTAGGCTATTTTCACACTAGCGTTTTCAATTGCGCTATTGAGATCCGTCATAGGATCTCAATAGCAGATGAAAACGCTTCCGTTTTGTCCCCATTGACAATGAACAAGACGGAGTACACCAGAATGCATTTTGTTGCATTGGTTGCGCTCCCATTGCGGACGGAATAACGCTGCAAGCAGCGTTTTTCTGTCCGCGATGTGGTACGGAGCAAGAAAGATTCGTCCTGACACACAATGTAAGTCAATGGAGACAGATCCGTTTTCTCTGTCACAATAGAAAACGGATCCGTCCCCCCGTTGACTTTAAATGGTGTTCATGACGGATCCGTCATGGCTATAGAAGACATAATACAACCGGATCCGTTCATGACGGATGCGTGCGGCTGTATTATTTGTAACAAAAGCGTTTTTTGCAGATCCATGACGGATCCGCAAAAAAAAACGCTAGTGTGAAAGTAGCCTTACTCGTCTCACCTCTATTGTGACTGTGTTCTGACATCACCAGATCAGCCTGCTCACCGTTCCTCCACGGAGCCTAGCACACTATTGTGTTTCGATTGTGAGTGATCGTATAAAACGTTGGCGTTATTGCCACAAGACATGGTGACGGCAGAACATCCACAACAGGAACGCACAGCATGCAGGACAAACCAGTTAGGAAAGGAGATACTGTGGTCAAATGTCATTATATTTGATTCCTACTTATGGCACAACCTCTTTCAATCCAAGCCTTGTGATCAGTGATGAGCGAATCGATCTGTACGAATAGAATGTTAAAAAATAAAAATCGGCCTCCTTGTCAATCTCACTGCTCCGATTAGCGACGCAAGAGCGGAGGCTCTGCTCCTGCAATCAAGGGGGAGAGGGGAGTCTCATGCGCAGCCCCTCACTGCTCAAGCAGACTGACTTTTGAACACATTTGAATTGTACAAACAGATTTGCTCATCACTACTGACAAGTGAAACTAGGCCTAAACATGGCTATACACAAGAGTAAAGTCACCCAAGATAGCCGATTTTGGCCAACAATCCTTTGCGACAGCCGATAGACTTCTATCTGCCAAAAAAGTGAACTTCCAGGTTTGAACATTTTGGGCATAATTGCATGAATATGGTCCCTTGTTCCTATGTGCCCGTATTGCTGAGAAAAATGAGGTTTTATTATATGCAAATGAGCCTCTAGGTGTAATGGCCGCATCCCCCGTTGCTCCTAGAGGCTCATTCGCATATATTAAGACATCAGTTTTCTCAGAAATACGGGCACATATGAACATGGGACTAAGGCCAGCGTTATCCGTCATAGGGTCTCAATAGTGGAGAAAAACGCTTCAGTTTTATCCCCATTCATGGTCAATGGGGACAAAACTGAACGGAATGTACCAGAATGCATTCCATTCCCATGACACACACAAATGCGCTGCAAGCAGCGTTTTTGAGTGCGTCCTGGGATGAAGAGGGAGACGGATCTGGCATTACAATGGTTTTAGAGACGGATCAGTCATTGCTATGTTAAAGATAATACAACCAAATCCGTTAATAACAGTTGCAAATGTTTGTATTATCATGACGGAAGCGTTTTCTCATCCGTATCATTGGGGGACACAGGCTTGAACATGGGTATAGCTGTTGCCACTAGGAGGCGACACTAAGAACAAAAGGTGTGAGCTCCTCCCTCCAGCTATACCCTTCCTACAGGGACTACGATAAATCAGTTTTAGCTTAGTGTCCGTAGGAGGCAGATCTCCCTGCTTTGCAGGTCTGCTGATTTTCTTTTCCTTTTTTTGATTTTATTTTCTTCTAGCGGGATGGGCAGTTCTAGCTGCCTACACTCCCACCCAGGAGATGGGAGACCAGGGTTCCCCAAGCCCGCTGTTCCTTCCCGGTCTCCAGAAGACAAGGAGGACCAGAGGTTCCTAAAGCCTCTGCATCCCGCCAGCCTTCGGGTCACCACGGCCGCCCATGACAAGTCCCCTTTGTTTCCGGTGTAGCAGCCCTCCCCAAGGGGCCGCACACCGAAGGTGGTGACCCGGCTGGAACCAGGGGGGCAGAACACGCCAGACAGGTAAGTATTTCTGGCTCCAAAACCCCCACTCCCCCTGATCTTACTTGCTAGAATGGCCCCCACGAAGCCTTGTCTCCCCAGGCGGGAAAATAATTAGCAGATGCATGTCAGCTCCCCTGTGGGGGTGGGGTGTAGGGAAGCCCTTTGTACTTGTCAAGCTTCTTTCTGGGCTCTGTACCACCAACCACCCCAGTGCTGCCTGCCTACCCCGTCTTCTACTGTGGCCTACTTCCGATCAGCTCGCCGCGGATACTTCTCATCCGGCCGACATTTCAGGGCTCCTTGTGGCAGTACCACTGTTACGGGGGGTGTGGGGGAGAGTCCTGGGGGGTTAGTTGGCGCTCCTTTTTTCATTATTGCAGGCGGCCACTCCATGAGTTCTCCCCGCTTACCCCCTCCATCTGGCTTCCTCGCGCTATTTTCTCCAACTCCGCCCCTCTCCTGTTTAGGAGGACCTCTGCAGACCCTGGCACCAGGTTTTCTCCGAACAGGCCGCAGTAAGGGAAACAGGCTGGGTAAGCTCTTTCCCCTCCTTCCTACAGGGTCTAGCTTTACCCTCCTACATTTCGCTACAGGTACTCACTATGTCCGAACCCAGATCCCAGGCCCCAAAGCCGGCAGGCACTTCCGTCCGACATTTTGCATGTGCTTCTTCTCGCTCAAAATTCCCATCCGGTCAGTCGGACCCTCCTGCTCCTCTTGCTCTGATCCCCCGCCAAGTGGCTCTGACCCTGTCCTAGTCGCCCCCCCTGCCCAGCCCATGGTAGAACCGGAGTGGGTGCGCTCTCGGTCTAAGATGGTGCAGGACGTTTCCCATTCCAACAGGGTCATTGTGGACATGCTGAAGCGTTTGGCTGCGCGGCCACCCTCTGACCAATCAGACTCTGGGGACCCCTCTGCTGCTCACTATTGCGGCCGTCCTGCAAAACGTGCCAGACCACCCTCTCCTCGAAGGGAGTCTGCATCCCCCGTTTTATCCATCTCCCCGGAAGTCTCGCTCCGAAGCGTCCTCATTAGAAGAGGCGTATTCTGAGGAAAAGTTGTCAGACGCTGACTGTCTCACCGGAGGACCAGTCTTCCAAACTGTCCGCTATGGTAGACAATCTCATCGCAGCAGTTATAGAAACCTTACAGGTTGAGGACCCTGCGCCCTCATCTGCCAGTTCTGTTTTTTCCTTCAGGCGATCCAGTCGCTCGCCAAAGGTGTTCCCCAACCACCCAGAGTTTGATTCCTCACTTTCCAAGGAATGGAACTTCCCTGACAGGCGTTTTGCTTTACCGAAACGTTTAGACGTCTTATATCCCTTTCCAGAGGATTTGACAAAGAAGTGGTCGTCCTCTCCAGTTGTTGACCCGCCGGTATTCCGCCTGGCTAGGAATACCACCTTGCCTATCGCGGATAGGGCTTCCTTCTCTGACCCAAGAGATAAGAAATTGGAATCTTTTGCCAAATCCTCCTTTGAAGCAGTTTGCACTGCCCTGGGCCCAGTTTTTGTCTCGACATGGGTTAGTAAGGCTATGATGAGTGGGAAAACAAGCTACGTCAGGGCCTCGCCTCTGGGGATTCCCCGGAGGAACTTTTGGATATTGCAGTGCAACTTTTTCACACCAGCTCTTACATCTGTAAGGCCTCTCTGGCCAGGCCTGTGGCCCGCTCTTCAGCCCGTTTGGTGGCTATTCGCCGTACCCTGTGGCTAACGCTTCTAAACGGGCCTTGATGTCCCTCCCCTTTGCAGGTAGCAGACTTTTCGGCAAGCGTCTGGATGAGATTATCTCTGATGCTACAGGGGGTAAAATCACCCATTTGCCGCAGAGCAGGACGTGCTTCAACAGGTCTAAAAAGCGCAGACGTCTTTATAGCAGTCAAATCTGCCTCAGAGCAGAAGCGCAAACCATCTTTCAAGCCTCACCGTCCCTGGCGTCCTCGCCACTAGGGCTCCAAGTCCTATACCTCCAAGTCCTCCTCTGCATGATGGGTGGCCTCCGGCGCCCCCCAGTCAATTGGGAGGACGTCTTCATCTGTTCCAGCATGTCTGGCTAGCTCACGTCTCGGATGCCTGGGTGAGAGAAGTCATATCAGAGGGTTACAAACTGGAGTTCCGATCCCCACCTCCGCCCTGTTTTTTTTCGCTCGTCCTCCCCCGACCTCTCCCTCCGCTGCCCATTTCTTTTTTTCAGGATATTATCTCCCTTCTGCAGCAGGGAGTGATTGTTCCGGTTCCGCCTCAAGACCGTTTTTGCAGATTCTACTCCAATCTCTTTGTCCCCAAGAAGTAGGGTACGGTAGTCCCATCCTAGACCTCAACCGATTCCTTCGGCTTCGCTTCCGGATGAAGTCCCTGCATTCGATCATTGTATCCATGGACCCAGGGGAATTCCTGTCCTTGATAGACCTCAAGGACGCCTACCTCCATGTTCCCATCTGCGTCGGTCACCAGAAATCTCTTCGGTTCGCAGTGGGCCCTTTTCATTACCAGTTTGTGGCCCTCCCGTTCGGTCTGGCCACAGCTTCCAGAGTCTTTACAAAGATTCTGACCTCAGTCATGGCTCTACTTCATGCCAGGGGGATAGTGGCGATTCTGTACTTGGACGATATCCTGATCAAGAGTCTTGTCATTCCACGCAACAGCGGACAGCCTGCACATCGTCTGGGACACCCTGGATGGGATGGGTTCTGAACCTATCAAAGTCATGTCTTCATCTATCTCGGCAGCTGATGTTTCTGGGCATGCTGTTGGACAAGATATTCTTGCCCCTGGACAAACTCTCCGTCGTCAGATCCTCTCCTGGTTACGGCCTCAGCCTCTTCCCATTCGCCAGTGCATGAGAGCTTGGGGCCACATGGTCTCTTCCTTCGAAGCAGTATCCTATGCTCAGTTCCATACCAGGGCTCTTCAGCGGTGCATTCTGACTATTTGGGACTGTTCCCCAGCCTCCATGGATCGATTTATCCATCTCCCTGCCCCGACGCGTCAAGACCTTTGGTGGTGGTTGATGTCTCCGATGCAGACGTAAGGCGGTAGACTGCGGTTCTCTGATTGGCCGGAGGTAGTCTTAGTTTATGACCCACCCCTGGGACTGCTCTGTAACGTCCCAAGGTCAAGCCTGTGTCCCCCAATGATACGGATGAGAAAACTAGATTTTTATACTTACAGTAAAATCTGTTTCTCTTCCGTTCATTGGGGGACACAGCTCCCACCCATTCTCTCTGGTTACGGGCCTCGTTGTGGCCTGCGTGATTCTGGGTTTGTACATTTTTGGCTTTCCTGTTTATCCTTTTGCTTCTCCTACTGCTTTTGCACAAACTGATTTAGCTGGAGGGAGGAGTTCACACTTTTCTGCTTAGTGTGGCCTCCTAGTGGCAATAGCTATACCCAAGGTCAAGCCTGTCCCCCCCAATAAACGGAAGAGAAACTGATTTTACGGTAAGTACAAAAATCTAGTTTTTATTGTAGCAAATTGCCAGGGATCCTGTGAAAATCTATATATAAAAAAGGATGTACGGTATGTATGTTCTGCAATCACTCAAAAATGCAACCATCGATTTCATTGAAACTTTGTATACACATCCCTTGCTACCTGGAAAGAAATCTTGTCGGGGGTCACAGCTCTCTAGGACATACCGTTCCTGAGATATTCCCCCAAAAAATTACCTGCATTAGCCAATACAAGCCTGCAAGCCTTTCTCTTAATATCCCAACTGCCATACACATGGCCACATGTCCCTTATCAGCCAATAGAAGCTCGCAGGCCCTTAGTCTCCACATACACACAGTTTTACTCCAGGTTTCCATAACAACCCAGCCATTTTTCTTCAATTCTGTAGGTCAGCTTTAGGCTAGGGCTACACGACGATATGTGTCGCACGACAATTTTTACAATGATAAGCTATCGTGTTGCACTGCGACGTGCTGCAACTGTCACCGAAAAATCCATCTTGGATTGATTTTTTGCAACTGTCGTGTTGCAGTGCAACACCATAGCCCATCATAAAAATTGTTGAGACAAAATGTCGCGCGGCACGTCGTCGTGTAGCCCTAGCATTAAAGGGGCAGGGCGCTGTGAATGTCACTGTTAAGGGGGCAGGGGCCACTATTAAAGGGGCAACTACTGTGGAGGTCACTGTTAAGGCAGCAGGGTACTGTGAGGTCACTGTCAAGGGAATGGGGTGCTGTGAAACTCAATGTTAAAGGGGCGGGCTGCTGTGAAGGTCAAAGTCGAGGGGGTGGTTTCATTTTAAAGTGGCGGGGCACTGGGGGGGGGGGTCAGTGTTAAGGGGCGGGGTGCTGTAGAGGTCACTGGTATGGGGGATACTGTAAATATCTTTTAACGACACACACAAACATTAAATGAAATAGATGAAATATACCCGTGAGAAGCCGGGTCCTTCTGCTAGTAATTATATAAAAATAATAATAATAAAAAAAAAACTATAATAATCCTACTTTCCTGAGCCCCTCTGATCCAGCGATGTCACTCCATCTTCTTCAGCAGCGATGTATTGTATAGTCTTATTGGTGTACAGCACAAGACCGCTGAGGCCAGTGATTGGCTGCAGTGGGATCCTAGTTGTGGGGGGGCTCTTGTTACTGGCACATAATGGGGGGGGGGATCTAATTACTAGCACATGATTGGGGGGGGATCTAATTACTGGCACATGATTGGGGGGGCTCTTGTTAGGGGCACATGATTGGGGGGCATCTATGGGGGCACATTTTATTGGCATATTATTGGTGGGCACTATAGGGGCATTGACTGAGGCCACAGAGAAGGGACATTTTATATGGGGGCTCTGTACAATAGCATTTTATACTGGGACACATTATGGTGGGTACTATGGGGTCATCTACAGGGGGCACTAAGAAGGGGTATTTTATACTTGCAAATTATGGGGGACACTGAGGGCATCTACTGGGGCACTATATATGGGGCATTTTATACTTTTACATTATGGGGGGCACTAGGAGGAAGGGGGGAGAGGAGTACTATGGGGCATTTACTGGGGCACTATATAGAGGTATTTTATACTGGCACATTATGGGGGCACTATGGGGACATTAGCTCAACTGGGGGCATTACAAAGGGGTATTTTTTGCACTGTCACATTATAAGGAGAATTATTACTACTGGGGGGGGGGGGGGGCATTATGGTGGGCTTTATTACTCCCCCATGGTATGACCCCCTAGTAGCAGCACCAGCCTCTCCCTGCTCTGCTATTCCTCTGCCCCTTCTCCAAATCCGTATTATGAAATCTTTCTCATTAGGATAAAGCACATCAGCTCCGCCGAGCCCCCCAGCCAAGTGTTGAAGTGGCGTCCAAGATCCCCAAGGGCCAAGTAACTAAGTTTTCATGTGAAATATGTTTGTTATACACATATAGCCTACACTGTGCCCCACATTATACAGTATACCTCTACACTGTGCCCCACAATATACAGTATACCTCTACACTGTGCCCCACAATATACAGTATACCTCTACACTGTGCCCCACAATATACAGTATACCTCTACACTGTGCCCCACAATATACAGTATACCTCTACACTGTGCCCCACAATGTACAGTATACCGCTACACTGTGTAGTCTGTTCTATAAGCACCACATTGTTTTGTGGCGGCGGACAGAAAATAATCTGGAAGTGCCCCTCCCGAGACCAGGCTCTGGCTCTGCCACTGTGACAGATGCCCTTTAAGGTTTGTCGATCATGGTTTTTAAGATCTCTGCTTGCTGTCATTCACTGTTTACTTCTAGTGGACAAGACTCTACCCTGGTCACATGATGGATACACAGGTCATTAGAGTACAGTTAGAGCAGTATCCGATCACAAGGTGAAAACATGAAAGACTCAGGCGGCTTGCCATCCACTAGATGAAAATGATGACGGTTCCTATTTTGTCTACTGCAAGCAGAGATCCTGTGAGCAACTGAAAGATATTATACTAGAAAATGATTAAAATAGTTTTTTTTTCTCGAGATTTTAAACATTGATGATCTATCTTCAGAATAGGTCATCAGTATCCGATCGGTGGGGATCCGACACCAGAGACCCCCGCTGTCTTGTCTTAGTTCATCAAGCACAGTGCTGTACACTGTATAGTGGCTGTGCTTGGTATCTCGCTCTGCCCCATTCACTTCATTTGGGTTGAGCTGCACCCAGGTCATGTGACTGATGAACGTATTGTCACTTGGCCTAGGGAAAGCTGCAGGAAGGCCACTGTGGTACTGTGAGTGCCAGTGCCTTCTCAAACAGCTGATCGGTGGGGGTCAGACCTCCGACCGACCAGATACTGATGACCTATCTAGAGGATAGGTCATCAGTATTACAATCTCACCGATACTCCTTTTAAAGTTTTCATTATACAGGGAAAGACCAACACTTTTTAAGGGGTTAACCAGCCTTCTAATACTGATTGCCTATCCTCAGCGCTTCCCAAGCTCTGCGGCCTCTTCAAACAGCTGATCGGCGGGGATGCTGAGAGCTGGTCTCACACCAATGTAATATTGATGGCTGAGGGTAGGCCCATCAACATTAGGGCTCATGCACATGAACGTATTTTATATCCGTGTCCATTATTTATTTTTTTTATTCCCTGTGCATTCTGTTTCCGTATGTCTGTGCCGCAAAAAAACAATAGAACATGTCCTATTATTGTCCACATTACGGACAAGGATAGGACTGTTCTATTAGGGGGATTGCTGTTATGTTCTGCAAAATTTGCACACAGACGTCATCCGTATTTTTTTGCGGCCCCGTGTTTTGCAGACCGCAAAATACATACGGTTGTGTGCATGAGCCCTTAGACAGTTGGATAACCCTTTTTTTTTCTTATCTCCAAGTGTTTCCGTAATAGAAGGACATTGCACATGTGTAGTTTTATTATAAGAGGGGGAAAGAAAAAAAAAAAAACATACAAAAAGGCACAAAAAGAAAAAAGGTACGTTTAAACCATGGCCTTTATTGATGCTCTTCAGTGAGCGCCGTTTACATACACAACTCTGCGTTGCTTAAGAGAAACAGAAAAAGTGCATATTACAGGAGTATTTTATGTATAACCCCCTCTGACAGCTGAGAAGATAAATCTGTGCTGGAAAGAATCAGACGAGTTCACAATGCAGCATGATGAAAAAGAAAAAATAATATATTTCTTTATTTTAGCAATGATTACCCAATTTTAGTGTTTCGCTCAGATTTTCAGCTATTGTGAACGAGTCTCTGCTACACAGTCTAGAACCGTTCCTAACGGCTCTGCACAACCCAGCCGTAGAACAAGCCTCGCTCACTAGTAACAGGCTCGGTGTGTGTTAGTCTGATCTCCTGAAAGGTGGAATCCAAAAATTCATAAATCATTGATGATATAGCAATCACACATACATTGATATTCAGACCGAAAGAATAGTGGGTTTTGTCTAAGACAACGGTATGCATGGATGGCTGAAAAACATCGCTCTAGAGAAATCTACATTATTCTACACATATTAAACACGGAAGAAGGGGTTTAAAAACCCTTTTGCAATGTACAAACATGAATAAAAAATTGATAAAAAAATCACTTTTGTACATAATGTATATGCAAAAAATCTCTTAAATACACGTTTCAGGAAGAATTATTTACATGGATTAGCCTATGGAATGAACCACAGTCCTCAGGGGTGTACGCTTCTTTGCTGTAATGCTGCAAATCTCAACAATTTGAGATTCATTCTTCAACGGTTGGACAGAAAAAAAAATAAAGAAATTGGTTTGGCAGTATATTAAATATACAAAAAAAAAAAAAAAAAAAAAAAAAAAAAAAAACTTCCTAAAAACAGGAAGGAGCATAGGAGGAACAAACTGACATGGAGAAGAAATGAAAATTAATTTTCAGTGTTGTAAAGCAAAACGCAGTAAATTAGGTTAAGCCTGGGTTCACACAGATTGTTTTAGCTTGTATAGCCAAAAATGGACTTTCTTTTTTTAAGGAATACTGTCTAGTTTTGGCTAAAAGGGCATCTGTCAGCAGGTTTGTACCTATGACACTGGCTGACCCGTTACATGTGCGCTTGGCAGCTGAAGGCATCTGTGTTGGTCCCATGTTCCTATGTGCCCGCATTACTCAGAAAAATGATGTTTTAATATATGCAAATGAGCCTCTAGGAGCAACGGGGGCGTTGCCATTACACCTAGAGGCTCTGCTCTCTCTGCAACTGCAGCTCCCTTTTAACGTTGACTTACAGGGAAATCATTATCACGCCTGGCCCTGCCAAATTGGAGACGGCATGGCAGTTGCAGAGAGAGCAGAGCCTCTAGGTGTAACAGTAACGCCCCCGTTGCTCCTTGAGGCTCATTTGCATATATGAAAACCTCATTTTTCTCAGTAATGCGGGCACATGTGAACATGGGACCAACACAGATGTCTTCAGCTGCCCAAGGCACATGTAACAGGTCAGGCAGTGTCATAGGGACAAATCTGCTGACAGATGCACTTTAATATATATATATATAAAAAACTCTGTGTAAACCTGGCCAAGAGCTATAGGTGTATTGGAAGAGAGAACTAAGCTAGATCCTTCTCTTATTTATTTTTTTATTTATTTATTAATATTTTAAAAAATACATAAAAATACAACATCCAATGTCTGAATAAATATATTTAACAGGTTGCAAGATAATACCTTATTTTACACAAAAAAAAATTTCAGCTTTAGAAATCTTGTTAAATAACTTCGCTGTTGTCATATATTTTCTTTTTTTGTCTGTTTTTGTAACAAAATAAAAACTCTGAAATTACATAGAAAAAAAGACAAAATAGATTTGTCAAGGGGTAAGATAGTCCACTGAAAACCTATTCACAATTCCACTGTAAACATTAATAGACATTTAAAATAGTTGCATAATTCTGTGCTCTAAATTCCTGTAAAAAGTGGAAGACTATTTTCTCTTCATGTAGTTTTCAGTCCACTACATTCCCTTTCACAATTCATTTTGTCTCGCTTACTTACAGCTTTAAAACTGGGCACTCTGCTGAATACATTGGACTTTGGCAGTTCTGTACATTTGCAAGTGCTTCCGAAAACACGGCCTGTAAAAAATAAAACTTCAGGAGCTAATTTGCAGCTTTGTCGTAAAGTGCAGCTGCCAGGATCGGATCTTTAGTAGCTCGCTGAGGTTCGTTGTATGCACTTGTTTAATTTTATTTTTATACTGGGCAGGAGTGGGGTAGCGGGGATATATCCCTTTTCTGGGAGCTCCTTGAAAATTTTATTCAGACATTTTGTCAATTTTCTAACAAAAAAAAATAAAAATAAAAAAAAATATATAATCATGTCTTCAGGTTGAACAAAATAAGAAGCCATCGTGGCACGCTGACTGCTAGTCTCCTATTCCTAAATCATAATCTTATTTCAAAAGAAAAGACACATGACATGGAAATAATAAAAAAGCAATCCAGCAGAGGAAAGTTCAGAAACAAAAAAACAAACAAAAAAAAAAAACTACTTGGCAATGTCAAACTGGTTGAGTGCTTTTGTGTGGTGGGATTAAAGGGGGAAGGGAGGATAAGTGTCCATGGCAGCTGAGCCGGAAGTGAGGGCGCATATCACCTGCACTCTAGAGCAAGTGTATTCTGTGGGGGAGAAGACGACGAAGGACTCATTCCAGTCTCCGAGGACGCAGATGATGTTGAAGCTCCTGTATTGGACACTGTAAAGAGAGGAAGAAAAATATATTAATACATAGAAATATGTATTAGTTAATAACTGGAAGTTAAATACTGATGACCCATCTTCAGCCCCACCGATCGGCTGACTGAAGAGGTCACAGCGCTCACATTGCCAAATCAAGTGAAAAGGCTGCAATACCAAGCACAGCCTCTATACAATACACAGGGCAGTGCTTAATGAGGTTGTCCAAGTTATTTTTATTGATTACCTATCCTAAGGATAGGTCAATATCAGATCAGCAGGGGTCCGACACCCGGCACCCCTGCCGATCAGCAGTTTGAAGAGCAGGAGCACGCCGTGCCAGCGCTGCCTCATCTTCATTGTTTACCTGCTCGCCGTTGCATCGGCAGCGGTGAGCAGGTGTGATTACACCCAAGCAATCCCATTCACTGTATAGGAACGAGCCGTCCCATTGAAAATTAATGGGATTGCTTGGTTGCAATCACACCTGCTCACCGCTGCCGATGAGCAAAGAAGAGGAGGCAGCACTGGCATGGCGTGCGCCTTCTCTTCAAACAGCTGATCGGCGGGGGTGCTGGCTGTCAGACCCCCGCCGATCTATCCTGAGGATAGGTAATCAATTAATATAACTTAGACAACTCCTTTAAACCGGGTGTGCCATGAAACAGATTATACATTTTTCAAACCAGCACCTGGATCTCAATACTTTTGTAATAGCATGCAATTAAAAATTTAGCACAGCCAATGAGTTATTCAATGAAATGTATCTGTATTGCGCCACCTGCTGTTTGTTCTTTTCCTTATTTCTTGTGCGGGTGAACATGCTCAGTTTAAATGATTTACATTTTTTACATTATTCATGGCACAACTCCTTTAATAAGCTGTGGGGAGGCCACGGAGCTGCCCGAAGCACCACAGTCTCTTCAGACAGCTGATGGCAACACTAAGATTTACACTGATAAAATAGTCATGTTTTAGCCACAACATGATGCAGCCTTTATGGACCCGTGAAGAGAAGTTTTCACGTATTACAAATTATAGAGAAAACCCGTAATTAAAAAAAGTAACAAAAAACAAAACTTACCTTCCCGATCTTTCTTTTTTAACCGCTTCCGCCTCCTGTCTATTGTAGCTACTTCAGATTTCAAAGACATGTAGTATTTCCTGATTTCTTGCAACTTGTCTTGCAGGAAAACAATCTTATCTGCTCCAGTCATGTTATCCAACTCACCTAAGGAATACATGAAAAATACGGTAAGTAAAAAATAATCACAAAACAAATATTTTTCTAATAATACATTTTATTTTATTTTTTAAACAAAAGGGTGGATGGTTTTCTACTAAGTCACTCCAAATATTCTACTTCCTATCTAGAGCCTTTACCTTACTTTCTCAAGCCCCCTCTGATCCAGTGCCACTGGCTCTGTCCTTTTCCCCCCAAGCAGCAGCCAGTGACATATTGATGTGGTGGCAGTGGTGACAAGTAGGATACATTGGTGAACAGTAAATAGCAGGTATATAAAGGTGTGTCAAATACATACAATCAAACAACATAACTGATGCATTAAAAATAATACATACATACAATATACAAATATGTGCAAAAACCGCATAATGGTCATGATTATTAAAGTGACTAGTGCATTACATACAAGGGATTTCCAAGATACAGTAGATTACATGTCAAAATACCATAAGCCATATAATTGATTACATCTGTAGCTCATCAATATATCATTCGTGCATCAACCATAATAGTGCACATGTGCAAATAGGGAAGACTGATGATTTACTACCTGGGGTAATGCTGTCGCCCACATATACAATAGCGCTGTTCCGCGCGTTCTCAGGAGACCAGTGCGCATGTCCCAATCCATACACATCATCCCGGAAGATCGACTGATGCATAACAGTGCCGCCTACTGATGACGTCAGTGGCGCACACAATGGCATGTCACCGCCTTCTCCCAATGATGCCTCCACATCGCGGCGCATGCGCAATAGGTGCAGCAAGCTTGTTTGCCGCCATATTACATAAGGGAATCCGAGCAGAAGAAAGATAATCGTAAGATCTGTCGCTTGCTACCCTCCTCGTTCTCCATATTCAGTTGTTGTGGTTGAATCCCACAATAACGCAGGGTGGATGAGTGACCATCTTTTCCAAAATGGTATACTCTATTCCACTAGTCACCCCAATACCAGCGGCACGTCAGTGTCGTCAGTATTGTAGGATCTTATCCTGCTGAAGCATACAACTGTGAGGGTACTCCTCATATAACTGAACGATTTGGGACAAGCGGCAGTATATACCTACTGCAAGAAAATATAAATTGCTCATTCCCAATTTTTTTAAAAAATCTTGGCGGGACATACGCTTGGAAACCAGAAGAAAAAACTATATCTGTCTCAGCATAGTTATTTTTTCGTGGGTTCATCATCCACCAATCAGGTTCATCAGTTTTCTAAGGTGCCTTCTGTGCAAGTGTATCTAAGAAATCAATATGGAAAGTGTCAATATCATAAAATAGTAAAGTTACCCATTACATTAAAATCAATTAGTTACTCATAATTATGTGTTTACATTTTTTCTTATTCTTTTTTAAACCAATGAATCTGTCAACCGCAGAAGGTATTTTGGAACCCACATCAATGAAGCACAGGGGCAAAATGACCTCCTCACAATCCTCCACCATATCTATAATCAATGTTTAAACCTTTAGGATGCAAACTTTGTAATGTCTGAATCCAATGCATTTCTCTTTTTTTGAGTAGAGATACCCGATCTCCACCCCTCCGTGGCATTGGAACTTGATCCAGGATCCAACATCTAAGATCTTTTTCTTTATGTCCCAGTAACCCAAAATGTCTGGGCACTGGCAGATCTTTGCGTCCCTTTCTGATTGTGTAACGGTGATGTTGGATCTTAGATGTTGGATCCTGGATCAAGTTCCAATGCCACGGAGGGGTGGAGATCGGGTATCTCTACTCAAAAAAAGAGAAATGCATTGGATTCAGACATTACAAAGTTTGCATCCTAAAGGTTTAAACATTGATTATAGATATGGTGGAGGATTGTGAGGAGGTCATTTTGCCCCTGTGCTTCATTGATGTGGGTTCCAAAATACCTTCTGCGGTTGACAGATTCATTGGTTTAAAAAAGAATAAGAAAAAATGTAAACACATAATTATGAGTAACTAATTGATTTTAATGTAATGGGTAACTTTACTATTTTATGATATTGACACTTTCCATATTATTTTCTTAGATACACTTGCACAGAAGGCACCTTAGAAAACTGATGAACCTGATTGGTGGATGATGAACCCACGAAAAAATAACTATGCTGAGACAGATATAGTTTTTTCTTCTGGTTTCCAAGCGTATGTCCCGCCAAGATTTTTAAAAAAAATTGGGAATGAGCAATTTATATTTTCTTGCAGTAGGTATATACTGCCGCTTGTCCCAAATCGTTCAGTTATATGAGGAGTACCCTCACAGTTGTATGCTTCAGCAGGATAAGATCCTACAATACTGACGACACTGACGTGCCGCTGGTATTGGGGTGACTAGTGGAATAGAGTATACCATTTTGGAAAAGATGGTCACTCATCCACCCTGCGTTATTGTGGGATTCAACCACAACAACTGAATATGGAGAACGAGGAGGGTAGCAAGCGACAGATCTTACGATTATCTTTCTTCTGCTCGGATTCCCTTATGTAATATGGCGGCAAACAAGCTTGCTGCACCTATTGCGCATGCGCCGCGATGTGGAGGCATCATTGGGAGAAGGCGGTGACATGCCATTGTGTGCGCCACTGACGTCATCAGTAGGCGGCACTGTTATGCATCAGTCGATCTTCCGGGATGATGTGTATGGATTGGGACATGCGCACTGGTCTCCTGAGAACGCGCGGAACAGCGCTATTGTATATGTGGGCGACAGCATTACCCCAGGTAGTAAATCATCAGTCTTCCCTATTTGCACATGTGCACTATTATGGTTGATGCACGAATGATATATTGATGAGCTACAGATGTAATCAATTATATGGCTTATGGTATTTTGACATGTAATCTACTGTATCTTGGAAATCCCTTGTATGTAATGCACTAGTCACTTTAATAATCATGACCATTATGCGGTTTTTGCACATATTTGTATATTGTATGTATGTATTATTTTTAATGCATCAATTATGTTGTTTGATTGCATGTATTTGACACACCTTTATATACCTGCTATTTACTGTTCACCAATGCTTGAGAAAGGCTCATGCTTGAGCCGAAACGTCGCTTTTGCCACCAAATGGGTGAATAAACACATTTTCTGAAGAGTTGCTTGGAGTGCAGTCCGATTTTTGTTCTCTATAAGTGGGTAAGCACCTTTTACCGTACTTGGACATTGCACCCGTCCCGTTTTTCCACACTTCTCAGGGTGGTGCTGCCAGTGGTTTTTTTTCTATATATATATATATATATATATATTTTTTTTTATTTATTTATTATTTTCACAGGATCTCTGGCAATTTGCTACAATTAAAACTAACTTTTTGTACTTCCTGTAAAATCTGTTTCTCTTCCGTTTATTGGGGGACACTAGGAGGCGACACTAAGCACAAAGGTGTGAGCTCCTCCCTCCAGCTATACCCTTCCTACAGGGACTAAGCTAAATCAGTTAGTGCAAAAGAAAAAAAACTGGAAAACCAAACAATGTACAAACCCAGAATCACGCAGGCCACGACGAGGCCCGCAGCCAGAGAGAACGGGTGGGAGCCGTGTCCCCCAAGGAATGGAAGAGAAACAGATTTTACAGTAAGTCCAAAAATTATCTGCATCATTGGGGGACACCGGCTTGACGTTACAGAGCCGTCCCAAGGATGGGTCATAAACGAAGAAGACCTCCGGCCAATCAGAGAACTGCCGTCTGCAAAACTCTCTGCCCCAGAGAAGCGTCAGAAGATGTAAAAAGTGTGTACTCTGTAAAACTTGGAAAAAGTGTGTAAAGACGACCAGGTGGCCGCCCTGCACACCTGAAGGGGCGAAGCCCCATGATGTACTGCCCAAGAGGCCCCCACTACCCGAGCAGAATGAGCAGTAACCCGGAAGAGCAGCAGATACGGCACGCTTCCACAATGGTCAAATTAATCCATCGGGAAATTGAAACTTTTGATGCAGCCAGCCCTCATCTCGGTACCTCTGGAATGACAAATAGAGAATCCGTCAGTCGGAAAGAGGACATCTGAGACAGATAGATGCGAATGGCCCGAACCAAATCCAGAGTGTGGGGCGACTGTTCACGAGGATGAGCCGGGGCAGGACAAAATGAAAGGAGACCGACAGGAAAGAGCCGCTAGCTCCGACACCCTACGGATGGAAGTGATTGCCACCAAAAAGGCCACCTTGTAGGACAGGAAGCAAAGGGACACCTGCTGCAAAGGCTCAAACGGAGAGGACTGGAGAGCGCTGAGCACCGGAATAAGGTCCCATGGATTCAACGGAGGATGGTATGGGGGCGCAGCATGCAAAACCCCCTGCAGGAAGGTCCAAACCGCAGAAATCGAAGCCAGGTTTCGTTGCAAAAGAATGGAAAGGGCCGAAACTTGCCCTCTGAGGGAGCTGATAGCCAGCCCCACGTCCATGCCCGACTGTAGGAAATACAAGAGTCGAGGCAATGAAAACCGAATGGGAGACAACTGGTGGCGTTCACACCAACTTAGGCTACTTTCACACTAGCGTTCGGAGCGGATCCGTCTGATGTTTCATCAGACGGATCCGCTCCGATAATGCAGACGTTTGCATCCGTTCAGAACGGATCCGTCTGCATTATTACTTAGAAAATTTTCTAAGTCTGAAAGTAGCCTGAGCGGATCCGTCCAGACTTTACATTGAAAGTCAATGGGGATCGGATCCGCTTGAAGATTGAGCCATATAGTGTCATCTTCAAGCGGATCCGTCCCCATTGACTTCCATTATAAGTCTGGACGGATCCGCTCGCCTCCGCCCGGCCAGGCGGACACCCGAACGCTGCAAGCAGCGTTCAGGTGTCCGCTCACTGAGCGGAGCGGAGGCTGAGCGCTGGCAGGCGGATGCATTCTCAGTGGATCCGCCTCCACTGAGAATGCATTAGGGCCGGACGGATGCGTTCGGGGCCGCTCGTGAGCCCCTTCAAACGGAGCTCACGAGCGGACACCCGAACGCTAGTGTGAAAGTAGCCTAAAGCAAGACTTCCAGGTCCGGTGATAGATCCGGGAGGACGATTGTTTTCTAGCCCGAATCATGGTCTGGAAAACAGCATCCGAGAAACCCTAAGCCCTTAGTACGGCGGCTTCAACAGCCATGCCGTTAAATGTAGCGACCCTAAATTTGGGTGGAAGATCGGTCCCTGCAACAAGAGGTCCTCCCGAAGGGGAAGACGCCAGGGTTCGTCGGCAAGGAGGGAGACTAGGGACGCGTGCCATACTCTGCGTGGCCATGAGAATGACAGGCAGACCTTCGGACCCGATTTTTCGGAGAAGAGGTGGAATGAGAAGAAGAGGAAGGAACACGTAAGGAAATGTGAACTGCGTCCACGGGATCACAAGGGCGTCCGAGGCCCGTGCCAGAGGATCCTTGGACCTCGCCACAAAGGTCTCTACCTTGCGGTTGAAGCGGGAGCATGGCTCTCCGCCCAGGAGAGGATGAGCGCTGCTTCAGATATGGCTGTGGGGCTCCGAGTGCCACCCTGGTGCTTTAGATATGTGACTGCCGTGGAATTGTCGGATTCAACCCGAACTAGATACCCCCAGAGACAGTCTGTCCAATTTGCCAGAGAGACGAATCACCCACAATTCCAGAATATTGATCGGAAGTTGGCGTTCCTCACGGGACCAGGAGCCCTGGTCACCGAGAGATTGTCCAGAACCCCCCCCAGCCCCAGAGACTGGCGTCCGTTGTCAACACTATCCAACGGAGGGGAAGGAAGGAGCGGCCCGACGTCAGCATCGGAAACATAAACCACCACCGAAGTTTTCAGCGCATCGGGGCAGGGAGACGGATGAGTCGATCCAGGGAGGCTGGGGAACGGTCCCAAATAGACAGAATGCACCGCTGAAGAGCCCTGGTATGAAACTGAGCTTAGGGCACTGCTTCGAAGGAAGAGACCATGTGGCCCAGAGTGCCGAATGGGAAGAGTCCGAGTCCGCAACAAAGGGAGGATCTGACGACAGAGAGCAGAGAGTTTGTCCGGGAGCAAGAAAATCTTGGCCCGATCGGTGTCGAACAGCATGCCTGGAATGACGGACCCTTGATCAGGATATCGTCCAAGTAAGGAATCGCCACTATCCCCCTGGTATATTCATATTTGGGACATACCCTGGGTAAGGTTTATCAAATAATTTATTTACAGATTCCTATATACGCGTTGAACCTATCTTGCCCCAGGTGAAAATGTAAAACTTCACTTTAGTTATTATTTGAATTAAACTACGTGCTTTATACTTTTATTTTATTTTACTTAAAGAACCAAAGAAAAGAAAAAGGTTAAAAATACAGTAACCACTCCACTGTACGGTCAAATATTGATCAGTGGGTCAGGAGGGAGAGCACGTGCACTCTCTCTCACCCCTGTCACTTACAGGCAGTTTGCTGCCTTTATGCCGCTTGCAGTGACACCTTCAACTAGGCTGGGTTGTGGGAACTGAAATCACTCATCCCCCTACCAATACAGCACATAGATAGTGCCATATGCTAACTGGTCTTTATCTATCCCTTTGGTGGTGCACACTGCGTTCGGAACATTCACGGTTTTGATACCGTATCTCACTGCTAAGCTACTCTAGCTTTGATAAGTAGGCCAGCCGGACTACTACTAACTAACTGACAGTGGAGTAAAACGCTGATTTAAAAACTAAATCTGCCCCCCAACATGTTTCACCAGATAACTGGCTTCTTCAGGGGATTTGGGCAGCAATGAGTACCCTATCAAACTGGAGGTTTATATAGGTGGTATTGTGATTGACAAACTCTGCAACCAATACAATGTGTGACTGAATACCTGTCAACTGGCTGCGCCATCTACCTACACCATCATCTCTAGCGCGCCATCGTCATCCAAGTCGCTTACTGAGAACGTCATCAGCGACGTCCTGCCCTTCCAGTGGCTGCGCGCAGACTTTGATTCTCAACGGGGAGAATACTGCGCGATCAGCGGCTGCGCAAACACTTATATCTGAACGCCGATGGGGCATGTCTCCTGTGCACTATAGAGGTGCTGTGATAAAGGAGACTAATAATAACTCGATAAGTGAATGTGTACAGGATAAATGAAGCTAGTGGTATGTAAATGAGTGGATGCTCTATGATATATGATAATAGTGATATACTTAGAAATAGATAAGTGTACAAAGCTTGAGTGGGCTCTCACCTCTGAAACCCTGATGAATATGTTTTGTGTATAATACTGCATAGTTGACATGCTAATCTGTAATGACCAAGTGTCACTCACTACTGAGAGGTTATATCTCATGGGCAGCTGTGATTTTGGCACAGTGTCAACTGTAGTGCATCAGCCGTTTAATTTAAAGGGGACTACATGGGATGATGGTGCAGAATCAAATCAACCATAGGCTTTGTACTATATTGCAGCATTGCTCAAGTGTTGTGTCACATGAGCATCTGTAGTTCTAGCACTGTATCAAGGCAGTGCTTCGGCTATGTCGTTTAAAAGGGGTTCCCCAGGTAGTGGTGCAGAAATGATCTGCCATAGGGATTGATCCATATTACAGCACAGGTCACACTTGCAAGCATGACTTTGTTTTCAGATGTAACAGTACACGCTTTACATGGTTGCTATTACAGAATACATTCTTAGTCTGATTAGCGAGGTAGAAAAACCTCTATTTACAAAAAACGTGATCAGCGAGTAGGGTACTCCGAATTTTGGCTCTATATACATAGGTGTCAACTGACACTTGAAAAATGGAAAAGTCATAAAGTGGAGTTGACTAGAAATATATAAATTTATTGCCACATAAGTCCTCTCCCTCATTTTCACAGGAAAGCAGTAAATGCAAATCCCTCATTGAGCCCCCTTGGACTGAGACTATCAAGTCGATAAATCCATCTTTTTTTTTTTACAGATGCCCCAGCCCCTGGTATGAAACAGCCATGACTAAGGCCAGGATCTTGGTAAAGATCGGTTGAGGGCTTTGAGGTCTAGGATGGGACGGACTGTACCCTCCTTCTTGGGGACCACAAAGAGATTAGAGTAGAATCCGCAAAGACAGTCTTGAGGCGGAACCGGGACAATAACTCCCAGGCGCAGAAGGGAGAGAATAGCCTGAAAAAAGGAATGGGCGGCGGAGGGGGTCACAGGGGACTAGCGAAAAAACCAGGGCGGAGGTGGGGAACGGAACTCCAGTTTGTAACCCTCCAATATGACTTCTCGCACCCAGGCATCCGAGACGTGAGCTAGCCAGACATGCTGGAACAGATGAAGATGACCTCCCACTCGACTGGGGGGCACTAGACCACATGTCATGCAGAGGATGACTTAGGGGTATAGAGCTTGAAGCCCTGCTGGCGAGGACGCCAGGGAGGGCGAGGTTTGAAAGATGGTTTGCGCTTCTGCTATGGGGCAGATTTGTCGGTTGGCCGCTTCGAGCTGGAGGAACTGCTAAAGGGCCGAAAAAGAGGTCTGTGCTTTTTAGATATGTTGAAGCGCGTCCTGCTCTGCGGCAAATGAGTGCTTTTACCCCCTGTAGCATCAGAGATAATCTCATCCAGACGCTTGCCAAGAAGTCTGCTACCTGCAAAGGGAAGGGACGTCAAGGCCTCTGGAACGGGATATAAGACGTCTAAGCGTTTCGGTAAAGCAAAAACGCCTGTCGGGGAAGTTCCATTCCTTGCAAAGGGAGAAATCAAACTCCAGGTGGTTGGGGAACACCTTTGGTGAGCGACAGGATCGCCTGAAGGAAAAACAGAACCGGCAGAGGAGGGCGCAGGGTCCTCAACCTGTAAGGTTTCTATAACCGTTGCGATGAGATTGTCTTCCATAGCGGACAGTTTGGAAGACTGCTCCTCCGGTGAGACAAAAATTAGCGTCTGACCACTTTCCCTCAGAACACGCCTCTTCTAATTAGGGTGCGTCGGGGCAAGACTCCCTGGGAGGTGGATGAAACGGGGGACGCAGACGCCCTTCGAGGAGAGGTTGGTCTGACACGTTTTGCAGGACAGCCCCGATGGGGAGTAGCAGAGGGTTCCCCAGAGTCTGACAGCCGGCTTTCTCGCTGCACCTATGCCAAATACTGAACGGGACGGCGTAGGAGCGAGTTTTACACGGCAGAGGGGGCCAGCAGGGGAACCAACGCTGGCCTGGTCCTGTCAATCAAGACAGAAGGGCATGGAAATGAGGTGGGCGAACGGAGCCTCTAGGAGCAGGTGCAATGCGCCCCCCCCCCCCTGCTTCTAGAAGCTCATTTGCATATCATAAAAGTTAAAATTACACGAAAACAGGAGCATACTTAAATAAAAGAAATGCAGAGTTAAATTCAGGTGACATTTTCACATCTATAATGTCAGCCTGTTTAATAGCAAAAATTGGGATGACAGAAACCCTTTAACTCTTTCCCCGCCTGGGGGGACAAGGCTTTGTAGGGGCCATCCTAGCAAATAACCTGTGAAGGGGGAGGGGGGGAAAGGGGGGCTTGGAGCCAGGAATACTTACCCGTCTTCCACCCCCCTGGTTCCAGCTGGGTCACCACCTTCGGTGTGTGGCCCCTTGGGGAAAGCTGCTACACCAGAAACATAGGGGACTTGTCATGGGCAGCCGTAGTGACCCGAAGGCTGGCGTTTTAGCTTAGTCCCTGTAGGAAGGGTATAGCTGGAGGGAGGAGCTCACACCTTTGTGCTTAGTGTCGCCTCCTAGTGGCAATAGCTATACCCAAGGTCAAGCCTGTCCCCTAATGATATGGATGAGAAAACCCTATTAAGTGTATGTTTACACAGTGTAACGCATAACGGAATCCATCGTGAATCATTTTTTTTTATCAATCACTGTGTGAAAACACCGCTGCATTGTAGGTTATCGACAGCTGCTTGCTGAGGGTCTTGGGATCAACTGATCGGTTCCAGTGACTTACATATTTATGGGGTTGTGTGTGAGGGGATCAGCTCTTTAATCCCCATATTTTCTTGTATATGCAATCTCCTGGAAGTCTTTACACTGAGTGACCATCTACTTACTGAGCTGTAACGTCCACTTGTACGTTCTTGAGGAGTGCTGGTGTTTCTCTCGATGCTTATCCTTTTCTATATCTTTTGTATGCGGAGACGTGATTCTTGCTGGTGATCTCATGATCTTTTGAGGCTTGGGAACATTTACATGTTTACCTGGAGAACATTTACTGGCGCTGTCCACAGCAGAAAGGTCTTCACTGTCGCTGCTTTGCCCTGAAAATAAAATGTGAAAAAAAGCCAATGAAACAACACTCAGAACTAGGTGCGAGGATCATAAAGATAAAAAGGGGGTTCAAGCTCTGACTGATAAGGCTCATGAACGGGTGTCTCACCTATCCCATTCTTCTCCGTTTTCAATGAAGTATTGATTCGCTTTGGTGTACGCTTCTGTTTCTTTGCTAGTGCTCCCATGTTGCTGTCACTAATCCGTTTATGGCCTGATAAAGAATATAAAGATTTTAAAAAAAGTCAAGATAAGATAAAGCAAAGTCCAAGTATCTTGTTGGTACATTAGAAGTAGTACCACTTGTGTCTATGGTGTTATCTGGTACTGTTGTTTAGCGCTATCCAAGTGAATGAGGATCCCATATAGGAGTGGTGGTACAGTCCTGATCAAAAGTTTAAGACCACTTGAAAAATGGCAAAAAATCTTATTTTACATTGTTGGATCTTAACAAGGTTCCAAGTAGAGCTTCAACATGCGACAAGAAGAAATGGGAGTGAGACAAAACATTTTTTAAAAATAACGGTTAAACTGAAACAGGCTGTTTTTTCAGCTGTTCCAAATTTTAGGACCACATGCTTTTAAAAGGCCAAATCTGTGCAAAGATGTGGATTCATTGTCATTTTCTGTCAGGTAGTCACACGTTGTGATGGCAAAGGCAAAAAAACTCTCTTTTTGAACGTGGTCGGGTTGTTGAACTGCATAAGCAGGGTCTCTCACAGCGCGCCATCGCTGCTGAGGTGGGACGCAGTAAGACAGTCATTTGGAATTTCTTAAATGATCTGAGGGTTATGAACAAAAAAGTAAAGTGGAAGACCCAAAAAATGTCCTAAGCTCTGAGCCGGAGCATCCAATTGGCTGTCCGTCAAGACACTGGACGGTCCTCGGCCCAAATTAAGGCCCTTACTGGTGCTGACTGCAGCCCCATAACCATCAGACGGCATCTGAGACTGAAGGGCTTCAAAAACAAAAAACGTCTTCAAGGACCTCGTCTCCTTGAACGCCACAGAACTGCTCGTTTGGACTTTCAAGAGAGCAGCAAACATGGGACATTCAAAGGTGGAAGAAAGTTTTATTCTCTGATGAGAAAAATTTAACCTTGATGGTCCTGATGGTTTCCAACGTTACTGGCATGACAAGCAGATCCCACCTGAGATGTTTTCTACGCGCCACAGTGGAGGGGCGCCATAATGGTCTGGGGGGCTTTTTCCTTCAGTGGAACAATGGAGCTTCAGGAAGTGCAGGGGCGTCAAACGGCCGCTGGCTATGTCCAGATGTGGCAGAGAGCATTCCTCTGACTGAGGGCCCTCGTCTGTGTGGTAACGACTGGGTTTTTCACTAGGACAACGCTACAGTACACAATGCCCGCAGGACAAGGGACTTCTTCCAGGAGAATAACATCACTCTTTTGGCCCATCCTGCGTGTTCCCTGATCTAAATCCAATTGAGAACCTTTGGGGATGGTGTGGCAAGGAAAGTTTACAAAATGGACAACAGTTCCAGACAGTAGATGGCCTTCGTGCGGCCGTCTCTCACCACTTGGAGAAATGTCCCCACTCACCTCATGGAAACGCTTGCATCAAGCATGCCAAAACAAAATTTTGGAAGTGATAAACCATAACGGCGGGAGCTACTCATTACGAGTTGTTTTGTCTCACTCCCATTTCTTCTTGTTGCATGTTGAAGCTCTACTTGGAACCTTGTTAAGATCCAGCCATGGTAAATATGATTTTTTGCCATTTTTCAGTGGTCTAAACTTTTGATCAGGACTGTATTTGTATTTAAAAAAAAGTTTGCTTTTGCCTAATCTTAATGGTGGATGACCAACCTCCAGTGGCGTACCAAGGGGGGGCGGCCCGCCCCGGGTGCCACTCACAAGGGGGGTGCCAGTGGTGTAGGGATCGCCATAGCAGCCATAGCAATGGCTATGGGGCCCTACGCCACTGGGAGCCCGCCGCGACTGAGGATAAAAAAAAAATAAATGTGACGAGTGGGCCAGGCGTGGCGCTGTGATAGGGGCAGGGCTCCAGATGGTCTCTCCCTCCCCCTGTGCTGCTGCCGCTGCGGCCAATAAGAAGAGGGACAAGGCCGGGGGAGGGGCTGTGGCCACTGCGCCACCAATGAAGATAACTGACCTGTTAATACAAATGCAGGAGGCGGGTGCCGGAATCAAATAGCCGGCACCCGACCTCTATGACAGGGAGCTGCGATCAGCGGCAGTTAACCCCTCAGGTGCCGCTCCCTGTCATAGAGGTCGGGTGCCCCCCCCAGTATAATAAACTTGAGTGCGCCCCCCCCCAGTATAATAAACATTGAGTGCGGCCCCCCCAGTATAATAAACATTGGTGGGCAGTGCCAAGAGGGTTAAAAATAAAAAATTAACTCACCTCCTCCAATTGATCGCGTAGCTGCTGCCGGTCTCCTTGTTAATTTCTTCAGGACCTGTGGTGACGTCACTGAGCTCCAGCCTCTATCACATGGTCCCATTACCATGGTGATGGATCATGTGATGAGCTCAGTGACATCACCACAGGTCTTTGACAGGTCTGAAGAAAGTACAGGAGACCGGCTGCTACGCGATCAATTGGAGGTGGTGAGTTAATTTTTATTTACTTTTTTAACCCTCACTGGCACTGCCCACCAATGTTTATTATGTTGGGGGGGGGGGGGGCGCACTGCACCACCAATGTTTATATGTTTATTATGCTAGGGAGGGGGGGCGCACTGCCCACCAATGTTTATTATGTTGGGGGGGCACACTGCGCCACCAATGTTTATTATACTAGGGTGTTGGGGGGGGGGGGGGGGGGTGCAATGCACCACCAATGTTTATATGTTTATTATACTAGGGAGGGGGGGCGCACCAATGTTTATTATACTGGGGTTTAAGGGGGTGCAGGTTTTTATTTTATTAAGGAAGGGTTAAGGGGTCTATTAAGGGGTGGTTAATGGGTTTTATTAAGGGGGGTTAATGGGTTTATTTCGTTAAGGGGGTGTGCAGAGGTTTATTTTATTAAGGGGTTTTATTTTTATTTATAAATATTATTGAAAACATTGAAAAAAGTTTGTGCATGTTTTCTTAACTTTCTTGGGGGGGCGTCCCAGCTGCTTTTGGTCCCCTGTGGAGCAGAAATGTGATGTGCAGTCTGTGGTCACGTGCAGCACTTGGTGGAGATGCGTCTCCGAGCAGCAGAAGCTCAGTGGTCATGTACTGCTCAGGAACATGTCATCACTGAGGCCACTGAATGGCTGCAGCAGTGCCAATGCACATGACCACAGATGTAATGTCACATTTGCGGTCCACAGGGGTCAGAAGGGAGCGGAGACGGGACCCTCTACCTGGAACAAGAGGTGAGTGCCCTACCCCCTTTATTCTACACAGATTAACCCTTGTATATGTCAGTCAAGGACAGCTGAGGTTACAGAAATCGTGCAGCTCGCTGTGATATGCTATTTGTGTAGCTTACATTCAATGTTATAGGACTTGTGGAAACGGCAAAGCACAGCTTGTAACTCCGGTCACCCATGGCCACTGTTTAACAATTTCGTTACCAGCGCCATACATGTACGACACTGGTAGCGCTGTGCAAGCATGACGCCTGCTCGGGCGTGCAGCGGGAATCATGGCCGGCAAGTCTCTGCTGTTCCAAACAGTGACCTGTGGCTAATTACCACAACCGGCAATAATGTCGATCGCGGTAATTAAATGCTTTAGATGCCGTGATCAAGTGAGATCACGGCACCTGAATGCGCAAAAACCCGGAAGCGTGAAGTACTGAAGCCCCGTGCGGCCAATCAGGACTTCAGTACATGCGCTAAATGCTCTGAATCTCTATGAAGAAATTCAGAGCATTAATGCTGCAATTCTTTATTTTGGCCACCAGATGGCAGGCCAACATACTTTGACACAATTCTAACATTTTTGGCTCTATACACCACCACAATGGATTTGAAATAAAAACAAACAAGATGTGCTTTAACTGCAGACTGTCAGCTTTAATTTGAGGGTATTTACATCCAAATCAGGTGAACGGTGTAGGAATTATAACAGTTTGCATATGTGCCTCCCACTTGTTAAGGGACCAAAAGTAATGGGACATAATAATCATAACTCAAACTTTCACTTTTTAATACTTGGTTGCAAATCCTTTGCAGTCAATTACATCCTGAAGTCTGGAACGCATAGACCTCACCAGGCGCTGGGTTTCATCCCTGGTGATGCTCTGCCAGGCCTCTACCGCAACCGTCTTCAGTTCCTGCTTGTTCTTGGGGCATTTTCCCTTCAGTTTTGTCTTCAGCAAGTGAAATGCATGCTCAATCGGATTCAGGTCCGGTGATTGACTTGGCCATTGCATAACATTCCACTTCTTTCCCTTAAAAAACTCTTTGGTTGCTCTTGCAGTATGCTTTGGGTCATTGTCCATCTGCACTGTGAAGCGCCGTCCAATGAGTTCTGAAGCATTATGGCTGAATATGAGCAGATAATATTGCCCCAAACACTTCAGAATTCATCCTGCTGCTTTTGTCAGCAGTCACATCATCAATAAATACAAGAGAAGCAGTTCCATTGGCACCCATACATGCCCACGCCATGACACTACCACCACCACCATGCTTCACTGATGAGGTGGTATGCTTAGGATCATGAGCAGTTCCTTTCCTTCTCCATTCTCTTCTCTTCCCATCACTCTGGTACAAGTAGATCTTAGTCTCATCTGTCCATAGGATGTTGTTCCAGAACTGTGAAGGCTTTTTTAGATGTCGTTTGGCAAACTCTAATCTGGCCTTCCTGTTTTTGAGGCTCACCAATGGTTTACATCTTGTGGTGGACCCTCTGTATTCACTCTGGTGAAGTCTTCTCTTGATTGTTGACTTTGACACACATACACCTACCTCCTGGAGAGTCTTCTTGATCTGGCCAACTGTTGTGAAGGGTGTTTTCTTCACCAGGGAAAGAATTCTTCGGTCATCCACCACAGTTGTTTTCCGTGGTCTTCCGGGTCCTTTGGTGTTGCTGAGTTCACCGGTGCGTTCCTTCTTTTTAAGGCTCCTTTCACACGGGCGAGTATTCCGCGCGGATGCGATGCGTGAGGTGAACGCATTGCACCCGCACTGAATACCGACCCATTCATTTCTATGGAGCTGTTCACATGAGCGGTGATTTGCACGCATCACTTGTGCGTTGCGTGAAAATCGCAGCATGCTCTATATTCTGCGTTTTTCACGCAACGCAGGCCCCATAGAAGTGAATGGGGTTGCGTGAAAATCGCAAGTATCCGCAAGCAAGTGCGGATGTGGTGCGATTCTCACGCATGGTTGCTAGGTGACAGTCTATTCACTGTATTATTTTCCCTTATAACATGGTTAAGGGAAAATAATAGCATTCTGAATACAGAATGCTTAGTAGGTGATTGAGGGTTAAAAAAAATTAACTCACCTTCTCCTCTTGTTCGCGTAGTTCCCGGTCTCTTCTTTACTTCTTTAATGATCAGCTGTGGGCTAAAGGACCTTTGGTGACGTCAGATCACATGCTCCAATCACATGGTCCATCACCGTGGTGATGGACCATGTGATTGGAGCATGTGATCTGACATCACCACAGGTCCTAGCCGGTATTTTCATCTTTTGAGAAGTAAAGAAGAGACCGGGAACTACGCGAACAAGAGGAGAAGGTGAGTTAATTTTTTTTAAACACTCAATTAATCACCTACTAAGCATTCTGTATTCAGAATGCTATTATTTTCCCTTATAACCATGTTATAAGGGAAAATAATAACATCTACACAACACCTAACCCAAGCCCGAACTTCTGTGAAGAAGTTCGGGTTTGGGTACCAAACATGCGTGATTTTTCTCTCACGCGAGTGCAAAAACGGCATTACAATGTTTTGGCCTCGCTGCGGAAAAATCGCGGTGTTCCTGCAACGTACCCGCACATTTTCCCGCAACGCCCGTGTGAAAGAGGCCTAAGAATGTTCCAAACTGTTGTTTTGGCCAGGCCTAATGTTTTTGCTATCTCTCTGAGGGGTTTGTTTTGCGTTTTCAGCCTAATGATGATTTGCTTCACTGATAGTGACAGCTCTTTGGATCTCATCTTGAGAGTTGACAGCAACAGATTCCAAATGCAAATAGCACACTTGAAATGAACTCTGGACCTTTTATCTGCTCATTGTAATTGGGATAATGAGGGAATAACACAGCTGGCCATGGAACAGCTGAGAAAGCCAATTGTCCCATTACTTTTAGTCCCTTAACAAGTGGGAGGCACATATGCAAACTGTTGTAATTCCTGCACCGTTCATCTGATTTGGGTGTAAATACCCTTAAATTAAAGCTGACAGTCTGCAGTTAAAGCACATCTTGTTCGTTTCATTTTAAATCCATTGTGGTGGTGTATAGAGCCAAAAATGAAAATGGACCTGACTGTAGATCAAAATGAAAAATTCTAAAACATAATTTATAGGTCATTTATGAGCCTTAGGCCGAATGCACGCGGCCGTGAGCGGTCCGTGGTAACCCGGCCTGGATTCCTCCTGAGAGCAGGAGCGCACAGCGTCATTGGTTGCTATGACGCCGTGCGCTTCATGCCGCCGCTGCACTACAGTAATATACTCGTATGATCTATACGAGTATATTACTGTAGTGCAGCAGCGGCATGAAGCGCACGGCGTCATAGCAACCAATGACGCCGTGCGCTCCTGCTCTCAGCAGGAATCCAGGCCGGGTTACCACAGACCGCTCACGGCCGTAAAATTATGAAAAATATATAAAAAATAAAAAATAAATTAAAAAGTTTAAATCACCCCTTTCTGTATAATAAAATAAATAAATACCTAAATAACAATAAATATAAACATCCTGGGTATCCCCGCGACCGAAAACGGCCATAAAATATATAAAAAATAAAATAAAACACAATACGGTGAATGGCGTAACGGAAAAAAAGGGTCAAATTGGCCGATTTGCCATTTATTTTCATTGCTTCTCTTAACCAAAAAAATTTAATAAAATGTGATCCAAAAGTCATGCAGACTCCAAAATGGTATCAATAAAAACAATGAATTGTCCCGAAAAAAAATTGCCCCTAAACAGCTCAGTAGACAGAAGTATAAAAAAATTTATGGTTGTCCGAAAATGATGTAAAAAAAATTCTCAAAGTCTAAATTTATTTTTACACTATTTACACATAAACCTATACATATGGGGTATCATTGTAATCGTACTGACCGCGAGAATGAAAGGCATGGGTCAGTTTTGTCATAAACAAAACGCCGTGGGAACAAAACCCGTAAAACAGTGTTTTTTTTCCAATTCCACCCCATTTGGAATTTTCTTCCCGCTTCCTACTACATTTTATGCCATAATTAATGGTGCATTAGAAAGTACCAACTTGTCACGCAAAAAAAACGAGATTTTTGTATAACTTACCAGTAAAATCTCTTTCTCGCTCTTTCCTTGGGGGACACAGAAGACCTTGGGTATAGCTCATCTCCATAGGAGGCGTGACCACTAAGTGAAAGCTGTTAAGCCCCTCCTCCACAGCTATACCCTCAGCCTGGAGAGAAAGGGCAGCCAGTTGCGTGTCCAAGTAGTGAGAAAAGGCAAAGTCCAACAAGGAACCAACAAGCCAACTACCCAACGGGTAACACAAACTCGGAAACCGTGTAGAGAAAACAATGAATGGGTGGGTGCTGTGTCCCCCAAGGAAAGAGCGAGAAAGAGATTTTACTGGTAAGTTATACAAAAATCTCGTTTTCTCGCCCAGTTTCCTTGGGGGACACAGAAGACCTTGGGACGTTCAAAAGCAGTCCAAAAGGGGAGGGACCACAGCACCAAGGCGAAGCACCCGAAGGCATCAAGGAACCGCCGCCTGCAGACCCAGGCGGACCAAGGCAGCATACGCTGAAGCCAGAGTATGCACCCTGTAGAACTCGGTAAAGCGTGCACGGAAGACCTGTGGCCGCCCTGCTCAAATGCATGGCCGAAGCCCAATGTCTCCGGCCCAGGAGGCACCGATCGCTCTGGTGAAATGAACGGTGACAGCAAAGGCAGAATCCTGCCCTCGGTGCGGTAACCTCAGCAATAGCCAATCTGATAAAGCGGAGGGAAACCACCCTGGAGTCCGTCAACTCTAAGCGCGGACCTCCAGGAAACCCAAGAGACCAAACGTCGACAAGAGTCGGAGATCTCCAAGTAAAACCGGCAAGGCCCAAACAACGTCCAAATCGGTGAAGTGTTGAAGCGAAAGGCAAACACCACCTTCAGAAGGAAGGAACGGGATGTAGAACAGCCCTGTCCTGGGAAAAGACAGAAGGCTCAGAACAAAAAGGGGCCATTCAGGCACCCGTCAGAGACACGACTGATACGGAAACACAACCGTACAGGACAGACGGGGTAGAGAGAACTTCTGTAACGGCTCCAAGGACAAGATTGGAGCGCCGAGAGCTCAGTATGAAGTAACCAGGGCGATACCGAAGGACAGTACAGAGGAACCAAAGAGCCATTTCGAGTAAGAAGGTCTTGACAGGCCCAGAGGGCCGGGGAACGCTGGAAGAGGAAGAACATCGCTGACACTTGACACCTCAAGTAAAGGAATCCCAGTCCCAGGTCCAGGCCGGACTGGAAAAAAAGACAGAACCATGGGGAGAGAAAAGGTCAGAGTGGGGAATGCACAGCTTCCCACAGAACCCCAGACAAAAGAACCATAAGTCTTACGACAGATCCTGGACGAAATACAGCCAGGAGCGGACAGTAGCAAACCCGCTGGAGTCGCCTGGCAAGCGGGCGAAAAAAACCAATGTGATCAGGCGCAGACCAGTAACACGGGCAGAAGTCGACAAAACTGGTCCCGTCGGCCCCAGGGCAACGTTGTCCCGTATCCACCCTAGCGGGGGAGTAGAAGGACAGACTGAAAGGAACCAAAGGGCCCGCCCAGCATCCGCCAGATGCCAGGACAAGACAGGCTAAAGTCCATGCTGATGTAGCTATGTTCTACAGTCCCGGTGTGGGAGATCAAAGGACAATCTGGACCGAAAGGTAGTCCCCCCCAAGTTACCGAGAAGGTAAGTCTACAGCAGGACCATTGACTTAGAATGGACCACGCAATCTGCACTCAGCGGGAGGACAGAACGCGGTAGACTCGGTAAATAGGCACAGCTAATACAGCCAGTGTGGACAAGGGAGACAGTACGAGGCCAAAAGGAACACCGGAACCATCCACATGAACAACCATGCTCTCCCCAGAGGGGAGGACAGTGAAGGAACAGCCTCTGAAGTCTGGCGGGACAGAAGCCACATCGGAGTGATCTGTACCGAGCGGGAGCCAAACAGAGCCGGCGAGATAAGGTAGTCGAGACAGAGGCCGGCATAACACCCTCCAATCGAAAGGAGGAGTGGGCAACAGGGAAGCCATAGGACAGCTCAAAAGCAGAACCCTGCTACACTGTGAGATGCCCGGTTCACCGCCTCGCAGAAGGCGAATACCCTGAAGAACCCAAGGCGGAGGTCCTCCGGACCTGGGTAATCGAGCACCCAAGAGAATTTGGGTGACCTTCCCGAGAAAAGCGGCCCGCACCTGGTAGCAGATCAGACTGAAGCGTAGAGGCGCCAAGAGGAAGGACTCATACCACACTACATCCGAAGAGGAGGAAATTGCAGCAGGCAAGGGAACCGCAGTCCTGCCAGAGCCAACGAAGAATTCGAGGGGCGCTCCAGACAACAGCACTCCCGACCATGTGACCACTAACGCAGGGAAGCAATACCGCGGAAGGACGAATGGGCACGCATCTAGGACCCATGAACACTCCCTGGGATGAAGGGCCAACTAAATGAATGAGTACCACACAGCTCCGTGCAGCAGAGAGCAAGTAGAGCCCGTCCGGGTCAGGTGGACAGAATGAACTCCTTAGAGACGAGTGCAAGGTTTGCGGCAAGCATCGTTTCCCAAGAAAACAAAAGTATGCCGCAGGAAGTAGATGAGGCATACGTACGAGCAGCCCGTAAGCAGTGAGAAGGCCAACCCACCTACAGGAGGAGAAGGCATACACGGCCCAAACAACGCACAAGAACGTCCGCTCACTGCAAAAATGTTAATTCAGCGAAAAAGGGGGCTCGCCACAGAGTGCCACAGCATGTACGGAATTGCAAAGTGCAACCTGAAAGGGAGTTATGCACAAGCCTAGTATAGCATGCGATGGAACGCAAGCAGTCCGCCCCGAAAGGGGGGAAATTGTATCTGGCAAACTGCAGTCTGCAAGAGTGCAAAGGCCGGTCCCAAAAGGGAGTGATGCCTAAGGCCGTACCTACTTCAGAGAAGCAGGACATACCCTATAATCCAGCAGGAACGCAGGAGGTCCACCTAGTGAAAGGGGAACATGCACAGGGTTATCCTAGCATTAAGTGAGTGTGCAATAATACACCCAACACTGATTTAGCGAGAGTGCTACTACTCTGCCAATGAAGGGGGACATGTACAAGTCCAGCACAGCCATACAAGGACAGCCGTGAATCTCATGAGCGTGCCAAATTCTGCCCATGGAACAAGGGGTGGTCACGCACAAGGCCAGCACCGTATCCAATGGGAGTGCAAGCGTTCCACCCATGTTAGAGGGCCATGCTCATGGCCAGCAAGGTATCCGGTGAGAGTGTAGCATGCCGCCCAGAAAAAAGGGGGGGTAATGCACATGGCCAGCATCTCATCCAGGGAGAGTGCGTGCACCCGCCATGTATGGGAGTCATACACATGGCCAGCAACGTACTGGTGAGAGACAAACACAGTCAGTGAGAATGTGTGTATGTCACCTGAGGAAGGAAGGCATGCCCATGGCAGGCAGCGAATCCAGCGAGAGTGCATACACCGCCCACGGAATAGGGGTCATGCATATGGCCGACAGCGGATCCTGCGAGAGTGCAAGCACCCCGCCATGTATGGGGTACTTACACATGGCCAGCAACGTACCTGCGAGAAAACAACCACAGACAGAGGGATGTATGTATGCTGCCTGAATCATGCCTATGGCCGGCAGCGGAACCAGTGAGAGTGCAGCATAGTAACATAGTACATAAGTTCATCATAGCACATCAGAGAGAGTGCAGCGTTCCGCCTATGGAAGGGGGTCGTGCACATAGCCAGTACCGAATCCGGTGAGAGTGCAGTATTGCGCCTAAAAAGGGGGGTCATGCACACGATCGGCAACAGATCCAGTGAGAGTGTAGCGTTCCGCCTAAGAAGGGGGTCACGCACATGGCCGACAGCGAATCCAGTGAGAGCGCTGCGTTCCGCCCATGGAAGGGGGTCATGCACATGGCCGGCAGTGAATCCAGTGAGAGTGCGGCGTTCCGCTTAGAGAAGGGGGTCACGCACATGGCCGGCAGCAAATCCATAGAGAGTGCAGCATTCCGCCTAGGAAGGGGGTCATGCACATGGCCAGCACCGTATCCGGTGAAGGTGCAGCATTCCGCCTAAAAGGGGGTCATGCACATGGCCAGCCGGCAGCCAGGGAGAGTGCAGTATCCCGCCTGGGGGGGGGGGGGATGCACATGGCAGGCACCATAACTGGAGAGATGATGAATGCTGCCTACGGAAGGGCCGCATGCACTTGGCCAGCGCCGTATCCTGGAAGAGGGCAGGAAAACTGCCTAAAAGGGGAAATGCCCTAGCACCGACGCAGGTTGGGAGCGCAACACTATGCCGCCTGTGGAAAGAGGGCATGCAGACATGCAGCACTACTGATGAGGCTGCAGCGTCCTGCGCAGTCCAATAGAAATCTGTTATATATATATATATATATATATTTTTTTTTTTTATTAAAAACACAGCCTCTCTGAGGCTAAAGGGGGCCACCATATAGGGGCACAGATAGTCAGGAAAAAGGGGGGGGGCCAGCCATACAGGCCCATTGGGAGCCGGCCTGTACCCAAAAGGGTTAACATGGATCCGGCCTGGAGGGCGGCGCTGCGATCCCCTGGGGGCGGAGGAACCTCCCGGCGGGAAAAATTCGCGCCTGGAGAAGTTCCCGCCCCCTCCACCAGAGGCCGGAATTTTGCGGCCTAGCAGGCCGTGAGGCCGGGGTCTAAATTTGCGGCGCCCGGTATGTACCGCCGGAACCTGAGGCGGAGTGGCGCATCAAACCGGCCGTGGGTGCCCACCCCGCGGGCCGGTCGGAATTGCGGCCCAGCAGGCCGCGAAGCCTGGGCCACAATTTGCGGAGCCCCACCGACCGGCACCGACGGTCGGCCGGGGCCTGCTGAAGTCAAGCCCAAAGCCGGCCGCGGGAGCCCACCCCGCCGGCCGGAATGGCGGCTTGCCGGCCGCGGGAGCCCACCCCGCCGGCCGGAAGAGTCAGGGGCCCGGAATAGCGGCTTGCCGGCCGCGGGAGCCCACCCCGCCGGCCGGAAGAGTCAGGGGCCCGGAATGGCGGCTTGCCGGCCGCGGGAGCCCACCCCGCCGGCCGGAAGAGTCAGGGGCTCGGAATGGCGGCTTGCCGGCCGCGGGAGCCCATCCGGCCGGAAGAGTCAGGGACCCGGAATGGCGGCCTAGCAGGCCGCGGAGCCTGGGCTAAGATTTTTGCGGCGCCCGGTCGCACCAGAGTACCAATGTCGGCCGGAGGCGAGGCCTCACTCCACAGCCGTCAGGAGCCTCAGGCCTTGAGCAACACTCCGGTAGGAGATGGGGGGGGACCCAGAGACCGGGTGCCTGTGGTAGAAATAAACTATGTTGCCGCTTCTGTAGCTGGCTGTGGAGACAGCCACTGGCTGCATGTCTATGGGAGCCAGGCAGGGGTAAGGCAGAAGGAGATTGCCGCTCTGCAGGTGCCAGCATAGATCCAGCAGGGGACTAGAGGCCCAGTATGGGGGTCAGGCACGCAGGAGACCGGGGGGGACGGGGACGTAGGGCTGGAGAAGCCTCTCTCTTACCACAGCCGTCTTCACCCTCGGGTCCATTCCAGCAGGGTCGCCCCTTCAGCTACTGGCACCGTAGTGGCAGGACGCTGGAAGAGGGACTTGGCGTGCGGGCGACCCTTGGGCTGGCGGGATGCAGGGGAGCTAGGCTGCCCTGGTCCACCTTGCCTTCTGTGGGGGAGGCAGCAGTGCGGGTGACCGGCACTGGCGCAGCTCAACCCCGGGAGAACAGAGAGGTCTAGTGCGACTCTGTTATCCCTGATGATCTGGAACAAAAAGAAAATAAAAAAGTAAAAATCTAAAATTTAAACAAGGAGAAAACAGCCCTGCAGAGCAGGGAGTGTCTTGCCTCCTTGGACACTAAGCAAAAAACTGGCAGTCTCTCTCTCCAGGCTGAGGGTATAGCTGTGGAGGAGGGGCTTAACAGTCTTCACTTAGTGTCACGCCTCCTAGGAAGCTGAGCTATACCCAAGGTCTTCTGTGTCCCCCAAGGAAACTGGGCGAGAAATAAAGCCCTCATACAGCTATGTGACTGGATATATATATTAAAAAAAAGTTATGTCTGACGGAAAATAGGGAAGAAAAATGAAAACGCAAAAACGGAAAAAAAAAAAATACAAAAAAAAAAAAAACACAAAAAAACCTCCGGTATTCTAAGGATTAAAGGATTATTTCCATTTCACCCTTTCATGATGGACACTGGAATAACCCTAATATGCAAACCATTCAATCTTCCTCAACATTTACAGGAAATATGATTTGTGCGCACCTGATAAAAGTCACAGTTTCAACAACCATGGCATGAATGGAGCTCAAAACAACAAAGATTCTCAAAATGAAGCGGACTTTGCTTATAAGAGGGGCAGTAGAATGCATGTAACTGTACTGTAGCTGCTTCGCTTTGGGAATCTGTCGGCGGTTCAGGTTTTCAAGTCACAAAGCTCCAACTAAGGTCATTTTCAATATTCATAGGGACAGCAGGATTTTAGTACAGTAGAATTTATTTTCCTGCTTTTTTTAATGGTAATCTGAGGACAGAAAGCTCGATTCCACCACTGGGTCACTTACAATTTGTGTGCACTAATGGCTGCCTTGGCATTAAACAGGATATTACCTTTGTCCCGCATCTCTGCTTCTTGGGCGGCTATGCTGCAGTTGCTGGATGTGGTGCTGGCTTCAAAACCATTAGCTGATTCACTCTCACAAAGGCCTTCCTGCGATTCTTCCGCCACACTGTCCACTTCAATGGTTATGTCACTCTCGCTCTTTATGCTGTGAGACTCATCGTGGCTCAAGGCAAGGGGCGAAGGCTCAGAATAAGTTTGAGGTGGCAGGACAGCGGGCTGCAGGGTGGGGGCAAGGACAGTCTGTGCTTCTGGCTCTGGCTTCACTATGACCATGTCCTCCACCTTGTCCTTTTCATCAAAATCATCCAAGTCCACTTCATGACAAACTAAAGTTTCTGGTCCAATCATGGGCATGATGTCCTCTTGCTCTTCTTTATATGAAATCCTTGCGATGTCATTCAGCGGCATGTCGTAGTCCTCAGTCCTAGTGCTCTGCACGTGTTCTAGCTCCGCCGTTAAGGAGGGCATTTCCTCGTTGGTATTCTGGACCTGCTCTTCCTTAATGATGCAGATGGGTTCCAGAGCTTCGCAGCTTTCTACTGGTTTCTCCTCCACAGTAATAATGGGCAACTCTGGCTCGCACTCCGTGCGCAGCTTTTTTTCTGGGGATGTCTGCTCCACAGGTTTTCTTTTACAAGCTTTCTTCTCCTTCGTCTGTTGATCATTAGGAAGTTCTAACTCATTTGGAACAAACAGCAACTCCTTACATTGTAACGAGGCGAACGGAGTAAAGTCTAAGGCTTCAGGTTCTATTCTGGGTTCTACCTTGGGTTCCGGCTCACAGTCTTCTTCTGCAGGCACCGAAACACTTTTTACGGTCTCCGGACAAGGCTCTTTTGTTTTGCTTCTTCTGCCTTTTTTTGGCAGATTTTCTGTCTCCTTGACCTCAACAATTTGTTCTGTTTGCTTCCCGTAACTCTGCACAATTTGTTCACTTTCTTCCACCTCTTGCTGTAAGGTCTCTGCTGGCTTTATAGGGCTCGTTTCCTGATCTTTCACAGGGCAAACAACTGGAGTGATGACTTCTTCTTCTTCTTCTTCTTCCTCCTCAATAATATTCTCAACCACGTTATCAGTTTGCTCAGGCTCCTTTTCGACCATTGGTAAAACCTCCTCCTTCACAGGTGTCTTTTCGATAGCTTCCTCCGAATCGCTTTCTGATGTTGATGAATCTGGAATCAGAGTGAACCATTATTACAGCAAAATCTCATCATAATACAAAATTGACAGCACAATCCAAGCAAACAAATTTACGGTGCCAGTGATCTGAACTCACCATTCGAGCATCTATCTGAATCGTACATTCCCGAGTTCCTTCTCGTCCTCCTACGAGCTGTTCCAAACAGGTACAGAGTAAGAATTAGTAGAGAATTTCAGCACAATGGTGGAGATTCATCAAAACTGGTGTACAGGAAAACTGTATTTCTTGCTCGTAGCAATCAGATAGACCAGCACCTCCAAGTAATATGAAAAAAAGTACAGGTGCACGCTCCTATGACTGACATGAAAAAGCAAACAAACAGTATATGTAGCAGCACACTGCTGAAAGCGCAAAGACACATGCAAACACTGGAAACATGGATTATTCAGAATTGCATTACTGATATACTTCTCACACATGAAAATTAGAAACTCTTTGCGCACATTTTTGATTAAAATTGCGTTGGACCCATCTACCAACGGCAAGGTGGCTTCTTCAGATGGGACCTACACTATCAGATTTGGGCCTACAGATGTCATACCAGTGTAGGATCCAGCTATGCTATACACATATGAGGAAGTGGCTGCCTGAAAATCAGGAATATGCACTCCTGCCCTTTTGTCCAAGAATTTTGTAGGCCTAGGCCCAAAAGAGGCAAGTATGATAGTGTAGTTTCCCATCTGAAGAAGCCACCTTGTCCCTGGTAGATGTGCCTGACAAGAATTTTAATTGCAAACATTTTTAAAGAGCTTCAAATTTCATGTATAGTACAGTGCCTTGCAAAAGTATTCACCCCCCTGACTTTTCTCGCGTTTTATTACATTACAGCCTTAAGTTTAATGTTTTGTTAATCTGAATTTTATGTGATGGATCCGAACACAATAGTCTAAGTCGGTGAAGTGAAATGAGAAAAAAAAAAGATAAATAAAACTATTTAGAAATAGAAAACAGAAAATTGGCATGTGCCACATTGGCATGTGGTATGTATTTACCCCCTTTTTTTAGGAAGCCCATAAAAAGCTCTGGTGCAACCAATTACCTTTAGAAGTCACATAATTAGTGAAATGATGTCCACCTGTGTGCAATCTAAGTGTCACATGATCTGTCATTACATATATACACCTTTTTTGAAAGGCCCCAGAGGCTGCAACACCTAAGCAAGAGGCATCACTAACCAAACACTGCCATGAAGACCAAGGAGCTCTCCAAACAAGTAAGGGACAATGTTGTTGAGAAGTAAAAGTCAGGGTTAGGTTATAAAAAAATATCCAAATCTTTGATGATCCCCAGGAGCACCATCAAATCTATCATAGCCAAATTTAAATAACGTGGCACAACATCAAACCTGCCAAGTGACGACCGCCCACCAAAACTCACGGACCAGGCAAGGAGGGCATTAATCAGAGAGGCAGCACAGAGGCCTGAGGTAACCCTGGAGGAGCTGCAGAGTTCCACAGTAGAGACTGGAGGATCTGTACATAGGACGACAATAAGCCGTACGCTCCATAGAGTTGGGCTTTATGGCAAAGTGGCCAGAAGAAGAAACTGGTCAGAGCTGATGGAAAGATGGATGGTGCTAAATACAGAGATATTCTTGAGCAAAACCTGTCCCAATCTGTGCGTGATCTGAGGCTAGGACGGAGGTTCACCTTCCAGCAGGACAATGACCCCAAACACACTACTAAAGCAACACTTGAGTGGTTTAATGGGGAAACATGTAAATGTGTTGGAATGGCCGAGTCACAGCCCAGATCTCAATCCAATAGAAAATCTGTGGTAGGACTTAAAGATTGCTGTTCACAAGCGCAAACCATCCAACCTGAAGGAGCTGGAGAAGTTTTGCAAGGAGGAATGAGCAAAAATGCCAGAGATAAGATGTGGCAAGCTTATAGAGACTTATCCAAAGCGACTTAGAGCTGTGATTGCCGCAAAAGGTGGCTCTACAAAGTATTGACTTTAGGGGGGTGAATAGTTATGCACATTGACTGTTATTTTGTCCTATTTGTTGTTTGCTTCTCAAAAAAAAAAAAAAAAATCATCTTCAAAGTTGTCGGCATGTTCTGTAAATTAAATGATGCAAATCCTCAAACAATCCATGTTAATTCTAAGTTGTGAGGCACCAAAATACGAAAAAAGTCAAGGGGGTGAATACTTTTGCAAGGCACTATAAGTTTAGTAGTAATGCAATTCGGAATAATCCATATTTCCAGTGTTTGCGTGTATTTTTGCGCATTGGAGCAGTGTGCTGTTACATGTCTATGGACACCTTTGCATTCATTTTTTTATTGCTTGTTTGCTTACTAAAAGCAAAATTAAAGTGTAGCTGTCATTTCAGGTATTTTTTTTCACAATAGTCTGCTAAGTGGGTATACACGAAAAAACTATTTCTGGCCATTATACGACTTGTATCCAGTATTTGTAGCAGGTTTTTGCAATTTGTCTGTAATTTTCCCTCCTCCATCCCCAATACCTGTGGTCACTCCCATACAAATAAGACAGTCTTGCTGGAAATGGCAGGTTTGAGTGACTTTTACCTAATGTGTATGGTAGTGTACATACAGGAAGCGCCATATTAGATGGCAAACTCCTAGGCCTCATTCAAATGGTTGTAATGTGGGCTCATTCGGAGCATCAGTATTACAGCTGCAAATTCCAGTCCGACCATACATGTAATGACCCAAACTTATAGCATGGTAGATCCCCACAATGCTTTTAGTTTGGGTGCACAGACTTGTGGTCGGGCTAGCATTTGAGGCTGTAATATGGATGCTAACAGGCACCCACATTACAGATGCCGGAACAAGATCTTAGACTGATCCAAACTTTACAGACTCAAGGGGGTTTTCCAAGAATTTTTAACTGATCAGCGGAGGACCGACACCCAGGACCCGCGATGATCAGCTGTTTGAGAAGGCGCCAGCACTCACAGTGCTGCCGGGGCCTTCTCTCTGCTCACCAAGCACAGCGCTGTACATGAAAGTGAATGGGGCTGAGCTGCGCCTAGGCCATGTGACCGATGAATGTGACGTTACATGGCCTAGACCAGTGTTTCCCAACCAGTGTGCCTCCAGCTGTTGCAAAACTACAACTCCCAGCATGCAAAGACTGCCTACAGCTTTCAGCCTACAGCAGGGCATGGTGGGAGTTGTAGTTTTGCAACAGTTGGAGAGCCGCAGTTTGCCTATCACTGGCCTAGACAAAGCTGCAAGAAGGTTGCAGCGCTACTGTGATCCTTCTCAAACAGCCGATTGGCGGGGGTCCCGAGTTTCAGACCCCCACTAATCAGATACCGATGACCTATCCAGATGATAGGTCATCAGTTAAAATTCCCAGAAAACCCTTTTAACAATTAAATTAGGCTATTTTCACACTTGCGGCAGTTCCGTCTCACAAATGCATTGCAAGAACGGATCAGTCTCTCCGCTGGTCATGCGGACAGACGGATCCGTATTGTATGTTTTTTCACATTTTTACCAGTCTGCGGTTTTGAATGCCGGATCCGGCACGAATAGATTCCTATGGGGAAAAATGCCGGCATTCCGGCGAGTCTTCAGTTTTTTTCGCCGGAGATAAAACGGTAGCATGCTACGGTTTTCTCTTTTGCCTGATCAGTCAAAATGACTGAACTGAAGACATCCTGATGCATGCTTAACAGATTACTCTCCATTCAGAATGCATTGGGATATGCCTGATCAGTTCTTTTCCGGTATAGAGCCCCTGTGACTGAATTCTATGCCGGAAAAGAAAAACGCTAGTGTGAAAGTAGCCTTAGTCATTGTAAAAATCGGATGAAAATCCATATATAAAGGTTAGCAGGTCTTTACTGCTGCTTCCCTTACCTTCTACTCCATTTGACAAGAAATTACCGTCGGGCAGGCTGTGCCTCACATTTTTATTGGCTGTTTTACTCTCACTATTGGGTGTCTTGGGCATGGCACAAGACACATTAGTCTGCAGGGTTGATTTTAAGGGAGGGCGTCCTCGCTTTATTTTGTTTCTCTCATCGTCCTTCTTTTCCTCATTTTCATCTTTATTCTGAAAGAACAAAGAAGTTCACTGTAATGTGTTGTAAGCCTGCCCTCAAGCCCCCAAATACTCGAGCCTCACATTTACAATGGATAAGAAGTTACAAGATTACATTATACGACTGAGAAAACTGGTAAAATGTAAGGTTAATGTAATTACTTTTGTTTTTTTCTTTTGCTTTCTTTTTGTTCCAACTTTCTCCGTAGGCCAGATGATTCGGTCGGCTTTTACCCATTCATCATATCTGTAAGAGAATGAATTGTACATGCCAACTGCTTGACGAATATCAGGACTGCACAGCAGAAAACGTTACACAGAAACATCTCCAACTATTCAAACTGGGTAAAGCCGCAGAGGCATCAATCACTGTACATACATCATGTAATAATGGAGGCCTTCTGCAACAGCCACCATGACTCTTCCATACAGTACACTTGTCGGCACGTTGCGTCATTGTAAATCCTGACTTACCTTACATTCCAGCCATAATAGTGCACCAGGTACAGCAACTCTCCTCCGTCTACCTCGGTGCTCTTGATATTGGCTTCATAGATTTTCTGGGTTTTCCCACGTCCATATTTGACTTTCACTTTGGTGCCTGCGAGATAGTCTTTATCCTCCGAGTCGTCGTCTCCTTCGCTGTCTCCTTTGTGGTCTGTATCGTCTCCTCTGTACGAGGCAACAATACCAATGTGAATGGGGGGATGGAAATCAATACATCAGATTACAGCTGTTCTTTAAAAAAAAAAAACACCCAGTGACCAAATTAAAATGCTTATTATTTAGAACAGAGGAAACAAAACCCAGGGTTGTGGATCTTGGCAGGGATGCCCTACTGGTAATAATGTTGGCATAGCAAACTAATGACTGCCACTGTTACCAACAGGAAGGCACTCTGTTATGTGCTGCCGTTCCCTCTTGGCATACACTTTATAGTAACCAAGTGACCCAGCATGTGTTTGTAAATTGTAAGTGGGGCATACGTGGGTACAGACTGTCAATTACAACCTGAGAAATAAATGGATTCTTGTGATTTAACACAGAGATCAAGTATAAAAATATAACTTAAAAGGGGTTGTGCAGCCAGTCCATATTGATGACCTATCCTTAGGACAGGTAATCTATCTGATCGGTGGGCGTCCATCGATGGGCACCTCTCTCGATCAGCCGTGAAAAGAGGAAGTGGAGCTTGTAGGAGAACTGCTTCCCCCTTGAGATGACACTGTGTGTCATCCCGCTTGCAGTGGCAGTGCAGTAGGATTACAAGTGCTCATCCCAATTAAGTGAATGGAACAAGCACCATTAATTACACTGCGCTGCTGAGACTTCCAAGACTACACGCAGTGCATTCTTGAAGAGGCAGTAGTGCTCATACAAGCGCCACTAATTGACGGGTGCCAGGAGTCAGACCACCACCCATCAGATATTGAGGACCTATCTTGAGGATAGGTCATCTATATGTACTGGCTGCACAATCCCTTTAAGTACTGACATGGCTAGATGTTTCTCGAGGTTCCCAGGTCTGGTAACACTTCCCCCACAATGGCAGATGCTGAGCCAATGTAAAAAACAGGCATTTCTTCTCAAGGAACATAAGCCACCATCTCTGGGAGTGGTTTACTACCCCCTTCCCCACTAAGCACACAAGCATGCCTAGCTCAGCCAGAGGTGCAAGTGTACAATGGGTGGCAGTGTGGCGTGGTCCTGAGAATAGGTCATCAATCTAAAACCCTGAACAACCCCTTTAATACACCTGCTTCACTCACCCATCACAGAGATGGTCATCCTCCTCCTCATCAGACTCCTGATCAGACTCCTCTTGTTTCTGGCTTCTCCTGTCTTTTGATTTGCAGGATAGGCTTCTCCTTCCTGGAGAAGCATCATTTTCCTTCTTCTCATCGCTTTCATCCAGCTCCTCTTCCACATCTTTATTTTCCTTGTCGTTGTCCTTTCTTTGGTCACAATCTTCAGGATCTTTTGTGACTGAAACTGCATTACAAGCGGGCCTTCGCCTCCCCTACAGAAAACATACGAGTTATCCGTATGATCTATTCTGATCTCTGTCATTTAAAGGGCGGACCTCGAATCGCCACTTGAACCATCTACCCACATCCAAAAATTAACAAAAACCCCATTAGAGGAAGTTTGTCTGCTGCAAAATCACAATTAAAACTAACCGCAATGCCTGGCAGGGGTGCCTCCCTGTATTATACACGTACCATAGACTAAAATGATCCTGCAATCACGGGAAAGTCATCTGCAAATTAGGTATTCAGTGCAGAAGTTGAGGGTGTGCCTGAGCCGCATGGTGCATCATAGCTCTGTGTCTTTGCCTCCCAGCATACATTGATTAACAGGGCCAGACATCCCCATGGCTCTCGCCTGGTCCCGAAATCCTGCTTCCAACAACGCTGCTTATGCTGTACTATCCATTGATGCCTGGACAGAGTCATGTACTGCACTTGTGCTCAGGTCTAATGCAGGCGCACTGAATACCTCATTTGCATATGTATTAAAAGATTAATTTCTCCTGGATTGCAAGATCCCTTTGGCAGCAAATATGCAATACAGGGAGGCACGTCTACCAGGCATTGTGGTTAATTTAATCGTGATTTTTCTGCTCACATACTCCCTCTAAAGAGGACCTGTCACCTCTCCTGACCTGTCTGTTTTAGTAACTACTTGTATTCCCCATGTACTAACAATTCTAGAGCATCTCTTATAGTTCTATGACGTGCGGTTCTGCTACTATTCTTGCTAGAATATTATGGATATAGGTACAGATGGGTGTTACCAGCTAGGGGGGTGTCCCTGTACAGACTGACACTATCTAATCAGTGCTGCCAGTGTCAGGCTGTGCAGGGACACACTCCCAGCTGTTAACTCCCATCTGCACCTATATCAATAAACTTCTACCAGGGATAATAGAGGAATGGCACAACATAGTCATAAGAATAGAGGCTCCAGAATTGATATTACATGGAGAATGCAAGTAGTTACTAAAACAGACAGGTCAGGAGAAGGGACAGGTCCTCTTTAAAGGGAACCTGTCACCGGGATTGTGTGTATAGAGCTGAGGACATGGGTTGCTAGATGGCCGCTAACACATCCGCAATATCCAGTCCCCATAGCTCTGTGTGCTTTTATTGTTTAAAAAAAACAACGATTTGATACATATGCAAATTAACCTGAGATTAGTCCTGTATGTGAGATGAGTCAGGGACAGGACTCATCTGAGGGTAATTTGCATATGTATCAAATCGGTTTTTTTCCCACAATAAAAGCACACAGAGCTATGGGGACTGGGTATTGCAGATGTGCTAGCGGCCATCTAGAAACCCATGTCCTCAGCTCTATACACAAAATCCCGGTGACAGGTTCCTCTTAAGATCGGCCAATTATAATTTGATGTCTCACAGCCACCTGTTTTCTGCAAGCGATGTCTCGGATCTTGGACCCAAGGTTCACATTGGCACAGTCGGGGTTCCTACCCTTCTATTTTCTATGACAAAAAGTGAAAAGCAATATATATCCTCACATGTTGAAGTGTATGTAATAGGTCAGAAGGCCTTGAGAATACATGACAGACAGTTTCATGCCGTCTCCAGTACTCAGCCTGCACATGGTCATTCCCTGACATCCACAGATTTTATCCTATGTGTAGTGTAACTTCACACAGAAGCAACAAGTAAGCCTTCCGGAGCTGCACAATTATTAAATACTCACCCTTGGCGATATGACTTCAGTCTCTTCCTTCTCATTCTCACTGGTAGAATCGGTGTCATCATCATCATCATCATTATCATCCTCCTTAATCTTTGCGTTGACTGGGGGGTCTGCATCTTCTTTCTTGTCACTATTCTCCATTGGTTCTTCCTGTGCCGGGCTTTCCTCTATAGGTCTAGGGTCATTATGGTGAATAGTCCTGAACTGAATTTCTAAGGAACGGCAATATTCCTCAAACCGATACAAATACCTGAAATTAGAAGTCAAAGGTCAAATAGAGCAATCATTTTTTCTTTTCTTTGTAGCTTGTACACCTTCGGAGGCATTTTGTTACGATTGCCCGTCTTCTGCCCCTCTTTACTAGGAGGCCACAAAATCAAATGTTCTTCAATACACGACAGCCGGATATTATACATCATATAGAGTAACAAACATTTTTGGGCCTATTACTAACAAGCCTGAAACATTGCTGTTTGTTCACATAATGCACTATATCCAGCTGGATCAATAAACTGACTAATTGAATTATATTGTGGTGTGCTGTTGTATATATAAAAAAAAAAGAAGAAGAAAATAAATTATATATATATATATATCCAGATAGCTCACCACCTTCTCAGAATGAAAAAGGTGCTCTAGTCTTAACTGATCACCCAATCGGTAAAAAATGGAAAGTAGGAAATATATGTATATATGACTGGCACTCAATATGTGGGTCATATAAACACAATTTAATATTGCAGCAAAAGATTAAACAACAACACTATAAAAATTCATACTAAATAAGTCTGCTTAGGCCAACCCTAACCATCCACTAGAGTTAGAGTTGGCCAAAGCAGACTTATTTAGTATGAATTTTTATAGTGTTGTTGTTTAATCTTTTGCTGCAATATTAAATTGTGTTTATATGACCCACATATTGAGTGCCAGTCATATATATTTCCTGCTTCCCATATATATATATATCTATATCAGAGTCCCAAATATGTGAACTGCACAGCAGAAATGTAGAGAAACGGGTGCCAGCGGCTGATGGAGCGATCCTCTCCTCCAAGATAATCGAAAATATCCACAGCACTTTTCAGTAAAAAAGTGTAGGTTTATTCACCAGTAGCAACGTTTCGGTTCACACACTGGAACCTTCAGAAAGGTTCCAGTGTGTAAACCGAAACGTTGCTACTGGTGAATAAACCTACACTTTCTTACTGAAGGAAGTGCCGTGAATATATTCAATATTATTATTAATATATATATATATATATATATATATATATAAAAATAAATAATCAAAATTAGAGAACAATTTATGAACACTTGATTTTTCAGAAATAATGTCATCTACATTGATCATCATTTGTTTCAATTTTTTTTTTATTGAAATAAGCAAATATTAGAATACATGTTCTTATGGCCCAATAATCCGGGTTGGTGGAATATTCTTGAACATAAAATACAACATATAATTTTAGTTTTTCAGTCACTTGGATAAATATAAAACATCTGGTTGGTGTTCTCAGGCGTTCAGAGCCCATAAACCTCAAGAATGATATATAGCCAACTTATATTTAATCAAATGAGGTTAACATAGAATAACAGTAGCATCAGCATTGTATGTAAATCCAGGAATGATCCACTGAGCCAATGCCTCCGGCCAGTTTGGAGGCATGCGGGGTAAGTGATATACTTGTCTAGAGGTCCCGGTCCCGTTTTAGACATGTATTTTGGTCAGGCAGACAGTCTGGCGCGAGCGTGGGTACCATCTCTTTCTACACCTCCCAAAATTGATCATCGTTTGAAGGATGTTTTGTAAGGGGTACACCATGCCATTAGAACAGGGTTTTCCAAAATAACCAAAGTATATCAACATAAAACCTTTATTTTTCAAAACGTGTGATGCTCATAATTAGAGAACAGCAATGACGGTAGCACAGAGAGATTCTAACTACATTTTAGTCAGTAGATGTGTACAGGCCCTCGCTTTAAAGGACTTCAGCACATCTGCGGCCGCAGGACATCACTCGTCTCTCGCTCTGGTGGGATTTTGCTCCACTCTTCTTCCAGTCTCTAACAGTTCTATGACTGGTGTGGGTTTCTTGACCATAACTTTGTCACCAAGGCTTTTCCAGAGGTTTTCTATTGGGTTTAGATCAGGACTCTGGGCCGGCCATTTCATTCTTTCAATGTTTTCAGTTTCAAGGAACTGCTTTACCCGTTTTGCTGTGTGACAGGGGGCATCGTCCTGCATGGAAATTGCTGGCTGATTGAGTGATGAATGCAAGGAAGGAACCGTGTGTTGTTGAAGAAGGTTCTGATCCACACTTGCATTCACTCTGCCATGTAGCTGTATGAGAGGTCCAACTCCTGCTGCAGAAAACATTCCCCAAACCACTTCCTCCTCCACCTTTCACTGACTTCTTTACACACTTTGGGTTCAGTCTTTCCCCAGTTTGTCGACGAATATAATGTTTCCCATCAGACCCAAATAAATTAAACTTGCTTTCATCACTAAAATGAACTCAGGACCACTTCTCCTCTGTCCACACAACATGCTCCTCAGCAAAGTCCAGCCTTCTGATGTTTTCTGCTAATGAGAGGTTTGGTCACTGCAGAGTGGGCTTTCAGTCCAATGCTCCTAAACATCCAGACGCTGTATGACGAGACAGATCCTTAACCTGTTCAGTGCTGAACTGGCGAGCAATTCCAGCTGCAGTGTCGAAACGATTACCCATGGAGATTCTCCGCATTATCCTGTCCTCTCTTGCATTTGTCTTTTGAGGTGGCGACCAGCCTTCTTGGGGGACTTGAATGAGTTTGTGATGTTGTAAAGATGCAATATTCTAGAAATCACAGACTTGGAACGGCCAACTTCTCTTGCTATGGCTGATAGGGTCACCTCTTTGGCCTTCATCTGGACAACCTGCTGCCGGAGGGTTTCAGTCACTTTGGAACGGCGCACCATTTTGGTAAAAGTCAGTGAAAACTGGAAAGTTAGGCTGCCAGGTAAATAGGGTTTGTCAGATCATTAAGGAAATTAGCACCAGTTACCAGATTAACACCAATAACTTGCAGGTATCTGAAAGTGTTCTCTAATTTTGACCAGAGTTCCTTTTCAATTATCTCATTTACATTTTTATTCTGTGATTTAGAATAAATACAATTTATGAAATAAGCTTAGAATACTGCTATTTTACTCATGTTAGGATATATTCACATAGGACTACACTATGACCTTGACATTTCGGAAATTGTGTCTTCTGTAATTTTGATCGCCACTGTATGTATACTATAGAGCAGGGGTGCACAACGTTTCCTGGTTGGGGGCCACATTGCCAGACTGAACCAATGACGAGGGCCGAAATAAAAATTTAAAGGTGTATTAACAACTGAAATATTGTACTTATGGCATATTAAACACACATTATATACCATTAATGTCTAGTTACACTTCCAGGACTCCATCTAATGGGAGAAATACATGAAAAATACATGTGAGCAGCCACAAGACATAGGCATACATGTCTGTTACCAGATGGTTGGGGGCCGCACAAAATGGTATCAAGGGCCGCATGTGGCCCCCGGGCCGCAGGTTGTGCACCCCTGCTATAGAGAGACACACACGATACCTTACACTCCAACTTACTTTTTGTATGCTGTTTTTACATTGTAAGACGCTGCCGAATTCAAAATAGGAATGCCAAGGTCCATATAAATCTGCTTCCATACAGGGCCGCTTTCAATCTGATGAGCAAAAAGAAAATTACAGATATATCAATCCCTCAACAGGTTACTGAAGCAGAGATAGTACTCACTCCAACTTCTACTTACTTTGTCACAACCCCCCTGCTGATACACAAGTCGAAAAAGCTTGAAGAGGTTTAAATCCTTGTAACCCAATACTGGCGGCTTGTTGATTGGGGATCCTAGTAATAAAAAAATAAATAAAAAAATAGAGGAAGATCCATAAAAATGGCATCTCATGAACTGGACACAAGCTGTTGCACATGCTAATCACATGTATAATATAGAAAATTTTATCAAATATAGAAAGGATGAGATAATCAGAAGATGTTTTAGGAAACCAGAATATATATTTTATATATATATATATATATATATATATATATATATATATATATAATCAATCTTTTTTGTAGAACTCCGCACTGTGCCAGTCCTCTGTTACTCCCCCTAAAACTATATGAATACATTAACAACTGAGTACTATCATTCTCCTCATCAACAGGGTGTGTCCCTAACCAAGTCTGATCATGTCCAGAGTGACTGGACACGGTTAGGCCACTTTCCTATCACCGTTTAGTTTATCGTTCTTCTGATCCATCAAAAGAACAGGGGGAAATTTTTTTTTTTAAATACATTTAAAAAAAAAAGGATCCTTTATTTTAAGCATCCGTTGTGCTCATTTTGCATTCATTATTTTAGACGGTAAAAAAAAAAAAGGACTGCTCTCGTCTAAAATAACAGATCTCGGACGGAGCTGACAAAAACTGATGCAAAATGAGCATAACGCATGCCCAAAAATAAAGGGATCCTTTTTTTTTTTTCTGTTCTACTGACAGATCAGAAGAAAGGAAAACGAAATGGTGATGTGAACGTGGCCGCAGACAGTGTAGGGACACACCAATCTATTCACACATTTCCAGGGTACGGTGATGCAGGGTTGTAAGAAAATATACTCCACAATTTTATTTTGTGGGGGCTACAGGAATTTAGTTATTGGCCATATCCTCTCTAATGGGGTATTCCAGTTACTGTATATAAGCTTATCCTCCTATTCACAGGATAGAGGAGAACTACTAGATTGGTGGAGGTGTGACCGCTGGGGTCCCCATGAGTCTTGAGAATGAGGGCCCTGTACCTCGCGGGGCCTCCAGAAATAAATGGAGTGGCTGGTCAAGCATTTAACGTGCAGCTTCATTCATTCTCTATGGGACTACCGAAAATACTCCCATAGAGAATGAATGGCGTTCCACGGTGCATGCTCAACCAGCTGCTCTTTTCGTTTCGGGAAAGCCCACGCAGTATAAGGTCCCTTGTTTTTGTAATTGGTCAAGTCCTAACTGTCAGACCCCCACCGATACAGAGTTACTCCCTATTCTGTGGAATAACCAGAATACCCCTTTAAGGTAATTTATAACAAAATCAAACAGACGGCTATATCATTTTGAGGAAATCGTTGTAAAGCGGAGGTGGATTGAACAATGATTTTTTTTTGTTTTTATTCAATTTCCCTCTCTTAAGCAACTTTCTTATGATCCTGGACAACCCCTTGAAGAAAAAAAAAAAAAAAAACCCTTTAACATTGGATTATTGTACAGATGAAGAGGCCCTTTTAAAGTAATTTAAAAGAGTATTCTGACTGATTGAAGTTATCTCCTATCCACAGGACTATTATATCCTATCCCTGGTACCTCCACCAATCATGAGAACGGGGGCTCCGTACCCCCTGCAGCCCCCCTGAAATGAACGGAGCGACCGGTCGCACATGCATTTATTTCTGTAGGAGCTCCGGAGATAGCCGAGTACAGTGCTCAGCCTTCTCTGGAATTCCCATAGAAATGAAAGGAGCAGGAGCACAGATGCCCCGTTGCTTTTAGGGTGTTTGCATGGGGTGCGGGGCCCCCTGTTTTTGAGATCTAATCGTTATCCCCTATCCTGTGGATAGAGGATAACTTCAAACAATTGGAGTCCCCCTTTAATACTGCAATACCAGAATATTAGTGGGCGAACCCAGAAGGTATACAAGACTGCATATGCTAGAAGAGAGGAAGCACAAATAAAATGCCTTGGCTGCGGTGTAACCTTATAACTGCCATTATTTCCCTTCTGTGAATGAAGCAAAGAAGAAATGACATATGAGCTCAACATTGCAGTCGTCTTTCAACTAATGTTTGTGAAAAGAAATTCAGAGAAACAGGCACCGTCCCGAAATGAGGCGAATGAAAAAAAAAAAAAAAAAAAAAAAAAAGACAAAAAAAAAAAAAACCTTAGGGCCCCCACACAGACCGACCAAACTTACAGAACAAGTCACTGCCTAGGGGAGACGAGCACCCCCCCGCAGCATGGGCCCTTGGTCGGGTCAGTGGGTGAGGGACAGCCTACAGTCTGAAGCCTGGAGGCAGCCGCTGCAAAAGTAGAAAAACTCAAATCAGGTTTATGAGGAGGTACATAGCCCACCAGCAGTCTGCTATCACCTACTATGGAGCACCATCCTGAAACTTTTATACTGTGTGTATGCAAAAGGTAAAACTTAGCTATACATAGCAACTAAATATGCATTTCACATACCGTCATGTAGCATCCAATACCCCAACCAGGAAAGATCAAGCTCAAGACTCATATGTAGCATCAAAACCGGTCCGGGACCACATGCAAGGGCATACGGACCCTAGAGGCAACCATGCGGCTACGGTGCAGGCCTTAGAGGGAGGGTCAGGCCTTCTTGGTCCCATCCACGTAGCTGCCAAGTGGCGCGAGCAGGACTCCCCTCTCAAAGGGCCATGCATCATTAGAAGACAAGTGGTTGGGAATGGTCCAAGGGTGATGGAAAGGGAGTAGAAAGGGGAACAAACGTGAGGCAAAACCCAGCACGATAAGGTGGGGGCATTTGGATCTTGGCTATAGGTCCCTACTTTTTCCGCATGTCCCTGGGTGTGTATGAATATACCAGACCTTAGTTCGCACAGAATTTCACGTAAATCAGACATCAAAACAGTTCAGTGAACTATTCAGCTCTGCTACACTGGTATACAACGCTGTCGTACCATTTCATGTAATTGTATTTGATTAGCAAAGATTCAAAACTTTTTTTGGGATCAGTTCCGGTGCTGACGGAGGAATAGCTGCATGGTGCTATATCTCGTTAGTCAATTAGCACGTTGACTACTATTCCATCCCACAAGGCGGCTGTTCCCTGCACGTGTAGGCGACAGGTACCCCTCGTTTCCTGCGAGTGTGTGGGAGATGTTCTCTTGATGTGTTTTTGGATCATGGAAATTACATCTGCCCCCCAAACTAATCCAGTTCAGTGAGTCAGCAAAGAGAAACCTAGGGGGCAGCTCGCCATTTCCGTAAAATAAAATAAAAAATGACAAATTATAAAGCGACTGCGGTAACCAAGTGCCCACTTTGCCGCTCAGGCAGCTGGGATATATGGGACACAGTCTTCACACTAGAGAGCTGGCGGTCAGAAATTATTTCGATACCCACATTGTGATGGTGGCTGGTGGCACATGTCAAAGATACACTGCCTGTCCAAAAAAATTTATAAAAAAAAAGGTCACACACTCTAATATTTCGTTGGACCGCCTTTAGCTTTGATTACGGCACGCATTCGCTGTGGCATTGTTTCGATAAGCTTCTGCAATGTCACAAGATTTATTTCCATCCAGTGCTGCATAAATTTTTCACCAAGATCTTGCATTGATGATGGCAGAGTCTGACCGCTGCGCAAAGCCTTCTCCAGCACATCCCAAAGATTCTCAATGGGGTTAAGGTCTGGACTCTGTGGTGGACAATCCATGTGTGAAAATGATGTCTCATGCTCCCTGAACCACTTTCACAATTTGAGCCCGATGAATCCTGGCATTGTCATCTTGGAATATGCCCGTGCCATCAGGGAAGAACAAATCCATTGATGTAATAACCTAATCATTCAGTATGTTCAGGTAGTCGCTGACCTCATTCTTGGAGCACATACTGTTGTTGAACCTAGACCTGACCAACTGCAGCAACCCCAGATCATAGCACTGCCCCCACAGGCTGGTACAGTAGGCACTAGGCATGATGGGGGCATCACTTCATCTGCCTCTCTTCTTACCCTGATGCGCCCATCACTCTGGAACAGGGTAAATCTGGACTCATCAGACCACATCACCGTCTTCCATTGCTTTAGACTCCAATCTTTATGCTCCCTAGCAAATTGAAGCCTTTTTTTCCGGTTTGCCTCACTGATTAGTGGTTTTCTTACGGCTACAAAGCTGTTCAGTCCCAATCCCTTGAGTTCCCTTCACATTGTGCGTGTGGGAATTCTCTTACTTTCACTATTAAACATAGCCCTGAGTTCTACTGTTGTTTTTCTTCGATTTGATTTCAAACGTTTAAGTGATCGCCGATCACGATCATTCAGGATTTTTTTCCCGCCACCTTTCTTCCTCGAATACGATGGGTCCCCACTATACTTCCAGTTTTTAATAATGCGTTGGACAGTTCTTAACTCAATCTTAGTCGTTTCTGCAATCTCCTTAGATGTTTTCTCTGCTTGATGCCAATGATTTGACCCTTCTCAAACAGACTAACATCTTTTCCACGACCACGAGATGTGTCTTTCTACATGGTTATTTAAGAAATGAGAAGCAACTCATTGCACCAGTTGGGGTTAAATAACTTGTTGCCAGCTGAAAGATAATCGCCCATGCAGTAATTATATAACTATTTGCTTAGTTAAATCCAGGTGGCGACTTTTATTTTTGGACAGGCAGTGTATTTAAGCGAGATATTTGGATAAACCATCAGACTGGAATTCATGGGTTGGAGTAGATATGGAGGCAGTGTAGCATTACACAGAGCTATGGAAACAGCAGAGCGACAGCCCGCTCTGATCCTTCCATAAACCCGGCCACCAGCTCGGTGCTTAGTCCCAACTCGCCGTGGAATGGTAAAATGTAACAACCCCTTTAAGCATATCTATTGTCATCTTTTTATTTCTTTGATTACATGAAAATCTTTGTTAAAGGGGTTGTCCGGGTTCAGAGCTGAACCCGGACATACCCATAATTTCACCCAGTCAGCCCCCGACATGAGCATCGGAGCAGTTCATGCTCCAATGCTCTCCCCTTGCCCTGTGCAGGATCGCGCAGGGCAAGGGCTCCTTTATTTAATATAACACACTGCTGGGCAGAGGCTTCTGCCCAGCAGTGTGTTTGGTGACGTCACCGGTTCTGATGGGCCGGCTTTAGCACTGTCCTAGCAGTTTTACAGGCTAGGGTAGCGCTAAAGCCCACCCATCAGTGCCGACGACGTCACCGTGCTCACTGCTGGGCGGAAGCCTCCGTCTGGCAGCCTGAAGGAGAGCCCGGTACGTTACCAGAACTCCACAAAATGCCCTTGCCCTGCACGATTCAGCTCAGGACAAAGGAGAGCATAGGAGCATGAACTGCTCCGATGCTCTTGTCAGTGGGGCTGCCTGGGTGAAATTCTGGGTATGTCCGGATTCAGCTCTGAACCCAGACAACCCTTTTAAGTATCTGATCGAATAAAGAGGCATCTTCCTCTTTAAAATAGCTTAAGTCCAAATATATATGCCCCATCAATTTCGCCACCTTCTCTTTTGTGGGTTTATTATATGTTGTATATGAATAGCTTCTAATTTCTGTAATAATACATACAGTAGGGAGGGAGGAGGGGGATGCAGCTGCAGGTTTTTCCTTTAAAAGCTGTGAGAGGGGACAGCTCACTGGTTCACAGTCTTCGGCACAGCATCATACCACTAAGCAGGCATGGAGTCAGAAAATATGCAAAAAAAGACCCGAAAAGATGTTCCAGGAGACGGCCATTTTAATTCGAGTGCTTTCAGAGTAATGTAACCTACAATATCCAAAAGCCCTATATGGACAGGGGATGTCTATCTGGAATACCATTAGGGCGAGTTCACACATAGGTTTATAATAGCGTTATTCTGCACTTACATTTTTGGTGTTTATTTTGCAATAAAAACACCCGTTCCAGAGACTAGTTTAAAGTCTACGGGAAATATGAAACTCAAGTGGGTTTTTTGTGTTTTTGGCCTCTTTTAAAAAACAAACCAATAAAAAACGCAGCATGCTGGAGCTCTTGACGCTTTTTTCAGGCATTTTGACATCTTCTCTTTATAGGGGAAAAATGCCATGAAGAAAATGCAATTGGCAAACACACTGGGGTCATTTGTCAAAGTCAGTTGTTTTAAAACCCAGCGCTGCCGCAGGATGTGCTTGATTTATGACAAGGCGCTGGCCTTGTCATAAAATAAGGCGGATCCTCTGGCACTCCGCACGCCAGGCTCTTGCTGGAGTAGGTTTCAATCACAATTTACACCAGGAACCAGCCTACAATACACCGCCCATAACTCCCCAGTGGCGAGGGCGGCATGGAAATGCCATGTGAATATAGGCGCACAGGCATTCAAAAAGTTGCAAAACAGGGCTGCGCGACAGTTTTATAACCAGTTTCAGGCACAGTGGAGGTCATAATAAGTCACTCCCATTGTTTGTAAATAAAAATTATCAAAATTTTAGATGCCGGTCCTAATACCCCTTTAGCTAGCGATGGATGTGACGAATTTATGTAGAGGTGCCAGCCTCCACATAACTTTGGCTAATCCACCGCCTGTCTAAATCTACGCCAGCTCACTTGCTGGCATAGATATAGACCATTCTCGATACCTCAAACAGGTGTAGAAAATTTTAAGATATCGGTCTGCTGATCTGCCCCCTTTTTTAGACCTGGCTTGAGCAGGGAAGAGTAGCAGATTGTGCCGCAAATAACCTTTGTGCTGAAAACTGCGTCAGATATATGCCAAAAAGTGGTATATATCAGTTTGTAAAGGACCCTCATTGTGTTTATGCGGTTTTTACAGTCATATGTGTAGGTGCCCTTTAAAAAAGCTGCAAGTTCCGCTGCATATAAATTGCATTGTTGAAGGCCTACTACTAAACTACATATTAAGTAAGAAATCCTTTATTCTCCTCTGTGCACTGGGACCTCAATGATAGCTAGTAACAGAAGTGGTGCTCCTCCAAGTAAGTGTGTGTATATTTGGTGATCCTCAAACTTCCGAGTCCGATTTCAGGTTTTGAGTCAATTTGGCTAGAGAGTTGCTTTAAAAAAAGGGTCATCCACTTTTGGCAATTCCTTTTCGTTACAATGCACTGCCAAAAAAAGTCGCCACTCCAGTGAATGGGCAGTCCAAGCCATTCCTGGGGTGTTAAAGGGCATCTTTAGATTTGTACCTATGACACTGGCTGACCTGTTACATGTGCGCTTGGCAGCTGAAGGCATCCGTGTTGGTCCCATGTTCATAGAAAAATACAGTTTTAGATATATGCAAATTAGCCTCTAGGAGCAACGGGGGTGTTGCCTTTACACCGAGAAACTGCTTTCTCTGCAACTGGCGTGCCCTCTACACTTTGACAGGGCCAGGTGTGATGACGATTTCACTGTCTGGTCCTGTCAAAGTGTAGAGGGATGGCAGTTGCAGAGAGAGCAGAGCCTCTAGGTGTAATGGAAACGCCCCCATTGCTCCTAGATACTCATTTGCATGTATTAAAACTTCATTTTTCTCAGCAATGCGGACACATATGAACATGGGACCAACACAGATGTCTTCAGCTGCCAAGCGCACATGTAACAGGTCAGCCAGTGTCATAGGTACAAATCTGCTGACAGATGCCCTTTAAGCCAGAGATTAGGAAGTGAAGGAAAGCAGGGATCGCAGCAGCGGCCGAATAGCGGCAGCGGGAGATCAGTGAGGTGAGAACTCATGCTTTGCTCTTTTAACCCACTACAACAGCGGTTTTAATTAAAATTATCCCTCCGAAATATCCCTGCATGCAATTTCTCTGTCCAGCAATGAAGGTGAGGTGACAGACTAGACAGGAGCCACAACGGAGATGTGAACAGAACCTCCGTTAGCTACTTCTTCGTAAGATATTTTGAACACTTCTGAGATATTGGTCGTTACAGCTTCAGCATATCGCTGGCGAATGACTATTCTTCTGCTGCACATGGGATCAGCAAAGTTTTCTTTAACTCTTCAGTACAAAAATACCAGATTTGCTGCTTAGGTTGACAAAAATGTGCAGGATAAAAACTAAAGTGAAAAGACCCCATGTTGCGACAGGTAATTGCTGCCAAGCCGAACTACTGCCACACCTAGATAATTAGCAGGTACATGCATAAGGTATACCTGCTTTAGGAAACCTAATCTCCTAGGTCCTATCATATTGTTTTGTGACCGCTTTATCGTGCAGCAGATTTCTTATTCACCATTTCCTCTTACTAAAGTCTCAAAAAGCCCTTCAGTAATTGTGTGTGTGAACCAGCGAGTTGTACAGCACACAGTGCCTCAACAAAGTTAATTTCACTGAATTCAAAATGGCAGAACAGAAAGCGTTTCGACCAAGCCAGGTCTATTACTAGCCATTTTTAGTGATTTAGTAAAGCTGGCAATACACATTAGGTCTACGCTGGGCAAACCCACTGATCTCGGCAGGTTCGGACGACCATCTAATGCAGGCATCCTCAAACTGCGGCCCTCCGGCTGTTGTAAAACTACAACTCCCACAATGCCCTGCTGTAGGCTGATACCTGTAGGCTGTTCGGGCATGCTGGGAGTTGTAGTTTTGCAACAGCTGGAGGGCCGTAGTTTGAGGATGCCTGATCTAATGTGTATGGGGCCTCCCGACTGTTCCCTGAAGGCTGATGTTGGGAGAGAAAAGAGTTGGGCATGTTGGATTTCAGGTGCCTGATCCCATGTTCTCAATGAGATAAGCCACTGCCAGAGGTGTCCAGCAGACATCTAATCCAACCGAATGGCAAAGTTATTGGGAAGGAGCTTTCTTCCCTCACCCCATTCTTTACATATGCATGCTCGGCCTTGTCAAGCACGCATATGTAAGGGAGGATCAGGAGAGGTTGCCCCTTCCTAATGTCTTTGCCACTTTGACGTCTGCTGAATCAATGTGGTGAGGAGGCTAGTGGTGAAGATGATCTCCAGGGTATGTAGTTTTCATGAGTATTAGCAGCAGTTTAGTCACCAGTGAAATAAATGCCCATTATCGTCACCATGCTAGACCGCAGCTTACCTCTGTCTTCCATAAACTTGTAAAGCTGCTGCAGGAAGTTGTCCCTTTCAATTGGGTCTGCTTCTTCCTCTGGCTACATGGAAGGAAAAAGAAAGATAAACGTAAGAAACTGTGCAACACTCCGGCTCATCAGCTGCATCATTGAAAATGGAAGACATGTTAAGGAAAAAGTAAATTGGGATTTCCAGGTCAGAACCTCAATTAGGATGCAGGTCTTAATAATGAAATCTTAGGTTCCTGGGAGATTTAAAGGGACACGCTAGACAAAACTCCTGTGCTATTCCCAGTGCAGAGTCAGAGGGAGGAGATGCCAGATTCAAACAAAACCATGCACAGTGCTTTCTTTTAAAGAGCAAAGGGCCGATCCTCAAATCCCAAGTGCGGCTTCTGCAGAGGACGTGAGACCACGTCGCCAGACTGTTGGATACAGCTTGACTTTATCACTCAAATCTGAATGTAATGATGCGTAACTGTAGGAGTCTGAGAAACACTGGAACACCATAATTCGAGCACGTTAATACTCTACGAAGAGCTGCTCTGGGAAAGCTGAGCGACCACTGTAACTGCCCACAGTACCGCGCTCAAAGGGAGTTAAAGGGGTTTTCCACCACTGGGAGCAAAAGGCTGTAAAAACTTAAGAGGGTCATTTATTAAGACCAGCGTTTTAGATGCCGGTCTTAATTAGCCCCTGCGCTGGATCCGCTGAAGTTCTGTAGAGGCGCCGGCCTATACATAACTTCAGTGTATCCAGCGCCAGTCTAAATGTACGCCACCGTAGAAAATGATTAATAAGACTCCCTTTCCTCGCCCACTTTTTTTTAGACCTGGCGTGACAGGGGAAAAGTCAGATTGTGGCGCAAATAACTTCGGCGTCGCAATCTGCGCCAGAAATACGCCTAATATAGGCGTATTTCTGCTCGTAAATTACCCCCCAAAATCCTTCCCCTTAAATTTCTCCACCATTCTGTCTCCGCTGGGCCTACAGCAGACAAATGTCCCTCATAGCTTCTATCACCGCTGACCTTAGCGGTCTCGTGCTGTTCATTGCACATATAACATCGTCAGTACAGGCCCAGCAAGGATCGGAGAACCGCTTTAAAACCCACCTTCCTCAGAGCACTGAATGGCCAGTGCCATGCTGCAGGAAGGAAAACCGCTGCATAACTGGAGAAATTAGCGCTTCAGGAGTTTGGAAAAGCTGCGAAACAACCCTTGTGGGAGCAGAGAACCAATGTTTGCGAGTGAAAGGGTCTTACATCACTGGAAATACATCATAGTCATGATAGAAAACTATAACTAATTTGCCCCGTTGCATTTGTTTTTTGCATAGTACATATCCTTTGTAAAGTGCAGGTAATATATGTCACAGGAGCTTACAATCTAATCTCCCTGCCACGACCACACATGCACACCGCCGGGTACGGAGGCATACTCTTCACAGGAACATACCTGTAGGAGACAAACCATATATACATATTGTGCATGGCTGGTGGCCATCCCCATTGGAAACGAGGCACGTACTTTAACTGTACACATGTGCTTGATATGTCCTTTGTGTATACACTGGTATTGTGCATTCGATTTCCAATCATGCTAATAAAAAATAAAAAAAATAAAAAAGGTATCCTAGCAGGTTTCCATGCGACAAACCAGTAGAAAATAGATGGCTGGATGTGCTCTGCCCACGGGTGCATGCTTCATTGTGCTGTATTAGCAGAGAGACAGGCAGGCGGCTGCACAATAGCAACTACAGCATGGAGGGGGGAAAAGAAAAAATGGCTGAATACATCCCATCCCAACAAACAAGTTCTAATAACGTTTGTGCAAGCCCCAACCTTACAAAAGGGACAATCGGAGCTAATCAATAAAAAGACGGAAACAATGCGGCCGAGTGGCTCCCTCCACACCCACCTGCTTAACACAGCACCATAAGGAACGCTAAAAGCCCTGCCAGGTCATCCTGCACAGGCCGGCCTGGGACACCTTGCTCTAGGCATGGCCTGTGATCGGCCTCCCTGCAGACTTCCAAGGGTTAAACTGCAGCAGCCGACATATCGTTGCCCCCCCCCAATTCTTCACTGGATGCCCTGTCATGGACAAAGTGAATAAACAAAAAAAATGGAACATTCTCCTTGCAAAGCTAAAAAAAATTACTCACGTTAAGCCCCCTTAATGGGAGCCTCAAGCAGGCAGGCCGTGGACCCTCATGGCTACATTACAAAAAAACGCGTCTCCATTCTGCTCTGCTGCCACCTAACTCCTGAAGACATCAAGGGGCTGGATCTCCGCTCGGCCTTCCCATTTTTTTCCCCTTCTCCACACCTCAGGTCGACTTAAACTTAACGTATGTACAAACCGCCCCATCGCCTAATGATTTGCAGGCTGAAAGTAGCTCCCACCCAACAACAACAACAAGGGTGGGGGGCAGATCATTCTTCTTGATCTCTTTATTAAAAGATATGAGCAGCATGACAGATCCCACGTATTGTCTGCGAGCCTGCCCAGCCTCCTCATGTCAGCCCCACTCAGAACATGCCAATCTGCTGGAGCCGTGCACACGCTACTTCTTCCCCTCAGAGACCAGCACTAAAACCTCTCACTTTTCCAAGGCATTTTTCTTTCCCCCCGCCGAGCAGACCACATTACGTCTCTGATCCTGACGAGGCGAGAGCAGAAGGAACATGGCACAATGCTTACCTAACGACTGCTTTTCCCCCTTCCAGGATGGGAATTGTTCATGCATGTCCTAGCAGCATGAGAGCCCCCAGTGCTGCCTTCAGACGGGCCTGCGTTACAGCGCTTCTGCCTGCCTGGGGAAGTAGCTACGCGCTCGCTGCTTTGCCTGCATTATTCCCTCCCGTGTAAGGGAGCAAAAAAAAATAATTCAGACATTACATGAAGAAAAAAAGAGAAAGACAGCCCCATTTCAAAGCATCTGGCGAACCTCCCCTGGCAGCTTGCCAAGCCTCTGCTCAACCTTCCTGTCTCGGTAGAGCATGCGTGCTTTATGCCCAGCACCATGTTTCCATGGTAACACTCTAGGCAGCCCCTCGAATAGGGGGAGAAAGCGTTGTGTTTTCACATAGACAAAAAATGCCATCAGCAGGCATGTAGGGAGGGAGGGAGGAAGAGGAGGGAAAAAAGGGAAATGTTTCTGAACTAGACACAATACCATACAGAGTGCTTCCCCTCGTCTCCCATATGGCTGTGGATCTATACGAAACCCTAAAGCTTTGCACGGATCAGACAGGAGAAGAAGAAAAAAGAAAGAAGAAGAATAGAAGGGAATGTGATACATCATAAGTTACAAAGTCACCCCCCCACAAGGGGGGCTTCTAACTCGTCGGATTGCTGCAGAGCTCTATACACAGGTTGTGTTCTGGGGTCTCACTGTCTAAGCAAATTCTACGGTCAGAGATCCAGACACAAAAGGGTTACACGGGCCTGGTCCTGCCCAGCAGAGAAAGTGCCGACTGCAGATGCACAGACTGCATTTAGGTTAGGGCATGCACGTAGCCTCCATAGGAATGGATCGAGCCGTGCAACTCGACTGACTTAAAGGCCACTAACTCACCAGCCTGCCGTTATACAGGGAGGGTTTAGGATCCCAAAAATATCCATGGCAAATCTGGAAAAAAAAAAGTAAAAGAAATTAAAACTTACTGAGAGAAGAGTCTAAGACTGTTCCCCAGCACCAGAGGCATACACAATGATGCCAATGATACGTGAGGTGCGCCATTCTCGGATCCATCCCAGAGCATGCCCCTGATGACACTAGAGAAGAGTCCTGGACTCTTCTCAAAAGGGGTTTTCTGAGATTTTAATACTGATGATCTATCCCCAGAATAGGTCATCAGTACCCGATAGTGGGAGTCTGACATCCGAGACCCACTTTGATAAAGGCAAACTGCCGCAGGCTTCTGGCAGCTTTTCCTAGACCATGTGACATCGCGCTGACCGGTCATGTGGTCTAGGCGCAGCTCATCCCCACTGAAGTGAATGGGGCTGATCTGCGATACTAAGCACAGTCGCTATACGATGTACGGCTGCGGCACTCACAGGAGAGCCGCTGACTTCTCAAAATAGCTGATCAGGGTGTTGGACCGCCACTGATCAGATACTGATGATCTATCCTAAGGATGGGTCATCAGCAATTAACCACCTCCGGACCGCTGTACGCACAGACGCGTCCTGGAGGTGGTTGATTCATTCCTCCTGGACGCGCCGGCGCGTCCTCTCGCGAGACGCGAGATTTCGGTCACAGCCGGCCCGCGCATGCGCATCGCGGGCCGGCAAAAGTTAGAGGAGTATTTCATCAGCAACCTGCCAGCCAATGATCGTCGCTGGCAGGTTGCTGATTTTTAAAAAAATCGAATCACAAGCCAGATAACAGATCATATTAGTAAATATGATCTGTTATATGGCTTCTCTGCTTCTCTGCTGGTCCTTTTCGTCGGTTGGATCCAGCAGAGAAGCAGACATCACTGTGAGTACACACCAAACACTGCCCTTAGCCCCTGATCACCATCCATCACCCCCATCATCCAAATTAACCCCTTGATCGCCCCCTGTCAATCACTTAGTGAAAGACAAAAAGTGATCAGTGTAAACTGACACTTTTTTTTTTCACTAGTATTGGCTGTTAGGTTTTAGGGATAGTTTAGGCCCCTTGGTTAGGTAGTTAGCGTCAGTTAGCGCCCACCCCACCGCACCGCAGTCACTTTTATTCGCTGTTTAGCGTATCGCTAATCAGCATTTGTACTTTTATAGTATCTGTAAGTGATCAAAACTGATCACGGTCAGATCTATAATAGTATTAGTGTCACTTTAGTTCGCCCTCCACCCAAAACGCAGTGTTTGCCCGATCAGGCCTGATCGGTCGCCCACACGTGCGTTCACCCACGCCCGCCCCACCGCAGTGACAAAAAAATTTTTTTTTTTGATCACTGCACATTCACTTTACACGCTCTGCGGCGATAAAAAAATCAGTTTTGATATTTTTTATCAACCGCAGCGGCCTCCGGTACTTCGCTAGCCTCCCCTTTGTAAGACAGGCTTGCTTTTTTTCTTGGGTAGTCTCAGGGAATACCCCTAAATTTAGTAGTCCAAATGTCAAACAGGGGGTATTCTTCTGAAGAGGCCTACAGGATTCTGACCCAGTCGGATGAGGAGTGGGAACCCTCATCTGATGAATCTAGCGGGTCAGAATATGAACCTGTAGAAAGCAGTGGCTCTCTGACCCAAAGTTCGGACGAGGAGGTTGAGGTCCCTGGCAGCACCAGGCGTACCCGGCCCCGTGTCGCTAGACCACAGGTTATGCAGGATCCGCTTCAAGAGCAGCAGAGTGGGGCTGTCGCTGCCGGATCACGTGGTGAGGCATACACCAGCAGCGCAGCCCTTCCTGGACCTAGTACCAGCACTGCCGTACAACATGGTGACGTGGCGAGCACCAGAAGGGCAGTTGAAGCTGGTACGGTGGCACGTGCACTAGTTACCCCGTCGCAGCCACCGCACAGACAGGCCCGTAGAGCCCCTAGAATCCCTGAGGTGCTGGCAAACCCTGATTGGCAGTCACCAACTTCAGCCGCACCAGTAGTTCCCCCTTTCACCGCCCAGTCTGGAGTTCGGGTTGAGACGGCTCAGATCAGTTCGGCCCTGGGATTTTTTGAGCTGTTCTTGACTGCGGAGCTCTTGGACTTAGTCGTGGCAGAGACCAACCAATATGCCACACAATTTATAACCGCAAACCCGGGAAGCTTTTATGCCCAGCCTTTCCGGTGGAAACCAGTCCAAGTTTCCGAACTTAAAATTTTTCTGGGCCTTCTCCTCAACATGGGCCTGACGAAAAAGCATGAATTGCGGTCATATTGGTCAACGCACCCGATTCATCACATGCCCATGTTCTCTGCTGCTATGTCCAGGACACGATTTGAGGCCATCCTGCGTTTCCTGCACTTTAGCGACAACACCACCTCCCGTCCCAGAGGCCACCCAGCTTTTGACCGGCTCCACAAAATTCGGCCCCTCATAGACCATTTCAACCAGAAATTTGCAGATTTGTATACCCCTGAGCAAAACATCTGCGTAGACGAGTCCCTAATACATTTTACCGGGCGCCTTGGCTTCAAACAGTACATCCCAAGCAAGCGTGCCCGGTATGGGGTCAAATTGTATAAGCTCTGTGAAAGGGCCACAGGCTATACCCACAAATTTCGGATCTATGAGGGAAAAGATCAGACCCTGGAGCCGGTCGGTTGCCCTGACTACCTGGGGAGCAGTGGGAAGACAGTCTGGGACTTGGTGTCACCCTTATTCGGCAAGGGGTACCATCTTTATGTGGACAATTTTTACACAAGTGTGGCCCTCTTTAGGCATTTGTTTCTAGAACGGATTTGCGCCTGTGGCACCGCGCGAACTAGTCGCGTGGGCTTCCCCCAACGGCTTGTAACCACCCGTCTTGCAAGGGGGGAGAGGGCTGCCTTGTGTAACGAAGAACTGCTCGCGGTGAAATGGAGAGACAAGCGTGACGTTTACATGCTCTCCTCCATTCACGCAGACACGACAATACAAATTCAAAGGGCAACCCGTGTCATTGAAAAGCCCCTCTCAGTCCACGACTATAATGCGCTCATGGGAGGGGTGGACTTCAATGACCAGATGTTGGCTCCCTATTTAGTTTCCCGCAGAACCAGACGCTGGTATAAGAAGGTGTCTGTATATTTAATTCAATTGGCGCTCTACAATAGTTTTGTTCTCTACAGTAAGGCTGGGAGAACACGATCCTTCCTCAAATTCCAGGAAGAGATCATCGAGAACCTCCTTTACCCAGGAGGTTCCGTGGCCCCATCCACCAGTGTAGTTAGCCGTCTACACGAGCGACATTTCCCCAGTGTCGTTGCTGGTACCTCAACCCAACCGCCACCCCGAAAAAAATGTCGTGTCTGTAGCAGGAGTGGAATAAGGCGTGACACCCGCTATTTCTGTCCTGACTGTCCGGACCACCCTGCCCTATGCTTAGGAGAGTGTTTCCGGAAGTACCACACACAGGTACACCTAGCATAGGGATCACATCTCACCAGGACAGGCACACAGGGCTATTAGGGCCCTTTCTCTCACAGCTGCTGCAAACCTCTCCTTTCACCTGGGATAAAGTGCATAACGTACTTCGCCACATCTTTGGGCGATTTGCGCTTTGCACATTGTCCCATGGGGAAGGAGAGGTTTGTTCTATAAAGGTAAAAAAAACAAAACAAAAAAAAAATTACCAGTAAGTAAAAAAGTTAAAAAAGTTTAAAAAAGTTAATATGTTCTGTTCTAAAGTTAATAAAGTTATTGCTTTGCGGCCTGGTTTTTTCTTTTTTGTTTTGTTTTTTTTACCTTCCAGGTGGACCATCCGATCGACCAGCTGCAGCACTGATGTGCATTCGGACAGAAGCATTGCGCTGCTGTCAGATTACACGCAAGTCGGTGTATGCGGCGCTGCAAGACGAGATTTCTCCTCTGCAGTAAAAGATATGTTTGCCAAGGCATATGAGCTGAGGAGGTGGCGGTGTTCATATACTTTGGCAAACACTTTGTATATATAAAAAAAAAAATCCCGGCAATGATTTATTCATCCACATCGATTGATGTGAATGGAGAAATCTGGTTTGCCAGGGCATACGAGCTGAAGTGGGTATGGATGTTGGGCGGAGCTCCTATGTCCTGGCAGACGCCTTTCCCCTCCTTTTTTCTTTTTTTGGCAGAGATTTTTTCATCCACATTGATCGATGTGGATGAAGAAATCTGTGCCGTTCATTTTTTTCTTTCAGCCCAGAGGCTGAACGGAAAAAAAAAAATCTCATTACCCGTATGCTCAATATAAGGAGAATAGCAGAAACTCCTAATGCTGGGCATACATGTAATGATTGCGGAGACCCTCAAATGCCAGGGCAGTACAAACACCCCACAAATAACACCATTTTGGAAAGAAGACACCCCAAGGTATTCGCTGAGGGGCATATTGAGTCCATGAAAGATTGAAATTTTTGTCCCAAGTTAGCGGAAAGGGAGACTTTGTGAGAACAAAATCAAAAAAATCAATTTCCGCTAACTTGTGCCAAAATTTTTTTTTTTCAATGAACTCGCCATGCCCCTCATTGAATACCTTGGGGTGTCTTCTTTCCAAAATGGGGTCACATGTGGGGTATTTATACTGCCCTGGCATTTTAGGGGCCCCAAAGCGTGAGAAGAAGTCTGGTATCCAAATGTCTAAAAATGCCCTCCTAAAAGGAATTTGGGCACCTTTGCCCACCTAGGCTGCAAAAAAGTGTCACACATCTGGTATCTCCGTACTCAGGAGAAGTTGAGGAATGTGTTTTGGGGTGTCTTTTTACATATACCCATGCTGGGTGAGATAAATATCTTGGTCAAATGCAAACTTTGTATAAAAAAAATGGGAAAAGTTGTCTTTGCCAAGATATTTCTCTCACCCAGCATGGGTATATGTAAAATGACACCCCAAAACACATTCCCCACCTTCTCCCGAGTACGGAGATACCAGATGTGTGACACTTTTTTGCAGCCTAGGTGGGCAAAGGGGCCCACATTCCAAAGAGCACCTTTCGGATTTCACAGGTCATTTACCTACTTACCACACATTAGGGCCCCTGTAAAATGCCAGGGCAGTATAACTCCCCGACAAGTGACCCCATTTTGGAAAGAAGACACCCCAAGGTATTCCGTGAGGGGCATGGCAAGTTCCTAGAATTTTTAATTTTTAGTCACAAGTTAGTGGAAAATGATGATTTTTTTTTTTTTTTTTTTTCCATACAAAGTCTCATATTCCACTAACTTGTGACAAAAAATAAAAACTTCCATGAACTCACTATGCCCATCAGCGAATACCTTGGGGTCTCTTCTTTCCAAAATGGGGTCACTTGTGGGGTAGTTATACTGCCCTGGCATTCTAGGGGCCCAAATGTGTGGTAAGGAGTTTGAAATCAAATTCAGTAAAAAATGACCTGTGAAATCCGAAAGGTGCTCTTTGGAATGTGGGCCCCTTTGCCCACCTAGGCTGCAAAAAAGTGTCACACATCTGGTATCTCCGTACTCAGGAGAAGTTGAGGAATGTGTTTTGGGGTGTCTTTACATATACCCATGCTGGGTGAGATAAATATCTTGGTCAAATGCCAACTTTGTATAAAAAAATGGGAAAAGTTGTCTTTTGCCAAGATATTTCTCTCACCCAGCATGGGTATATATAAAATGACACCCCAAAACACATTCCCCACCTTCTCCTGAGTACGGAGATACCAGATGTGTGACACTTTTTTGCAGCCTAGGTGGGCAAAGGGGCCCATATTCCAAAGAGCACCTTTCGGATTTCACAGGTCAATTTTTACAGAATTTGATTTCAAACTCCTTACCACACATTTGGGCCCCTAGAATGCCAGGGCAGTATAACTACCCCACAAGTGACCCCATTTTGGAAAGAAGAGACCCCAAGGTATTCGCTGATGGGCATAGTGAGTTCATAGAACTTTTTATTTTTTGTCACAAGTTAGTGGAATATGAGACTTTGTAAGAAAAAGAAAAAAAAAAAAAAAAAAAAAAATCATCATTTACCGCTAACTTGTGACAAAAAATAAAAAGTTCTATGAACTCACTATGCCCATCAGTGAATACCTTAGGGTGTCTACTTTCAGAAATGGGGTCATTTGTGGGGTGTTTGTACTGTCTGGGCATTGTAGAACCTCAGGAAACATGACAGGTGCTCAGAAAGTCAGAGCTGCTTCAAAAAGCGGAAATTCACATTTTTGTACCATAGTTTGTAAACGCTATAACTTTTACCCAAACCATTTTTTTTTTACCCAAACATTTTTTTTTTATCAAAGACATGTAGAACTATAAATTTAGAGCAAAATTTCTATATGGATGTCGTTTTTTTTGCAAAATTTTACACCTGAAAGTGAAAAATGTCATTTTTTTGCAAAAAAAAATCGTTAAATTTCGATTAATAACAAAAAAAGTAAAAATGTCAGCAGCAAAGAAATACCACCAAATGAAAGCTCTATTAGTGAGAAGAAAAGGAGGTAAAATTCATTTGGGTGGTAAGTTGCATGACCGAGCAATAAACGGTGAAAGTAGTGTAGGTCAGAAGTGTAAAAAGTGGCCTGGTCTTTCAGGGTGTTTAAGCACTGGGGGCTGAGGTGGTTAAATGCTGGAAAACTCTTTTAACCCCAGCTGTATAACGGTATGCTGGTAGTTTAGTCGCCCCAATGTGACTTCCTTGACTACTGACCGCAACTCTGGGGCAGCGCAATTCTGACGCATGAGTTGCACTACAATCAACGGCTCATGTATTTTATGCAGATTATGTTTCAGTGTGGACTCAGAGGCGACAAATGTTACATGCAGATTTGCCCCCGGATTTCAAATTTTTTCATTGAGGTTTTCAACCTTTGCAATGTAGTCTGCAGAAAGAGTTGACAAGCTGCAGATTGCAGGATCCGCAGGTCAATTTTCACGGTGCATATTTCCACAAAATCTTATCTACTTAGATGCAGATCTGCTGCATACAAATCCGTATGGTAAATCCATGGGTAACATGCACTGTTCACAGGGACTTTTGGTTGAGCTAAGACTCAAGCATTACTACAAACTCAATGTTTTCTTATGGGGAGACACTGTTTTTGTATTTCTTTGTGAGCTTTAGCTTGTGAGTTTTACAGTAAACCAAAAAAAGGCCTACAAAGGAAACTTTGACATATACTTAAAGGGGTCATCAGACTCTTTTAACTGATGACCTGTCCTCAGGATAGGTCATCAGCATCTGATCAGTGGGGGTCTGACACCTCTGCTGTTTGAGAAGGCCTGGAGCTCCTGTGAGCACCTTGGTCTTCTTGCTGCTTGCCCTAGGCCAGCGACGTCACAACCATTGGTTACATGGCTGCCTAGGCTTTCTCAGGGGTCCCGGGTGCCAGACCTCCACCGATCAGAAGCCAATGACCTGTCCAGAGGATAATCTCTTTAAAGGGATCTGTCCATCAAAATTGTTATTCAACCTACAGGGAGCATGTTTATAAAGGAGGTAAAGCTGAGCAGACATACATAGCTTTGTAGGAAAGGATTCAGTATAAGGCTACATGCACACGACCATGCGGTGTTTTGCAGTCCGCAAATCATGGATGTCGCCCGTGGGCATTCTGTAATTTACGAAACTGAACAGGCAGCCCATTATAGAAAAACTGACAAGAATAAGACATGCTCTAAAAAAAATTCGGAGCCACGGAACGGAGCAAAGGCACACTGTACTCCTAAGCACAAAACGTAAAGGGATCTGGATCACTCAAATACAAGTTATACTGAATCTTTTCCCCAAAAACAATATATCTGCTCAGCTCCTTCGTCTCTATAACATACTGCTATCAGATTGAGCACCATATTCAACATGACTGGTTTCTTTAAAAATAAAAAATAAAATAAAAATACCTGTCTCGACAAAATGCAGTACAATCTGCAGGCAGCATGATATACAGCGGGAGGAGCTGAGCAAACCAATATATAGTTTTATAGGAAATGATTCAGTAAAACTTGTAATTTATTCATTTATATCTCTCCTCTTTCTGACTTCATTGTTCACAAAGGAGGTGTTACCAGTGATTGATAGCATTCTCTGTGTAAGTGTGTATACAGAGATAACCATCAATCACCGATAACACCTCCTTCATCTACAATCAAATCAGAAATAGAGATATAAATGTATAAATTACACTTTTTAATTAATATTTTCCCATCAGTGACTGACAGCCTCCCCTCTATGAGGAGGAGGTCCTATCAGTGATTGACATCTTTCCCTCTATGAGGAGGAGGTCCTATCAGTGATTGACAGCCTTCCCTCTATGAGGAGGAGGTCCTATCAGTGATTGACGTCTTCCCTCTATGAGGAGGCGGTCCTATCAGTGATGACAGCCTTCCCTCTATGAGGAGGAGGTCCTATCAGTGACTGACAGCCTTCCCTCTATGAGGGGGAGGTCCTATCAGTGACTGACAGCCTTCCCTCTATGAGGAGGAGGTCCTATCAGTGACTGACAGCCTTCCCTCTATGAGGAGGAGGTCCTATCAGTGACTGACAGCCTTCCCTCTATGAGGAGGAGGTCCTATCAGTGACTGACAGCCTTCCCTCTATGAGGAGGCGGTCCTATCAGTGACTGACAGCCTTCCCTCTATGAGGGGGAGGTCCTATCAGTGACTGACAGCCTTCCCTCTATGAGGAGGAGGTCCTATCAGTGACTGACAGCCTTCCCTCTATGAGGAGGAGGTCCTATCAGTGACTGACAGCCTTCCCTCTATGAGGAGGCGGTCCTATCAGTGATTGACATCCTTCCCTCTATGAGGAGGAGGTCCTATCAGTGACTGACAGCCTTCCCTCTATGAGGAGGAGGTCCTATCAGTGACTGACAGCCTTCCCTCTATGAGGAGGAGGTCCTATCAGTGACTGACAGCCTTCCCTCTATGAGGAGGAGGTCCTATCAGTGACTGACAGCCTTCCCTCTATGAGGAGGCGGTCCTATCAGTGATTGACATCCTTCCCTCTATGAGGAGGCGGTCCTATCAGTGACTGACAGCCTTCCCTCTATGAGGAGGAGGTCCTATCAGTGACTGACAGCCTTCCCTCTATGAGGAGGAGGTCCTATCAGTGACTGACAGCCTTCCCTCTATGAGGAGGAGGTCCTATCAGTGACTGACAGCCTTCCCTCTATGAGGAGGAGGTCCTATCAGTGACTGACAGCCTTCCCTCTATGAGGAGGAGGTCCTATCAGTGACTGACAGCCTTCCCTCTATGAGGAGGAGGTCCTATCAGTGACTGACAGCCTTCCCTCTATGAGGAGGAGGTCCTATCAGTGACTGACAGCCTTCCCTCTATGAGGAGGAGGTCCTATCAGTGATTGACAGCCTTCCCTCTATGAGGAGGAGGTCCTATCAGTGACTGACAGCCTTCCCTCTATGAGGAGGAGGTCCTATCAGTGACTGACAGCCTTCCCTCTATGAGGAGGAGGTCCTATCAGTGACTGACAGCCTTCCCTCTATGAGGAGGAGGTCCTATCAGTGACTGACAGCCTTCCCTCTATGAGGAGGAGGTCCTATCAGTGATTGGCAGCCTTCCCTCTATGAGGAGGAGGTCCTATCAGTGACTGACGGCCTTCCCTCTATGAGGAGGAGGTCCTATCAGTGATTGACAGCCTTCCCTCTATAACTGTATATACAGAGAGCTGTTAATCACTGATAGGACAGTTTCCTTGACTTTAAAGCTCAGAATGAGAAGAATGTAAAGGAATAAAATATAACTTGTACTGAATCTTTTCCCATAAAACAATACATCAATCTGCTCAGCTCCTCCTGCTCTATAACATGCTGCCTGCAGATTGCACTGCATTTCGTGAGGACAGGTCCTCTTAAAGGGATTCTGCAGTTCTTTCAAACTGATGATCTATCCTATGGACCCCCCGCTGATCAGTTGTTTGAGAAGTAAACAGAGCTTAGCCCCACCCAGGCATACTAGTCGTGACGTCACTGGGCCTGCGGTAAACAGCGAGAAGGCTGTGGCGCTGCTGAAGCGCCGCTGCCTTCTCAAACAGCTGATCGGCGGGGGCCCCGGGTGTCGGACCTCCGCCAATCAGATGCTGATGATCTATCCAGAGGATAGATCATCAGTTTAAAAGAACTGCAGAACCCCTTTAAATCTACAATTTTTTTCCTTTTCCGTGCCAACAGCCCTGGGATATTGTGGACCAGAGTGACATTGTGCCATATGATGTAACAGCTATTCCACACCAAGGCCCAATTAACACCCAAGACAGGATGGCAGGAGACAGACCTAATTCAGCCAGTAGGTACAGTACAGACCAAAAGTTTGGAGACACCTTCTCATTCAAAGAGTTTTCTTTATTTTCATGACTATGAAAATTGTAGATTCACACTGAAGGCATCAAAACTATGAATTAACACATGTGGAATTCTATACATAACAAACAAGTGTGAAACAACTGAAAATATGTCATATTCTAGGTTCTTCAAAGTAGCCACCTTTTGCTTTGATTACTGCTTTGCACACTCTTGGCATTCTCTTGATGAGCTTAAAGAGTTAGTCCCCTGAAAGGGTTTTCACTTCACAGGTGTGCCCTGTCAGGTTTAATAAGTGGGATTTCTTGCCTTATAAATGGGGTTGGGACCATCAGTTGCGTTGAGGAGAAGTCAGGTGGATACACAGCTGATAGTCCTACTGAATAGACTGTTAGAATTTGTATTATGGCAAGAAAAAAGCAGCTAGGTAAAGAAAAACCAGTGGCCATCATTACTTTAAGAAATGAAGGTCAGTCAGCCGAAAAAATTGGGAAAACTTTAAAAGTAAGGGCTATTTGACCATGAAGGAGAGTGATGGGGTGCTGCACCAGATGACCTGGCCTCCACAGTCACCGGACCTGAACCCAATCGAGATGGTTTGGGGTGAGCTGGACCGCAGAGTGAAGGCAAAAGGGCCAACAAGTGCTAAGCATCTCTGGAAACTCCTTCAAGACTGTTGGAAGACCATTTCAGGGGACTACCTCTTGAAGCTCATCAAGAGAATGCCAAGAGTGTGCAAAGCAGTAATCAAAGCAAAAGGTGGCTACTTTGAAGAACCTAGAATATGACATATTTTCAGTTGCTTCACACTTGTTTGTTATGTATATAATTCCACATGTGTTAATTCATAGTTTTGATGCCTTCATAGTCATGAAAATAAAGAAAACTCTTTGAATGAGAAGGTGTGTCCAAACTTTTGGTCTGTACTGTATATAAAAAAGCATTTTCTTCTATGTTTTCAGTCACTGTAAGGGATCAGTGGGTACAGTGTCACCCATTGCCATACCCTTTTTAGGGCATCTCAAAATGATCTAATTCAAAAGGGATTTCAAATACCAGACATTAATAGGGGTTCTCCATGAAGGTCAGCCCCGGTGAAAGAATAGACATCCTCAGGAATAATATGCACTTAGAAAAGTTCTTCTACAACCAAGGTCTTTTAGCTCCTGTAAGGTACTTTCACACTAGCGTTTTTCTTTTCCGGGATAGAGTTCTGTCCTAGGGGCTCTATACCGGAAAAGAGCTGATCAGGTATATCCCCATGTATTCTGAATGGAGAGCAATCCGTTCAGGATGTCTTCAGTTCAGTCTTTCTGCCTTTTCAGGACGGAGATAATACCGCAGCATGCTACGGTTTTATCTCCGGCCAAAAAATACTGAAGACTTGCCTGAATCCGGCATTTTTTTCCCATAGGAATGTATAAGTGCCGGATCAAGCATTCAAAATACCAGAATGCCGGATCCGTCATTCCGGTCTGCGCATGCGCAGACTGAAAAAAAAAAGGTGGAAAAAAAAATAAATGCTAGATCCATTTTTCCGGCTGACACCGGAAAGATGGATCCGGCTTTTTTAATACATTTTTGTGACTGATCCGGCATTTTTCACTCTTACTCTGATCCTGTTCAGTCTTACAAATTCCATCAGTTGGCATACGTTTTGCTGGTTCCAGCGACGGAACTGCTTGCCGGATCACTCTGTCGCAAGTGTGAAAGTAGCCTTAGACCCCAAAATTAAATCAGACTCCAAACCAGACAGCTAAATTCAGACCCCTGACCGGAGTGGGAAAAAAGACCCCCAAGTCTCCTTAGGCCAGTGACACACGTGACGGAAAAATCTAATGCAAAAAATAAATAAATTTAAAAAAACACACGCAAAAAAAAAAAAAACGCACCAGTGGCGCAGTTTTAACTAGGCAACTACCATCCTCACGTAAAGACTTAAACAAAAGTTTGGAGGCTGACACAAATTTTGGTTTTCACAAAGATCACTGCATTTCCACAGCATTTCATCTCTGCAACAAAATAACCTGCTAACATAATTTCTGGCATCTTTTTGTTAGCTCAGGAGAAAGTGTATACTAGGACAAGGCAACTGATATCACTCTATTAAACTGACTGAATTAGAAGAGCAGATTGGCTGATTTAAAAGAGGGATGGAGGTCCATGGAATCATTGTCTTCTTCTGTTAACCATGGTTACCTCCAAGGAAACTTACGCAGTCATCATTGCTTTGCATCAAAAGGGCTTCACAGGCAAGGACATTGCTGCTCGAAAGATTGTACCTAAATCACTAATTTATTGGAGCATCAAGGAGAGAGGCTCAATTGCCGTCAAGAAAGCTTCAGCATGCCCAGGAAAGTCCTGGAAGTGCCAGGACCGTTTCCTAAAGAGGATACAGCTACGGGATCGGATCACCACCTCTGCAGAGCAGGTAGGTGTGAGCGCACCTGCACACACAGTGAGGCAAAGGCTTTTGGAGAATAGCCTGGCATCAAGAAGGGCAGCAAAGAAACCACTTTTCTCCAAGAAAACATCAAGGACAGACTGACATGCTGCAGGAGGTACAGGGATGACAACAGTGAAGCATCCTGAGACCATTCATGGTTGAGGTTGCTTCTCAAGGGAGCGGGCTCACTCTCAAATTTTGACTAAGAACAACTGCCATGAATAAAGAATGGAATCAAAACCTCCAAGAGCAGCTTCTCCCAACCATCCAGGAGCAATTTGCTGATGAACAATGCTTCTTCCAGCATGATGGGGGGCAAAAGTGAGGACCAAGTGCCTTGGTGAACAAAAAGCACTTGACTCCATGGCCAAGAAATTCTACAGATCTCAGTCAATCCTCAAAAATGCAGGAGACAAACCAAAACACAGAAATTGTGATAAACTCCAAGCAGTGATTAGGCAAGAATGGGTTGTCATCAGTCAGGATTCGGCCCAGAAGTCGATACATAGCACTTCAGGCATCTTTATCCTCATGCATTTCAGATGTAAATCACGCCCTCAAACCTCAACTTACAATTAATAGCCAATCACATGACCAAGCAATGAAAGTGATCATGTATTGCTGCCACAGTCGTGACGTCATATTACCACATTTCAATCAAGCCATCTGCCCCGTGACATGGGGCCAAGATGAAATTCATATGGTAAGCCTATTTCGCTTAAGAACATAAAAACCCTTTCAAACCAGGCAAGTACTGAAGCCATCATCAGGTCTTGTAAAAACATACTGAGGACTACTATATTAAAGGGGTTGGTCCATCTAGGACAATGATAGGTGCGGGTCCAGAACAGAGTCACCAAAGTGAATGGAGAGCAACCACTCTCCGTTCACTGCTATGAGCACTGGCTTGGCCATTTCCAGTAGTGCATGGAGAGGTGACTGCGCTTGCATAGTGCGCGCTCCATGTACTGTTAATGGGACTGCTGTAAATAGCCGAGGGCGTTCACTCATATCAATAAAAGGAGAGCACGCCACACATGTTCGGTGCTCTCTCCTTCACTTCGAGGGCTTCGTTCTGGACATAGAAGAGGGTTCCAGAGGCGAGAACTGCACCTAACTGACATTGATGGCCTATCCTAGCAATAGGCCATCAATGTTCAAGATGGGCCAACCCCTTTAAAGGGAACCTGTCACCAGGATTTTGTGTATAGAGCTGAGGACATGGGTTGCTAGATGGCCGCTAGTACATCCCCAATACCCAGTCCCCATAGCTCTGTGTGCTTTTATGTAAAAAAAAACAAAAAAAAAACAACACCACAATTTGATACATATGTAAATGAACCTGAGATGAGTCCTGTACGTGAGAGGAGTCAGGGACAGGACTCATCTCAGGTTAATTTGCATATGTATCAAATGGGTTTTTTGACACCATAAAAGCAAACAGAGCTATGGGCACTGGGTATTGCGGATGTGCTAGCGGCCATCTAGCAACCCATGTCCTCAGCTCTATACACAAAATCCCGGCGACAAGTTCCCTTTAAGGGTACAGCCACACAGGTCCTATACGCTGTGGATTCACAGTACTAGTAAGGCTACTTTCACACTTGCATTTTGTGCGGATCAGTCATGGACGGATCCGTTCAGATAATCCAACCGTCTGCATCCTTTCAGAACGGATCCGTTTGTATTATCTTTAACATAGCCAAGACGGATCCGTCTTGAACACCATTGAAAGTCAATGGAGGATGGATCCGTTTTCTATTGTGCCAGATTGTGTCATCGAAAACGGATCCGTCCCCATTGACTTACATTGTGTGCCAGGACGGATCCGTTTGGCTCAGTTTCATCAGACGGACACCAAAACGCTGCAAAAAGCGTTTTGGTGTCCGTCTCCAAAGCGGAATGGAGACAGAATGGAGGCAAACTGATGAATTCTGAGCGGATCCTTTTCCATTCAGAATGCAAACTGATCTGTTTTGGACCGCTTGTGAGAACCCTGAACGGATCTCACAAACTTAAAGCCAAAAACGCGAGTGTGAAAGTAGCCTTAGGTAAAGGATTCATTCAGGAATTTAATTCAAGCATTGCAGAAAAAATTAATAAATAAATCCTTAAACGGATGGCAGCGTGGACATAAATCATGTCCATTTACGCTATAGATTTCCATTGTGGATTTCACCACTACTAATATAACTTCCATAATATCTACACTTTTTGACACTAATCATATACTTAGCCTGAAATGGCTGATAGCAGGAGAAGTAGACTGCCTTCAACAGCACAAGGAAATGGGACTAGATAGCCACTAGCTGCGATGTCTTGAAGGAAGTTTACCATGTTATAGATGTATATAATTTGGGATCCACAGAGGCATTAGACTAAGACCGATATCACATCAAACAGGAATCTCTATTAAAAAAGTGCAACTTCATTTATTGCGCAGTATAAGAGTCTAGGTGATGACAAGACACTCACCTCAGCTTCTTCCTCTTCCTCTTTGTTCTGCTCGCCATCGCTAGCCTCTGCATCCCCATCCTCTTCATCACTGCTGGAAGACTCCAATATTTCACTCATGTCCATCTTCCAACTGCTGGGTACTGTCCGGGACTTGAAAAAAGCCATGGCTTCCTCTATACCTGGAGGAGGGGGGAGGAAGGTTTAGTCACTATTTTCCCAAAGATTCATTCGTCTTTCATGTACACAGACAATGACACAGGCATTTCCCAAAGTCAAAACTTTGAACACATTTTTTGCAAGAACCTGAGCACTAGGTGCATTTTGATGATCCTTCAGCCCATCATGGCAACTAATGCACATTGAGTATTACAGCACACATCATTGAAGGGTAGGGGGATTCTAAAGACCCTGCCATCAGATCGGTGCCCTCTGAGTGACTGATCGTATTATATTAAAAAGGCATGGTCCTGCTGTGTAGGGGATGAGACATGATTGCAGAAGAGATTCCCTGGGGAATTTTTATTTGATTGCTTTATGTTATTTATATATTTTTTAAATATATTTTTTATTTAAGCTGTCACCTGAAGTCAATAAATGATGAAATATCATGCCTTTCCTAGATCTACGGGCTCTTTCACACTTGCGTTGTCCGGATCCGTCGTGCACTCCATTTGCCGGAGGTGCCCGCCGGATCTGTAACAACGCAAGTGAACTAAAAGCATTTGAAAACGGATCCGTCTTCAAAATGCGTTCAGTGTTACTATGGCACCCAGGACGCTATTAAAGTCCTGGCTGACATAGTAGTAGTGGGGAGCGGTATACTTATAGTCAGTGCGGCTCCCGGGGCGCTCCAGAATGACGTCAGGGCGCCCCATGCACATGGATGACGTGATCCATGCGATCACGTCATCCATGCGCGTGGGGCGCCCTGACGTCACTCTGGAGCGCCCCGGGAGCCGCACGGACGGTAAGTATACTGCTCCCCCGCTCCCCACTACACTTTACCATGGCGAACAGGACTTTAGCGTTCTTGAGCAAGACAGATCAGTCATGACTCACAATGTAAGTCAATGGTGACGGATCCGTTTTCTCTGACGCAAAACGTCAGGGCTATTTTAGAGATAATACAACCAGATCCGTTCATAACAGATGCAGACGGTTGTATTATCATGAGGGAAGCGTTTTTGCCGATTCATGACGGATCCAGCAGAAATGCAGACGTGAAAGTAGCCCAAGTTAAAAATTAAAAGGGTTTCCGGTAGTAGAAAAACATGACAAGTGTGGGAAAACAGTGGCCTCAAGAAATGTAGATGTGTATTCTCCTATTCCATCCACCACTTAATTTCTTCTTGCGGACAGAGAGCAGTAAACCTCTTAAAGTCATTTCCCAGAATTACCTGCATCTGCTCTACACGGAGGCGTAAATGAGCTGCTAAACGCAGTGCTTTATACAGTGCAGGCACACGCTCAGTCGTGCAATTTTTCATGTATGCACTGCAGCCAGTCTGTGGTAGAATTCAGGCTGGATGTTCGGAGAACAGGAGAAGAAAGCAAATATGGGGTCATGTGAGGAGCATAAAATCACCTAATGGCGATTTTTTTTTCTCTTTTAATAGTACCTTTGTACCTAGAGGGTAAAAAGGAGACTTTTGTATTACTTACCAGTAAAGTCTCTTTCTCGCTCTTCCTTGGGGGACACAGGAAACCATGGGTATAGCTCTGCTCCCTAGGAGGCGTGACACTAAGCGAAAGCTGTAAGCCCCTCCTCCATCAGCTATACCCTTCAGCCTGGAGAAGAGACTGCCAGTTGCGTGTCCAAGTAGTGAAAGATAACCACCAACCGGAAAAAGAACTGTCGGGCCCCAACGGGGGCAACCAAGCCGGAACCACAACTGTAACCCAATGAAGGGCGGGTGCTGTGTCCCCCAAGGAAGAGCGAGAAAGAGACTTTACTGGTAAGTAATACAAAAGTCTCCTTTTCTCGCCCATATTCCTTGGGGGACACAGGAAACCATGGGACGTTCCAGAGCAGTCCCAGAAGGGAGGGACCAGAACAAACTCAACCAACGCCAGAGGCATCAATCAACTGCCGCCTGCAACACCAGACGGCCTAAAGCAGCGTCAGCCGACGCATGAGTATGCACCCTGTAGAACTTGGTGAAGGTGTGCAAGGAGGACCAAGTGGCCGCCTTGCAAATCTGCTCCGAAGAAGCCCGATTTCTCTGAGCCCAGGAAGCCCCGACCGCTCTAGTGGAGTGAGCGGTAACACCAAGGGGAGGAACCCTGCCCTTGGCGAGATAAGCCTCAGTAACAGCCATCTTGACAAAACGAGCGATAGCAACTTTGGATGCCGCCATCCCTCTGCGCGACCCTTCCGGGACCACAAAGAGCGAGTCAGTATGCCTGAAAGAGCTGGTTACTTCCAGGTAAATCTTGAGCGCCCTGACAACGTCCAGGCGATGAAGCTTCCTCTCCCGCGGATGGGAAGGGGAAGGACACAAAGAGGGGAGAACGATGTCCTCGTTCAGATGAAAGGCGGAGACCACCTTAGGAAGGAAGGAAGGGACCGGACGAAGAACCACCTTGTCCTGGTGGAACACTAGGAAAGGTTCCAGACAGGAGAGTGCAGCCAATTCGGACACCCTCCGAAGAGAGGTGATGGCTACAAGGAAAATAACCTTGCAGGACAGAAGTCGCAAGGAAACCGTCCGCAGAGGCTCGAAAGGAGAAGCCTGGAGCGCTGAGAGAACCAGGTTCAGGTCCCAGGGCGGTACCGGAGGGCGATACGGAGGAACCGCGTGAGCCACGCCCTGAAGGAAGGTCTTGACAGGACCAAGGGGGGCCAGTGGGCGCTGAAACAAAATGGACAGCGCAGATACCTGACCCTTCAAAGAACTAAGGCCTAGACCTTGGGCCAGTCCGCTCTGCAGGAAGGACAAAACGGTGGGGAGAGAAAAGCGGAGCGGAGGAATCCCCAGATCGGTACAGAACCCCAAAAAAGTCCTCCAGGTCCTATAATAGATCCTAGAAGAGGACGGCTTACGGGCGCGGATCATGGTGCGGACGACATCCGCAGAAAAACCCCTACGTGTCAGGACGGTGGTCTCAACAACCACGCCGTCAAACGTAGGGACCCTAAACGCGGGTGGAAGATCGGTCCCTGAGAGAGAAGATCTTCCCTGGCGGGCAGTGGCCAGGGCGCGTCTGCCAGGAGCAGCATGAGGTCGGCATACCAAGACCGGCGGGGCCAGTCCGGAGCGACCAGAATCACCGAGACGCCTTCCGCCGCGATCTTCCGAAGGACCTTGGGCAGGAGAGGGATGGGAGGGAATATGTATGGGCGCGCGAAGCCTCGCCAAGGAAGAACGAGGGCGTCGGCTCCGCAAGCTCCCGGATCCCTGGCCCTGGACAGATAGGCGGGGACCTTGTGATTGAATTTTGAGGCCATGAGGTCCACGTCCGGAATGCCCCAACGAAGGCAAATGGCCTCGAATACCTCCGGGTGAAGAGACCACTCGCCGGGGTCGACGGTGGTGCGACTGAGGAAGTCCGCCGCCCAATTGTCCACCCCTGGAATAAAAATTGCAGATAGGGCCGGGACGTGGGCTTCCGCCCAACGGAGAATGCTGGTGACCTCCCGCATCGCTGCAGCGCTGCGAGTGCCCCCCTGGTGGTTTATGTACGCCACGGCCGTGGCGTTGTCTGATTGTACACGAACTGGATGACCCTTCAGCAGATGAGTCCAGTGTCGTAGAGACAGAAGGGCCGCTCTCAGTTCCAGGACATTGATCGAGAGTTTGGACTCCGATGGAGACCAAATGCCCTGGACGGATCGGGGAGGAAACACGCCTCCCCAGCCCGAGAGACTGGCATCGGTTGTAACCACCAACCAGTTGAGTGGCAGAAAGGACCTGCCCAGAAGAGGGGACTGTAACCACCAGCGGAGAGATGACCGCACCGGAGGCGACAGATGGAAGGGATGATCCAGAGACTGCGGCGATTTGTCCCAGGAGGAGAGGATCGCCCGTTGGAGAGGGCGGGAGTGAAACTGCGCAAATGGGATCGCCTCGAAGCAGGCAACCATCTGCCCCAATACCCGCATGCAGAAGCGGAAGGACGGTCGACGGTGGAGAAGGAGACCCCGAACCGCCCCACGGAGGATCAGACGTTTTTCCGAGGGAAGACGTACCTCCGCCGTTCCCGTGTCTAAAAGCATTCCCAGGAAGACGAGTTGTCTGGAGGGGGGAAGGGAGGACTTGGGGAAGTTGATGACCCAACCAAACCTCGCCAGAGTCTCTAGAGTGAGATCCACGCTGGCAACCGCTTGAGAAAGGGACGGAGCCTTGATGAGGATATCGTCCAAGTACGGTAGCAGAAAAACACCCCTGGAACGGAGTAAGGCTAAAACCGGGGCCAGGACCTTGGTGAACACCCGGGGGGCTGTTGCCAGTCCAAAGGGAAGGGCGACAAATTGGAAGTGGAGGTCCCCCACGGCGAATCGAAGGAAGCGATGGTGACACTGGGCTACCGGAACATGGAGGTAGGCATCCTGTATATCGATGGAAGACATGAAATCTCCCTGCTCCAGGGAAGCCACCGCGGAGCGGAGGGACTCCATCCGAAACCGTCGAAGGAGGAGAAAACGGTTGAGCTTTTTGAGGTCCAAAATGGGCCGCACCGAACCTCCCTTCTTGGGAACTACAAAGAGGTTCGAGTAGAACCCTTGGAATCTTTCCTCTAGAGGAACGGGGGTAATCACCCCCCTGTCCAGTAAAGCTTGAACGGCCGCGGAGAACGCGGCCGCGTCTTTCGGGTCTCGCGTGGGGCGGGAGCGAAAGAACCGATCCGGAGGGAAGGATGCAAATTCGATTTTGTATCCGGAGGACACAATTTCGAGGGCCCAGGCGTCGGAGACGTGAGCCATCCAGACGTCCTTGAAAAGGAGGAGCCGGCCCCCCACCCGGGTGGGTGGGGGCGCGCCTTCAGGCAGAGGACTGTTTTGCTGCGGGTGTGCGGGCAGCCTGCGGCTTGCGCCAGGAGGGCTGCGCCCGAAAAAACGGCTTCCTACGCTTGTCCTGGGGAGGAGCCGAAGCGGCAGCTGTGGTGGGAGCCCCAGAGGCCCTGCGGGAGGACCGAAAACGAGACGCACCAGGGCGTCCGCGGGGGGCGCCCCTGGCTTGGGGTTGAGGAAGATGGGTGCTTTTACCACCCGTGGCCTCTGAAATAAGTTCGTCTAAGCGGACCCCGAAAAGGCGGGAACCCGCAAACGGTAGCCCCGCCAAGGAACGTTTGGAGGCAGCGTCCGCTTTCCAGACCTTCAGCCAGAGCTCCCTCCTGACGGCAACTGCCAGGGCGGAGGAGCGCGCAATAAGGGCTCCCGCATCAAGGGAGGCCTCACAGACAAAATTCCCGGCCCGAATAATAAGCTGGGCCAAGGAACGTAGGTCCTGGATGGGGATGTCCGAGTCCAACTCCTGTTCCAGCTGCGTACCCCAAGCAGAGATTGCTTTCCCTGCCCAAGCAGAGGCAAAAACCGGCCTGAGGGCAGAACCGGAGGCAGCAAAAATGCCCTTGGACAGTGTCTCCATGCGACGGTCCTCCGCTGACTGAAGAGAGGACCCATCGGGAACAGGGATGGCCGTGTTCTTTGACAGCCGGGCCACAGGGGGGTCTACCTTGGGTGGGGAAGACCAGGTGGCCACGACATCGGCTGGAAAAGGATAGCAAATGTCCAGCTTCTTTGGGTTGACAAAACGGGCGTCCGGGCGAGCCCAAGCCTTAGACACCACGGAGGAGAAATCAGAGTGGATTGGAAAGACTTTTGAGGCCTGCCTGGGTCTGATAAAGGAGACGCTAGCTGCGTCCGAGCTAGGGGGGTCATCCTGCACCTTAAAGGTGTCACGTATATCAGAGATGAGTTGAGCCATCGCTGAGGCTAGCTTGGACGGCAGGGCCGAGTCCATTTCCAAATCTGAAGCCGCCAATTCACCTTCAGAGAGCGAATCCTTTGGAGAGGAGAGGCTCGTCTGGGTGCGCACGCGTGGCGGGGAGAGGGAGGCATCCGAGGAGGAGGCTCGCTCTACTCTAATACGCTTCTGAGAGTGCCTAGCTCGGGAGGGGTCACTAGGAGAGGATGAACCCGCTGCAGCGGCAGAAGCAGTGGACCCGGAGGGCGCGACAGTCAGAGTGGCGTCCTGCGGGGTAGGTGGCCTATCTATTAGGCGGCCCACGACATGAGTGAGGCTTTCCACGGCCTGGGACAGGGATCTAGCCCAGTCAGGCGGGTCAGAGGAAGCAGGGAGCGACACAGCGGGCGACTGAGGCTGCGGTGGGGCTCGGCATGCAGTACAGTGCGGATCGGACTGCCCCCGGGGAAAGGGTTCCCTACAAGCGGTACAGGCATGGTACCATGGCTTGGCGGCTGCAGAAGGGTCTGACATGGTGGAAAGATGTTGCACTTTAAGGCAACAGTACTGTGGCACGGAGGGGGTTAAACAGTCCTACCAGACCCGATGATACAAGCGGCAGCTGTAAGGGGAACAGACTGAGGAGGCTGTGGAGGAGAGGCAGCAGCACGGAGCTGAAAGGCTTCAGGATCGCACGGCAGAGAGATGAACCCGGAAGTAGCGGAGCGCAGCAGCACGGAGCTGAATGTGTAAGGAAGCTCCGCCCCCCCTCTGCCGCGCTGAAGCCGAAGCAGAGCCGCGCGCGCGCGGCAAAATGATTTTAACCCCCAAGGATGTTGAAGTGCCGGCCATGACATGGCGCCGTTCATGCCAGGAGAACGGCTCCCACCGCGCCTAGATGTAGCAGACTGCTTGCAAGTCTGCAGCCGTCCCCTGTAAGGCAGCGTTCTAGGACTTGCCCAGATAGACTGCCCTCCAACTATGCCCGGTAACGTCCCGATATGCGGGGGGGGGGGGGGGGGGGGGGGGGGGCGGGGGGGGGTTTGCAGTGGTCATGTAACAGTGGCCATGTTGGTAGCAGCGGTGGGAGGGAGGAAGGGGAGGCTGGAGCAGCCACTCTCACCATACGCTGTCTTCGCCCTCAGTCCATCCAGCGGGGTCGCCCCTTCAGCTCCTGGCACCGCGGTGGCAGGAAGCCGGGGGAGGGACTTGGCGTGCGGGCGACCCTGAGCTGGCGGGACGCAGGGGAGCGAGGCTGCCCTGGTCCACCTTGTCTTCTGTGGGGGAGGCGGCAGTGCGGAATTACCGGCACTGGCGCAACTCAACCCCGGGAGAAACAGAGGGGTCAATGCGCCTCTGTTGTCCCTGTAGGTAGAAAAAAACCGAGTTAAAAACAACAAATACGTAAAAAATAAAAATCATAGGATAACAACCCTGCATAAGCAGGGGGTGTCTTGCCTCCTTGGACACTAAGCAAAAACTGGCAGTCTCTTCTCCAGGCTGAAGGGTATAGCTGATGGAGGAGGGGCTTACAGCTTTCGCTTAGTGTCACGCCTCCTAGGGAGCAGAGCTATACCCATGGTTTCCTGTGTCCCCCAAGGAATATGGGCGAGAAACTAATCTAATGTCCAAACATGGCAAAAATAAATAAAAATAAATAAAGATGAGCTTTTTTGGCTCCATGAAGACTTTTCTTATATTCCTAGAGAGGAAATGGGGTGATCTAGAAAAAATATATGGTAAGTGACCGTGGACACAGGAGAAGATTTTCTTTTCCCCAACAGTAGTGCAATACCAAGTAGTTGTAATATTAGTTTCAATCATACCCTACTGGCTCCATAGACTCTAATCCACTGCGCATTTATGCCCCCACATTACAAACCAGTTTTAGCTCTTATCCCTCCTTAGCAATTTTATGTGATGTGGAAATAATATTATCCACACACTGATCATGGGCACAATTAGTCAGTTACCTGGCTTTGCAGGGCTCTCCGATTTCAGTGCATTCATGTCAAGCTCTTCGATATCTTTCCTTGCTACCGAATGGCTGAATAAAAGAAAAAAAAAATGAAACATTTTCATAAATTTAAAAAAAAAAAAAAATTAACTAAGAAACACATTTATTACACATTTTTCTATATGATACTGGCACGTTCCCCTAGATCTGTGCCGAAATAATTCTAAAGATAAGGTTTCGCTTGAAGGGATTGTTCGGACTTTAAAATCGACTGGTGGGGATCCAAAACACAACACACACTAAGGGCTCATGCACACGACCGTATGGAGTTTTCAGTGTTTTGTGGGCCGTTTTTAACTGATCAGTTTTTCATTTCAGTAGCGTTTCCGGTTCAATTCTTCGGTATGGTATATACAGTAATTACATAGGAAAAATTGGGCTGGGCATAAAATTTTCAATAGATGGTTCTGCAAAAACGGAACGGATACAGAGTACATTCCGTATGTGTTCCGTTTTTTTTTTGCGGACCCATTGACTTGAATGGAGCCACTGAATGTGATCTGCGGGCAATATTAATAGGACATGTTCTATCTTTGAATGGAAAAACGGAAATGGAATGCACACGGAGACACTTCAGTTTTTTTTTTTGTGCTGACCCATTGTAATGAATGGTTTAGTATAAGTAACGCATACTGAACTAAAAAACGGCCAGTATACTGAACGCAAAAAAAGGTTCGTGTGCATGAGCCCCAACTGATTGGTTGAAGAGGCCGCAGCACACAGGGCGATAAAGTAACGGTATAGCTGAGCAATATACTTTCACTTTTTAAGAAGTAACTCAATATTTCTACTCCAGAAACTGCACACTGTGCTGCGTGCTGGGAAATCTGCAAAACGCTGTATAGATTTTACGTTTTCTAAGTAACTGTGCAGATGTTACTGAAATACTATTTTCTCTGCCCAGATTAGAAATGTTCCTAAGAAAATGTAGCATTTAACATTTCTTAGGTGGCCCACAACCCGACTCCAATAGGGTTTCTTACTAAATTTCCTCAGAGGTTGCGCTGCGATCAACTGACCGTTTTACTGCAACTTGCCCTATAGCCCTAGGCCACAATACCCAGCAAAGACATATGCAACCCAATCTAACCACAAGGTGGCAATACTCATTTTGTATGCAGCTATAGGTTACCGAAAAATCTGCAGAAAAATGTGTAACCTAAAAAAAAAAAAAATTGTGGTCAGAAATAAGTGGCCATTTATTTTGTTATATAGTAAAAGATGTCCACAGCAACACATAAGGACACATAAGGACTCCTAAAAATTGTACCCTGGCACAATACTAATTATTTATGGTTCCAAAACGACTGCATGATAACCATTGGGGCAAATACATTAAGACTGGGGTCATATGTGCCAATCTTAAGCCTCATTCCCACGTCAGTGTTTCACGTACGTGTGCTGTCCGTGTTCAATGCGGACAGCACACATCAGTGTTTTAGCACGGTCCGTGTTTTCAGCACGGATGCATGTCCTATCTTGGTCCATGTTACCGGATCCCTCACGCCCATTATAGTCTATGGGTCCGTGAAAATCACGGATGCAATCCGTGTTTCATGGATTATTAAGAAGAGATAATTTGAAAATAATTTTTCAGCTGTTCAGTGTCAATGAAACATGGATGCAACACGGACAGCTTTACAGATGCCCTGCTCACGGATTTGAGCACGGACACGGACGTGTGAATGAGGCTTTATGCTGCATTTACATGCAACGATTGAGCACACATTTGTCGGAAAGGAAGTGTTCCGTTTTGATAATTGCCTGCACGTTAGTGGGCGTGAAGAGTTGAATTTACATGCAGCGATCACCTCCATAGAATGAGCGCGAGCAATGGCTGATGCCATCACTCGTCCTCATACAGCTACATTATTTTCTGGGCAGCAGATCGCTGTTTACACAGCATCATTTGCTGCGCAGAACTGATAATTTAGGTATCTGCGTGAACAATTTTTTTCACCTGATGAACATGTGGCTTGCGGCACGAGGGTTGACCATGACCATGGGGACAGATGCTCTTTAATAAATGTACAGCATCTTCTGGCAGTCAGTGTGCCAAAAATTCAAAGCTACTCCAGCTATAAGCAATGACCATAATGACGAAAAGATCTCACTATATCTGCCCCATTATATCCACACACAGATATTTACTTCCTATACAACATAAAAAGCAAAAACTGAAGCGAGACACAGAAGGGAAAGGATAAACCAATAGGAAAAGGGACGTGGGTGGGATCGCCAATGAGACACCTAGGTGAAATAGTCAGATATCGAGGAAGTGTTAGGCAGCAGCCCACAGAACCACAAAAAGGCACGGACTCATCAAGGGTGATGGACCGTATATCTGGAGAGTCGAAAAAATAGGATTTTCGTACTCACCGTAAAATCCGTTTCTCGTTCAATTCATTGGGGGACACAGCACCATGGGTATACGCCCAGCTACCACTAGGAGGCAACACTAGATATCAAAAAGGTTGTCTCCGCCCAGGTGGACTACACCCTCTCCACAGACACTAGGCTAATCAGTTTGTACCAATAGCAGTAGGAGAGAGAAACAAAAAGCGAAGAACCAACGTGTCCTAGACCGGGGAAGGAAGAAGAGCAGCAGCCCGGTGAGAAAAAAAGAAATGAAAACAAAGGGTGGGATCTGTGTCCCCCAATGAATTGAACGAGAAACAGATTTTACGGCGAGTACAAAAATCAAATTTTCTCATTAAAAGGTCATTGGGTGTCCCCGAGGGTGGGAAGGAAATCTCATGCAAAAAGTCAGAAGCACAGGTGCAGGAGAACCAAGTGACCCAACATGACCAGGAGAGGCCATAGCATGAAATGGTAGATAGAAAACGAAGGAAGTGGGCCGAGAGGTTCCAGGACCAGGAAGAGTCCAAAGAAACAAATTATGGGAGACCGCCAGGATCCCAAGGACAAGTGCCTGGGAAAAAAGGCCATATGCAAGAAGGGTACAAGGGGAAACATCCAGCTCCACCCAAGGTGAAAAAATAACCTAGAGAATACGGAGCAGGGCTAGATGTCCTGCACAAGAACCAAGAGTTGAACAAGTGCACACTAGAGAGCCAGAGGAAGGATCTGGAAGAGCCAGGGAAGAGACAGGAGAGCATCACAACCGGAAGGCGTGTGTTGGTAATGACCTAGCGCTCTGCATATAGAAGGATGCTCCAGGAGAAGGATCTATAAGAGGACAGACCCAACAAGAAAAATTAGACCATGAGGCAGGAGAGAAAATGCCTGGGAAAAAGGACAGGAGCAGTCCTGAACCGGAAAAAACTTCCTGGAGACAAACTAAAAGGAAGACCCAGTGGACCACCCCTCGGCAAAAGGAAGGCGATACCATAAGGCCTGGAAGCAAAGGAACTCGACCAGTAAGAGGACCCGACAAGGAAAAAACTCTAAATTGTCTCAGACCAAAAACATGGCCTGTCTGTCGCAAACACCATGTGAAGGCCAGGGGAAGCATTGGAGGCTGAACGATTGAGAGAAAGTATAGCAAAGACTCACCACGGGAAGGAAGCAAGCCTCCTTCCACTGCAAGGCAGGTGGGAAAAGAGAAACACCCTAGGAGAAGGTGGAAACCCCATCTGCCAGATAAAGCAGCCAACCTCTGGAGGAGGAGGGAACGTAAAGACATGCGTCCCGTACAAAGTAGAATCGAGCCTCAGAAAAACTGGAACAAAACATCACTGTGAAATAAGACCAGTGAAATCCCTGGCCACATAAAGCCTCAGGAAAAAAGGAACCAGTCATAGGCCCTGGTAATACAAGTGGGGACACACTCGTCTGAGAGATATCGGAGTAGAAGAGAGAGGACTCCAAAACAGCCTAAAGAGGAACAGTTCTCAAATCGAGGGAAGGCTCCATCTCAGAAGTGGCCAATATGAATGTAAATTGCAAACCGGAGCTCCAAGGTACCAGGATCTGAACCTGGGGAGACGGAAAGAGAGGTTAGAATCTCAAGAGGGGAACAAGCCTATGGGGACCCAGGAGGGAAAAGAACCAAACCGGGCCCAAAGAAGCAGCTGTCATACAGAGCATGTGCGGTCAGAGATGCCATGAGTAGCTTCCCCAGAGGGAACTGGCCAGTGAAGGCCAGGGTAGCTAGATGGTCTAAGAACCATTGGGGCAGGGACTCCAAGCAGGATTGCCCAGTCAGAGGCTCAGGTAGGGTCCACAGAACTGGACCACATGAGGACAATAATAGCCAGGTTATGAAAGGAAAAATGAAATGTAGCAACCATAGGGAAAAAAAACATCAGCCATGGTTAATCAACCATCCTAAGTGTAGTGACTAGCATACTGTATAACACTGCCCCGGAAGGGGCAAGTACAGCAGCCTGGATTTTGTAAAAGAATTGCCAGACATCCATATTTTAGAAAAGGAAGCAGAATTCGCCTGGGGAATCCGGGAGAGACTACACCGACATGTAGAAGCTACCAGCAGAGCACAATGAAACCCCCAAGAAAGGGGAAAGGAACTGACAGGTGAAGACAACGGCAAGGCCCAATAGAACGGCACTTCTGTCATGTAGCACAACTAATCAGAGAACATAAGGGAGTACCAAGAACACCCGGACCATGGAAGAACTACGGGACCATGTCCGATACCAGGGCGAGCAGCAGAAAATTCCATCCAACAAGTAGGTGTGTGGCGCTCACTAGTCCTGTCACAGCCATATCAGAGAGGACGTCCAGCGATGACCTGAAAACTGCAGTAGCGGCTGGTGCTCACAATGCTTCGTATCCCTGCAGGATAGAACATCCAGTGGTGATCCAGGTACTCTGCCAGGACTGGGCCATGTAACTCTGAAAACAAAGCAGAGAGGCGGTAACAACAACGCGAGTACTCCATCCATGAAATGGGGTAACGCGGCTGTGCGGAATACAGTAGTACTGTATAGGGTTGACAAAGAACAAACCTAGCATGATAGCCAACAACCTGCCCATGGCGGAGGGAGTGTGGTTGTCTGGTGTATAACAGGACTGAGAAGTAATGCGTCAAGCAATAAAGTATAAATCATGCCTAGTACAAGGGCAATAAGAAGACTTGGTGCACTAAGAAGGCCTGGTTCAGGAGGTACTGCATGGGTGTCAGATCTGAACAGGCCAGCTATATACTGGATCTAACAATTGCAACTCTACTCTGTCCAAGAAGGGGGGGGGGGGGGGGGAGATATGGTTACCAGGTACATACTACAACCAGGATGGTTTGTCGGGTACAGCACCTTGAGATAGTACAAGTACACCGCCGAGGACGACGGTAATGGGGTGCCAGATGCATACTGGAACCAGAAAAGAGTGATGAATACAGTGTCTGGGGATGGTACCATCACTTCGCATGAAGAGGGGCCACATGATTGCCTAGCACACATTAGAGCCTGGAAAGGGGAATGCAGGAGCCGTATGGGCCCCAGATTGTACCAATAGGGCACAGCACTTGGAGATACTACAAATACTCTGCTTGAGAATAGGAGTAATCTGGCTGTATGAGGCACACTATAATGGGAGTGGGAACATGGCTACAGCATCTGGTATAGGTACTCCGCTTAATAAAGAGTAATATGACTGCGTGATGCACACTAGAACCAGACAAGTGTGATGGCTACAGCATCTGGAGATGGTACAGGTACTCCACCTAATAATGGAGTAATGTGGCTACATGGTGCACACTAGTACCAGACAAGTGAAGTGGCTATAGCGTCTGAAGATGGTACAGGTACTCCGCTTAATAAGGGAGTAATATGGTTGCGTGGTGCACACTGGCACCAGGATGGTGAATTGGCTACAGCGTCTGGAGAAGTAATACGGTGGCCTGGAACACTCTCCGACTAGGACAGTGTGTTGAATATAGCTCCTGGTAATAGTGAAATTACTCCAGCTGAAAAGGAGATACATTGGAACTAGGAAACTCTGCCGGATACAGCATTTGGCAGTGGTACGAGTACCTGGGACACCACATAGGTATGTCGGTGTGCTAAACACGGCGGCAGGTAAAGCACTACCTACTGGAGAGGCGGCAAGCTGACTTACCTGTGCGGATAATTACTTGTGCAACCAGGGGAGTGCCATCTGAAAATCCACTAAAGGGGATACCAACCCTGGGGAGGAGAGGTTCCTCATTGGACAGCTGTCTTTGACCACCCAGAGAGATTCTGTATGGTGGAAGATCGCCTGATGATCTGTTCCGAGTCAGACTCTGTGCAGAGGAGTCCCTCGATGAGGCAGGAGAAACCTGAGGAGTGTCACTCAGTGCTAGTCCCATCCTGGGAGGAAACCAGGATGCAGGGGATGAAAGGGACCTATGAGGGGAGACCCTAGGCCGTTATTGGACTCTGCCTCCTGATAAGGACCAATGCAGGAATGAAGTAAAGGACTCCCAGGGGGGCCTATGCTGCCGCATAAGGGCAGAGATTTCTGTCCTGGAAGTGACTCGAGGACACAGAGGAGGAGCAGGACCTAGTTGAGACCAGAGGTCGATTACGGGAACTAGTGTCTGAGAGTGAGCATACACCGTTAGCAGAGGAGTCCCTGCGGGAGGGGGGGGGGGGGCCCCAGAGGCGGACGCATTTTGGCAGGCAAGCGGTCGAAAACCTCCACCATAGATAGGAAATCTAGCCCTACTCTCCCAATGGCCTGGGACTGGGAAGGGAGCCCTGAGGGAGCCTGGAGGCACTGCGCACAAACAGGGTCAGGCTGACTTTCTACAGCAACGGGCGCACGAAAATAATGTGGCGACCTCGAAGGTGGGCGGGAATGTGGGATTTCTCAGCAGGAAAAAAAAAACAAAAACAAAAAAACAGGCAGCCGGAGGCTACCGGACCCCAGGTGCTGTGTCCCCAAAGGGGTGCTGCAGCAGCCGCAGAAGTGTGCATGGAAGGCTGTATGGGATGATCCTTGATGCTGGCAAGATGGAGGCCCTGAAGCCGGAGTTAAGTGAAAAACTCCGCCCACGGGGCTAAAGCCGGCACTTGAATGAGAAAAGTGAGAAGTCAGCGGAACAGAACCGCGGGAAGCCGGGGGCCCTCCGGGGAGAAAAAAAAAAAAAAAAAAAACACAACAGGCGTGGGGGACTCCTAAGGAGGAGCGACGCTCAGGTAGGTGAAAAACGGGGCAAAAGGCGCACCTGGGACAAGGACAGGCCAGAGAAGATGCGGCCTAGTCCCGGTAGAAGCCGGGGACTAAGGTAGAAGGAAAGGCCGGGGAGGGGCATGGGTGGCCAGGAGGAGAAGGGTTTCCCAGGCCCCCCGAATAAAGTAAAACCCACCACCTGGCCAAAGGAGGAGAACTAACCCGAGACCACATGGGACAGGGACGCAGGGGGTAATACTTACCGTCCGGCGTCTTCAGGCGCCGCAAGGTCACCCCTTCGGCAAACTCTCACTTATGTGGGATTACCGGCATTCCACTGCGGATGCAGCAATGGGGGACTGGGTGACCGGCGAGGTACTCAAAGTACGCGCCCGCAGGGGGTGCAACTAAAGTGGATATCCACGATGGAGCCCCATCCTGCAGCAGGCAGAGACCTGCAGACAAAAAAAAATAAAAAAGGAATAAAATAAAAGAATAAAGATAAAAAAGCAGCAGGTGAAACAGATTAGCCTAGTGTCTGTGGAGAGGGTAAGGCCCACCTGGGCGGAGCCAACCTTTTTGATATCTAGTGCCACCTCCTAGTGGTAGCTGGGCGTATGTATACCCATGGTACTGTGTCCCCCAATGACATTAATAAGAAACAAGTGTGTGGGGCACCACAATGTATTTAAAGATAGTAGGATACAGTAGGATAGAGAGCCCAATTCTTATAAAAGAGAACGGTATTATCTCTCAACTGATGAGAAGTGTTAACAGTCCTTACATGATGGGACTAAATCATACGCAAAAAGAAAAAGACAATTAGATCGCAGTTGACGCCTTTGACCTAATTGTCTTTTACTTTTTACGTGTGATTTACAGTCGCATCATGTATTGACTGCTAACACTTCTTATGAGTTAAGAGATAATACCGTTCTCTTATATATAAATTGTGCTCTATACTTGAACATAACCGATACAAATCGTACTTACAATTTTGCATCCACAAAGGATCGAACCAAGCATTGGTCTTTTTTCAGTGATGTATCCTCATTGCAGCTGGGACAAACAACCTGAAGCAAGAGAGGAAAAAAATATATATATTAACATTTGGATAGCAATGTAACGGGAGTTTACAAAGGGAATGATGTATATGTAGCTGTCAGATATGCAGATAGTCAGTCGCTGGTTAGTTGACATATCAAAGAGACAAAGTGGTGCTGCGTGTCCTTCAATCTGGCAATTGCTGCAGGAGATAGCTTCCGATTTTGTTCTTATGACAAGTCTGACCCTTTAAAAAGCACTTCAGAGATCAACTGATGATGTGGAACGTGACAACGTATAATCAATTGATGTCACAGTTATATTGTCTTACAATCAAACATCCCATCTCGTTTGACACGCATACACCCCGACCAAATGTGGGAGCTGTAATGGAGGCCATGCTGGTAGTCTAAAAGAATTAACAAAGGCACATAAATCCGCACTATCACTTTTTTATTTTTTTAAGTATGTTTGTGTGGTTTTTATGTGTTTTTGGTGAGAATTTGCCGCAGATGTCACTCTTCTATTGACAAGGCACAAGAAAAGCTCAATTGACACGCTGCAAATTTCAAAATCCGCTCAGCAGGTCAATTTCTGCACAAATAAAAAAAAAAAATAAGCAAATCTCATACATTTTCCAGGTGCTGTCTTACGCCGCGGTTTTTCTGCACGAGAATACGCATGGGAAAAACGCACATGTTCTGCATCATGTGCAGGTAACCGAAGAGTGTTATTCACCAACATGTACACGAGTAAGGCCCCTTTCACACGAGCGAGAATTCCGCGCAGGTGCAATGCGTGATGCGAACGCATTGCGCCCGCACGGAATCTGGACCAGTTCATTTAAATGCGTCTGTGTACATGAGCGGTGGTTTTCATGCATCACTTTTGCATTGTATGAAAAATCGCAGCAGGCCCCCTAGAAGTGTATGGGCCTGCGTGAAAAATCGCACCTGCAAGCAAGTGCGGATGCGATTTTCACAGATGGTTGCTAAGAGATGTTTGTAAACATTCTGTTTTTTTATCACGCGAGTGCAAAATGCAGTAAATCGCATTGCACCCGCGCAATAAAAACTGAACGCGATCGCAAACAAAACTGAATGACTGTTTGCCAAATCGCACAGTGTTCACTGAACGCATCTGGACCTAATCCGGGCACGCTCGTCTGCAAGGGGGCCAAGAATGAAAGGAGGTTTGGACACAAGTCCGGAGAGACGTGGATCATATTCACAGGCTATGGCCTTTTGGTCTTGAGTATTTCTTTCTATACTGAAGATCAGATATTTGGGTGCGCACTCGTGTCTCTCTCCTCCCCTCTCAGCTGTGCTGCAGTGGGCTTTACCTTCTAAATGAACCTTGATAAATAGGCTTTTTCTAGATAATTCCTGACAAAGGAAAGCAACGCAGCCGAGACAGAATGCCAGCTATGTGCGCAGTACTGAACCGCTAGGACAGGGCTGGTGGTGGACCGGTGCCAAGCCAACAAACAGATGTTAGAGGGGCGGCTGCTTCCACAGACAGTCACGAATACATTGCTAAAGTTCACTGTGAAGTGATCAGACGGTCAACCTTCCCATAATACGGGACCTGGACATACACGGATCACTGTGTGCCATAAAGATACACCAATTACAAAGGAACAGCAGCGTACAAATACCCCCACTGATATATGACCTCTCTATATACCGCTAGGTGCTTCTACAGCGATGTGCTGCCCCCCTTACTTCAGTAGGCCATATACCACAGTAGCAGACTTATCACACGCCCCTAAACTTTTTAACTTTGCAGTAGCGTCTACCCAAGTGTCCTTTGCATGCCTCACGTATTGTCCTCTACCTCTACTACAGCTGCTCCGGTTTATTTTTTTGTACTCCCCAAGCTAAACAGTTCCGTCTTCCAGGCCATAGGGAGGATGAGGAGCTGCTGGAGACTGAGAAGGACTTCACCAGCCGGGGACTCCGAGTCTGGTGTCACATGTGACTGATTAGCTGCCATTCTGGATTTTTGTGCGGAAAATCTGCAGCGTTGTACAGTATGTATTTAGTAAAAAAAAAAAAAAAATTATAAAACGTAGCAGAAAAGATGCGGTAATGCAGATTTGAAATTTACAGCGCGTCAATTTATACTGCGGATTTCATCCTTTCCAATGCAAAAGAATGAAACTGCATCTAACATGGAGCTTTTCTGCAACAAAATCCGCAGCATGTACATGATGCTGGCGCATTGTTTTCTGCTGCATATTAGAAGCAGAAATGCGTGTGGACCGAGCCTGATGCAGCTCCACATACCTCCAGAGGCTCGGGGAAGAGTCACAGGACAGTCCATGGGGCTGCAGCAAGAGAAGGAGGGGAGCCACCGACCTGCCAGACTGCAGCCAGACTCTTCTGGGGCAGATCAACTGGCAATTTAAAAAGAAAATTGTGGTGCTTCTAAAGCATGCAGTTTAGGCTACTTTCACACTAGCGTTCAGAGCAGTTCCGTCTGATGTCTGCACAGACGGATCCGCTCCTATAATGCAGACGTTTGGATCCGTTCAGAACGGATCCGTCTGCATTATAGCTTAGAAAAAATTCTAAGTGTGAAAGTAGTTCAGACGGATCCGTCCAGACTTTACATTGAAAGTCAATGGGGGACGGATCCATTTGAAGATTGAAGATGACACAATATGGCTCAAACGGATCCGTCCCCATTGACTTACATTGTAAGCCTGGACGGATCCGTTTGCCTCCGCACGGCCAGGTGGACACCTGAACGCTGCAAGCAGCGTTCGGGTGTCCGCCTGCGGAGCGGAGGCTGAACGCTGGCAGACTGATGCATTCTGAGCGGATCCGCGTCCACTCAGAATGCATTGGGGCTGGACGGATGCGTTCGGGGCCGCTTGTGAGAGCCTTCAAACGGAGCTCACAAGCGGAGCCCCGAACGCTAGTGTGAAAGTAGCCTTAGAGTAAGAGTAAGGCACTACCTGCACACTTTCATTGCAAATTCTCATGTGGAAAAATGGCAAATCTCACATACACTTCACTTTTTCCTTCAGTGTGAAAAATCGACTTGTCATGCGGATTCTGAAATCCACATCATATGAATTCTTTTGTGCGGATTTCACCATGCAAGGTTGAGATCTGTGGCAAAACCACATGGAATTTATGCCTTGGGCCTCGTCCACACTGACGTTGCTCAACTGTGTTAAGGAAATTTGAAAATTCATTTCCAAAGAATCTCCTATCTGTCTTCAGTGAAAAACAGACGCAACACAGATGCCATCCGTGGTGTTCCATGATTTTCACTGATCCATAGACTTCTATGGGAGTGCTTGGTCCGCAACATGGATCAAAGTAGTGAATGTCTCAGTGATTTATTTAGGCTACTTTCACACTCGCGTTTGGTGAGGATCCATCATGGATCTGCAGATGGATCAGCACCGATAATACAACCATCTGCATCTGTTCAGAACGGATCAGTTTGTATTATCTTTAACATAGCCAAGACGAATCCGTCTTGAACACCATTGAAAGTCAATGGGAGGCGGATCCGTTTTCTATTGCACCATATTGTGTCAGTGAAAACGGATCCGTCCCCATTGACTTACATTGTGTGTCAGGACGGATCAGTTTGCCTCCGCATCGTCAGGCGGACACCAAAACACTGCAAGACGCGTTTTGGTGTCCACCTCCAGAGCGGAATAGAGACTGAATGGAGGCAAACTGATGTATTCTGAGCGGATCCTTATCCATTCAGGATGCATTAGGGCAAAATTGATCCGTTTTGGACCGCCTGTGAAAGCCCTGAACGGATCTCAAACGGAAAGCCAAAACGCGAGTGTGAAAGTAGCCTTACTGACCTATGGTCAGTAAAAAAAAAAAAAAAAAAAATAAAAAAAAAAAAATAAATAAAAATAAAAATACTGGAGATATGAACAGACACATTTAAATCAATGGGTACGTGTGCTGTCCGTGGAAAATGGACACACGGAACAAAAACACACTAAATCTCAACCTGCTGTTCAGTATTACTACTCAAAAGGAGCAACAACTCAAAAGTAACAAATCGTGGGTCATTATCAAACCCTACTGCTTCAAAGACCTTCTTTTTCTACACAAGTTATTGCTTGCAGATATCATCCAACCATACAAAACTGACCAGGAACAACTCCCCCAAATATCACAAACCTGATTTAGATGTTCATAAAATCACAGCATCTAATTTCTTTCAAAAGTAAACAAACAAACAAAAAAAACTCGAAAATCTTAAATGGTAGTCCATGCAATAGCAAGAAGGCTAGAGATTTTGTGCAAATTGTGCCACTATGTGAATATCATGGCAATAAACACAATTTGACCACGATGTATGACCACACTCTAAGGGCTGGGTTCACATGCAACTGAAAATACGGTGGAAAAATGCGCTGCAGATTTTGCCGCGTTTCTGCGACAAAAGCCTACATGCATTACATAGTTTTTGCAGCATAAATCGACAATGCTGCGGATTAAAAAATTCGCACCACAGGTCAATTTACGCTGCGTTTTTTTGGACGCAGTGTGCGATTGAGAATACAGAAATTTCCATTCACTTTGATGGTACTGTACAACGCTGCAGATTTGCCATACAAGAATCTGCAATGGTAAAACTTGCAGTTTTTCAGTGATGTTTGAACCCAGCCTAAAGGGTACCTGCAAGCAGTGCGGATTTGTATGGAGAAAAGCTGTATGAAAAATGATATGAAAAAAAAAAAAAACACTGCATAAATACTAAATAGACACTATTGCGGATCTCCTGTGTATTTTAACAGCCCGATTTAAGTCCATGTGGAAACCATACTACATCACCCGCAGATCTGCACAAACAATTGACACGCAGAAGATTTTAAAAGCCACACTATACGTCAATTTCCGTCAGTACAAAATATGCACCATGTACATGAGGTATGACAAAGCTCGTTCACTTTGCTAGTACTGTATTATGCTGCACAGAAGAAACACGCTCAACCCGCCCCGTGTGCAGCTACCCTTAGGCTCTGTACATATCACGATTGAGAACTACATGAAGCATTTATGCCAGAAAACTTTTTAAAAAAATTATGCCAAAAGTTTTCCATCTAGTCTTACTGGCATATATGTTTGGTTGATGTACTTCAGTTGCTGGGGGATCTGTAAATTTTTTCTATTTTTTTTTAACCTATTATACCGATCAAAATACTTAATTTAAGGGGTTTTCCAGCAGGAAAACATTTTTTGCATGAGACCAATTTTATGTCTATAACCAACTTCATTCAGCAAGATAAAAACTAAATAAGCAGCACTCTTATAAATCGTGAACAGGCCAAACATCCTGGATAATGAGGTCTATAGGGGGCGATTTATCAAACTGGTGTAAAGTAGAACTGGCTTAGTTGCCCATAGCAACCAATCAGATTTCTCAATTTTCCAAAGGAGCTGTCCAAAATGAAAGGTGGAATCCGATTGGTTGCTATGGGCAACTAAGCCAGTTCTACTTTACACCAGTCTGATAAATCTCCCCCCATAGTGTTCGGCTGATCCAGCCCAGAGATTCAAAACCGCTTCACTCACCACCGCAGTATAGCATTCCTTGGTTGTGCTGCAGTTCACACTCACGACTTTTCCCAATAATTCATCCCCAAAACGTTTTAAATCATTATCCTCCTCTTCGCTGCTGCTTTCTTCTTTCTCATCTTCTGTCCTGTAAGAAAATGTGACAAAAACAGAAGTCAGATCTAGATAATATTTCTTCTGCATTATTAAAAAAGATCCACTCCACCAAAGTAGGCGTTTACGGCTGAGATTTTCTTTAGAGATTAATAGGATTCTATGCGGTACAGGCTTCACTTTTCACTTGTAGTCGTCAAGTCTCAGTCTGTGCAATATTTCATATAGTACATATATAATAGCAGCAGATTACAGACAGAGGTTTGTGTAGCCTGTCAATCACAGGGGTGACGGGAGGTATTCTTTAGGCACTCCTAGCAGCTAAATGGTAGAGTATGTTTTTTTTTTCCCTTTGTAATTCCGATATGCTACCTTTACATAGGACAGAATATTGTGCTGACAGATCCACTTTAAGTAAACCATTATATGATGTATGATGAAAGAGGTTTTCCGCCACAAGACATCATACCATATGAATGCACTGAAACTAACATTTTTATTCTCAAAAAGAGCTGGACTTTTAATGATTTTTAAAAGTGTCTTCTTTCATCCAGGATGAAAACAGTCTTACACAGGAGTGGACACGCGGCAAGATGCTTTACAAAAAGGCGTTGTTTGAGTGGACTACCCTGATAATATTATATGTTGTAGGTAAATGACTGACATGAACACTCAACCTAAGCCATAATAAAAAAATAAAATAAAAACATTTCTGCCTGGTAAAAAAATAAAAATAAAATCTTGCTCAGGAGCATTGGATTTTCTTAAAGGGGTTCTCCAGGAATAAAAAAAGAAAAAGGAAAATACTGAAAAATTATTTTATAATATATTCACAAATACCTTTCATTACTTAGAATGGCTTGTTTTGTCTGGGGAGCAATCATTAGAAGAAATAAAATGGCCGCCGTCCTATCAGTACACACAAAACCTGTCCTAATCACACATGAGGAGAAGGTACTTCACCACAATGAGCCATAGTGCTGCCTCATCCTCCTCTCTGCTCTGCTTGTCAGGAATCATTATCCTGAATACAGGTGAATCTCTGTGGGAATAGAGATGAGGAGACATGAGAGCAGATGTGGCCAATGAGCAGCAGCACTTGTATGTAGTCTCCATTACCACAGTCTGTCCTCTCTGTACTTCGTGTCTCCTCATGAACTAAATTCCCCAGAGATTCAGCTAAAGTTCTTATCATCTGTATTCAGGATCATAATCCCTGACAAGTAGAGCAGAGAGGAGGATGAGGCGGCTCTTTACCTCAGTGTTGTAAAGTAACTTGTCCTCATGTGTGATCAGGACAGGTTTTATGTGAACTAATGGGATGGCGGCCATTTTGTTTCCCCTGATGATTGCTCCCCAGACAAAACAAGCCATTAAAAATAATGAAAGGTAATTGAGAATATATTTATAATAAAGTAATATTTAAGTATTTTCATTTTCTTTATTCCCAGAGAACCCCTTTAATGTCTTCAATATCTAAATCACATTGCAGGATTTAAAGAGCATCTGTCAGCATGATTAACACTATTAAACCAGGCATACTGCTCAAAGATACCTCGCTTTCTGCAATCAGACGTACCATTTCAGAGAGACCCTAACTTCATGTATATGCTAATGAGCACTCAGAGCACTGAGGGGCAGGCCTAGCTCCGCAGAGCACCACTTCACTTCCAAATTTTTCCCAATGACACTCTACCTCCCGCACTGATTGACACCTTCACTGTTCCAATCACGCCCATGAACCAGTGAGATTACAATCACAACAGATCTTGCAGGAACAGGTGCAAGAGTTCCGTGCCAGACCCCCTCACTGCTCTGTTGCCTGGCCCTGAAATCTTACGCGTGTGCTGGCAAGATTACAATTGGTTGTGACTGCAATCTTGCCAGCGCATGCAGAAGATTTCTGGTCTAAACTTTGGAACAGTGAGGATGCCTGGCCTCATCAATCATTGCGGGTAGGGAAGAGGAGGAGGTGAACTAGTGATCAGAGCACCTCACTGGAATATTATTAAAGCTAGGATTTCTCAGCAACTTAATGTCCAGATTGCGGAAAGCATAGAAGCGTTGAGCTCACCACGATCAACCTTACCAGGCAGTAGGACAGGTTGAATAGGGTTGATCAGGGTGACAGATGCTCCAACAAATCCAATAGCCTTCCACCCCAAACTGAATCCAAAAGGTTAGCCTTCATTAAGTCTAGAGCTGTGATGGCTAACCTCCGGCACTCCAGCTGTGGTAAGACTACAGTTCCCAAGATGCACACTTGCTTGGCTGTTCTCAGAACTCCATAGAAATTAATAGTGCATGCTGGGAGTCGTAGTTTCACCACAGCTGGAGTGCCAGAGGTTAGCCATCACTGGTCTAGGGGGTGCAAAACTTCCAAGTGATTTATTATTGGAGTCTTATTGTAGATGGCAACCCAAAATCCTCACCACCACCGCCACCCTATTCTCATCAATCTTCAGCTGACATCTCATTATGTCACAGATAGCTTTTAGTGTAAGTCCAATGTTACCCGGCGGTGCTCTATATTTATAACATAATGGGCTTTTAGTAGACAGGGAGTAATCACTATGGTAACGTCATAATTAGAGAGCGGCTGGCACTCCGGTAAACAGTGCGCTGGACTGGAATATTTAAAGCCTCAAATTCTGATCATGCTGCTATCACATTACCATCCAGCAATGGAAAGAGAAAAAGTTTCCATTTCATATTGCAGGTTTCTCAGAGCAAAGCTGATCTGGGAGGGTTGAAATCTAAGGGCTCCTTCAGACAATTGATGTTAAACTCATCTGTGTTCCGGACGTTAAGGACACGTTTTTAAAGGGACCACACACAGATGGCATCTGTGTGCAGTCCCCTTGTCTCCCAGACCAATTCAACCAAATGAGTGAATCTAGTTGGACGCTGCAAATTTCTCTGCACAGACCAATGAATTTGGCCCCTGAACTATAATGGGTCAGTCAGGGTGCTGTATGTTCTAGACTGAGAGCACCCGGATGTGAACACTGCCACTGCCAGAAGGAGTCCTAAAAAAACATCTGTATACTTACACAAGGAAGCGATCTTACTTACATTGGAAGAGACGTCCTTCTTCCCCTGTTGGTTTTTTTCCCAATGACAGGCGTGCCAAAATGTTCGGGATTGGTTAATGGAAGTTGGTCCAAAGTCTAAACGAGACACAAAAGTAAAAAAGCTTCCTTAAAAACGTTATCCCATGCTGAACATAGGAAAGGGAATCTGTTTCTGGATGCTGTGGGACCCATCACAGGAATGAGTGCTCCACCTCCCCCATTTAAATGCATGTGTGGCAGCATATGACCGCTGGCCCTACATTCAAACTCTATGGGACCGCCACACAGGGTGGATTTGATTTAAATCCCTAGTTAGTAAGGCTTGATTTAAATCATAGTTTTCTACATAAAGACTAATTCTTGCTGGTATAACTTATAATATGCAAGTAGATGAAGATTTTTAGAACAACTTTTCATATTAGTTTGATTAGGTTGATTCTGTACTCATAGTAATACTTAAAAAAAATAGTTATTACTTTACATTCCCCATATGTCTACTTCATGTTTGGATCATTTTGGGAATGATATTTTATTTTTTGGGGATGTTACAAGGCTTAGAAATTTTTCAGAGATTTTCAAAAAACCAATTTTTAGGGACCAGTTCAGGTCTGAAGTCACTTTGCGAGGCTTACATAATAGAAACCACCCAAAAATGACCTCATTCTATAAACTACACCCCTCAGGGTATTAATGGAAGATTTAATGGAAAATAGAGATACAATTTAAAAATTTCACTATTTTGGCAGATTTTCCATTTTAATTTTTTTTTTCCAGTTACAAAGCAAGGGTTAACAGCCAAACCAAACTCATTATTTATGGCTCTGATTCTGTAGTTTACAGAAACACCCCATATGTGGTCGTAAACGGCTGTACGGGCACACGGCAGGGCGCAGAAGGAAAGGAATGCCATACGGTTTTTGGAAGGCAGGTTTTGCTGGACTGGTTTTTTTTACACCATGTCCCATTTGAAGCCCCCCTGATGCACCCCTAGAGGAGAAACTCCAAAAAAGTGGCCCCATTTTAGAAACTACGGGATAGGGTGGCAGTTTTGTTGGTACTAGTTTAGGGTACATATGATTTTTAGTTGCTCTATATTACACTTTTAGTGAGGCAAGGTAACAAGAAATAGCTGTTTTGGCACCTTTTTTATTTTTTGTTATTTACAACATTCATCTGACAGGTTAGATCATGTGATATTTTTATAGACCAGGTTTTCACAGATGCGGCGATGCATAATATGTATACTTTTTTTTTATTTATGTAAGTTTTACACAATGATTTCATTTTTGAAGCAAAAAAAATATCACGTTTTAGTGTTTCCATAGTCTGAGAGCCATAATTTTTTCAGTTTTTGGGCGATTATCTTGGGTAGGGTATGATTTTTGCGGGATGAGATGACGGTTTTATTGGCACGTGGGGTTTATTGGGGTGCGTGTGACTTTTTGATCGCTTGCTATTACACTTTTTGTGATGTAAGGTGACAAAAAATGGTTTATTTAGCACAGTTTTTATTTAAAAATTTTTACGGCGTTCATCTGAGGGGTTAGGTCCTGTGATATTTTTATAGAGCCGGTCGATACGGACACGGCGATACCCAATATGTATACTTTTTTTTATTTATGTAAGTTTTACACAATAACAGTTTTTTTAAACAAAAAAAAGGATGTTTTAGTGTCTCCATATTCTGAGCCATAGTTTTTTTTATTTTTTGGGCGATCGTCTCAGGTAGGGGCTCATTTTTTGCGGGATGAGGTGACGGTTAGATTGGTACTATTTTGGTGGGCAAACGCCTTTTTGATCGCTTGCTGTTGTACTTTTTGTGATGTAAGGTGACAAAAAAAATGGTTTATTTAGCACAGTTTTTATTTTTTACGCTGTTCATCTGAGGGGTTAGGTCATGTGATATGTTTATAGAGCCGGTCGATACGGACACGGCGATACCTAATATGTATACTCCCCCCCCCCCCTAATCTTTTACCCATTTTCTTTTAACTATTTGCGGAAAATGAAGTTTTTGTTTATTTTTAGCGGAGGTGCCTGCTCAATGATTTGAGCAGGCACCTTGTTCCGATCACCGCCGCGGGAAAGGACTCGGGAAACATGCCGTACCGGTACGTCATGTGTCCCTAAGGGGTTAATCTTTCCTGGTAAGTTTTGTCCTGCAATCCATGTACTAGTTTAGTAGCTCTGCTCTGAACTCTCTCCAAAGTATCAATATTCTTCTGGAGATATGGTCTCCAGTACTGAGCACAATACCCCAAATGAGGTCTAACTAGTGCTCTGTAGAGCGGCATGAGCGCCTCCCTCTTTCTACTGGTAATGCCTCTCCCTATACACCCAAGCATTCTGCTAGCATTTCCTGCTGCTCTATGACATTGCCTGCCTACCTTTAAGTCTTCTGAAATAATGACCCCTAAATCCCTTTCCTCAGATACTGAGGTTAGGACTGTATTACTGATTTTATATTCTGCTCTTGGGTTTTTACGCCCCAGGAGCATTATCTTGCATTTATCAACATTCAATTTTAGTTGCCAGATTTTTGACCATTCCTCTAGTTTTCCTAAATCCTTTTCCATTTGGTGTATCCCTCCAGGAACATCAACCCTAATACAAATCTTTGTGTCATCAGCAAAAAGACACACCTTACCATCGAGGCCTTCTGCAATTTCAATGTTAAAGATATTAAACAATATGGGTCCCAGAACAGATCCCTGAGGTACCCCACTGGTAACAAGACCATGGTCTGAATATACTCCATTGACTACAACCCTCTGTTGTCTGTCCCTCAGCCACTGCCTAATCCATTCAACAATATGGGAGTCCACGTACAGCATTATTCTACATAATTAAAAAACTAATCTTTATTTCATGATGGAATAACCTTTGGATGGTAATATATTTTCCTCATAAAGCATTTTATATTAAAAAAAAAAAAATCAGATTTAAATAAAAAAATAAAATAAAATCCGATTTAAAATAAATCCGACTTTTTTTTATATATATATTTTTTAAATCATTGATTTTTATCCACCCTGCCGCCACAGAATGCCGAGTGCTGTGCTCGGCTTCTCTTTGGTAATCCAAGAGTTTGAATGGAGCGGCAGTGGAAATGAGTGACCGCTGATCCATTCAGACACAGGACATGGGACAGCCGTCTTCGTGATGGGTGGGCTCCATCAGATCGGGGATAAATGTTATTTCTAGGAACTGTTAGGTCTATATATTTGATGCAGATTTAGAAAACTTCATTAGGATTACCTCACTCTCCGCAAAGTGCCTTTCCCCCTTCAAACACAACGATGTCCGTCTCAAAGTCCTTTCATCACCATCATCAAAAACTATATATAAAAAAAAAAAAAAAGCACACTCAGAAAAAGCAAATCACAGGCAAGTTTGTCGTACTCCTTAAACTTTACATGTTAACTCTTATATTGTGCAATGTACACTGTGCAAGTTGTCTGGAAGGTAGATTGACTCACATACTGACTTCCCATTTTCACAAAGGACACATGTGATTCCTCATGTAGTCACAACACAGGGACACTTGAAGCTCAGCGTGCCTCCATTGTTTACCTGTTACACCATTCACCTTAGTTTATTCCCAATCTTCTCAAGTGCAAGATAACACAACAGATCAGACGGTGAGCTTCACACAAACATTTCGATTTACGTGTCCTGCAAGTAACATTCCCAGCCCCGCCGGCTGACTACCCATACGCCACTGGAGCCAGTCACTGGCCTCAGCATTCTTGTGCCATACAACGCCATTGCTAGTGATTGGCTGCAGTGGTGTACAGGACGTCACAGCGGAACCCAAAACAATGTCACTGGCTGCAGAAGCCCAAGGAAGAGGAAGATATAGTGAACTGGGACATTAAGATTAAATTTAATTATTTTTTTATTTTATGAGGCTCCCAGCAGTTTCCTTACATACAAAAAAATAACTAGTAGTTCTGAACTTTAGGTCCCATTTATGCTGGATTGAAAGAATTCAAATGGCAGTATAATTAACAATTTTTATTTTTTTTTTAAAGTCAACATTTTTTGTATGATTTATATAAAAATCTGACCAAGGACAACATCTACACGGAGTTTGTAAGTTCTCCCCATGTTGTCTCCTACCACACTGACATACTGATAGGGAATTAGTGAGCTCCATTGGAGACGGCACACATTGATAATGTCTGTAAAGCACTGCGGAATATGTCAGCGCTATATACGTGGGGAAAATATTATAATAATTAAAAGGGTCATTCGACAAAAGAGTCATGATAGACAGGAACCATGTAAAAACAAAAACATCACTTCACTTTTAAAAGGCCTGTCGTTTCAGTGTTGCGGCTCCCATACACACAGGACCAGAAGAGCTGACCTACGGTCCATGGTCATGTGACTGCAGTAACCCATCACTGGCATCAGCAGCGACACGTTCGCGAACACAACACATTGTGGTCATTTTGTGGTCACTGGCCATTCGTGCATGTGTCACAGAGTGCCAGAGACTGGTTGCAGTGGTCACGTGACCACCATCATCACTTCCGGTCTAGCAAGGAGTGAATTTCCTGTCTGTCAAATGCTTGTATTTCATATATTGACATATACATCTGATACTCACCCACAGTATACCAGCTAGCATCTGTCAGCTTACTTATAACGGCTTCCTGGACGGATCCGTCAGGTGCTTTCATTTCAACTGTAGCTCCAACCTACAGCAAGTAACCAATATGAGAGGTTATAGACTGCACTATTTAATCTCACAGCATGTGGGTCTTTACCAACAAGTATGGCATGGGTGGTTTCCAACTTACCTCTAGGGTTCAGTTGTTTTTGATGGCAAGGGCAGGGTAGCCTGCAATCAAATTCTTGCTGTCAAAAACAGTAGAACCTTGATGGACCCCCCACCCTGAATACAGATTCGTCATAATGTGTACAGGGTCAGTTTTTTTTAATGTAATATAAAAAGAGTTTTTCTCACGTCAGTAAATGGCATTTAACATGTAGAGGAAGTTAATACAAGGCACTTACTAATGTATTGCGATTGTCCTTATTGCTTCCTGGCTGGCTGGATTCATTTTTCCATCACATTATACACTGCTCGTTTCCAGAAGTTATGACAACCCTGCAATCGGTGGCTGTACACTATAGGAAAAAGTGCCTTTTCCTATCGTGTGTAAGCACAACCACCGCTGCTGGATTGCTATGGAACCATGGATATGATCAGTGTATAATGTGATGGAAAAATGACTCAAGCCAGCAAAGGAGGCAATATGGACAATCACAATACATTAGTAAGTGGCTTGTGTTAAACTTCTCTACATGATAAATGCCATTTGCTGAAGTGAGACAACCCTTTAAATTTCTCTCTAATGAGCACCATATTCAAATTAGTTATAGGGATTCCCTGGGCAATTCGTCTAATAAGCGCTTGGTGATATTACTGCATTTACTCTAATGCAGAGGGGGGGGGAACCAAAAAAAAAAAAAAAGGCACGTCGGGACCGGAAGAGCCTGTGTGAGTGCAGGGGAGATGGCGGCATAGGAGGAGTGAGGGAGGGCAAGTACTACGTAAAACATCTTCCCTCCACAGGTCATTACCAAATGCTCAGATGAAATCCCCAGAAAACCCCTTTAACAACCTATAATGCCTGCTTTCATCCATTACACCATCAGGCCTCTGAAGACCAGGAAACTGGAGCATAAACATCACTTCTGTTTTGCACAATGTTACGTATTTCTTCATTGTGTAAATAAATAAAACAAACAACAAAAGAAAAACATCCACTAGTAACGGGGTCAGTGGCAGGGCAGTAAAGGTACTAAAACAACACTGACGCTTAACACTTCCCTCCCCTGCTCGGTTCTGCAGCACTGACACCATCTTCCTGGCTACAGCGGGGGCGTCCCGTAGACACCAGGTCACTGTGTGGCCAGCCACATGACAGCAGAGGCCAGGGATTGGCTGCAGCGGTGATGTGTATGGGACGTCACCGCTAGAGATAAGAGAATTTCATATTTTGAAATTAGTTCACGCTTTGTTTGGTGGCAAAAGCAGAATTGCGTTATGGTCCGTGAAATTCGCTCATCTCTAGTCACCGCTGCTACCAGGAAAACACCAGCGTGAAGGACAGGAGCACAGCACTGGAGACGTGGTGACCATCACTTCCTTTACTGCTCCTGACAAAGTGTTAATTGAATGTTGACAATCAAGTTGAAGCGGTTTTCTGAGAGTTTAATACCGATAAGATATCCTAAATATCGGTCATCAGTATCGGATTGTGGGGGTCCGACACCCCGCATCTTACCAAGCACAACGCCGTCCGTTCGATAGTGGCAGTGCTTAGTATTGCAGCTCAGCCCCATCCACTTGAATGGGACTGACCTGCGCCCAGGCCATGTGACCAATAAAACATGACGTCACTAGCCTAGGAAGTGGGCGATCAGATACTGATGACCTATCCTGAGGGTAGGTCATCAGAATTAAACACTCGGACAACCTCTTTAATCACTACAACGCTACGTACCGTAGTTCTAGGGCTACAACAGTACTACACGGATGTGAGGGCTTCACGTACACATTGCGTTTTCTCTATTTCTATTCGCCCATGGATTAAATGATTGATACAAATGAAACCCCTTCCGGTCATCCATCATTCATTGACTTCAATATCAACCAAAAAAAAAAAAACACTCAAGTTCCTCCAAATCTTTTTTGCGCTACTTTTTTATGGAAAATAAGCATAACAGGCGGAACTTTTTCATTGGTCAAAAAATACACAAAGCTTGACGGAGCGGACATAGACTGAGCACAACTGATGCTCCAAACAAACCGATCACAGAAATGAAGATTAAAATGGATAGGTTTCTTTTTTATTTTTTTGGCTGATGCAAGGGAGCCCCAAAGGTCCAGCTCACTGCCGGAGAAGACCAAGCTCGCCAAACAGCTTCACTATTCCCATTACTAACAGGCTATAGGTGGAAACTAGAGATGAGCGAACTTCTGTTTTAAGTTCGGCGTCTAAAGTTCGGCTTCCGGTTAGCGGAGGATCCCGATATGGATTCCGAATTCCGTTGTGGTCCGTGGTAGCGGAATCAATAATGACCATTATTGATTCTGCTACCACGGACCACAACGGAATTCGGAATCCATATCGGGATCCTCCGCTAACCGGAAGCCGAACTTTAGACGCCGAACTTAAAACAGAAGTTCGCTCATCTCTAGTGGAAACCCCATCCTTATCTGAACCAGAAATCCCTTTCAAGGGGTTCTCCGAGTATTATGAAAAATACAACCATCCCTCTGATCTGCTGAAAAAAGATCGCTAGGTTAATATTTACCCGTCCACCGTGCGGCCATCCCTGCTGCACTCCAGAAGAGAAGCGCATACAACTGGCTGGGACCCAAGTAAAAGAGCCGGCAGCATGCGAGTGCAGCATCGATGGAGAAGTATTAACCAAAACCTCTTTCTTCAACAGATCCAAGGAATGCATTTCTCATAATGCCTGGAAAACTCTTTTAAAGGAGTTTCTGGCCCTGTACTGTGTAGTTAAAAAAAAAAAAAAAAAAAAAAAAAAAAAGGGGGGTTCTATTTCACTAAGGGTCCATTCACACCTCCGCAAGTGTTTTGCGGTCCACACATGGCCGGCACTTTAAATAAAAATGGCTTTTCTTATCCGCAGACACGGACAAGAATAGAACATGTTGCGGAACGGAAGTGCGGATGCGGACAGCACACTGTGTGCTGTCCGCATCTTTTGCGGCCCCATTGAAAATGAATGGATCCAGATCCGTTCCTCAATGTTGCAAAACGGATCCAGACCCATTTTGTGGACGTGTGAATGGACCCTTAGGCCTCGTTCACATCCGGCAGTTCCGAGACAGAGCAGGCCGCCAGATCCTCTACGTCACCGCTGGATCCCCATCGACTGCAATGAGGTTCAACGGTGATCCAGCCGATATCTGGCATAAATACTGGGTATCGGCCAGATAACCATTGCATACAGCGGTTTTTGTCCGAAACAGAGATATGAACGAAGCCTTAATAAAGTTAATCTCAGTCAATCCCTTTAAATGTTTGCTGTAATAACTTACACCATATAAACACTATTAAGGCTCATAATTAAACCTTAACTTTCTAAATATATACAATACTGCATTCATTTTAACCATTTAAAAGTTTCTAGGGTAATAGAATGCGGGCGGCTCATCCAAACCTCTGCTGAGATTCACACACACACACACACACACCTGGGGTCTTCTTAAAATGTAATCAATGTTCATAAAGGCTGAAAGTGCATATAGCTGACCTTGCAGTCTTCTGCCTCCACCTCCAGCGCTCTTCCCCAGTGTCTACAGCATGAGATGGTAGAAGGAGACATCATCTCATGCTCTAAATGCAAAGGAAAACTGGGGCCGGATGAGCAGCGAGACAAAGCAAACTGAAAGCATCCGGATCTGGAGCCTCACTTCTACATCCAAAGATACGGCAAAAACCAAAGCATCAACAGACTTGATTGTCTTAAATGGGTATTTAGGGGGCCTGACAATTGGGATCCTCACTGATCACATGAACAGGGGCCTGTATCCTTAGGGCTCATTTTTTTCTCCGTGCAAGTTCAGTTTTTTGCAGTCCGTATGAGGAACCGTTCACTTCAATGAGGCAGCAAAAAAAAAACAAAAAAAAAAAAAAAACACTACTCTGTGTCCATTCCATGTCCGTCACGCAAAATGATGGCCTATTATAGTCCGCATTACGGACAAGGATAGAACTGTTTTATTTAGGGGCCGGTCGTTCCGCAAAATGCATGAGCCCTAAAATGGAATGGCAACTAAGGCAAGTGCACTGACGCTCCCTTTAATCGCTATAGGAACGCTGAAAACAGATGAAAATTGTGCTCCTCCATCTCCGGCAGTCCCATAGAGAGGCAGTGCACATGCTCAACCTACTGCTCTCTGCATTTCAGAGTACGGGCCGGGGCCCACATTCTCATGAACAATGGGGGTTCCAGCGGTTGGAACCCTTACCAATCTAATCATTACCCCCTATCCTGTGGATCAGGCATGCTCAACCTGCGGCCCTCCAGCTGTTGCAAAACTACAACTCCCATCATTCCCTGACAGCCTACAGCCATCATCCTGCAGAAGGGCATCGTGGGAGTTGTAGTTTTACAACAGCTGGAGGGCCGCAGGTTGAGCATGCCTGTTGTGGATACAGAGTATCTTTGTATAATCAGAATACCCCTTTAAGGAAGATCTAAGAAAGTTCCCAGAGCTTCTGCCTGCAGAACCAAATCTTTATGCCAAGGAATATTTTAGACCCTTCATGAGGTTCTTTTCTTCTTTCCGACAAAAGTACATACACAGCGAGTGGGTGAACATTCTCACCCACACGCACGCACTTGAGCGAGTTATTTTGGGCTAAACCAATATTCTTCAGAATGGCGGCTATAAAGTCCCTCCGACATCAGGGCTGTAGGAAAATTCATTATTCACCAAATTAGAAATCGCTAGTTCTTAGTTAATTAGAGGAAAATTACATTGCTAATGAGGTTCTAAGTCTTATATCTGCTTTTCTTTTACAGGACACGAGCAATAATTCAGTACTTGGATCTGAATCCTCTGCTGGGGGGTCTAGGGGTTTTGTTTGTGTTGCTGGGTCCATGTATGTGGGGCTATAAGGCCCAAATACACTGATTTCTATTAAGCTTGACAATTTACACAAACCCTGTTTTTTTGTGAAATGGTCAGTCCATTTAAAGGGGTTGTCTCATGAATGACAACCCTTGCCCACTGATCTCCTGGTACCCCAGCAAACAACTGAATTTGTCCAGTTGAAGCCGTGACCAGCCAGGCCCGCTGCAGGGGAAAAGTAGAATTATATGGTGGTTAGTGGCATACAAATAATACAGGATGGCTCAAGTCTGCCTCCATGACCTTCATAGGCCCTAACAGGACGTGGATCGTCTAGATCTGAAAACCTATTAAAAAGGGGGTTTCCAAGATATTTTAACTCATTGAGATCATCAATATCTGATTGGTGGGGCTTGAAAAGGTAGCGCTGCGGCCTTATCGCTCACTTGGCCTAGGTGCAGCTCAGCCTCATTGGCCGAGCCATGATACCAATAAACGAAACAGACAACAGACCAATAAACACAGTAGAACAGGATACAATGCATACTGCTTAGTGTGAAAGTAACGTACCCTTAATGGCCCTTTAACTTGGTCATCCTGCACCAGTTGTCTAGAGTTGTCTTGTTTCAGAGTCACCTGCAAATGAAGCCACAGTCAGATTACTATGTTTTGGCGCTTGCACTGTCAAACACAGGAGCTTGTGGAGGAAAGCAGAGGAGCAAATCAATTAGAGGTCTGAAAATCCAATTATCGAGTAACTGGCACAGGCGTGAAGAGGTGGGTCACTGGGAATACACCGCTGGCATTTCTTAACTAAGTAGACGACAGAAAGTGCAGAGTCTTATGGACTTATATGGAAAAGTTTTATTACTAATCATAGCAAGTTTATTAAGATCCCACTGAAAGAGCTGAAACGCGCTAACAAGACTGAAATGCATTTAGGCTGATCCCCAATCTCAGCTGTGCGCCTATTTTGCAGTACCAAAAACACACACAAAATAAAAATAAATTATAAAAAATATATTATTATTATTATTATTAATAAACCAAATAAAATAGAAAATGTAAAAGAATTCTGATGGTTTGAAACTGTTTAAAGTGAATAGCAGATGGGCGCTATGTGTGAGGCATAATGCCTGCCCCTTAGGTGTCGGGGATGGCACCTGCAGGCTCGTCATGCTACATACACTTCTAGTAACCTAAAGGGACACGCTGTGCCTAGAGCCCACGTCGTCATTACACTGACAGATGTAAACAAATGCAGCAGGAGGCTAAAACCACAGGCTGACAGACAGGTTTACTACAACACGGAGCACTTTATCTTTCTCTTAGGGTCCATTCACATGTCCGCAAGGGTTTTGCGGATCCGAAAAACACGGACACCGGCCATGTGCGCACATGGCCGGCACTCTCATAGAAGATACCTATTCTTGTCCGTGTCTGCGGACAAGAATAGGACATGTTCTATTTTTTTGCGGGGCCGCGGAACGGAAGTGCGGATGCGGCCAGCACACTGTGTGCTGTCCGCATCTTTTCCGGCCCCAATGAAAATGAATGGGTCCGCACCTGTTCCGCAAAATTGCGAAACGGATGCGGATGTGCGAATGGACCCTAAAAGGAAGATCCCCTTCAAAAGCCTAAAAAAAAAAGAAAAAAATTATTAGGGCTCTGCATGGCTGACGCTGAACTGCAACTCCAGCGACAGACAAAATAAAAAGTACAACATTTGTAGATGCAGGAAATCCGAAATGCGCATTCTTATTGGAGGTTTAACACCTCAAGGCGCATTTACACTGCGCCAGTGAGCAGACAATTATCGGGGTGAAGCGTTCCTTCCAGATAACTGAATGCTCGTTAGTGGAGGTGTAGAGCTGCATTTACATGTAGTGATCACCTCCACTGTATTCCTTTCTCACACAGCACAATCTGCTGCCAGAAATTGTTGAGGTGTCCGCAGAAAAAGGTGAATTCACTCGATGCATTCATGGCGATTGCCGACATCTTTACACGGGCTGATCGTTCTTTAGTAACGTTCATACCCAATAAACTGCCTGACATCAGGCCACGGAAATCAGTTATTAGCGACCCCCCTTTTTTTTGTTTGTTTTTACAGCGATCAGTGTCAGTGCAGTCTCTTACAGTCACTGCATTGAAGTGGTTGGCCCATGTCACACACCTCTGGGACCTGCACCTATCTCTAGAATGGAGCTTGTAATGTGAAGAAGGGCGGACCGCAAAGTGAAGAAGGGCGGACCGCAAAGTGAAGAAGGGCGGACCGCAAAGTGAAGAAGGGCGGACCGCAAAGTGAAGAAGGGCGGACCGCACATGCACAGCCACCCTTCATTCATTTCTAAGAGAGTGACCAAAGTCCCATAGAAATTAATTGGAAGTGCCACTGCTCCGTTCTGTGGAGCTGACGGAAATAGCAAAGCCAATAAAGCTATTTTCGGAAGTCCCATAGAAATGAATGGAGGGCGACCGCGCATGCAGGGTCCGCTCTCGTTCACTTTGCCGGCTCCATTATAGAGATATGCCAACCCCTCAATCTAACAGGACTACAGGTGAAACTCGAAAAATTAGAATATCGTGCAAAGTTAATTTATTTCAGTAATGCAAGTTAAATGGTGAAACTACTATATGAGAGACTCATTACATGCAAAGCGAGATATTCCAAGCCTTTATTTGTTATAATTTGGGTGATTATGGCTTACAGCTTATGAAACCCCAAAGTCACAATCTCAGGTGGCCTTTGCTCAGGGGGTATGGATTAATTAGCTGACTAGAGTGTGACACTGAGCCTAGAATATTGAACCTTTTCACAAAATTCTAATTTTAAGCTGCATTAATGCAATTCCTTTTCATTTGCATTACTGAAATAAATAGACTTTTGCAGGATATTCTAATTTTTCGAGACCTGTAAATCTGGTGTCTGGATGTAAAAGCAGCAAAAGACATGGAGAAGGCAGAAGAGAATGGTAACCACCTACTTCTGGCTTCTCACTTGCAGTCCACATAATGACGAGGCCCATCTCCACAGGGGGCTCCTAGAGATGCCACAGTTACAGCAGAAAACTGGATAAAATTTTTTAAAAAAAGCCTCCAGGGGTCTACTATGACCCTGTGGGACATACTATACATGAACAAGAGAGAGGCGAAAAAAACACCTCAACCCAGTCACCATAGCTGCCAGACACCATACACATTAGGTATCAAAATGACTGACACAAAACATGGAACCTATTTTAATGCTTTATTTAGCAAATTAACGAATCAGTACGGTTAGGCTTAGTTCACATCACCGTTCTGGCTTTCCTTTCTCCTGCTCCGTCTAGGAGCAGGAGAACGGAAAGGACGGAAAAGGCACATAACTGATGCCAAACTGAGTCAAACGGAGCCCTTAGGACCCCATAGATTATAATGGGGTCCGTTATGTTTCCGCTCAGAAGAAGATTTTTAAGCGGAGACAAAAGTCCTGCATGCACAACTTTTGTCTCCGCTTAAAAATCATAAACGGAAACATAACGGACCCCATTATAGTCTATGGGGTCCTTAGGCTCCGTTTGACTCAGTTTGGCGTCAGTTATGTGCCTTTTCCGTCCTTTCCGTTCTCCTGCTCCTAGACGGAGCAGGAGAACGGAAAGCCAGAACGGTGATGTGAACGAAGCCTTAACTCTTGACCAAAAGAACAGCCATGTATTAAAAAAAAAAAAAAAACACACAACACACACACTGCAAAAATAAATTTGGTAGTTGAGGAAATAACAAAAAGTCGGGGCTATTAAACCACCAGAAACCCAAAGTTGCTAAAAAGGCTCTTTCGGAAATGGTAATAAAGGGGTTAAAGATACAAGCCACATCAGAAATCACCCTCCCAATATGGCTGGGATACGATGCTGTAAGACTACTTTCACACTCGCGTTTGGTGCGGATCCGTCATGGATCTGCACAGACGGATCCGTTCAGATAATACAACAGTCTGCATCCGTTCAGAACGGATCCGTTTGTATTATCTTTAACATAGCCAAGACAGATCAGTCTTGAACACCATTGAAAGTCAATGGAGGACGGATCCGTTTTCTATTGTGCCAGTGAAAACCGTTTGGCTCAGTTTCGTTAGACGGACACCAAAACGCTGCAGTCAGAGTTTTGGTGTCCGCCTCCAAAGCGGAATGGAGACGGAACGGAGGCAAACTGATGGATTCTGAGCGGATCCTTTTCCATTCAGAATGAATTAGGGAAAAACTGATCCATTTTGGACCGCTTGTGAGAGCACTGAACGTATCTCACAAATGGAAAGCCAAAACGCGAGTGTGGAAGCAGCCTTAGTTGCAGTTCAAGATATAACTAGAAAGCGGAGATATTCTACTCTTGTACAACATACCTTGACTTTCACCAACCGTTTCACGGTTTTAATCTTCGCCTCGCAGAAGGCACCCCGGTATTTAGCACTGACGTCGGTCCCCACTGTTAGATAGGCAGGCTCATCCGCTGCCTAAAAAGACAAAGAGCAAAGCAGACAGGAGCTTACAATCCATTACGATAAGCTTCTCTTCGGTTCACTTTATGTCTGGACATCTTCAGAAAGTCCCAAGAATTTCTGGACCGCTTCAAGTATAAATTAAATTACCACGTGACGCAATGCTGAAAAGGAGTGCTGCCCAAGGGGGCATTCACACAACCATATCTGAATCGCGGATCAGCAAAATACGGATGTGGTCCGTGTGGATCTCATCCTCAACACGGACAAGAATGGGACATGTTGTATAATTTGCGGCTCGGCCGCACGGATGTGGACAGCACACAGATGACATCTGTGTGCTCTCCGCAGCCCCATGCAAATAAACAGGTCCACGTGCAATCCGCAAAAAAAATAAAAAATAAAAATCAGATTGCACGTGGACACACTTAGTCCAATGTCCTCAGCATGTCTGGTAAGCGCCCCCCACCATGTGGCACTACAGCTGCAAGCGAATTATGCTGCAGATTTTCACAAGATCTGCAGCTACATCTGCATGCAACACAAGCCGATTTTGCAATAGATCCGCTGTGGATTTTTGGATCAGACTTACATCTCCACAAAACCCCCAAAAGGAGCCATGACATGGAGCACGTGGTAATTTTCTGTAAGGAGGCTCACACCCACCATAGGTGGGGTAAAATTTCACCACAACAAAGCACAGGCTGCTTATACAGGGGACAAGGCCAGGCGCCCCCCTGCCAGCTATTCTTTACCAGGACGTCTTATGTGACACATACTGTACCTCAAGGGTTAATTCAGTTGGTATATTACTGGGGCAGAGAAGAAATGGCACTAGGACGGACATATGGTCCTCGCTGTAGAAAGCTGTAGTGCTGACGTTGCAGTTTGGCTTCTGTACATACGTCTGCTTATATATGCCGGTCCGCGAACAAACACTACAACCCTCATCTTCCCAGCAGTGAGCACAGACCAAAGCTTGCCATATACAATATAAAGTAGTGCCACGCAGACTTTGGTGAGGATAGCTGTGTCGGGGCCCCTCCGACTCCCTTCCTTGATAGTAGCTGCTGAGGCAAAAGAAGGATCAGTCATGTTAGATTTCAATATGTCTGATCTTTCATTTCTACGGGAGATTGTCCCCATTGCAATAAACATGCACACTCAGCCGAGCCGAGCGTGCGTGTTTATGGTGTCGCTGGGAGAAATGTTAAAAGCTGAGGCTGGCCGTGCATCTTAGGCATCTCACACATTCGCGGCACAGCCTTCCGGCAGGCTGTTCCGACATTGGATTCTCTGGATCCCATTCCGGTAAGATCCAGAGAATCTGGCAGTCTGCTCTATGCAGGAACGCTGGGCTGCAATGTGAAACCTAGTGTTACATAACTGGGGGGCGAAAACTCGTGTTACGCCCAACAACTTTTCCTGCAGGACCCTCCTCCCCCGTCACACATGCACGCTCGGCTCAGCAGTGTTTGCATTGTTAATGGGGAAAAGAGAAAAAGCTGTAGTGGGAGACCAAAGAGAACAGTGGATCAAGCATGTTGAAATCCAAAATGCCCAGATGCCCAGTCCTTTCTCCCCTGAATATCTGCCATTGGGGGGGGGGAAGGTTTCCACGGACAGCACACGTACCCATTGATTTACATTTCAGTATTTTTTTACGGACAGTGGGTCAGTAAAAAAATCTCGGGGACATGCACTACTTTGATCTGTGATGCTGGCCAAGCACGCCCATTGAAGTCTATGGGTCCGTGAAAATCACTGACACATCCGTGTGGTGTCTGTTTTTCACTGAAGACTAATAGGAGATTCTTTGAAAAATAATTTTCAGCTGAACAACGTCAGTGAATTACAGATGAGACACGGATGGTAAAAAACGGACACGGACCCACCACGGATGAAACACGTACACTTTTTTCCACAGACGTGACACCGAAAGGTGAACAAGGCCTCAGTGTTTTGGTCAGTGATTGTGATACAAAATCAGGTGCGGCTCTAAACACAGAACAGGAGCAGATCTTTCCGTTTTGGCTCACAATCACTGATGGAAATCACTGATCAAACACTGACGTGTGAAAGCGGCCTAAGGCCTCATGCACATGGCAGTTGTTTTGGTCCGCATCAGAGCCGCAGTTTTGGCTGCTAGGATGCGGACCCATTCACTTCAATGGGGCAGCAAAAGATGCGGAAAGCACACGGAGTCCGCTTTGGAGACAAGTTTTGGAGACAATAGGCAGTTATATCAATGGCTGTCCGTGCCGTTTCGCAAATTGCGGAACGCACATGGACGCCATCCGTGTTTTGCGGACCGCAAAACACACAACGGTCGTGTGCATGAGGCCAAAGTCTGTCTCTTGAGCTCTTCAACCTGCGTCTTCTCCTATCCAGCCTTCTGTAAAGTCAGGTTACCGCCCAGCGGCAGGTCTGACCGAGGAGTCTTACAACTCACGTGTTTCACAACTCCTTCCACATGTTACAATAATTAACCAAACACTGCAGCAAAAGGACGGAGTCGGAAGGCAACGCCCCCAGCAAAGGAGCCAGAGGGCCGACAGCAACATTTAGAGGGGCCCATTGTGTGTCCAGAGAGTAAAACAAACTGTCTCTTTCTAGCTCAGGGAGTTGGTAACCTCTGGCACGCCAGCTGTTGAAAAACTACAACTCCCAGCATGCATACTTGCTCTGCCCTTTTTAGAAGTCTCACAGAAACGAATGCAGCATGCTGGGAATTGTAGTTTCACAACAGCTGGAGTGCAGAAGGTTTCTGCCCCTGTTCTAGCTGGAGAAACCAGTGAGGGCATGTTCACACAGCAGTCCCTGATTTTTTTTTTTCTCCAGTCCCTGATTTGAAATAAAACCCATGGCAGAAATCAGAGGCCGAGGATCCGGATGCTGACACCGTGTGTGGACGCTCCAACAGCAGAGCCGACACAGCCTCCCATTGTTTTCAATGGTTTAGGTCGAGAAAGGACGTGTCCTCTCTTGGCACAATATCTGGACGGACGCCGCTGGAAGCCGTGGCGGGTGTCTACTCGTGGTTTAGCTCCAGGGATCCCAAATAAAAAAAATTATGCGCTGAGCGCATGCCGATCACAGAACCCGCCATGTGGACAAACCCTAAAGAATGGAGGGGTCAATACTTCTCTTTCCACGAGGCGGATTTAAAATCCGCGCCGTATGAACTACACACTGGATTCTCATTGAAAACGGCAGAAAACACGCATGTTCTGCCGCGGAATTCTGCGCGGGACACGCAACGAAATTCACTTAAAAAGAACTCAACGGACTGAACTAAGGACTGAGCAGACAGACGCTGAACAAGCAGCAGCAAAAAGCGCACACAAGAAGACACAATGACAGCCGCTCCGGACAGTAAAGCGCACAGCATCTCACCCAAGAGCCACAGGAAAGAAGCAGTACAAACTGACACATCTAAACCTAGCGAGCGTATCAGCCCCTTGGTAACACTACAGCGCACATCGCCAGCAGCATCCGGCACAGATGCAGCAAAGCATGCACAGATGCAGCAGAGACGACTGTCATTTAACTCTGTCACGACTGACAGCTTGAAGTTAGGCCACATTGACGCCGTCAGCGTTTAGTCAGTGTCTGATCAGTGATTTCCATCAGTGATTGCGAATCCAAAACACAGAGCAGGAGAAGATCTTTCCACTATACCTCAGTCTCTACGCAGCCTCCAATCATGGTTTTGGTTGACAATCATGGATGGAAATCACTGATCCAACACTGACCAAACACTGACTGCGTGAAAGCGGCCTTAGCCTTTTTATTTGCAGCCCTGTGTAAGCCCATGGTGAGCTGTGCCGCCTCTGCTACATCTGTAACATGCAGAACGGGGAGGTTTAGCCCATGCGTCACACTGAAACACGCATACTACATGTATGACCTCTGATGAGAAGTCATACGTGTCAGCTGCCATGGGAGCCCAGAGAGGTGGCATGTCACCAACGCCCTCCTCCCCCTCTGCTTAAAGGACTTACCTTCATCGTCGAAGGTTATTTGAGGGATTCCAGCTCGAAGATTTGTCTTCACTACAACTGCAAAGGAGAAGAAGACACAGGCGTTACACATGACAGCGATACACCCGCACCCATACCGCCCCTCTCTGCCACCGGTCACCCTCTGTCAGGGGGGCAGCACCCATACCGCCCCTCTCGCCCGCTGTCGGGGGGAAGCACCCATACCACCCCTTTCTGTCACCAGGCTCCCTTTTGGGGGGGGGGGGGCAGAAGTGACGCATCATGAACACATACCCCCTACACAGCATGGTGACAACTATTTTCTTAAAGGACCTGCGTAGTCGCCCCCCCAAACTGCCATATTGGTTGCTCGGCAACAACCTGAACTTTTTTTTTTATCCCCCCCCCTTCCCTTCCCCAAAAAGGGGACTAGTCACAAGGAGGACCCCAGTTTGACATGACCAGTGCTACCATACAGCAACAAAAGAACAACAGTTAAAGGGACACAAAAATAAAATAAAAGAGGGCAGATTAACCCCTTCCGGCCTGGCGGCGGAGCAGAGCTGGCATGATCGGGGTGGTCTGCAGGCTTTGTGTGGAGGAGGAGGGGGTCCTCCTTTCATCCAGACGGCGGAATGTCACGTCGCCATTGCTGGTCAGATCCGTGTCAGAGCCCCGGCCTCTGCGGGCTTCTCCCGCTTCCCCGGCAGAAGTTGGGGGGGGGGTAGCACCGGGTCACATGGACATGGCACCCCCATATACCAGGTGCCCCCCCCGCCTCCCCTCCCCCCGTCAGATCTCCTCACACAGCCCTCCGCAGACTTCCTGGCACTTCATTCACTGTCCTCCTCACAAGGCTCCGCAGCCGCCGGTGTTCCCCTCGGTTCCCGGCCCCGTCACATACCTTCAAACTCTCGCCTGACTGAGAAGTCAGCTCTCGGCCAAGCCGGACGCCCCAAGCTGAAGGAGTCCGCCCCCCCTCCTTCCGTCAGCCGCGACCACCACCGTGCACCCTCTTCCCATTCAACGCACCCGCAGGTTCCGCAAAGTGACCCCAAAACGGGTGAAAGTTTCACTCACACACTCGGCTCTTATAACTCCCCACTTGCACGGAACTGCAAGCAGTAAACGAAATAACAAGCTGTTGAGCAGAACCAATCCTTCTCCGAAGACCATTGGCTCAGCCTCTCGCCGTGGGGAGCAGACGCAGCGCCTGATTGGACGGCCCATCCAAGACGCCGATTGGCTGAAGCGACTGAAACCCGCCCATTGGCTCTCCGCAATACAGGTGAGCTCATTCTCTCCGCTCATTGGTCGCTTCTGGCTCTCGCCTCTTATTAGACAGATGACGGCGGAGACAGCCCCTCTCTGGACGCCATTGGCTAGCTGGGATCCGGATGAAGTTCGAAGAGCTACGATTGGCTCCGCGGATTGAGGGACGAACCCGGCCCTGCCCTGCCATTGGCTGCTCTGTTTCCTGGAAACGGAACTAAAAGCCGAGTTTAGAGCGAGCTGAAAAGGGCTGCGCAAGGGGGCGGCGACTCGTGCGCGCTTGGAGCCAGTGCGCGTGCGTCTGCCAAAGGGCTCAGCGCCATTTTGTAAAGGGGGATGATTCCCATTTTATGCTTAGACGGGCAGGAGGAGCGAGCGGTACGGGAGGCAGCAGAAGCCCGGGGAGGCCGGCGGACGCCGCGGAGGAGGGCGGAGCAGCCTTTATTAACGTCCTGTCGAGGTATACACACGGTGTGGACGCCTGAGGGGTATGTACCGGGGAGATAACCGCGTCTAACGAAGACCAGAGGTCATATCAAGGCTGTGACGTTGTTGGGAAAGGAATCCATTTGCTGAGGTGACATCAGCAGCGTCACCGGAAGTCATGACTGTCCAAGGAGCTGCGCTTCCGGGTGCGCTTAACCCTGTGTGGCCCGGAGCACTGACAGCTGCTACACACGTCAGCTCCTTAGGCACCGGGAGCGTGTGTTTAGTTTCATTGTATTTGTGTTTGTTTGTTTTAGACTCTAGTTTTTATAATTCTTCTTATTTTTCTTTAAAATTTATATATTTTTTAAAGAATTAAAAATATATGCATATATTAAAGAGAATTTTTTTTCTATAATTTCTTTTTCTTTAATATATGAATATTTGTATAATTTTTCATTCTTTAAAAAAAAAAAAAAAAAATTAAATTTTTTTTATTTTTTTTTTTGAATAAAAAAATACATATATAAAAGGAAATCTATGTAATGATGCACGGTTCACATCTGTGTCGGAGGCGCCATCACTGATTCTTGCTTCCCAAAAAAACTAATTTATTTTTATTTTTTGGGCCACAGATCCTGCACATACAACTGAACGCCCGTTGTTTTCACCCGTGCCGCCGTTCATGCCCCAAAGGATCGATAACGTGTTGTCGTCACCAGCGTGGCGCGAATGGACGTGTCCCTTGTTGTCAGGGATGCCGCGGCAGGCGTATGCTCGCTGTTTAGCTCAATTCGGCAGCAGTAAATCGTGAGCAGGTTAGCAGCGCTGAAATTAAGACTGAAGCAGGAACCGCGGTGTTCAGAGTTCTCTGTAAAGAGAATCCCCGAGAGGTGCTGTTCACATTAGCAGTATGGTGCCGCACTGGATGAGGCACCTGACGGACCCTCCCTCACCGATAATGGAGTCTTTGGGGTTGTGTCACGGTGTCTGACATTTTGAATGCATTATTTTTTACTTTTTTTCTTCTCTTTCCTTGGGTCACTAAATGGGATTCAATCTGCAAACCTCCGAGGCAGGTGTGAACACTGCTTTACAGAATCTGTTGCGGGGTTGTCCGACCTATTCAAAAAGGTATGAATGGCAGACAAAAAAAAAAAACTCAGTTCGTTCCAGCGCAGCGGCTCTCGATGTCCCCAGTAACTTGGTGACACCGAACTGTTCTTGGTCACATGACTGCTGCAACCAATCAGTGGCCTCAGCGGTCACGTCACATGGCTGCTGCAGCCTCTCAATAGTGTCATGCCGTTCTTGCACACATGGCTACTGATTGGATGCACAAGTCACATGACCAAGAACAGATCCCCCGTCACTTCTGGCCAAGCAGGAAACAATGGTAGCTGTGGCGCTGGAGCGGAGGGCGTTTTGGAAAATCAGGGTTGTTATTTTTTTTTTTTTTAAGGGTTAACCCTAACACACTGCTACCTTCCATTAGTTTCCTCACCTCTCCTGACATGGCTGTTTAGTCACTACCTGCATTCCTCATGTAATAACAATTTGGAGCATCTATTCTATGACTCTGTGCCCTTCCTCTAGTTATCAATGGATTACCAGCAGTTTGCATTGAAGGTCCAGATGGGCGTTACCAGTTGGTAGTGCATCCCTGCACAGTCTGACACTGATGGGATAGTTGCAAACAATGCAGGGACACCCCCCCCCCCCCCCCCCAATTGGTAACTTCTATCTGGACCTCCATTGCAAACTGCTAGTAATTCATTCATCACTTCTAGCAGGAATAACACCACATAGTCATACCGAAATATGACCTGGGGAATGGAAGTAGTCACTACATGTTAGGAGAGGTGACGGCTCCTTTTTAATTAAGCTTGACCTTAAGAAGAGGATCATTTCTGCAGTGGATTTTGGCGCCTATCCAGTCCAATCATTTGTGTGTGTTACATGAGGATTTAGTGGGGATTATACCTTATGCATTGCAAGGGTGAAGTCCACGGCTTTTCAGCAACATAAAGAGCGTGCTGCCGGTATGTGAACTCTGGAGCCTGCTCATATTCCCGCAGTAACCGCCCGCATACGGATTGTGCTGTACGATGATGTCTGCAGTGTTTCCAAGTGGTCTTAAAGGGAGTTTCCTTGAAACTTTAAAATTTCACAGTGTAAGGCCTCATGCACACGACCATTGTTCTGGTCCGCACCCGAGCCACAGTTTTTGCAGCTCTGATGCGAATCCATTCACTTCAATGGGGCCGCAGAAGATGCGGACAGCACTCCGTTGTGTGCGTGAGGCCTAAGGAGGATATGTGTCAGTAAGCTTTCAGAAATGCCGCAAAAACCAACACGCTCATCCTGTTGAGGAAACGCGGCAGCTTTTCACAGTGGGTGTCATGGCGTATAGGGGTGAAATCCGTGGTGAATCTTACCCTGAGTATGTGCGTTGTCACATACTCTCCTCTCAAGCACCACTCATCTTGCGCTTCTCTCCTCTCCCCCATTGACTTTTGCTTTCTAAGCTGAAGCAATGACGCGTGAGCGCAGAACCTGACACGTGAGCGCAGCCGACCCGCCATGTTTGTCTGCTAGTACATAACTTGTGGGGCAGGGCAGAAGTGGCAGGGGACTGCGAGATGAATATCTTCTTCTATGTGATATGTTACGCTGCAGGAGCTGGAAAAATAGCTTCCCATCTATCTCCAGAACGGGTGCCCCCAAATGAGAGCGCACCACACAGGCGCGGCATGTTCTCCATTTACTGCCATGGGAGCTCAGATAATGGCGGAGCACTGACTCTGCTATTTCCGGCAGTCCCTTAGAGGCGAATGGAGAGTTGGCCATGCATGCGCGGTGCACTCTTTTTAGCTTTGGAGGCCCTGTTCTGGAGATAGGAGTGGGTCCCAAAAGTAAGACCTGCACCTGTCTGACAACCAGTGTCTTAGATGACAACCCACGCAATCTTCTTGCAGTAAGGAATAGATCGTTACCTACCCAACAGATCCTGCGCCATCGATCTGTATACCTGCTGCAGCAGTGATGTCACATCGACAGCCTGTGACCGCAAGACCTGCTGGTACAAAGCTTCTGTCCGTCACCAGCTTTAGCACGTTCAGGTTCTCGTCTTAGACAAATCTTATATGAAAGTATTAAATCGGGCTGTTTTTCAGATGACTTCTTACCACCATAAGACGACTTGCATCCACCGTGGGCAGGAACTTTGCCAGGAAAGTGTCATCCAGGAGATTCCTGATGGACTGTACGAGCCGTTCTGAAGGAGCACCACATAATGGACAAGGTTAAGAACCGGGAAGGATAAGCAATGCTATGCCCGAAGATGCCAAGACGCATGTACCCATGAGGACTACGATGCTGAGCAATGGCCTGGGATCATTAGGAGAAACGTTTGGGACCCGCCATTGCAGGTATTTTCTTAAGAGTCCCTACACAGTGTACAGCACCCTCTGCTTCCAGCTCTGTCCGCTGTGTATATTCTGGTGCTGGTGGCTCCTGAGAACAGCTGATTGGTGCGGGTATTGGACCTCCACTTATCTTATATTGATGATCTATGCTCAGTGTAGGTCATCAACATATTATTAATTTTTTTTTATTTTTTTTTATTTGGAGCTCTAAACAATATACATTCATGAATTTTAGTATGGTCTGAACAACTAGGGCTGATTTATGACTATGGTCATCAATATCAGGTCGTGGGGGTCCGGCACCCCCACTGATCAGCTGTTTCGTGCTGGAAAATAACCGTGCACAGAGTGGAAGCAGAAGGCTCCTTGCACTGTAACTTCTTGCACCAGCATACTGGTGCTCAGTTCTCATTCACTTGAATAGAAGCTCAGCTGCAGTACCCCACCGTGGCCTCTACACCGTGTAGGGCACTGTGTGCTTTAGCGGTGTATAGTTTCTTGCCCTGCAGCAACCTGTAACGGCTCATGGGTGGGGGTGCCAGGTGTTGGACCCTCACCGATCCAATATTGAAAACCATGTATGTATTTTCAATGGGGGCAGAGGAGAAAGCTGCTGCCAGACACCTCAGATAGCGGTCTATTTTGTGGGAGAACAGAAGGATCGGATGAAAATAAAATCTTTTCACCCAATCTTTCTCCCAAAAACATCAGATTGACGGCTGGTCCTGCCGGAAATGTTAGGTTCTGTCAGACAATACACTGATGTATATGGGGGCTTTAAAGGGTCTCTCCAGGTATTCGTACTGCTCTCCACTGCTCCGGTCCTCCAGCATGTCCATGTTCTGGTTCCTGGACTGTTTACCTCCGTCGGTGCTTGGTCACATGTTGCGGCAGAGCATGCACCACCGGATGCAAACAGTCCAGACACCAGAAAATGGATGTGCAGAGGACTGGAGCAGGTAAGTATGAATCTTCTAGTTGAGAATGCAGGCTGAGGGCAGTACAGAAAACGTTTTTATTCCCGGAGAACCCCTTTAAAAGGAAACTGATAAGAGTGGTAGGTACCAGACAGAGTGAAAAAATGAATTATGTTGCGGTATATGCAATAAGCTATATACAAGCCTTCCGTCAGCCAGCCACTGCTGCATTTACACACGGCTGCAGTGTTGATTGGTGTGAACTTTCTAGAGTTTCTCTTCTAGCTGAGGGTTGTGCGTTACGGCACCAGATCACATGTCTTTGTCTTGTTTGTAGGAACGGCTTGGGGAACGTGAAGCACTGGAGATATGCTAGTCACGTCTGCTGCACAGATGCTGGAAATCTTGCAGAGGTCAGGTAAACACCATCCGAGTCTTGTAGGACGCCCAGACAGGGTTTGTGGACCTGGTGTTGCTGGGTGCCTTTGGCACAGAGTACACAAGGAACACAGACCGAAAACAGCTGACAGCCCCTGACCCCCTTTATACCAGGCTGGATGGGTTTGTAAAGGGTTAAACTTTGCTATGTACTAAGTAATGTTAATATCCAGGGTTCTGCCCCCCCCCCCATATATAAGTATACACTTTAAATCATATTAACATTATTTTCCACATTTGTCCTATACCCTGGCGATCATTAGTGTTGTAGATCAGCAGATTCTACGGTCTGTCGAGGTAGGCAATGAAATCCTATGTAACTGTGATATACTTTGAGATCCCAATAAAGTTTAAAAACCATTTTTTTTTACCCTACATTGAATGTGTTTGAAGTCATTGTGATCTTGTTCGCTTCTAGGCGAATGTTGCTTGTGTCAAATTGAAAATTTCCACTGACTGTAATTGTAGGTTTGAGTTGGATCAGACAGTTCTTTTGACATAAGTCTGAGCAAGAAAACGCAAAGAATAAGCTTCTTCATTAGCATTGTATTTGCGAGTTCAACAGCAGTGACTAAATAGTAAGTTGGCATCCGGTGACCCTTCTACATAAATATCAAAGCTCCCATTGAAATAGAACAAACCAGAGGTAGAAAATGACTAGTATAATAAATATATATGAACAGTGTTGAATTTGTAATATTCTAAGGCCTTTGTAATAAAAAATCACCGAGTGCAGTAGACCTGTGACTAAACAGCGGTGAGATCTCAGAGCAGCTTTCAACAAACTGTGTATTAACAAGTAGTACAGTGTGTATATAAGGAATAATTCTATTTCCAGCCATAATATAACTTGTATCTGGCATTTTGTAGAAGCTGTATGCTAGATCTCTTGTTTGCTCTTCGCCCTGAGATGCTGGGTTTAGACTAGCTCCCTTCTACTGCACACAGAAAGTAGAGGAGAATCCGCTTCCTAACTTTCTCTTACTCAGAAACCGCCCCAAGATCACGGAGGACATTGCAGAGAAGAGTGCTGACCTGTATGGATATGAATAAAGCACTTGGGCTGAGATAGAAACCTCTGTTTAGTTGGTACAGTCTGGTAGGAATTTAGTATGAGGGCAATATTTGAAGTCAGTTTGGCAGAGTCTACGGTGGCGTACTTTGTGCCAAACTTGATCAATTGACGTAATACTTCTGTCTAGAAAAGCTACTCCAGTTTTCTTACTCCACCCTCCTACTGGAGTGAGTTTCCATAAATATGGAACGAAGCTAGTTAACAGCTAACCACTCCCACTTTTCAAATCTGAAGTGAGTGGTGTAAAAATGCAAAAAGTTGAAAATTTTGATGCACGTAACCCCAAAAATTCACCCTATTTTGTGAGTTGTGGAGTGAAAGGAGAGATTAATTCCACCTTTGTCTGTGTCTACAGCCCATAAGCGAACAAGACGTGTCCTATCACAAAGTTTCTTCTTCCATTGATTTATGAAAAGTGGTGTGAAAAGTTAGAGATTAGTTAAATGTTTTTTGCCACTTCATTGTGTTTTGATCTGGGGGTGTCATGTTGCTTATAATCGGAGATCTTCTTGGGCAGTTTTTGGACAGGCTTCTGGTAGTCATGACGGCTCAGATCACTGCGAAAGACTTTTTAGGGCAGAGTGATTGGTTTTAGAAGTTAGGCTGTGTTCACATGTGACCGATGTCCTTGCACAATTTTCTGCCACAGTCCCATTGAACTGAATGGGGCGTGCAGAAATCCATGTGCTTTCTGCCAAAAGGACCCCATTCACATGAATGAGACTGAGCTTCAGTTGTAGAGATTTCTGACACAAGTCTGCCATGTGTGAATACACCCTTTACTCTCTAGTCTAGCAAAGTGCTTGAAAATCCCAAAGGGCTGCATGTGGACCTCATACAGGATACAGAAATCCTTCATTACGCTTAGGCCTTATGCACACGACCGGATGTATTTATTATTCTGCAAACCGTGGATTTGCAACATTGGGTGTATGCATACTAACTTTCCCTGGGCCCCATTGTCAGAATGCCTATTCTCTGCAAAGCGGTCAAGAATAGGACATGCGCTTTTATTTTGGCGGAACGGACATACGGATGCGGACAGCACACGGATGACATCCATGTGCTGTCTGCATTTTTTTGCAAACCCCCTTCCCCCATAGAAATGAATCACTCCATGTTCAATCTGCAAAAAAAAAAAAAAACGCGGGTTGGACACGGACTGAATATACTGTCATGTGAATGAAGCCGGAGAGCGTTTCTTTCGGACTTGGGGCCACCATGTTTTACACATCTGTTCATTTATTTGATTGGGTGCTGTGTGATGCTTCTGGGGGAAAATATGCAGACCTCAGCAGCTGCCCCCAGCGTTATCAGCAGACTAGGAGAACTCCTTTATGCGTGCCTTTCTGTTTTTAGAATTGGTGTCATTAGGTTCCATAGGGAGAGAAGGATCAAGTCTTCTCTTAAAGATCTGTTCCTGCTTTTAAAGGGAGAGAGGAAAAATGCAATGTGACATTCGTTACTGCTCGAACGGAATAATGAGGTAATGGACAGTGTAGCTTTATAATTTTGTATGTTTTACAGTGGTGTGAATGAGCCCCAAGACTGTATCAAATTGTGGATCCGCAAAATACAGATACCGGCCGCGTGCCTTCCGGATTTTTCTCCATGATAGAAATGCCTATTCTCGTCCGCAAAAATAGGACATGTTCCCTCTTTTTTGAGGGGCCATGATGTGCTGTCCACATCTTTTGCAGCCCCATTGAAATGATGCAGACAGAAATATACGGTCGTGTGAATGTCTTAAGAAGGAAGCTCTGGTCTTAATATTTACTTCCGTCTTGCCTGTTTGCTGTACAGAGGAAGCGAGCGCGGCAGTGTCAGCCTGCTGGCCCCGCAGCGTGACCACCTGCTCTTCTAAAGATTTTATTTTCCACTGTACATTTAGATACGATCTAAATATGTTGAGTAACTCTGCAAAGACATCATCTTGTGTCTGTCTTGCCTTTCATCGCTTCCTTTGCACAATTCTGCCATAGCAGCTTCTTGCAGTAATTCATATTGTAAGGCTATCTCTTCTCTCCCCGCATGGCTGGCCAGTCCAAGCATGCATATGTATGGAGATAGCGGTCAGGCCCCTGCTATCTTGTGCATTGTCGGCTTTCGGCTGCCTCTTATCACTGCCAGCATCTCCTTGTGCAGGGATGGCTTGAATGAGGACTTGACACATGGGTGGGCTTATCTGTATATGTATTTTTACATGTAACCCATTAACTAATTGCATGTTCCTGATGCAGACTGCGTGTGATTATGTTTTATGTCCCTGGGGAGCACGAGGATGTGATCTGTGGGGTCAGGGTGCGCCCTGCATCATGACAACTGAATTTCCATCTTTGTCTCAAGCAGGGCTGTGATGTCTTTTATGAAGGTTGCCTCTGCAGTGCTTGAGCCTGTCCATTGAAAACCGTTCTGCATGCTGGTTACCAGTCTGTGTCTCGTATATAGAAGAGGCAGCCTGAGGCGTGGAGAGAAAGGTCCCATGATGGACTGCAGTAGTAAGATTATCAGTAAAGGTGACTTGATTATGTTGGAAGAACTACTTGTGTGACCCAGCATCTGTTAAAGGGGTTGTTTCATCTGAGACGACGGTGGCGTATAGAGGTGAGACCCGCACCTGTCTCCAGAACGGGACCTCCAAAGTGAGCGGAGAGCAGCTGCACAAGTGCGGCTGCCCTCCATCCATTTGCGTGAGACGGCCGAAAATGGCAAGCGCTGGCCCAGCCATCTCCAGCAGTCCCATAGAAGGGAATGTAGCAGTAGCTGCGCTTGCGCAGTGCTTTCTCCATTTTTCTCAATTTCTTTCAGCTGTTTTTGAAAGTCCTATAGAAATTGATGCGGAGAGCACCACACAAGCACGGCCATCTTTCCACTCCCTAATATGGGACTGCCTAGGATTGCTGGGCCAGCGCTCTATTTTCTGGAGTCCCATAGAAATCAGTGGAGAGCACGCCGCGCATGCCTCCACTTTCAGGGGCCCGTTCTGGAGATAGGTGGGAGTCTCGCCACCAATGTTTTGAATGGGACAACCCCTTTAAGTGCTATAGTTGAGTGATTCTTTGGAGACTGCTTCTGGTTATTGGTATTTTCGGTGTCAGTAGGACAATCCATGGCAGCCCCTGTAAATGAGTGCTAGGTAGCTTCAGTGCTATATTTAGGCAGGTGCTCCCATCCACTGGCTTGTCATTGGCTTGTTAACCGCTCAATGTGTTGCAGCAATTTTAGACCTGTTCTTGGGACTTATTCTGTGTTAACCCCGCAGCCCCTCCCCCCGCAAAAGTGGTTACTGTAAAATGCAGCAGCAGACAAAAAAAAGCTGTGTTACCGTAGCCGAATGGGAGAGAAGCAGCTGACACTGCCGTGGTGAGAGGTTGAATAGAAGTTGTAGAGCTTGTGCATGTTCTCTGTCTAGGTCCAGAGCTGCAGAAATAATCGCTCCCTGTATTACAGCGAGATCTTTACTGTATTAGACAGTAGGAAGTTTAATGGTGACCTTGACTGTAAAGGACAAATGAGCTCGATGGACACAATGTACTTTACTGTATACTTTGGGATTAAAGGGTTTGTCCACCTTTTTAGGCCCCATGCACACGACTGTATTTTCGGTCCACATTATTTTGCAGATCGTATGAGGACCCATTCAGGTCAGTGGGGCTGCAAAAGATGCGGACAGCTCAGTGTGCTGTCCGCATCTGTATGTCCGTTCCATGCCCCTGCATTTTAAGGACAAAGATTTCTGCAGGAGCTTGGGGGAAAAAATGGCAATGCACACAGCCATGGTTCTCGGATCTGTCATTTGCAGACCGGAAAATGGATACACTTCTGTGCATGAGGCTTTAAAGGGGTTTGTCCGGGTTCAGAGCTGATCCCAGACATGCCCATAATTTCACCCCGGCAGCCCCCCTGACTTGAGCATCAGAGAAGTTCATGCTCCGATGCTCTCCTTTGACCTGCGCTAAATCGCGCAGGGCAAGGGCTCTTTTGTTTACAATCACACACTGCCGGGCGGAGGCTTCCGCCCGGCAGTGTGTTCGATGACGTCACTGGCTCTGATGGGCGGGCTTTAGCGCTGCCCTAGCTGTTTTACAGGCTAGGGCAGCGCTAAAACCCGCCCATCAGTGCCGGTGACATCACCGGGCTTCCTGGCAGCCCCATGGAGAGCCCCGGTACGTCACTGGATCTCCAAATAATGCCTTTGTGCTGTGCGATTTAGCGCAGGGCAAAGGAGGGCATCGAAGCAAGAACTGCTCTGATGCTGAAGTCAGGGGGGCTGCCTGGGTGAAAATGGAGGTATGTCCGGGTTCAGCTCTAAACCCAGACAATCCATTTAAGCAATAGCCTAGCCTCAGGATAGGCCACCACTAGCTGATCAACGACGGCTCCATCTACTTCTGTTGCGGACAGAGCTCCTCATTTCAACAGTGCTGTTCCCATTGAAGTCAAAAGTTGGACAACCCCTTTAAGCTGGCCACATGCATTCAGATAGCAGGCTATCCTTCCCAATCTTGGCTGAGTGTGCATATGTTCTGACTGGGAAGAAGGCAGTAAGCTGTTGGTCTATAATCAAGCTCTGCTGTCTGTCTGTACATAATGATTCTGTTCGGGGACGAGCGATGGCTTTAGCGATCACTCCTCCCCATACTGTGGAGGAGATTGCTGCATGTAAATACAGGGTCTCCTTCACTGACAGGCATGCAATTGTCAGGGTGGAGTGCTTCCCTCCCTACAATCTCAATGCTCATCTGTAGCCCTAAAGCGGATTTATATTTGTGACATTTTGTGCTAGATTTCCTATCGCAAGGCAGATCAGAGCTCACAACACAAACATGCTGCCAGGAAGGAAGTGAATCATTAACTGATCGTCCTGTATACATGTCAAAGGTAGTCTGGGAGGAGACGCCTCTAGGACGGTAATAGGTGGCATCCACGTGTCCTTACTACAGGTTCTGCTTCGTGATGTAGGTGATCAGTCTCTTTTCGCTAGATGACTGTTGTTTACTTGGCACTTCGTGGCCGTCAGATGCAGTGACAGGGTGTTGTCCGGAGACACAACGGTGGTTTGACCCCCATAAAGAAACGCTGCAGAGAACAGGGGGCTCGTGGTGTAATATCCTTTTTTTTTTATGCGCCCACCTTTCCCTGTGTCTGGAGAATTGTATGTTTTCCTCTACTCTGCGTCTTCTCTGTGTGATGGCTTTGGTCTCTCGTTGTGGGGGTCTTGTTTCAGAACTCAATGTCCCAGCTAGAGCAGGTAATGGCATCGGGGCTACCACACCGGTCTGCAGTGATGGGGTATGTAGATACTCACTTGTGCCAGCCTGCCCTCTTGAATTCTGGCTTTTAAAAATGAGCAAAATAGGGCCTTGCAACTTTTTTATTTTTTTGTGCAAAAATATACTGCAACTTTTTGCATTTTCGCACCTCTCCAGTTTTGGAAGGTGGGTGCGGATAGCTATGGTAATTAGTTTCACTCCAGAGTCTTCCCTAAGTCACAAACTCAATCCAGTAAAGGGTGTGGTGTAGGAAACTGAAGTGGCATTCCTAGGTAAGTGTTCGGCCTCTTTCACACGTTCATGATGACATCCGTGACGAGATGGGTTAGTGAAGACTTGTGCTGGGTCCGTGTGTCTTGTTTTTTTTTTTTTTTTGCCTTTCATGTCATTCATATTCCATGGACACTGCCAGTGCTTCTCCTACCAATGTTCTGTGAAGACCACTTACAGAACGTTGACAACATGGATGGTATCCGTGGTTTTCATGGACCCTTAGACTGCAGTGGGCGCGTTTTTGGTCCGCATTACAGACCAAAGTAGTAGATCATGTCTCTGCGATTTTCTTTTCCTCTGGCCCACGGTTCATGGAGAACAAACCCATTAAAATCAATGGGTATGTGTGCTGTCCACGGAGAACAGGTCCACGATTCGCTGATGGGTAAAAGGTTTAGAGATGCACCCATTTTAAGAAACTACTTGTGCCGTTTGATAAATCCGGTGCAAAGTATGCCAACGCAGACTAGAGCAACACTGACTTCAGGTATTCCCCTCATGATGAATTCACCCCTTTGTCTGTAGTGTATTTTATATACTTATAATATTATTTGGCAGCATAAAAAAGACACAAGAAAAAACGTGCCAAAAATGTGTGAAGTGAGCCTAATAAAGGCTTGATGAGGAAAACCATGGATTTGAGAGGGCCTGACAGTGGGGTCTCTCTGCCCAGTACTATCCGATCTCAGCGATCTCTGTAAATGGTGATAATGAACTGGATTCTAGCTCTCGCCCTATATCCGTATAACGCCCTTGTTCCTGGAAGTGATAGAAATCTGCTGGGATCTGCCGCATGATATAGAAGGTCAGTTATTGGGAAGGAAATCTCACGGAAAATGAGAAATGACGTCTATTCTGCTGCCTCAGTAATCTGCTCTATGGAGTACAGCTGAGGACGTGTCCCTTCACTGACGCGTCTGCTCCCGCAGCTGCTGCCCCCCTCCAATAGTGGCGTCCTTTATATGACGTTTGCAATAGTTGTTGCCATGGAGATGCCGTTTGCGTTGTCCCCACAGGGAGCGACCATGTCACCACCTCTCTTCCTAAGAGGAGGCTTCACAAGCGAGCGGCAACGAGGAGAGTCTCCTATTTATAGCCGGAGGAAGCATTTAATGTCGGCTTGTCTGTTCCGTCCTCTGTGTACTGATGGGGACAGGCGCAGTCACGTCTGATGGGCTAGCTCCCTGAGTTTTAGGCTGAGCAGCTGCTTATTGGTTGACACTTGGTACATTGAGAGGAACAGGTGACTGTTCGTAGGTAGGTGGACAGTGATGAAGGAGAAAAGGCCAAATCCATTATTGGCGTCCTAGGCATTTGCTTCTTGCCATGTCATAGGCTTGGTTTCAGTTCCTTAAATCATTCCCTTCAGCATTTATGAAATTTGCCAAAGTAGTTGCAGGCACAAAGATATGCTTTACCCACTAGCCTGATGGCGGTGGTGATGATGCTGGTGGGAGGACTACGGTACACAATGGTCTGATAGCAGTGATGTCTATGTTGGAGGCAGGAGTACGGTACACACTGATGGCAGTGATGCTGGTGAGAGGAGTACGGTACACACTGGTCTGGTAGGGGTGGTGATGATGATGCTGGTGGCAGGAGTACGGTACATGCTGATAGCAGTGATGATGCTGGTGGCAGGAGTACGGTACACACTAATGGCAGTGATGCTGGTGAGAGGAGTACGGTACACGCTGATGGCAGTGATGATGCTGGTGAGAGGAGTACGGTACACGCTGATGGCAGTGATGCTGGTGAGAGGAGTACGGTACACACTGGTCTGGTAGGGGCGGTGATGATGATGCTGGTGGCAGGAGTACGGTACATGCTGATAGCGGTGATGATGATTCTGGTGGCAGGAGTACGGTACACGCTGATGGCAGTGATGATGCTGGTGGCAGGGGTACGGTACACGCTGATAGCAGTGATGATGATGCTGGTGGCAGGAGTACGGTACACGCTGATGGCAGTGATGATGCTGGTGGCAGTGATGATGATGCTGATGCTCCAGGATGCAGGATCTCCTAGAAAAGCTTTTTGAACGGCTAATATTTCAGGAACAGTGGGGCTCCGGAAACGGGGCAGGAGGAGACTATGGAGATCAGGGGATGCACCGCTAGTGTGCATATGATATATTGATGCATTATTGCTTTTATTTCAAAAGTCTTACTTGGCCCAACCACTTTAACTCCTTCAGGACACGGCACCATAGCTGCCGGTTTTCGGCTGTTTCACACAGCTGACACCTAGTTCTAATGTCTGCAATTGGCGATAACATCAACTACAGACATTTAACCCCTCAGATGCTGTGGTCAATTGTGATCACAGCATCTTGAGGTAGCTGCCTCTGGGAGAACTGCGCGCTCTAGACCTGAACAGCTTCCCATTTCCTGTGGTAGCCTCAGTCCCTCTGAATGATCGAAGGTTACCACAATGATGCTTCCTAAGTTCCTATGGACCCCTGCCTGTGGTAATTCATTGCAGTCTACTAATCACAATTTCAAAGTTTTAAAAAATATAAAAGAAAGCTATAAAAATTCAACCCCCTCTTTCCGTATAATAAAAAACCATTAACAACATAAAGGGGGGGGGGGGGTGAAATGGCTGATTCATCGTTTTTTCATAGCTTCACCTCCCCCAAAAAAGTGATCAAAAAAGGCATGCATGCTCCAAAATGTTATAGAAAACTACAATCCCCCCCCCCCTTCAAAAAAAGACTCTCACTGCCCTGTAGATGTAAGTATGTTATGGGGGGTCAGAATATGGCGCTGGAGATCAAAACCGTTTTTTTTTTCAAAGTATTAAAACACAAAAAAACGATTTTAAATGTGGCATCGCTGTAATCATACTGACCCGAAGAATGAAGGGAAATGGTCAGGTTTACCACATAGGGAACACCGTAAAAACTAAATCCATAAAACTCTAATGGAATCTTTTATTTTTTCCAATTCCACCCCATTTGGAATTATTTTTCAGCTTCCCTCTACCTCGTATGCAATATTAAATGGTGCCACTAGAAAGTAAAACTTAAGGCTACATGCACACAAACGTATCTTGTTTCCATGTCCATTCGGTTTTGTTACTTTGCGGTTAGGATGCAAACCCATTCATTTCTGACAGCACACTGTCAGCATCAGTATGTCAGTTCCGTAGCCCCGCAAAAAAATAGAACATGTCCTATTCTTGTCCGTTTTTAGGGTACTTTCACACTTGCGTTAGAGGATTCCGGCAGGCAGTTCCGTCAATCCGTACGCAAACGGATGGCATTTGTCAGACTGATCCAGATGCGGATCCGTCTGACAAATGCGTTGAAATACTGGATCCATCTCTCCGGTGTCAAAAAACGGATCTGGCATTTTATTTATTTATTTTTTACACAGATTTAAAGGTCAGCGCATGCGCAGACCAGATACGTCAATGCGGCAATTTTGCACTAATGCATTTCAATGGAAATTAAAGGGAACCTGTCACCGGGATTTTGTGTATAGAGCTGAGGACATGGGTTCCTAGATGGCCACTAGCACATCCGCAATACCCAGTCCCCATAGCTCTGTGTGCTTTTAATGTGTAAAAAACGCGATTTGATACATATGCAAATTAACCTGAGATGAGTCCTGTATGTGAGAGGAGTCAGGGACAGGACTCATCTCAGGTTAATTTACATATGTATCAAATCGATTTTTTTTTACACAATAAAAGCACACAGCTATGGGGACTGGGTATTGCGGATGTGCTAGCGGCCATCTAGCAACCCATGTCCTCAGCGCTATACACAAAATCCCGCTGACAGGTTCCCTTTAATGCCGGATCCGGCTTTCCAGCAAGTGTTCCAGAATTTTGGCTGGAGAAAATACCGCAGCATGCTGCGGTATTTTCTCTGGCCAAAACAACTTAAGCGTGACTGAACTGATGCATCCTGAACAGAATGCTCTCCATTCAGAATGCATTAGGATAAAACTGCTAAGTTTTTGGGCTCAATGCTGTGCGCAAAAATTCGGACCCGTTTTTTTGCGGATTAGATGCTGTCGCATTCACTTCTATTGGGCCTTTTATTCCATTGTATGGCTCAGCAAAACAAATTAAACATGTCCTATACTTGTCAGTGAAAATCAGAACATTGAAGTCTATGGGTCAGCAAAAAAACGGAATTCAATCTGTGACGGAATTGAGCCCCTGTGACGGAACTCAATACCGGAAAAGAAAAACGCTAGTGTGAAAGTACCCTTGGGCATTGTTGCAAAGGATCAGCAAAAAAAACGGATGGCATATGGATGTCATCCGTTTATTTTGTTTTTGTGTTTTTTGCGCATCCATTTTTGCGGACCGCAAAACGCATACGGTCGTGTGCATGTAGCCTAAAGGGGTTGTCTCATCTGAGACAATGGGTGCATATCGCTAGGACCTATATCGAGAACGGAGCCCCACAAAGTGGTGGCTGGAGTACTCACTCCGTTCTGGCTTCCCATAGAACTGAATGGGAGTGACCCGGGCATGACCGGCCAAGGCTCCCATTCACTTCTATGGGCCTGACAGAAATAGCTGAGCCAGCACTCTACTATTTTCGCCGACCCCATCGAAAATGAATGGAGGGCGGCTGCGCATGCACAGTGCACCCTCCTTTACTTTCGGGGCTCCGTTCTCGATATAGGTGAGGCTCCCAGTGGTGGGACCCGCACCTATAAGACAATGGGGGCATATCCTAGCGATATGCCCCCATTGTGTCATGAGACAACCCCTTTAAAGTAAGCCCCCACATGGCTGTGAACGGAAAAATAAAGTTATGGCTCTAGGAAAAAAAAAAGAAAGTAAAATGGCCCGTTCCTCAAGGGGTTAAGGTGCCTTTTACATATTCGACAATGTATGCCTGTGCTTTGGGTAATCTGAAGCTGCGCCGTCCAGTCCCATCAGGGATTTTACTTACTTTACCGACCTAAAGTTCCTGTGCATCCGTTTATTAGTGGATTGCTTTTGGAAATGAGATGTAGATCTATAAATGTATGTCTAACTTTATATTCTGTATGTATGTGACGGCTGCCTTTATACAATGAAAAGGCCTTCTAGTGGGCCACAATCTTCAATGTATTTTAGAACGTGGGCCACAATCTTCTGCTCATAACCCCGCCATGATGGCATCACCTCCTCCGACAGCACCAGGTTATTTCAGCTCGGCTGTGTCATCCGTGCGCCTCCCTGCTACTCCTGTGTGGGTGACTTGTCACTGAAATACAACTTACTACTTGTATTTACTCCTGGCATAGTTCCAATAGCGGAGACTTCTCGTGCTGTCACATGCCTCCCGGCTGAGCCTGTGCCTCGTCTGAGCATTGTGACGTTCTCTCGCAGTCCTCACTGGTATGCGGTTTGGCCAGTAGGAGTATAATCTGGATTTTGCCCTGTATGTGTTCACTTGGTCTCAAGCGTAGTCCCCAGATGTCTACAGGCAATGACCATGAGCTGTGCTTTTCATCTGAAACCTTGAGCATGCATATCAAGCGCTGTTCACACCGTGTTCGAGTCCTAACCTTGCAGTGTTCACTGGGAGAGCTTCTGGTATAGGTGTTAAACCTAGCCATAGCGCTTCACTTACCTGACAGAGGGTGTCCTTTTGACCTCCATTGGGCTGGTATACATTGGTATGCCCCTGATCATCTTCTATCCCTTCCCCCACACATGCTGACCTTTTTGTTTCAGACCTATTTATAAAGTAAGCCAAAAAAGAATATCCCACTATACCCCATCTGATACGGGGTTGTCTTAAAGGGGTTTTCCATTAATATTTAACTTTTAAGGGAAGACCCCCCCCCCTAGCCTGCTTCCCACCATTCTGGTCCTGAGCGCTGGCTCCTGCTCCTCCATCTTCTTGTTGAAGTATGAATAAGGCCACATGCCGACCTGCAGGCGAACACTGGCTTCAGCAGTGACACGTCCCCGCTGCAGTAGCACAGTTGTCCAGGAAAGCATGAAGGCAATGCAGGTTAGGGGCCTTCCGTTAATATTCCAGCAAAACCCCTTTAAGATGCCGCAGATTGCGAAAGAATTTCAGCGCAGAGTAAGATGTCTAGTCATGCACCAAATCTATCATCCTGTCTTACTGGAGATCCTTTCCCATCTAGACGTGTGTGGTGCCGGACCTGCACGTGAGCCGGCGGGAGGTGCCCTGCTTCACTCGTAGATTCTTTGCGAAGACTGTTTGGCTCGCATACTTCACAGGCTTGCTCACTCGCTCAGCAGGGAAGATGATGGGGCCTATGGCTAGGGCTGTGACACCTGCCACTATAAGACAACATTGTGCAATGCTGTAAATCACCTGAAGAATTTTCATAAGAAGTTAGGAATATAATCACGAAAGCTTACATCCAGTTTAGTGCTAATGGCACCGTGCAATAATCGGGCAGATTATCGGCAATGAACGTTCCTGCAAACGCTCGTTCATTGGGTCATCCTGTTGTTCGTGCAGGCACAAAAATGATAGTTTCTGGGCAGCAGATTGTGCGGTCTAAATGGCGATCTGCTGCCCAGAAACAATGCAGCTGTAACTTAAGAGGGCGGGCGATTGCAGTAGCGACCGCTCGTCCTCATACTGTGGAGATGATCGCTGCATGTAAATGCAGTGCTGCACCTCCACTGAACGAGCAGCCGACTGTAAGGAATGCTTCCTTCTCAACAATCCGCTGCTCATCCGTGCGTATAAAGGCGCCTTAAGGCTTTACATGCAATCCCCATTGGTGCTCTATTGCGGACCTTAGGCTTGTGTGGCATGTGATCGTGCAGGCTGCAATTTTTCATCCACAAAATCCTGTGTGCGCCTTTGACTTTATACGTGTATGTACAGTGCGGGTACCGCATTTTAGATTCCTAATGTGACCATGTGCATGAGCTCTAAAACTGGGCCATACTCTCCTGCATGTCTGTGAACAACTGGCTGAAGCATCGGCCTGCTCCTGCCTTAGGGTCCATTCCCACGTCCGTGGAATGGGTCCGCATCCGTTTCGTAATATCCGGAACGGGTGTGGACCCATTCATTCTCTATGGGGACTAAATGGATGCGGACAGCACACTATGTGCTCTCCACATTTCTGGAGCGTGGCCCCGATCTTCCGGTCCGCAGCTGCGGAAAAAAATACAGCATGTCCTATTTTTGTCCGCAATTGCGGACAAGAATAGGCATTTCTATGGGGGTGCCGGCCGGGTGTATTGTGGATCCGCAATGCACCACCGACGTTTGAATAGATCCTTAATCTGTGTAAGATGTCCCAAGAAAAAAATGCTCAGTTGTAAAAAAAAATAAAAAATTCTAGAGTAGAAATCGAAATCTACACCAGTTTGAGAGCAGGCACTGCCTGATGCATCTGATTTCTGACCCCTCGTTATAAATTGCACACAGCGCATATGAGCTCATAGACCAGAAGGCCCCCCTTAGACTTGTAGACTGATTGCCTATTGCTAGGATATGCCCAGACTCTGGTGCAGTGGGCACTGAAGACAATCACAAGCCTTAAAGGGGTTGTCCAGTATTTTGACATGGATAGCCCATCAATATCAGATCGGTGGGGTCCGACTCCCCACTGATGAGCCATTCAGAAGTAGCACTGAAACTACACAGCTTCATCCATTTTGTTTGGGCGCATGGACTGCAGGGGGATGCGCCTAATTTATGCCTCACCACAAATTGGGTTCATCCTCCGGCAGCACAGGGGATATCAAGACTGGTGCAGAGAGCTCCTGTCTCAATAAGTCTCCCACATTGCTGTAGGAGGCTTTAGGCCAGTCTCACACAAGCATAGTGTTAAATGTCTACAATTTGGATGAATCGCTGGTGATCTGCCATCCATTTGCCATCAGTATTGCATCCGTTTTTGCACCCACCCTTTTAAACCTCCAATTACTGGTCTCTCTAATCGTATATTCTGCTTGTGAATAAAGCAGTTATATGTAGATTTGCTTTCTGAGCAGATCTGTGTGGTGACGCTATAGTACATGGAGTATATGATATGTAGATGCTAGGACACAGCTCTGCCCTCAGCAGGTCTATCCTTCTTGGTCAAGGAGAGAGGGGGTGTTACAAAGCAGTGCTCAAAGGATTCAGCCCCGCCTCCTGGTGCTCCAATGTGCTAATTTGCATATAAATAAAAACACAGATTTCTCTGCAACTGTTTGGCATACAGACAAAAGAAAGGTATAATTTTAATCAGCATGATCAACCTTACCAGGTTTACTAGGGTTGATCCTGGATCTGCTTTAGAGCTCGTGCACATGACCGTCCGTATGTATTTTGTGATACGCAAAAAATACGGATGACGTCCGTGTGCATTCCCTATTTTGCAGGACGGAACAGCCGGCCCTTAATAGAACAGTCATATCCTTGTCTGTAATGCAGACAATAATGGAACATGTTCTATATATTTTTATTTTTTTGCGGAATGGACATACAGAAACGCAATACACACTAAGTAACTTTTTTTTTTTTTTTTTAGACATGGGGAAAAGGCCTTGTGACTAACCCCTAGTTTCACATCAACGGTAGCGGTTTCGGCAGGGAATCGGCCGGACACAAACTGCAGCGGTTTCCATCTGGCCAATTCTTGGCGTTTTTGATAGATATCGGTTGGATCTCCACCGGACCCCTTTATATTATATTTTAATGGGGCTGGTGGGAATTCTGATTGCATCCAGCAGCAGATGTGAAAATAGCCTTGGCACTTTATCCGGAATGCGAAAAACAGATGACACGTGGATTTCAAGGACTTGTTATACACAAGGGCTCGTGTCCGGCCATGTATTCGTGTGAGGAGACGGGGCAGAAAGCTGTCAGTTGGTGTACGGATAACATGGGCCCCCCCCCCCCCCCCCCCCCTCCCATAACCATATATGCATGCTTTAGCCAGAGTCCTGACCGTCTGTCACTTATCTCCCAGGCCAGGATCGGACATGTTGCATATTAGCACTCCCAATCCTTCTCTCTTCTCCCCCCTTCCCCTTCATGTCAGTCTGGCCAAACCCAACACCCCAGCCAGTCAGAGATCCTGCAGCTGTGAGAAGCCGCCCGCTGGCTTGTCTGGTATGGGTACCTTGCTGTAGTTAGTAAGTGGCTGCGGCGTGCTGGTTACTGCCCAGCACATGTAATCCGAAACTTCTATTCACCAGTGTGCAGGACGGGCGTGTCGGCTAAGGCACGGAAAATAGTTTAATGGGAAATCGGCTCTAAACTGGGAAGAAGAAAAATACAGAGCAGGATGCGACTTAAAGGGGCGGTCCCATCCAGGACATTAACGGCATATCGCTAACCCCTGAGGACTTGTCACCTCTCTTGATGTCTGCCTTAGTAACTAATTAAATTCTGCATTAAAGGACCATTCTGGAGCATTTATTGTTGTGCCATTTCTTTTATACAGTCTAGAAATTTCAGAATAAAGGTATAACTCAGTGTTAAGCCTCATTCACATGTCCGTGCTCAAATCCGTGAGGTGGTGGTCCGTGAAGGATCTGTGGGTCCGTTTTTTGCTGTCCATGTGCCATCTGTTTTGAGTATGTGTCCCTGCACAGTATGACTTGTCCAATCAGCACGGCCAGTGACAGACTGTGCAAGTGATGCCCCTCCCCCTCTTTTCCCAAAATGGTAACATTAAGGTGTACCTTTAGTCATAAACTTGTAGCAGGAATAGTAGAGGAATTGCAGAATGATATGGGGAATGAAAGTAGTTTCTAAAGCAGATATTTCCAGAGAGGTGAATGCTCCTCTTTAGCCACATGAATATCAAATTTCCATAATCCGCAGGAGGGAATCTTATGGTAACGGGAAATTGTGAACACGCCACATTTCACTCGGCTGCACACGTCGGGGACCGGATTTTATACATCATGACAAACTGTGGACAATTCACTTGAAGGTACTGTGGTGCTAGTCCCCCTGTGATGGGGCGAGGGCGGCTCACTGTCACGTTTTTTTTGGTCAGTGTCTGCATTGGGCCTCAGTGACGCTTGTGTTTTGGCGTACAGAGGACTCAGCAGAGGGAGAAAGCTTTCCACGTAGTTTGTCTGGTGGTTTGTCTCCTGAACTAGGGACTGTGGGGACAAGGCTGTTTTGAGAATGTACCCGAAGGAGCATATATGTTTTCCTTAGATTTTCAGTTGTGCTTTAAGGGTAAAATACTGAGTCCTATGATACAGTGTAAACCTCAGACCGTTGTGGCACCCAATTAACTTCTGTGTACAAAATGGTGCAGAAAATCTGCCAGAATTCAACAGCAGCAAAATCTGCACCAAATGGTGCAAACTCTCTTTCAGACTTTAGTTGCGGACATGCTACAGATTTCAGCCTCTGGGTTGCAGAGTGTGAAGTCCATGGTGTATATCCACAGCATACATTGATTGACTTGTTGCATTTGTTTGTATTGTGTAGGTGATGTGTGTGTTTTTTCAGTCCAGTTCACTTTGGAGCATTTACACCACGTGCGGCTACACCCATAAGATAGGGTTTGTAACGCCCTCCCCTTAGGGCCGAGGCTGTATTACACACAAGAACATGAAAGGAAGTTGTCCATTAGGACATAATAAAGCTGAGCTTCTTTGCTTGGAAACATTCTCTAGTAAGCACATCCGCTTTCCTTCTGGAGCGCCCAACCCGGCCCATTGTGCTGTGTGCCGCCTCCTGTTTTGTGTTGCATCACTGCACAACCAGTTCCCTGAATGAAGCCGACTTCCCCGTCAAGGTTTTGCCTCTTACAACACCATTTAGCAGCTGATTTTGATGTTTGCTCTACATTTTCCCTGCAGCCACTGCTGGAGGAGGAGAAATGTAGTATTAGGCTAGGGCTACATGTCGCACAACTACACTGCAACATGTCACGCGACAATTTTTATAATCTGGTGTCGCACTGTGACATGCAACATGATGCGACGTGACAGTCGCAGAAAAATCCATCTTGGGTGGATTTTTTGCTACTGTCGTGTCGCAGTGCAACACCATAGACTATATCATAAAAATTGTTGCGCGACATATGTCGTCGTGTAGCCCTAGCCTTACACGCTTTTTAAAGTAGCGCTTCCTGACCTGTTAAAAAGGGACATGAGGTAAACTGCAGTGAAGGTAATCTTCTTACCGAAGGTGGTATTTGTGAGCTATGACACAGCTGAGGATCAGAAGGGAGGTTATGTGACCAGAACTCTGAGCTCCAGCTGCCACAGGAGAGGAAGTCAGTTACTTCTCTATTCATTCCTTTGAGACTGACATAGGAATACATACAGAAAGTGACTTTCCAAATAACACAGCATCTTATGTGTGGACAGGCATTCAGAGTGCTGCTCACACCAAACAGCTGAGGATCAGAAGTGAGGTTATAACTCACAAATAGTCACTGGTAAGAAGTAGGGATCGACCGATTATCGGTTTTACCGATATTATCGGCCGATATTGAGGATTTTGACCGTTATCTGCATCTATTTTGCCGATATAACGTATTGGGATCAGCGTTCTCTGTGTTCCCTCCGCAGCACAGGGGAGAAGGAAGCAGTGTCTCCCTCCCCCTGTGCTGCCGCCAATGACAGGAGAGAAGATAAGAGGAGGGGAGGGGCTGTGGCCACCGCTCCACCAATGAAGATAAGTCTCTCAATCATTCATATACAGGAGGCGGCTGCAGAATCACATAGCCGGCTCCCGACCTCTATGACAAGTAGCTGCGGTCCGCGGTAGTTAACCCCTTAGGTGCCGCGGATCGCAGCTACCGCTCATAGAGGTCGGGAGCCGGCTATGTGATTCTGCAGCCAGCTCCCGCCTCCTGTATATGAATGATTGAGAGACTTATCTTCATTGGTGGCGCAGTGCGCCCCCCCCCCCCCCCCCCCCCCAGTATTAATCATTGGTGGCGCAGTGCGCCCTCCACCCCCATCCCAATAGTAAAAACATTGGTGGCGCAGTGCGCCCCCCCCCCCCAAGCCCCCCAGTATTAATCATTGGTGGCGCCCCCCACCCCCAATAGTAAAAACATTGGTGGCGCAGTGCGCCCCCCCCACCCAGTATTAATCATTGGTGGCAGTGGCCACAGGGTCCCCTCTCCCCTCCTCCTCTGATCGGAGCCCCAGCAGTGTAATCCTGGGGCTCCGATCGGTTACCATGGCAGCCAGGACGCTACTGAAGCCCTGGCTGCCATGTTCAGCTCCATGCTGCTGTGTGCACAGAGCACAGAGCAGCAGGGACAGTGTGAGATCCTATTCACCCTGATAGAGATCTATCAGGGTGAATAGGACAAGGGTTCTAGTCCCTAAGGGGGCTAAAAGTTAGTAAAAAAAAAACAACAAAAAAACCCACAAAAATATTAAGTATAAATGAAAAAGATTTACAAAAAAAAAAATACACGTTAACAATAAACATTAATTTTCAGCAGATTTGTGTAGGAAATTTTTTTTTTTTTCTCAAAAATAAAAATACCCAGAATATCGGTATAAATTATCGGCTATCGGCCTGAAAGTTCACAAATTATTGGTATCAGCCCTAAAAAAAAAATCAATATCGGTCGATCCCTAGTAAGAAGATTACTTTCACTACAGGTTACATCATGTACCTTTCTAACAGGTCAGAGAATAAAAATGTTTGTGGGAGGGCTACTTTAAATTAATGGCCATGTATATAACTGGGTAAGAAAGCCGGTCGGCACTCGCTAGATGCACGCTGCATGGGAAGGGAGCGAACTCCAATTTCAGCACATGCAAAATCCCAGCTGCTGTGTCTTTGAAAGGATGATTTATTCCAATATTATTGTGTCCTACAACCAGGACGTGTTTCAGCAAGCATGCCTTTATCAACAGGTAAATCTTCATACAAACGTGTCATATAAATGATTCTAAGAGCCGCCTCTCATGACGTCAGACGCCCAGAGCAGGCGATGATCAGCAGGTGGTAATTAAATAGACAAGCAAAAACGAAACAAAGGAATATCACGATCAAACAAATATTGCAACATAAAGGATACAACTGTATCAGCTTGAGGATCCTTCAATGGATGGTCGATGTCTAAAGGAATATAATAAAATCACAAGTCAGGCACTTCAAACATGCAGAATTTCATAGTCCCTATTAAGACCCCTGGGATGTAATGTGTCCAATACGTGGATCCAGTAGGCTTCCCTACGTTGTAAAAGTTTCTTTATCTCCTCCTTCTTGGTCTTTTCATTTGTTCCAATACCTAGAACCTTAGTTGGGCGAAAAATCTGATGTTGCCCATTCCGCACCACTTTGATAAATGTAAACATACTATTGCTCAACTAAGGTTCTAGGTATTGGAACAAATGAAAAGACCAAGAAGGAGGAGATAAAGAAACTTTTACAACGTAGGGAAGCCTACTGGATCCACGTATTGGACACATTACATCCCAGGGGTCTTAATAGGGACTATGAAATTCTGAATGTTTGAAGTGCCTGACTTGTGATTTTATTATATTCCTTTAGACATCGACCCCCCCATTGAAGGATCCTCAAGCTGATACAGTTGTATCCTTTATGTTGCAATATTTGTTTGATCGTGATATTCCTTTGTTTCGTTTTTGCTTGTCTATTTAATTGCCACCTGCTGATCATCGCCTGGTCTGACGTCATCAGGCGGCTCTTAGAATCCTTTATATGACACGTTTGTATGAAGATTTACCTGTTGATAAAGGCATGCTTGCTGAAACACGTCCTGGTTGTAGGACACAATAACTAATATTGGAATAAATCATCCTTTCAAAGACACAGAAGCTGAGAAATTGTATGTGATGTATATAACTGGGTCTGCCAGAGCTGCTGTTTATTAGCGGCTCGAACTGATGTGGGAAGATGGAGACTAGCCCTTTACAGGAGGACGACTTTCAGTGGAGCAGCGGTCCAGAGTGCGTCTTGGCCCTCCATTGTTAAGTATCGTGCTTGGTTGTCTTTGTCAGCACCATAGACTTGGGATGGAGCAAGTTGAAGGAAAGTATGGTTCCCCATCCAGACTGTCCTATGACCATATATTTGGTATATACTGGTATTCAGAGATATGCCTAGTGGCCTTTGTGAAGCAGCTGAGTAACATTCTCACACTTTGCACGTTGAAGGTATTATGTGGTCTTAGGGTGGAGAGGACAGGGACGACTCCTGGGGCTATTGAGACCATGGGAAGCTCTGTGCTTCTGAACAGCACTTACCGTATAACAGTCTGGACCTGATGGAAGTATAACATTGCAGTGGACTCTGTTGTCTTGATTTAGCATGCTTTGACTCCTGAATTCTGGCTATAAAATGTCACAAAATGGGGCTTTTGCAACTTTTTGAATGCACATGCAAAAAAAATATAACATTTGTGACTTTTTTGGCTATGTAAAGGGTGGAGTAGGAAAACTGAAGTAACTTTTCTAGACTGATATTAAAGGGAATCTGTCACCAAGTTTTCACGTTTTGAACTGCTTATATAGCGTTCTTGCACACTGTTATAACAGTACTTTTGTCCCATCTAGAAAAAAACTAGTTTATAAATCTATGCAAGTGCCCAGACCCCTCTCCATAACGATCTTGCATCATCCTCTTCAGTTCTCTCCTGCACACTTCAGGCATAGAGATGTACAGTGCACACGTGGCGATTAATGCCGCGGCCTCTATACAATGTACGGCGAAGGCTGCGCCGGTGCCTTCTCAAACAGCTGATTGGCCTGGGGTTGCGTGAAAATCGCAAGCAAGTGCGGATGCGGTGTGATTTTCACGCACGGTTGCTTGGTGACGATCGGGACCCGATCATTATTATTTTCCCTTATAACATGGTTATAAGGGAAAATAATAGCATTCTGAATACAGAATGCATAGTACAATAGGACTGGAGGGGTTAAAAAAAAGGAAAAAAAAATTAACTCTCCTTAATCCACTTGTTCGCGCAGCTGGCATCTCTTCTGTCTTTTGTGAGGAATAGGACCTTTTGATGACGTCACTACGCTCATCACATGGTCCATCACCATGGTAAAAGATCATGTGATAGACCATGTGATGAGCGTAGTGATGTCAAAGGTCCTATTCCTCACAAAAGAAGATGAAGAGATGCCGGCTGCGCGAACAAGTGGATTAAGGAGAGTTAAAAAAAAAAAAAATTTTTTAACCCCTCCAGCCCTATTGTACTATGCATTCTGTATTCAGAATGCTATTATTTTCCCTTATAACCATGTTATAAGGGAAAATAATACAATCTACACAACACCGAACCCAAACCTGAACTTCTGTGAAGAAGTTTGGGTACCACATTCAGTTTTTTTATCACGCGCGTGCAAAACGCATTGCACCAGCGCGATAAAAACTGAACGCAGTCGAAACTGACTGCAATTGCGTACCCACTCGCGCGGGTTTGCCGCAATGCACTGGGACGCATCCAGACATGCTAGTCTGCAAGGGGCCTGAGGGTTGTATGTTACTCCTGGGCTACGTGGAAGTGTGTCCCTGAGGTTGGAGCACCCCCCTCTCCCTGGGAAAAGTCCTGAAGACCACCAGAATAGCCCTTTAAAGGTTTGTCCCATGACAAATTTATCACTTAGACAGAAAATTACGGATAGGCATCTGCCTGCTGTTTGGAGCGTCAGACACGTGTGAGGAATCGGAGCTTCTAGTCCATCTCCAACAGGAGCAGAGTTTAATGAACAGCGACCACATGCATGTCTGTCACTTCATTCACAGTGAACAAGGGCTCCCAGTGGTCCAGCAACTATCCTCTATTCTGTGAATGGGGGATAAGTCGTCGTCCGGTGACAACCTGGTGTTACACTAGCATGCATGTGTATTATTCCTTATGGGGAAAGAGTTGCATCCGATTATCACAAAGTTCCAACCCTGATCATTACAAGTCACATTTGGCTGTGTAACCCTTAAGCATTGTGACTGGTAAATCTTTTCTACCAAGGACTTGTGAGACAGTAGCTTTATCTTACTAGCTTGTGTCCAAGCATGTATGGAGGGGATTTTATGCTACTATTTATTACGTAGAGAAAATTCTGCTGGAAATGTTGGAAAATATCTGCCACAGACTATTGTAAAGCTCCGCGTGTGACAGAATGGTACCTGAAGGGGGAAGAAGCCTGGGGAGTTTAGCACCAGGGTCCCATTATAGCTCCCAGTTGGTTAATACGGTGGCAGTTGTCATTGCTTTTCTGCCTCCCCCACCAGTGCAGAATAAACAGCAGCGCTGGAGCCTGGCCAACTGGTTCTGACAGCAGCCTGAGAACTCTTCCCCACCCACACTGTGCTCTTCTGAGCGGAGAGGAGCACCACCTAGTGGCTGCTGCTAGGAAATGCACCACCATCCTCCCCTTTCAGTGTGAAGTGCCAGTGGTTGGTGAAATATGTAAGGGCTCTTTCACACTTGCGTTCTTTTCTTCCGGCATAGAGTTCCGTCGTCGGGGCTCTATGCCGGAAGAATCCTGATCAGTTTTATCCTAATGCATTCTGAATTGAGAGAAATCCGTTCAGGATGTCTTCAGTTCCGGACCGGAACGTTTTTTGGCCGGAGAAAATACTGCAGCATGCTGCGCTTTTTGCCCCAGCCAAAAATCCTGAACACTTGCCGCAAGGCCGGATCCGGAATTAATGCCCATTGAAAGGCATTAATCCGGATCCGGCCTTAAGCTAAACGTCGTTTCGGCGCATTGCCGGATCCGACGTTTAGCTTTTTCTGAATGGTTACCATGGCTGCCGGGACGCTAAAGTCCTGGCAGCCATGGTAAAGTGTAGTGGGGAGCGGGGGAGCAGTGTACTTACCGTCCGTGCGCTCCAGAGTGACGTCAGGGCGCCCCACGCGCATGGATGACGTGATCACGTCATCCATGCGCATGGGGCACTCTGACGTCATTCTGGAGCCGCACGGACGGTAAGTATACTGCTCCCCCGCTCCTACTATGGCAGCCAGGACTTTAATAGCGTCCTGGGTAGTAACACTGAACGCATTTTGAAGACGGATCAGTCTTCAAATGCTTTCAGTTCACTTGCGTTTTTCCGGATCCGGCGGGCACCTCCGGCAAATGGAGTGCACGACGGATCCGGACAACGCAAGTGTGAAAGAGGCCTAAGGCTACTTTCTCACTAGCATTTTTACTGGATCCGGCAGGGTTCAGCAAAGATGCTTCAGTTACTGATAATACAACAGTCTGCATCAGTTATGAACAGATCCGGTTGTATTATCTTTAACATAGCCAAGTTGTCAGAGAAAACTTATTTGTCCCCATTGACTTGCATTGTGGATCATGACGGATCCGTTTTGCTCCGCATCCCAGGACAGAAAGCAAACCGTAGCATGCTGTGGTTTGCTCTCCGGTATGAGAACTAAACTGAATGCATTTTGGAGCACTCTGTTCTGTTCAGTTACATTTTGTCCCCATTGACAATGAATGTGGACAAAACGGAAGCATTTTTTTCCGGTATTGAGACCTTATGACTGATCTCAATACCGGAAAATATTAATGCTAGTGTGAAAGTAGCCTAGGATTATTTGAGCAGTGTACGGTCATGGCAGTCTTCTCAAAACATGGCTGACTATGCAGTAGCCAGACGGCTCAGGGTACAATGCTGAATACCTGTATAGTTATGGCACAATATGACTGTCGGTTGGCAGCACCCCTTACTGTCTGTGAGGCATTGTAGCTACTGTTCCCTCGCACAGTTGTGTTCTTCCATATGTATACCAGGTTTTAATTCCTGCATCAAGCTGGACCTGCTCTGAAGCGAACATCAGCTGGCCTAGGACAGTACAGGTAAAGCGAAGGTAAATCTGGCACTCCAGTTGGTATGAAACTACAAATCCCAGCATGCTGGTGCTGTCCCCCTGAGATGAGCGATGCTGGGGCAACCCTGCTGTGACTATGGAAGGAAGGAGGCTGGGGCAGGGTTTCCTTTTGTGACTCAGTGATTGGGGCTGGTCTTAAAGGGACTGTCTCATCAGACTATTACTAAGGCAAGATAAGACACAGTCCCAACCAACAGCCGGCCAACAGCATTCGCTGTTTCAGTATTTCCCATTGCGTTGCATGAGAGCTACAGGAACAGCGTGGCATAGCAAACTATGCTCTTTCCATAGCTCTCGTGCACGGCCATGTGAGCTACTGAAGCAGCGAAATGCTCTGCTGTTTCTTGGCCAGCTGGTGGTAGGCACGGTCATCTTACCTTAGTAATGCTGAGATGAGACAACCATTTTAAGGCTAGTTACAGGCAAGTTCGCTGTGAGAAACATGCTGTGTGTGGAAGCGTGATTATCTTGCGAATGCAGACCGCACACTGCGTGCTGTCTGCATCTTTTGCAGCCCCATTGAAATAAATGATCAGCAAAAATGTGGAACAAAACTACAGCCGTGTGCATGAGCTCCAATTCAGTAGATACAGGTCTAGAAGGGACACATAGCATTATAAAGCCATGCAATCCTGTCACAGCAGCATTTCTCGCACTGAACTCTCTGTAACTAGCCTAAGAGCCTTTTACCTGGTAATTGGCCATTGATCACCTGATGAATTTGCAAAGGCTCCATCAGGTGATGCAGCACCCAGATATCAGTCTCGGCAGCAGGTAGTCCTGAGTAATCAGTGATCTGTTGCCCAGAAACAATGAATGTGTATGTGGACCAGTGATCTGGGTTTTTTAGGAGAGCCACAAGTTCAATACCACAGATCTTATAAAATAACATGTATTTAAAAGGGTTTTCCTGGCTCCTGCTATTGATTACCTAGTCTCAGGATAGGCCATCCATATCAGTTTGGTGGTGGGGGGGGGTCTGGCGCCCTGAAGGGCCAAAACCTAGCACTTTCGAAAGAGCTAGAACCACAGATCCATTCAGTGTAGTAACATTCAGCGTGAACTGGGTTGAAGTAAGGGGGGGCTTCTGGCTCCACTCAAACTGCTGGTTCTGGTGGCCAATCCTGATGATCCATCATTAGGGATGAGCGAATAGACTTCGGGTGAAACATCCGTAGTCGATTCGCATAAAACTGTTCTAATACTGTACGGAGCATGAGCCTACATTTGTGTATATGCCAGGAAAAGCTCCCAGCATATGTATCAATTGGGCTCGTTTGGGTGTTGGGCTGGTATGTGTATATCCTTACCGTAAGAAAATGCAGCGTACTGTGCTCTCCTAGACAGCGAGCGCTGCAAAAATAAAAGCTTACTGCGTGGTGGGTTTATTTTACATGCTTTGCTTTTTGCCCTGAGTCAGTGGTTGTGTCACTGTATACCTATACAGAGGGTGGTACAGGTTGTCAAACTGTCAATATACTCAAGTACAAAGAGCCTTTCATATTATCTCCACTTAAATTCATTTTATGCATCGGATACTACTAACATCTCGAGTTTAGTTCATTACTTGTGGATGGCAAAAACAAGGGAATGTGTAAAGCGGAAAATATGCCAATTTTAGGGTATCCTCATGCTGGAAACCCCAGCACTCAGATATAATCTGCATGGGAATCTGGCAGCATCACCACATGAGTAATGGGCTATTACTGCACAGTCCCCATTGAAATTGTGTTTTCTAAAGCAGACCACTGCTTTGCCATCCTGCGAGGGGAGAAGTAAAGCAGTTGCTGGTCTTACTGGTGAGCAGCACAACAATTCCAGTGACACAAGCTGTGTAAACAGTGGTTTAATGCCGGTTTCCACATGTTTGATTCAGGTCCATACATATAAAAATGGTGATAAGAGCAGAAACAAAAGTTAAATTACATGTTGTCATCATCGGAGTCGTCCTCTTCTTCTAAAGATTCCTGCCAGAGAAAAAGCAAGACTAGTGTCAGAGCTCGTTCTGAACCAAAGACCGAAATACAAAACTCACACTTTTTTTTTTCTACCTTTGCATATTTCTCTGCTTCTTCTCTGATCTCTTTTGGTACAATTTCATGTCTTCCTTTAGTTACTGTCAGAAAATAAAATAATTTTGCATTGGAGTATAATGTGATTATTTGTCATTTTATGTTCTACTTTCACATGTACACCATGAAGGTTTTCCAGGAGTTTAATATTGATGGACTGTCTTCAGGATAGTTCATCAATATCCGAGGTGTGGGGGTCCGACTCACAGCGCCTCTGCTGAGTGAAGAGGTTACAGCCTCTTCCTAGGTCAGTGATGTCATATTCATTGGTCTCGTGGCCTAGTCAATGGAATAGGCCTGGACTGCAATATCAAGCACAATCACTATACTTGGAGCATCACAGCTTCTTCAAACAGCTCAAAAGTGGTGATGCAGAGCATCATAACCCCAGCACTCAGATATCGAGGACCTAGCCTGAGGGCAGGTGATCAATATTTTACTCCCAGTAAAACTCATTAATGGTTGTCTACTTAAACAGGGAGGTTTTCTGTTAGTTTTACAGCTGGGCAGTAAAGAACAGCCTGCTGGAGTCCTCCAGATCCGGCATTGCTGGATACTGCCCCCATTGACTATATTGGGGTCCAGTGGAGATGTATTCAGGAACAGCAGATGTGAAACTAGCCTAACATGTCACCTGTGAAATCTGTCTTCTTACAGCCAGCATATGCACTATGGCTATAGGACGACTACAAATGGATAAACTACCCGTAAAAGAGATCAGCAGCACTGATATAACTAGTAATCTAGACAACAAATCAAAAATTCTTACTTTCTCCAACCCAACTCAGCTCCAGTTCAAAGGCTTTATCTTTTACTTCATCATGGACAATATAGATTCTGAAAGAAAAGGTGAGAGTAGATAAGTTCCACGTGTTAGCAGTTAGGCCCCTTGCAGACGAGCTTGTCACCCGGCCTGACCTCCCAGCACTGACGGGGTCACATATCATTATACTGATTTATGATGCTATGTAACTTTTACAGTTCTGGAATGTATTGGATAACACTGGTAGCATTATGTCAGTGCTATCCAATACATTTCAGAACTGTAAGGGTTATATAGCATAAATCAATATAATGCTATGTGGGAGGTGCGCTGCGGACTCGCAGTGGGAGACACACTCGTCTGGAAGGGGCCTTACAAGACAAACGTCCCACTGCAAAGATCTGATCCGTCCATTCTTTTGAGAGACGTAGAGCTTCTGCTGCTAGTCCTGGGGCCTACAGAAAACACTACTTACATTTTTGCTACTTCTTTCACCACTTCCTTACAGGTCATTTCCTTCATCTGAGGGGGAAAAACAAAAGAACAGATGGTAACCAACTCCAAGAATTCAGTGCAAACCTAGGGAGTAACAGTCAGATCAGCTAGAACAACATACTTAACTCTCGGTGCTCGTGAACCTCATCATAGCTGATAAGTGAGTAGTTACATGGACAGATGCACATGTAAACTTTGAGAAGAGAGGTATTGCTGTCATCTTTTACTTAGGGCTCTTTCACACTTGCGTTCTTGTCTTCCGGCATAGAGTTCCGTCGTTGGGGCTCTATGCCGGAAGAATCCTGATCAGGATTATCCCCATGCATTCTGAATGGAGAGAAATCCGTTCAGGATGTCTTCAGTTCCGGAACGGAACGTTTTTTGGCCGGAGAAAATACCACAGCATGCTGTGCTTTTTGCTCCGGCCAAAAATCCAGAACACTTGCCGCAAGGCCGGATCCGGAATTAATGCCCATTGAAAGGCATTGATCCGGATCTGGCCTTAAGCTAAACGTCGTTTCGGCGCATTGCCGGACCTGACGTTTAGATTTTTCAGAGTGGTTACCATGGCTGCCGGGACGCTAAAGTCCTGGCAGCCATGGTAAAGTGTAGTGGGGAGCGGGGGAGCAGTATACTTACCGTCCGTGCGGCTCCCGGGGTGCTCCAGAGTGACGTCAGGGCGCCCCAAGCGCATGGATCACGTGATCGCATGGGGCGCTCTGACGTCATTCTGGAGCGCCCCGGGAGCCGCACGGACTGTAAGTATACCGCTTCCCCGCTCCTACTATGGCAACCAGGACTTTAATAGCGTCCTGTGTGCCATAGTAACACTGAACGCATTTGGAAGACAGTTCCGTCTTCAAATGCTTTCAGTACACTTGCGTTTTTCCGGATCCGGAGTGTAATTCCGGCAAGTGGAGTACACGCCGGATCCGGACAACGCAAGTGTGAAAGAGGCCTTACATCTGTGACCACTATGACTAATAGATTACAGGGCAGTAACCTTTTACATTAATTATATATATATATATATATATATATATAAAATTACGGCTTAGGGTAGGTTTACACTTGCGGTAAATGGATCAGGCCGGCTGTTTCACCAGAGTTCGCCAGAGACTGCTGGACCCCATTGACTATAATGGGATCCAGCATCAGCAGTATTTGTCGGGAAAGCGGCTGGATCCCATTATAGTCATTGGGGTATCCAGCCAGGCCAGATCTGGTAATCCCCAGAGACTGTTCACGGCCGGATCCATTTACCGCCAAGGAAACCTAACTTTGTTCTGGAATGTGGAGAGAATCACAAAATGGTAGCACTGTTCCTGCACGTCTATGTCAGACTCACCTGGAGTTTTTCAATCTCCGTCTTGGCTGCCTGCTTGGCTTTCCCAATGGAACATCCCCAATAACCCTGAGGAGATGAGACAGTAATGATTCACCATTAACATCACAAAGCAGAAACGCATATAAGTTGGTTAAAAGGGGAAACGGGCGGATGAACTATAGTGGTGTCCTGTTAAGCAGAAACTCCACCTGTTATTCAGCTTCAAGTCACCTCAACTAAGGTGTGCGCGATGAAACAAGACTAAGGCGTTTACAGACTGAGGTAAGTGCAATCTGTTTGTCATCAGCCCTGACGGCTTACGGAGCACGTCAGGAAATCTAGGAATACAGCACGCACTCCCGGGTCATGCCGAAACTTGACTCACACCGTCCCTGCAAAGCTGTCGTTGGTGGACGAGCTCACTTGTACTTTGAGCAAAAACCACATGAGATTGTAAGGTTGCTGTGCCCTACATCTTCTGAAATGAAGGCTCGGGCCTTGTACAAGAAAAGTCAATAAATATATGATCGTGTCAGCCTGCAGTGCTATTCATCTGTATACACACGGAGAACGGCACACAATGGGAGTTCTAGATGGGCCTATATGGAACTATGTCCACGGACGCATACAGGTGAAACTCGAAAAATTAGAATATTGTGCAAAGTTCATTTTTCAGTAATGCAAGTTAAAAAGGTGAAACTAACATATGAGAGACTCATTACATGCAAAGCGAGATATTCCAAGCCTTGTTATAATTTGGATGATTACGGCTTATGAAACCCCAAAGTCATAATTTTGAGGTGCCCTTTGCTCAGGGGGTATGGATTAATTAGCTGACTAGAGAGTGACACTTTGAGCCGAGAATATTGAACCTTATCACAAAATTCTAATTTTAAGCTGCATTAATGCAATTTCTTTTAATTTGCATTACTGAAATAAATGGACTTTTGCACAATGTTCTAATTTTTCAAGTTTCACCTGTATATATACACAAGCTGATGCACCAAGAAACCAAAAGGTAATTCAGACTTACATAGGCTATACCAGATGGGTCGACCATGTATAGCTGTGACCCATCATCTTCATTGTAAGATCCCAACATAAAGCTGCAAAAAATTAAAAACAAAACACATAATATGAACAGCTATTAAAGTGGTTCTCTAACAATCCCTTTTTCTTAGGCCTCTTTCACACGGGCGTTGCGGGAAAAGGTGCGGGTGCGTTGCGGGAACATGCGTGATTTTTCCGCGCGAGTGCAAAACATTGTAATGCGTTTTGCACTCGCGTGAGAAAAATCGGCATGTTTGGTACCCAAACCCGAACTTCTTCACAGAAGTTCGGGTTAGGTGCTGGGTAGATTGCTATTATTTTCCCTTATAACATGGTTATAAGGGAATATAATAGCATTCTGAATACAGAATGCATAGTACAATAGCGCTGGAGGGGTTAAATTTTTTTTAACTCACCTTAATCCACTTGCTCGCGCAGCCCGGCTTCTCTTCTGTCTTCTTTTTTGCTGTGTGCAGGAAAAGGACCTGTGGTGACGTCACTCCAGTCATCACATGATCCATCACCATGGTAAAAGATCATGTGATGACCGAAATGACGTCACCACAGGTCCTTTTCCTGCACACAGCAAAAAAGACGACAGAAGAGAAGCCGGGCTGCGCGAGCAAGTGGATTAAGGGGAGTTACATTTTTTTTTTAACCCCTCCAGCGCTATTGTACTATGCATTCTGTATTCAGAATGCTATTATTTTCCCTTATAACCATGTTATAAGGGAAAATAATAATGATCGGGTCTCCATCCCGATCGTCTCCTAGCAACCGTGCGTGAAAATCGCACCACATCCGCACTTGCTTGCGATTTTCACGCAACCCCATTCATTTCTACGGGGCCTACGTTACGTGAAAAACGCACAAAGAGGAGCATGCTGCGATTTTCATGCAACGCACAAGTGATGTGTGAAAATCACCGCTCATGTGAACAGCCCCATAGAAATGAATGGGTCAGGATTCAGTGCGGGTGCAATGCGTTCAACGCATCGCATCCACGCGGAATACTCGCCCGTGTGAAAGGGGCCTTAGGGTCTCCGAGATCCCCAATGAGGAAATAAATAGGAATAAAAATTTTAAAAAAAGGCAATTTTTTTTTTATTTCTTTTTTTTTTGAGAGCACAGTATTGATAACCTCTCTTCAGGATAGGTCATCAATATAAGATCAGGGGGCTCTGAATCCTGACACCCCTTCCAATCAGCTTCTTGAAAGCACCATGCCACTGCGGCCTTCTCACAGTATTGTACTTGGTATTGCAGCCCAGGCCCATTCAGTTGAATGGGCCTGAGCTGCCCCTAGGCCATGTGACCAATGTATAGTGACATCACTGGCCTAGGAGGAGGCTGAGCACAGCAGCCTTTTCAAAGAGCTAATCAGTGGTAGTGCCGAGAGTTAGACCTCACTGACCAGATATTGTGACCTATCCTGAGGAATCCAATTTGGATTCTCAGAAACACTGTTAAAATGTCTGCTTTTCAATCATTTTTTTATTATAAAAAAAAAAAAAAAAAAACGCCAAGAACAGATACAAGAGTAAAATAAAAAGAAAACAAAACTTTCTAAGATGTGAAAAACTGAAACTGGTACCTCGGAACCGAAGCGGCGTTCAGTTTCAAGTTTTAAAGTGGTTTTCTACTTGAATAACTTTGGTAGTTGATTTTTAAACAAAGTAGGGATCTACCGCTATTATCGGACGATATTCATGATTTTCAAAGTTATCGGTATCTAACCTTGCCGATAATGCGTCCAGCGCTGCTCGCTTATGAGAAAACATGGCGCTTGGTGTCGCCATGTTCAGTGGCCAGAGTCAGTTGAGAAGGAGGGATGGAATCCCTCCCTCCTATGACGTGGCCACCGCAGAGCCCAATAAAATGAGCGGGCTCTGAAGCTGCCCACACCACTGCCACCAATGAATGTCAGGCTAATATTAAAGCAGGAGGAGGGTTTACCGCTGCGCCGTCTCAGCTAGTGTGCTCAGCAAACGGCAGCAGCCTCCTCCTCCTGAGTGTCCTCCCCAGAGTCAAGCAGCTAGCATAGCAGGTGCCTGGCTACTGTGCCACCAATGATCATTTTAATACAAATACAGGAGGCGGGTGCCGGCTGTACCCGCCTCCTGCATCTGTATTAAAGGTTAATTATCATTGGTGGCGCAGTGCGCCCCCTCCCCAGTATTAAAGTCATTGGTGGCAGTGTCCACAGGGACAAAAAAAAAAAAACACAATAGCGGTCGATCCCTACAACAAAGTCGCACGCAACTTCGGCTCACCGGAGCCCATACATTCTAATACTATACAGAGACGGATCTCCGTACAGCATTATTCTGAAGTTTTGAATGAAGCATCCGAAGCTCTCTTCGCTCAACACTAATTACTACTTTACTCATCTTAAAAGTATTCTCCAGTTTCATAATACATTTTTTAATCTGCTCAGAGTATACCAAATGCAGTATTTTTTCACCCCCTATACCTGTTTGTCTGCACTTTCTTTGCCCTGTTCTCATCAGAACTGCATCCTGGCAGGATGCTTACATGCAGAACTTCCTGTTTCCTCCAGCTTTCTGCTGGGTTTGTTAATTCCAGCATGCTTTGCTCTGTAATGTTTCTCCGCCTGTCACACTGTCCACTCTGTAGTAGCCATGCCCCCTACACGTTAGCTAGGCAGAGCCATCCCTGGAAAACATCACAGAGCAAAGCATGGTGGGATTAATTAGAAAACTCAGCAGGAAGCTGATGAACACAGGAAGTTCTTCTTGTAAACATCCTGTCAGGATGCAGGGATGCTGAGAACAGGGGAAGGGAAGTGCCGACATAAAAAACAGGTATATGGGGTAAAAACATACAATGCTTGGGGTATTGGTTTGCCATTCCTAACATGCTCACATCAAACAAAGGTATGCAAAATATTGGTAAAGGGGTATCTGTACCCACAACTGACAGTTCATATTCTTTCATATTCTCTAGAGGGCCAATACTCATGGCTGTATTATATACACTGTGCCACCAATCTTACATGGGTCGTGCCGCGTTACCGAGCACTTATTCCATTGCATCTGTGGGTGCAGCACAGAGCGGATTAGTACAAAATGACATAAAACGTTAGACAATATTAGTAACTGCCTGGAAGCCTCTGTCATTTCTTACCCGCATCCAAAAGGTCTAACAGCACTGTATAGCGTATAGGCATGTACGTACATAGACACTCTGTCAGCAAGATGCTGCGAAGAAACAAGAACGTGACATAAGTAATAATACAGCCCAAAATGTGGGGTAAACATCAGTCGGAGGACTACCATACCTTCAGTGGAACGTCATAACCATAGTTTGATCTAAAGTTGGAAGCTTCCTCTCGAGCAATGTCTGCCAAGGACCGAGCATCTGCCAAGAGTCCAGCAACAGCCTACAAATCATACAAGGCAGGATTGTAGGAGGACACACAAAACATTGTTCACCACAGTACTTCATGAGGCTTTCCTCTTCCTTGGGCACCCAGATTTCCCTTTAAAGTGGTCATCGGCTTTCCCATATTGATGAACTACCCTCAGGATATCAGATCAGCTGTTTGAAAAGAATGCAGCGTACAAGTATTTACCTTTACGCTGTTGACATTGCGGTGGCTGTGCAGTGTAATTACCCTGAGCACTGTACAAGCGCTATGTCCTCCCCAAACAGCTGCTCTGGGTAGGGGTTTCACGGCCATCTCTCAGTTCACCGCTATCGGACTGCTGGAAAAAAAGTCGGGCCAGTGCAGACGCAATGTGTTCTCTCTCCATTCAGGGGGTCTTGGTCTGAAGGTGGAAGTGGGTCCCAAAGGTGGCCCCCGAAACTAGATCTGACATCACAAGAACATGGAATCTCAAAGAATGCAGCTTCTGCAGAAATTTAGGGACAGAGCCATTTCTGTTTGTGTCCAGTCCTTGACATCAAGGTCTGTGCAGGCAGGGCGCAGAAATATTCTTCATCAGAGGACATTAGAAACAGGGGTGTGGAAATAAAAATAAAAAAAACTACTTGTCGAAGGACTAAAGCAGGGGCTCGATCTACTTGTCCTGATACAAAAACTAATTTTAAAATCAAAACCATATTTCAATGCACAGCCGCGCTTCCTTATGCAGGGAGGTGGCTGGCTTGCGTTCCAGTCTTTGTGGTGTGAAATGACTCTAAGTTTAGTCCTTGTTCACACCAGATGATTCTGTCCAGAATGCACTACATGGCGGCCGGCTCACTATGTTGTGGGGCAGGAGGGGGCGTGACGATCCATTGAAGTGAATGGCACCGTAGCCACAGCCGATCGGATGCACGGGATCGCAAGGCACAATTATGCCTGAGGTCCGGTCACAATGCTGCTTGCATAATGTGCCTTGGGATCCTGTTCAGCCGATCGCATTGCAGCCGTTGGGCATAGTTATGGTGCCAATCACTTCAACAGACCACTATGCCCCCTCCTCCCTCACAATACAGTTAGCCGGCCGCGATGTCGTGCAATGCATTCTGGACAGAATCAGGCCGGAACGCACTGCCTGGTGTGAACGAGGCCTTAATGTGATCACAGCAATTAGTTTAATGCACACTCCTGCTCTTAGCACATTAGTACCCGTACCTCTAGGTGGTTTAGACAAATTAGCTGCTGATGTGGCATGGAAAGGACCCCCCTCACCTTCCCAGTTTGACAACACCTGCAGAAAGCGGGTCCTCTGAGGGTTGCTGGCAGAGTTGAGTTCTATCAATGCCCCTGGCTCTGGAACGGCTCTGTCACTGCTCCCCCCCCCCCCCCGCATGTCCCGGGCGTCGGGCGATAAGATTTCCACATCCCTGTTAGAAAGCTGCTTAATCACTAGTGAAATACACTACATTAGTTACATAAAACCGGATAGGAATACCTTTCCTGACATGGCGCTAATAGATGGGACTAGCTGGAGTATGTAGCCACAATACAGATACTGAGGAGATTATACAGGCTTTATTTAAGCTAGCAGTCTGGTAAACGGCTGATAACAGCAGAACTAGACATTTATCACTGTATTACAAAGTTTCTTGTGGTCGCTTGCACATAGTAGTGTGAAACGTTAGTGACCATTTAAAAGGGAATGTCATCAGAAAATGAGCCATTGTTTAAATCACGTTTTTATTTTAAGCATTATTTTAAAGAATTTTTGGAGAGTTTTATAAAATTATTCCAAGTCGCTATCGATATTAAAAAAAATTAAGTATATAATCTTGCAATCTTCACACTGGCTGCCAGGCCTAAAAATACGTTATTCCTGTGTTGCAGCTGCATGGGCCATAGGCACAATGGTCAGGAGGGGACTTGATTGAATTATATGGGAGATTTTTCTAGACATGCTCTTTGACCTGTGCATTGGTCAGGAGGGAGTAGATGAGCTGTGGTATCACCTACTGTAAATGGTGGATTGTGATGTCTATATATAGGCGATATCTGTCATTGCAATCCTGCTTGAGATAATGAGATGACTGCTGAAAAGTTACCTGTACAGAACAGGAAATCATGAACGATTATTAGGTCTAGTGGCTTATACACATTTTCTTAAATATAGATAGTGACATGGAAAATGTAAAAAAATAAAAATTCTAAAAAATGTTTAACACAAAAACGTGATTTAAACAGGTCATTTTCTGATTAGATATTTCCTAAGACTAAACAGCCCCTTTAAGACATCCTGTATCTTCTTAACCCCCTTGTGACAACCAATATGTTTTTTTATGATGGTCACTAATGGGCCTTAGGCTGGGCAGCTGCCTTTTTACGGTGGCCGGCGTCCTGCTCTAATGGTCCAGACTCACAGAAGCGCCAATCTGGGCCATTTAATCCCTTAGATGCAGCGTCAATAGCAACCACGGCATCTAAGCTGTATTCCAGCGGGAGCGGACTCTGTCACACCTCACAAATTATATTGCGGGATGCCAATGTCAGTACACAGCAGTCTAAGGCCTAATTAAGGCCCCAGCCCTCCCTTCAGTGTATCCTAGCAGGGCATGCCTCTCTGGCACAGCCTGCTGGAGACTGTCAGTATAGCACTGACAGTATAATTCTCCTGTACTGCATAAGCAGTACACGAGAATAAAAGTAAAAAAAAAAAACGCACAATCAAAAGAGCCCATTAAAATCCACTTGAGGACCAGTTAAATAGTATAAAAAAACAAAAAACAACTTACATTGAAAAACTTAAAATGGAAAAAATTTGCAAACATAAAATCTCCACATGTGTGCTAACGCTGCATCCATTATGACTGGAGCTAACCCAATTATCGTGTAATTTTTCCCTAAAAAATAAATAAATTAAAAAGTCGATTTTTGTATTCACCGCCAAAAAAATTACGTATTATTATTCTCTATGATAGCATAGGAAGCAGGAGGAGCAAGAGTGCACAGAGTGGTTCAGGCCCACCCTAGATGCACTTAAAGGGGTTATCCAACCCCTATAATGCGCCTCCCCCCCCAAATGTCCAGGCCCCTCACACAGATTGTACTTACCTCGCTCCCCGTCACCCGTGTCACTTCTGATGACACATATCCAGCGATGGGGGGGAGCAGCAAAATAGCAGGCCGCGACAGGAACAAGTCACGGTCTGCTTTCGCCGGGGCAACAGTGAATTTCCCTTTAAAAGGAACACTGTTGAATACTGATACACCGTTATACCTAATGCAGGGCAAGAAGTGGCGCTCTATTTTTCTTTTTGAATCCCTGTGTCACGCCCCATTTCCTTGCTTCCTGACATAACCCAGTGCATCAGTCCGGACCAGAGTTTGCTTTCCTTACCATGCCCACGTGCCGATCCACATTGAAGATGCGCTTGTTAGAACCTTCTTCATACAGTTTCGATAACACAAGCTTCTCTACGCCAAACACAACGCCATCCTTACATCTGATGGCAATGGCCGTGCTGAAAAAGAAGAGAGAGGTATAATAAATGGCGGAGCAGTGGAGGGTGGGACTCTATGCTGCCTTTTCACCTCAGTAATGCTGTTCACGACTTGCCCTTGCGCTGTGTTAAAGTGCTTTTCCAAGTGTTTTTTTTACTGACGACCTATCCTCTGGATAAGTCATCAGCATCTGATCAATGCGGGTCCAACCCCGCCGATCAGCTGTTTGAGAAGGCACCGGCACTCGCAGTGGTGCTGTGGCCTTCTCTCAGCTTTTCCGGGTCCAGTGACATCATGTTCATCGGTTACGTGGCCTAGGAGCAGCTCAGCCGCTATCAAGTGCATGGCACTGTGCTCAGTGAGCTGAGAGAAGGCCCTGGCGCCACTGCGAGCGCCGATACCTTCTCAAAAAGCCGATCGGCAGAGGTCCTGGGTGTCGGACCCCCACTGATCACCTATCCCATCAGTAAAAAAAACACTTAGAAAACCCCTTTAATAATTATAGGAACATTAGCAATATTTTCTATGTCTCCAATTTTGGGGCTTATCCATCAAACCTAACCCGATCACTTCTATTAATGGAATTCCTGGAGCAACCTGTGTGTGTAGATATATCATGAATCCCCCAGCAGTCCCACAACACACACAACCAGATTCTCAGTAACAAAATTACTGACAGATGACAACTGGTAATTGACAAGGCACAGCCCATATGAAAACCAAAAGGGAATATGAAGCCCCCCTAGTTGCCTTGCTCTCTGTCGTTCAGTAAAACTTGCCATATATTCTCGGCCTCTTGCACACGATGGTTGTTCGGCCGTACCGTGCATTGGGGACCACAATTTGCGGTCCCCAATGCACGGGCCCCATCCGTGCGGCTGCCACAACGGAACCAGGCCCATTCAACTTGAATGGGTCGGTGATCCGTCCGCACAGCAAAAATAAATAACTAGAACAAGGGTTCTGTGCCTCCGTTCTGCACCGCAGCTGCAGACCCATTCAAGTGAATGAGGCCTTCGGTAGCTGTCCATTTGGACAACAGCTCCCCGCGATACACGCACGGCTTTGTCTGAGCATGCATGTATTCTGAATCGGGAAGAAGATGCTGCCACACACCACTGAGAATAGGATTGGGCATGTTAAGATCCAAAAGCCCAATCCTAATCTCCCCCACCATCTGACATTGGGAAGAGTACACATCAGATGGTTGGCCAGTCTTGCCAAAATCATGAATTTAATAATGTATGGCAAGCGTTAGATACAGAGAGTATACAGAGATCAGTGGCTACACCAGCCTGGAAAACAATGGTGTGGCGCTCACTCCGCGCGCCTCGCCCCAATGCCGCAAAATAAAATAAGTACTGTAAAGTTGGTGAATGTGGAGGGCACTCATTACCTAGGAATGGATGGGTGCTGTCAGTATAAATAGTTGATGTCTGGAATAGTCGAAGGTATAGAATAAAATCAAATATGACTACAATATAACTAAAAATGGATTTTTATTGATATATAAAAAAGGGAAATTTTGTTGATATATAAACAAAAAAAAAAAGGGGGGAGGGAATAAAGGATATTGTTATAAATACAAATATAAAAAACAAAGTCAAAGGAGGGATCCGATATGGACTCCAAACAATGGTAGAGAGTCTTTTGGAGAACTTTGAGAGGCAGTCCTTTATAGAAAAGAGTTTTCAGACTGTTCTTAGAATTGCTGGGATTTGTGGTACTACCTGTTGTAGCACTTATGTTTATTCACATTTGTCTGCTACTTTTTATTTTTATAACAATATCCTTTATTCCCTCCCCCCTTTTTTATATATGAATAAAAATCCATTTTTAGCTACAAGCGTTACATACAGTTTGGGCAAAGCTGATACACTTATGTCGTGCTCCGCTCCCCCAGGCCGTACACAAAACAGCGCTCCACACTTACTAACATTGGGCATCTAGGTTGATGTAAACTGTGCCAAAATTTGGCGAATTTAGTTTTAGAGAAATCCTCTGGCTTACTGGAAAGAGGGCATGCTCTAAGATATAGCATTTTATGCAAACGCTGGGCCACAATTTTAGCATAGCCAGACATAAAAACACTGCGTGCAGCGGTATTTGTCCGCCGGATTCTCTGCATATTTGCCTGGTTTTGTGCGGATCTCTGCTGGTCTCCATTATAGTTAATGGGACTGGATCACATTCCAGCCAGTAACAGCAAGATGTTACTGGCCGGGACAGCCAACGCAAATATGAAACAAGGCTCAGCCAACCATTAGTTGGTATAGAGTCAGAAAAGTGTCCATCCCGGGACCAGATTTATCCTCCAGCCTGAGCCCCTGTGATGGATCTGGTCCAGGTCTAGACAGCCGGGCTAAGGCTACTTTCACACTAGCAGGGTCCAGCAAAAACGCTTCCGTTACTGATAATACAACCATCTGCGTCCGTTAGAAACGGATCCGGTTATATTATCTTTAACATAGCCAAGATGGATCCATCATGAACTCCATTTAAAGTCAATGGGGGTCATGACAGATCCGTCTTGATCAGTTTCCCAGGACGGAAAGCAAAATACAACATGCTGTGGTTTGCTCTCCGGTATGGGAATGCAACTAAACGGAACGCATTTTGGAGCGCTCCGTTCTGTTCATTTTGCCCCCATTGACAATGAATGGGGACAAAACTAAAGCGTTTTTTTTTCCAGTATTGAGCCCTTATGACGGATCTCAATACCGGAAAACTTAAACGCTAGTGTGAAAGTACCCTAAGCTTACCGCCATCTATAGGATTAGTAAATCTGCTCCATTGTATCAGTTCTATCTGAAGAGGACCTTTAATTTGAGAAGGAACCTAGAAAATCATCACTTACCTACTGTTTTCCACTGCTTTCATTGCATATTCAACCTGGAAGACTCTGCCATCCGGTGAGAATGTAGAAGCCGACAGATCATACTGTAATCACAGAAAGAATTGTCCATAAAACCTGTCCACCACCTTCCAAATTATCACATCCCTTAAAGGGGTTATCCTATAAGTATGTATTTACAGGACGCACTCAAACCACTACAGTGATTTAAAATAGTTTTTTTTTTTAATTATTACTACTTCTGCACAAAACACACACATATATATATATATATCTGTAATTGTACTGACCTGCAAAATAAAGCTAACTTGCTATCGATGCCACATGGTTCAAAAATCTGTGGCTTAACCCACAGAAAGAGTTCATACAGTAAATGATTATATATACACTGCTCAAAAAAATAAAGGGAACACAAAAATAACACATCCCAGATCTGAATTAATTAAATATTCTTCTGAAATACTTTGTTCTTTACATAGTTGAATGTGCTGACAACAAAATCCCACAAAAATAAAAAAATGGAAATCAAATTTTTCAACCCATGGAGGTCTGGATTTGGAGTCACACTCAAAATTAAAGTGGAAAAACACACTACAGGCTGATCCAACTTTGATGTAATGTCCTTAAAACAAGTCAAAATGAGGCTCAGTAGTGTGTGTGGCCTCCACGTGCCTGTATGACCTCCCTACAACGCCTGTGCATGCTCCTGATGAGGTGGCGGACGGTCTCCTGAGAGAATTCCTCCCAGACCTGGACTAAAGCATCTGCCAACTCCTGGACAGTCTGTGGTGCAACGTGACGTTGGTGGATAGAGCGAGACATGATGTCCCAGATGTGCTCAATTGCATTCAGGTCTGGCGAACGGGCGGGCCAGTCCATAGCATCAATGCCTTCGTCTTGCAGGAACTGCTGACACACTCCAGCCACATGAGGTCTAGCATTGTCTTGCATTAGGAGGAACCCAGGGCCAACCGCACCAGCATATGGTCTCACAAGGGGTCTGAGGATCTCATCTCGGTACCTAATGGCAGTCAGGCTACCTCTGGCGAGCACATGGAGGGCTGTGCGGCCCTCCAAAGAAATGCCACCCCACACCATTACTGACCCAATGCCAAACCGGTCATGCTGGAGGATGTTGCAGGCAGCAGAACGTTCTCCACGGCGTCTCCAGACTCTGTCACGTCTGTCACATGTGCTCAGTGTGAACCTGCTTTCATCTGTGAAGAACACGGCGCCAGTGGCGAATTTGCCAATCTTGGTGTTCTCGGGCAAATGCCAAACGTCCTGCACGGTGTTGGGCTGTAAGCACAACCCCCACCTGTGGACGTCGGGCCCTCATATCACCCTCATGGAGTCTGTTTCTGACCATTTGAGCAGACACATGCACATTTGTGGCCTGCTGGAGGTCATTTTGCAGGGCTCTGGCAGTGCTCCTCCTTGCACAAAGGCGGAGGTAGCGGTCCTGCTGCTGGGTTGTTTCCCTCCTACGGCCTCCTCCACGTCTCCTGATGTACTGGCCTGTCTCCTGGTAGCGCCTCCATGCTCTGGACACTACGCTGACAGACACAGCAAACCTTCTTGCCACAGCTCGCATTGATGTGCCATCCTGGATAAGCTGCACTACCTGAGCCACTTGTGTGGGTTGTAGACTCCGTCTCATGCAACCACTAGAGTGAAAGCACCGCCAGCATTCAAAAGTGACCAAAACATCAGCCAGGAAGCATAGGAACTGAGAAGGGGGGCTTGAGCACTTTGAAAGAAAGAAAGAAAACGACCCCCCCCCCCCCCCAGCCTCATTTGCATATACATCAAGGCATTTTCTGGGGGTCAGAAATGTCAATGAAGGGTATGGCTTTCACGATGTGTAAGTGCACTACCGGACACTGGCATTCATTTCAGAAGTAAAATTTAGAGGATAGACTTACACATCTGCTTGTTGACAGTTAAGAGCTCTGCTTGCTGATAGTGAATGATCATTTCTGAGTTTGGATGCAAATACTGAAGAGAGTCCAATCATGTCTGGTTTTTTGGGGTTTTTTTTTTTACAGAGCTGTGACACGCTTAAAGGGATTTTGATATTGATCGCCTACCCTCAGGACCCCCGCCAATCGGCACTATGAAGAGGCCGTGGTGAACTGCCCCCTTACCAAGTGATGGCACATACGGTCACCTGCCATTATTGCACACACCAGGCCAGCGATCGGCTGCAGCAATCACGTAAATACAGAAGGCGGTCGGACAACCCATTAGTAAGTGATGATATCACCTCGCAATGTGATGTCACTAACATGAGAATCCGCCATCTAGAGGTGTCACAGCTCTGTATAAAAGATTAGGACGCCGTCCACCTCTGGATCTAGACTGTTTCCATTCACTGTCAGCAAGCAGAGCTTTTAAACGTTAGAAATGAGTGGCACTTCTCATTGCACAGTGATACATGTCAGTCCAGTGCTTTCACTTTCACTAGTGAGTCAGCACCGGGCGCTGCCCCCTCCCTGTAACAGCCCGGGGGCCGCACTGCTGATCTCCCGCTCCCCACACTGCACAGAGAGACACAAAGCCCCCGGGACCCCCGCTCTAATGAACCAGCTCCTTCCAGTAAAAGCCCCGGACAAAGCCGGTGCCACCCCCGGGAGAAGCAGCCCGGCTCCGGGACACAGCACTCACTCACCCCGGTCCCAATAGAACTCATGTCTGACAGCGCTCTGCGGACTCCGGCGGTGAGACGGCACTTTCACTCCTGTCTTCCTCCGCACACTCACCAGCCAGTATCCTGCTACCTGATTGCTCAGCAATAGACCAATCAGCAGCTTCTTTCTAGGGCGCATGCGCGGCAATTGTAGACGTTCGCATACGGTTTTAGCTTGTGGACTGTGCATAACTGTGCCCTCCAGTGGTGGGAGGTCTGCATTGCGCAAAAAAAAAATTATTGGCAAAAAGATAACATAAATTATTAAAAAACATACAAACTACTATAATGCAGCCCAGGGATAAGGGTTCCATATGCAAAAAGCGTTTGTGATTTTAATTAAAAATTAAAGGGGTTGACCAGCCTTTACTAAATAATGGACTATCCTTGAAGTTAATGAGAGCAGAGTTGTCGTAACCAGCACCTTGGACTACAAGGTTGATGGAGCTGTGTAGTTTCGCCACTGAAGCTACATCCGAAAAGCTGATTGACAGGAGTACAGAGGTGTTGAAAACCAGCCGATCAGCCAGTGATGGTCTATCCTAAGGATGGGCTACCACTAGGTAAAAGGTGGACAACTCCTTCAATTATATTCGGGCTGGTGTAACAATATGAAAAACCATGGCTCACCTTTGATAGCCCCACTGTTCTAGCGTCATCGCTGGAGACAACAATGTTATATTCTCATTCAAGTGACTGCTGCAGCCAACCACTGGCCTCAGTGGTCATGTGTGCAGTAACGGCATAAGACCGTATACGCCATCACTCACTTAGATGGGAATACCCCTGTTTATCACCCAGCTTTTCCAGAAGCTGACCGGCCGCAATATAAGGCAGGATGTTTTCAGCTATTTGTTTCAGTGTGAATTCTCTATAATCCTCTATACAGTCTACAGGTGTACACGATATCATAGGGCCCTGACAGTCTATATACAGTCTATGGGTGTACACGATATCATAGGGCCCTGACAGTCTATATACAGTCTACGGGCGTACACCGATATCATAGGTCCCTGACAGTCTATATACAGTCTATGGGCGTACACCGATATCATAGGGCCCTGACAGTCTATATACAGTCTATGGGCGTACACCGATATCATAGGTCCCTAACAGTCTATATAAAGTCTACGGGCGTACACCGATATCATAGGGCCCTAACAGTCCACGGGCGTACACCGATATCATAGGGCCCTGACAGTCTATATACAGTCTATGGGCGTACACCAATATCATAGGGCCCTAACAGTCTACGGGCGTACACCGATATCATAGGGCCCTGACAGTCTATATACAGTCTACGGGTGTACACCGATATCATAGGGCCCTAACAGTCTATATACAGTCTACGGGCGTACACCGATATCATAGGGCCCTGACAGTCTATATACAGTCTATGGGCGTACACCGATATCATAGGGCCCTAACAGTCTATATAAAGTCTACGGGCGTACACCGATATCATAGGGCCCTAACAGTCTATATACAGTCTACGGGCGTACACCGATATCATAGGGCCCTGACAGTCTATATACAGTCTATGGGCGTACACCGATATCATAGGGCCCTAACAGTCTATATAAAGTCTACGGGCGTACACCGATATCATAGGGCCCTAACAGTCTATATACAGTCTACGGGCGTACACCGATATCATAGGGCCCTGACAGTCTATATACAGTCTATGGGCGTACACCGATATCATAGGGCCCTAACAGTCTATATAAAGTCTACGGGCGTACACCGATATCATAGGGCCCTAACAGTCCACGGGCGTACACCGATATCATAGGGCCCTGACAGTCTATATACAGTCTATGGGCGTACACCAATATCATAGGGCCCTAACAGTCTACGGGCGTACACCGATATCATAGGGCCCTGACAGTCTATATACAGTCTACGGGTGTACACCGATATCATAGGGCCCTGACAGTCTATATACAGTCTACGGGTGTACACCGATATCATAGGGCCCTGACAGTCTATATACAGTCTACGGGCGTACACCGATATCATAGGGCCCTAACAGTCTATATACAGTCTACGGGCGTACACAATATCATAGGGCCCTGACAGTCTAAAAAGTCTACAGGCGTACACAATATCATAGGGCCCTGACAGTCTATATAAAGTCTACAGGCATACACCGATATCATAGGGCCCTGACAGTCTATATACAGTCTACGGGCGTACACCGATATCATAGGGCCCTGACAGTCTATATACAGTCTACGGGCGTACACCGATATCATAGGGCCCTGACAGTCTATATAAAGTCTACGGGCGTACACAATATCATAGGGCCCTGACAGTCTATATACAGTCTATGGGTGTACACCGATATCATAGGGCCCTGACAGTCTATATACAGTCTACAGGCGTACACAGATATAGGGCCCTGACAGTCTATATACAGTCTACAGGCGTACAGAGATATCATAGGTCCCTGACAGTATATATACAGTCTACAGGCGTACACAGATATCATAGGGCCCTGACAGTCTATATACAGTCTACGGGCTTACAGATATAGGGCCACGTCAGTCCTATAGAAGTGAATGGAGCAGTGGACTGACATGCGCACTACCGCCATTCAGATGGGAGGACTTGGAGACCCCCGTTCTCGAGGACTCTGGTGGTCCCAGGGGCCACTTGTCCAACAATTCAACATTTATCACCTATTGTATGCTTTCCAGTCCCCCTTAACAAACAGGAAATGACCGTGCACTGAGCAGCGCTCAGCCAATCACCGGTTGAGGCAGGTAACCGATACAGTCAGTGATTGGCTAAGCGGTCATTTCCTGTGTGTCAAGAGGGAACAGAATGGAGACCAGGAGGAGTCAGCAGGGGAGTGGTGATTATTACTTTTCAAATTATTTTACACCGTTTTGAGACAGCCTATTGCAAGGCCTAACACATATTGAAGTGCTCACCAACCTTTTGCACTGGAGCTGCTGTGAAACTACAACTCCCAGCATGCACACCTACTCAGCTGCTTGTTTTTTTTAACTCCCATTCAAGCAAAAGGAGGATTCTAGGAGTTGTAGATATACCCTACAGGGAAATTTCCCAATGGGCTGATGACCAGAGGGCCACCCAAGCCCTCCTCACAACTGCTGGCCAGGTAGATAACAATTAATGCTGGCATCATCAGGTACCTATGCACCTAGCCAGCGGCCGCAGGTGCCCTCCTGAATTGAACTACATCACCACTGCACTACGGTATTTCTGGCCCCACCGACTTCTGTGCTCACTGCCTACTTGTGTCCATTTGGACTTGCCTACAAAATGGGGCCACTTTAAAGTTCTCAGTCCTCCCCTGACTGGATAGCCAGAGGTTTCTGATCCGTGATATAATGTGTCACACCTAATGCAGGATCTGAGTAGATGGGGCATGTCTCAAGGATCCCAAAGAGAATCCCTGTGTCATGCTCCACCCCCGTAAGCCCTACATCAAGCATAACACAGCACAGTCCATCCTACGTGTTGTGGGATCACTACTACTGCGATACCTGTATGCAGTCACACTTCAAGGATATCACTTATGTCATACTTTAAAGGGGTTCTCAGGGCTTTACTCAAATTCTCTGTTTCCGCTAACCTTTTGCAGGGAGAGTTTCAGCAGTACTTACCCTCCCGTCATGCCCCCAATTCCGCAATCTTAGCTGTGATCACATGACCGCCTGACTGGTTGCAGGCTTTTCCACTTAGATTTTGCCTGGAAGTGTGCTCCTTTGTCTTCCCGTTCAGCTGCATAATACACATGCAGCTGAGCAGGAAAACCACAGAGGAAGAACCCGGGGTGCATCTGGCGGTATAGTGATCACAGCCAAGATCATTGAATCAGCAATGTCATAAAAGGGTAAGTACTGCTGAAAATCTTTCTTCCACAAGTAAGCGGAAACAGAATTTATGCTCCAGAGAACCCCTCTAACGCCCAGTAGCCTTATTCCAAAATGCATGCCATGCAGGTACTAGCATTTTTTTTTATATAGCTGCAATTACACAAGTGAGTTGCAGCCATGATTGATCGATATGTGTATGCATCCTATCTATGAACATAATCTACAAGGTAAGAAACAACCCCAGGGGTGATAAATAGGAAACTGCAAGACAAGCAGCTGCTGCAGCAACACTGTGGGTACGTGGGCCTATGGGTACGTCCATGCAGAGCGTAATTTAGACAGAAAAATCAGTCAGGGATAATACCGCCGCGGATCCGACGCAAATGTTGAGACAAATCTACAGCAATTGCTGTATGGATTACATGCAGATTTGCCATATCCTAGATGTCCTGCGCAAGAACCGAGAGTTGAACAAGTGCGCACTAGAGAGCCCGAGGAAGGATCTGGAAGAACCAGGGCTCCCCCTGAAGAAACAGGAGAGCAGCACAACCGGAAGGCGTCTGTTGGTAATGGCCTAGCGCTCTGCATATAGAAGGGGGACAGACCCAAGAAGAAAAATTAGACCATGAGGGAACCTGGCAGGAGAGAAAATGACTGGGAAAAGGACAGAAGCAGTCCTGAACCAAGGAAAAAAACTTCTTGGAGACAAACTAAAGTAAGACCCTGTGGACCACCCCTCAGCAAAAGGAAGGCAATTCCATAAGGCCTGGAAGCAAAGAAACCCGACCAGTAAAAGGACCCGGCAAAGAAAAAAAACTCTAAATTGTCTCAGACTAAAAACATGGCCTGTCCGTCGCAAACACCATGTGAAGGCCAGGGTAGAGGGGAAACAAGGAAGCACTGGAGAATGAAGAATTGAGAGAAAGTATAGCAAAGACTCACCATGGGAAGGGAGCAAGCCTTCTTCCACTGCAAGGCAGGTGGGGAAAGAGAAACACCCTATAAGAAGGTGGAAACCCCATCCTTGGTAATCCTTGGTAATGGCCAGGAGAAGGGAACGTAAAGACATGGTTCCCACACAAAGAAGGTGAGAAACAGCCTAAAGAGGAACAGTTCTCAATCGAGGGAAAGCTCCATCCCAGAAGTGGCCAATATGAATGTAAATTGCAAACCGGTGCAACAACTCCAAGGTACCAGGACCTTAACCTGGGGAGACGGGAAGAGAGGTTAGAATCTCAAGAGGGGAACAAGCCTATGGGGATCCAGGAGGGAAAAGAACCAAACCGTGCCCAAAGAAGCAGCTGTCATACAGAGCATGTGCGGTCAGAGATGCCATGAGTAGCTTCCCCAGAGGGAACTGGCCAGTGAAGGCCAGGGTAGCTAGATGGTCTAAGAACCATTGGGGCAGGGACTCCAAGCAGGATTGCCCAGTCAGAGGCTCAGGTAGGGTCCACAGAACTGGACCACATGAGGACAATAATAGCCAGATTATCAAAGGAAAAATTAAATGTATCCACCATAGGGAAAAAAAACATCAGCCATGGTTAATCAACCATCCTAAGTGTAGTGACTAGCATACTGTATAACACTGCCCCGGAAGGGGCAAGTACAGTAGCCTGGATTTTGTAAAAGAATTGCCAGACATCCATATGTCAGAAAAGGATGCGAAATTCGCCTGGGGAATCCGGGAGAGACTACACCGACATGTAGAAACCAGCTACCAGCAGAAAACAATGAAACCCCCAAGGAAAGGGGGAAGGAACTGACAGGTGAAGACAACGGCAAGGCCCAAGCGAACGGCACTTCTGTCATGTAGCACAACTAATCAGAGAACATAAGGGAGTACCAAGAACACCCAGACCATGGAAGAACTACATGACCATGTCCGATACCAGAGCGAGCAGCGGAAAATTCCACCCACCAAGTAGGTGTATGGCGCTCACTAGTCCTGTCACAGCCATATCAGAGAGGACGTCCAGCGATGACCCGAAAACTGTGGTAGCGGCTGGTGTTCACAATGCTTCGTATCCCTGCAGGATAGAACATCCAGTGGTGATCCAGGTACTCTGCCAGGACTGGGCCATGTAACTCTGAAAACAAAGCAGAGAGGCAGTAACAACAACGCGAGTACTCCATCCATGAAATGGGGTAACGCGGCTGTGCGGAATACAGTAGTACTGTATAGGGTTGACAAAGAACAAACCGAGCATGATAGCCAACAACCTGCCCATGGCGGAGGGAGTGTGGTTGTCTGGTGCATAACAGGACTGAGAAGTAATGCGTCAAGCAATAAAGTAAAAATCATGCCTAGTACAAGGGCAATGAGAAGAATTGGTGCACTAGGAGGGCCTGGTTCAGGAGGTACTGCACGGGTGTCAGATCTGAACAGGCCAGCCATATACTGGATCTAACAATTGCAACTCTACATATGGTTACCAGGTACATACTAAAACCAGGATGGTTTGTCAAGGATGAGGTAAAGGAGGAAATACTAAACTAACAAGCAGGAGGGAAAGGGAAAGCCACTAGGCCTCAAAGCTAGGGAAAGGAAAAGGTCACCTCCTGGTAACCCTACTCCTGGCCCTGACTCCTAACCGTATGGGCAACCCTTGAAGGTAGAAATGCCCATACCCTGGAACCCTAGAGAGCCCTAAGAATATTGTCAGGGCTGAGGCAACCCGTTCCTTCCCAGATGAAGGAACAGGCGTCTCCCTGAGACCCAGTTACAAAAAGCAAGGAAGGGAAAACAAAACACAAACAAACGCGACACTTAACTTCTGTAGTAATGGAAGAGCAGGAACACTAGAGACGACCTCACACCAGCTCTGCCAAACCCAAATTAAGCTATTTACCGCACAGTCAGAAGGGTTGGGCAACACTTAATAGGGTAGAGTAATGAGTACTAAGCTACACTTGAAACAGGGGATGAGGTCATAAACCAACACTGAATAAAGAGTAATCAAAGAGGATGTTCGATTTCTCCACGTTCCGCCAGTCTCCTTGATATTCTGACATCTGTCACAGAAGGGACCGTGACAGTACCCCCCCCTTCTACGGGTGACCTCCAGGCACCCAGGACCGACCTTATCAGGATGAGCTCTGTGAAAGGCCTTCACAAGACGATTTGCATTAACATCAGCCGCTGGAACCCACATCCTCTCCTTTGGTCCATACCCTTTCCAGTGGACGAGATACTGGAGGGCTCTACGGAGAACTCGGTAGTCCAGAATCCTGTTGAACTGAAATTCTAAATTACTGTCCACCATGACAGGAGCGGGAGGCAAGGACGACGGCTCAACAGGTTCGACATATTTTTTCAACGACTTATTAAATATGTTATGAATTTTTAAAGCCTGAGGAAGTTCAAGATGGAAGGCTACAGGGTTAACAATGGCAATGATCTTATATGGACCAATAAATGTTGTGCCCAACTTCCAAGAAGGTACCTTAAGCTTAATGTTTCTTGTGGACAGCCACACAATCACCCACTCTCAGGTCCAGACCATTCATACGTCTCCTGTCAGCCACACTCTTATACTTGTTGCCCATCTTTTGAATACCAGAAGTTTGGGAACCAGAAAATGTGCCAAACTGTGGATGGAACCCATATGCCCCAAAAAACGCGACTTATCAGTGGACTCCTGTCTACGGTTATTAATGGCGAACTCAGCTAACGATAAGAATGAAGACCACTCCTCCTGATTCTCCGAAAACAAAACATCTCAAGTAAGTCTCCAGATTCTGATTAGTGCGCTCAGTCTGTCCGTTCGACTGAGGATGAAAAGCTGAAGAAAAGGACAATTGTACCCCCAGTTGAGTACAGAACGCTTTCCAGAATCTGGACACAAACGGAGTCCCCCGATCAGACACCACATCAGAGGGAATGCCGTGTAGTTTCACAATGTTATCAATGAACACCTGTGCAAGAGTTTTGGCATTAGGTAGAGCAGATAATGCTATAAAATACGCCATCTTACTAAAAAGATCAATTACCACCAGAATCACGTTTTTTCCCGCAGAATTCGGTAAATCCGTGATAAAATCCATGAACAAATGAATCCAAGGTCTGGACGGGATGGGTAACGGAAGAAGGGATCCGGAAGGCCGAGTATGTGTCACCTTAGCACTAGCACAGATCCAACAGGCTGACACATAGTTCTTAACACATCTACGCAGCCCCGGCCACCAAAATCTACAAGAGATGAGATCGACAGTGAATTTGCTCCCAGGGTGTCCAGCAAGCACCAACAGTGATGTTCGTCGAACACCTTGTGACGTAATTCGGAGGGAACAAACAATTTCCCCGGAGGACAAGAGTCCGGAGCATCCTCTTGGGCCTCCAACATCTTAGCCTCAAGATCAGGATATAGGGCGGAAATGACTACCCCTTCAGACAAATAGGACTATGATCTTTAGAATCCCCCCCCCCCAGGAAAGCTATGCGACAAAGCATCCGCCTTGACATTCTTAACCCGGGGGCGATAGGTGACAATGAAGTTAAATCTGGTGAAAAACAGCGACCATCTGGCCTGCCTTGGGTTCAGTCATTTAGCCGACTCCAGGTAAGCCAATTCTTATGATCAGTAATCACCGTAATAGGATGAATTGCTCCTTCTAACCAATGACACCATTCCTCAAAAGCTAACTTAATGGCCAGCAATTCCCTATTACCCACATCATAATTTCTTTCAGCAGTCGAGAGTGTTTTGGTGAAGGATCCTGCGACAAAACTGCTCCCAGCCCTACCTCGGACACATCAACCTCTACAATGAATGGCTGAGACACGTCCGGTTGCACCAGAATAGGGGCTGAAGCTAAACATTCCTTCACTGCAGAAATGGCTTGTAATGCCGCCTCAGACCAAACAGCGACATCGGCACCTTTCCTAGTCATGTCTGTTAAAGGTTTAACCACAGTCAAATAGTTCAAGATGACGATGAAGGAACAGGCGTCTCCCCGAGGCTTAGTAACAAAAAGCAAGGAAGGGAAAACAAGGAACACCATAGACGACCTCACACCAGCTCTGCCAAACCCAAATGAAGCTATCTACCGCACAGTCAGAAGGGTGGGGCAACACTAAATAGGGTAGAGCAGTGTTTCCCAACCAGTGTGCCTCCAGCTGTTGCAAAACTACAACTCCCAGCATGCCCGGACAGCCTTTGGCTGTGCGGGCATGCTGGGAGGTATAGTTTTGCAACAGCTGGAGGCACACTGGTTGGGAAACACTGGGGTAGAGTAATGAGTACTAAGCTACACCTGAAACAGGGGATGAGGTCACAAGCAAACACTAAATAAAGAGTAATCAAAGAGGCTGTTAGATTCCTCCATGCTCCGCCAGTCTCCTTGATCTCCTGACATCTGTCACAGGAAGGACATTGCTTAAGAAAGACCAGAGATGGTCGAAACGTCATTATCTTTATGCTGCTGATACAAATAAAGTAACCGGATTTTTCACATAAATTGACGAGTGCTGTGGATTTCTACATATTACAAGAAGGTACCGTGACAGGTTTGTCGGATACAGTGCCTTGAGATAGTACAAGTACACCGCCGATGACGACGGTAATGGGGTGCCAGATGCATACTAGAACCAGAAAGAGTGATGAATACAGTGTCTGGGGATGGTACCATCACTCCGCATGAAGAGGGGCCACATGATTGCCTAGCACACATTAGAGCCTGGAAAGGGCAATGCAGGAGCCGTATGGGCCACAGAATGTACCAATAGGGCACAGCACTTGGAGATACTACAAATACTCCGCCTGAGAATAGGAGTAATCTGGCTGCATGACGCACACTATAATGAGAGTGGAGACATGGCTACAGCATCTGGAAACGGTATAGGTACTCCGCTTGATAAAGGAGTAATATGACTGCGTGATGCACACTAGAACCAGACAAGTGTGATGGCTACAGCATTTGGAGATGGTACTGGTACTCCACCAATAATATGAGTAATATGGTGCATGGGGCGCAATGGAACCAGACAGGTGAAATGGCTATAGCACATGAAGATGGTACAGGTACTCAGTTTAATAAGGAAGTAATATGGTTGTGTGGTGCACACTAGCACCAGGATGGTGTATTGGCTACTGCGTCTGAAAAAGTAATACGGTGGCCTGGAACACTTTCCGACTAGGAGGGTGTGTTGAATATAGCTCCTGGTAATAGTGAAACTACTCCAGCTTAAAGGAGATATATTGGAACCAGAAAAGTCTGTCGGATACAGCATTTGGCAGTGTACGCCTTACCCCAGTGTTAAGGGTAAGGCGTACATACCTGGGACACCACATAAGTGTCCCGACGTGCTAAACATGGTGGCGGGTAAAGCACCACCTACTAGAGAGGTGGCAAGCTGACTTACCTGTGCGGATAACTACTTGTGCAACCAGGAGAGTGCCTTCTGAAAATCCACTAAAGTGGGGTGCGAACCCTGGGGAGGAGAGGTTCCTCAGTGGACATTTGTCTTTGACCACCCAGAGAGATTCTTTATGGTGGAAGACCACCTGATGCTCTGCTCAGAGTCAGAATCGGTGTAGAGGAGTTCCCCGATGACGCAGAAGAAACCTGAGGCGTTTCCCTCTGTGTTAGTCCTGGGAGGAAACCAGGATGCCGGGGATGAGCCGGACCTATGAGGGGAGACCCTAGGCTGCTACTGGACTCTGCCCCCTGATATGGACTGAGTCAGGAAGCAAAGGACTCCCGGGGAAGCCGATGCTGCCGCATGAGGGCAGGGAAGACCGCCATAATATTATCATAGCTGAGAATGGTCGCAGGCTACGGTGGAGGTGAGGGACCCACGTGGGGAGAAGGTGACCCCTGAACAGAGTTCAGGTTAACCCGACTGAGCCCAGGATCCAGTCACCACCTGCAGGCCAGCCAGACCAATAACACAGCAACCCCCAGCCAACGCAGGAGCAGATGCAACCCAGGGGGAGGGATGGAGGGAAAGGGGACCTGCCACAGATTGAACCACCGAACAGGAGCCCAAGATAATATGTCCCACTAATGACGCTACATGCGGGCGGGGGGCACTGTGAAGATGGGGAAGCACCCTCTGGGAAGAAGGACATCTCGTCCTCCCACCGGAAATTCAGTGCAGAGACCTCTAAAAGGCCATGAGGGAGGCGACACCCCTAGAATAAAAACAGGCTCCAAAAGGCTACAAAAAAGGGTAGACATGGAAAGGGGGTCAAAGCAACCCCCATTGGTGAGAAAAATGACCCAATAGAACCCCTGGATGGCAGGGAAAAAAAATATAAAAAAATCGGAAAACAGATGCGGCCTCGTCACAGCCGGAGGCGGGGACTAAACTAGATGCCGCAGCCGAAAATGAAGCACCCTAAGCAGGCGGACACCGCGGGACCCGAGGTGGGGAGCTAAGGGGGGGAATCATAGCAACCCCCATAGAGAAAAAATTAGCCACACAGAGATCCTGGATGCCAGGAAAAAGGCGGGAACTGGCGCGGCCTAGTTCAGGCACAAGCCGGGGACTAGAGTAATTAGGAAGCCAAGGAAGGTAAGGACAGCCAGGGGTGAGGGGACCCCAATAGAGTATGGATGGATTGGGAGGGAAGGAGTCCCTAACTAGGGCAGGGAGCATACTTACCATCTGGCGTCTTCGGGCACCGCAGGGTCACCCCTTTGGTAAACTCACACAAGAGTGGGATTACCGGTACCCCACTGCGGATGCAGTAATGGGGGACTGGGTGACCGGCGAGGTACTGAGGTACATGCACGCAGGGGGTGCTACTAAACTGAAAATCTGTGGGGTGATCTGAGGAGGGCTGTGCACAGGAGATGCCCTCGCAATCGGACAGATTTGGAGTGTTTTTGCAAAGAAGAGTGTGCAAATCTTGCCAAGTCAAAATGTGCCATGCTGATAGACTCATACCCAAAAAGACTGAGTGCTGTAATAAAATCAAAAGGTGCTTCAACAAAGTATTAGTCTAAGGGTGTGCAGACTTATGCAACCATTATTTTATTTTTATTGTACAGCTTATAGGTCACATTAAAAGGTGGAAAAAGTTCTGAAATAGAAGGTTAAAGTGGTCTCAGCAATGTGTAGGTTGCCGAGACAGTTTTGTTAAGTTTATGGGCTGGATTTTATTGGACTGGGAGAAGGTAAGATTGTTTGAGGGACCTCCCCAGTCCACCCAAATCCGGGGCAGGTTTTCCCCTAGCCTGAGGCCAGCTGGGATCATCAAGAGGAAATAAAGCACAGTCCAGGCTGTCAGTCTGGGGAGAGTAATGCCTGGAGAAAGCCTGGGAAGATGGCTGCGCTGCTGGCTAGAGAAGCCGAATTCTCTGTGTGACCTGTGTTCAATAGGTGAGTTAGGATCTTCACTGTATTATCCAGAGCCCAGACGGGCAGGTGTTTATTTTGGTTTGGTTTAGGTTTTGTATTGGATAATTACTGCATGAGTGATTATCTTTCAGCTGGCAACAAGTTATTTAACCCCAACTGGTGCAATGAGTTGCTTCTCATTTCTTAAACAACCATGTAGAAAGACACATCTCGTGGTCGTGGAAAAGATGTTAGTCTGTTTGAGAAGGGTCAGATCATTGGCATGCATCAAGCAGAGAAAACATCTAAGGAGATTGCAGAAACTACTAAAATTGGGTTAAGAACTGTCCAACGCATCATTAAAAGGATAGTGGGGACCAATCGTATTCGAGGAAGAAATGTGGCGGGAAAAAAATCCTGAATGATCGTGGTCGGCGATCACTTATACGTTTCGTGAAATCAAATCGAAAAAAAAACAACAGTAGAACTCAGGGCTATGTTTAATAGTGAAAGTAAGAGCATTTCCACACGCACAATGCGAAGGGAACTCAAGGGATTGGGACTGAACAGCTTCGTAGCCGTAAGAAAACCACTAATCAATGAGGCAAACCAGAAAAAAGGCTACAATTTGCTAGGGAGCATAAAGATTGGACTCTGGAGCAATGGAAGAAGGTCCTGTGGTCTGATGAGTCCAGATTTACCCTGTTCCAGAGTGATGGGCACATCAGGGTAAGAAGAGAGGCAGATGAAGTGATGCCCCCATCATGCCTACTGCCTACTGTACCAGCCTGTGGGGGCAGTGCTATGATCTGGGGTTGCTGCAGTTGGTCAGGTCTAGGTTCACCAACAGTATGTGCTCCAAGAATGAGGTCAGCGACTACCTGAACATACTGAATGACCAGGTTATTACATCAATGGATTTGTTCTTCCCTGATGGCATGGGCATATTCCAAGATGACAATGCCAGGATTCATCGGACTCAAATTGTGAAAGAGTGGTTCAGGGAGCATGAGACATCATTTTCTCACATGGATTGGCCATCACAAAGTCCAGACCTCAACCCCATTGAGAATATTTGGGATGTGCTGGAGGAGGCTTTGCGCAGCGGTCAGACTCTGCCATCATCAATGCAACACTGGATGGAAATAAATCTTGTGACATTGCAGAAGCTTATCGAAGGACTTATATATATATATATATATATTTTTTAATCCAACCATTTAATTTCATTTCATGGGGAGTTGCAGACTCTGTTCATGATGCTGCCTTAATAACTCAAAGCTAATTTAGCAGTTACAAAAATTAAAATGAATGTTAAAAAAGCAAACTTCTTACACTAACGCCAGTATCTGTTTATTGTGCAGATATATCAGGCATACAGAAGGTTCGGAAAATGCAGTGGGTTATACAAATCTGGGGAAAATGCTCAATTTATAGGGTGCATTAACTTTTTGGCTTCCATCTAAACGGCCATATCTAATCTACCCGGTCCCCTTGGCCGTACACAGGCACAATAATACCTACAATGGGAATACAGCACATTACTACGGTATATCCTGCTATGCAGGTGCAGACATACTTGTATATCCAATGGAGGAGAAGTATTGTCACCTGCAGCTCCTTAGTTCTGAAACGTTCACCCTTCCCTGTGTGACAAGTGCATTTCAAAATGGACCCCTCTTAGGCTACTTTCACACTAACGTTTTTGCAGATCCCTCATGGATCTGCAAAAAAAAACACTTCTGTTACAATAATACAACCGCATGCATCAGTCATGAACGGATCTGGTTGTATTATGTCTTCTATAGCCATGACGGATATGTCATGAACACCATTGAAAGTCAATGGCGGACGGATCCGTTTTCTATTGTTCCAGATTGTGTCAGAGAAAACGGATCCGTCCCTATTGACTTACATTGTGTGCCAGGACGGATCAGTTTGGCTCCGCATCCCGGGACAGAAAAATGCGGCAGGCAGTGTTTTGGTGTCGGCCTCCAGAGCGCAATGGAGACTGAATGGAGGCAAACTGATGCATTCTGAGCGGATCCTTTTCCATTCAGAATGCATTAGGGCAAAACTGATCCGTTTTGGATCTGAACGGATCTCACAAACTGAAAGCCAAAACGCTAGTGTGAAAGTAGCCTTATGGGTAAAGGCAGCCATTTTTATGTGGTACATCAATATTTAACTCACCAATAATGAGTACATCCTATATATAAAGGCTTTTCCACAGTGAGAAGCCCCAGGTGGGATACTGACTGAGCACACATAATGGCTGCCTCAACCATGTAGCCAACAGGTCCACTGTACGATCAAGTACTCACATGAGGGAATGGAGAAGCCATATAAGTCATTTTACATCATTTCCTAACACTTTGAATATCATGGAATATGACCACCTACAGTAAAGCCAGGTAAAGAGGGAAATATATAATACAAATATACACAAGGCCTTGTTAGCATTGAAAAGTAGAATAAATATTGGTATTTTTGCACATCTAGTTTAGTCTTTTTCTTAAAACTGTTGTTTTCTGGTCCAGGGTCTTCACTTTTCGGTAGAGAAGGCTCGTTTCATCATTGGAGGTGCAGACTTTCCAACATCAAACATGATTTCAAGAGGCGGGTTGTTAAGACAGCACCAGTCAGGAATACGGCCCGTCTGGTTGTAATATTCTTTAGACACAGAGCGGCTGCCGAGGATATCCTGAAGAGCTCCAAATATCGCTCCTGGATGGTGAAAGAGATTGAGAATAATCACTGCATGTAATGGGAGTGACGTAAATGCAAGTGAGGTACCCTTTCTGCTGAGATGTCAATGCATGTGAAGTATACTAATCCACTGCACATCTTGGGGGTACTCCATTGCATACACACCATTATACTACTAGTAGTCATCACATTATGTCATGATCAAAGTTTGACAAAGGTTACAAAGCCATTTCCAGCTCTCTGGAGCTCCATCACTACCTAGGAACAGCGGTGAATGTCTCTATTAAAAGTTAATCTGTCACCGGGCTTATACTGTTTGTCATTTACTTTTATCATCTTGCAGTAGTTTCCGTAAAATCACTTTATTAGATCCAGCATGAGAAGTGGGTGGACTTATCACATTTATGACAGCCAGTCTCCCCTGTCCTCCTGATTGACAGCTTTTCTCACTGTGGCTAGGGGAGAACGCTGTAAATCAGCAGCTGGTGGACTGGGTGACGGCGGTTTATGAATTTTTAGGACTCCAACTTATTAGAAAATCTCCCCAGAACCCCTAAATCTGATAAAATGATACAAGAATATAAGATGACTGCTTAATCCCCCTCCACTGACTGCACAGCCATTCTGTCCTCACCTGTAGTCTGTACATGGCCTCAGCAGTATAGGGGATCAGAAGACTGAGGTGAGGAATGGCAGCAAAGGGATTAAGTGGGGAGTATAGGTTATCAGATTTAGGCCTCATGCACATGACCGTAGCCATGTTGCGGCCCGCAAACTGCGGATCTACAAAGTATGAATACTAGTTGTGTGCATTCTGCAATTTTCTCTCACCCATCAGTAGAAATGGCTAATGTGGTCTACAAAACAGACAAGTTTAGGACGTGTTCTATCACTTGTGGAATGACCACATGGATGCGGACAGCACGCGGATGTCACCTGTCTGCTGTCCGCATTTTTTGCGGCCCCACAGAAATGAACGGTTCCGCATGCGAAGCCAATCAAAAATATGGTTCTGTTATTGAGGCCCAAGTCCGATAACTCTTTCAGTAAAGTATTATTTTATGGAGACTAATAAAAGTGACAACCCACTATAATCTAGGTATGCTGACCTCAGACAGGGCAGCATAAACATGGTGACAGATCCTCTTTAACCACCTCAGCCCCCAGTGCTTAAACACCCTGAAAGACCAGGCCACTTTTTACACTTCTGACCTACACTACTTTCACCGTTTATTGCTCGGTCATGCAACTTACCACCCAAATGAATTTTACCTCCTTTTCTTCTCACTAATAGAGCTTTCATTTGGTGGTATTTCATTGCTGCTGACATTTTTACTTTTTTTGTTATTAATCGAAATTTAACGATTTTTTTGCAAAAAAATGACATTTTTCACTTTCAGTTGTAAAATTTTGCAAAAAAAACGAGATCCATATAGAAATTTTGCTCTAAATTTATAGTTCTACATGTCTTTGATTAAAAAAAAATGTTTGGGTAAAAAAAAAATGGTTTGGGTAAAAGTTATAGCGTTTACAAACTATGGTACAAAAATGTGAATTTCCGCTTTTTGCAGCAGCTCTGACTTTCTGAGCACCTGTCATGTTTCCTGAGGTTCTACAGTGCCCAGACAGTACAAACACCCCACAAATGACCCCATTTCGGAAAGTACACACCCTAAGGTATTCGCTGATGGGCATAGTGAGTTCATAGAACTTTTTATTTTTTGTCACAAGTTAGCGGAAAATGATGATTTTTTTTTTTTTTTCTTACAAAAAGTCTCATATTCCACTAACTTGTGACAAAAAATAAAAACTTCCATGAACTCACTATGCCCATCACAAAATACCTTGGGGTCTCTTCTTTCCAAAATGGGGTCACTTGTGGGGTAGTTATACTGCCCTGGCATTCTAGGGGCCCAAATGTGTGGTAAGGAGTTTGAAATCAAATTCTGTAAAAAATGACGAGTGAAATCCGAAAGGTGCTCTTTGGAATATGGGCCCCTTTGCCCACCTAGGCTGCAAAAAAGTGTCACACATCTGGTATCTCTGTATTCAGGAGAAGTTGAGGAATGTGTTTTGGGGTGTCTTTTTACATATACCCATGCTGGGTGAGATAAATATCTTGGTCAAATGCCAACTTTGTATAAAAAAAAAAAATGGGAAAAGTTGTCTTTTGCCAAGATATTTCTCTCACCCAGCATGGGTATATGTAAAATGACACCCCAAAACACATTCCCCACCTTCTCCTGAGTACGGAGATACCAGATGTGTGACACTTTTTTGCAGCCTAGGTGGGCAAAGGGGCCCATATTCCAAAGAGCACCTTTCGGATTTCACAGGTCATTTTTTACAGAATTTGATTTCAAACTCCTTACCACACATTTGGGCCCCTAGAATGCCAGGGCAGTATAACTACCCCACAAGTGACCCCATTTTGGAAAGAAGACACCCCAAGGTATTCGCTGATGGGCATAGTGAGTTCATGGAAGTTTTTATTTTTTGTCACAAGTTAGTGGAATATGAGACTTTGTATGAAAAAAATAAATAAATAAATAAATCAGCATTTTCCACTAACTTGTGACAAAAAATAAAAAATTCTAGGAACTCTCCATGCCCCTCACGGAATACCTTGGGGTGTCTTCTTTCCAAAATGGGGTCACTTGTGGGGTAGTTATACTGCCCTGGCATTTTCCAGGGGCCCTAATGTGTGGTAAGTAGGTAAATGACCTGTGAAATCCTAAAGGTGCTCTTTGGAATATGGGCCCTTTTGCCCACCTAGGCTGCAAAAAAGTGTCACACATGTGGTATCGCCGTATTCAGGAGAAGTTGGGGAATGTGTTTTGGGGTGTCATTTTACATATACCCTTGCTGGGTGAGAGAAATATCTTGGCAAAAGACAACTTTTCCCATTTTTTTATACAAAGTTGGCATTTGACCAAGATATTTCTCTCACCCAGCATGGGTATATGTAAAATGACACCCCAAAACACATTCCCCAACTTCTCCTGAGTACGGCGATACCAGATGTGTGACACTTTTTTGCAGCCTAGATGCGCAAAGGTGCCCAAATTCCTTTTAGGAGGGCATTTTTAGACATTTGGATACCAGACTTCTTCTCACGCTTTGGGGCCCCTAGAATGCCAGGGCAGTATAAATACCCCACATGTGACCCCATTTTGGAAAGAAGACACCCCAAGGTATTCAATGAGGGGCATGGCGAGTTCATAGAAAAAAAAAATTTTTGGCACAAGTTAGCGGAAATTGATATTTTTAATTTTTTTCTCACAAAGTCTCCCGTTCCGCTAACTTGGGACAAAAATTTCAATCTTTCATGGACTCAATATGCCCCTCACAGAATACCTGGGGGTGTCTTCTTTCCGAAATGGGGTCACATGTGGGGTATTTATACTGCCCTGGCATTCTAGGGGCCCTAAAGCGTGAGAAGAAGTCTGGAATATAAATGTCTAAAAAATTTTACGCATTTGGATTCCGTGATGGGTATGGTGAGTTCATGTGAGATTTTATTTTTTGACACAAGTTAGTGGAATATGAGACTTTGTAAGAAAAAAAAAAAAAAAATTCCGCTAACTTGGGCCAAAAAAATGTCTGAATGGAGCCTTACAGAGGGGTGATCAATGACAGGGGGGTGATCAATGACAGGGGGGGTGATCAATGACAGGGGGGGGTGATCAATGACAGGGGGGGGTGATCAATGACAGGGGGGTGATCAGGGAGTCAATATGGGGTGATAACCACAGTCATTGATCACGCCCGTGTAAGGCTTCATTCAGACGTCCGTATGCGTTTTGCGGATCCGATCCATCTATCAGTGCATCCGTAAAAATCATGCGGACATCTGAATGGAGCTTTACAGGGGGTTGATCAATGACAGGGGGGTGATCAGGGAGTCTATATGGGGTGATCACCACAGTCATTGATCACGCCCCTGTAAGGCTTCATTCAGACGTCCGGATGCGTTTTGCGGATCCGATCCATCTATCAGTGCATCCGTAAAAATCATGCGGACATCTGAATGGAGCTTTACAGGGGGTTGATCAATGACAGGGGTGTAATCAATGACAGGGGGGTGATCAGGGAGTCTATATGGGGTGATAACCACAGTCATTGATCACGCCCCTGTAAGGCTTCATTCAGACGTCCGGATGCGTTTTGCGGATCCGATCCATCTATCAGTGCATCCGTAAAAATCATGCGGACATCTGAATGGAGCTTTACAGGGGGGTGATCAGGGAGTCTATATGGGGTGATCACCACAGTCATTGATCATGCCCCTGTAAGGCTTCATTCAGACGTCCGGATGCGTTTTGCGGATCCGATCCATCTATCAGTGCATCCGTAAAAATCATGCGGACATCTGAATGGAGCTTTACAGGGGGGTGATCAGGGAGTCTATATGGGGTGATCACCACAGTCATTGATCATGCCCCTGTAAGGCTTCATTCAGACGTCCGGATGCGTTTTGCGGATCCGATCCATCTATCAGTGGATCCGTAAAAATCATGCGGACGTCTGAATGGAGCTTTACAGGGGGGTAATCAATGACAGGGGTGTAATCAATGACAGGGGTGTAATCAGGGAGTCTATATGGGGTGATCACCACAGTCATTGATCACGCCCCTGTAAGGCTTCATTCAGACGTCCGGATGCGTTTTGCGGATCCGATCCATCTATCAGTGGATCCGTAAAAATCATGCGGACGTCTGAATGGAGCTTTACAGGGGGTTGATCAATGACAGGGGGGTAATCAATGACAGGGGGGTGATCAGGGAGTCTATATGGGGTGATCAGGGGCTAATAAGGGGTTAATAAGTGACGGGGGGGGGGGTGTAGTGTAGTGTAGTGGTGCTTGGTGGGACTTTACTGAGCTACCTGTGTCCTCTGGTGGTCGATCCAAACAAAGGGGACCACCAGAGGACCAGGTAGCAGGTATATTAGACGCTGTTATCAAAACAGCGTCTAATATACCTGTTAGGGGTTAAAAAAAAACACATCTCCAGCCTGCCAGCGAACGATCGCCGCTGGCAGGCTGGAGATCAACTCTCTTACCTTCCGTTCCTGTGAGCGCGCACGCCTGTGTGCGCGCGTTCACAGGAAATCTCGCGTCTCGCGAGATGACGCATATATGCGTGACTCTGCGCAGGGCTGCCACCTCCGGAACGCGATCCTGCGTTAGGCGGTCCGGAGGTGGTTAAAGGGAACCTGTCACCGGGATTTTGTGTATAGAGCTGAGGACATGGGTTGCTAGATGGCCGCTAGCACATCCGCAATACCCAGTCCCCATAGCTCACGGACAGGACTCATCTCAGGTTAATTTGCATATGTATAAAATCGGGTTTTTTACACAATAAAAGCACACAGAGCTATGGGGACTGGGTATTGCGGATGTGCTAGCGGTGATGTAGCAACCTATGTCCTCAGCTCTACACACAAAATCCCGGTAACAGGTTCCCTTTAATGGTCAACATGCTAAAATGACTCCAGGAGAACACGGACAACTTCTTGTGCGGTGAGATATAATTCCGTAAGTCAATTACTCATATTACCTCCTAGCCAGGCCACAAAGTTTGGCTTTGCAGGTGGACTGTGAACCTTGAAGGTCTTGGTGGCGAGGGCTTCTTTATATTTTGGCTTTTCCACCAAGAATCGTATCTCTGCCATTAACCGGTGTAGAAATCCTGGCAGCATCGATGTACCTCCAGTGACTACAATGTTCTCAGACAGTTGTTTCCTAGTATCTATTGGGCACTAACACAAAGGATGACATGAACATTAACAGGCAATAGTCTAAAATGACCAGTCACAAATCTGTCATGGACAAATTAAATGCAACTCATTACGGTATGCTTAACGGCTTCTAATTACAATGATACTAATGAAAACCAAGATCCACAAACAGCACAAGTCTCTTCACTGGGCAAAACCCATGATCTGGAAATGTGAAATCTGTACCTATCACAGGGCTACCACTTGTTATCAGCCGATCAGTCAATGGGGTTGTCCAGGCTGGCTGTTTCGGGTCTCCAGTTACTTACACCTATGTGTCACCATGGGGACATATTAATGAATGAATGCAGTTATACAGACTTCCATCTGTGTCCTACCTCTACAGAGGGGTTGTTTGCAGTGAGACGTATGGAGACACATCAGTCTTCCAACAAGCTGCATTCACAAAAGGATTTGACCTTTTTTTACTCGAAATGACCTGGTCGTGTCTGCCTCTTACAGACACTTGTCTAAGGCTTCTTGCACATGACTGAAAACCATGGATCTGCAAAATATGGATACGGCCTGTGTGCTGTTCGCATTTTGTTGAGGATCTATTGACTTCAATGGGTCCGCATCTCGTAGACATGTACAGGACATGTTCTATCTTTTGCTGAATGGACATACAAATGCAGAAAGCACACAGATGACTTCCATGTGCTTTCTGCATCTGTTTGTCTGTCCTGCAAAAGACAGAACATGTCCTGTACTTGTCCGCAAAATGTGGACCCATTTAGGTCATATTTCGCGAATCTGCAGTTTGCAGACCGCAAAACAGATTTGGACGTGTGCATAAAACCGAAGACTAATTAGACTAGTGTATGTGGACAGGGTATAGCCCTCCTGGGAGGAGCAATACTTATTTTTATTTTTTTATTTCTGGTGTTGACCTCCTAGACGCTGGGCCTATACCCATGGTGCTGTTTCCTCCAATGATATTAACGAGAATTGTTTTTTTATATTAAAATTTTTATTTCAGATGATTAAAGGCTGTGTTACCTGTACAAGCGAGTCCAGTATTAAAGTGGCAACAGACTTCTCTTCATTGTCCTGCTCGAATAACATCTCGACCACAGAGTCTCTGTCAATGAAAAGCAGACATTATGTAAAAATCCCACAATATCTCCAAGATCTTCATTAAGGCTTTTAAAGGGTATGTGTCATTAAAATGTTAAACTTTTTTTTTTTTACGTCTCTCTCTGTACTTGTGGGTAGTTATAGATTGTTTATAAAAAACAATCTTAAAATCCTGCAGTTTTTACACTGGCCACTAGGCCTAGAATACGGTATGTCAGTATTTCCTGTATTTTGAGAATAGTCACATGGCCCACAGACACAGTAGATAGGAGGGGACCTCAGACTTCTATGTGACCTGTGCAGAGGTCAGGAGAAGTAGATAATCTTTGATAACTATTGATTGAGAATGGTGGATCATGCATTATCTATATACAGGTAATATATAGTGGGGTATATATAACATTAACATGAGAACTGGGAAAACAGCAGTTCCACCATTCATTTTGCGTTTTAAATTTACAATGTTCACCATGCGACATAACTAGCGCAATTCTGTTATTCTTTGGGTCAGTACAATTACAGTGATACTGTTTTGAGTTTGTTTTTTTTTACTTCTTTTGCACAACAGTAGCTCATCTTGTTAAGTCGTCGCATTCCAAGAGCCAGGAATTTTGCAGGAAAAGATGTACATTTAATTTATGACGTAACATTTATTTTTTGGGGCAGGATGAATAGGAAAACAACTATGACATAATTACTATATATTTATTTTTATTTTTTTTAAACTGTTCACTGGACGATACAAATAAAGTTTATTCTTTATTATAGAGGGATGCAGCGAGCTGTTTTTACCACTTACTAAATAAAACCACTTTTTATGGAAAATAAAGTTTTTAAAAATAAACTTTAACATTATTCTTTTTTGTAGTCCCACTAAAAAGATATGGCTTTTATAATGTACTTGTATGACAGGGAGTCCTGCTCCTTTAACTGCCCAGATGCCTTGGCCGCTATTGACCACGGATCTACAGAGATTAAGGGTTTGTGCAGCAACCTATATTGATGACCTATCCTCAGCATAAGTCATCAATATCTGATCAGAGAGACCCCCACGATCAGCTGTTTGAAGAGATGACGCGTAATGTAATAAAGGTGGAAGCTGCCCTCACCTGGAGCACCGCCTTCTCTTCCAACAGGATAGGTCATCATTATCTATTACTGGATAACCGTTTTAAGAGAGTAGCATTGGAGTTATCTCCAATGCCGGCCGTTACAGTGGGAGCCTGGCTTCAGTTAGTGCTGGGCTGCCGTGCTGATCCAGAGCGCTGCATCAGTGCAGCCTGTGAGGCCTGTTCAGTTCCAGGGTTGATAGTGGACGGCAGGGACTAAACCACACAGAGAGTAAACCTGCTTGTATAGATGTCAGTGACACCTACCTGTACAGGCGTTATTGCACCCCCTGGTCGGCAAAATGCATAAAGACATGGTTCGGTAAGTTTCGTGTGGAAGTACTTGACTTGTCCATGAAGAGCCCTGATCTCAACCCCATCCAACACCTTTTGGATAAACTAGAACAAACACTGCAAATCAGGCCCTCTCATCGAACGTCAGGGTCTGACCTCACAATGCTCTTTTGGAAAACTGGGCAGAAATTCCCACAGACACACTCCACAATCTTGTGGAAAGCCTTCCCAGAGGAGTGAAAGCTGTTTTAGGGGGGGACAAACTCCATATTAATGTCTATGGATTTAGCATGGGATGTGATAAAAGCTCCTGGAGATGTAATGTGCAGGTGTCCTAATACTTCTGTCCATATAGTGTATCATTATATACAGAAGGCTAGGCTGTAACTACTTTGTGACTGTAATCAAACCAGCAAACCTGATGGCTCCTTTTACATGCAGGATCTTCTGTCCATCCAGTGGGTAATCAACATCAGGAGGAGGTGCGGGGCGCTGAAACAAAAAAGGAGAAAACAAGTGCATCACAGACCTGACAGGTATCTGCATGGGTTGTAGATCAAAGAGGAGCGGTCCACTCTCCTGACATGTTTTAGGAAATAGTTGTATTCTTATAACTCTAAATTATACTGTTCCTCCGTTATTCCTCCAACAAATTTATGGATGCTTTAACAACTGGGTGTTACCATTCCTCTTGCAATCCACCTCCCTTCCCAGTAACACCCAGAGGAATGGGACACCAAAGACAAGATGCTCCAAAACTGTTATTTCATACAGAATACAATTACTTCATAAAAGGAGACTTTTGTATTACTTACCAGTAAAGTCTCTTTCTCGCTCTTCCTTGGGGGACACAGGAAACCATGGGTATAGCTCTGCTCCCTAGGAGGCGTGACACTAAGTGAAAGCTGTAAGCCCCTCCTCCATCAGCTATACCCTTCAGCCTGGAGAAGAGACTGCCAGTTGCGTGTCCAAGTAGTGAAAGATAACCACCAACCGGAAAAAGAACTGTCGAGCCCCAACGGGGGCAACCAAGCCGGAACCACAACTGTAACCCAAATGAAGGGCGGGTGCTGTGTCCCCCAAGGAAGAGCGAGAAAGAGACTTTACTGGTAAGTAATACAAAAGTCTCCTTTTCTCGCCCATATTCCTTGGGGGACACAGGAAACCATGGGACGTTCCAGAGCAGTCCCAGAAGGGAGGGACCAGAACAAACTAAACCAACACCAGAGGCATCAATCAACTGCCGCCTGCAACACCAGACGGCCCAAAGCAGCGTCAGCCGACGCATGAGTATGCACCCTGTAGAACTTGGTGAAGGTGTGCAAGGAGGACCAAGTGGCCGCCTTGCAAATCTGCTCCGTAGAAGCCCGATTCCTCTGAGCCCAGGAAGCCCCGACCGCTCTAGTGGAGTGAGCGGTAACACCAAGGGGCGGAACCTTGCCCTTGGCGAGATAAGCCTCAGTAACAGCCATCTTGACAAAACGGGCGATAGCAACTTTGGATGCCGCCATCCCTCTGCGCGACCCCTCCGGAACCACAAAGAGCGAGTCAGTATGCCTGAAAGAGCTGGTTACCTCCAGGTAAACCTTGAGCGCCCTGACAACGTCCAGGCGATGAAGCTTCCTCTCCCGCGGGTGGGAAGGGGAAGGACACAAAGAGGGGAGAACGATGTCCTCGTTCAGATGAAAGGCGGAGACCACCTTAGGAAGGAAGGAAGGGACCGGACGAAGAACCACCTTGTCCTGGTGGAACACTAGGAAAGGTTCCAGACAGGAGAGTGCAGCCAATTCGGACACCCTCCGAAGAGAGGTGACGGCTACAAGGAAAATAACCTTGCAGGACAGAAGTCGCAAAGAAACCGTCCGCAGAGGCTCGAAAGGAGAAGCCTGGAGCGCTGAGAGAACCAGGTTCAGGTCCCAGGGCGGTACCGGAGGGCAGTACGGGGGAACCGCGTGAGCCACGCCCTGAAGGAAGGTCTTGACAGGACCAAGGGGGGCCAGTGGGCGCTGAAACAAAATGGACAGCGCAGACACCTGACCCTTCAAAGAACTAAGGCCCAGACCTTGGGTAAGTCCGCTCTGCAGGAAGGACAAAACGGTGGGGAGAGAAAAGCGGAGCGGAGGAATCCCCAGATCGGCACAGAACCCCAAAAAGGTCCTCCAGGTCCTATAATAGATCCTAGAAGAGGACGGCTTACGGGCGCGGATCATGGTGCGGACGACGTCCGCAGAAAAACCCCTACGTGTCAGGACGGTGGTCTCAACAACCACGCCGTCAAACGTAGGGACCTTAAACGCGGGTGAAAGATCGGTCCCTGAGAGAGAAGATCTTCCCTGGCGGGCAGCGGCCAGGGCGCGTCTGCCAGGAGCAGCATGAGGTCGGCATACCAAGACCGGCGGGGCCAGTCCGGAGCGACCAGAATCACCGAGACGCCTTCCGCCGCGATCCTCCGAAGGACCTTGGGCAGGAGTGGGATGGGAGGGAATATGTATGGGCGCGCGAAGCCTCGCCAAGGAAGAACGAGGGCGTCGGCTCCGCAAGCTCCCGGATCCCTGGCCCTGGACAGATAGGCGGGGACCTTGTGATTGAATTTGGAGGCCATGAGGTCCACGTCCGGTATGCCCCAACGAAGGCAAATGGCCTCGAACACCTCCGGGTGAAGAGACCACTCGCCGGGGTCGACGGTGGTGCGACTGAGGAAGTCCGCCGCCCAATTGTCCACCCCTGGAATAAAAATTGCAGATAGGGCCGGGACGTGGGCTTCCGCCCAACGGAGAATGCTGGTGACCTCCCGCATTGCTGCAGCGCTGCGAGTGCCCCTCTGGTGGTTTATGTACGCCACGGCCGTGGCGTTGTCCGATTGCACACGAACTGGATGACCCTTCAGCAGATGAGTCCAGTGTCGCAGAGACAGAAGGGCCGCTCTCAGCTCCAGGACATTGAGAGTTTGGACTCCGATGGAGACCAAATGCCCTGGACGGATCGGGGAGGAAACACGCCTCCCCAGCCCAAGAGACTGGCATCGGTTGTAACCACCAACCAGTTGAGTGGCAGAAAGGACCTGCCCAGCAGAGGGGACTGTAACCACCAGCGGAGAGATGACCGCACCGGAGGCGATAGATGGAAGGGATGATCCAGAGACTCCCGCGATTTGTCCCAGGAGGAGAGGATCGCCCGTTGGAGAGGGCGGGAGTGAAACTGCGCAAATGGGATCGCCTCGAAGCAGGCAACCATCTGCCCCAAGACCCGCATGCAGAAGCGGAAGGACGGTCGACGGTGGAGAAGGAGACCCCGAACCGCCCCACGGAGGATCAGTCGTTTTTCCGAGGGAAGACGTACCTCCGCCGCTCCCGTGTCTAAAAGCATTCCCAGGAAGACCAGTTGTCTGGAGGGGGGAAGGGAGGACTTGGGGAAGTTGATGACCCAACCGAACCTCGCCAGAGTCTCTAGAGTGAGATCCACGCTGGCAACCGCTTGAGAAAGGGACGGAGCCTTGATAAGGATATCGTCCAAGTACGGTAGCAGAAAAACACCCCTGGAACGGAGTAAGGCCAAAACCGGGGCCAGGACCTTGGTGAACACCCGGGGGGCTGTTGCCAGCCCAAAGGGAAGGGCGACAAATTGGAAGTGGAGGTCCCCCACGGCGAATCGGAGGAAGCGATGGTGACACCGGGCTACCGGAACATGGAGGTAGGCATCCTGTATATCGATGGAAGACATGAAATCTCCCTGCTCCAGGGAAGCCACCGCGGAACGGAGGGACTCCATCCGAAACCGTCGAAGGAGGAGAAAACGGTTGAGCTTTTTGAGGTCCAAAATGGGTCGCACCGAACCTCCCTTCTTGGGAACTACAAAGAGGTTCGAGTAGAACCCTTGGAACCTTTCCTCTAGAGGAACGGGGGTAATCACCCCCCTGTCCAGTAAGGCTTGAACAGCCGCGGAGAACGCAGCCGCGCTTTTCGGGTCCCGCGGCGGGCGGGAGCGAAAGAACCGATCTGGAGGGAAGGACGCAAATTCGATTTTGGATCCGGAGGACACAATTTCGAGAGCCCAGGCGTCGGAGACGTGAGCCATCCAGACGTCCCTGAAAAGGAGGAGCCGGCCCCCCACCCGGGTGGGTGGGGGCGCGCCTTCAGGCAGAGGACTGCTTTGCTGCGGGTGTGCGGGCAGCCTGCGGCAGGAGGGCTGCGCCCGAAAAAACGGCTTCCTACGCTTATCCTGGGGAGGAGCCGAAGCGGCAGCTGTGGGGGGAGCCCCAGAGGTCCTGCGGGAGGACCGAAAACGAAACGCACCAGGGCGTCCGCGGGGGGCGCCCCTGGCTTGGGGTTGAGGAAGATGGGTGCTTTTACCACCCGTGGCCTCCGAAATAAGCTCGTCTAGGCGGACCCCGAAAAGGCGGGAACCCGCAAACGGTAGCCCCGCCAAGGAACGTTTGGAGGCAGCGTCCGCTTTCCAAACCTTCAGCCAGAGCTCCCTCCTGACGGAAACAGCCAGGGCGGAGGAGCGTGCAATAAGGGCTCCCGCATCAAGGGAGGCCTCACAAACAAAATTCCCGGCCCGAATAATAAGCTGGGCCAAGGAACGTAGGTCCTGGATGGGGACGTCCGAGTCCAACTCCTGTTCCAGCTGCGCACCCCAAGCAGAGATTGCTTTACCTGCCCAAGCAGAGGCAAAAACCGGTCTGAGAGCAGAACCGGAGGCAGCAAAAATGCCCTTGGAAAGGGTCTCCATGCGACGGTCCTCCGCTGACTGAAGAGAGGACCCGTCGGGAACAGGGATGGCCGTGTTTTTTGACAGACGGGCCACAGGGGGGTCCACCTTGGGTGGGGACGACCAGGTGGCCACGACATCGGCTGGAAAAGGATAGCAAATGTCCAGCTTCTTGGGGTTGACAAAACGGGCGTCCGGGCGAGCCCAAGCCTTAGACACCACGGAGGAGAAATCAGAGTGGATTGGAAAGACTTTTGAGGCCTGCCTGGGTCTGATAAAGGAGACACTAGCTGCGTCAGAGCTAGGGGGGGTCATCTTGCACCTTAAAGGTGTCACGAATATCAGAGATGAGTTGACCCATCGCTGAGGCTAGCTTGGACGGCAGGGCCGAGTCCATTTCCAAATCTGAAACCGCCAATTCACCTTCAGAGAGCGAATCCTTTGGAGAGGAGAGGCCCGTCTGAGTGCGCACGCGTGGCGGGGAGAGGGAGGCATCTGAGGAGGAGGCTCGCTCTACTCTAAGACGCTTCTGAGAGTGCCTAGCTCGGGAGGGGTCACTAAGAGAGAGTGAACCCGCTGCAGCGGCAGAAGCAGTGGACCCGGAGGGCGCGACAGTAAGAGTGGCGTCCTGCGGGGTAGGCGGCCTGTCTATTAGGCGGCCCACGACATGAGTGAGGCTTTCCACGGCCTGGGACAGGGATCTAGCCCAGTCAGGCGGGTCAGAGGAAGCAGGGAGCGACACAGCGGGCGACTGAGGCTGCGGTGGAGCTCGGCATGCAGTACAGTGCGGATCAGACTGCCCCCGGGGAAAGGGTTCCCTACAAGCAGTACAGGCATGGTTCCAAGGCTTGGCGGCTGCAGAAGGGTCTGACATGGTGGAAAAAGATGTTGCACTTAAAGTGGGAGACCCCAGAGAAAAAACGGAACGGGGATTACACCCAAGCAACAGTACTGGTGGCACGGAGGGGGTTAACAGTCCTACCAGACCCGGATTGCAAGCGGCAGCAGCAAGGGGAACAGACTGAAGGAGGCTGTGGAGGAGAGGCAGCGGCACGGAGATGAATGGCTTCAGGATCGGACGGCAGAGAGGATTCCACGCTGTGGAGCCCGACGAAACCGGAAGTAGCGGAGCGCATGTAGGAAGCTCCGCCCCCCTCTGCCGCGCCGAAGGAGAAGCAAATGATTTTAACCCCCAAGGTGGATGAAGTGCCGGCCTGAAATGGCGCCGTTCGCGCCAAGTAACGGCCCCCGCCGCGCCTGGATGTCGCAGACTGCCTCCTTGCCTACAGCCGTCCCCTGAAGGCAGCGTCCTTGCCAAGGACTTGCCCAAGACAAAGTCCCACCCCAAATGATGCCCGGTAAAGTTACCGGTCCCGATATGCCCATGGGGGGGGGATGTAGCAGTGGTGGGGGATGTAGCAGCGGTGGGGGATGTAGCAGCGGTGGGAGGGAGGAAGGGGAGGCTGGAGCAGCCACTCTCACCATACGCTGTCTTCGCCCTCAATCCATCCAGCGGGGTCACCCCTTCAGCTCCTGGCACCGCAGTGGCAGGAAGCCGGGGGAGGGACTTGGCGTGCGGGCGACCCTGAGCTGGCGGGACGCAGGGGAGCGAGGCTGCCCTGGTCCACCTTGTCTTCTGTGGGGGAGGCGGCAGTGCGGAATTACCGGCACTGGCGCAACTCAACCCCGGGAGAAACAGAGGGGTCTAATGCGCCTCTGTTGTCCCTGTAAGTAGAAAAAAATCGCATTAAAACAACAAATAACGCAAAAAATAAAAAATTATAGGAAAAACAACCCTGCATAAGCAGGGGGTGTCTTGCCCCCTTGGACACTAAGCAAAAACTGGCAGTCTCTTCTCCAGGCTGAAGGGTATAGCTGATGGAGGAGGGGCTTACAGCTTTCACTTAGTGTCACGCCTCCTAGGGAGCAGAGCTATACCCATGGTTTCCTGTGTCCCCCAAGGAATATGGGCGAGAAATCAGACTTATCAGAAGAGGTGACAAGTCCTTTTGAACAGAAACTCAGGAAGGAAACTTACCTCGGAGCTTCCATCAATGTTAAATTTGGCAGCCTGGATCTTCAGCCCTCGCTGCAGGTCACTTACAAAACAGACACGAACTGCAGCCGCAAAGGGGAAAAGAGTTCTGGTAAGCAAAGTGACTTGGCATATCCGAAAAAACGCTATTCAGTTAGTCAGTACAGACCCACCACTACCAATATCCTCCAGGGAAAGGTAACACCAGCCTAAAGCTGCCCCAGCTAAAAGAACCAAGCCATGCCTGAAAAACAATGAAGGGGACGTGGTTCTCGTAGCGCCGCGGCCCCTAAAATGAGCCGATGCCAAGAGATGGGACACCCACCAATCTCATACTGATGGCCTATGCACTAAGCATACGCCATCAATTCTTGCAGTCCTGGCGATAGTCTTTAATCACTGACTAGAACAATTATACAACTTTCCAATGTGCTTTGTTCCAGTTTTTTTTAAGATACCTGTTTTGCAGTCAGTGAATGAAAACACTTGTTCACATTCACAGGTGGTAAACCTGAACACAGTTAGGAGCCGCTGTTGTCTGCCGGTTTTTAGAGGGAGGCAGCACTGAAGTTCACAGATTGGCCGCAATGGGCAATTTCCAATCTTGGCACACTGTGAGGCTGCCTGTCATTCAAAGGAGCTAGGTCGCAAGCGGTTCTGCAGCATCCCCAGTCACCGACTGCGTCAGAAACTGTGGCGGTTTCTGAAGCGAAATTCACGGCAGACTTTGACGGCATCAAAATCCGCCGTTTAAATGGTCCCTTGAGCTAAGAGAAGTGAATATGACTGTATTCAGTATGGGCAATGATCTTTGAGCTAAACAAATCATCAGCAGCTGGCAGTTTGCTACAATGGATCAGTCTAGAGTCCAGGATGTTTAGCTCAAAGAGCAATTGCCTTGATTGGATACAACGGTGGTCTTGCTGAGAGCAGGATTAGGTCTCTTTCACATCACATCGTGACAGGAGCAGAAGAACGAAGATTACGGAAGTGCCTGCATGCAGGACTTTTCTCTCTGCTACAAAAACGTTCTCCTGAATGGAAACCTACCAGATCTCATTATAGTCAATGGGGTCTGTCGGCTCCTTTTGCTTCAGTTAAGTGCCGAATCTCACAATTCCGTTATTCTCGTTCTTTTGCTCCTATAACGAAGCAGAAGAACGGAAATAAGAAAGCGCTGATGTGAAAGCAGCCTTAGCTCTGCAGATGTGTATACATTCACTGACAGCAAACAAATATCTTATAATTGGAGAGGGATTTTATATTAAAGGGAACCTGTCATGTACTTTACGCTTTCCTCACGGATGACTGACAATTCTCTCCAAGAGACAAAACTGGCAATTATCAGTAGGTGGGGAGAGCGGGAGATGATGAATAACCAGGACTCTGCACAGCCAGCCGGGACTCTTTTCCAGGCCCAGGTTGCACTGGTTATACTGCTGGTTATTGCCAACCGCTTACTTTTAGTGACACACCACTGAAATCAGAGAGGGCTGCATAAAGAGGATTACAGGTTCCCTTTAAGCTCACAGATTTTCTTACATATACATATGTCACTTTCTATGACAATTTCTATGTGTATTACATTATGGAGCCTCATTTCTATAACAACCCACTGCTTTCCATATATATATATATATATATATATATATATATATATACGTTCTATGACCATTTCTATGGCTATCAATGGCCATACGTGTGAAATGTACGTCCATCTCCTCCAACCTCCCTATAGACATTGTAGTTTGGCTTGGGCAATAACTGGATACAATTTCAATAAAACTATGACACTTCAATGGTTCTTCAAGGTACTGATATTACCTTACCTTTCATATCTTCCACTACTTCTTCTGGCACACTGCCTACAACAGTGCAGAAAAAAAATCAATGATACAGGTAATCTCAGTGACAAAGCCCCCCCCCCCCATGTATATTAATTAACAAGAGTTAAAGGTGTACTGATCACGAGAATGGGGGCCCTGAACCCCCTGCAGCCCCCCTAAAAAGAGCTGTACTCAGCCATCTCTGGAATTCCCATAGAAATGAATGGAGTGGCCGCCTGCATGTGCAATCGCCCGCTCCGTTCATTTCAGGGGAGCTGCACCGATCCAATAGTTATCCCCTATCCTGTGGATGGGGGATAACTTAAAAAATAAAATAAAAATACCTCTTTAAAGCAAGAAGAACTTAAAACAAAATGGCCTCCTTACTCATAACAGACGGGAGGCTCTGCTCCTTGGCTGTCCCGGTGTCGGCAGTGCACTGCTCCAACAACTGGGCTTCTAGCTCTCTGTACATATAAGAGGGAGCAACTTAGTAGAAGAGATCACATACACAATGACGGTCTATAAGAGACCTCTTAAGAGATCCACATACACATTAGATAGGTGACAGTAGACATCTTCATCTGGCAGTTATCACTCCTGACCCCCCCCCCCCCCCCCCCCACCCCCATAGCTTGGTTCGGTCGAGCAAACGTGTGTCCTGAAATGAGAGAAAGCTGCTGCCAGACTCTGCTTGAGAACAAAAGGATCGGGCATGTTGACATCCAACTTAAGACACCTGCCAGTGAAGAGTTAGAGGGCTCCCATATAAAACAGAAAGTTGTCCAGTTTCAAAAAAATAAAAAAATTGCAATGTTCAGCCTAAATTTATCTAATCTGTACAGCCAGCTTAACCCGTGTTATTTTACCTGTGGCTTTCCAGATGTTGCAAAACTCCCATGACCTGATAAACTGGGAGTTGTAGTCTGGAAACCACTGGAGATCCACTTTGGACACCCCACTTCAGCATATTTATTACTAGATCATGTTCATTTTGACTGGAAGAAGACCTACATTCCCATGGATAAGTTCACATGTTCAGGATCTGAGGAAGATACTGCTCTTAAAGGGAACCCGTCACCTCCCAAAACCATCCCAAGCCGCCAGCAGTACCTGCGTGTAGCCAGCAGTGTGTTTCTGATGATGCCTTTCTTCCTGAAGGCAGATGCAGCAAAAGTACTGAAAACGTTGTTTTATCCTCTGCCCCGAGCGCTTCTCTGCACATGCTTGAAGTCACGGTAACCACGACCCCTTCCCTGCCCCTTCGCTGTGACTGACAGCTGTCTGTTCGGCAAAGCTAGCCGAACTCTCTGCATAAGCGCTGTCAGTCACAGCGAAGGGGCAGGAAGGGGTCGTGGTTACCATGACTTGAAGCAAGGAGGCCGCTGCCCCCTTGACTTCAAGCATGTGCGGAGAAGCGGACCAGGCAGGGGATAAAACAAAGTTTTCAGTACTTTTGCTGCATCTGCCTTCAGGAAGAAAGGCATCATCAGAAACACACTGCTGGCTACACGCAGGTACTGCTGGCGGCTTGGGATGGTTTTGGGTGGTGACAGGTTCCCTTTAAATCCTTATCAAATCTGTTGTCACTCCTTATCCAATGCAAATTAATTTAGAAGTCTATACCCTATTCATATGCAGTGGAAAAAAAAAATCCATGTAGGATAAGGCTACATCGCTCATTTGTTCGTATCGGAAAAGCAGGGGGTTAGTCTCAACAAATGACAATAAGGCTAAGCCTTGTGAGGATCCACCGGCACATCCGCAGCAGAAATCCAAAAGAAATCCTCCGACCCTCTGAGAAATACACTCTGGATTTGCTCATGGCCATGACTGCAATGTAGTAATGTTGGGGAAGTTTTGTGTGATCGCTCCTAGAGCACTAACAGGCGATTTGCCAACAGGTCCGCATTGACAGAAAGGGCTGTTCAGATGGGACCAACCCTTCAAATGGGTTGGCCCATCTCACACATTGGTGGCATATCGCTAGGATAGGCCACCAATGTCAGATAGGTGTGGATCCCAACCTCTGGGACCCAAACCTATGTCCAGAACGGGGCTCCCAAAGCGAAGGAAAGCACACCACACATGCATGGCGAGCACTTCTAATGGAATTCCCAAAAGAGCAGAGTGAATTTGCTCAGCTATTTTTGACACTCCCTAGCTCCCACAGGTTAGGTGGTTACACATGTATGGCCAGGAAAAAAATATCTGGATGTGACCAAAGCTTCATATGTCAATACTTACTTGTGAATAGCTTTTCCACCCAAGGGAAGAGCACCCCAACAGTTGAGGATTGGAATACCCTCATATATCTAACACGCGTTAAGGATAAAACTACTGCAAACTTAACAATCCATAACCAGTGCCCCCAGCCACTAGTTCCCAACTCTAATTATTAAAATTAAAGAAGTGGTCTGACTGCTACAGACAAGACTCCACATTTACTTTTACTCCCCCCATTATGACCAAAGTTTTTTCCAAATGCCCTATGGCAGCACTGAATAGAAAATGGACACCAGTCAATGGGTCCACTCATCAGTAACAGCTAACCGCAGGGGTCTCAGGAGAAGGACCCCTTGCAATAAGAAAGTCCCTGGGAGGTTTAGATATTTGATCCTATAAATTACTGGAAAAGAAAGTTGCTTTTCAGCAAAGAAACTTATACAGCCACAGAGAAAAGAGGATACAGGCAGGACAAGGGTCTCTCGATATCCACAGTCCAAGACCATTGCAGAGTTGATTCCAAGTGTCATCAGAGACATCAGGTGTCCTGGTGCAAACAGCACAGATGGAACCTGCCAAAGAAGACGAGACTGGTTACTTAAGACGATGCTACTAATAGAACAATACTGCAATCCGTTCACATCTATGTCGCCTTTCACGATTTTCTGTTCAGTCAAAGAAGTAGAAAACTGAAAAGGACAGAGGGCTGGATCCGTCTCACACCAACAGTGCCCGATGGACTCCACTGACTGATAAAGGTCCATTGTGATGTCCGCGTATTCTTCTCGTCAACTATGACGTAGCCTGCAACGGAGGCTTGTCCATGGGGTGTTTCTGATACAGAGCGCAGCCCCATTCAATGTGGACAGGGCCTTTAAAATCACACAAAGCTTTATTGCTAAAATCGTCACGATACCTGGGCTCGCTGCAAACCAAATCCAGACGGCATAACGCTTGTTATATACACATGTTCATTATTAGCCCCGTAAACCGCAGCCACTCCCCAGTGACGCCTGTAAAACAAGTGTCCTTTTCCCGGCCAGTCTGCGGCTGAATGTCACAACCTTGTGAACTTTCCTACCTCGAAATACTTGAAAAGAACCCGCGTCAAAGTCTCCCTGAAGTGGGAAGGAGAAAGTACGGATTCTATCAAGACAACGCGGCGGTCACGGGGATTCACCAACAAGTGCCTGGAAAAGAAAAAACTGAGGAGTTAAATGGGTTGTCCCACGAAAAATATTCTACAGCTTTCAAACCAGCACCTGGATTGGAATACTTTTGTAATTGCATGTAATAAAAAAATTTGTATAGTCAGTGAGTTATTCAATAACATGTATCTGTATAGCGCCACCTGCTGTTTGGTTTTTCTTATTTTTGTCCGACTCACTGAAAAGGACGCACATGCTCAGTTTCATCGTTCCACTGCCTCCTGAGCTGTGATAGGGAGAGCTGCAGAAGAAAGGACACGTCCCCTTAATATAAATCTAGCAGAGCAATTGGAGCAATGAATGGGGAGATCTCTGGATCCATGTGAGGTACAGGACTGGATCTGGCTTTGTTAGGAAGAGGTTGTCATGTGATGTCTGATTTTCAATTTTTTACATTAATTGTGGCATAACCCCTTCAAGACACGTTTAGGTTAGGCTGGAATTGCACATGCAGTTCATGTTGCAGTTTTTGTTTTAACCTAACCCAGGGCCAGATATAAAAGACAGGAAAATTATCAGTCTTTCCTTTATACCGTTCTTTCTTTAAGGACCCACTCCTGTCTTTGGCTCAGACAACTGTAGTCACAGCAGCCATGAAAGTGCAAAGTGTGAAAAGAGCCTTACTAACTCGCTTCAATTTCTTCTGCTGTAATATATATATATACACACACACATAGTACAGACCAAAAGTTTGGACACACCTCATTCAAAGAGTTTTCTTTATTTTCATGACTATGAAGGCATCAAAACTATGAATTAACACATGTGGAATTATATACATAACAAACAAGTGTGAAACAACTGAAAATATGTCATATTCTAGGTTCTTCAAAATAGCCACCTTTTGCTTTGATTACTGCTTTGCACACTCTTGGCATTCTCTTGATGAGCTTCAAGAGGTAGTCCCCTGAAATGGTTTTCACTTCACAGGTGTGCCCTGTCAGGTTTAATAAGTGGGATTTCTTGCCTTATAAATGGGGTTGGGACCATCAGTTGCGTTGAGGAGAAGTCAGGTGGATACACAGCTGATAGTCCTACTGAATAGACTGTTAGAATTTGTATTATGGCAAGAAAAAAGCAGCTAACAGTCTATTCAGTAGGACTATCAGCTGTGTATCCACCTGACTTCTCCTCAACGCAACTGATGGTCCCAACCCCATTTATAAGGCAAGAAATCCCACTTATTAAACCTGACAGGGCACACCTGTGAAGTGAAAACCTTTTCAGGGGACTACCTCTTGAAGCTCATCAAGAGAATGCCAAGAGTGTGCAAAGCAGTAATCTAAGCAAAAGGTGGCTACATTGAAGAACCTAGAATATGACATATTTTCAGTTGTTTCACACTTGTTTGTTATGTATATAATTCCACATGTGTTAATTCATAGTTTTGATGCCTTCAGTGTGAATCTACAATTTTCAAAGTCATGAAAATAAAGAAAACTCTTTGAATGAGAAGGTGTGTCCAAACTTTTGGTCTGTACTAATTATATATATCAGCACTGAAAATAAAAAATGAAAATAAACGGGTGCTATGTCCTGGGGCATAGGCTAATAGCCCAAAATACAAATGGACAGCACTCCAAAGCTATAAAATATAGAAAAATGTATTCACCCATGTGGAACAAATTAGCAGCAGCAACATTTCGGCTCATCCATGGAGCCTTTCTCAAGCTTGAGAAAGGCTCTATGGATGAGCCGAAACGTTGCTGCTGCTAATTTGTTCCACATGGGTGAATACATTTTTCTATATTTTATAGCTTTGGAGTGCTGTCCATTTTTCCAAAAAATAAAAAATATAATTTTTTTTTTTTATATATATATATATATATATATATATATATATATACATATATACACACACACACATATATATACACATATATACACACACACACACACACAGACCTATATCGTCCTGCAAACTGCAGTCACTGCAGAAACTCTTCTTTAAGAGAGGTAAAGTACATGTCATTCAATCAGGGTCGGCACAAGGGAATAAACACTGCAAAAGCTATATGTGGTGGACGGTTCTGCAGGAAGAGATAAGCAGTGTCTAAGTGGCGCCGCTCATCTCTGAACGTGATAATTATACAAACATTTACCTACATGTCACTGAGAAAGATTACCATAGAAGTGTATTCTATTCTGCACAATATAATGTCTCTGCACTCCAGAAGAAATGTCATGGTGCCGAGTGATCTTAGCACAAGCATAATAATAAAAACGTAAAAATGAATATTATTAATGACAAACAGGAAAACCAAGGAAGGTCATCTGAACGTGGAGCTACAGCCAGGAAAACACTCTGATATACGACTGTGCAGAGTGCCATTTATCATCTTGCTTTACCTTTGTTGTCCGAGTGGATGTCAGCAGAGGCAGCCATCTAATCACTTGATGACTATGGGCAGCGATATGTCTGCCTCAATCCAGTCAGTAACTTTGATTTGACAGTCTCAACTTAAAGGGGCTGTGTTATATCAGAATTTGATGGCATATCACTAGGACATGCCATCAAAGTCAGAATGGTGCGGGTCTCACCTATCTCCAGAACAGGCCCCCAAAAACTAGATTTTTGTACTGTTTCTCTTCCGTTCATTGGGGGACACAGGCTTGACCTTGGGTATAGCTATTGCCACTAGGAGGCGACGCTAAGCACAAAGGTGTGAGCTCCTCCCTCCAGCTATACCCTTCCTACAGGGACTAAGCTAAATCAGTTAGTGCAAAAGCAGTAGGAGAAGCAGAAGGAAAACAGGAAAACCAAACAATGTACAAACCCAGAATCACGCAGTCCAGAAAAGGCCCGTAAAAGAGAGAATGGTGGGAGCTGTCCCCCCCAATGAACGGAAGAGAAACAGATTTTAAGGTAAGTACAAAAATTTAGTTCTCATCCGTATCATTGGGAGACACAGGCTTGACCTTGGGACGTTACAGAGCAGTCCCAAGGGTGGATCATAAACGAAGAACCTATCCAGCCAATCTGAGGACCGCTTTCTGCAAAACTCTACGCCCCAGAGAAGCGTTAAAACATGCAAAGGTGTGTACTCTGTAAAATTTGGAAAAAGTGTGTAAAGACGACCAGTTGGCCGCCCTGCACAGCTGAAGGGCCGAAGCCCCATGATGTACTGCCCAAGAGGCCCCCACTGCCCGAGCAGAATGAGCAGTAGACGCAGCCAGCCCTCGTCTCGGCCCCTCTGGAATGACGGACAGGGAATCCGTCTGCCGGAAAGATGACGTCTGGGACAGATAGATGCGAATGGCTCGTACCAAATCCAGAGTGTGGAGCGACAAGGATGAGACGGGGCAGGACAAAAGGAAGGGAGAATGATCTCTTCATTGAGATAGAATGCCGACACGACCTTCGGAAGGAAGAACTGAACAGGGCGAAGGACTTCCTTGTCCTGATGGAGGATCAGGAAAGGCGACCGGCAGGAAAGAGCTACGAGTTCCAACACCCTACAAATGGAAGTGATTGCCACTAAAAAAGGCGACCTTGTAGGACAGAAAGCCGAAGCGACACCTGCTGCAAAGGTTCAAACGGGGAAAACTGTAGAGTGCTGAGCACCAGATTAAGGATTTAACGGAGGACGGAAAGGGGGCGCAGCGTGCGCCCGGAACATGGCTCTCCGCCCAGCTGAGAATGAGAGCTGTCTCCGCCATGGCTGCCGGGCTCCGGGTGCCGCCCTGGTGATTGAGGTACGCCACAGCCGTGGAGTTGTCGGACTGAACTCGAACCGGACGTCCCCGGAGATGGTCGGTCCAATGCAGCAGAGAGACGGATCGCTCTCTATTCCAGAATGTTGATTGGGAGGGAGCGCTCCTCGCGTGACCACACACCTTGAACAGATAGATTTCCCAGCACCATCCAATGAAGGGGAAGGAAAGAGCAGTGCGACATCAGCATCGAGAAAACCAACCACCACCTGAGGGCCAGGCATGTCGGAGCAGAAAGAGACGCATGGGCCGATCCAGGGAGGCTGGGGAACAGTCCCAATTGGTTAGAATGTCTCGCTGAAGAGTCCTGTTATGGAACTGAGCATAGGGAACTGTTTCAAAGGCAGAGACCATGAGACCGCATGCAGCGACGAAGGGAAGAGGACGGGGCAACAAGGGGAGAATCTGAAGACGGAGACTGGATAGCTTCTCTAGGGGCAAGAGTACCTTGGCCTGAAAGGTGTCGAGTAACATGGCCTGAAAGGTGTCAAGTAACATGTCCAAAAAGGTTAGCTGCTGAGGTGGATAAAGACATGACTTCTGCCGGTTCAGGATCCATCCGAAGCGTTCCAGGACTATGCACAGGCTGTCCACCGTTGCCCGGAACGACGGACCATTTATCAGGATATCGTCTAAGTAAGGTATCGCCATAATCCCCCTGGCATGGAGCAGGGCCATGACCGCCACTAGAACCTTCGTAAAGACTCTGGGGGCTGTGGCCAGGCCGAACGGGAGGGCCCACAAACTGGTAGTGAAAGGGACCCACTGCGAACCGGAGAAATTTTTGATGACTGACGCAGATGGGAACATGAAGATAAGCGTCCTTGATAGAGTTGTTGCGATACCAAATTTTTGATTCGGTTTCGATACCATGAAAAAGTATTGTGATACTTGATACCACGCGAAAAAAATAAACCAAAAAAGCCACTTGCATTCCGCATTTTAAAAAAATGGCGAATCGCGCAGTTTTTATTTCTTTTTTCTGTTCCGGTGTTCACCGCATAGATTTTTTTTTTATATTTTAATAGTTTGGACTTTTCTGACGTGGCGATATGTAATATGTTTATTATTTATACATTTTATATGTGAAATTGGGAAAAGGGGGTGATTCATACTTAATTTTTTGTTTTTTACTTTTTTTTACACTTTTTATTTAATAACTATTTCCCCCATTAGGGGCTAGAACCTGGGATTTTGTTCATCCCTTGTCCTATTCACCCTGATAGAGCTCTATCAGGGTGAATAGGATCTCACACTCTCCCTGCTGCTCTGTGCACACAGCATCAGGGATGTTACCATGGCAGCCAGGGCTTCAGTAGCGTCCTGGCTGCCATGGTAACCGATCGGAGCCCCAGGATTACACAGCTGGGGTTCCGATCAGAAGCTGCCACTGCACCACCAATGAGGGGGAGGGGAGGGGACCCTGTGGCCACTGCCACTGTTACCACCTGTAGCATCAGAAATTATTTCATTCAGACATTTTCCAAAAAGTCTGCTGCCGGTAAGGGGCCGTTAGGGTTCGCTTGGAAGCATTATCTGCCCCCCCCCGAGGAGAGACCCTGATGTAAATTATTTGCCCACTCACCCATAGCTTTACTCACCCATGTAGAGGCAAAGTCCGGTCGCAGTGCTGTGCCCACTGCTTCAAAGGAGGATTTTGCAAAAGATTCAAATTTTTTATCCCCGATATCAGAGAAAGAAGCCCCATCCGCCATCGGTAAAGTGGTATGTTTTGCCAAGCGGGATACTGGCGGGTCAACTATAGGTGAGGACGACCACATCTTAGGGCTCATGCACACGACCGTTTTGCGGTCCGTTTTTCATGGATCCGTTGTTCCAAATCTGAGGTTTTTTTTTTTCTAATTTAAGTCCTCTTCCGTTCCATTATTCCACAAAACATATCCGTATGGTTTCCGTATGCAATCCATTTTTTGCAGATCGGAAACGGAAACTGTAACTTATTAATCACCAAACACATGAGCAATATAGGCTGGGCATAGCATTTCTACAGTATGGATCCTCAAAATATGGATGACATACGGATGTGTTCCATGTGTGTTCCGTATCTTTTGCGGACCCATTGACTTGAATGCGGCCTCGGACAGTGATTTGCGGAGAGTAATAAGACATGCACTACTTTTTTGCGAAACGGAAATACAGAAACGGAATGCACACGGAGTACCTTCCGTTGTTTTTGCGGACCCATTGAAGTAAATGGTTCCGCATACGGTCCACAAAAAAAAACAACTAACCGAAGCGGAGAGAAAATACGTTCGTGTGCATGAGCCCTTAGTCAAATCATCCGGAAATGGATAAAGGACATCTAAGCGTTTTGGCAAGGCAAAATGTCTATCAGGAAAATTCCACTCCTTGGAAAGAGAGGAATCAAAATCCTGGTGGTCGGGGAAACATTTGGCCGAGCGACGGGACCTCCTAAAGGAAAAAAACGCTGTAATGAGATTGTTCACCATGGAGGACAGCTTTGACGACTGACCCTCATGAGAGACAAAATCCTCATCTGAAAAGCTCTCCTCGGAACATGCCTCTTCCACAGAGGACACGTCGGAGGGAAACTCTCTGGAAAGGGGAGGCAGAGGAAACGGGAGACACAGACACCCTTATGGGAGAGGATGGTCTGGCCTGTTTAGCGGGACGGCTGCAATGGGAATGAGCCCCAGGATCCCCAGAGTCGGACTTGTCAGAGGATGGCCTTGCGGACAAAAGCCCCAGTATTTCCATAATGGCCTTGTTGGTATGGGAGACGTCCTGTACCATCCTTGACAGGGAGCTCGCCCACTCCGGCTATACCCTGGGCTGGGCAGTAGGGGCGACTGGGACAGAGCCACTTGGTGGTGGGGCAGAGCACAAGGAGCAGACGGGATCTGACTGACCGGATAGAAATTTGGAGTGGAGGAGCCTTGAGCCAGAGTCCCGCAGAGGTCCTCTTGGAGCAGAAGTTGGGCGAAGCGCAGAAAGAGCGCCAAGGATTCGCGCCCGAACACAGATGATGGAGGAGGGAGCGGAGAGAACTGCAAGCCCCGCCCCCAAAATTGAGTCAGTACCCGGAAAACGCAGGGAAGCGCAGGCCTGATCCCTCTGCTCGTCTTAAAGGGCCCCCCCAGTGTTGCGGAGCTGCCGCTAGAAGCCCCCGGCCGAACGGGGATGTCGGCCGGGTGAGAAGAACCACCGGGGAGCCGAACAGGAGTAGGCCGCAGCGTCTTCTGCCCCCCTGGCTCAAGCTGGATTAGCACCTTCAGTGTGTGGCCCCTTTCTACAGCGGAACAGAGCGGACTTGTCATGGGCGGCCGTGGTGACCCGAAGGCTGGCGGGATGCAGAGGCTTTAGGAACCTCTGGTCCTCCTTGTCTTCTGGAGACCGGGAAGGAACAGCGGGCTTGGTGACCCCTGGTCTCCCGTCTCCTGGGTGGGAGTACAGGCAGCTAGAACTGCTTGTAATCCCGCTAGAAGAAAATAAATAAAATCAAAAAAAGGAAAAGAAAATCAGCAGACCTGCAAATCAGGGAGGTCTGCCTGCTACAGACACTAAGCTAAAAACTGATTTAGCTTAGTCCCTGTAGGAAGGGTATAGCTGGAGGAAGGAGCTCACACTTTTATGCTTAGTGTCGCCTCCTAGCGGCAATAGCTATACCCATGGTCAAGCCTGTGTCCCCCAATGATACGGATGAAAAAGAGCACGGGGCATGCTCTCTATTAATTTCTATGGTAGTTCAGAAAATAAAGTCCCGTAGAAATTTATGGAAAGTGCAGCCACCACTCCATATGCTTCTATGGAACTGCAGGAAACTGCCTAGCCAGCGCTCCGCTATTTTCGGCAGTCCCAAAAGAAATGAACGGAGGGCAGCCATGCATGCGCAGCTGCTCTCCACCCACTTTGGGGTCCGTTTTAGGAGATAGGTGCGAGTCCTAGAGGTGGGACCTGCACCTATCTGACATTGGTGGCAAATCCTAGATCAGAGGTCAGCAACCTTCGGCACTCCAGCTGTTATGAAACTACAATTCCCAGCATGCTCCATACAATTCCATGAGAGTTCTGAGAATAGCATGCTGGGAGTTGTAGTTTCACAATTTCCGGTTATGAAATTCGTTCACGCTTCGTTTACTGCTAAAAGGTGAATTGCGTTATGGATTCCGTTACCACAGACCATAACGCAATTCCATGACGGAATGCATAACGGAATGCCTTTAGAGGCATTCTGTTAAAATAGAAGTCTATGGGCTGCAAAACGGATCCGTCCAGAGAGGACTCCACGGCATAACCGTTTTGCAGCCCATAGACTTCTATTATAACGGAATTCCTCTAAAGGCATTCCATTATAGAATTGCGTTATGGTCCGTGGTAACGGAATCCATAACGCAATTCATCTTTTACCAGTAAACAAAGCGTGAACGAATTTCAAAATATGAAATTCGCTCATCTCTATTTATAATTCATGTTTACAGGCAGATATCCTGACCTGCGTGCCGGTGCTGCACGGGGAACATGGCTGCTGATGGAGGGTTCTGTCCTCCATTCACTTATGCTGGTGATAGACAGATGAACTAGCGCACGCGCAGACCGCCCCCGGTATATGTGAATAGAGGCCGCTCATGGACAGAATCCTCCATCAGCGGCCATGTCCCCAGCACAGCGCTGGCATGCAGGGCCTGTCTGTAAACATGAATTAAAAGACAAGGGCAGGAAAAAAGGTAAAAAAATAAATAAAATGAGGTCAGAGGAACCTGTTTTATCTAGATGTAAGCGATATCTGTTATTGTAATGTTGCCTGTGATGATAATGAGATGTCTGCTGAAAATCTACAGAAAAGGGAGTCTTGGCCAATGTGAAAACCGCAGATTTTAGGATTTTGTTCAAAGATAGATAGATAGAGACATGGAAAAAAAAAAAAAAAAAAATCACAGATAAATATAAAATTTTATATATAATAAAATAAAATATAAAAACGTGATTTAAACGATAGGTCCCTTCCTGGTGACACCTTCCTATTAAAGGGGTTGTCACTCAGAATACAACCCCCTGGGGCAATCAGCTGTTTTTATGAGGGGAAGCAGCGGCCACCCAGGCTGATCCCCTGCAGCAGCGTTAATGCAGTACTACATGTCGACCAATCCAATGGATGGCTGTTCATGTAACACAAGGACGGGTCAAGTTTGCAAAAACGAGAGCCCAGGGGGGATATAAGTAGGGCTTCCCTAGTAAGGCATTTGGACAGGGCTGTCTTCATGTGACAGCCCCTTTAATGTTCTGCAGCACCTTACCTGAAATACAGCATGTGAATGAAGTCTATCAGGTAGGAATACAGCTCCTCCGTATTTATGTGATACTGGACAACCTTTATAGGCTGCAAAGGAAAGACAAAATAATATGAACAAATTATTCTTCATATGTTTAACAAATATCCAATAAAAATCAAAAAATATAATAACCAAACCGCAGCCAATGCCCAGTTCTAGGGCTGAAGCACACGGAAATCTCTTGGGCTCAGAGCCCGTATGGCGTCCCATGGACTCAGTAAGGGAATGTATTGGCAGCGAGTACTCCATGTGCTGCTGTCTGGCACAATGCTATTACAGGAGACAAGAAAACAGCATGGTGGGGGTGCCAGCATTTGCCATCAGGTAACCAGCGGCAGAGAGAATAACGCTGTCTGCACTACACTTCCCAGTGCAGTTTTCATTGCAGCTGTAGTCACTGAAGTCAATGGGAAGATACAAAAAAGATGCACAAACATGCAGAAAAAAGTTTAACAAAAAAAAGGCCTAAAACATGTTGTTTTTACTATACTATGTGAAAGGGCTTTATGAATGGGCCTTCATGGTCTCTGTGTTGATCCAACAAGGAAAAAGAAAAAAAAAAAAAAGAACAGGGGCAGTGATGGCTAACCTCCGGCACTCCAGCTGTGGTGAAACTACGACTCCCAGCATGCTCCATTCATTTCGAGCAAGTTTGCATTTTGGGAGTCGTAATTTTTCCCACAGCTGGAGTGCCGGACGTTAGCCATCAGAGGGATAGAAGATAAGTGTCTGATCGGCAGGAGTCTGAAAACTAGGGCCCCCTCTGATCACAAGAACAGGCCCCCCATATGAATGAAGCAGCGGTCATACATGTGTACTGCCACCCCAATCAGTTCTGAAGGGCTGCCGGAGACAGTCGAGTGCTCGTCCCACACAGCTAAATGGAGTAAAGGGCATGCATGCATCACCACCACTCTATCCAAACAGGTGCCCCCAGTATAGATAATGCCCCTCAACCGTCCCCCTAGGATTCATTATGCCCCCAGGACACCTACTCTGCACTGGAGGCAGAAGGACCCGTCACATCATGTGATCACACTGGGAGCATCAGGCCCTGCTGCCTCCAGGCGTTCCCGCTGTGACTGTGGTGAGGGGAGTATTTTTTTACATAGTGTAAGGCTCCATTCAGACGTCCGTAGAATGTGTCCGCATCCGTTCTGCAATTATCCGGAATAGGTGCGGACCCATTCATTCGCTATGGGGCAGGAATGGATGCGGACAGCACACAGTGTGCTGTCCGCATCCGCATTTCCAGAGCGCGGCCCCGGAAAAAAAAATAGAACATTTCCTATTCTTGTCCGTAATAGCGGACAAGATTAGGCAGTTCTATGGGGGTGCCGGCCGGGTGTATTGCGTATCCGCAATACATTACTGACGTGTGAATGGACCCTAACGGCCATTAGACGGGGGCTCCTCAGTCTAAATGGCCATTAAAAACAGGGCCTGTGAGTTTAAAAAAAGCCACATGAATAGTCCCATGGACTGCAATTGTTCTCAAAACGATTACCTTGGAAACGCCCGGCTTTCTTATTTCGCTCCGAATAATGCATCTTGGACCAGATTCACCGGCAAATCCACACCTACAACGGAGAAGTCTTAGTTAAGGCCGCAGCCAGTCTCGTGAGATTGCCGTTTACAACACAGAAGCACCAGCCAACATCGATTAAAGGGGTTTTACTGGGTGACCTATCCTTAGGGTAAGTCATCACTACCAGATTGGTGGTGGTCCGCATGTCCATGTTCTGGTCCAAGGACTGTTTACATCCGGTGCTTCAGCGGTGACATGGCCGCAAGCAGTACATCACCACTGAAGCCAGTCATTGGATGCAGCGGAGCATGTGACCACGCAGCATGGGATGTAAACAGTCTGGGGACCGGAACACAGAAATGCGGGAACCAGGGCGGAGGTCCGGAGAGACTGGGAGCAGGTAAGTATCAATCTCCTATTTACACAGGCAGGATGCCGGCAGTACAGGAAGTATTTTTTCCCGGAGAACCCCATACAGTCCTAGAAGCACTGCCACAGTGTTACACAGGATTGTAGAGCTTTCTACGGGCTCCTTCACACACAGTTTTGGCCCAGGCATTTGTCTGGACCACAAAAAAAACAACAAAAAAAACCACTTTCAAAAAGTGCCTAACTTGAGGCGTTTTTGCCAATATAGTGTTTTAGCACTTGGCATTTTTTGGCAGAGCTTGGCATGCCTGGCATTTTTTATGGGAAAAGTATGTATGTGCCCTCTGTAAGGTCTCTTCTTTTGTACAGCAGGATGGGAAAAAGACAGTGGTTAAAAAAAAAAAAAAGTAAAAATGTAATCAAAAAAGCAATCACATAGTCCAAATGTATTTTTTTTGCAAAAAAATTTAAATTAAATAAAAATGGAGCTTTATGTGAGAAAACAAAAAACAATGACAAAAAAAGGGAAAAAACTACCAGACGCAGAGACCCTGCAATTTGTAAAATAAAAACGCCACTGGCCCCAAAAAATGCACCTTAAGGGTGGAAAAAAAAACCTCTACAAAAATATAAAAATTTTAATAAACGCTTCAGCGTTTAATATTTCCTGTAGACTTCCATGTAATTTTATGGAACTGGTGTTTTTTTTCCTAGGGTTTATTTAGTGAGTTTTCTGTCCGGGTGTATTCCGTTTTTGGCAACGGCGGGCATCCACACCCCTTTTATTTCAATGGCTATGTGGGCACCCACTTTACATTGCAGCCTGTTCGATCCCTTTTTCATGCAGGACTGGTCCATTCAAGTCGATGGATCAGTGAAAAAAAAAAAAACTGGCATCTGGATATCGTCAGTTTGCCACCGACAGTTGCTATAGGAGATACTGTGTGTTAGTCTTCAGTGGTTCTTCACGTGAGTGAAAAAATCATCAAAAACTGCATCCACGTGGGAAAAAAATGCAAGAATTCAACAGATTTACATAAAACACTGAAGCTCTGCATGTCTTGTTTAAAAGAAAAAAAACACAGACAAAAAACAACAACCTGTGCGACCGCAGAATGCGACCAAAATGGAGATTATAAAGCAGTGATCGCAACCTGTGGAAGTCACACAGCCAGATCCTGCAGCATCATAAAGCCAAAACTAGTAGGCCTCACTTCACTGTGCATGTGCCAGACGCTGCCACAACTGATCGACAACCCCCCCACCCCACAAATCTGCAATGCCCCACAGCAAAATGTAAATATTCCACTTATGACATGGCTGCCGTACTGACACTTAAAGCGCGGTCCTTCCCGACCCCTGCCCAGTGCTACCTGTGAATAGATCTATACTCCCCCGCCCCCTCTATCGCTCGGTTCTTGCTCCCACCACTCTTCACTGGACTTCTGGTCCCAGGTCGTCACCTCCCACATGGACGTGGTCATGAGCGCTGCTGCAGCCAATGACCGGTGTCAGTGGTGACGTGTCCCCAAGGAGCACGTGACATGACGCTTGGGGACACGTCACCACCGAGGCGGACATTGGCTGCAATGGCACACGTGACCCCATCCGTGCAAAGGTGACAGACTGGAAGCAGAAGTCCAGTGAGTGGGACACAATGGGGCGGTGGCGAGCCAGTCAGGATAGATCTCTTTTATTTTAAAGGGGGAGTTCTATCTCAGACAATGGTGGGGGTATCGCTACCTATGGACCCTAAAGTGAAGGAGAACATACTGCGCATGCGCAAAGCACTCTCCATTTACGGCTATGGGAGTTCCAAAAAGAGGATCAGAGAGCGCACAGAGCCGCCTCTCCATTCACCTCCATGGGGCTGCTGGAATAGGCGAGCCAGTAGTGCGCCCCCTACCCTTTCTGGAGATAGGTGCAGGTCTCCCACCTAACATTGGTAGAGTATCCTAGCAACACGCCATCAATGTCTGACAGTGGAAAACCCCTTTAATTCTACATTTTATCAATGCAAAGCCATAGACAGCTCTAATTCAGTGCAGACAAGTCGTATATAGAACTCTATGGTGCTGCAGTCCTCCAGCAGTCTGCAGGGCCCAGACGCCAGGCCGGAGAGGAAGGGACCGGGACTCACTTGGTGAACGCCTCCCCCAGGTCTATGACCACGGCCGTCTTCTCTCCCCCGCTGCCCAGACCCTCGTACAGCGGCATCTCCGAGACCACAGGCCGCCGCCTCAGCTGCTCACTGACTGACTGATAGGGGCGGGGCGTGTCAGGACTGGGGTCTTTCCACTAGAAAGGGGCGTCTGATACAATGCCTGTCTAAAACTGTCTTTTACAACGCATGCGCGTCACTACCACAACCAAGTGTATGAAATTATTATATAGAGATGTGTTGTAGGGTGTAATTGTACCACTGAAATATATAGCACCTCATGTATACTGCAACCTCTGCCTGTTATAGACAGTGTGGGGAATACTGGATTTGTATCTCTGTCTATCTATCTCATATCTATCTATCTATCTATCTATCTAGTATTTATCTATGTATGTATGTATCTATCTATTATCTATCTATCTATATCTATCTATCTATATCTATCTCTCTATTATCTATCTATCTATCTATCTATCCATTATCTATCTCTCTATTATCTATCTATCTATTATCTATCTATTTATCTATTATCTATCTATTTATCTATTATCTATCTATTTATCTATTATCTATCTATTTATCTATCTATTATCTATCTATCTATTATCTATCCATCTCATATCTATCTCATCTATCTATCTATCTATCTATCTATCTATCTATCTATCTATCTATCTATTATCTATCTATTTCATATCTATCTACCTTACTAATGTGTCTCCAAACAATTATTGAACACTCCTTAGATGTCACAATTAGTACAACTACAGTCAATGATCGGTACAAAATATTTTTTCTGATGATTTTCAAGGAATTCAGTGGATCATTTCCATTACCTGGCTTGAATGCAAGAATTATCTTCCTATTATCAGTATTATTATAGGCCACATATTGGCTGGCTTGATAAAAATGCACATTTTCTCCGGGCTAGGGCAGTCTGTGAATTTGAAATATTGATGCACTTCCTAAAATACCGTATGCTCGGCTTTGTTTTATAATAGGATGGGATTTCCAAACGGTGGATCCGTGATGTAGAATCGTCACCAGATTTCTGCACCTAATCTTCCAGGAAATAATCACCAAAAAATGAAACTGACTTTCGTATATATGAAAATCCAAAAGACTTTATTATAAATATATATGAGCAATACATAGATGCATGATAAAAGAAGGCAGCACAAGGCAGGACACACAGATGAGGAGCAGGACCCAAGGAGAGGCCGGGAGATCAGTGCACGAAAATAACAGCAGGGAAAAAGAATGCTAGCTGAAAAAGCATACCTCAAAACCTCCTGACAGCAACGCCCCAAACAAAGTGCAAAGGAGGCAATTGTAGAGATTGAGGTTAAAGTACAAGGACAAGATTAAACATACCCTGAGTGGTGCAAAGATCTCTCGGCCGACTCCTGACCCAACGCCGTTTCGCCAGTAAACCTGGTTTCATTTTTCGGTGATTATTATGACTCCTTGGGGGTCCGTTTTTTCGATTTATTCGATATTTATTCTGTCCGGTTAATATTGGTTGACCTAATCTTCCAGGAAGTATTCCCGGCCCAATATGTACAGTACCTCTGGTTTGGAAGTAGCCCCCATACACATTAGACACAAATGCCTGAAAAAACCTAAGTGATCCAGCACGCTGCGTTTTTTAAAAGGAGCAAGAAAGAAAGAAAAAAAATGCCACTTAATGAGCAAAAACACCAGGAGAAAAAAAACTATTGTGTGTTCTTTCCCATAGACCTTCAGGTAACATCTGGTGCTGCTGGCATTTTTATTGCAAAAAAAAAAACAACAACATTTACACACAAAAAAAAAAGGCAGAAAATGCCACTAAAAACGCAAAAGTCCAGAAAAATGTCAGCTAAAATGTACATATAAAGCCACCGTAAAGCAGATGTGTCTGCTGAATATGCCGCTCTGTGTAAGGCCAGGGTATTACAGATACAAGTCCATTCTCCTATCAGCCAATATGTGAAAAAACGTAAAAATATATGGTGCTTTTTGACAAATAGTTATGTCTGCTGTATTTGTGAGGGGGGTGCGCTCGCCCCTCCAGTGGGCCCAAAGAGCTGATTTATAGTTGAACTTTTCTGGAGAATTTTATGTACTAAAAAAAAAAAGTGTTTTTTTCCTGACTTTTTTAGTGCGGTTTTGGCGTGGATTTTAACTTCTGCCCATTTTCAATGGGAATTCTGGACACAGAATCCACATCAACAGTGGACAGTTCACTTCTTTTTTCCATGGTGCAGTTTTTAAAACCACATAAATAAAAATCTCTCTATGATTTAACGTGCGGATTTCTCATTGAAATTAGTAAGGAAGTTCTGCACGCATTTTTGGTGTGGATTTTAGGAGCAGAATTGAAAATCTGCCTCCAAAAGTCTGCACTGATTTTACAAATAGGGTTTATTTAGCATGTTTTTTGGCGCATTCATGAACCTTTTGTAAATCTTTTTTGGGGTGTATACTTTAATGTAAAAGTGCATTTTCTGCTTGCAGTTTTTTGCCGCCTCTCTTTCATTTCAATGGGAGATTCAGCATGGATTCCGCGCCAAGATAGGGCACGCAGCTTCTTTTTGACGGCAAAAAACAAATAGCAAGTGCGGCTTCCCATTAAAAAGACTGGGAGGCTACATTGGTTGCGGATTCTGATGTGGAAAATGCGTCAAAATTAGTGCCAAAAAAACGGTGTGAAATGGACCTTATAGAATATTTGTTGGCACTTCCTTTATTTATTTTATTTTTAAAGTACCGAGAGAGGTGAAAAAAGTTTTTGTGCAAAATGTGGCTTGCAACCTTTTGTACAGCATACATCTTGTATACAGCCATAGGCCTCATGCACACCACCGTTGTGTGCTTTGCGGTCCGCAAAACGGACAAGAATAGGACAGGTTATATTTTTTTGGCGGACCGCGGAACGGAGCAACGGATGCTGACAGCATCTTTTGCGGCCCCATTGAAGTGAATGTGTCTGCATCCAAGCCGCAAAAACTGCGGCTCGGATGCGCACCAAAACAACGGCTGTGTGCATGAGGCCTTAGACCTCATGCACACGACCCTATGTATTTTGCCGTCCGCAAAAAATACAGATGACGTCCGTGTGCATTCTGTATTTTGCGGAACGGTACAGCTGGCCCCTGATAGAACAGTCCTATCCTTGTCTGTAATCCTTTTTTTGCGGAACGGAAATACAGACATACGGAAACGGAAGTGAGAAAACCCCCTAAAGTTCTTCACACTTTTCAAAATCTCTGCTTACTGTCAATGAATCACAACATTATTGTTTAGTTTAGCGTTTGTTACAATGTATCAGTCTATACAATCCTGTGTAAGCAAAACAGCATCCGTTTCTCTCCTGGAGTCCAGGCTGGCATACACTTGGAACAAACCATAGCCATGGGTGCGCTCATATCTACGTTGTTTCCCTCGTGGGTTTCATAAAAATGCTGGACAAAATATCGCCACATGCTGCGGACTACCTTAGATTGTGAGCCCCATCAAGGACAGCTTGAGGCTCGTGTAAAGCGCTGCGGAATATTGCAGCGCTATATAAGTGCGTAAAATAAAATAAACAAATTATGTCCAGTAAATGGCGGAGCCCGTAACGGAAATCAGACCCAATTTTAATCTAACGGAAACCGTCAGGCGCCATTGACATTCGTCATCTGACGGATCCGGAACTTCTGTCATTTTGGCTGTTCTGTTACTGTAGCGGAGCTGATCACAGAGATGGTTAGCGGAAGTGTAAAACCAGGACTGGTTTTCAGCCTCTGTTATAAAGAAGAATATTCCATTCACTGGAAGCAAGCAGGGATCATGCAAATTATGATTCACTCCAATATAATATTTTCAGCAATCACCTGGTGTTTTTCACCTACGGCTTAGTTGCCGTTTCTTAGAAAGCATGTTGACAACCAGTAGCTCACTAGAGGTTGTCATCCAGCTTTCCCTGGCCCCAGAAAGGGAAATTCACCTATTAATGTATAACCACCTCTATTTTCACACTTGTGGCAGTGTGATCCAGCGGGCAGTTGCGTCGTCGGAACTGCCTGCCGGATCCGCCGATCTGGATGTGACTGAAAGCATTTGTGAGACGCATCCGGATGCTTGTCATGCGGACAGATGGATCCGTCTTGTATCTTTTTTCACATTTTTACCGGTCTGCGCATGTGCAGACCGGAAGGACGGATCCGGCATTCCGGTATTTCGAATGGCACTAATACAGTCCTATGGGGAGGCATTCAGGCAAGTCTTCAGGGTTTTTTTTCCCGCCGGAGATAAAACCGTAGCACGCTGCGGTTTTCTCTTTTGCCTCAACAGTCAAAATGACTGAACTAAAGACATCCTGAACGGATTGCTCTCCATTCAGAATGCATGGGGATAAAACTGATCAGTTCTTTTCCGGTATTGAGCCCCTAGGACGGATCTCGGTGCCGGAAAAGAAAAACGCTAATGTGAAAGTAGCCTAAAAGGTATATCTACATAATAAGGCAGGGACAGCTTGGTGACAACCCGAGTGAGAGCAGTAATGGGGGCCATAGTTGTCACCCAGCTTTACCAGACTCCAGAAAAGCAAATCTGCCTATTAATAAAGCCCATGTATAACTACATAAGGCATATCTATATTATGAGCCAGGAAAAGCTTACTGACAACCCTGGTGAGAGCAGTAATGGGGGCCACATTAGTTGTCACCCAGCTTTCCTAGACTCCAGAAAATCAGATCTGCCTATTAACACAGCCCTGTATAACTACATCATGTGTTTCTACATAATAAGCCAGGGACAGCTTGGTGACAACTCTGATGAGAGCAGTAATGGGGGCATATTAGTTGTCACCCAGCTTTCCCAGAAACAGACAAAGCCTAGAAACTGCTGAATAATACTTTTAGCAACTGGCCACCAGGGCAAGGCAAAGGGGTAGATTTATTAGGTTATTTCTTTCTTTATAAGTAATCCTGCCTTAGATGAAAGCAGTTTTTGCATGTGCCTCATGCCCATGTAATAGGAAACGAGTGGAGCACAGAGTGGGAGTCCCTGGCCCTGCACCCCCTCCAAGCCCATGCTGTTCCCGCATCTGCAGCCTGGAATGAATGGCGTGGGGAAGGGAGGAGAGGGGAGGAGGGCTGCGCATGCGCCCTCGGGGCTGTGGAGTGAGCCAGGCTCCCAGACTGATGAGTGCTACCTGCCCCTCTCCGGAGATCAGCACCAGCCGGGGCGGGTCCATCACTGGAGACCAGAGCGAGGAAGAGCCACACCAAACCCATCCGATCGTAGGAGGCATGGAGAAGATGCTGGGCACAGGGCATGCCTGATGCCAGGGGCTCATTGCACACAAGGCTGGCTGGTAAGGGCTCCCCCACCACCTCCCTCCTTCCCTCTCCTGCTGCCACCTTGACTACTGTTTGTTTTGATTGTATAAAGAAGGGTAAAGGTGACATAATGCCAGCTCTGGCTTTACCCATTTTTGCAACCATGAGGGCAGGAACAGCAAGGCACGGCCACAATGCAATATTTCTATGGTGCATAGTGCCAGGGCTGGGACTGGGTGCAGGTTGGCACCCTTAACTTTATTATTATTATTATTATTATATTATTATTATATTAGACTGGCACAGGGTGTTGTCAGATTAATTAAAACAGTAACCAGATTATTTGCAAACAACTTCAATATTAGATACAATGTATTAAATGATCCACACAGAGACCACCGCTCGTCCCCCGCTTGACAACTGTACAGCCCTCGCAGGGGTCGTCACCCAACTTTTTTCAAGACTTCTGCATGTGAGATTTGCTTCGCTGCTTCCCACAGCCATAAAGCTGGAAATGCTTGTTACTGGTAGCACCGACCTAGGCTGATGCAGGGGTGTAACTACCATAGCGGCAGACCAGGCGACTGCTATGGGGCCCAGGGCAAGAGGGGGCCCAGTCTTAGTTGGGATCATCCCCTCTTCTACTGGGGTCAGGGCTCTACCCTCTAAAGGAACAACTTTTAGCAAATGAGGCAGTGGAAAAATGGCCAAAGGGTTATTGAAAAGGGTTTAGGCGGAAACCCGTCTGTCCTGTGTGGGGGGCCTGGTTTGACCCTTGCTATGGGGCCCTTTCTTCTCTATGTACGCCACTGTGCACAGAGGCCACGGAAATTTCTAAGGGCGAATTTGCACTTATAAGGAAATGAGAATGGGTGAAATGTGGAAAAACGTGTCTATTTCTTCAGCTATTGTACCAGAAATACTAGTTAGACCACTGCCCACATCACCCCCGAGGGGGGCATTGTTTAGCTAAGTCAGTTTTATACTTTGTCGTAGAGACCCTTTAAAAGGTAAAGATTATACAAATCTGTAAATGTATACTTTGACCTTTTTTCCTTAAAGGGGTTGTACAGTCCCTGCTGGGGGGCCCCCTACCCTCCCTGCTGGGGGCCCCCCTACCCTCCCTGCTGGGGGCCCTACCCATTTGAATGACCTAAATGTCACACCAACAGATTATCTGACCAATCATTGGTCAGACGGCCGTTAACACACACAGATCTGTTGTTACACACACCAACTATTGCTCTGATTGGACAGATATTGCTCAGATAATCTGTCGGTGTAATACAGCCCTAAAGGTACCTTTAAATGAGGCGATTATCCTGTAAATTATCATTAAATCGAGCAAAGCTGCATGATTATCGAGCAGTGTGTAAAAGCAATGAATGATAGAGCAACTGTATGGGCACAAAACTCATCCCTGGACGTTAAAGAGGTCGTGTCACTTCAGTAAGCGGCATTTATCGTGTAGAAAAAGTTAAAGGGTTTCTGTCATGAGAAATACCGTTATGTAGATGACTGAGATTAGCGATGTGCTGATGTCAGCAGTACATAACAGTGTGCTTTATAACTCCCTGCCTGCCGCCGAAGGAAGGAAGCCGGCAGCAGGAGCGCGTCCATCACTCACTGCGCCTGCGCCGAATACTAAACGGGACGGCGCAGGCGTGGGATTTACGAAGCTAAGGAGAACTCGAAAGTCAACCAACTGGACCTGGGCAAGCCAAACGGCGGCAGGCAGGGAGTTATAAAGCACACTGTTATATACTGCTGACATCAGCACATCGCTAATGTCAGTCAGCTACATAACGTTATTTCTCATGACAGAAACCCTTTAAAGGGAGTCTTTAACCTAAAATCCCCATTATAGAACACTAACATCAGGATCTCCATTACATTCCCCATATTAGAATGCTACTTCCATATTGCTGTCCATCGCCGATTTTCTCAGAAAAACACTTTTATTCAATATGTTAATTCGCTTCCATAGGTGCCCAGGGGCGGCGTTCATGCAGCCGGTGCCCAGGCCCCTCGGTGCTTTTCATACAAAACCCCTCCCCTTTCACCCCTCTGGCCCACCCTAGGTTCTTCTGATTACGTCCCCCTTTTAGTAAGAAATCCTGCGCCAGCGCCGTTCAACAGATTCGCCGCACCTGCGCACTTCTTTCCCCATTATGGGCAGAGGCACAAGAGTGTTTAATGCGCATGTGTCCCGGCCCATACATCCCGATCTAGCCGGCCTTGTGCCATTGCCTTTTTACATTGCAACATTCACTTTGAGCATAAATAACAAAACTTTACTCTCTGGGTTAGCACAATTTTAGCCATATCATGTATACTGTATATAGTTTTTCTTTACGTTTTAGGCTGGGCTGACATCTGTGCTTTTAATGTCAGCAGTCTGTTCCAGAGGAGGAACAGACTGGCAGAATTCACTGTATCCCGCCTACATGCCGGCTTTTGGCTGGTCAAAAAGTACTACACGCAGCATTTTTAGTCCGGCTGAATTACAGCAAATTGAGATCCGGGGTTGCACGGTTCCTGATACAGTGAACTCCACCGGAACTACTTTTGCACAATGAAAACCCTCTTTCTAAAAAAAGAAAAGAAAATGTTTTTGCATCACCGCATCCCAAGACCCATAACTTTTTGTCACGGCAGACAGGATACAAGATACACAGGACCTAACAAACAAGTGTCTAGGCAAGAAGCTGGGGAATGGGGTCACCTCCTGACAAATCCCTACCAGCTCTCCCTAGACTGCTATGCCCACATTCAGACCCTGAAGGTGGGAATGAATGTGTCCTCGTGCCTGGGCTGAAGATTCCCTAGAATCCCTAAGATGGTGAAAGGGGAAAAGAGGTAGCCTGCTCCCTCAGACCTGGAGGGGGCAGGCATCTCTCTAACAGCCCAGACAGACAACCACAATAAAACAAAACCAACTTATCTTTTGCTGAGCAGGAACAGCCAATCCTTCCTTCCTTCCTTCCTCTGAACCAGACAGAAGCTATAACCCGCCCAGGACACTGGGAGTGGGCGTAATTTAAACTCTTACCAATAACCCCACCCAGTGCACCTGAAGGGAGGCGGGTACAGCTCCACTCCAAAACAATAACAAAAGTCTACACATGTGCTGCTAACCTAGCAGACCTCCGCACATGACCTGAGCAGGGCATGAGGGTACCCCCCCTTCTACAGGTGGCTTCCGGACACCCCGCCCAACTTTATCCGGGTGGGATCTGTGAAAAGCCCTCACCAGTCGTCTGGCATTAACATCCACAGCCGGAACCCACATCCTCTCCTCAGGGCCGTATCCCCTCCAGTGTACCAGATACTGAAGGGAACCCCGAAGAACTCTTGAGTCGAGAACCCTGGAGATCTCGAACTCTAAATTTCCATCTATCAGAACAGGGGGAGGAGGAAATGGCGATGGTTCCACCGGTTTCACATATTTCTTTAGTAAAGACTTGTGGAACACATCATGGATCCTCCAAGTCTGCGGAAGATCCAGACGAAACGCTACTGGATTGACCACCACAGATATTTTGTAAGGTCCAATAAATCTTGGACCCAGTTTCCAAGATGGCACTCTCAGTTTAATATTTTTAGTAGATAACCACACCAGATCACCCCCACACAGGTCCGGACCAGTCATACGTCTCTTGTCAGCCATTCGCTTATACCTCTAACCCATCTTCTCTAAATTCACCTGGATCCTCCGCCAGATAGAAGACAAGGCAGAAGAAAATCTCTTCTCCTCTGGCATCCCAGAGGAACTAGTCCCAGAAAAGGTACCAAACTGAAGATGAAAACCGTATTCGCCAAAAAATGGCGACTTACCCGTGGACTCCTGCCTACGGTTATTCAAAGCAAACTCTGCTAGGGACAAAAATGAGGACCAGTCCTCCTGATTCTCAGCCACAAAGCACCTCAAGTAGGTCTCCAGGTTTTGATTAGTACGCTCTGTCTGCCCATTCGACTGCGGATGAAAAGCCGAAGAGAACGAAAGTTGAATGCCAAGCCGAGAGCAGAACGCCCTCCAAAACCTGGAGACAAACTGCATGCCCCTATCAGAAACCACATCCGAAAGAAAACCATGCAATTTCACGATATTATCCACAAAAATCTGAGCAAGAGTCTTGGCATTAGGCAGACTGGCTAACGATACAAAGTGAGCCATTTTACTAAAACGGTCAACAACCACTAAAATTACTGTTTTCCCAGAGGAACTCAGCAGATCTGTAATAAAGTCCATAGATAAGTGTGTCCAAGGACGAGACGGAATAGACAAAGGAAGAAGTGAACCAGCAGGTCGAGTATGAGCAACCTTTGACCGTGCACAGGTTTTACAAGCTGCCACGTAATCCTCAACACTCTTACGTAACCCGGGCCACCAGAACCTCCGGGACACAAGATCAAAGGTGGACTTACCCCCAGGATGTCCAGCAAGGACAGTATCGTGATGTACCTTGAATACCTTGTATTGCAAACAACCTCCCTGGGGGACAAGAACCAGGAGCCCCCTCCTGTGCTCCCAACACCTCCATCTCCAATTTGGGATACAGAGCGGAGACCACCACCCCATCAGCCAAAATCGGAGCAGGATCCTCTGAATCACATCCCCCAGGAAAACTGCGAGACAACGCATCTGCCTTGATGTTTTTAACCCCCGGACGAAAAGTAACCACAAAATTGAACCTGGTAAAGAACAGTGACCATCTGGCCTGTCTAGGATTCAGACGCTTGGCAGATTGCAGGTAAGCCAAATTCTTATGATCCGTATATACAGTAACGGGATGAGACGCCCCCTCCAACCAGTGACGCCATTCCTCAAAGGCCAATTTGATGGCCAGCAATTCCCTATCTCCTACATCATAATTCCTCTCGGCGACCGAGAGCTTCTTGGAAGAAAAAAGCACACGGAACCCATTTGCCAGGGGATGAACCCTGCAACAGCACTGCTCCAACCCCCACCTCTGATGCACGAATGACTGAGACACATCGGGCTGCACCAGAATGGGAGCAGACGCAAAACATTCCTTAATAGCCAAAAAGGCCTGCAATGCCTCATCCGACCAGACAGAGACGTCGGCGCCCTTCTTAGCCATATCGGTCAGAGGTTTCACAATGGTAGAATAGTTCAAGATAAATTTTCTATAATAGTTAGTAAACCCCAAAAACCGCATCAAAGCTTTCTGATTCTCCGGTCGGTCCCATTCCAGAACCGCTCGGACCTTTTCGGGATCCATACGAAAACCAGAGTCAGAAAGCAGATATCCCAGAAACGGAAGCTCCTGCACAGCAAACACACATTTCTCCAATTTGGCATATAATTTATTCTCCTGAAGGATCGTCAAAACCTGTCTCACGTGATCCTGATGGGTCTTCAGATCAGGAGAGTAAATTAGAATGTCATCCAAGTAAACTACCACGAACCTCCCCACAAAATGATGGAAAATGTCATTGACGAATCGCTGAAATACTGCTGGCGCGTTAGTTAACCCAAAAGGCATAACCAGATTCTCGAAATGATGCTCATGCGTATTAAAGGCCGCTTTCCACTCATCCCCTTCCTTGATTCTGATCAGATTGTAGGCCCCTCTTAAATCCAACTTGGAGAACACCTTGGCTCCAACAATCTGATCAAAAGGATCGGAGATCAAAGGAAGGGGATACGGATCACGGACCGTAATACGGTTCAATTCCCGGAAATCCAAACAAGGTCTCAGAGATCCATCCTTTTTCTTTACAAAGAATAAACCCACTGCCACCGGAGACTTAGATGGCGTAATATGACCTTTTGCCAAACTCTCGGCAATATACTTCCTCATGACCTCTCTTTCAGGTTGAGAAAGGTTGTAAAGCCGAGACTTTGGCAACTTAGCCCCTGGGATGAGATTAACTGGACAATCATAGTCACGATGAGGGGGCAATTCCTGAGCCCCACCCTCCGAAAAGACATCCGCAAAATCTGAGAGATACTGAGGTAAGGCCGTAGTAGACACACCAGAGATAGATGTGCCAAGACAATTAACCGAACAAAATTCACTCCAACCAATGATCTGTCTTGCTTGCCAATCTATAATTAGGTTATGTTTTGTCAACCACGGTAACCCTAAGACTATAGGAGCGGGCAAGTCCTTCATGACAAAACAAGACATGATCTCAACATGTGAATCACCCACCCTTAACAGAATACCATGAGCAATATGAGTGAGACTCTTTTCAGAAAGAGGGGAAGAATCAATTGTGAAAACCGGAATCTCTCTTTCTAAAGTGCAAGTACTTAGACCCAGATTTTGAAGAAAAAGAAAATCAATAAGGTTTACCCCAGCACCACAGTCAATGAATACTTCAACAAAAAAAATTCTTGAGTCTAGCGCCACCATAGCTGGAAGGAGAAAACGAGTATTACAGGGAGCTTGCATACCTGCTTGCTCTACCACCCCATTTACACTACCAAGAGTCAGGGATGTTTCTTTTTTCTCTTTAAGTAAACCTCTTTGTGATTTTTTTCTCATCAACATGCGGTTTAACAAAAGGACAAGCAAAAATAAAATGACCACTTTTTCCACAGTAATAACATAGTTTATGCAGCCTCCTAAAGTCTCTACTACCAGAACGGATAGATACCTGACCCAACTGCATGGGTTCCTCCCCTACCCCAGAGTTACATGTCATATCACCCTGGGGAGCAGGTGAGACGAAACCACTCACAGAAGGAATCCCTTGCACGGAGGTAACCTTACACCTCTCTCTAATACGTCTATCTAACCGTACTGCCAAAGACATAGCATTCTCCAATGTATCCGGGTACTCATGAAAGGCAAGGGCATCTTTCAATCTCTCAGATAACCCCTGACAAAACTGACTACGTAATGCGGGGTCATTCCACTCTGACTCGGTAGCCCATCTCCTAAACTCAACGCAGTAAGCCTCTGCAGTATGTTCACCCTGTAATAAATTACGCAATTTAGATTCCGCCATCGAGACCCGATCTGGATCATAATAAATTAATCCCAAGGCTTTAAAAAATTCTTCCACCGACTGGAGGGCCAGAGAACCGGACGGCAGAGAAAAGGCCCAGGATTGCGCGTCCCCTTTAAGCAGGGAAATCATTATCCCTACCCTCTGACTCTCATCACCAGACGAAGATGGACGCAGCCGAAAATACAACTTGCATGACTCTTTAAAGCGGATAAAGTCATCCACACCCCCTGCAAATCTATCAGGGAGAGCGACTTTAGGCTCCCCATAAATTTGACTCCCTCCTATTGCACCTGATGCCAGAGCATTCTGACACCGTGTGACCGAATTACGCAGATCCGCAACCTCTAGGGATAATCCCTGCATGCGATCAACTAGCGCTTCAATTGACTCCATCTCAAAACAGCTGAGAAATGGCAGACAAAGTATTGGCGGGTTATAATGTCACGGCAGACAGGATACAAGATACACAGGACCTAACAAACAAGTGTCTATTATTTTTTATTACTGCATTGTACTTATTTTGAGCTTAAAGGGGTTCTGCAGTTTGTTTAAACTGATGACTAGAGATGAGCGAACTTCTGTTTTAAGTTCGGCGTCTAAAGTTCGGCTTCCAGTTAGCGGAGGATCCCGATATGGATTCCGAATTCCGTTGTGGTCCGTGGTAGCGGAATCAATAATGGCCATTATTGATTCCGCTACCACTGACCACAACGGAATTCAGAATCCATATCGGGATCCTCCGCTAACCGGAAGCCGAACTTTAGACGCCGAACTTAAAACAGAAGTTTGCTCATCTCTACTGATGACCTATCCTCTGGATAGATCATCAGCATCTGATTGGCGGGGGTCCAACCCCCGGGACCCACGCTGATCATCTGTTTGAGACGGCAGCGGAGCTCCCACAGCGCTACGGCCTTCTCACTGTTTACCGCAGGCCCAGTGACGTCACGACTAGTATCACTGGCCTGGGCGCGGCTAAGCTCTGTTCACTTGAATGGAGCTTAGCCGCGCTTAGGCCAGTTGATACAAGTCGTGACGTCAGTGGGCCTGCGGTAAACAGTGAGAAGGCTGCTCGCTGCTGGAGCTCCGCTGCCGTCTCAAACAGCTGATCAGCGGGGGTCCCGGGGGTTGGACCCACGCCAATCAGATGCTGATGATCTATCCAGAGGATAGGTCATCAGTTTAAACAAACTGCAGAACCCCTTTAATATGGAACCCTTTTTTTGTACAGAGCTGAGATGCTCTAGAAGCACCCTGTGGATTTTCTTTTCCGTCAGGCCAGGATCTGAAGGTCTCCTTACCTCTGCTCTCTGACATTATAAACACTTATTATAGCTCAGTCCTTATCTTACTGATAACAATGTGGCCTAAATAAGTGTTTATAACCTCTCAGTAGTTCAGAGATAAGGTTTATTAGATGGCAGTCACAAAATGAAAGTGAAATTACCAGTCACACAGCTACAAAATCAGTTAGCCCTTTGTAACAGAATGATTTAATATTTTTTAACAAAGGCCAATTGAAAATATGTTTTTTAGCCAAATATGAGTAAAATGCAATCATGAAGGTGTACATAGCCTTTAAGACCATTAGATCGCTATTTATTCCATTTTTTTGTGGCAGATAAGAAAAAAACAGCAATTCTGGCATTGTTTTTTTTTTTTTTTTTTTTTACGGCGTTCACCAATTGGTATAAATTATGTGATAATTAGATTGTTTGGGACGAGGGTATACCAGATATGTGGATTTTATCTTTTCCATTTTTTTTCCATTGTCTGCTAATCTGTGCCGTTAGAGCAGGAGCCCGGATGTTATGTGATCTAAGCCCCTCCCCTTCCCTGTCGTAATAAGGCATATTGGTGATCAGTAAAGTGTTAAGGGAACTTTCACACTCGCGTTGTGAGGATCCGGCAGGCAGTTCCGGTAACGGAACTGCCTGCCGGATCCGGAAATCTGTGCGCAAATGGATAACATTTGTAGACTAATCCGAAGGTGGATTCATCTCACAAATGCATTGCAATACCAGATCCGTTTCTCTGGTGTCATCCGGAAAAAACTGATCCGGTATTTATTTTTTTCACATTTTTAAAGGTCTGCGCATTAATGCGTTTCAATGGAAAATAATGCCGTATCAAGCCAAATACCGTAAGAATGACTGAACTGAAGACATCCTGATGCATACTGAACGGATTACTCTCCATTCAGAATGCATGGGGATAAAATGAAACAGCCCTTAGCCTTTTTTCAGGCATTTTCATGTCACTTTCTCTGTAGGGGAAAAAACACCATGAAGTAAGAGCTAGTGGTGAGACACACTGGGGGGGGGGGGGGGCATTTAACAAAAACGCCAGAAACTGTCATAAATAAAAGTCGAAAAAATGGTTAGTGCAGCATGAATAAAACTTCTCCTGTAGCGGTACATATTAATAATCCATCTTTGGACTCACCACCACTGTTACCACGTAATACGCGGCTGGCGTGTTTCTGACTTACGCTGCGTCCTTAGGCTACTTTCACACTAGCGTTAGACATCTCCGGTGGGCTGTTCTTGCAGGGAGCTACCTGATGGAGATTTCTGGATCTGGCAGTGTCGGATGCTACCTGACACCCGCCGGCTCCACTAACCATCAGAGATCCGGCCGTGACCGGCAAACATGCTGAGAATCATCTGGACTAAAACCACTGTGCCGGACGATTCTCAGCATGTTTTCTGGGTTGCGGCCGGATCTCTGCTGGTCTCCATTATAGTGTCACGGACGTTCCCGTGGCAGGTACCAGAAGATCGGAGAGACTGGCAACTCGTGGGTTAAATTTACAAGTTCACTGTGGATCTTATTGTGTCTGTGTTTTGGTGAATGCCACACCCCTTGCTTCAGGTGTTGCTTGTTGGTAAATTACCTTTCCCATAAGTAGCCGCTTCTCACTCTTGGAGGTGCCGGTTTATAGATTTTCTTCCTGCCTTCTAAACTGGTCGTTGTTCTATGTGGTGCTTCTGGAGTTGCCAGTTTTCTACTTTCAGATAAGTCTTGTCTTTTCTTATTGTTTTGTGTTTGTTATATTCCCTGTTGTTTGTATCTGGGCCTGAGACAGAGACTTCCATTCGTCCATCTGGGGAGGAATGGGTTGTCTCTGGTCCTAACCTCATTCCAGGGCCTTATAGGGATATAAGGGCCTAGTTATCCAGCATATGAATATTCCTACCTTCAAGGTCTTTTCATATTGATAGGTAGTTAGGGCCCAGATTAGGGTTGTTTAGGAGGTGACCTGTTTCTTCCCTAGTTTCCAGGCCCAGTTACAGTTCCCCTTCCCTCCTGTGTTTAGTGTGGAGTTTTTCCCCCACACTGATCGTGACATACAGTACAGACCAAAACTTTGGACACACCTTCTCATTCAAAGAGTTTTCTTTATTTTCATGACTATGAAGGCATCAAAACTATGAATTAACACATGTGGAATTATATACATAAGAAACAAGTGTGAAACAACTGAAAATATGTCATATTCTAGGTTCTTCAAAGTAGCCACCTTTTGCTTTGATTACTGCTTTGCACACTCTTGGCATTCTCTTGATGAGCTTCAAGAGGTAGTCCCCTGAAATGTTCTTCCAACAGTCTTGAAGGAGTTCCCAGAGATGCTTAGCACTTGTTGGCCCTTTTGCCTTCACTCTGCGGTCCAGCTCACCCCAAACCATCTCGATTGGGTTCAGGTCTGGTGACTGTGGAGGCCAGGTCATCTGGCACAGCACCCCATAACTCTCCTTCATGGTCAAATAGCCCTTACTTTCAAAGTTTTCCCAATTTTTCGGCTGACTGACTGACCTTCATTTCTGAAAGTAATGATGGCCACTCGTTTTTCTTTACTTAGCTTCTTTTTTCTTGCCATAATACAAATTCTAACAGTCTATTCAGTAGGACTATCAGCTGTGTATCCACCTGACTTCTCCTCAACGCAACTGATGGTCCCAACCCCATTTATAAGGCAAGAAATCCCACTTATTAAACCTGACAGGGCACACCTGTGAAGTGAAAACCATTTCAGGGGACTACCTCTTGAAGCTCATCAAGAGAATGCCAAGAGTGTGCAAAGCAGTAATCAAAGCAAAAGGTGGCTACTTTGAAGAACCTAGAATATGACTTATTTTCAGTTGTTTCACACTTGTTTGTTATGTATATAATTCCACATGTGTTAATTCATAGTTTTGATGCCTTCATAGTCATGAAAATAAAGAAAACTCTTTGAATGAGAAGGTGTGTCCAAACTTTTGGTCTGTACTGTATAGTTAGAGGGGCGGTAGCTTCCAGCAATGCCGGAATGCAGGGAGATACGGCAGGGTGTTGTGCCGGATCTAAAATAGCTAGTGTGAAACTAGCCTTAGTCATGACGCCATAGCTAAGGAAGCAGTGTGTGTCAGAAACGCGTCAGCGGTGTGTATTAAGAGGTAAAAGTGTCCTAAGATGGATTTTTAATATGTACTAATAAAGGAGAAGTTTTGTTCATGCTGAACTTATCATTTTTTGGATATGTAAGCAGGTCGGTGTTTGTGCATGGATTGACTGCTGGATCTGGAGTCCAGAACTGATGAGCTGCGTTTTGCTTTTGTATATGATAAATAAAAGTTGTATCGGCCCGTTTTACGCAATGTTTTTTACGCCGTCCATGCCACTGGGTATGGTGGAGGCGAGACCATCGGCCCCGGCAAATTCACCAACATTTATGCCTGTAAATGACTATTGAAATCTACAGTACAGGGGATGGTGGAGGATGTGCCTAATTTATCTCGATACCTGCACCTTGTCATAAATTAAAGGGGTTCTCCGGGCCTTTAATATTGAAGATCCATCCTGAGGACAGGTCATCAATATCAGATCGGTGGGGGTCCGGCATGCCTGCTGATCAGCTGTACGGGGAGACTGCGCGCGCAGTGTGCACGTGCCGTCTCCCATCTCTCTTTCTGTTCGCTGCTATATGTTTAGGAGACTGCAGCAGCGGATAGGAGGAGAGAAGGGAGACGGCACATGCACACTGCGCGCCGTCTCCTCAAACAGCCGGACCCCCACCAATCTGATATTGATGACCTATCCTGAGAATAGGTCATCAATAGAAAAAGTCCGGACAACCCCTTTAACCACCTCAGCCCCCATAGCTTAAACACCCTTAAAGACCAGGCCACTTTTTACACTTCTGACCTACCCTACTTTCACCGTTTATTGCTCGGTCATGCAACTTACCACCCAAATGAATTTTACCTCCTTTTCTTCTCACTAATAGAGCTTTCATTTGGTGGTATTTCATTGCTGCTGACATTTTTACTTTTTTTGTTATTAATCGAAATTTAACGATTTTTTTTGCAAAAAAAATTAAATTTTTCACTTTCAGTTGTAAAATTTTGAAAAAAAAACGACATCCATATATAAATTTTGCTCTAAATTTATTGTTCTACATGTCTTTGATAAAAAAAAAATGTTTGGGTAAAAAAAAAATGGTTTGGGTAAAAGTTATAGCGTTTACAAACTATGGTACAAAAATGTGAATTTCCGCTTTTTGAAGCAGCTCTGACTTTCTGAGCACCTGTCATGTTTCCTGGGGTTCTACAATGCCCAGACAGTACAAACACCCCACAAATGACCCCATTTCGGAAAGTAGACACCCTAAGGTATTCGCTGATGGGCATAGTGAGTTCATAGAACTTTTTATTTTTTGTCACAAGTTAGTGGAAAATGTCGATTTTTTTTTTTTTTTTTCTTACAAAGTCTCATATTCCACTAACTTGTGACAAAAAATAAAAACTTCTATGAACTCACTATGCCCATCAGCGAATACCTTGGGGTGTCTTCTTTCCAAAATGGGGTCACTTGTGGGGTAGTTATACTGCCCTGGCATTCTAGGGGCCCAAATGTGTGGTAAGTAGTTTGAAATCAAAATGTGTAAAAAATGACCGGTGAAATCCGAAAGGTGCTCTTTGGAATGTGGGCCCCTTTGCCCACCTAGGCTGCAAAAAAGTGCCACACATGTGGTATCGCCGTACTCAGGAGAAGTTGGGGAATGTGTTTTGGGGTGTCATTTTACATATACCCATGCTGGGTGAGATAAATATCTTGGTCAAATGCCAACTTTGTAAAAAAAAAAGGGGAAAAGTTGTCTTTTGCCAAGATATTTCTCTCACCCAGCATGGGTATATGTAAAATGACACCCCAAAACACATTCCCCAACTTCTCCTGAGTACGGAGATACCACATGTGTGACACTTTTTTGCAGCCTAGGTGCGCAAAGGGGCCCACATTCCAAAGAGCACCTTTCGGATTTCACCGGCCATTTTTTACAGATTTTGATTTCAAACCACTTCTCACGCATTCGGCCCCTAAAATGCCAGGGCAGTATAACTACCCCACAAGTGACCCCATTTTGGAAAGAAGACACCCCAAGGTATTTTGTGATGGGCATAGTGAGTTCATGGAAGTTTTTATTTTTTGTCACAAGTTAGTGGAATATGAGACTTTGTAAGGAAAAAAATAAATAAAAAATAAATCATCATTTTCCGCTAACTTGTGACAAAAAATATAAAATTCTAGGAACTCGCCATGCCCCTCACGGAATACCTTGGGGTGTCTTCTTTCCAAAATGGGGTCACTTGTGGGGTAGTTATACTGCCCTGGCATTTTCCAGGGGCCCTAATGTGTGGTAAGTAGGTAAATGACCTGTGAAATCCTAAAGGTGCTCTTTGGAATGTGGGCACCTTTGCCCACCTAGGCTGCAAAAAAGTGTCACACATGTGGTATCGCCGTATTCAGGAGAAGTTGGGCAATGTGTTTTGGGGTGTCTTTTTACATATACTCATGCTGGGTGAGAGAAATATCTCGGCAAAAGACAACTTTTCCCATTTTTTTATACAAAGTTGGCATTTGACCAAGATATTTATCTCACCCAGCATGGGTATATGTAAAATGACACCCCAAAACACATTGCCCAACTTCTCCTGAGTACGGAGATACCAGATGTGTGACACTTTTTTGCGGCCTAGATGCGCAAAGGGGCCCACATTCCTTTTATGAGGGCATTTTTAGACATTTGGATCCCAGACTTCTTCTCACGCTTTAGGGCCCCTAAAATGCCAGGGCAGTATAAATACCCCACATGTGACCCCATTTTGGAAAGAAGACAACCCAAGGTATTCAATGAGGGGCATGGCGAGTTCCTAGAATTTTTTTTTTTTTGGCACAAGTTAGCGGAAATTGATTTTATTTATTTTTTTCTCACAAAGTCTCCCTTTCCACTAACTTGGGACAAAAATTTCAATCTTTCATGGACTCAATATGCCCCTCACGGAATACCTGGGGGTGTCTTCTTTCCGAAATGGGGTCACATGTGGGGTAATTATACTGCCCTGGCATTCTAGGGGCCCTAAAGCGTGAGAAGAAGTCTGGAATATAAATGTCTAAAAATTTTTACGCATTTGGATTCCGTGAGGGGTATGGTGAGTTCATGTGAGATTTAATTTTTTGACACAAGTTAGTGGAATATGAGACTTTGTAAGAAAAAAATAATAATTTCCGCTAACTTGGGCCAAAAAAATGTCTGAATGGAGCCTTACAGAGGGTGATCAATGACAGGGGGGGTGATCAATGACAGGGGGGTGATCAATGACAGGGGGGTGATCAGAGAGTCTATATGGGGTTATCACCCCCCTGTCATTGATCACCCCGCTATAAGACTCCATTCAGATGTCCGTATGTGTTTTGCGGATCCGATCCATGTATCCGTAAAAATCATACGGACATCTGAATGCAGCCTGACAGGGGGGGTGATCAATGACAGGGGGGTAATCAATGACAGGGGGGTGATCAGGGAGTCTATATGGGGTGATCACCCCCCCTGGAAGGCTCCAGGGAGACGCCTGTATGTGTTTTGCGGATCCGATCCATCTATCAGTGGATCCGTAAAAATCATGCGGACGTCTGAATGGAGCTTTACAGGGGGTTGATCAATGACAGGGGGGTAATCAATGACAGGGGGGTGATCAGGGAGTCTATATGGGGTGATCACCACAGTCATTGATCACGCTCCTGTAAGGCTCCATTCAGACGTCCGTATGCGTTTTGCGGATCCGATCCATCTATCAGTGGATCCGTAAAAATCATGCGGACATCTGAATGGAGCTTTACAGGGGGGTGATCAATGACAGGGGGGTAATCAATGACAGGGGGGTGATCAGGGAGTCTATATGGGGTGATCAGGGGTGATCAAGGGTGAATAAGGGGTTAATAAGTGACAAGGGGGGGGGGGTGTAGTGTAGTGGTGCTTGGTGCAACATATTACTGAGCTGCCTGTGTCCTCTGTGGTCGATCCAAACAAAGGGGACCACCAGAGGACCAGGTAGCAGGTATATTAGACGCTGTTATCAAAACAGCGTCTAATATACCTGTTAGGGGTTAAAAAAATCACATCTCCAGCCTGCCAGCGAACGATCGCCGCTGGCAGGCTGGAGATCCACTCTCTTACCTTCCGTTCCTGTGAGCGCGTGCGCCTGTGTGCGCGCGTTCACAGGAAATCTCGGCTCACGCGAGATTACGCGTATATGCGTCGCTAAGCGCAGGGCTGCCACCTCCGGAACGCGAATCTGCGTTAGGCGGTCCGGAGGTGGTTAAGTGCGTCCTCCGGCAGCACAAGGGATATCAAAGCCCGGTGTAAAGCGCAGGTCCTTGATAAATGACCCCCACTGTGTACGAAAAGCCACCAGAACGACTGCCACAAATAATGCAGCTGCCAAACAAACCACAAGCATTAGGCGTCTTGCACACGAACGTATTTTCTTTCCGTGTCCGCTCCGTTTTTCTTGCGGACCATATACGGAAGAAAAAAAACGGAAGGTACTCCGTGTGCATTCCATTTCCGTATTTCACAATCTACCTTTTATTTTCCAAAGGAGCTCTGACAAATAAAAGGTGGAATCTGATTGGTTGCTATGGGCAACTAGGCCAGTTCTACTCTACACCAGTTTGATAAATCTCATGGAGCTATTAACAGGTGAAAATAAATCTAAAGGTGCTATTCATAATCATTTTGGTGCAGGGAAAGTCCCGTTCAGTACACAATACAGCGACGAGATTATTAAAATCATACGGAAACATCTGCCAGTGCCGCACAGGGATCCTGTTCTGTATTCTGCCCTCAATGAAGGTGTGAACTACATTGCTTCATCGCCAACAATATTTTGTAGCGACCACATGGCGCTGTCATGTGGCATGTACTGTACAGGCTTAAAGGGGTTTTCCCTCTGGATAGGTCATCAGTATCTGATCGGTGGGGGTCTGACACCCAGGACCCTCGCCGATCAGCTGTTTTGAGAAGGCACCAGCGCTCCTGTGAGTGCCGCTGTCTTCTCTTAGCTCACCAAGCACAGCGCCGTACACTGTATAGTAGGGTTGTTGCGGGTATCAAATTTTCGATACCCAGTCGATACTTTTGTCCGGTATCGACCTCGATACTGGGATTTGCCTTTTTTCGATACTAGGCTTCGCTACTGCGCAGTCTAGTATAACAGAGCATGGAGCACGCTGCTGTCAGCGCGCTCCGTGTTCTCCACAGCAGCACAGGGGAGAAGGAGTCGCTCTCTCCCTCCCCCTGTGCCGTCGCTGCCACCAATGAGGAGAGAGCGGGGCGGGCACCACCAATGAAAGTTAACGTTTAATACAAATACAGGTGCCGGCAACAGAATCACATAGCCGCAGTGCGCCCGACCCCCCAGTATTAAAATCATTGGTAGCGCAGTGGCCACAGGGTCCCCTCCTCCTCATTGGTGGCAGTGGCAGCTTCTGATCGGAGCCCCAGCAGTGTAATCCTGGGGGGTTTAATCGGTTACCATGGCAGCCAGGACGCTCCTGAAGCCCTGGTTGCCATAGTCAGCTCCCTGCTGCTGTGTGTGAAGTCCTATTCACCCTGACAGAGCTCTATTAGGATGAATAGGACAACGGATGAAAAGATCCCAGGTTCTAGCCCCTAAGGGGGTAAATAGTTATTAAATAAACAGTAAAAAAAAACACCACCAAATTATTAAGTTTAACTCGCCCCCTTTCCCAATTTTACATATAAAATATATAAACAATTAATAAATAAACATATCACATATCGCCACATCTAAAAAGTCCAAACTATTAAAATATAAAAAAAACTAAGCGGTGAACGCCGGAACAGAAATTTTTTTTTTTAAACTGAACGATTTGGGCTTTTTTATTGTTTATTTTTTCCGCGTGGTATCGAGTATTGCAATACTTTTTTATGGTATCAAAATCAAATCAAAATGTTGGTATTGCAACAACCCTACTGTCTAGTGGTTGTGCTTGGTATCACGATCAACCCCATTCGCTTCTATGGGGCTGAGCTTCTCCTAGACCACATGACTGATTAATGTGTCGTCACATGGCCTAGGAAACGCAGAAAGGGAGCGCCGGTGCTTTATCAAAACAGCTGATCGTGGAGGCTCCCGGGTGTCGGACCCCACCTATCAGATACTGATGACCTATCCTGAGGATAAGTCAGGATAAGGCCTCATGCACACGGCAGGTCGGCAATCCACGCCCGCTGGCCGTGTGCACCCCGAATCACGGATGCGGACCCATTCACTTGAATGGGTCCACAATTCCAAGAATGTGGAACGGAGTCACGGAACACTGAAAGCACTATGGAGTGCTTCCGTGGTGTTTCTTTCCCTTGTTCCACACCGCAAATAAAAAATTTTTTTTGCGGTGCGGACAGACCACGGACCCATTCAAGTTGAATGGGTCCGGCCCGCTGCACGGATGCACGGAACGGCCGCACAGCGGTCCGGACCCATTCAAAGGTGCATTAAGTGGGTCTGTATGGTCGTATTGAAGGTGTCGCATGGCCATTAACAATACAGACCGACTAAACAGTGCGGACTTATTAGTTTAATTAGAGCCTGCTGCAGCCCGTATGGTTACGTGGTACTCAAACGCTGCATGGTTGTGTGGTCGCACCCTTAACCTTTAGCGACCAGTGAATGGCGGCCGTCAAAAAATAGGACATGTCCTATTTTTTGCCGTTTTGATGGCCGGACCGACCCCATTGAAAATCATTGGGACCGTGCACCTGTCTAACAGCCGTTAAAAAAGGGGTAAACATGCAGAAGATCCGCATGGGTTTACGCAACAAAACCACACCAAAAGCAGCACATATTCATTGTGGTTTTTGGGGCAGATTTATGCGATTTTGCCGCAGATCTCTCCACTTCCATTGAAAAGGGTTAAATCCGCACAAGAAAAAAAGCAACATCAAATGACAAGCTGCAGATTTCAAAATCCACGCGGCAGGTCGATTTCCGCACCTAAGAAAAGCAAAGTATACATGAGATTTGTCTAATCTCTTTGCTGGTATTACGCTGCGTTTTTTCCATACGAAATCCACACAGAAAAAACGCTCATAAACTGCACCGTGTGGAGCCCCCCTAAGGCCACCTGCACAAGTTGCGGAAAAACGTGCTTTTTTTCCCCCGTGTGGATCTCATGTACACTTTGTGGATTTTTTTTCCAGGTGGAAATTGACCTGCATTGCGGATTTCCAAATCTGCGGTATGTCTATTATGTTTTTGGTTTTAGCCGCGGATTTCACCCTTTTCCAATGAAGGGTGAGATGTGCGGCAAAACTGCATCTAACCCGCACCATAATCCCCAATCAGAAAATGCAGCTTTTGTTGCGGATATGCTGTAGGTGCTCATTTGCAGGTGGTCTAAGACGCGCAGGGTGAGATCTGCGGCAAAACCACATCACAATCCGCAACAAAAACTGCACGTAACGTGTGGATTTTGGTATGGAAATGCAGAGAAAACCGCACGTGCGGATATTCTGTTTCTAAACCCGCACCTGTCTGTGTCTCAAGGGAGCTGCTCTGAAGTTTTTAGAAGAATTGTGAATAAAGACTAAGGGGATCATTTATTACGAAGCTTACATTCGTTTTTGGGGTAAAAAAAAAGTCGCCAGACCCCATTGTGTGACTTTATAAAAGCTTGTGTGTCCAAATATTTTTGGCACTGGCGTTTTTACATCATCCTTGCCACTTGGGAGTGGTGGGGCTGTGAAGGGGCCAGACCGGGACCAGGACATCGCCTGGAAACGGGCATAAATTTTGGCAAAAAAACAGCTCCCTTTGCAGTTCGGTTCAGTTGGAATCAAAATGCGTCATGGTGATTCTTTGCAAGAAACGTAATGTGGACAAAAACCTGCACCGTGCGAACCGCGGCAGTTTTCTATTTGGTCCTGAGAAAAGCGCTTGCTTCTTGCTAATGACCATAGGGTTTTTTAGGCAGCGCGGTTTTCGGGCATATTGTGGCTGCGTCTCCGCTACCTGCCGGCCACCATGTCTGGTTCTAGGAACTTTTGCAGAGATCATTATATTGCTAATAACCCAAGTGTTCAAACTTTGGCCTGTGGTGACTACAATTCCTAGCATGCTCTGTTCATTTCTATGAGAGTTCTGTGAAGAGCAGAGCAAGTGTGGATGCTGGGAGTTGTAGTTTCACAACAGCTGGAGTGCCGGAGGTTGCTCACCATTGGTTAGATGACGTGTCTCTGGGCTTGTAATAGGTGCTGTACAGGGTAATCATTGTAAGGGCTCATGCACACGACTGTATGTATTTTGTGGTCCGCAAAACACGGATCCGCAAAAAAAATGGATGACATCTGTGTGACGTCCGTGTTGCATCCATTTTTTTTTTTTTTTTTGAGGATCCACTGTAACAGTACCTATCCTTGTCCGCAAAACAGACAAGAATAGGACATGTTTTATTTCTTTTTTGCAGAACGGACATACGTTTTTTTTCAAGCCCCATTGAAATGAATGGACCTGTAAAAATAAACGGAACAGAAATGGAAGAAAAATATGTTCTGAATGTTTTCTACACAGTCAAAAAATGTAAAAAAAAATCTTAGATAAATCAAGAATATAATGCAAAAACAAAATTAGTCAGTGCACCATATAAAACAGGGATGCTCAACCTGCGTCCCTCCAGCTGTTGCAAAACTACAACTCCCAGCATGCCCTAATAGCATATTCTATATTTTTGCGGATGCCACGGAATGAACATACGGATGCGGACCGCACGCAGTGTGCTGTTTGCATCTTTTGCGGCCCCATCTAAGTGAATAGGTCTGCATCCATCCCTCAAAAAATGCGGATCTGGTGCGGACACAAAACACATTTGTGTGCATGAGCCCTAAAGGAAATGCTTTTCTGACAGATAAAACCAGGTACCACTTATTTTTTTTGTAATCTCTTTTTAGTGTTTATTTTTTTATTCTGTTTCCTGAATATGATTATGGTGGCGGCCATATTGCCTGAGCCGTGTTTACAAGGCATTAAGAAAACTGCTTTACTGCAGCCCCATGGTCCATACACACAATGGTCAGGAGGGGACCTCATTGACTTCTATGGGAGAGTCTTCTGGGCATGCTCTGTGACCTGTGCAGAGGTCATTGTACAAGGAAAGAACAGATAAGCTCTGATAAGCAGCTATTGTGAATGGTGGATCCTGTCTTATCTATACACAGAAGTGATATCATTACAGGTAGGATTAGAGTAACAGATAAGCAGATAACTGCAGTAAACTGCTCTGTACAAACTAAGAAAGTGGAAACATTTATTAGACATAGTGCCCAGTGCAAAAACTGCAGGATTTAATGGTTTTTGTTTAAGTATAGATATAGACATGGAAAATTAAAAATAACATCACCAAAAATTCTTTAAAAATATGTTAAACAAAAAAACATGGTTTAAACAACAGGTCATTTTCTGATGAAACATTTCTTTTAAGGACCAGGCACAGTTTCGTTTTTGCATTTTTATTTTTTCCTCCTTGCCTAAGGCTAATTTCACACTTGCGTTGTTGTTTTCCGGTATTGGGATCCGGCAGAGCATCTCAATACCGGAAAAAAATATTTCCATTTAGTCCTCATGCATTCTGAATGGGAAGAGATCCGTTTAGGATGCCTTCCGTTTCGGCAGCATTCCGTCTTGTGTCCGGTCATAAAAACGGATCAGGTACAGAAAACAATATAAGTCAATGGTGATAGATGTTTTTTTTAGGAGCCCGATTTTTTTTTGTGCTGGATCCGTTTTTTCCATTTTGATTTCACACAGCTGCATTCTAACGGAACAGATGCATCCTGATGAGCAAAATAAAAACGGATCCGTTTAATTCCGGTATTGAGATCCTCTCCCGGATCTCAATACTGGAATTAACAATGCAAGCGTGGAAGTAGCCGTTTTCTTATTTTCCGTTTACATAGCCATTGTGGGGCAATTAGTACTTTTACCATTTCAGGCTACTTTCACACTAGCGTTTTAACTGGATCCGGCAGGGTTCAGCAAAAACGCTTCCATTACTGATAATACAACCGCCTGCATCCGTTATGAACGGATCCGGTTGTATTATCTTTAACATTGCCAAGATGGATCCGTCATGAACTCCATTGAAAGTCAATGGGGGACGGATCTGTTTTCTATTGTGTGAGAGAAAACGGATCCGTTCCCATTGACTTGCATTGGGGGTCTTGCTCCGCATCCTAGGACGGAAAGCAAACTAAAACATGCTGCAGTTTGCTCTCCGGTCCGGGATTGCAACTAAATGGAACGGAATACATTTTGGAGCATTCCGTTATGTTTTGTCCCCATTGACAATCAATAGGTACAAAACGGAAGCGTTTTTTTCCGGTATTGAGCCCCTATGACGGATTTAAATACTAAAAACGCTGGTGTGAAAGTAGCCTAATTTACCATAACTTGTGCTGGGAAATTGGAAAAAAAACCACAATTCCACCAAGGTTGTTTTGTGGTTTCATGCTACAGTGTTCACTGTGCGGATCAGTACGATTACAGCCATACCAAATTTATATAGTTATTTTACGCCGTTTTTTGTTTCTCAGTCCGTGTACCTGGAGTGAAAACGACTCCACTCCCTGAGGGTTAAAGGGTTATTCCACTGTATTGTGCACTGGCCCCATCTAATGTGGCTACGGCTGACAGTTTGCTGACTCGGCCTACTCGTGTTGGCCCCACCTGCTGCCCATTTAGACTTCCTTACAATATAGGGTCACAATTAGATTATTTTACAGGGTTCACTTTAAAGGGTTTTTCCAGCGGTAGAATATTGATGACCTATCCTCAGGACAGAGAGGACCAGAGACGCGCACATAGGCAAAGACCAACTGGGGAGAAATCGGGGCTGATAGATTGTAGGCTTGCCTCATGAATTTGTGCTAGAGGCACAGCGCTCCTCATGGCAGAAGGGATGTACTGCGGGCCTGCGTGCATTCCGATCAGTCCCAGAGCAGGACGACCACATAGTTCAGTGCGGAGGACAGAAAGTTAAAAGGACTTGCATGCTACTCGTCTTGGTACAGGTAAGTATAGCCAACAGATATCCAAAACAGATCTCTTTATTAGGCCTCATGCACACGACCGTGCCGTTTTTTGCGGTCTGCAAACCGCGGATCCGCCAAAAACGGAAGCCGCCCATGTTGCCTTCCGCAATTTGCGGAACGGAAATGTCGCTGGCAATATAAATGCCTATTCTTGTCCGCAAAGCGCGGACAAGAATAGGGCATGTTATATTTTTTTAGCGGGGCCGCGGAACGGAGCCACGGATGCGGACAGCACACGGAGTGCTGTCCCCATCTTTTGCCGCCCTATTGAAGTGAATGGGTCCGCCAAAACGGCGGCTCGGATGCAGACCCAAACAACGGTCGTGTGCATGAGGCCTTAAGGTGATGGACGAAGTGTTCCAAACTGTCCCCCTTCCTTAGATCACATCAGATTTGTGGAGGTCCGACTCCCAGCACCCCTTCCGATTAGCTTTTTGAAGAGACCGCGGCGCTCTGCCGAGAGCTGCAGCCTCCTCCTAGGCCAGTGATTCATATAAATGGACTAGGCTGCAATACCAAGTGCAGTACCCCAGAGCAGTGGGGTATCTGCAAATGTATTATGTTGTGTTGTGGAATGTAATTTCATGTCATGTAAGGCTACTTTCACATCGGCGCTTTCCCTTTCCGCTATTGAGAGCCGTCATAGCATCTCAATAGTGGGGGAAAATGCTTCAGTTTTGTCCCCATTCATTGTCAATGGGGACAAAACGGAACTGAAGGAAACGGAATGTACCAGAATGCATTCCGTTCCATTTGGTTGCGTCCCCATCGCGGACAGAATAAGGCTCCATTCACACGTCCGCAATTCCGTTCCGCATTTTGCGGAACGGAATTGCGGACCCATTCATTTCTATGGGGCTGCGTGATGTGCTGCCCGTACCAAGAAATGCGGACCCGCACTTCCGGGTCCGCAATTCCGATCCCGAAAAAAATAGAACATGTCCTATTCTTGTCTGCAATTGCGGACAAGATTAGGCATTTTCTATTAAGTGCCGGCGATGTGCGGTCCGCAAAATCCGGAACACACATTGCCGGTGTCCGTGTTTTGCGGATCCGTGGATCCACAAAACACACACGGATGTGTGAATGGACCCTAATGCTGCAAGCAGCGTTTATCTGTCCGCGATGTGGTGCGGAGCAAGACGGATCACAATGTAAGTCAATAGGGACGGATCCGTTTTCTCGGACACAATAGTAAACGGATCCGTCCCCCATTTACTTTCAGTGGTGTTCATGACGGATCCGTCTTGACTATTTTAAAGATAATACAACCGGATCCATTCATAATGATGGAAGCGTTTTTGCTGATCCGGATCCAGCAAAAACGCTGGTGTGAAAGTAGCCTAATGTATATCCAGCATAGCATGGTATAGATGGCACAACCAGGGTTAATAATCCTGGCTCAGTCCTTGCAGGCTGCTAGGTGGAGGCTGGCTCCACCCCTAAATGGAGTCATTCTAGACTGGAGTTCAGAGAGAGAGAGAAAAGCTGTTGCCTCATGCTCCTTTTCCTTAGACCCAGAAAGCTTCAGAGATCTACAGAAAGGGAAGAAGAGAAAGAGAGCAAGATAAAGAAGAATTTAGAATCTGCATGGCTAAGCATAGGAGTCAGCAAGATAAACTGCTACCACAGCCATTAAGACTTTGCTGCTGTGAGGGACACCGTAAAGACATCCTTCACATTTGGACACGTCCTGGCCAGCTGTGCTTTCAAGACCCTGTGTCCCGCAGTGGACACTACCACTGTTAATGCCAAGGCACTATTGCCAGTAATAGATTCTACTGAGAGAGACTTTAGCAAGATAGAGAGGAAAGAGGGCCATAACTCCCATCCTTGCCTAAATCCAAACACTGCTATCTGGAAGAGAATTGCACTGTGTACAGTTGGAACTGTATTACAGCTCTCATTTTGCACTTAAGTAAAATAGATATTTATTCTTCTACCACTGGCCTGGTTTTCTGACTCCGACACCATATGCAGGCTATGCCTTGCACCCATACAGACACTTAACATCACGGGCACCCCAACTATCATCAGACCGGAGCCCCAGAACCAGGGTGGCCCTGAGTGAATGAAAGGGTGTGCCCTTCACTGCATGGCCCTAGGAACTAATGGTGTGAGGAAAGCCACCATGATTGACTGTGACGGCCAGAGCCACTACCACTCCCATCCTCCGTTACAGCTTCTCCCAGACTACTGCACAAGCACAGCCACAATACTATGTATGGGTGCTGTGCTTGATATGCTGAGAGAAGGCTGAAGCACTCACTGAAGCGCCTCAGTCCGTGTGTCCCACCACCAATCATATATTGATGACCTACTTCCGGAAAACCCCTTTAAGTTCTCAATCCACCCCGGTCACCACCACGATCCATAGATCAAAGTTATACATGAACAGGATATATTGTTTTTTTTAGAGACCACATTTTCTATTTACCACGATGACATACAAGAGGGTATAAAGAAGCCCTCGAATGATGCCTCATTACCATATCATTTTAGTGCACAGGGTATGAAAACAATATGGAAATTCTTATATGAAATATAGCTGTGAAATAGGGGAAGCCATATGATATGTAAGTGAATAACATACCTGACACGTGAGGCGGATAAAAATGGGGACGACCCTCAGCGATGACATCACGAGGTGACATTGTGTGTCAGGTCAGACAAATGCTGCAGTCTACTGCTACACTGCATAAAGATGTCACTGTGTAATTGATAGGCCTGCTTTCCTCCAGTAATGTCAGATATGATAATGAATGCCACAATATAATTAATCTCCTTGTCCTTGTGGATAACGCTTTACAAAGTGACATATTATCCATACCAACTGGGAAATAGCTGAATGTAGTGCCACTTGACTGATGCAATTTAGTGCCTTTGGCAGATTGAATCATGGCGACTTGAATTGTCTTTTTGGAATTAACCTCTTCTGCTTCATGCAAACTACTGAGTGCCACTTAAAGGCTATGTACACCTTGGGGGGCAATTTTTTTTTTATTACTACATTGTACTCATTTTTAGCTAAAAATGCTTTTTTCAATTGGTCTTTATTAAAAATGTTGAACCTCTTTCTCTGTGCAGCCTTGAGTTTCTCTAATAGCAGGCTCTAAATTTTCACTCTGTTCTGTCAGGCAGCTCAGCTGAGGGCTCTTTATTTCTGATCTCTGACCTTCTAGCTCAAGTCTTATCTTACTGATAAAATTGTGGCTTAAAGGGATTCTGTCACCTCGTTTTAGGTTATAGAGATGCGGACATGCACGGCTAGATCGCCGCTAGCATGTCCACAATATATCTGTCCCATAGGGCTGTGTCCTTTTATTGTGTTTAAAAAATGATTTTAGAGATATGTAAATGAGCCTTATAAGGAGCCCAAGGGGCTTTACTAACCTTCTTGGTGCCCAGCCACGCCTCCCTGTGAAGGAGCCCAGCACCGCCTGCGTCCTCCGAATCTCCTCCTTTCTTCACAGTTAGATTGCCATAATCTCGCGATGCGCGAGCTCGCGCATGCGCAGTCCCGGTATAGTGTTCCTTCCCTGTGCTGGCATCAGCCTCAGGGAAGGAACTGCGCATGCGCGAGCTCGAGAATCGCGAGATTACGGCAATCTAACTGTGAAGAAAGGAGGAGATTCGGGGGACGCAGGCGGTGCTGGGCTCCTTCACAGGGGGGCATGGCTGGTCACCAAGAAGGTTAGTACAGCCCCTTGGGCTCCTTACCAGGCTCATTTACATATCTATAAAATCATTTTTTAAACACAATAAAAGGACACAGTCCTATAGGACCGGTATATTGCGGACATGCTAGCGGCCATCTAGCCGTGCATGTCCGCATCTCTATAACCTAAAACGAGGTGACAGAATCCCTTTAAATAACTGTTTATGATCTTTTAGTAATTTAGAGATAAGGGTTATTAGATGACTGGTACAAAGTGAAAGTGAAAGTACCAGTCAAACAGCTAGAAAAACAGTTAACCCTTTGTGACAGAACGGCTCAATATTTTTAATTAAGACTAATTGCCAAAATGATTTTTAGCTCAAAATGAGTAAAATGCAATAATAGAAAATTTGCCTAAAGGGATCTTGAACCTGAATGCACCAGTAGGGTTAAAGGGGTTGTCTCACCTTAGCAAATTGCATTTATCATATAGACAAAATTAATACAAGCCACTTCCTAATGTATTGTTATTATCCATATTGCTTCCATTGCTGGCTAGACTCATTTTTCCATCCCATTATACACTTCTCGTTTGCATGGTTACGACCACCTCTTAATCCAGCATCAGTGGCCATGCTTGCACACTATAGGAAAACGCACCGGCCTGTGTGAGCTCCCACGGTCCTAGCCACCAGAGAGGCCAGAGCTCTTTTCTATAGTGTGAAAGCACAGCCACTGATGCTGATTGCAGGGTGGTCGTAACCATGGAAACCAGAAGAATATAATGTGATGGATGGAAAAATGAGTCCAGCCAGTAAAGGAAGCAATATGGATAATAATACATTAGTAAGTGCCTTGTATTAACTTTCTCTACATGATAAATGCCACTTGCTGACGTGAGACAACCCCTTTAAGGGGAAGTACAAAAAATGACTGCTTCCATGATCAGTCTTTTAAATCCTGTGGGGGTCATTTATTAAACAGAAATACGCCTAAATTAGGCGATTTCTGATGCAGATTGTGGACGAGGGGACGGCCCATCTCACTTACCATTTTCTATGCCTGTTTTAGGCTTAGAAAATGGACTAAATGTAAGACAGCTCGGAAGCTGTCTTTCATTTAGACTGGCGCTGGATACGCTGAAGTTATGTAGAAACTGGCGCCTTTTTATAACTCAGCAGATCCACTGCCAGATATAGGGCTTATTAAGACCAGCGTCTAAAACGCCAGTCTTAAAGAGGACCTTTCTAGTTATTATGAAAACACTAGCAGGTTATGTAGGGCACTGTGCACGGATGTAATATTGCTTACTAGTTTGTCTGGGCGCCGCTCTGTTCCCCCGCTGTGCCCCCCTGCAGTTTTCCCGGCTGGTATGCTAATGAATAGCATCGGTACAAGGAGGAGGAGTCTGCCCTGTTTCTCAATGGGCGGAGAAGGTGAGTTGTTTTTTTCTCTCCCTGGCTGTGACGCTCTCCGCTGTGATTGGACCACGCTACATCCAGCGAGAAGGAGACACCCTCTGAGAAACAGGACAGTCTCCTCCTCCCTGTACCGATGCTATTCATTAGCATACCAGCCCGGAAAACTGCAGGGGGGCACAGCGGGGGAACAGAGCGGCGCCCAGACAAACTAGTAAGCAATATTACATCCGTGCACAGTGCCCTACATAACCTGCTAGTTATTTCATAATGTCTGGACCCATGAAAGGTCCTCTTTAATAAATGTGCTCCTGTATCTCAATTTCCAAGAATTACACCTGTATACCTCCGATAGATGCCTTCAATGGACGCCCTCCCACAAGTGGTTGTTCCCTGTGCTGTTTTGTTACATGCCCCAAATTTACCAACTACAATGTTGGCAAGTATGCCCATCAATCTCACACCGCTGCCTTTCTAACGCTCCCCACTGGTCTCTGCTTCCTGGTCCTCGCTTAACACACAGGAAATGTCAGGAAACACCTGCTCAGCCAATCACTGGCTAAGGTGGGTCACAGTTGCGATCAGGGATTGGCTGAGCAGGTATCTCCTGCCATTTCCTGTGTGTCAGTTCAGGAGCAGGAAGTGGAGACCAGTGGGGACCTGGTAAGCGTTGGAATGATTTTTTTTTAACCCATTCTTCCCCTTATATAAAAAGATTACTTATATAAAAAAATGTGTATAATGACAGTGTCACGCCATTGACTTACTTTATACAGGAACTTATATGTCCTCTATACAGTAGGCAGTAACCTTAGGTCCTACAAAAAAAAAAAGTGCTAAAGGTGATTTTTGCAAATCACCCATGTGCTAATTTATAGACTTTCTAGCCTGTATGGGTCATTTTGTACCGTAGAAGTACTATATATTGCTAAACACCTCTAAAAATTCATTAATTGAGGTTAGGAGCAGTTTTAGGGATGTGAGACCTGTGGGGGGGGGGGGGGGGGGTCAAAGTTGGATGGGGACCTGATAGCCTGGGCACAGCTGATTGCCGGGATAGGTCATCAGTATATAACCCTCGGTAAACCTCTTTAAAGGGTTATGCCCATCAGGACATTTATGATATGGATATCATATGGGATTGCTAGAACAGAGCCCCGTCACGCTCGGCTATTTTCGGAAGTCCCATAGCAGTGAATGGACCATGTGTGGCCTCGTCTCACCATCAGGGCAACGTTTATGAGGCAGGATCAGGTCTTAGAGGTGGGACCTGCACCTTTAAGACATTTTTGGCATATCCCCATATGGAACAACCCATTTTCACTCTCACGACAGGTCCATGTACCACCGGTGCGTTCTCAGGGGCGCCCGGCACGACGCTGGTTAATATACTCCATTGTCAGCATTTACTGCATTGCAGTTCTGTTGTGTTTGCAAGACCAAGCGCGGTCCTTCTGCCTGCAGTGCCACAGTGTGCCAGTCACAGGAGGTGGAAGCATTGCATTATGGGTTCATCGTTCATCAGTAGGATGATAGTGTCTCCATGGTAACCCTCAGATCGGATCACATTCACGCCGTCCTCCATGCTTCATGTGTTTACAGGACTTAAGGACCTTTCCGGTCCCGGAATCTAACTGTCCCTATCCCTTTATAAGAAAATGAAATAGAAAGTAGGAGTTATACTACTGTAAATGCTGGTAGTTATCTATTTTTTTGCCTTTTGTTGTGCCTGGGGAAAGTGATTTGTTGCTTGTGTTGCTTTAGACTTGAGGAGCCCCCTGAGACGTCTTCTGTCCTTGGAGATCTGCTGCAGGAGTTGTTTCATGACTCGTACCTCGCCAGACATAATACCCCGGCCACACAGGGAATACTTCCCCTACCAATTGTGATTTCTGTTTTCCAGAAATCATTTTATTGTAAAGTTTAACCCCTTAATGCCACAAGTTAGGTTGTCTCGCTTCAGCAAATATCATTTATTATGGAGAGGAAGTTAATACAAGGCTCTTACTAATGTATTGTGATTGTCCATATTTAGAGATGAGCGAACTTCTGTTTTAAGTTCGGCGTCTAAAGTTCGGCTTCCGGTTAGCGGAGGATCCCGATATGGATTCCGAATTCCGTTGTGGTCCGTGGTAGCGGAATCAATAATGGTCATTATCGATTCCGCTACCACGGACCACAACGGAATTCGGAATCCATATCGGGATCCTCCGCTAACCGGAAGCCGAACTTTAGACGCCGAACTTAAAACAGAAGTTCGCTCATCTCTATCCATATTCCTTCCTTTGCTGGCTGTATTTATTTTTCCATCACATTACACACTGCTCGTTTCTATCTTTACGACCACCCTGCAATCCATCACAGGTGGCCGTGCTTGCACACTACAGGAAAAAGCACCGGCCTATGTGCTCTCCCACAGTTCCGGCAACCAGGGTGGTCATAACCATGAAAACGAGCAGTGTATAATGTGATGGAAAAATGAATCCAGCCAGCAAAGGAAGCAATATGGACAATCACAATACATTAGTAAATGCCTTGTATTAACTTCCTCTACATAATGAAAGCTATTTGCTGACGTGACAAAACCCCTTGAAGGTTAAATGCACACAGTCAGGATTGAGCTGAAAATCTGCACTGTAGGTCATGTACATTGTATTCTATGAAAATTCTCATGTACACGATGCAGATTTTTTCTGTGCGGATTTTGACCTATGGTGCAGATTTTAAAATCCGCAGCATGTCAATTTATTTTATTTTTCTAGACTGGATTTCATGCAGATTATCTCCATTCACTTTATGTAGATTCTAAAATCTGTATGACGCACGTGCACATTTGCACCAAAATCCGCATGTAAATCAGCATCGGTTGATGCGGATTGTCCACCTGCGAATTCCAGTGCGGATTCTATGCACATAAATCCTGATTGTGTGCATTCACCCCTAAAGGGCATCTGTCAGCAGATTTGTTCCTAAATGAACAATGTGTATACCCTAGGGCAGTGATGGCTAACCTCCGGCACTGCAGCTGTGGTAAAACTAAGACTCCCAGCATGCACTCTTGCTCGGCTGTTTTTGGAACTCCATAGAAATGAATGGAGTATGCTGGGAGTCGTAGTTTCTCCACAGCTGGAGTTCTGGAGGTTAGCCATCACTGCTCTAGGGGGTCGGGTCACATATGGATCTGATTAAAAGGCTGATGTCACTCAAGAAATTATTGGAAAGTACAGTGGGGGACATTTATCAGGACTGGTGTTTCTTCTTTGCCTGTCTTCATTTTCCCCTGCGCAGCTGGACGATGCGTCAAATGTATGCTGAGGCGCAGGCCTTGTGACAGAGTTTGCGCATCCTTCGCTAGGCTATGCACAAGACTCCACAAAAATCTACGGCAGCCACCTAGCCACTGCCGTTAATAAAGTTAAATGTACGGGGCTCGCTGGCCCCACTCCCTCTCCACCAGGGGCGGATTGGCCATAGACCCTACAAGGAAATTTCCCAGTGGGCTGATGCCCATGGGGCCACCTGAGCCCTTCTCATCGCTGGTTAGGTACATAATGATCTGATGCTCTCAACATTAAAGGGGTTCTCCAGGAATTAGTAAAATGAAAATACTTAAATATTACTTTATTATAAATATATTCCTGAATACCTTTCATTAGTTATGATGGCTCGTTTTGTCTAGGGAGCAATCATTAGAATAAATAAAATGGCCGCCATCCTATTAGTACACAGAAGACCTGTCCTAATCACACAGGAGGACATGTTACTTCAGAGCAATGAGCCAAAGAGCTGCCTCATCTTATTCTATGATCCTGAATACAGTTTAATATGATCTTCAGCTAAATCTCTATAGAAATGGAGTTCATAAGGAGGCATGAAGTAGAGAGGAGGGTGGGGGTGATGTGGATTATGGGCAGCAGCACTTGTATGCATTACCACAGTCTGTCCTGTCTGTCCTCTCTGTACTTCATGTCTCCTCATGGACTCCATTCCCACAGAGATTTAGTTAAAGTTCTTTCTTATAATCTGTATTCAGGATCATAACCCCTGACAAGTAGGAGAGGAGGATGAGGCGGCTCTTTAGGCCTCTTTCACACTTGCGTTGTCCGGATCCGGCGTGTACTCCACTTGCCGGAATTACACGCCGGATTCGGAAAAACGCAAGTGTACTGAAAGCATTTGAAGACGGATCCGTCTTCAATATGCGTTCAGTGTTACTATGGCAGCCAGGACGCTATTAAAGTCCTGGTTGCCATAGTAGGAGCGGGGGAGCGGTATACTTACAGTCCGCGCAGCTCCCGGGGCGCTCCAGAATGACGTCAGAGCGCCCCATGCGCATGGATGACGTGCCATGCGATCACGTGATCCATGCGCTTGGGGCGCCCTGACGTCACTCTGGAGCGCCCCGGGAGCCGCACGGACGGTAAGTATGCTGCTCCCCCGCTCCCCGCTACACTTTACCATGGCTGCCAGGACTTTAGCGTCCCGGCAGCCATGGTAACCATTCAGAAAAAGCTAAACGTCGGATCAGGCAATGCGCCGAAACGACGTTTAGCTTAAGGCCGGATCCGGATCAATGCCTTTCAATGGGCATTAATTCCGGATCCGGCCTTGCGGCAAGTCTTCAGGATTTTTGGCCGGAGCAAAAAGCGCAGCATGCTGCGGTATTTTCTCCGGCCAAAAAACGTTCCGTTCTGGAACTGAAGACATCCTGATGCATCCTGAACGGATTTCTCTATTCAGAATGCATTAGGATAAAACTGATCAGGATTCTTCCGGCATAGAGCCCCGACGACGGAACTCTATGCCGAAAGACAAGAACGCAGGTGTGAAAGAGCCCTTACCTCAGTGCTCGGAAGTAACATGTCGTCCTGTATGATTAGGACAAGTTTTGTATGCATTAATAGGAGGGCGGCCATTTTGTTTCTACTAATGATTGCTCCCTAAACAAAATGAGCCATTATAAATAATGAAAGGTATATGGGAATATATTTACAATAAAGTAATATTTAAGTATTTTCATTTTCTAAATTCCCGGAGAACCTATTTAATTAATGTAGGAGCATCAGGTACTTATGCACTTGACCAGTGTCTGCAGGTCCCCTCCTGAATTCAACTGTATCACTGTCCTCAGAGCAGTAATAGCATACTGCAGCGAGGAGGGTGGTGATATTTTGTGCTGCACTGTGGTATTTGGCTCTGCAGGGGCGGTATTTTGTTTTGCACTGCAGTATAGCTGTCCCTGATTACTTATGTTGTCCCTGCTTGTGTTGACCTGCCTTCTGTCAATTTGGACTTGCCTACAAAATAGTTAAGTTTCCAGTCCGCCCCTGCTCTCCAGGCCTCCTTTTTGGAAAGTGATGTGGACGGTGTAAAACCAAAACATCGGACAACAGCGTTGGTGACTTTTTTTATGTCCCCCCCCCACCCCCCTCCGGTGTCTTCTAGCTTGATAACAAGCTAAAACAACAGTATATAATATACAGTACTTGTGGAAAGGGGTGTAGCTATAGGGACTGTAGAGGTAGCAGAGGGACCTGGGTCCTGGTACCTGGTGGGGCTAAAAGACCCTTCTGCCACATAAGAAGACATCAGTATTATACAGTTGCAAGAAAAAGTATGTGAACCCTTTGGAATGATATGGATTTCTGCACAAATTGGTCATAAAATGTGATCTGATCTTCATCTAAGTCACAACAATAGACAATCACAGTCTGCTTAAACTAATAACACAAAGAATTAAATGTTACCATGTTTTTATTGAACACACCATGTAAACATTCACAGTGCAGGTGGAAAAAGTATGTGAACCCCTAGACTAATGACATCTCCAAGAGCTAATTGGAGTGAGGTGTCAGCCAACTGGAGTCCAATCAATGAGATGAGATTGGAGGTGTTGCTTACAGCTGCTCTGCCCTATAAAAAACACACACCAGTTCTGGGTTTGCTTTTCACAAGAAGCATTGCCTCATGTGAATGATGCCTCGCACAGAAGAGCTCTCAGAAGACCTACGATTAAGAATTGTTGACTTGCATAAAGCTGGAAAGGGTTATAAAAGTATCTCCAAAAGCCTTGCTGTTCATCAGTCCATGGTAAGACAAATTGTCTATAAATGGAGAAAGTTCAGCACTGCTGCTACTCTCCCTAGGAGTGGCCGTCCTGTAAAGATGACCACAGCGCAGACTGCTCAATGAGGTGAAGAAGAATCCTAGAGTGTCAGCTAAAGACTTACAAAAGTCTCTGCCATATGCTAACATCCCTGTTAGCGAATCTACGATACGTAAAACACTAAACAAGAATGGATTTCATGGGAGGATACCACAGAGGAAGCCACTGCTGTCCAAAAAAAACATTGCTGCACGTTTACAGTTTGCACAAGAGCACCTGGATGTTCCACAGCAGTACTGGCAAAATATTCTGTGGACAGATGAAACCAAAGTTGAGTTGTTTGGAAGAAACATAGAATGTGTCGGCAGATAAGAACCATTTGGCCCATCTAGTCTGCCCAATATACTGAATACTATGGATAGCCCCCGGCCCTATCTTATATGAAGGATGGCCTTATGCCTATCCCATGCATGCTTAAACTCCTTCACTGTATTTGCAGCTACCACTTCTGCAGGAAGGCTATTCCATGCATCCACTACTCTCTCAGTAAAGTAATACTTCCTGATATTACTTTTAAACCTTTGCCCCTCTAATTTAAAACTGTGTCCTCTTGTAGCAGTTTTTCTTCTGTTAAATATTCTCTTTTACCTTGTTGATTCCCTTTATGTATTTAGCAGTTTCTATCATATCCCCTCTGTCTCGTCTTTCTTCCAAGCTATACATGTTAATGGTCCTTTAATCTTTCCTGGTAAGTTTTATCCTGCAATCCATGTACTAGTTTAGTAGCTCTTCTCTGAACTCTCTCCAAAGTATCAATATCCTTCTGGAGATATGGTCTCCAGTACTGAGCACAATACTCCAAATGAGGTCTAACTAGTGCTCTGTAGATCGACATGAGCGCCTCCCTCTTTCTACTAGTAATGCCTCTCCCTATAAATCCAAGCATTCTGCTTGCATTTCCTGCTGCTCTGTGACATTGTCTGCCTACCTTTAAGTCTTCTGAAATAATGACCTATAAATCCCTTTCCTCAGATACTGAGGTTAGGACTGTATCACTGATTTTATATTCTGCTCTTGGGTTTTTACGCCCCAGGTGCATTATCTTGCACTTATCAACATTAAAATTTCAGTTGCCAGATTTTTAACCATTCCTCTAGTTTTCCTAAATCCTTTTCCATTTGGTGTATCCCTCCAGGAACATCAACCCTGTTACAAATCTTTGTGTCATCCGCAAAAAAACACACCTTACCATCGAGGCCTACTGCAATTTCGCTAATAAAGATATTAAGCAATATGGGTCCCAGAACAGATCCTTGAGGTACCCACAACACTATGTGTGGAGAAAAAGAGGCACAGCACACCAACATCAAAACCTCATCCCAACTGTGAAGTATGGTGGTGGGGGCATCATGGTTTGGGGCTGCTTTGCTGCGTCAGGGCCTGGACGAATTGCTATCATCGAAGGAAAAATGAATTCCCAAGTTTATCAAGACATTTTGCAGGAGAACTTAAGGCCATCTGTCCACCAGCTGAAGTTCAACAGAAGATGGGTGTTGCAACAGGACAACGACCCAAAGCATAGAAGTAAATCAACAACAGAATGGCTTAAACAGAAGAAAATACACCTTCTGGAGTAGCCCAGAGTCCTGACCTCAACCCGATTGAGATGCTGTGGCATAACCTCAAGAAAGCGATTAACACCAGACATCCCAAGAATATTGCTCAACTGAAACAGTTCTGTAAAGAGGAATGGTCAAGAATTACTCCTGAACGTTGTGCACGTCTGATCTGCAACTACAGGAAACGTTTGGTTGAAGTTATTGCTACCAAAGGAGGTTCAACCAGTTATTAAATCCAAGGGTTCACATACTTTTTCTACCTGCACTGTGAATGTTTACATGGTGTGTTCAATAAAAACATGGTAACATTAAATTCTTTGTGTGTTATTAGTTTAAGCAGACTGTGATTGTCTATTGTTGTGACTTAGATGAAGATCAGATCACATTTTATGACCAATTTGGGCAGAAACTGTATATGGTGCATGGTAGATGTGGGGGCCCTATGACCAATTTTGCTTTGAGCGCTCTGTTAGTGGTAATTGTGGCCGTGAATTTCATTCAGTCTTTTGAGGGCAGATTTCTGAGCGTTTTACATTATAACTAACCCTTTTGTCATATCAGAGATTACTATCACAGGCTTCGTATTGACCTGTGATTATAGTCACATTGAGAACACTTCCTTCGGCAAACATTTGTTAGAAATAACTTCTCTTAGAATGTTTCTCGTTGTGTTCCCGTAACACACCCAAGATTACAAAGCATTCGAAAAGTCTTCAGACCCTTTAACTTTTTTCACATTTTGTTATATTGCAGGCTTGTGCTAAAATAAAATAAAAAATCAAGTTTTCCCCTATCATTCTGCACTCAATGCCCCATAATGAGAAAGTGAAATCAAAATGTTCAAAATCTTGTCCAATTTATTGAAAAGGAAAACTAAAATCTTACATTGACACCTTTAGCAGTGATTACAGCCTCCCGTCTTCTTGGAGATGATGCCACAAGGTTTGCATACCTGGATTTGGAGATTTTCCGCCATTCTGCTCTGCAGATCCTCTCAAGCTCTGTTAGGTTGGATGGGGACCGTTGGTGGACAGTTATTTTCAGGTCTCTCCAGAGATGGTTGATTGGGTTCAAGTCAGGACTCTGGTTGGACCACTTAAAGACATTCACAGAGTTGTCCCTAAGCCGCTCCTGTGTTGTCTTGGCTGTGTGCTTAGGGTCATTGTCTTCTTGGAAGGTGGCCCAGTCTGAGGTACAGAGCACTCTGGATCAGGTTTTCATTAAGAATATCTCTGTACTTTGCTCCATTCAGCTTTCCCTCAACTCTGACCAGTCTCCTTGTCACAGCTGCTGAAAAAACCCTGACAGCATGATGCGGCCACCACTATGCTTCTCTGTAGGTATTTAAAAAAAAACAGACTGCGGGGCGCTGCATAGTGTGTATACCGCACAGTAATTGTGAAGCTCCAGGTGAAGTGAGGCGTACCAGATTGGGTTGTGCATGAGCCGGCTCAACAACGCTGAGCGCATATGAATCAGACCACCAGTTGGGTGCAGCTCTACTCCACGGACACACAGTTCCGAAACCAATACATGAACAAAGTAGAAGCAAAATACCAGGTATTTGCCTGAGGAAGAGGGTGGCACACCCTAGAAATGCGTAGCACTGATGTAAAGTTTTTTGTTTTAACATTTTTATAAATTAGCCTAGATTCAGGAGCGCTCTGGAATCTCCTTTTTGCTGTTATTTTGTCCATGTCTCTGTAGGTATTGAGCAGATGATGAGCAGTGCCTGGTTTCCTCCAGACATGACACTTGGAGTTGAGGCCAAAAAGTTCAACCCTGGTTTCATCAGAGCAGAGAATCTTGTCTCACAGTCTGAGACCCCTGTAGGTGCTCTCATGTGTCTTTTACTGAGGAGAGACTTCTTTCTGGCCTCTCTGCCATACAGCCCAAATTAGAGGAGTGCTGCTGTGATGGCTGACCTTCTGGAAGTTCCCCCATCTGCACTCAGGATCTTTGGAGCTCAGCCAGAGTGACCATTGTGTTCTTGGTCACTACTCTTACCAAGACCCTTTACTCCATTTACTTAGTTTTGTGGGGCAAGTCTTGTTTGTCCCAAACTTCTTCCATTTAAGAATTATGGAGGTCACTGTGCTCTTGGAGACGTTCAGTGGAGCAGAAATTTTTTGTACCCTTCTCCAGATATGTGCCTCCAAGCAATCCTGTCTCTGAGCTCTACAGGCAGTTCTTTCCTCCTCATGGCTTAGTTTTTGCTCTCATATATTGTCAGCTTTGGAACCTTATATAGACAAGGCTGCATCTTTCCAAATCATGTCCAATCTACTGAATTTACCACAGGTGACTCTAATGAAGGTGTAGAAACATCCCAAAGATGATCAAGAGAAATGGGAAGCCCTAGTGCTAAATTTCAAGTGTCATAGCAAAGGTTCTGAATATTTATTTCCATGCAACACTTTTTTTAATCCCTTAGTGACCAGCCTGTTTTGGGCCTTATTGACCAAGTGTTTATCTTCCCTTTTTCATTGTCGCCTTTCAAGAGCCGTAACTTTTTAATTTTTCCGTCTATGTAGCTGAATGAGGGCTTGTTTTTGGTGGGAAAAGTTGTAGTTTCTAATGGTGCCACTTTGAGGTGCACATAACTTTATGATTAACTTTTTATTAACTGTTTCTGAGAGGGGGATTGGAAAAGCAGCAATAATGCCACTGAGTTTTTACGTTATAAATTTTGTGCCGTAAATAACATAATATCTTTATTCTCTGGGTCAGTACGATTAACAAATACATATAGTGTTTTTTTTTTACGTTTTACTACTTTTGTGCAATGAAACCCCTTTTTTTAAAAAGAAGAAAATCTTTTTGCATCGCAGTATCCCAAGACCCATAACTTTTTTAAAATCTTTTTTCTATGGAGTTGTGTGAGGGCTTGATTTTTGTGGGACGACTTGTAGATCGCTTGTTATTTCAAACGTGGGGGAGATATTTTTTTTTTGCACATTTTTTCAATGAATATATACTGTACTGACAAAATATATTGACATTGTATCTTGTCTCGTCTATATTTGCTGTTACCTGCATGTAACCTTGTGTATTCCCGCATGTAATCATAGCCCGCATGGTTACTTTCTTTGTTTATATGTTTCCTTGACAACCTGATGTCACGGTTGGTGACGTCAGATCTGGCGGGCTATTTAAAGGGTTTCTGTCCCCTTGCTCCTGGAGGCTCATTTGCATATAATTTTTTTTTAAATTACACGAAAACAAGAAATGCAGAGTTAAATTCAGGTGACATTTTCACATCTATATCGTTAGCCTGTTTAATAGCGAAAATTGGGATGACAAAAACCCTTTAAATCCAGTTAGTTATACATTTATCTGTTTGACAAAGACTCAATTGTTGAGTCGAAACGCGTCACATTTGCCTCTGTGTGTCAATAGAAACAAGCATAGCATCTATGTTTGTGAGTGCCGGTCTCTTTCCTTTGTATATTGACGGGAAGCCAACCCTGGACACGTGCACCGCGCAGCGGCATTGAACGGAGTGCCGACTGTTACTCTGTGGAAAATATATTGACAGAGAGGTGCAGCCTGCTAGGAACACTCAAGTCAGGCTTGGGCTTACACCAGGTCCCAGCCAGCCTATACACACATCAGCACCCTGCGATCGCATTTTTGGGGGGCCGATAGGAGACAGAGCTCATGAATATGGGGACTCATCGGCACATGCTGGAGCTGGAGCTGTTTAATTAAAGAAAGTGACCCAGCATTTTGCTAAGGGGATCTGTCATTTCTTTACGGTATGTTCCTTTTACTTAGGACAACATAACACTGGTGATAGATTCCTTTTAATACATTTTCAAAAATGTCTTAAATTCTGTTTTCACTTTCTCATTATGAGATATTGAATGCAGATTTATTGGGGAAAACTTTAGTTTTTTGTTGTTTTATTTTAGCACAAGGCCGGAACATAACAAAACTTTCTAAATGCATTGTATATTGCCTAAAGTTGATGGTGTGCTCATTTATATAATATTAGCCACAATTTAACTTATAGGGTTTGTCTATGATTAGAAAAAAAAAAACTGTCTACTTTTTACTTAAACATCACCATTTGTTATCATGGTATTACTACTAAGTCCTATTTACTTGAATGGGGCTGAGTTGCAATACCAGACATGGCCAAAAGTGGTGCGGTTTCATTAAAATTTTTATTTTTTTTTTAATCCTGGACAACCCCTTTAAAGAGGACCTGCCTCCTCTCCTGACATGTCTGTTGTAGTAACTACTTGCATTTCCCATGTAATTACAATTCTGGAGCATCTATTCTTATGACTGTATATTGTGCCTTTCCTTTTTTATTCCTTCTAGACGTTATGAATGGATTGCTAGCAAGTTTGCAATGAAGGTCCAGCTGGGTCTTACCAGTTGGGGGGGGGGGGGTGTCCGACACAGCCTGTCTGGCAGCACTGATTAAATAGTGTCAGACTGTACAGGGACACCCCCCAACTGGTTACACCCATCTGGACCTTAATTGCAAACTGCTAGTAATTCATTCATAACTTGTATATAATAATAGAGGAATGGCACATCACAGAACAGATGCCCCATGACTGATATTTCAAGGGGGATGCAAGTAGTTACTAAAACAGACACGTCAGGAGAGGGGGAGTTCCTTTTTAACCTATAGTTATGCTGAGATAGTAATATATTCCCTTATTTCTTTAAGGATTCTGCTTTCTGGGTATATCAGCTGTCCCATCACCTGCCATGAAGAAGTCACTAGTCTTCCATATATGTGGGGTGCTATGTAGCATCCTGCTGCTTTCACCAAATGCAAAAGGCCTTTCTCTACAGGGACTGGACAAGCGGAATACTCTTGATGGGGGGTTTAATGGAACAGTTGACACAAATGCTGATAATATTCTTCCACCCACTCCATCAAGCTTCGAAAACGAAAAGAACAACATGTCTTCTCATGTAACCTCAGACAAAGTACTTGCTGTTACCCAAGAATCTCAAAATAACTTGAGGCTACTAAGTGGCAGCACAGTGGTTGTAATGAGCCCAGAGACCAGTAATCTTGGGCTTATTAAGGGGGCTGATCCTACTGCTCAAGCTAAGAGTTCAGGAGAGAATGAAGGTCTCACTACCGCTCCTTCTACCACTGATTACGCCTCAAGTGTGGCACCTCCGGTTGAAGCTAACAAAGATAATACCAAGAAAAGTTCTCCCCAAGCAGAAGAGAGTAACGGCAAGTTAAAACCAAGCAGTTTAGAAAATTCATCTCAGGTCAACACAATCGAGATGTTAACAACCAACCCAAGGACCAGCCTTGTTGAAACCAAAGTGGACTATTCTACGATATCCTCTCCTCTGACTGACCAATCATTGACTACAATCAGAGCTGAAATTCCTGGAGCCCTGGACCCTACGGTGATAGTCAATAAAAGTAATGAGAGCGCAGAACTGATTACTTCAGAATTTGGAGAAGACTGGGATGATACCAAGGTTACAACCCAGAGTCCTACAAATTTAGCTAGGGTTGAGCTTGCTACGGTGGTTCCTGACCATCTTATCGAAGAAGAACCTGTCGAGGAAGCCATGTTCACCTCTTCTCCTGTAACGACTGTGATGTCCGACGACAAATCAGTCTTTAACGTTACAGAAAATTCTCTGGTTACCAATGCAGGATTAAAGGGTTCTCCAGATTCTCTCGGACCAGTCGTCAACGATTCCATTGAGTTCAACCCAGATCTCGATCTTACCATGTTTACAGCCAAGCCAAATGTAGAGGTGAACCAAAGTCAAGACCTTGCTGCAGCAAACACAGGTAAGAGACGGAAATAATGCAGGAAACGTGTAGCAAGAAAATAAAAATGTCACATCAGCCTGAGGTCACTTTAATTGATGGTGTTTCCTTGTCAGATCTCATAGTGTCTGTACTTGGCTCACGTTGCAATGGCTGCTCGGGGAGTAAGCGTTGCAGATGGAAGTCTTAACCAATGTTGGGTTTTCAGCTAATAGGACTATTGGATGAAGCAGAGACCTTTCCTTGGGTTTTTCTGATTACCCTCAGGCGGTCGGTTGCTGTCGCGGCTAAGCTTTATTTTCTTGGGAAGGGAATTATTTTGCGTAAGGCGAGAGGAATGCACACTGATTCAATTAACAGGAAGGAGATCATGAAAGTCATGGCTGCCTGAGAAGATTAGCTCAGACTCCTGTGTTTTTTTTTTGGCTAAAACTGATGTTATACCGTACAGAGCAGAGAGACGACTGACTTTAACCTCTTAGGGACCATTCACATGGCGGATTTTGATGTATGTCAAAATCTGACGTGTCTACCGCGGCAGTTTCTGCCGTGTTCTTCGCTACAGATGCATTGAATGGAGCTAAGCTGCGAGTGGACAGCTGCCGTCTGCCCCGAACTGAAACTATTGGAGGCAGACACCACGCGGCTGCCATCAGAATTTTGGTTCAGTGTCCACACCAAAATCCACTGAACGGCCCCTTAAAGGTGTTATCCCATGGCAAAATGAAAATCGGACATCATATAGGACATGATGTAACTAGACAAAGCTAGAACCAGCCCTGTACCTCACATGGATCCAGAGATTTCCACATTCATTGCTCTAATTGTTCTGCTAGATGTATTTCAAGCTGGCAGCTTACAGGGAGTGTCCTTTTTCAGGGGATGTGTCCTTTCTACTGCAGCTGAAGGATGGTTTGTACCAATCTTCTCAGCTTCTGTGGAGACAAAAGTTCACAAACATAAAAGTGATAAAAACATAACTAACGACCACTGACCATTGAGCTTTATGTCACACAGCCGAACGTCCTACTTAGTGAAAAAGAGGAAAGAGAACGTGCACCCGAACCTTAACCTGAGCATCTGCTTTGTGTCACCTGAGGTCCAGTCTTCACCACATTTTTAGCCTACATCATACGTATACCATAATGTATCCATAGGCTTCTACTATGTAGACCTACGCCATACATCTTGCCATACACATGACAGGTTTACATCTGGATACTTTTTTTGGAGGGTATTGAAGTGTAAGCTACTCTAAATGCCACGGCAGTGGGTGCGGAACCACTGGGTCAACCAACAGTTTCGGCTTTAGGCTATTCCTAAGGGCATTATCCTGACAGTCCCATGGTTGTTAGCCTTTACCCCTGTACAGGGACCTGGACGTTGCTGCAGGGGAACTACCAGGCCTCTCCCTCCTGGTGTTTGATTACCAGACACCAGGGCAGGGCACCAAGGGATCAAGCAAGACCAAAGTCGGGGACTGGCCAAGGTCTGCGCAGGCGGAGTACAAACAATCCAATAAGGGCAGGAAGCCAAGAGTCAATATGGATGTCAGGTTCAGGTCAGGTTGGGCAGCAGAAGGTCATTATCTGGGAAACAGGCAGAAGTCGGTACACGGGTTGACAAACAAATACAGCACACCTAGCAGAAACTAGCAAGCTAGACAACCTATTTCTCAGGCACCCTCCCATTAAGGGAAGGTGCCTTAACTACCCTACGGTGACCAGCCATTTGCTGGTATGAACTAGGATACGTGCGCTGAGCTGAGGGGAGTGTGCACTTTACAGGCTGAGAAGGAGAGGCTGAGCTGGCAAGCAGGCCGCAGCCTGTGTGGAGGGACAGAGCAACCCCGGCTCAAACATAGCACAAGATTCTGGAGTAAAATAAATGTATCTGCCCCAATGTAAATATTAATGTAATTGCCCCAATGTTTCCAAAAATCTCAGAGAATAACTTGTAAATAGGCCATATTTGGTTATTTAAAGGGGTTGTCTCAAAAAGGGCAGCCCCTTAAGGATTATAACCAGGCCAGCCGCCAGTGATTAGTTCATCACCGTGGATCGAGTTTCCATAAGGCCAGGTTGTGCCCTGCAATTGTGACCGCTGCAGAGAAAATACAGTATTACATGGCTTCCATTCAGATCTGTGTAATATAAGCATTGGCCAGGTATAAAAGAGCAAGAACTGCTGATACTTATGGGTGTCACAACCCCTTTAATAAGGAATTCTACAGTACATACAGGAAATGAATTACTGAAAGGGGTTGTCTGGCTGAAATAGGGGGTGAACCGCTGCAGTCAGGGATTGGTGGAGCGGGTATTTCCCGCATGTTGAGAAGAAGCAAGGAAGAGGGCGGTGGGTCTGTGACAACCTCTTTGATCATGGTTCTTCCCCCTTTGCACTGAAACATTTTGCAGTATGTTATCATTGTCTTTACCACAGTTTTCCATTTTTTTTGCCAGATGTTAATCCGCTGACCACAGACATGAGAGAAGACAGCGCCGTGACTGTGACAGCGGCCATCTATAGGAACGTTACACACCAGGATACCACCAGGGAGCCAGAAGTCATGGAAAGTTCTACTGTACACAAGGAGATCCCCCAGAATGAAAGCAGTGAGGGGTCATCAACCACTGCTAAGACCCAGGAGAGTGAAGGTAAAGGTAGGATCCTGTGGAGATCTATCTATCTAATATCTCTCTCCATCTATCTAATATCATATTTATCTATCGGTCTGCCGATCTATCTAATATCTCTCTCATATTCTATCTATCATCTCTCTAATATACAGTACAGACCAAATGTTTGGACACACCTTCTCATTCAAAGAGTTTTCTTTATTTTTATGACTATGAAGGCATCAAAACTATGAATTAACACATGTGGAATTATATACATAACTAACAAGTGTGAAACAACTGAAAATATGTCATATTCTAGGTTCTTCAAAGTAGCCACCTTTTGCTTTGATTACTGCTTTGCACACTCTTGGCATTCTCTTGATGAGCTTCAAGAGGTAGTCCCCTGAAATGTTCTTCCAACAGTCTTGAAGGAGTTCCCAGAGATGCTTAGCACTTGTTGGCCCTTTTGCCTTCACTCTGCGGTCCAGCTCACCCCAAACCATCTCGATTGGGTTCAGGTCCGGTGACTGTGGAGGCCAGGTCATCTGGCGCAGCACCCCATCACTCTCCTTCATGGTCAAATAGCTTTTACTTTCAAAGTTTTCCCAATTTTTCGGCTGACTGACTGACCTTCATTTCTTAAAGTAATGATGGCCACTCGTTTTTCTTTACTTAGAATTTTTATTATGGCAAGAAAAAAGCAGCTAACAGTCTATTCAGTAGGACTATCAGCTGTGTATCCACCTGACTTCTCCTCAACGCAACTGATGGTCCCAACCCCATTTATAAGGCAATAAATCCCACTTATTAAACCTGACAAGGCACACCTGTGAAGTGAAAACCATTTCAGGGGTCTACCTCTTGAAGCTCATCAAGAGAATGCCAAGAGTGTGCAAAGCAGTAATCAAAGCAAAAGGTGGCTACTTTGAAGAACCTAGAATATGACATATTTTCAGTTGTTTCACACTTGTTTGTTATGTATAGAATTCCACATGTGTTAATTCATAGTTTTGATGCCTTTAGTGTGAATCTACAATTTTCATAGTCATGAAAATAAAGAAAACTCTTTGAATGAGAAGGTGTGTCCAAACTTTTGGTCTGTACTGTATATATATATCTATCTTATATCTATCTATCTATCTATCTATCTATCTATCTATCTCCTATCTCATATCTATCTATCCATCTAATATCTATCTATCTATCTATCTATCTATCTAATATCTCTCTCATATCTATCTCATATCTATCTTTCTATCTATCTCATTATCTATCTATCTATATCTTTAATGCTGCCTTTGTTCTAGCTTTGAACCCATCATCTCAGGATGAAGAGGATGAAGAACTTCTTGCTACTTCTTTATCTACTGTCGCACCGATGGCCACCACAGAGGCTGACTCTACCACCGTCATCACCAGTACAGTCACGTCTGTGTCTCATGTGAGTGTAGACATTCCCCCAACCAGAAGAATCACTACCACAGCGTCCTATGGGCTGGACAAGCTGGAATCTGAAGGTATGGATCAGATAGTCACACTATAGCCGTATTATTATAATTCACTATGGGGAGCGGTGTGATGTACTATGACCTATCACACCTGGGGCCGTGACCCTCAGCTTCTTTCTGTTAGCAAGTAACCCATGAAGACATAGCTGACACTCCATAGACTTCATCTACACAGGGCTTCAGTCAGCATATGGAAGATCTAGCATCCTTGTAATATATCGTAATGATTTACAGGGAGCCTATCACTCCTGACTTCTCTGTTTTAGTTACCACATGTATTCTCCGTGTACTAATAATTCTGGAGCATCTATTCTTATGACTCTGTTGTGCCATTCCTGTATTATTCCTACTAGAAGTTTACAAATAAATTGCAAGCAGACTGCAGTAAAGGTACTGCTGGGTGTTACCAGTAGAGGGGGTGCCTGACACTGTCCAATCAGTGCTGCTGGTGTCAGACTGTGAAAGGACACTCCCCCAATTGGTAACACCCATCTGTACCTTTACTGCAAGCTGCTGACAATTCATTCTTAAGTAGAGATGAGCGAATCAAATCCCACGAAGTGGAATTCGATCCGAATTTCAGGATAAATTCAATTTGCCTCGAAGCCGAATTTCCTCGTGTTTCATGTAAGCGAATCGATTTAACCTAAAATAGTATTAAAAAAAACAAAAAAAATCATTCTTACCTACTCCATTTGCTCATGATGGGCCGCCAGCCACCATCTTGATTGAAGATCTTGGCCGAAATCCCATGCGTGGTGACGTATGACGTCACCAACCCGGCCGGCGTGATGATGTAATCCCGCGCCACACGAGATTTCACGGCAGATCTTCAAGCAAGATGGCGGCGGGCGGCCCGTCGCGAGCAAATGGACGCGGTAAGTTAATTTCAAACTGTTTTTACACTCTGATGCCGCGATCATGTAAGAATGCGGCATCTGAGGGGTACAATGACGGAGGGCGGCACTATCCCAGCTCCCTGTCATTGCACCCACTACTTACAAAAAATGCGCTTCGTGACGAAGTAATGCGTCACAAAGCGATTTTTTTTTTTGTAAAATTTGGCGAATCAGCCGAATCGAACTTTTGAAAAATTCACTTATCTCTATTCATAAGCTTCTAGTTGAAATAACAGAGAAACGGCACATCATAGGGTCATAAGAATAGAAGCTCCAGATTTGTTATTACATGAGGAATGCAAGTAGTTACTAGGAGAGTGACAGGTCCGCTTTAATCTAGAATCCTCGTAATAAATTCTTTTTTTTTTTTTTACATTAATTTGTTTGTTGTGCATATTTAGTTTTCTATCGACAAATGTCTTGGTAAATGGAAACAATCAACAAGCAGGCTAGCTGTTGATGGATCTTTCTTTTTCTGTTATGTTTCTCTATGTGGTGCTTTGAGACATTGAGATGTTATTAAGGTGTTAGACTGGGGCTACACGGAGGTACATGTCACGCGACGGGAATTGCAATGCAATGCGCTGATGGCAAAGTCACGTGGTTTTTCTGTTCGGCGTTTCATTGGGTTTTGATGCCAAGAAGGGTTTTGATGCCAAGAATATTTGTGCTCCTAAAATGTACTGTAAACGTGATAGACCCTATTATGGGTTCATGAGATGTGTCAGGGGTCATTAGGATCCAGCTTAGACAGGGTGCTGGCCATCCTTGAAAAAACCAGCTGTGTATGCAGACTTAACGGCAATGCTCTTTGGGAAAAAAATATGCAAAGTGGTGTCTCCCAGGAAAAGAGAACCACCTCGCTAGTTCCACCTTCTGGAAGTGGCTTCCTATCAGTCAAAGTCCAAAGTTTTAGCAAGCCTTGGAACCCGACAAAGAAATCTAGCCAAGCCAGATGTCCATCAGTAGACAGCTGTTTCGGGGTGCTTGCCCCTCATCTGTACGGAGCAGGATTCTGGCTGGTTGAGTGAGATGCCTTGGAAGCGGCTTAGGCAGCGTGCTGGCCCTCCTTGAACAGACCAGCTGTGTATGGAGACTTAGTGGCAATGCTCCATGGTAAAAAATATGCAAAGAGGCATCTCCCAGGAAAAGGGAACCATCTTGCTAGCGCCACCTTCTCAAAAAGTCTCTATACACAGCTGGTCTCTTTAAGGAGAGTCAGTACCCTGCTTAAGCTACATCCAAAGCATCGCACCCAGCCAGACAGAAACCTACTCTGTACTGATGAGGGGCAAGCACCCTGAAACAGCTGTCTGCAGATGGAAATCTGGCTTAGCTATTTTCCCTTGTCATGTCCCAAGGCTCAGTTAAAAAGTCAGATTTTGACTCATAGGGAGCCACTTCCAGAAGGTGGCGCTAGCGAGATGGTTTCTCTTTTCCTGGGAGATACCTCTTTGCATATTGTTTCTGTTAAGAAAGGAAATCTGGATGCCAGTGTGAATGGTGCCCAAGGTTTTGTAAATAGAAAAGCCTATATCGTCCGCACGGAATCCCCTTATGGAGCCGCTGTATGGAGCCAGTGTGATGCATTATATTCTCCCCTAGGAGCACTACTTCTCTTAGAGAATATATGCATATTGCGGCATACAATGGAACACGCTGTGATTTTGTTGGTACAGATTCTCTGTGCGTCCTAGAGACAAATCTATGTTCCTCCGCAGGAAAAGAACATTATGGTTTCATAGCTCTCAATGGGTGGTGTAGTTCTACTCCTAAATCCATAATAACATTCAGCAGCTTGTTGATGGTTTCCAGGTGCCAAGCACAGCGTGAGGAAATATAAAGTATTTTACAAAAAAGTTTGACTTCACATATGCTAACTATATAACTAATGTACTGTTTACTTGTTTGTAGCCCTTTAATATTTAAGGGGGAAGAATGGGGGGGGGGGGGCACACAAATATTCACATTTTCAGTATGACCGGGAGCTATAAATATTCCATATGATTGCATTTATAGAGAGACGTATATAATGCTGTAGCGTATAGATTATATATATATATATATATTATTATTTTATTTTTTTTGTTCTGGACTTAGACTGATTTACATATGATCCATGATCTTCTCATTTGTCATTAATCACATCGGTGAAGTCTCTGATGTGGAGAAAACATCAGACTTCCAGAATAACAGGGCTGTAAACTTTTGGTGAATTGAGTACTAAGTATTCAATTTCCCTACAGCTCCTCTGCAGGTGAAATGGAGCATTACACAGTTCACTTTAAATCCAGTGGACTGTTCCTGTAATGTATGGACGTGTTGGGTTCTCCAAAACAAAAGATGGTCTTTGTGGATGGTCTCCTCCAGTTTTGAATTGTCTGCTAGGTCAGAATTCACTAATGGGGTATTTTCTAAACGGTTTTCCAAGCCAAACATTCCCTTCAAAAGAGTTCTCAGATTTCATAACGCCGGAAACACTGCATCCTGGCAGGAGGTTTACAAGCAGAACTTCCTGTTATTATCAGCTTCCTGTTCAGTTTTCTAACCAATCCCAGCATGATTTTCTCTGTAGCAGGGAGGTGTAGAGGGCATGATTACTGCAAAGGGAACAGTGTGGCAGAGGGAGCAAGCCCTGAGAAACATTACAGAGTAAAGCATGCTGGGATTGGTTTCAAAAACCTGCAGGAAGCTGATGAAGACAGGAAGTCCTGCATGTAAACATCCTGCCAGGATTCAATGATGCCAAGAACTGGGGAAGGAAAGTGCTGACATGAGAAACAGTATAGGGGGCAAAAATATGCAGTGGTTGAGGTAATCTAGGGAGATTAAAACAATGTTATATGAAACCTGGAGAACCTCTTTAACAGCTATATAGAGTTCACTCATTTGGCACCCACATTGCCAAGAACACTGCTGTTTTATAAAATGCAAATTAGCCCTTAGGAGCAACGAGGGCGGTGTTGTTGCAGGCACCTGGCCCTGAAATTTAGCAGGAAACGCAATCGGCACATTGCGTAAAGTACACACGGTAAAGTGATGGAGACTGCCCATCCGTCGAGCTGTCTCCATCTCTTTACTGCCTAACACGCTCCCGCGAGACTTGCTTCTAGGGGTTCATTTGCATATTATAAAACAACATGTTTCTTGGCAATGGGGGTACCGAGGAAGATGGGACCAAGACAGTGGCGTTCAGCTGACTAGCGCACATCTGAGGTGAGGCAGGTTTATTTGGAAGTATGTGGTGAGAGATGCCCTTTAAATGATCTTCACACGTGTATCAATGACACATCCGAAGATCTTTTTGATTATATTTCCCCTTTAAGTTTATAGATCTTTGAACCCAACATCCATAAGACCCGGACCCTTGGCCAAGATTAATATATATATTTCTAGGGATATCAGGATTTCTAAGTGATGCCAAACAGTCACGCATCCGACAGGGGTCATGGCGGTCAGTACTGGATACCGGTTAGAGAAATGATGTGGAGCAGCGTAGTCTGAGGGGGATAACATAATGTATATGACCCTAAGGGTGGGTTCTCATCACGTTTTTTTTTCCATCCATTTAACGTAAACAAAAAAAGTATATGTTAAACGGATGCCTCAGACTGATGCCATACAGTGGCTTCTGTTCACTATAGAGATCCATTGTAAAAAACGAACAAAAAAAAAACCATATTCTTTTTTTCTACTGGTCTCTGCAGGATAGAAGAACGTGGTGCGCTGCATTTTTGTATCCTTTTTTTTCTAATGTGCACGTCAAAACGGAGGCATAAAACGTGATGTGAACCCTCCGGTGTACTTCTAGTAATCTGTGCTACATTCTTTCTATTTCACACCTAAGGGTACTTTTACACTTGCGTTTTTTTCTTTTCCGGCGCTGAGTTCCGTCACAGGGGCTCTATACCGGAAAAGAACTGATCAGTTTTATCCCCATGTATTCTGAATGGAGAGCAATCCATTCAGGATGCATCAGGATGTCTTCAGTTCAGTCTTTTTGACTGATCTGGACAAAGATAAAACCGCAGCATGCTATGGTTTTATCTCCGGCCAAAAAAACGGAAGACTTGCCTGAATGCCGGATGCCGACATTATTTTCCATAGGAATGTATTAGTGTTACGGTAGTTCAAAATACCGGAATGCAGGATCCGTCCACCGAAAAAAAAAGGTGAAAAAAATAAATGCCGGATCCGTTTTGCCGGATGACACCAGAAAGATGGATCCAGCATTTCAATGCATTTTTCTTACTGATCAAGCATTTTTAAGACTGATCAGGATCCTGATCAGTCTTAAGCCTCATGCACACGGCCGTTGTTTTGGTCTGCGTCCAAGCCGCACATTGTGTGGCTCGGGCGCGGACCCATTCACTTCAATGGGGCCGCAAAAGATGCGGACAGCACTCCTTGTGCTGTCCGCATCCGTTGCTCCGTTCCGCGTCCCCACAAAAAAAATATAACATGTCCTATTCTTGTCCGCAAGACGGACAAGAATAGGCAGTTATATCAATGGCCGCCCGTTCCGTTCCGCAAATTGCGGAAGGCACACGGGCGGCTTCCGTTTTTTTGCGGACCGCAAAAAACAGCGCGGTCGTGTGCATGTAGCCTTACAAATGCCATCAGTTGGCATACATTTTGCCGGATCGGCAGGCAGTTAAGAAGTAGCCTAAGCATTTCTCCAATATCATACAGGCTAATTTTAGCGCTGCCTTCTAGTGCTGTGACTACTCTTTGCCCCAGGCATTTTCTTTCCATTTCTTACATACCTACATAATGATATCGGTAACCTGTGCAGACACAGGGTTTTTACACTGTAAATCCAACAGAGGGCGCTACAATCCACAATACAGACAAAACCTACTCTAGCCTGTGGATGACAAGACATATTACATTCGCAGAAGATGAATAATTTCAGACCCTTTCATATTTCGTTGGGCATAGATTTTCTGTGAGGTTTAGACCCATATCTAATATTTTGGTAGCATTGCAATACAGGTGAAACTCGAAAAATTTGAATATCGTGCAAAAGTCTATTTATTTCAGTAATGCAAATTAAAAGGAATTGCATTAATGCAGCTTAAAATTAGAATTTTGTGAAAAGGTTCAATATTCTAGGCTCAAAGTGTCACACTCTAGTCAGCTAATTAATCCATATCCCCTGAGCAAAGGGTACCTCAAAATTGAGACTTTGGGGTTTCATAAACTGTAATCCGTAATCATCCAAATTATAACAAATAAAGGCTTGGAATATCTCGCTTTGCATGTACTGAGTCTCTCATATGTTAGTTTCACCTTTTAAGTTGCATTACTGAAATAAATGAACTTTGCACGATATTCAAATTTTTCGAGTTTCACCTGTATTTGCAACTTTTATAAATATTTTTTCCCCTTGAAAAAGAATTCTAATCATAGGAAATATTGTACCAAGGAAATGGGGGAAATTTAGGCCCCAAAATCAACTAAGCTCACCGCTATGTAAGATAGGTGCTCTGAAATATGACCTTACCTTTCTTGTGAATATCCTACCCTGAAACTTGCTTCTTTTAAGGCCCCCTGCACACGAACGTGTGCTTCCCGTTGCCGTATTGAGGACCGCATTTGCGGATCCGCAATACACAGGTGCCGTTCCGTGGGCATTCCGCATCATGGATGCGGACCCATTCACTTGAATGGGTCCGCAAATCCGGATATGCGGAATGGTACGGAACGGAACCCTACGGAAGCACTACGGAGTGCTTCCGTGGGGTTTCGTCCTGTACTTCCGTTCCGCAAAAAGATAGAACATAGAAACATAGAAACATAGAATGTGTCGGCAGATAAGAACCATTTGGCCCATCTAGTCTGCCCAATATACTGAATACTATGGATAGCCCCCGGCCCTATCTTATATGAAGGATAGCCTATCTTTCTATCTTTCCTATCTTTCTGCGGAACGGCCGGATCGCGGACCCATTCAAGTGAATGGGTCAGCGATCCGCTGTGGCTGTCCCATGGACTGTGTTCGTGCATTGCGGCCCGCATTTTGCGGGCCGCAGCACGACCACGGGGCGCGCACACGTTCGTGTGCAGGGGGCCTAATTACATTTTTATGCAAATTAGGTCTTCAGTGCACCTTGTGCGGAGCCGCACTCTTTGGTGCACCTGGCTTACCCTGCGTTATTGCTACCTGCTGTCAAATCTCAGGGACTGTGAATGAAATAACAGGGGGAGGTACTGGGCGGCATCACTGGCTGAGCATTCGTGCACCAAACAGAGCGGCCCTGCCCATAGTGCACTGAAAACCTTATTTGCAGAAAAATAAAAAGGATTAGGGGAACGGATTTTAACAAGGATGGTATGGTTATATTTCTGGGCACCTACCCTACATGGCGGTATGCTTACTTTGAAACTCATTTTGGAGGTGACAGACTCCCTTTAAGATTGTAGTGGTCACGACAAGAGGGCAGAAATAAGTTTTAGGCACCATAAGCCTTTCACAGGTGCTGGGGAGAACTCATGACATTTTTATATAGGGGGTGCAGAGGTAGCAGTCGCTACCGGGCCCAGGAGCCTGAGGGGGCCCAAAGACCCTTGCACCCCATAAGAAGACACCGGTATTATAGAAAGTGCATGCTGGTCAAGTTATAGCTCTGGCGGGAGGGAAGGGCTTGGGTCAAAATTTGGCATGGAAGGAGTTAGGGGGGGGACCACTAGGGGCTCTGTTCTCATTTTAGGTGTGGGTCACAGCCATGGGACCCGTGCCTTTCGGACAATGGGGGCATATCCTAACAATATGCCCCCATTGTCTAAGATAAGACAACGCCTTTAAATCCCCCCCATCATGTGGTGTAAAACGGTGGCACGAGAGCCTATCTTTTAGCTCATTTCAGGACAGGGAACCTCTGTCTTTTAGGGGACATTCACACGACGGTACGTATTTTGCGATCTGCAAAACGTGGATCCGCAAAATACAGATGACGTTCGTGTGACATCCGTGTTGCATCCATTTTTTAGCGGACCCGTTGATTCCAGTGGGTCCGCATTTGAGGCCAAGAATAGGACATGTCCTATCCATTGCGGAACGGATGCAGAAAGTACGCGCAAGATATCCGCGTGCTTTCTGTATCCATAGAGTCGTGTGAATGCGCCCTTTAGCGGAGGCATCTTCATCAGTGGAGTCTTTTGGTCTGCAGATTTCTCATGATTGGCACCACTTTCTCTCTTTTTATTCAGCTTTTATTCAGTTTGCCGGCATGCATGCTACATCTTTCCTCCAGCCGGGCAGATCTGCCGGAGTGGTACGTTGTCACTCAGCTGTCAGTGTCATTACGTCTCCTAACTGCTCCGCTGCCCTATTGATCCCCCGTCTTCCCTCCATGCTGACGCCCTCCCATCTAACATCTGTAGTCACCATTTCTTTCCAGCTCTTACATTTAGACCCCACAAGGTAAATCTATTAGAAAAAAAGGGCTAAATGTACTAAACAGCACATCATTTTAGAACTTCAGCTAATTTTATTTGGCATGTTATCTCGTTGAAATGATGCTCATGAATTGTATGATGTCATTTGTTTCATATACGCGGCAGCACAACACTGATTTCCTATGTGGCAGGGAGCTATAGCTTTGTCCACACTCATCTTTCCGCTCATGAATAGAATGCTATTACAGTGAACACTGACACTTGCACAGGCAGAGCAATACTAAGAGGGCAGAGCTCATGTAGTACTATGGGATAGCTGAAGGACAGCCTCTTTTGCAACGGTTTGCAGTCTTTTATGGTGGCTACGTGGCATCTGTTATGTAGAAGACCATAAAAACTGAATAGAATATTGAAAGACTCCAGAGGATTCACGCATCCACGACAAGATGCTCAGTAGTTCATCCCTGAAGATGTCCCTGAAACATCCGTTTGTCAGTTTTTTGGGCTCCCTATAAGGCCTACACGGACATCGGCTGCATGCAGGCCACATTTTGGTGCGGAACCATTGACTTCAATAAATACCCCAATCCACAACTTGCAACCAAGAGGCTCTGCTCTCTCTGCAACTGCCGCGCCCCCTGCACTTTGATAGGATCAGGCAGTGAAACTGTCATCACGGCTGGCCCTGTCAATATCGCAGCAGTTGCAGAGAGAGCAGAGCCTCTAGTCGTAACGGCAATGCCTCCATTGCACCTAGAGGCTCATTTGCATATATTGAAACTAAATTTTTAGCAAGTTTTCAGCAATGCGGGCACATATGAACATGGGACCAACACAGATGCCTTTAGCAGCCAAGTGCACCTGTAACAGGTCAGCCAGTGTCATAGGTACAAAACTGCTGACAGATGCCCTTTATGTTAAGCTGCTCATACACCCAGCCAAACACCCGACAGCTGTTTCCAATGAACACATGCACTCACGATTTGGATGAGTATGAATGTAGAGGAGAAGGGAATAGGCTGCAGCCAGCGCTGACACCATGGAAACGCAGGATTGGTCATGTCGAAATCCAGCATGCCCAATCCTTCTGAGGTCTGCCATTGTGGGAAAGCATGGTGAGCCTAATAACATATGAGGACAGCCGATCCTGCCAAAATTGGTAAGCGCGGCCGACATTTTTTACAGGTACATTACAAAATTAATCAAAATTGTTCTTGCTGGTACAGAGGGCGATGATGAGGACGAAGAGGAGGAAGATGATGATGAGGATGATGAAGAGGAGGAGGATGATAAAGATAATGACTCGGTGGATGAAAGTTCGGAGAGAGATTCGGACATTCCACTCTTCACCCTCCCGGGACTGTCCTCTCAAGAACCCCTTGAAGATGACGGCAGTGTTGCCCTAATTGAAGGAGCGGCTTATCCAGTCCCAGACAGCATGGAGTGGGAGCAACAAAACCAAGGATTGGGTAAGAAGCAATCATTGCAAATTATGTAGAGCGGGGATCGGCACTCCAGCTGTTCTGAGACTACAACTTCCAGAATCCTCCTTTCACTTCTATAGGAGTTACAAGAACAGCAGAGTAAGTGTGCATGCTGGCAGTTGTAGTTTCACAGCAGGTGCCGAAGGATGCTGATCCCTGATGTACAGTATATATGAGGGAATCTCTTAAAGAGTCACAGTGCTTTTTATCCCTCCTTATCTGTTCTGTGGGCTCAGGAGCTGAAAACAAGCATAGTGGGAAGTAAGGGGAAGGACGTCACAGCAGTACAGTGCTGGCAGAAGGGAGACGCCCCTCTGCTTCTGAGTGAAATGCATCTAGCTCTGCAGCTGAAGCAGGAATAATATGGCTGAAAATACTTTAGGGAAGCCCAAAAAGACACATTAATTCACGTTTATGATTGTACAAAGAAGCCATTATGCAAGCTATTTTTGAAAACACAGGTATGCTTTAAATTGCAATGTTATCTTGGTCAGATTCGAACTTAGGACCCCAAACGCTGCAAGGCAACAGTGCTCACCACCGAGAGACTAGGTAATAAAAGGTCCACTTTTTAGTCCTTGTCAATACCAGTTCCCTAATATTGTTATATCGGTTTCCATTGACATGTCGGCAACTAATATTTCTATAAAAATCACATTCTGATGTGAGAACCTGTAAACCCTTAAATGCTTGTATTCCCCATGAATTGACAATTCAGGATCCTTTTCATAACTTTGTGGTGTATTTCTTCTCTGTTATTCCTACTAGAAAGTTATGACAGCTGGGGGCCTTACCATTTCCCTTTCCACTACCCTTTGAACAGAGCTGTCTGTGCCCTGTTCCTTTCAAGAGCTAGCTTCAGGGAAAGCTGATCGTGGGGGTGCGGGAAGACGGCCCTCACCGATTGGATATTAATGACCTATCTAGAGAATAAGCCATCAATATCAGTAGCCTGGAAAACCCCTTTAACCCTTGTACGGCACTGGGAGGTTCTTTAGATGTCGTGGTCAAGTCTGACCAAGGCACCTAAATAGTGAAAAACCGGGTGGAAAACCCTGAAGAGATCCTGCGTATTAGAGCTGCAGTTCCTTTGTTGGCCAGCAGGTGGCTTGTATTGTCATTCTATGGGAATACAGTACAAGTTGGAATAATAATCTGAGTACTGAATATTGTAGCCTCCTAGAGGGGCTATATAAAAAAAGAGTAAAAAAAAATGTTAAAAAAAATATAAAGATCTAAATCACCCCGCTTTCCCTAGAATAAAAAATAAATATGTAAACCATAAAAAAATATAAACATCATGGGTACCGCCGCATCTGAAAATGCCTGTACTATTATAATATAAAAATATTTAACCCATACAGCGAATAGCGTTACGAAAAAAAAAAAAAAAAATGGCTGATTCGCCATTTTTTCATTGCTTCTCTTATCAAAAAAAATTCAATAAAATGTAATCAGAAAGACACACACACTCCAAAATGGTATCAATAAAAACTACAGATCGTCCTGCAAACAATTAGCCCCCACACAGCTCAGTAGACATAACTATAAAAAAAATTACGGGGGTCAGAATATGGCGATGTAAAAATAAAAAGATGAAAAATATATACGGTAAGTTTTTATTATTTTTTGAGTATTAAAACACATATGTGGTATCGTTGTAATCTTAGGTTACTATCACACTTGAGGTAGCCTTTTCCGGCAGGCTGCACCGGTGAGGGAACAGCCTGCCGGATCCGTGCTACCACTAGTCCACCGTGCCTCCGGAAGTCCGCTCCATCCCCTTTCACTATAATGGAGGTGGTCCGGAGGTGCGGCCGCAGCATGGTAAACATGCCGGACAAAAAACGTAGCATGCTGTCGTTTTTGTCCGGCCGCCTCTCGGCATGTTTGCCGTGCCGAGGCCGGACCTTACTGACCTATGTTTTTGTCCAAGTATAGACACTAGGGGGCAGCAATGGTCTACAACCAGCTGAACACATAGCAGATGGGACAAATGATGATGTCATTTAGTGAATACCTTGATGTTAGTAGTCTGGCAGTGTATGTCATATGCTCTGTATCTAGTTTACTATGTTATAGTCTCTATCGGTGCAGCATTCAGCCTTTTCAGTCTTGTAATCAGTCCCTGCATGAGCCGTACGTGTGCCGTCTACCTCGTGTCCTCAGTATTATCCCAGCCTGACCTTGCTCGTCCTTATCTCTTGTCACAGTTATGAATATCATCAGCTTTCAATTGTGGTAGAGAAAAAGAAAACTGTCAAGAACGAGCTACCCAGAGGGGGTTCAAAAATAGCAAGTGCTCTGAAATAACCCAGGCATCTAATTGCCTTAAAAACGGCATTAGCCGCCTTGTTAGCTGGGAGTTGTGCTCAGCTGTAATAATGGACAATAAGTCACGGCTCATGCAGATAATAAAATTCACATTTCAATTGCGACTTCAATTTCTTGTTGGTATTAAAGGGTTTGTCTGAGATTTTGATATTGATGGCCTCTCCCCAGGATAGGTTATTAAAGGGGTTTTCTGGGATTCAGGATAGGTCATCAATATCAGATCGATGGTGGTCCGACACTCGGCACTCCCACCAATCAGCTGGTTGAAGAGAAGGCCATGTACCATGTGAGCGCAGCCTTTCCGTAATTGCTTACCTGCTCGCCATCAACATCACAAAGGTGGGGAGATGTAATTACAAGAATATTAAAATCCCGGAAAACCCCTTTAATATTAGATGGCTGGGGGGTCCAGCTCCCGGGATCCCCTGCCGATCAGAGGTTTGAAGAGGCTGAGCACTGTGGCCTCTTCCTAGACCAGTGCAGTCACATTCATTAGTCACGTGGCCTAGGTGCAGTTCAGTTGCTTTTAAGGGAATGGGCCTGAGCTGCAGTACCAAGCGCAATCACTATACAATGTATGGCGCTGTGCTTCCTAAGCATTGAGGAGGCTGCAGCGATCACTGGAGCGCCGCAGCCTCTTCAAACAGCTGTGGCAGGATTCAGACTTCCACCAATCAGATATTCATGAGCCATCAGATATAGGCCATCAATATCAAAATCTTGGACAACCCCTTTAAAAATAATATTGTGTCTTAAAGCTCCCTAGTCTGCTCCCTTCTGGCTCCCTGACTCTCTTCACTGGACTTCCGGCCCCTGTCATGTCAACTTCTGCACGGGCAGGGTCACATACAGTGCTGCAGCCAATGACTGGCATCAGAGGTAACCTGTCTCCAAGCATCACTTGACCCTATCCAATGGATAGGCTATGTTTTTGGCCAGAACACCACTTAACCCCTTCTCGACATTCGCAATATATGTTAAAACAGAGCTAATGTCTGTGATTGGCAATAACGCTGATCACAGACATTTAACCCCACACATGCCGTGGTCAATTATGACCACGGCATCTGAGCAGTTTTTCCCTGGTAGGTCTGTACTCATGGGGCCCGAACAGCTCACCTGCACTGAGATTATGGAAGCCGTTTGTTTGCTGTGGTAGTCTCAAGCCTTCGAAAGGCTCCGATGTCTGCCATAGCTATGTTCCTATGTAAGAGCTCCATAGGAACTTTGCTTTGCAGTCTATTATAGAAGAGATCTAGTGATTGCATGTTGAAGTACCCTAGGGGGACTAAAAAAAATAATTCAAAAAGGTTTTTAAAAATATATTTTAAAAAAATATATATAAAAATTCAAATTCCCTTCCTTTCCCCACTTTCAAAATAAACTAAAAATAAAGATCATGGGTACTGCTAGATCACAAAATGCCCATACTATTAAAATATTAGTGTATTTATTCCATATGGTGAATGCCGTAATGCAAAAAACTGTCAAAATTGTCAACTGTTGCTTCACCTCCCAATTTTTTAAAAAATAAAAATGGATCAAAAAGTCATACACACCTGCAAATGGTATCAATAAAAACTACAGATCATCTTACAAACAATGAGCCCCTCACACAGCCTCGCAGATGTAACTATAAAAAAGTTAACCGGGGGGACAGAATATATCAAAGACAAAAATCTGTTTTTTTTCAGTTATTTATTTATTCTTTTAATATTAAAGCACAGGAAAAACTGTATAAATGTGGTGTCGCTGTAATCGTACCCACCCGTAAAATGAACATTACAGGTAAGCTTTACTGTATAGGGAACACTGTAAAACGGAAACCCATAAAACTATGGAAGAATTGCTTTTTTATTTTCTAGTTCCACCCTATATGGAATTCCCACTAGATCATGTGCAATAGTAAGTGGTGTTATTACGGCTATGTCAGCAGAAAATGTAAAAAAGTTATGGCTCCGGGAAGGCAGAGAGTGAAAAAACGAAAACGCAAAAATGGAAAATTGCTGGTTTGGGAAGGGGTTAAAGAGATTATCTCCTTTAAGATATTGGGATTGTATTGGCACCACCGCTGCCAATGACGTCACAGACAGATAGTGATATTCTTAACAGTTCAGGAAGATGAGGTCTATGGTGATGTTTGCATTAGAGCTGTTTTTTGGCTTGCTGTGGACAGGAGGAACCTTGTGGGGAACACGGACAGTGTAACACCCCTCTGTAAATTCCCTGAACGGAGTCATATACTGGAGGCGGTTCCTTCTTGGATGAGAAAATCAAATTTCATTAAAAAGCATTTTTCTTGTTACGGCGTCTATAAAACCACGAAACTCTATAGCGTTATATAATCACCTCTGATGAAAATTTTAATCCATGTGACATAAAAGTGAATTATTGATAGGACGGGTCTGTGTCAACACGAATATTACATTTGTTCTCAATGTGTTTTATTTATTTTTTTAACTCGTTTTATTGAAGTTTAACAAGAAAGGCAGGTTACATCATTAAAAAAAACAAGGATTAATACATCCAGGGCATATCTCACGCAGGAGATACAGTGTCAGCTCTGCATTACATGACAGTTCTGCATTAAATCCGATACAGTATAAAGGTTTTCATAATCAAATAACGTCTGGAGGTTGCATGATGGAGGAGACATAGCCTCAATATACATGTTAGCATAGTATTATACATCGGTTACAGAGTACATACAAGCATTATGCACAGTCAAAGGGGATGCACACCATTCGCCCCACACTTTATTAAACTTTTGCGGACACCTCCTATGAATAAAGATAACCTTTTCCATGCTGACAGCCTGATTGACCAGCGACTTCCATTGGCCCAACGTAGGCACTCTATCATCCATCCATCTCAGGGCAACAGCTTTCCTGGCAAAGAATAAAGTTTCACTCAGAAGTATTCTGTGGTGATGACCCCAAACCTCCTCATCAAGGATGCCGAGTATACAGCTTTTTGGACATAGCGGCACTGTATTTGGGACTATAGCGGTCAGTACTCCTACCACTGCTGCCCAAAAGCTCTTCAAGTATGAGCAGTCCCGCATGAGATGCCAAAAATCTGCCCCCTCCTGATGACACCTATGACACCTACTGTGTGACAGTCTTCCCATTTTCTGCAATCGAACAGGTGTAAGGTAACTTCTATGCAGGATAAACAGCTGAATCAGCCTATTAGTGACTGACGGGGAGACCCGCGCTGGAGACAGCAGCGCTTCATTCCAATCGTCAGCTGATAGGGAAGGGATGGAATTTCTCCATTTCCCCTCAACAGCAAGGGGATTCATCAGCGTGCGATTATTAAGCAGATGCGTATAGAGCGCAGAGATAATGCCTTTCGGGCCCTGTGATCTAAGAACTCCTATCAGAGGGTAATTAGAAATTTTCCGGCCACCTGCCCCGAACTGTGCCGTTAGCGCATGTCTCAGTTGCAGGTATCTAAAAAAGAAAGAGCGAGGCAGTTCAAACCTGTCCTGCAGCTGAGAGGAGGAGCACAGATTACCCCCAACATATAAGTCACTCAGTTTGCTAATTCCCTGCGCCTTCCACCATCTAGCTCCCTCCAAGTCTTTTAAGTGGGCAAACATGGGATTGTCCCATAGCGGGATGTCATCTGGGATATCATTAAACGACCTCATCTTCGCAGCGGTCCATACCTGATGGGCCATTCTGTGAATAGGGAGCAAGCGCATGGAAATAAAACGCGGTCCTTCCAGCACAGGCCATAGAGAGGATAATCCTAGATGCTCTCTAAGATAGTATTCTGCATTAGGTAGGTCAGATGCCTGAACCCAGGGGGTTAGGAATTTCAGCTGTCCAGCTAGGTAGTAAAGGAAGAAATCAGGTAGAGCAGCGCCACCCTCTAGCTTGGGCCTCTGTAGGACTTGAAGGGACAGCTTCCGTCTGGATTCCCCCCACACAAATTTAGTCACTAACGAATGAATGCGAGCAAAGAAACCCTGCGATATCGGGGTGCACGCATGCGCCAGCAGATACAACCCTTTGGGCAAGAGAGTCATCTTGACCAGATTTAATCTTCCCATAATAGAGAGTGGTAAGGTCCTCCATGTCCTGAATTTATCCATGAACATGGGCTCCAGGGATGCAATATTCACGGAGTACGCCAACTGGGGATCCCTAGTGATAACAACCCCTAAATATTTGAAAGAGTCTACAACTGGCAGATTGCAATACTGAGGGGGCCACGTGTGTGTCCACAAAGGCATGAGTGCTGATTTCGTCCAATTTATGTGTAAACCCGAGAACTCTCCAAACTTGCCAATTATGTCGATTGCTCTAGGGAGTGTCGTCTCGGGTTCGTCCATAAAGAGAAGGAGATCATCCGCATAAAGTCCGACTTTGTCCGTTCTGTCGCCCATGGATATCTCCTTGAAAACCTGATCTTGTCGAATCCTTAAAGCAAGGTGCTCTATGGCAAAGGCAAACAAAAGTGGTGACAGAGGGCAACCTTGCCTGGTTCCCCTGTGAAGGCTAAAGGAGTCAGATATCGAACCATTTACAAGTACATTAGCCTTGGGGAGGTGGTACAGAATCTCCACCCACTCAATAAATCTAGGGCCAAAACCAAAGCAGCGTAGCACTTCTAGTAGGTATACCCACTCCACAGAGTCAAAGGCCTTGGCAGTATCCAGGGATGCCATGGCCCAGCGCTTATCCCCTGCCACTCCCACTTGCGCTATGACCTGCGCCCTTCTAATGTTGTCAGACGTAGACCGTCCCGGTATGAACCCAGACTGGTCTTTGTGTATGACTGTGGCTATCACCTTATTTAGTCTGGAGGCAAGCAGTCTCGTGAGTATTTTATAATCCAGGTTCAGGAGTGATATCGGCCTGTATGACCCACACTCCAAAGGATCCTTGTCTGGCTTCAAAATAACCACTATAGTGGCATCGTACATCGAATCCGGGAGTCTACGCCTTTGCTGTGCCGCCTGGTAAATTTTAAGAAGCTCGGGCCCTAGCACTTCGGCATATTTTTTGTAAACTTCTACCGGGATCCCGTCTGGGCCAGGTGCTTTACCAGTAGGCAGCTCCGCCATCGCCATCTGAATTTCCTCTAGCGAAATGTCAGCCTCCAATGAAATTCTATCCTCCTCACCAAGCTGCGGGTGTATGACCTGCCCCAGATAAACTCCCAACTCTTGAGCGGAGTATTGAGCCTCCGATCTGTAGAGATCCTGATAAAATCCTTTGAATCTATTTAGTATATCACCCACTGATTCGACCACCACCCCAGCTGTGTCCTTTATTCTAATGACTGGGGGAGACATATTGTTATTGCGCACAACATGGGCTAGCAGTTTGCCTGCCTGGCTACCCAACTCAAAATTCTGTTGCTTCAAAAAGAACAGCTTGCGCTCACTCTTTTCCCTGAGATGCGTCATATACATCCTGCCTTTTAACATCCAGTCCTGCCTATTCGCATCAGTGGGGTCTAACCTGAAGGAGTTCTCAGCTACCTTACAGCTGGAGTGCAGCTCTAGTTCCTTGCGCGCAGAGTCCCTTTTAATATATGATATGGATGACTTAAGACACCCCCTCAGATAGGCCTTTAACGTCTCCCAGAGAAGCAGTCCATCCGTCATCTCATCCTGCATTGCAAGGAATACCTGGAGTTGATCAGGGACTCTGTCATGAGAAGACATCAGAGACAACCAAAAGGGGTGCACGCGCATCTTGACACTCTGCTTGATGCCATTATATAGGGTAAAGTGGGCCAAAACCGGAGCATGATCCGAGGGGCCCTGTGGTCCATATTCAATATTACCAAGGTCCGTATACACTGCCGCATTTCCAAATATATAATCTATTCTGGACAGGGCACCCCTGGCGGGGGTGAAGCAAGAGTATTCCCTCCGAAGGGGGTAGCGCAGCCTCCACATATCCAGCCACCCAAGTTCAGACGCAACTCTAGCTATATTAGTGTCACTCTGAGTGTGATTACCCACTCTCCCCCCAGGGCTAAACCTGTCCAGATCCTCATGCATCACTAGGTTAAAGTCTCCCATGCAGAGAAGTTTGGCATTGGGGTATTGCGCTACAAATCCCATCACCACCTGGAGTATGGTTATAGTAGCTGGGGGGGGGGGGGGGGGTTGTAAATGTTAACTACCACATATGGAGCACAGTTAATAAAAGCGTACACCAGGATATATTGGCCTTCAGGATCCACAACAGAATGTTGGACCTCCCACCTGATATTCTTGTGGACAAGCAAAGCAACCCCTCTAGAGTGTGTAGACCCATATGCATTTATTAACCATTGAACCCAAGGTTTCTTAATCCTGTTCCCTGTCTCTGAAGTCAAATGGGTTTCTTGCAGACCCAGAATATGAGGGCCGCACTGCCTGATATGAGAGAATACAGAGATCCTTTTTCTCGGGCTACCCAAACCCCTCACATTCCATGACATAACCTTAAAATCAGCCATCTCGACTTAGTGATCTAGTCTCCTTGCAATTCAGCCATCCTCCAGCATATAAACCTTGTCTGCTGACATCGGACCTTCTCATGCATACCCGTCGTGATATCACACCATGCTTTACATACCATGCCTTTAACAGTATGAACCATCTATAACATAATAACAAGATAACAAATGAGTTAATAACTCCATAGTCGATGACATCTCTTTCATCTCGTATCGTGGCTGATGTCACGGGGACCTGCATAGTACATTAGGGTGACAAACCTATGCAGGTATCCGCTCAACCCCATATCAATGAGACATCACTGGTTATAGCAATTTAGCAAAATCAAAACTAGAAAGAGGAGGGGGGCAAAAAGAGGGGGGGGGGAGGGAGGGGATCAGGCATTGAGGACAGGGAAAGAAAAATGGAGGGGACAACCACAGTCATAATGACATATGCATAGGAATGACCCGCAGGTATCATTTCCGCAGTTGTAAGCATCACAGGGCCACTCCATAGACCAAACTAGGAAATCAAAGTCTTAGATGCCCGTGGAAGCACAACATTACCACTCAGGAGACCTGCAGTTGTCCTAAATACGAAATCCTCAGCGCGGTTCTGGACGGCACGGCCTTTTGGAGATCCATTCTTCCGCCTCCTTAGGGTCCACAAAGAAGACCGTCTTCTCTCCATCTACCACCCTAAGGCGCGCTGGATAAGCCATGGAGTACTGTAGATTCATATCACGAAGGCGCCGCTTAATAGAGATGAAAGTGGCCCTCTTCTTTTGCAGCTCAGCCGAGAAGTCAGGAAACAGTGATATATTCGCTCCATCATGTTTGATATCTCGCTTGTTTCTCGCTTGCCACAGAATTAGATCTCTGTCCTTCCAATTAAGCAGCCGCGCCAGCAAAGGCCTTGGGGGAGCTCCAGGAGGGGGAGGTCTGGCAGGAACCCGGTGAGCTCGCTCAACTGCGTAGGCACCAGAAAATGGCGCATCACGGAACTGTGCCTTGAACCAGAGTTCCAGGAAGGTAGCTGGGTCCGAGCCCTCCGCTCTCTCAGGTAACCCCAGGATCCTGACGTTATTGCGCCTGGCCCTGTTCTCAAGGTCGTCGCATTTTTGCTGCCACAGGCCCACAGACCTCTCCACAGCCTGCATTCTGCTTGCCAGGGGCCTAGTAAAGTCCTCCAAAGCGGAGACCCTGTCCTCCGTGTGGCGCACTCGCTCTCTGAGCTGCTGCACATCCTGTCTGAGCAGGCCCAAGTCCACCTTCACCTCCTCGATTTTACAGGTAAGGGACGTCTGGCAGGTGGAGATTGCAGCGAGGAGCTGATGAGAGACAGCCTTGAGTGTTACCTCTGGTTCTTCCGCTCCCTCCGCTTCTGTCTGCAGCGCTGCTTGACCTCTTGTCACCGCCGCCCATGGCGTAGCAGGACCAGCGGCGCCATTTTGGGCCTCTTGCCGGACATATTCTTTAAGCTTTTCAGCCGCAGATTGTGCCTTACTGGGGCCCATGTCTGTCTTCCCAGGTTTCCTCTTCCTCCTCTGCACTTGCCACTCGTCTTTCTGTGTAGCCAGGGTGTCAGGATGCTGAAGGATTTAGATCGGGGTACGGAGCAGAGCTCAAGTGCGTGCGCTCATGTCGACAGTTAGCCACGCTCCCGTTCTCAATGTGTTTAATGCTGCACTGGGAAAGCCCCAAATCGGAGGACTCTTAAGATTTTGCTTGAAGAGCTTCTGCCAGCATGATCAACCCTATTAAACCAGTCATACTGCCATACTACTGACAGGGCTAGACATCAGCATGATGAGGGCAAAGCTGTGTCCTATCATGTACATTTCATATACACTACTTACTGTAGCCTTACCAAGTTGAGAATAGAAGTTTTCTATGTGTAGAAAGTTAATACATATTATGTATTTATGGTTTATGGCTCATTCTGATGACCATGTGTGTTTTGTGGTCCGCAAATTGCATGGCCTGGCCTATTCTTGTCCACAATTGCAGCAAGACTAGGACGGTGGAAGGGCGGTGGAATGAAAGTACGGATTGCGGAACAGATGCAGACACCTAAGTACGGTTGTGTGAATGAGCTTATATGTATTAGCTTTCTAAGTATAGAAAACCAGTCTTCTCGATATAATAAGGATGTGATCTGGAGGTAAGTAGTTTGCCTTGCATGTAGATGTCCCAGGTTCAAATACCAGAAGAGACTTCTAGATTTTTTCTTTAGTTATTTTTTTCTCCCCCTCATTTACCCATAATAAAAGTCTATAGCTAAAGATCCAACTGGAGATCCACAAATCGTAACCCAATGCAGTAGGAGATGAAAATGTTCTATGCATGCACAGATACTGACGACTGTGCTGCCTGTATCTGCGCATGCACTGAACACTTTCATGGATGCAAGCAGACAGGTGGTCACTGATAGGACCACCTCCCTGATTCCGAAGCCCAGAATGAGCAGGAATTTAAAGGGAACCTGTCACCAGTTTTATGGTGTCCTAACTAAGGGCAACATAAATAAGTGATTGATTCTCTTAGCACAATGCTGGGTCACTTTCTTTAATTGACCCAGTCAATCTGCCAACATCTTTTATTGAAAAGCTCCAGCTCATAATGATGAGTCATGAATATTCATGAGCTCCTGACTCTCCCCGCCCACCTGCTGCTGAATGACAGTTTGTTTCCATAGGAATCAGCAGCAGGTGGGCAGGGGAGTGGCTATAGCTCTGAATTAAATATACGCTGGACTCAATGACATCACGCTGGACTCAAATCAGCTCATTAGCATGCGGCATCTTTGTGTGTATATTATGAGGTAACCATCTGTCACACCAGTAAGTGAATACATCTAAGGCACTTTTTAGTAGTTAATGATTGTATATAATTAGTTAGATTATAATCAAATATCCACATGACATGTTCCCTTTAAAATGTATAAATTACGCGTTTTACTGAATCTTTTCCCATAAAACAATATATCCATCTGCTCAGCTCCTCCTGCTCTAGAACATGCAGCCTGCAGCTCAGACGCCATGTACAATGTGACAGGTTCCCTTTAATGGAGACGCGTCAGCTATGTGAACATTTTTAAAGAGAATGAATAAGTTACAAACTGAAATCACAAGTGGCACAGGAGGTCCCTCTTTTTGTGTCTCCTAAATGCATGGATGGTGGAATTGTGATTGAGATAAGTGCACATCAAGATGAGGGAGCAAAAGTGATTTATTTAGCCAATTATGTGTGGTAGTAGGAAGCGGCAGTAATTTATTATACCAATTACATGTCCTTGTAGTTACTATGGTATCATCAGGTGCGCTCAATGTGCACCGAAGATTTAAGGCCCAATTTACCAAATTGCGCAAATTATGCATGCAATTATGCTGCACCTGGTACAATCAGCTAGATGAGTTTATCAGAGCATATAAAAAAAAAACAACAGATATACAGGATATCTGTCTATCTACATATCTATAGCTATTTACCTATCCGTCTGTCTGCCAATCTTTCTACCTATCTGTCTAACATTATCTATCATCTATGTATCTATCTATCTATCTATCTATCTATCTATCTATCTATCTATCTATCCATCCCATATCTATCTACATAGATATCTATCGATCTACCTATGTATCCAATGCAAATTAGCTCTATTCAGAAGACTAAATACTTATTAGCATTGCCAAAGCGAGTCGGAAATAATCGGGTAAGGATGGGGGATGGGGATAGGGTGTAGGAGTCCATGGCATATCACACTCCTGTCTGTCCGTGGCAGGTAGTGACATATTATACTGCTATGGACGCTGTGTTTTCCTCTTCCCCCAGCTGTATAGATAGTTTACCTTCCTCTTCCATGGAGGTAAAGTCTGAAAATAGATCAGAAAGTCTCCTGAAGTATCGTATTTTACCGCTTCCGTCTGACATGGAGGTCTGATCAGATGTACTGTACGGGTTTGATCTGGGTCCTGACGTGTGTGTGTAGGGGTGTTGGGTGCGATAGGGTGGTTCTGATCTAATATGGGGGGCTGTTCTGAGGTCTGATGAAAAATATTTTCCTTCTCTAAAACCTAGGTGCATCTTATAGGGCGAAAAATACATTATATCGGTCTGTCTTTCTGTTCAATATCTATTTGTCTGTCTATCTATTTAATATCTATCTATCTATTTAATATCTATCTATCTAATTAAGAATGAGCAAACTGGTTCTACTAGTTTGTGATTCGGTCTGAACTTCTCAAAAAGTTTGGATTTACACTAAACCGAAATTTTTGTGGTTCGAAAGAGAGAGAGACTAGTATACAAATGTGTGTTTCTCAACAATATATGTTCGTCGTCTAAGGGGTACCATTTCTTATTATGGAGAGCCGCTAGTATGCCTAGTATGCGTGCACAGTATTGTAGGCCAGGCGATGCCCCTAGTATACTGAGTTTGTGTGCACAGTAATGTAGGCCAGGCAATGCCCCTAGTATGCTGAGTATGTGTGCGTAGTATTCTAGGCCAGGCAATGCCCCTAGTATGCTGAGTATGTGTGCGTAGTATTCTAGGCCAGGCAGTGCCCCTAGTATGCCGAGTATGTGTGCGTAGTATTCTAGGCCAGGCGAGGTCCCTAGTATGCCGAGTACATGTGCGCAGTATTATAGGCCAGGTGATGCCGCTCTGGGTTTCTGGGAAAGATATTAAAATTAGCTTTCCTAAACCTATCTGATGCCGGCAGATGTTAGACTTGATAATTTGCATATATTTTCCCCAGAAACCAAGAGGAGAGTTGTCTAGTCTACAATAGTCTTCACGTATATATATATAAACTGGTCTCCATAATAAAAATAGTATCCACCCAGACGTTCCTCCTGAAGCCTTGCAACTAGATAAGCTGTTCTCATCTGCTTTTGTATTTTTCTGATTAAGGGCTTTTTTTTCCTGAAAGAACTCGTTGCAGATGTGAAGCTGGCTTAGCTATTTTTATAGCTTTGCTACATACGCATGTTTAAAAGGCCGGGAAGGCATTTCTGCCAATCCTCTGTGTGAAAATAATGCAGCACTCATATTGCTGCTGTGTTTTCCTTACTGTTTACTTGTGCAGCAGCAAGTAGGTATAATTTTAGCTCCCGCTGTCTCACTTCAGTGGGGCAACGCCTTCCTATTCATCTGGGGATTCATCATCTGTATAGCAAAAACAGACAACACCTTTAGCAATTTTAGTTCACCATTTTTGATCAAGTTCAGATGAACCAGAGAGACCTACAATACTGCGCACATGTATTCGGCACGCTAGACCAGGCATGCTCAACCTGTGGCCCTCCAGCTGTTGCAAAACTACAACTCCCAGCATGCCCGAACAGCCTACAGCTATCAGCCTACAGCAGGGCATTGTGGGAGTTGTAGTTTTACAACAGCTGGAGGGCCGCAGGTTGAGCATGCCTGCGCTAGAGGCTCTCCATAATGAGAAAGAGTACCTCTTAGGCACTGCATATATATTGTTGAGAAACACACATTTGTATACTAGGCGCCATCTCTCTCTCTCTCTCTTTCTCTCTTCATTCATACCCGAAAAAGGATTTTATTTATTTTTTTAATCGCCAAACTTCAAACAAAATTAATCTTGCCTGATTTGCCCATCTCTGTATCTAATATCTATGTATCTATCTATTAATCTGTCTGTCTGTCTATCCACACACATTATCTACATATTTATATGATTATGTTTCAACTTGCAATCCTAATACTTTTATATACAGGGTTTGTTCACACTGTGCAGTTTGCATACAGTTTTTTTAGGCCAAACTAGCATTTAGTGCTAAGCAGAACAAAAGTATCCAAGATTTTTTCCTTTATTGGTACAATCCTGGATGAAATGTATGTGAAAATGCACCTAACGTGCACTGTGTGAACAGTGGCCTAGATTTACTAATCCTGCAGAGGTAGAACAACTATTGGTTGTCTTATTTTGGAACAGAATTTTGGGATCTTAGACCATGCCCCTTTCAAGCAAGGACACACCCTTCCTACCAAGTCCCACCCCCTTTTCAGGGAGGTCTTCGCTGCTGCCAGTGATTGGCTACCCAGCATTCACACTCATTTGCTGCGACGGGGGCATTAAGTGAACCTTTGGAATGGGAGCGGCGGGGGATTGGTGAGGTTTATATAGGTGCTTATTTTTTTTTAACCATTTGCAGCCCACTACCACACTTTTTTCAGATGGGGCCACGTGCGCTGCTCCATATAGTGCTTTGCTGAGATTTCAGTGTTGCGGGATTCCAGGGCTGATCGCTGATGTACCTTAGTGCCCAGGGAAGACATATTGGAGTATGCTGTGGAGAGGACAGGCACGGAGACAGATATGTCAGCAGCTGAAGACCATATTGACTCAGCCGCCTCTGGTTTCCATGTTCTCTCATAATAAATTGTCCACAATAATCTATCAGCAATTTAGCAAATTCATGCACCTTCAGCACGTCAATACTGTTTTATAGTCCTCCCAGCAGCATCAATCTCTGGGGCTTTAGTGACCACTTAATCGTTACTGCTAAAACCTCTGTCACACCATGAATATGTATGAACTTCTCCCCTCTTGCATTGGAAAAGGACCTTCAACATTTCAGTTGAGCGGAGGTGTCCCTGTCCATTCAGTGGAGGAGGTGCAATGTTTCTCCTTCAGCTGATGGGGGTTGTAGAAACTGACCAAAAAGAAGAGAGTAATTTCCTCTTATCATTGCAAAGCCCCTGGTGATCCGCCAGTCCATGTCCAGTTTCCGCACAGAACTTTCTTGAATGTTTTGCATGTTACTCAGTGTTGGACTAGGGTCTCTTTGCCCCTCCAGAGGACATTCTTCTCAGAGCCCAACCCCAACATCATCAATAAAGTCAAATAGGTTTTGAATCAAAGAAATAGACCCAAGTGGCAAGCTGCTCCAAGGGCAGCTCCCAGTGGGATTTCTGGGGCCCATTATGGCTTCAGAGACTAGCGCCACCAGAGGATCCTTTGGTGAGCCAGTCCGGCCCTGATTCTGTGTGATCCTTACACCAGGCACTATATAACACTCTAATGTAGCAGAAGCTAAAGGTGTCCTCTCCATTAGATGAAAGTTGGGGGTAATCATCAATTTCGTAAGGACTGGCCGACTATCTGACATGTATGGGGGAGTGTCCAAACTCTTTTCCGAGACCAGATGTTGGGAGGGATGAAGGATCAGGCTTATCTTATTTCAATATGCCTGATCCTTCCTTCCCAGAGCAAATAAGCTGGCACTTATTTTTATTTCCCTTTTTTGCCACTATTCTGGAACAGAAAACTTGAAAAATGTACATGTCTCTGTAGCCTATGCAAGCTTTAGCATCTGGCAGTTTACGGCTTCTTGTGAATGTATACTTAAAGGGGTTGTCCAGCCCCAACCACAATTTTATGTAGGCCCTGGACAGTGCTGTTCCAAACCTAAAAAAGGCACTCTCCTGCTCCCCGTTTCAGCACTGAGGGTCTTGGTCCTTCCCTAGAATGTAAGCTTCCAGAAGCAGTTACAATCCCCACTGCAGCCAATCACTGGCCTCAGCAGTGAAATGTCCTCAAGTGGATATTCTTAATCCACCTTTTATTGGCATAATATTGTGCAAAAAGCATTCATAGTAGAAGCATAAAAACCTTACAATTGTAACGTAGATTTATGTTCATACAAGCTCAATAACGCCTGCATCACTCCACGTTCTTTGAAATACAGTTTGCTTGTGCACTCGGCTGGTAGATTGAAAGAGCACGGTCACGAGCATTTGGAGCAGCATACTGCACCTGCTAACCAAGGACCCTCTTTCTGAAGCGCATGCCGTCATCTCGTTGCTCTATTTAAATACTAAATTATTTAAGTGGAGCAATATGATGACAAAATACAAAGGGGGCGTGACCCTCGAAACGTTGCAGTCTGCAGGCGCGGTATGCTGCTCCGAATGCTCATGATCATGCTTTTTCAATACGCTGAGTGCACAAGCAAATTGGATTTCAAAGAACTTATTGAGACGCGTTTTCGGACTTTTGTAAATGTGGAGAAACATTACCTATGTTAGGTTTTTATGCGTTTTCTTTTATGAATGCTTTTTGCACAATATTATGCCAGTAAAAGGTGGATTCCGAATATATGGAACAGCTATGTGGATAGCCGAGAGGTGGAACTTGGCACTCTTTTCTGGTTGCAAGCTGCGGATTTGTTGTGTTCTCAAGTGGCACATAACCCAGCAGTGACGTGATTCTTGGGGACAGGTCACTGCTGAGGCCAGTGATTGGCTGCAGCAGCACACATAACCCCCATGTACCATAAATTACCATGTGTGTTGGTGACATTCAGATAAGCAGAGTCCACTCACTATAAAGAAATGTCTTTCTGACCAAGAGGAAAAATTATCTTCTATATAAAAAATATATATGGAAATACCAAACAATCTAACACATACAATACATACATACAGTTTATCAGTTATTACCCATTTGCCTGAGCATAAGATTCTCTAGTAACCAGCACAGAGGTTTGGTAGTCTAGTGCAATTGTGATTTACCTATGTTTATCCTGCCTGTATATTTGCCGTGTGCCATCCTGCCTGTGTACCCCTACACTTTCAAGTCCAAGTTCAGTTCGTGTTTAAGTTAACCCAGTCTGTCTACCCTCTCTTTGCTCCAGTTTAGATCTCGAGCCTGCCTACCTCTTGTTTGCCTCATCACTACTGCGCCCACAAGTCTTTCTTGTGTGTGCATTAACTGTGCACTGCCTGGATCTGTAAAAAACAGAATTCGAGTCTTGGTGACTGTTCAGACTATGCTTGCTGTTTTCCTGTATTTATGGTGCATTTTCTGTACCCTGAGCTTCTGGTGCTTGCAACAAAGTCCATGACCCCAGAGGGTCAGCTGCCAACTACACCAACGCTATTCCAGGAGGTAGTGGTCTGGTTGCTCCCCTGCAGCACAGTCCAGATCCTTGTATAGGGGTTAAAGGGTGAATACAAGGGGAGCTCCAGAATAATGCCATTACGGCACAGTGGGTTTACACTCGCCGATCTGTAACAGTTAGGTTATGCTGGGAGTGATACTTTTGCAGTAACAGGGGAAATTTAGATTGGAAACCATGCATAAATATAATTTATGATGCACTAACATCTTTCATGAGAGTCAATAATAAAATCATACTGGATTACAGCCATGTTTACCAGACTAGTGAAGATTAGGAAGTTGTCTGGAAGATATTAAATGAAGCCCGGGAAACGCTTTGTTTTAGGATTTGAATATGTCACACTGAAGGGTGTTTGTGTTTAGCTCGTTGAATTGAATGTGAATGGATGAATAAACAGCAGACGTGCAATACGCTTTGGCTTTGTTTCTTTGGCAGGGAAATAGGCATTTAAAAGGCTTTAAAAGTATACTCCGGGCAAAAGTGTTATACTGTGTTATGCCTAGTGCGGGGTCTGAGTGTGGATACATAAGTGTAATGTAACGTGAATTAAAAAGATGTGAGAATGAATAAGCTTACGCAGGCTAAGTGAATAAATACAGTACAGACCAAAAGTTTGGACACACCTTCTCATTCAAAGAGTTTTCTTTATTTTCATGACTATGAAGGCATCAAAACTATGAATTAACACATGTGGAATTATATACATAACAAACAAGTGTGAAACAACTGAAAATATGTCATATTCTAGCTTCTTCAAAGTAGCCACCTTTTGCTTTGATTACTGCTTTGCACACTCTTGGCATTCTCTTGATGAGCTTCAAGAGGTAGTCCCCTGAAATGGTTTTCACTTCACAGGTGTGCCCTGTCAGGTTTAATAAGTGGGATTTCTTGCCTTATAAATGGGGTTGGGACCATAAGTTGCTTTGAGGAGAAGTCAGTGTGAATCTACAATTTTCATAGCCATGAAAATAAAGAAAATTCTTTGAATGAGAAGGTGTGTCCAAACTTTTGGTCTGTACTGTATATTTACTAAGTGTGATTAAATATAAGATAAAACAGAGAAATCACGTACAGAATAGTAAAAAGTAAACAATCATCACTGGCCATGTAATATGGGGTGGCACTCCGGTTTCCATGTCATAGAACATGGACGACACCCCAGGGTGTACAAGAAATAGGGCAAATCAATACTTACATCCTACCTAGAATGAAGTTTTCAATGGTGTGCCTCAAATGTATGTATGTAACAGAGTTTAAACCTGTTAGCCCCTCCTCCAGTGTGCAGCACGCATGTCTCTGAGATCATTCAGGAATGTGGTCTTATCAGCACAATGGGAGATGGGTAATAATAAAAGGAAACAGACTGAAAGGGACAGAACCAATCAGTACTTAAAAATACCCTTACAATACAATAAGCCATTGTGTTGTGCACAGCTCTTTTAGACCCTGAACTAAGCAAACCCAAATGTACCCTGAGTTTCCACTGAACATTAAAAAATACACAAATACAAACAAATCCAGTCTCCATCTTTCCATCTTATTACAAGTAAAACAGTGAATTATATAAATCAACTTTCTCAGTGTATCCTCAGGCGTGCCCCCTCCTCCTCCTCCTCACTGTTCTCCATTTGGCTGTAAGACAGCTGTCTGTAATGGGCAGTGGGTGTGGAACCACTCTGCCAACTTATCCTGATTGTCCCCTGACTTTCACCCTTTAACCCCTATACAGGGATCTGTATGGTCCTCACTGTAGGGGAGCCACCAGGCCCCTGCCTCTTAGTGTAGTTGGCAGAAAGTCCACAGGGGTCAGAGACACCGGTATGAAGCACTGAGGGGTCAGGCAATATTTGTAGTCAGGTAACGGGCCAAGATCAGGGAGGACAGAATACATGCGCATTGCAGGGGAGCCTTTAGTCCGCTACCTCTTGAGATAGCCCGGCTGTCGCAGTCACAGACCCACAGGGGTCAGAGACACCGGTATGAAGCACCGAGGGGTCAGGCAATATTCATAGTCAGGTAGCAGGCCGAGGTCAGGGCAGACAGAATACACGTGTAACCCAGAGACTAGTCATAGGACAGGGCAGGTGGCAGTGGGTCAATACAGAAGTCGGACTACGGTCAAGACAGGCAGCGCAGGGTCAGAGTCAGTAATACAAACAGAGGTTCGGTACATAAACAAATGGTCAGAATAGTACACCTTCACTAGTAACTTGTGAACTAGGAAACCAACCCAGCCAGAGTAGGACTGGCAGGAGCCGGCTACCAGCATCAAAAGAGTAAGTGATGCAGCTTTCGTGCCCACCTTGTATTGTGGGATGACGCCACCATGACATGTCTGCAACAGGAGCCTCCCCACTATGCCTTGTCTGCAGTAGGACATAAAGGAGAGCAGTAAATTAGTCTGTGTTTTCTTCATAATTTCAACAAGACTAGCTTTGGTTTAGAGTGAAACTTACGGTTTAGGTCACGCAAGGACGTTCCTGGGGTCTGTGGGACTTTTTTTTAATTTAAGGATTTTTTTGTGGTCTCTTGAGTGCGGTAGTTAGGTTTAGAGTAAGGGTTGTTGAGGTGGTTGACATGAGTCTTGAGTGTTGTTTGGGCCCTGGGTTCTCCTAGGAGCCCATACATATAAGGCATAACCCTGTACTCTGCTAACTGTGTAATACCTTTTGGTTTACTACTTCTGCATGTTCTGATGCTTTCTTCACTCCAGTTGTTATTGGCTTCCTGTATTGGAGACCACCGTATCTACACATCTAGTAGACACAATGGTGGTGGCCACCAGTAGTTATACTGTGCAGCAATGTGAACAGACAGATATGAACTAACAAATCATGCCATGTGGTTGCATAAACTTCTATCACAGATGCTGAAAGTGGGAGCGATGATCGCAACCAAAAGTGGCACTAGTGGTTTTAAACAATTGGCACAAACTCAGTGAGACATATTTTTCTATGGTATTGTACCAATTTCCCACATTAAAAAGGACGATGGGCCGGGAACCTGAACTCCATTTTTACTAAATCCTAAATCTTTGTTAACAAGAAAAATAAACTGGCTTGGCTTTAGTCGCAAGAATATTGACAGTACCTCCCAATCTTCCAGCTTCCCACCGCAATCTAACAGCAGAATAATGGGCCAGCAACACTCAGTGTAAGACCTCATTTACATGTCCCTGTCCATAACGACATCTGTGACATGTTGGTCTGTGGTTCATCTGTGAAGATGTCCTTGAAGGATCCATGTTTGGTCCATGTGTCTATGGACACTGCTAGGTTAAAAAATTACGTTTCCACAGCATCTCCTACCAAATGGTCCATGAAAACCATGGACCAGACATGGATGGCTTCCATGTTGTGTCCGTGGTTTTCATGGACCCATAGACTATAATGTGCGTGAGGGATCTGAAATTACGGACAAGATAAGGCATGCTTCTGTGGTGTCACTATGGACCCATGGTCCATGAAAAACCACTGATGTGTGAAGGGCATCTATCAGCAGATTTCTGTCCATAAAACTGGCTGACCTGTTACATGTGCGCTTGGCAGCTGAAGGCATCTGTGTTGGTCCCATGTTCATATGTGGTCGCATTGCTGAGAAAAATGATGTTTTAATATATGCAAATGAGCCTCTAGGAGCAATGGGGGCGTTGCTGTTACACCTAGCGGCTCAGCTCTCTGCAACTGCACGCCTTCTACACTTTGACTTTAGGAGAAGTCATGGCTAGGCATGATCACACTTACACTGCCTTGCTCTGTTAATCAAAGTGGCAGTTGCAGTGACAGCAGAGCCTCTAGGTGTAACGGTAACGCCCCCGTTGCTCCTAGAGGCTCATTTGCATATAATAAAACATCATTTTTCTCAGCAATGCGGGCACATATGAACATGGGACCAACACCGATGCCTTCAGCTGCCAAGCGCACTGAAACAATGGCCATCGGGTTAATAAATGTGGCGCATTTTATTATGTCTTTCAGCCATATGCCTTTTATTATGAAAATAGTCTAAAAAGCATAAAAAAAATTGGCGCATTGCATGTACTACAGTTTGCAGGCGGTGGTAATTTAACAATACTAATGTATATATTGTGAGCCGTACTGACTCCGACGCCGGCAGTATACCTGCACTGATGCGGTCTACTTCTCTCCCTCCATACTCCTACTGCCTTTTCCCATCTCCCTACTTCTCCTACATGTCACCATCTTCTAGTAAAACATCCATTAAATATTGAAAGCTGCGATCTCACGTGGGCTGTGCGATTTATGTCTGTGATTAGACGTGCACGAAGGATGGACAGCTGCTAGATGGCGGTGTTCCTGCAAACTCCAGAGAATACGCCAATGTTTTCTCGCTTCAGATGGTACCATAACACTGCACATGCTGCAAGCACACAAGCCCTGAGAGTAATCTATAATGCTAACCCATAAATAATAGAAACAGGACTCGATGACAATGAATAATGATTTTTTTTCAGCCGCTAGTGATTACATTCCTTCATCTGGTCGCTTGACATGTACGAGCAGGTAGCAGCTAGTACAGTAAATGGGAGGAATAAATGAAATATATATAAACATCTCCAAGACATCAAATGCCTAATTGGTTCTCAACCGTTTCTTCTTCTGCAGCCTGCATGTATTCTTTCACTCTGGGAACTGAGGAGCCCCATTCTTTGGATGGGTGATTAGATACTTATGCCCTATTCTGTGACTATGGACACGTTTGGGGCATTTTTTAATGATTGCATTTTACTCATTTTAGGCTAAAAATAATTTTTTTAATTGGTCTTTATTAAAAATGTGCAGCTGTTTTTGAGATACAAGGGTTAAAAAAAATCAGTGTATTTGCAGACTGTCGCTCCCGAGTTCCGTCAGCTGACAGCTCATGTGACGCCTTATCTCTGAGCTCCTGACCTTATAAACACTCATTATTTCTAAACTCTGTTGATACTGATAAACTCTTATCCTACTAGCCCTGAAATAGCCCAGCGTACATATGTACCATGTCAGAGTGTTGATCTGCAGTCACTGTACACCTCATATATATTGTACTGTATGTATTTATGTCACGTCCCAAAGTGGAAATAGCGATTATTGCACAATGCTGTCCCCTAACCCTGCTCCCACTTTTCAACTGCCAAAGTCAAATAAAAGTTTGCACCAAACTATACATACTATAACTTAAGCATCGCTGTATTGAACAGCTCCTGGGCTACTGCGCGTGTCTGGGGGCTCTTCAGTTGGTTTTAATGGAGCTGCAGAGAGGGTGCCGGAATGGGAGATGCTGCGCATGCGCCAATATGAGTGCCCCCGAGCAAGGAGACAAAAACACTGTGCAAGCGCGGCCTCTGCTGCAGTATCGCAGCGGTGGCCGGAACTCCTAACAACGAGCTATAAAGAAAGGGAAAGAAGATTTGGAAATAGGGAGAAAAGGAACACGATGAAAGCAAACTTGCAAAATGGGACAACCCCCCCTCTTCTGACATGTCTGTTGTAGTAACTCCTTGCACGCCCCATGCAATGACAGTTCGGGAGAATCTATTCTTATGATTCTATATTGTGCCATTCCATTTGTTATTTCTGGCAGCTTGCTGTAAAGGTGCAGATGGGTGTTACCAGTTAACGGGGGGGGTTGTGTCCCTGCACAGTCTGACACCAGCAGCACTGGTCAGACACACCTGCTACTGGTAACACCCAGCAGTACCTTTACTGCAGACTGCTGGCAATTTATTTCTAAACTTCTAGCAGAAATAATAAAATGCTCCACCCAGAGTTGATATTACATGGGGAATGCAAGTAGTTACTAAACCTGACATGTCAGGAGAGGGGACAGGTCCTCTTTAAGTATGCTCAGCACTGCTAGGCCCAGTATGATTCCGGGCAGTACTAGATCAGTAACAGGCATCTGCCAGTAAGAGCCCAGCGACCTGTAAGGCTCCATTCACACGTCCGCAAAATGGGTCCGCATCCTTTCCGCAATTTTGCGGAATGGGTGCGGACCCATTCATTCTCTACGGGGACGGAATGGATGCGGACAGCACACAGTGTTCTGTCTGCAGCCGCAATTGCGGAGCGCGGCCCCGATTTTGGGTCCGCAGCTCCGCAAAAAGATAGAGCATGTCCTATTCTTGTCCGCAGCTTGTGGACTAGAATAGGCCTTTCTATGGGGGTGCCGGGCTGGTGTGTTGCGGACCCGCAATTTGCGGGTCCGCAACACACCACGGACGTGTGAATGCAGCCTAAACCTCAGTCCAGGAGTAAAGCACGTGTGCAGATTTTTTCACTCTCACAAATGAGTCTTTGAGTCTTATGTTGACATTGCCGCCTCTTCCATTAAAATTCACAGGGCTTGATGTAAAAATTATTTTCACTTGAAATATTAGTGATGGCTTTCATCAGGTACGCCTAGAATGTAAATTCCCAAGTGAAAGGTGTCTAGCATTTCTAACCAAGCTCGTAATTTCCTGTGTATTTGCTCAGAAGCCACATGCATAATAATGAGGAAAACCTGTTACATAGAGGATAACACAGACTGTAAGAAATGAGCAGATGTTAATGGAAGTATGGTTTCTATAAAAGAGGTTCAAAACACCAAAATGCCTCATTCCCAGGCTGAACATATTCAGCGCATGCGCGGATACAGGATATTCTGGAAATTTGACTGGGAAAAGTTCAACCCCTCCCCAAGTAACTACTTGCATTCCCCATGTAATAGCCATCCTGGAGCATCTATTTCTATGACTCTATGTTCTGCCTTTCCTTTATTATTCATTCTAGAAGTTACAAATGAATTGCTGGCATTCTGCAATGAGGGTCCAGCTGGGTGTTACCAGTTAGGACTGTGTCCCTGCACAGTCTGACACTGGCAACACTGATAATATCAGACTGTGCAGTGACACACCTCCAACTGGTAACACCCATCTGGACCTTCGTTGCAAACTGGTAGTAATTCATTCATAATGTCTAGCAGGAATAATAAAGGAATGGCACAACACAGATTCATAAGAATAGATGCTCCAGAATTTTTATTATATGGGGAATACAAGTAGTTACTAAAACAGACATGTCAGGAGATGGGACATGGCCTCTTTAAGTAAGTCCAACACACTTAAAGGGGTATTCCCATCACAGACAATGGGGGTATATTGCTAGGATATGCCTCCATTGAGCCGTCCTCCATTCATTTCTATGGGGCCGCCGAAAATAGCCGAGCGCTGGCTCTGCTATTTCCGTGTTCCCCTATAGAAATTATAGAGAGCAGGGGCTGCGCGTGCGCTCCCATTCACTTGTATGGGAGCAGCGCTTGGAGGTGGACGGACCCCATGGAAATCTGGTGTCCCCCAGCCACAGCTCTCCTTGCTCCGTTCTCGTTGTAGGTGCGGGTCCCAGAGGTGGGACCCGCACCTATCAGACAATGGGGCATATCCTAGCGATATGCCCCCATTGTCTGTGATGGGAATACCCCTTTAAAGTGTCACTGTAGTTTCACACAATTTCATTTCATTTAATAGAGAATGATTTAACTAGTAAATTCCTAAGTCACTTAATTTTTTTTTTTAAGAAAATGTGTCTGCATCCTCCTGAAAAAAAGCTGTAAAGTCATGGCCCTGAGGGGGTCTAACTTCCACCTAATTTGCCGCTACAGAGATGAAAACAAACAAAGTGGGTAGTAAGGGAAAGGAAGTCACAGCAGTACAGTGCTGGCAGATTCCACAGAAGGGAGACGCCCCAGCTTGTGAGAGAAATTAATCTAGCTGTGCAGCTGAAACTGGGAATAATATAGCTAAAAAGACTTTAGGGAAGCCAAAAAAAGACCAGTCCCTTTACAGTTATGATTAAAGAGTTTTTGTATTTTTAACTCAGGTACATTTTAAATCAAATTTAGGGTACTTTCACACTAGCGTTTTTCTTTTCCGGTATTGAGTTCCGTCCTAGGGGCTCAATACCGGAAAAAAACTGATCAGTTTTATCCTAATGCATTCTGAATGGAGAGCATTCCGTTCAGGATGCTTTAGTTCAGTCCCTCTTACGTTTTTTGGCCAGAGAAAATACTGCAGCATGCTGTATTTTTCTCTCCGGCCAAAAATCCTGAACACTTGCCGGAATGCCGGATCCGGCATTAATTTCCATTGAAATGTATTAGTGCATTAAAATTGCCGCATTGACGGATCCGTTCTGATGACACCGGAGAGACGGATCCGGTATTTCAATGCATTTGTCAGATGGATCCTCTGCCACAAGTGTGAAAGTACCCTAAGGCCGATCCGCATTTTTGTGGAATATAAAGAGCCATTCATTTCAATGGGTCGGCAAAAAACTATGTGCTGTCCGCCTCCATATGTCCGTTCCGCATCTCCGCAAAAAAGATAGAACATGTCCTATTCTTGACTGTTTTGCAGAAAGGAATAGGCAATGTTATAACTGATCTGAAAAAAACTCAGATGCAACACGGACGCCATCCATATTTTGTGCAGATCCGTATTTTGCGGACCACAAAATACATACAGTTGTGTGAATGCACCCTAAAACTTATCATCCACAAAATCAATGCTATTTTAATGATATTGATGTTTTTGCCATTTTACGAAATTGAGTAAAAATATTTAAAAAGGCATCTGCTGCTTAAAGGGGTTGTCCCATGAAAAATATTCTACATTTTTCAACCCAGCACCTGGATCTGAATACTTTTGTAATTGCATGTAATTAAAGATTTAGCATAGCCAGTGATTAATTCAATGAAATCTATCTGTATAGCGCCACCTGCTGTTTTTTTTCTTATTTTCTTTGACCTGCTCACTGAGAAGGCCGCACATGCTCAGTTTCATCGTTCTGCCTCCTGAGCTGTGATAGGTAGAGCATGGACATGCCCCCTGAGCTGTGATAGGGAGAGCTGAGACACGCCTCCTGAGCTGCAGCAGAAAAGACACTCCCCTTGAGCTGTCAGCTTGATATAAATCTAGTAGAGCAATGGATGTGGAGATCTCTGGATCCATGTGAGGTACAGGGCTGGGTCTAGCTTTGTTAGAAGAGATTATCATGTACTGTATAATGTTTGATTTTAATTTTTACAGTATTCATGGGATAACCCCTTTAATAAGAATGACACAGTGAAAACCTCACTGAATACCATGGAAACAACACATTAACTTCAGTAAAGAACAGTAAAGTACAGCTCACAGTTGCCATGATATAAAATAAAAAACAGATTTTTGAGTACATATAGTACTATAGTCATGGACAGAAAAAATATCAGCGATAAGGAGCTTATGTTGAGCAGCTTAAAACCTGCATAGCCATTACAGTGTTTAATTCTTCTTAAAGGGATTGTATAAGCATAAAATAAAATAAATATTCTAGAGACAGCACCATTCTTGTCCACAGGCTGTGTCTGGTATTGCAGCTCAAGCAAATTAAATCCAGACAAAACCCATAGAGAAAAGTGAGAAAAAAGCTGACTTTTTTTTTTCTATTTTTCTACAGCCGCTTCAAATTATACACTTGCTGATATATTTTTTCTAGAATAATGTCTGGTAAATTTTCATATGAATTTCTTGGAATGAGCCACAGCAAATACATGACAAAACATTAAAGGGGTTTTCCAGGCTTTCCAGGTCATCAATATCCAATCAGTGGGGGCCACACAACCTGCTCTCCAACGATCAGCCGAACCTACAGCCGTCGGCCCTGGAATTAGAACTTTGAATGGAACAGGAAGCACAGCGCCGTTCAAAGTGTAATGGCCGTGCTAGGTTACTGCAGCTCAGCTCCCATCCACTTCAGTGGGTAATGAGCTGCAGTAACCAGACATGGCCACTACACTTTGAATGGCGCTGTGCTTCCTGTTCCATTCAAAGTGCTAATTCCAGCCCCAGAGGAACGGCACTACCTAGTCATAAGAATAGATGCTCCTAAAATTGTTAGTACATGGGGAATGCAAGTAGTTACTAAAACTGACATGTCAGGAGAGGGAACGGGGCCTCTTTTAATATATTTAGCATTAGGCAGTGAGTGTTTGTAGCAGAAATGAAGTTCTATTTTCCTGACTGGAGATCACAAGTCATATAAGCCCCACGGGACCTTCAGACATTCAATATGGTCCTGTTTCGATAGTCACTAAAATATTTTGGAAGGTCCTTCATTTTTTATGTTTTTTTCATGGCATGTAGGATAAAATTCAATGAGCTAGTGATTGATAGTGAGGAGACTTATAGGCCATACATGCTCCTCTGGAATTCTGGGAAGAAAGGTATGCAATGAGCGCTTAAGTTCTGCCTCTCATGCCACCAGATGTAAGGCAGCATGTATGGCCTATAAGTCTCCTCACGCTGACTAAGGTGCTCTAGACCCCCCCAAAGCATATATCAGACAAAATTCTGATATTCCACAGAGCTTGCTTTTCCCAAATAGCTGTGTATAGGCAGCGGCAATGATGGCAGCAGTAGTCCCTCTCTCCAAACACTTTGCAATCTTTCCACATCAACCACAGACGTGAAAAACTCTCACAATCAGTACTGCAGTTCCCACAGCGGGGTGAAGATCCTCAAATGGATGGCAGTTATATAAGTGTGGTGGGCGCCGAAGCAATATACCCTCTCCACAAGCAGCAAAGTCCATAGCCATAAACGAGCGTTACCTTTGCTAACACACACAGTCCCATGTGATCCTAGACAGTCTGTAGATTCTTTGCTTCCTTTTGTCAGAGGTCCAGCACTTGTCCTTGCAAAGTAGGGCTGGAGAACCTCTTGTAGTTGGCTTCATGCTGCACAGACCCATGCAGATCATCACACTTCATCCACTTAGGCCAGACTCCCTGGATGATGCCTTAAGACCACACAGCTCCTCCCTTAGAGGGCGAAGGTCCAGAAAAAGTCTTGTTGTAACCGATGTAGTCATTTTACACAATGTTATAGCTTGTTGTATGAACTTTTCATTCAGCAGCATGTCAAATCAGCAAGATGTATGAAGACTATGGTAGGAAGGATGTATGGAGTTTCCTACAATTATTACCCGGTTTTCTCGTTGGCTCTCACAGAGATCTATGGACCCCTCTGGATAAGACTTCAGTTGACAGGAGGAGGTTAATGACTGACAATACACTAATGACATTTTGATTGCTACATTGGTCTTTTATTGATTTTTTTGTAGTTGATGATTCTTTCCAAAAACACTTTGCAGTGAAAGGTTTTTCTATTAGCAAACTTGGCTCTCCCGGCGCATACAGTAAACGGTTCCTCAACGTAACCTCCACACAGACCCATTTAATGAATTAGTATCAGTGAGATTTTTTATTTTTATTTTTGCTGTTTAAAGGGCATCTGTCAGTAGGATCAACCCCATTACACCTGGCATACTTCCTGGTAGGGTTAGTCATGCTGATTAAAATGATATCTGTCTTGTGAAAATTGGTTATGGGGTCCCCGAGAAAAAAAGATTTTATTTTTATGTTTAAATAATGGCTTCTCTGCCTGAGGGGTGTGGCCAGCACTGAAAATCAGAGGTGACCTGTGGGTCTAGGCTCCGCCCCTCAGTGAACTAAAGCCCCGGCCGGTGGCTAGTGTGCACGTGGGGAAGCCAACAGGTGTCTGCTGAGGAAACCTCAAAAGATCCGGGACCCAAGTCTCAAAAGATCCGGGGCCCAAGTACCAATGCATATGGTCCAATTCTCTAAGTTGAACAACCCCACCCCCAGCAAACACGAGCACTGAAGACATTTTGCTGTACTGGCTATACAGCTATACATCTCACATCCAGGGCCTCCCAGGTGACGTCTCCTCTGATGTAGATCTTCTCTGTCATCATCTTCTCCATTCGGTCCAGACAGCTTCTCTCAGCCGCCTCGTCTCTGCAGAGTGTGACACACAGACATCTTAGCTTCCTTACTTTTCTGTACCTCCAAATACTATCCTGAAGAAAAGTGAGTGCCATACAGATAATCTTCCCCATAGTAATAGTGCTGCTCATATTCCCACCACTAGTAATTCCCTTCTAGAATGCTCTCATTAGTAATACTACCTCCTACATTGCCCCCAACCGTGATAACGCTCCCAAGAGTGCCTCCATTAGCAGAGGAGCCCTCCATTATTAATAATGCCCTCACAGAGCCCCAGTAGAAATAAGGCCCCCCAGTGGTAATAAAGCTCTCTACAGACCTTTAGTAGTAATAAGACCCCCATAGTGCTCAATAATGCGGATCTATAAGTCCCTCCTATAGAGCCCCCAGTATTAATAAGAACGCCTAGTGTCCCCTGGATTTAATATGCCTCCACAGTGCCCCCAGTATTTATATCGCCCCCTACTGTTATAATGCTCACCCTGAAGCTCCCCAAGTATTTATAATGCCGCCTGTAGTGCCCCCTGTAGTTATATTTCTTCGTTTAGTGTCCTCAGAAATTATAAATCCTCAGCACCTCCGCCATACAGTCCCATGCAAATAACATTATTTCCCTCCCTCCGCCATAGAGTCCCATATAAATACCATCATACCATCTCTCCAGCCTCCTCCAATATACAGTCCCATGTAAATAACATCCCTCTCTATCTACAGCCCCCTCCAAAATACAGTCCTATGTAAATAACATCACACCATCTCTCCTTCCCCTTCCAATATACAGTCCCATGTAAATAACATCACCTCCTCCCCAGCCGCCTTTAACATACAGTCCCATTTAAATAACATCACTGCCTCAATATTCAGTCCCATATAAATAGCATCATTCCCTCCCCCAGACACCTTCAACATACAGTCCCATGTAAATAAAATCACCCCCTCCCCAGCCACCTCCAACATGCAGTCCCATGTAAATACCATTACCCCTTAACATCCAATCCCATGTAAATAATATCACTCCCTCCCACAGCTGCCTTCAACATGCAGTCCCATGTAAATAACATCACCCTTCCCCAGCCGCTTCCAAATTTCAGTCCCATGTAATTAACATCACTCCACCTCACTGTCCCATGTAAATAACTTACCTCCCTTCAGCCCTAACATACCGTCCCAGTTAAATAACTACAACTCCCAGCATTGCTCTGCCTCTCACACTGAGTAATCTTCACTTACCTCTCCTCATGTAGCAGACCTCACCTCAGCCTCTTCCCAGGGCTTCTTTTCACTTCTGAGCCATCCCCTCCTGCACTGGTCACATGATGGTGACATCATCCCAGGTCCTTTTCAGCTACTGCATTTAGAACTGATCACATGACCTGTGATGTCACCACAGGTCCTTCAACTCTTGCAGGGTATTAGATTCAATTGTATTGCTGTCCTGAGGATGGCAATACAGTTATATCTAACAGCCAGGCAGGACATTCGAGTCCTGGGACAAAACATCAGGGGCCCAGGCCCCGATTGTTTTGACCTAGCAACGCCCCTGGATGTCACACTTAATTATGGGTGCTTGCAGAGGCCAATAAACTTACTAACGCGTTTCGGAATCTCCGTATTTCTTGGTCAGGGAAACCGCCTGTATAGGAGTCAGCGCATGTCCCTATTTGTATATATATAGTTAACATTTAAAAAAAGGGGGATTATAGGCAGGTACGCCCATCCAGGAACCCAGCAGCGGCAATTAAACTATTGGGCTGATAAGGTAGCGCGGGTCCTCACTACACGTTTTATATTGTGACTCTATCTATTTCTATCGGGCATGTTGTAAGTCAGGATACCTGATCCTTTTTTTCCCCCTAAGTGAACGCTGGCCAAACATATAATACACCTTGTTTCCACTGAAATCAGTTACCTTAAAGGCTATGTACACCTTTGGGGGCATTTTTTTTCCTATTATTGCATTGTAGAGGCGCCGGCCTCTCCATAACTTTGGCGTATCGAGCGCCAGTTCTACGCGTGGAAAATGATGAATGAGATGAGCCTTCCCATGCCACACCTACTTTTTTACACATGGCGTGAGCGGGGAAGGAGTCGCAGATTCTGCCTCACCATGGCCTGCGAAAGAATCTGCACCAGCTATACACCACAAAAGTGGCGTATATCTGGTCATAAATGACCCTCAAAGTTTTTTAAAAAGACTGCGTGGACAACAAGGAACAAAACCGACGCGGAATGAGTCAGAGATTCTTACGTTTAGCTTAAAGAACAATCCTGAACAAATATAAATTACCTCTGACCTGGATCATACTTTTCACCATGGAGACCAGAAAATGTAAGAAACCTTGACGAGTGAGCTCCTCGTCCAACGGGCTAAAACTAATAGATCAAAGGAATATGGCAGTGTTTTTTATGCTAGGATGTAGGCGTCATACGGTGTAAGTGACAAATACTCAGGGTGCGGCAGCATTGATGACTCATGCGATGGGGAAAAATGTATTTAAAAACAAAATGAAGTTGATTTTTGGTATGCTTCTGTTCTTCGGTTACCACTGTGATGTCGTCATACTAATTGTTGGATCCCAAATTGTAGAAAATGTTAAGCTCCCCTTCCACTCCACCCCTCAAATCAGACAAGAAATCCTCCTTCATGGAAATTTGCACAGACCCGTCCCATCAAATGGGTTGTCCAGGTTCAGAGCTGAACCCGGAGATATCCTCTTCCCCCACTCAGTCCATCTGACATGAGCATCGGAGCTTTTTCTGCAGATCCGGTGACGTACCGGGTCTCTGCTAGGCGGAGGCTTCAGCCTAGCAGTGAGCCCGGTGATGTCGCCGGCACTAATAGGTGGGCTTTAGCGCTGCCCTAGCAGTTTTACAGGCCCGCCCATTAGTGCCCGTGACGTCACCAGGAACACTGCTAGGCGAAAGCCTCCGCCTAGCAGTGTAAAAATGTAAAAAAAACAGCCCTTGTCCTGAGCGATCCAGCGCAGGGCAAGGGAGAGCATGGGAGCATGAAATACTACGATGCTCATGTCAGGGGAGAGTCCACTTTGCAGATGGACTGTAGGGTTAATGTTTGAGTATACAGAAGATGCAAGCTGATGGAGAAGGGAAATGTGAGACCAATAATGAAAGCTTATCTTGGACTCCAAGGGTCAGCCACCTCACGCTCTCCGGCTGTTGTGACGGACAACAACTCCCAGCATTCTCCGTTCACTTCTATGGGATTTCCATGAACAGATGAGCATGCTGGGAGTTGTAGCTTTACAACTGCTGGAAGGACAGAAGTTGTCCCTGGTCCACAGCTGCTGTTGTGTGTGACGTTACATGTGTATACTGTATAGGTTACACCCACATAGGCCTTATCTTGCTTTTTGATCCACGTCAAAATTCAAATTAGATCTGCTTCAAAATCCAAAGGGGCTGTCGGCTCCAAGGCCGGACAACCCCTTTAACACCATTTTGAGTTTTTGTTTCTTTAGCTCCATATCATCTACATAGACATAGGAAGAAATTACGAAATTCTGGCTGCCTAGTTACCACTAGGGGGAGCTTAAGAGCTTACTGCTTATACATTGAACTCTATGATAAAACAGTATGCAATAAGCTCCTAAAGCTCCCCCTAGTGGTGACTGCAGGCAACCAGTATTTTATGTAGAGGGTTTGGAGCTGCTGCCAGCACAGAATATATTGTGAAAAGGTGGATATTTACTTCAAGGTCAATATCTCTTTCTGTAAGTTATAATATATCATGTCACATAGCCCCTGGGGTCGAGACGACATTTACAATGTCCCTTAAAGTGACTGGTATAAAGCTGCCGTTATTGAGCAATCTTCCACTTATTTAAATGCGAATAGTAATGAGGCAGTCTTCCAATGCTTCACTATGATAGTAATGGCTTCATCCACAAACCTCAGCTGTTCAAAGGCACCTTGTAGCCAGGGCAATTTTCTACAAGAATGAGTCAGCCGCCGGAAAAGAATGCAGGAAACGGTAGACAAAGGCGTCTGCTTTTCTCTAATTATTTCACAGATCTTATTGCTTGATGGTAACGCGACCCCCAGCGCTTCCCGATCTCAGAGCGAGCAATCACTTCAGGTGTCCTGAAAGGCAAACTCAGATGTCATCCTAAGAAATGGAAGATTGTGAGACGGGCTGTAGTGATCGTAACGTGTGGCTTATCAGCCTAATTAACAGTGGAATACACAGTGAGTTCAGGCAATTTTTGTAAAGAGTTCGGATAATTCAAGTTGATGGAATTATTTAGATAATGGAGGAAAAGTTAAAATAAACAAAGGATATTTGTACGGAAGAAAAAAAAAATAATTTTATTATATAGTTCCAGGGTTTTACAGAGCTGGATAATGTACTTATATAGAAAAACATCAAAAAATAAAATAAAAATGTAACATGCAGAGAGGGTGCTGTGCCTTCTCCAGCAGAAGGGACCAAAGGGGCGGACTGGGAGCTTTAAGTGGCCTCATGTCATAGGCGGCACCAACACAAGTAGGGACAACTCCAGTGGGCAGGGTCATCAGTACCACAGTGCAGCGCACAATACCACCCCTGCAGAACCAAATACCACAGTGCAGCACAAAATACTGCCCCAGCATAACCAAATACCACAGTGCAGCACAAGATACTGCCCCAGCATAACCAAATACCTTACTAGAAGCAGCCCCTTTATTCACACTTTTCTTAATAGGTCAAATGTTCTGTGTTGAATCTTTTTTTCAGTATATCTTTATAGCATTTGGAGCTGGTATTTCTTATATAGGGCTAAAGTTGGGGGTGTTTTCTTGCGCAGTCTGCCACTATCCACTGACAATCAGTGCTGCCAGTGTCAGACTGTGCAGGGACACATCCCCAGCTGGTAACACCTATCTGGACCTTCATTGCAGACTGCTAGCAATTAATTCATTACTTCTAGCAGGAATAATATAGGAATAGCATAACATAGAGTCATAAGACTAAATGCTACAGAGTTGTTTTTACTCGGGAATGCAAGTAATTACTAAACCAGACAACAGACATGTCTGGAGAGATGACAGGTCCTCATTAACTACTACATGTTAATTTTACTAAAAAAGGAAAATTGAACGATGTATACTTAAAGGCGTTGTCTCATCACAGATGATGGGGGCATATCGCTAGGATATGCCCCCATTGCTTATAGGTGCGGGTCCCACTGCTGGGACCCACACCTATATCGAGAATGGAGCCGCCCTCCATTCATTTTCTATGGGGCCACTGAAAATAGCTGAGCGCTGGCTCGGCTATTTCCGTCGGGCCCATAGAAGTGGTGCGGTCCTATTCACTTCTATGGGGAGAGAGCTTGGTGGTGGCCAGACCGGAGTCCTCCAGCCACCACTTTGCGGGGCTCTGTTCCCGACATAGGTGCGGGTCTCAGCGGTGGGACCTGCACCTATAAGACAATGGAGGCATCGCCCTGCGATATGTCCCCATTGTCTCAGATGATACAACCCCTTTAAAATGCAGAGTTCATTTTCTCAGGCATTAATGAATGATTGCAAGCAAAAAACAATTTCAGACTTTAAATATATTTGTCTACGTGGTTAAACCGCCCCCCCTACACGCTTTCTTCCGGGGACAGCCTTTAAATTGTCTCCCTTATTTAAGTCTCTGCCCTGTCTGGTATATCACTGACGGGAGCTCATCATTCAGTATAAATCTGTCAATATCCTATTAAAAGACAACCAGAGGCTTCTCAAGGCTGGCATCCGGGAAGTGTTTAGTCCTCTGCAGATAAAGGAATTGTCTACGGTTAAAGAAGCGAGACGATATATTGCAGGGGGGTGGCTGTCACTCATTGGATTTCACCTATTTGTAATGTAGGGAATGCTGCAGGAAAAATACAGCGGCCTGTATATCACAGGGTGCCAATTACAGCTTCATTCTGGGGAGGGAATGGACTGAGACTTTTCTAGGGCATTTATCACTAGAATGTAATGTTGCCTTCCATATCACAATATCAAGGTACCTATAGATCAAGTCTGCTATCTGTTCCACAATTGTATATATATACAGTATCTCACAAAAGTCTACCCCTCACAGTTTTTTAAATATCTTATTTTATCTTTTTATGGGACAACACTGACGATCTGACACTTTTATACAATGTAAAGTAGTCCGTGCACGGCTTGTATAACAGTGTAAATTAGGAGTACCCTCAAAATAACTCAACACACAGCCATTAATGTCTAAACTGCCGGCGACAAAAGTGAGTACACCTGTAAGTGAAAATGGCCAAATTATGCCCAATTAGCCATTTCCCTCCCCGGTGTCATTTGACTTGTTAGTGTTACAAGGTCTAAAGTGGGAATTGGGAGCAGGTGTGTTAAATTTGCTGTCATCGCTGTCACGCTCTCTCATACTGGTCACTGGAGGTTCAACATGGCACCTCATGGCAAAGAACTCTTTGAGGATCTGAAAAAAAGAATTGTTGCTCTACATAAAGATGGCCGAGGCTATAAGAAGATTGCAAACACCCTGAAACTGAGCCTCAGCATGGTGGCCAAGACCATACAGCGGTTTAACAAGACAGGTCCCACTCAGAACAGGCCTCGACATGGTCGGCCAAAGAAGTTGAGTGCACGTGCTCAGCGTCGTATCCAGAGGTTGTACAAGTACTGCTAGCATTACTGCAGAGGTTAAAGGGGTGGGGGGTCAGCCTGTCAGTGCTCAGACCATATGCCGCACACTGCATCAAATTGGACTGCATGGCTGTCGTCCCAGAAGGAAACATCTTCTAAAGATGATGCACAAGAAAGCCCGCAAACAGTTTGCTGAAGACCAGCAGACTTAGGACATGGATTACTGGAACCATGTCCTGTGGTCTGATGAGACCAAGATAAACTTATTTGGTTCACATGGTGTCAGTGTGTGGTGGCAACCAGGTGAGGAGTAAAAAGACAAGTGTGTCTTGCCTACAGGCAAGCATGGTGATAGGAGTGTCATGGTTTGAGGCTGCTCTTGGCTGTGGGGAGCTTGAGTTCAATGAGGGAACCATCAATGCCAACATGTACTGTGACATACTGAAGCAGAGCATGGTCACCTCCTTTTGGAAACTGGGCCTCAGGGCAGTATTCCAACATGATAATGGCCCCAAACACACCTCCAAGACAACCACTGCCTTGCTAAAAAAAAAACTGAGGGTAAAGGTGCTGGACTGGCCAAGCATGTCTCAAGACCTAAACCCTACTGAGCTTCTGTGGGGCATTCTCAAATGGAAGGTGGAGGAGCACAAGATCTCTAACATCCACCAGCTTCGTGATGTCATCATGGAGAAGTGGAAGAGGATTCCGGTGGCAACCTGTGAAGCTCTAGTCAACTCCATGCCCAAGAGAGTTAAGGCAGTGCTGTTAAATAATGGTGGTCACACAAAATATTGACACTTTGGGCTAGGGTTGAGCGGTATACCCGTGGCAACGATATACTGCGGTATTAAACAACAGCGATATGGCGATATCGCTGTTTTCTAATTACCGCGGTATTTTGTGACGTCATAGGAGCGGTAATGTGCTGACCACTTCTAAATCTGCGTCCGCCTGCCCCTGCACCTTGCATAGCGCTGAGAAGTACAACACATTACTTCCCTTCCCGCCACTCTCTCCTGGCTCCTTCTTGCTCCACCTCCCATATTCAAGTCTCCAGACTCCACCCACAATCTGACATCACCGTCCGTGACCCACCCGGGCCGGTTCTATTGTATGTGGCGAACTCTGTGTGAGTAGGGTGTCTCTGGAGAGACTTTTCCCGCGGGCCACTTCGCTCGTGTGCTCTGATGACAAAATTAGAAACGTATTACTTCCCGCAGCGGGCCGTCTCCGGCTCTCCCTCCTCCTTGCTCCCATATTCAAATCTCCGCCCACCAATATCTGATGTCAGAATCGGAGCACACAAGCGAGGCAGCCGCGGGAAAAGTCTCTCAAGACTCCCTCCGCACAAGAGTTCGCCACTTCGCCCGACTCCTGGCCTGCGAGGAGTGTCCAGGCAGAGGAACAGGAGTGAGTAAGAGACCTTAAAAAGCATAGAATAGTGTCATAAATAAAAGTGGTATGTCAGACTGTCTATGTCTTCTGTGGCCCTGGCCTGGTCCTTCCCTTCCTGCCTGCAAGCTGCAGTTAGTGTCAGCACATTGATCTATAATAGCAGGCATTAGGGAATAATGAGTCACATGAGTCCCCCAAACATGAGCAACAAGAAGACATTACTGTATGTATGGTGGCCTGTGGCCACAAGACTTTATTATAACATCTCCTTGTTGCCCCTGCCCCCTACAGTGTAACGTCTCCTTGTGGCGGCCCCCATACAGTATAACGTCTCCTTGTGGCGGCCCCCATACAGTATAACGTCTCCTTGTGGCGGCCCCCATACAGTATAACGTCTCCTTGTGGCGGCCCCCATACAGTATAACGTCTCCTTGTGGCCCCTATACAGTATAACGTCTCCTTGTGGCCCCCATACAGTATAACATCTCCTTGTGCCTGCTCCCATACAGTATAATGTCTCCTTGTGGATGCCCCCATACAGTATAACGTCTCCTTGTGGCTGCCCCCATACAGTATAACGTCTCCTTGTGGCTGCCCCCATACAGTATAACGTCTCCTTGTGGCTGCCCCCATACAGTATAACGTCTCCTTGTGGCCCCCCATACAGTATAACGTCTCCTTGTGGCCCCTCTACAGTATAACGTCTCCTTGTGGCTCCCATACAGTATAACGTCTCCTTGTGGCCCCCCATACAGTATAACGTCTCCTTGTGGCCCCCCATACAGTATAACGTCTCCTTGTGGCCCCCCATACAATACAAAGTCTCCTTGTGGCTGCCCCCATACAGTATAACGTCTCCTTGTGGCTGCCCCCCATACAGTATAACGTCTCCTTGTGGCCCCTATACAGTATAACGTCTCCTTGTGGCTCCCCATACAATATAACGTCTCCTTGTGGCTGCCCCCATACAGTATAACGTCTCCTTGTGGCCCCTATACAGTATAACGTCTCCTTGTGGCTCCCATACAGTATAACGTCTCCTTGTGGCTGCCCCCCATACAGTATAACGTCTCCTTGTGGCTGCCCCCATACAGTATAACGTCTTCTTGTGTTTTTTTCTTTTAAACGGGTATTTATCGCGATAAATTTCTTAATATCGTTATCGTCTGACTATTTTTGATATCGCCCAACCCTACTTTGGGCATAATTAAGCCATTTTCATTTAGGGGTGTACTAACTTTGTTGCCAGCGGTTTAGACATTAATGGCTGTGTGTTATTTTGAGGGCACACCAAATGTACACTGTTATACAAGCTGTGCACGGACTACTTTACATTGTAAAGTGTCAGATCTTCAGTGTTGTCCAATGAAAAGATATAATAAAATATTCACAAAAATGTGAGGGGTGGACTTACTTTTGTGAGATACTGTGTGTATATATATATTTTATACTTTGATGTATTCATATATAAAAATTGACATCGTTCTCTTTCTTAATTTTTTTATACACCGGCTGTCCAAAAAAAAGGTCGCCACAAAAACAAAAAAAAGGCACACACTCTAATATTTAGTTGGACCGCCTTTAGCTTTGATTACGGCACGCATTCGCTGTGGCGTTGTTTCGATAAGCTTCTGCAATGTCACAAGATTTATTTCCATCCAGTGTTGCATTAATTTTTCACCAAGATCTTGCATTGATGATGGAAGAGTCTGACCGCTGCGCAAAGCCTTCTCCAGCACATCCCAAAGATTCTCAATGGGGTTAAGGTCTGGACACTGTGGTGGCCAATCCATGTGTGAAAATAATGTCTCATGCTCCCTGAACCACTCTTTCACAATTTGAGCCTGATGAACCCTGGCATTGTCATCTTGGAATATGCCCGTGCCATCAGGGAAGAAAAAATCCATGGGCATGATGGGGGCATCACTTCATCTGCCTCTCTTCTTACCCTGATGCGCCCATCACTCTGGAACAGGGTAAATCTGGACTCATCAGACCACATGACCTTCTTCCATTGCTCCAGAGTCCTATCTTTATGCTCCCTAGCAAATTGAAGCTGTGTTTGCCTCACTGATTAGTGGTTTTCTTACGGCTACACAGCTGTTCAGTCCCAATCCCTTGAGTTCCCTTCGCATTGTGCGTGTGGAAATGCTCTTACTTTCACTATTAAACATAGCCCTGAGTTCTACTGTTGTTTTTCTTCGATTTGATTTCACCAAACGTTTAAGAGATTGCCGATCACGATCATTCAGGATTTTTTTCCCGCCACATTTCTTCCTCGAATACGATGGGTCCCCACTATCCTTCCAGTTTTTAATAATGCGTTGGGCAGTTCTTAACCCAATTTTAGTAGTTTCTGCAATCTCCTTAGATGTTTTCTCTGCTTGATGCATGCCAATGATTTAACCCTTCTCAAACAGACTAACATCTTTTCCACGAGATGTGTCTTTCGACATGGTTGTTTAAGAAATGAGAAGCAACTCCTTGCACCAGTTGGGGTTAAATAACTTGTTGCCAGCTGAAAGATAATCGCCCGGCAGTAATTATCCAATAGGAGGCTCAGAACTATTTGCTTAGTTAAATCCAGGTGGCGACTTTTTTTTTGGACAGGCAGTGTATTTGGTCTGTAAATTTAGAAACATTGGACTCATAGATAAAATATTGTTATTAAAGGGGGTTTCCATCAGGAAAATATTGATCAGTATCTGATCGGCAGGGATCTGACCACTGGGGCTTCCACCAATTATGAGAATGGAGGCCGGTGTTCCCCATTTGAATGCTGACTCACATGCTGCATCCAACTCTATGCGACTGCCGGAGATAGCTGGGTACAAGTGCTTGAATGGAGCGGCAGCACACATGGGCAGTACCCTAGACTTGGAGGTATCTGCAAAGTTTGGTTTTCTATGTTATGTTTGCACAGTACATCGGCAGGTGAGGTAGAGTTGTCAGTAGGCATGGCAGAAGTTGGCTGGTCCTAATTCCTTTCAAGAGAGGGCAGAGCTAGAATAGCAAGTGAGGAGTGAGGAAGCATGCCCTATTGCTCCTGCTCTAAGGGCCTCAGGGACCAAAGACCCAGCTCATCTGTGAGACCACTACTCCACACCGACTTCAAGAATACAGAACTACAGATATACTGTATTCAAAGCTACAGCGTTTACAGTCAGCAGAGATACCAGCTACTACTGCTATCCAGGCCCTGCTGCAGGTGAGGGACTACTTCTCAGACACCCATCACCTAGATCCTATCCAGGCCAGTCCAACTCATACCAAGTGGACACTTACAGCCACAAGTGCCAACTTAAAGCTATTAGCCAGAGGTTCGGAAGAGAGACATCAGCAAGATAGCATACCAGAGGTGCCATTATTAGCTACTTTGCCAGCCACCATACCTCATCATCTAGTAACATAGTACATAAGGCCGAAAAAAGACATTTGTCCATCCAGTTCGGCCTGTTATCCTGCAAGTTGATCCAGAGGAAGGCAAAAAACCCTGTGAGGTAGAAGCCAATTTTCTCCACTTTTGGGGAATAAAAAATTCCTTCCCGACTCCAATCATGCAATCAGAATAACTCCCTGGATCAACGACCCCTCTCTAGTAGCTATAGCCTGTAATATTATTAAGCTCCAGAAATACGTCCAGGCCCCTCTTGAATTCCTTTATTGTACTCACCATCACCACCTCCTCAGGCAGAGAGTTCCATAGTCTCACTGCTCTTACCGTAAAGAATCCTCTTCTATGTTTGTGTACAAACCTTCTTTCCTCCAGACGCAGAGGATGTTACCTCGTCACAGTCACAGTCCTGGGGATAAATAGCTGATGGGATAGATCTCTGTACTGACCCCTGATATATTTATACATATTAATTAGATCTCCCCTCAGTCGTCTTTTTTCTAAAGTGAATAACCCTAATTTTGATAATCTTTCAGGGTACTGTAGTTGCCCCATTCCAGTTATTACTTTAGTTGCCCTCCTCTGAACCCTCTCTAGCTCTGCTATGTCTGCCTTGTTTACAGGAGCCCAGAACTGTACACAGTACTCCATGTGTGGTCTGACTAGCGATTTGTAAAGTGGTAGGACTATGTTCTTATCATGGGCATCTATGCCCCTTTTGATGCAACCCATTATCTTGTTGGCCTTGGCAGCAGCTGCCTGACACTGGTTTTTGCTGCTTAGTTTGCTGTTTATTAAAATTCCTAGATCCTTTTCCATGTCAGTGTTACCGAGTGTTTTACCATTTAGTATGTACGGGTGACTTGCATTTTTCCTTCCCATGTGCATAACCTTACATTTATCAGTGTTAAACCTCATCTGCCACTTATCTGCCCAAGCCTCCAATCTATCCAGATCCCTCTGTAGTAGTATACTGTCCTCATCAGTGTAAATTACTTTACACAGTTTAGTGTCATCTGCGAAAATTGATACTTTACTATGCAAGCCTTCTACAAGATCATTAATAAATATATTGAGGAGAATAGGGCCCAATACTGACCCCTGAGGTACTCCACTAGTGACAGTGACCCAATCTGAGTGTGTACCGTTAATAACCACCCTCTGTTTTCTATCACTCAGCCAGTTACTTACCCACATACAGATGTTTTCTCCCAGTCCGAGCATTCTCATTTTATATACTAACCTTTTATGTGGTACAGTGTCAAATGCTTTGGAGAAGTCCAGATATACGACATCCATTGATTCGCCGCTGTCAAGTCTAGAACTTACCTCCTCATAGAAACTGATTAAATTAGTTTGACATGACCGATCCCTCACGAAGCCATGCTGATATGGCGTTATTTGCTTATTTCCGTTGAGATGCTCTAATATAGCATCTCTCAGAAAACCTTCAAACAGTTTACCCACAACAGATGTTAAACTTACCGGCCTATAGTTTCCAGGCTCTGTTTTTGGCCCCTTTTTGAATATTGGCACCACATTTGCCATGCGCCAATCCTGTGGGACATTCCCTGTCAGTATAGAGTCTGCAAATATCAGAAATAAGGGTCTGGCTATGACATTACTTAATTCCTTTAGGATACGGGGGTGTATGCCATCCGGTCCTGGCGATTTGTCTATTTTAATCTTTTTAAGTCGCTGATGTACTTCTTCCTGGGTCAGACAGGACACTTTTAATGGGGAATTTATTTTTGCATTCTGCATGTCATCTGACAATTTATTTTCCTCAGTGAATACATTGGAGAAAAAAATATTTAACAGCTTTGCTTTCTCCTCGTCGCTCTCTGCGACTCCCCCCTCATTACTCTTTAAAGGGCCAACACTTTCAGATTTATACTTTTTAACATTTATATAATTGAAGAACATTTTAGGGTTAGTTTTACTCTCTTTGACAATTAATCTCTCGGTCTCTAGTTTGGCCGCTATTTTTTTCCTTATAGTTTTTCAGTGCTTCCGTGCAACCCTCCTGTTTTAGTGTTTTATATGCTTTCTTTTTGTCATTTATTGCTTTCTTTACAGTTCTATTTATCCACATTGGTTTCTTTTTGTTCCTTAACCTTTTATTACCATACGGTATGTACCTCTCACAATGAGATTTTAGGATGTTTTTAAAGATATCCCATTTTGTGTCTGTATTTGTGAGGACTTTGTCCCAGTTAGTTTGGCCTATGGCCTCTCTTAGTTGGCTAAATTTAGCTTTTTTGAAGTTTGGTATTTTTGTTCCTCCCTGTAGAAACGCTCTTTTGAATGATAATTGGAAGGTTATTACTTTATGGTCACTATTTCCCAGGTGTCCCCCGACCTGCACGTCTGTTGTTCTGTCAGGTCTATTGGTTAATACTAAGTCCAGTATGGCCGTCCCTCTAGTCGGGTCCTGAACCAGTTGGGAGAGGTAATTGTCTTTGATTATTGCCAAGAACCTGTTTCCTTTATGAGATGTACAAGTTTCAGTTTCCCAGTCTATATCTGGGTAGTTGAAGTCCCCCATAATAACCACCTCATTATGATTTGCCGCCTCGTCTATCTCGTTTAGTAGTAGATTTTCTGTGGACTCTGGTATATTAGGTGGTTTATAGTAAACTCCTATTAGTAATTTATTGTTGTTTTTAGCTCCATGTATCTCTACCCATAGTGACTCCACATGTTCATGTCCCTCACTTATATCTTCTCGGACTGTGGGCTTTAGACAGGACTTTATATAAAGGCAGACCCCTCCCCCTCTCCGGTTTTGACGATCCTTTCTAAACAGACTGTAACCTTGTACATTAACTGCCCAGTCATAGCTATCACCCAGCCATGTCTCAGTTATTACCACTATGTCATAGTTCTCCTCACACATCACTAATTCCAGCTCCCCAGTTTTATTAGTCAGGCTTCTGGCATTAGTATACATACATTTGAGAGGTTTATGTATATTTTTTACCCTACACCTTTCCTTCTGAACTGTTCTAGTCCCTCCTTCCATTCCTCCCCCATTCTTATTACCTTGCCCCCGGTCTCTAGCTGCACTATCTTCCCCTCCTATAACGTAATTACCCTCCCCCCCATTGCACTGTGTACACAACTACTGCTGGAAGTACTACAACTCCTATTTTGCACTTAGTAAAGAGGGACTTTTATTTTTCTACTTCTGTCCTGATTACTTTTATCTCCTTTTGACTGCACTGATCTCCGAGGAGCAACAGCTTGAGGGAGTACACCGTGACACGTCATTTCTTTAAGGCCACTGCCACTCCCATCGCTGCACATACATGCATGACTGTTGCTCCATTTAAACGGAGGGAGCATGGGCTCCCATTCTTTTCATCGGCAGGGGCCTCAGCATTCAGAAGCCACTGATCAGACACCTGTGGAGATAGAATAAGTTGTCTAAATGGGACGACCCCTTTAAGTCCCCTTTATGTACTGAACCCTTCTGCAGCTGCACAGGTTACACATATGGCACGTCCTCCCCTGGATCTTCCATTAATCATAATCCATTGCACCATTTCTGTAATAAAATCACTGATTAAAGGAATAAATTATAGAGCTGCTTGTTGTCTCCAGTGCCGTTATGTGCTGCGGAAAGTGACTGCATGAGAGATTCTGGGAGATGCAGAGACTGAACATCAACATTTATTTCTGATATTGATGATTTCTTAAAACCGTGCACCACAGAGGCTCAGGTTATTTGTCAAAGCAGCAGGAAATTACTTTGCATTTTCCACATTTATAAGAAGCACTCATTGTTACATTTTGCTTCCAAATAACCCTAAAAGTGATTCAGCCGCTCAATGTTCAATGTTCTTACAACCCACACAAGTAAGGTCGTTTCATGGAGCCCATTGTACATCAATATACTGTAATGTCACTGATTCTTTCTCCTGGAATTATTCTTCAGTCACTCTCCGCATCCTTACATCAGCCTGGAATCACTTATGTTTTTCTTGATGTTTCATGCAGTTTTGTTACATGTTGTGTACTAGGTTTTCTTATGTTAGATGATAAAGCTGCAGCAAGCCCCTGAGGAGCTGGTGCAGAGGATGGTAGTGGCCCTCATGAGATGTTGTTTTGTCATGGTGTCCTACCTCAGGCCGTCGCTCCCTGGGGTTAGGTGCAGTAAAAAGGTGATGGTGAAAGGAACCAGGCAGAGATGTTTGAACAAATAACTTCTTTCTTTCTGAGTGCAAAAACAGATAGCAGCAGTTCATACAAAGTACAATTTCTCTCCTACCAGATGATGGGGTGTGGTGGTGCCAGAAGACGATGCTCAGAAGTTTGCTAGCTGAGGCTGAGGCTGTTTCTATCTGGATCTCCTTCCCTATGGCTTTACTCTGGCACCTGTGACTGTAGGTGTCCACTGTATGATGCAAGCTTCTAGCTAAGCCTGTAATGAACTGCAGTGATGGAGTCTGAACGTGTTACCCACCACTTTGTAGCAGAGTCTTGATTGCTTGATCACTCTGCTGACTCTAATACTCCATAGTTTACAAATCTTATGTGGCCTAGGACCCTGCAGTCTCTCTGGGGAAATGATGTCCTCCTTGATGGTCTGGATTGTCCACATGGCCTGGAGGATCGGGAGATGGATCACATGTTCCCTCACTTTCCTCTCTTGGACTAAATTTCCCTAGCTCAGCCCCACCCTTGGCAGGAAGTCGGACCAGTCCACTCCTTACCAATGGAACGGTAAGTTCTATTCCTCTGTCACGCCCTGCCCTGTGGGTGTTCTGAGGAGATCTGTCAGAGTTGCTGCTGCACGTGAGGCTATTTATTTCTCCCTCTCCTTATAGCGTTTGCAGGTTATATTTTTTGCCTTGTGTGAGCTCTGGAAGTTTGGTGGATCGTCTGCTCTAACACATCTCTAGATAAGTCCTTTTCCCTTTTTCCTTCTGTGTCTGTTTTTACTAGGCCTCTAGGATCAGGCTAGCTCCTTCGGTTGTTGAAGGAGCTGGGTGTCTCTTTCCCTCTTCCCTACAGCTGAGGGTTTGGTTCAGTGTGTTATAGTCTTAGGTATGTGGGCATGTGCATATCTACCATCGAGATATGCACTTGGGCATAGCAGCTTAGAGAAAGTGTTTTAGGGATTGCTAGGAGGTGACCCCTTTGTTCCCTAGCATTTGGGGCCTAGTCAGTTGTTTTGTTTGCCTTGTCGTGTTCTGTTTCCTTCCCTTATCTTACCTACCGTGACATCCTCTTACCAATCATAACCAACCTTACTCCATCTGCTGGTGAACAAGGTGTATTAAAAGTTATTACATTCACATTGCATACAAAACAATTGTAGATACCATAGTGCTACCCCCAGGTCTGGAGTCCTACGCAGTGTCCAAATTACTCTCCTATATTCCAGTGATGGGTTCACTTCACTTCTTCTGCTCCTCTTTGAGCAGTAGGGTACATAGAATAAAAGGTTCCCCATAGCATAAAAGAAATTGAATGGGCCTCTCAGATTTTACCACCCTTGTGTCTGTTTCCCCCTTGTCTCTCTTTCTATGGAAATTTGGTCCAGTTTTCCCTTGATTGCTAATCAGTGGAGGTCCTCTAATGAGAAGAGAGTCCTGCACAGGTTCTTACCATCCAGTAGCAAAGGGGCGACCAGAGCTGGGCCCCAGTGGCGTAACTACCGGGGAAGCAGGGGAAGCAGCTGCTTCGGGGCCCGGGCTGCCAAGGGGGCCCGGCGTCGGCAGCGTGTGTGACAGTTTATTTTCAAGTTCTATCGATGTCTTAACTGTTCAGGGCCCCTTCACAGCAGCTGACCAGGCCCCCTCGCTAATATGATCTAATCTTTCTTGTCTCCTAAAGTCTTCTGATGTGTCTGGGATTCGAACCCACAACCTCCAAAGTCTGAGTGTATCAGAGGCAAAGCATTAACCCTCACAACCATAAAGGCTGCATTACAACTGACTGAAAAAAAATGAGACTTCTACTGTTATAGCTGGCTAAGTGTACAGCTATACACATGACAGCTGCCCCAACACACCCAGCACTGCTCTATCTCTATATGACAGCTATCCCAGCACACTCAGCTCTGCTATATCTCTATATATGAGCAGCTGTTATGTGTATAGATGTACACTTAGCCAGCTATAACAGTAGAAGTCTCAAATTTTTTCAGTCAGCAGCAAGGTGTCTCCTATGGTCTAGTGGTTAGATGCTTTGCCTCTGATACAGAAGGTCGTGGGTTCGAATCCCAGCAGAAACTTTTTCTGAAATATAAGCACTGACTCCATATATGGACATACAGGGCGGGACACAGGAAGAGGCTGCATCGCATCGCTGACATGGAGGTAAGTAGAAGTGTTTATATATTTTTTTTTAATACCATGGGGGGAGCGGGGGGCACTTGATACTGGCACATGGGGGGGAGGGGGGGGTTGGCACCTGATACTGGCACATTGGGGATAATGGCACATGGGGGGGAGGGGGGGAGAGAGAGAGGGGTTGGCACCTGATACTGGCACCTGGGGGGGGAGAGGCACCTGATACTGGCACCTGGGGGGGGGGGGGAAGAGGGGTTGGCACCTGATACTGGCACCTGGGGGGGAAGAGGGGTTGGCACCTGATACTGGCACCTGGGGGGGGAAGAGGGGTTGGCACATGATACTGGCACCTGGGGGGGGGGGAGAGAGAGGCACCTGATACTGGCACATGGGGGGGAGAGGGGTTGGCACCTGATACTGGCACCTGGGGGGGAGAGGCACCTGATACTGGCACCTGGGGGGGGGAAGAGGGGTTGGCACCTGATACTGGCACCTGGGGGGGGAAGAGGGGTTGGCACATGATACTGGCACCTGGGGGGGGGGAAGAGAGGCACCTGATACTGGCACATGGGGGGGAGAGGGGTTGGCACCTGATACTGGCACATGGGGGGGGGGAGAGGGGTTGGCACCTGATACTGGCACCTGGGGGGGAGGGGGGGTTGGCACCTGGTACGGATACTGGCACATGGGGGGGGGAGAGAGGCACCTGATACTGGCACCTGGGGGGGGGAGAGAGGCACCTGATACTGGCACATGGGGGCGGGGGGAGAGGGGTTGGCACCTGATACTGGCACCTGGTGGGGGAAGGGGGGGTTGGCTCCTGATACTGGCACCTGGGGGGGGGGGTTGGCACCTGATACTGGCACATGGGGGGGGGAGAGGCACCTGATACTGGCACATGGGGGGAGGCACCTGATACTGGCACCTGGTGGGAAGAGAGGCACCGGATACTGGCACATGGGGGGGAGAGGGGTTGGCACCTGATACTGGCACCTGGGGGGGGAGGGGGGGTTGGCACCTGATACTGGCACATGGGGGGGATGCACCTGATGCTGGCACATGGGGGGAGGCACCTGATACTGGCACCTGGGGGGTCAGGGGGGGTTGGCACCTGATACTGGCACATGGGGGGGGGGGGAGAGGCATCTGATACTGGCACATGGGGGGGAGAGGGGTTGGCACCTGATACTGGCACCTGGGGGGGAGGGGGGGTTGGCACCTGATACTGGCACATGGGGGGGGTGAGGCACTTGATACTGGCACTTTTTTTGTGGTGGGGGAGGTGGCACTATGATACTGGGACATGTGGGGGGGGGGGGGGGGGAGAGGCACTTGATACTGGCACATGATGAGGGGGCATTATGGGGGACACTAGGCCGGCAGCCTATCAGAGGCCGGACACTGAGGGGCATCTACTGGGGCACTATATATGGGGCATTTTATACTGGTACATTATGGGGGGCACTAGCAGGAAGGGGGGAGAGGAGCACTATGGAGGCATTTACTGGGGGCACTATATAGGGGTATTTTATACTGGCACATTATGGGGGCACTATGGGGACATTAGCTCAACTGGGGGCATTACAAGGGGGTATTTTTGCACTGTCACATTATAAGGAGAATTATTACTACTGGGGGGGGGGCATTATGGTGGGCTTTATTACTCCCCCATGGTATGACCCCCTAGTAGCAGCACCATCCTCTCCCTGCTCTGCTATCCCTCTGCCCCTTCTCCAAATCCTTATTATGAAATCTTTCTCATTAGGATAAAACACAACATCAGCTTCGCCGAGACCCGGCCAAAGTGTTGAAGTGGTGTCCGAGATCCCCAAGGGTCAAGTAACTGCAAGTTTTCATGTGAAATATGTTTGTTATACACATATAGCATCCACTGTGCCACACAATATACAGTATACCGCTACACTGTGCCAAAGGAGTGGGGTTTACACAGGAGGAGGAAGGTGCGAAGCGCGCTGGGGGGGGGGGGGGGGCCTTACAAATATTTGCTGTGGGGCCCAGTCACTTCTAGTTACGCCCCTGCTGGGCCACCTTTCTCTGAAGGCTCCATAGCAGTCAGATGGTTTGCCTCTATGTCATGTAGGACCTTGGTTATTTAGCAGCTGTGCCTAATAGGTCAGCTTTGTTTGGAGGCCCTATTTTAAAGATAAACTCTCCTGAGGAATGGTTCCTTTAAAGGGATTGTCTAGTATTTTACTGAAGATAGGCCATCAACAGAAAGGACACAACCCACTGAGTTTCTGGTTGAAGATAATCTAGCAGAACCATTGGAGCAATCAATGTGGAGATATTTGGATCGATGTGAGGTAGCTTTGTTAGAAAGGTATTGTCGTGGACCATATGGTGTCTGATTTTAATTTTTTACAGCAATCATTGCAGATGACTGCAGATTACTGTATATGACACACGGATTCTAATTATGGTGCCCGTTATGTTCCTCAGATTTTGTGCTCCATCACGTTATTCTCACCTGGAAGCATTGCTTGCTCTGGCAGTGTTATAGTAGTGCTAGATTTGTATATTTGGCAAGTGCTATATAGGCATTTTGCTCAGACACAAACATCAGTTAAGCCCCGATGAAAATCTGATTGCAAATGTATTTTGTATTCTTACGATGAGGGAGTACGAGCTGTAGTACAATTTGTAATACGTGGGAGAGGTAATCGGACTGTGAAGACGCCTACGATACAGCAAATCGAGAAATTACATTAATTGCTGATTTTATATTGTCGCGGCGCTGCTGAATGCAGAATCTGACTAACAGTCTCATTGTAGATGAATGCTGGGCTCACCCAAGCACGCTAATCTGCTCTTCATGTGTTCTGGGCGGAGGCCCTCAGCACCAAATATCACAAAACACTGGAATAAAAACTTTAAAAGGCATCCTGCTGACAGGTACTCTTTAAAGGGCATCTGTCAGCAGATTTGTGCCTGTGAAACTGGTTGGCCTGTTGGCAGCTGAAGGCATCTGTGTTGGTCCCATGTTCATATGTGTCCGCATTGCTGACAGATGACCTTTAAAGAGTACCTGTCAGTAGGATCAACCCCATGAAAACAGACTGCGTGAAACGACTCCTCTAGTTGAAAACCGCGATAAATCTGCAGTTTATTTAATATACTAATGAGGCTTTGAGTGCACAGAGGAGCACTGCTTCACCACCGCCTTGCTCCCTTAACCACATCTCCGACCCCTCTAGTGACAGGGTCAGGCACTTTTCCTGCCTGATCCTATAATTCTGAGCATGTATCAGTGAATGTTCAGTCGGCGCATGCGCAGTACTACTTAGTCTGCTTTCCCCATTGCTGAGATCCCAAATGCACATGTGCCAATGCCGTTCGGTTCTCTGCACTACAATAGTCTCTCCCTTACTAGGGAAGGGTTCTTCACTACTGGGGGTGGGCACTGGGCACCATAATGTTTTTTGGAAGCAGCAGCCAGGCCGCATCGCAAACAGTTAAAATAATATGACCAGACATGCCTACATTAAGCATTCGCAGAAGATGTTACAAACGACTCGATTTACATACTATACTGGAATCCAGCGCTTTTATAGAATTAATAATGGTTTCTTCAAACTCTACTGGAAAATGGGCGTTTAAAAAAAAATCTTAGTGACATTTTTGGTTTACACCAAACATTGCCGCAGAACATTAGCAGCTGGCATGTTGCTAGCGCTGCCAGCTTCCTGGGGACTGGCACTTCTCCTGACTGCTGTGATATGCCAGCCGTGCTCTCCTTGTTCATGTAAGGTAGCAGGTCGCTGATGGACATCGCAACGTTCTTAATGTGAGGCTGAATCAGTAACGTTAAAACTGTTTCTCCAAGCTGGGTTTCGTAAATGCATACGAGCAAGAAGAGTAATTTTAGTTTTGTGGGAATTAATTGCATATTTATTAATTCATTAAATAACTGATTTTAAGGGAACCAGTCACCATGAAAATGCTAAATAATCTGAAAGCAGCAGGTCATAGAGCAGGAGGAGATGAGCAGACTGATATATAGTGTAGTGGGAAAGAATTCAGTAAAACTTGTATTTCATTCATTTATATTCCTGCTCATTCTGGGCTTTGAAGTCCAGGAGGCGGACCTATCAGTGATTGACAGCTCTCTGTATACACAGTCATAGAGGGAAGGTTGTCAATCACTGATTGATAGCCTTCCCTCTATGAGGAGGTGGTCCTATCAGTGATTGATAGCCTTCCCTCTATGAGGAGTTGGTCCTATCACTGATAGGACCTCCTCCTCATAGAGGGAAGGCTGTCAATCACTGATAGGACCTCCTCCTCATAGAGGGAAGGCTGTCAATCACTGATAGGACCTCCTCCTCATAGAGGGAAGGCTGTCATCGCTGATAGGACCCCCTCCTCATAGAGGGAAGGCTATCAATCACTGATAGGACCTCCTCTTCATAGAGGGAAGGCTGTCACTCACTGATAGGACCTCCTCTTCATAGAGGGAAGGCTATCAGTGATTGACAGCCTTCCCTCTATAAGGAGGGGGTCCTATCAGTGAGTGACAGCCTTCCCTCTATGAAGAGGAGGTCCTATCAGTGATTGACAGCCTTCCCTCTATGAGGAGGAGGTCCTATCAGTGATTGACAGCCTTCCCTCTATGAGGAGGAGGTCCTATCAGTGATAGGACCACCTCCTCATAGAGGGAAGGCTATCAATCACTGATAGGACCACCTCCTCATAGAGGGAAGGCTATCAATCACTGATAAGACCTCCTCCTCATAGAGGGAAGGCGTCAATCACTGATTGCCTTCCCTCTATGAGGAGGTGGTCCTATCAGTGAGTGATAGCCTTCCCTCTATGAGGAGGAGGTCCTATCAGTGATTGACAGCCTTCCCTGTATGAGGAGGTGGTCCTATCAATCACTGATAAGACCTCCTCCTCATAGAGCGAAGGCGTCAATCACTAATGGGACCTCCTCCTCATAGAGGGAAGGCTATCAATCACTGATAAGACCTCCTCCTCATAGAGGGAAGGCGTCAATCACTATAGGACCTCCTCCTCATAGAGGGAAGGCGTAAATCACTGATAGGACCTCCTCATAGAGGGAAGGCTTATCAATCACTGATAGGACCTCCTCCTTAGGGTCCATTCACATGTCCGCAAATGGGTCCGCATCCGTTCCGCAATATCCGGAAAGGGTGCGGACCCATTCATTCTCAATGGGGCAGAACGGGATTCGGAGAGCACACTATGTGCTCTCCGCATCCGAATTTCCGGAGAGCGGCCCCGAACTTCCGGGACGCGGCTCCACAAAGAAATAGAACATGTCCTATTCTTGTCCGCAATTGCGGACAAGAATAGGCAGTTCTACAGGGGGTGCCGGCCGGGTGTATTTCGGATCCGCAATACACCACGGACGTGTGAATGGACCCTTATAGAAGAAAGGCTGTCAATCACCGATGGGACCTCCTCCTCATAGATGAAAGGCGTCAATCACTGATAGGACCTCTTCCTCATAGATGGAAGGCTGTCAATCACTGATAGGACCTCCTCCTCATAGAGGGAAGGCTGTCAATCACTGATAGGACCTCCTCCTCATAGAGGGAAAGATGTCAATCACTGATAGGACCTCCTGCTCATAGAGCAAAGGCTGGCTGTCAATCACTGATAAGACCACCTCCTCATACAGGGAAGGCTGTCAATCACTGATAGGACCTCCGCCTCATAGAGGGAAGGCTGTCACTCACTGATAGGACCTCTATTTGAAGTTCAAAGCCCAGAATGAGTGTGGCTTTTATTTATCCAATGGCATAACTAGAGTTCTATGGGCCCCAGGGCAAACTTTGGATCGCCAAGCCCCCCACCCCCCTCCCGCCGGGCCCGGTCGCACCCTCTGCGACCGCAATCTTTACACCTCTAGTCTCTGGTAATAATAATATTATCCCATTAATGTACCTATAGCGCCCACAGTAATATCCCTATAGTGCCCCCTCACTGCCCCTAGTAATGTCCTTCCACTGCCTCCAGTAATATCCCCCACTGACACCAGTCTTCAAGTCTTCAGTCACATGTAATAGGGCTGGTGCTGTCACTGTACTTCATGCTGGGCCCAGTCAGAGTGCTCATCTCAACTGCATCACATGTGGTCTTTCCAGGATCTATCAGACACCAGCGCTGCCCTACTAGTAGTATTCATAAATGAAGCCGTTCGGCGGAGCCTGACCGATGTTAGTCAGGCTCCACCCACCTGTGGCTTGGTCTCCCGTTCATTACTCTCCTGTATCTATGTATCTATCTATCAACCGTAACAACCGTCCATAGAGTGACAACCACAGGGCTCAGTAACGCTGACAATCACAACCGTCCATGGAGTGACAACCACAGGGCTCAGTAACCCTGACAGTCACAACCCTTCATAGAGTAATAACCACAGGGCTCAGTAACCCTGACAGTCACAACCGTCCATGGAGTGACAACCACAGGGCTCAGTAACCCTGACAGTCACAACCCTTCATAGAGTGATAACCACAGGGCTCAGTAACCCTGACAGTCACAACCGTCCATGGAGTGACAACCACAGGGCTCAGTAACCCTGACAGTCACAGCCCTCCATAGAGTGACAACCACAGGGTAGGGTTCAGTAACCCTGGCAGTCACAACCCTCTATAGAGTGACAACCACAGGACTCAGTAACCCTGACAGTCACAACCGTCCATAGAGTGCCAACCCCAGTGCTTAGTAACCCCAACAGTAACAACCCTCCATAAAGTGACAACCACAGGGCTCAACCCTCCATAGAGTGACAACTACAGGGCTCAATAACCCAGACAGTCACAACCGTCCATAGAGTGACAACCACAGGGCTCAGTAACCCTGACAATCACAACCGTCCATGGAGTGACAACCACAGGGCTCAGTAAACCTGACAGTCACAATCATCCATAGAGTGACAACCATAGGGCTCAGTAATCCAGACAATCACAACCATCCATGGAGTGACAACCACAGGGCTCAGTAACCCTGACAGTCATGACCCTCCATAGAGTGACAACAGGGCTCAGTAACCGTGACAGTCACAGCCCTCCATAGAGTGACAACCACAGGGTAGGGCTCAGTAACCCTGGCAGTCACAACCCTCTATAGAGTGACAACCACAGGACTCAGTAACCCCAACAGTCACAACCCTCCATAGAGAGACAACCACAGGGCTCAGTAATCACGACAGTCACAACCCACAGGGCTCAGTAATCACGACAGTCACAACCCTCCATAGAGTGACAACAGGGCTCAGTAACCCTGACAGTCACTGTCCTCCATAGAGTTACAACCACAAGGTAGGGCTCAGTAACCCTGACAGTCACAACCATCTATAGAGTGACAATCACAGGGCTCAGTAACCCTGACAGTCATGACCCTCCATAGAGTGAAAACATAGCTCAGTAACCCTGACAGACACAACCCTCCATAGATTGACAACTACAGGGTAGGGCTCAGTAACCCTGACAGTAACAACCCTCCATAGAGTGACAACCAGAGGGCTCAGTAACCCTGACAGTCACAACCGTCCATAGAGTGACAACCACAGGGCTCAGTAACCCAGTCAGGACCCTCCAAAGAGTGGTAACCACAGGGCTTAATAACCTGGACATTCAGAGGGACCCCATGAAGTGACAGCTGCCGAGACGCAGGATGCTGATTGTAAGTCCCTGCCACTGGTGCTGCCACCTACTGGCTACAATAGCAGTGTCTCCTCTCTATCACACTCTGCAGGAGCTACTGTGATAAATAAGAAGAGAGGGAGAGTGGGTGTCATTTTATATGCCATTAGGATCTGTGTAAAGGTGGATAATAAACTCTAACTTTTTGTGCTCAGCTTTATAGGACATCTCAGAATGTCTGGATAGTCTATTAAAGAGGTTGTCTTCTTTCATAATCCCCATTTCTAAATATCACAATAAGGAATTCTACATTGACAAAGGGACCTTGATCATTTGGCCAATGCGGACCAACAGCTACAAAGATCGTCTCTCTCTCCTGGAGGACCTAGCCCGTCCATGCATTTCATGGACAGCCTATTGATTTCAACTGAAAGGGTGTAATGCTTCATTTCCCCTGCAGAGGTGCTGCAGAGAAGAGGAACACTTGCTGTCACATCCTCAGCTGATTCCTGGGGTAATGAGACACCCGGTGATCATCGTATTTTCAGGCAACCCTTAGAACAAAAAGAGATTGTCCAAAGAGGACAACCCCTTCAAAGACTTCTCACAAGAGGGCAACTCTGTAGCTCACATCCTCTGGGTATTGTTCTTTATTTTATGGAGCTCTTTAATGTGTTGTTTCAGTGCTTTGATTTCCAAAAGTAGTTGACGTTGTAGTCTTTATTGATCGCAGCACAGAAACATTTTTGACATTACCGGCGCGTCGCAGTTTACGCACGGCAGATGTATGCAGGCAGAATTGTCTGGGTCATTGAAAATAAATTGGGCCCCAGTGTTAATGATGGATTTCTCCTTCATTTTGTATTCTGCTAGTAAGATGAATGGACAGGAAATGCTGCAGGAGAATGTATTTGTATGCGTCTATGGGATGTTGGAGCTAACAAGGTTCGTTAGTATTCCGCACCAGCGTGCCTCTCAGTACAGGGAGCAGAGCTTGCAGCTGTAGACACAGGCCTCGCCATACACACAGCTTCATAGGATGCCGTGACAAAATTTTGGATTATTTTCCAGATAAGCAATCATCATCTTTGCCACCCGGTAAACATTAACCCTTTATACAGTCAACACATGAAGAAGTCTTGCAGGAATGAACCTAGTTTGCTCCACTTTTATTCCTGTATTCCATGGAATGAAGGGAACTGTCTTTATTTCATTCCATCGTATAATGGACTTTGACCTTGGTACTAGTTTTTTGGCATCTTTTCCTTCAAAAGTTGGAAAAATCCTCAACTTGGTGGATTTCTTTCTGCGTTTTGTGGTCCAGGTAAACCAAAAGACATTCCACGGTGTTGAGATCTGGGCTTTGGGGTGGTCAGACCATGAGGACTCCAGTTGATTTTGCTTTTGAGAAGTAGGTCTTCTCAAGCTTTTGGGTCTTATCTTGTTGTAGAGGGTCTTTTCTAGAAGGTTTTTGATGGTGTATTAAACGTTTTCTTCTATTTATCAGTAGTCATGAAGCCTTCAAAAGAATGAAAATTCCTCATATTTGCCATGATCTTCGACCATGGTTGACTGCAGAAGCAATGGAAGCCCTTCCAACCAGTCACTGCTTGACGTCGTTGGAAAAGTCCTCAATTGCTTTGTCAATGTAACTACTTCCCAAGAGCTCAAATTTTGTCCTCGTGAACATGAGCTTATCATAGCTCTGTACCATCTCACTGGCATCAGTTAGCCTACTTGGTGTAAACAGGGACATATTGTGGGTCCAACCAGCAGCGTAATACAGTACCAGCAACATGAAAGAGATTTCATAAATCTCATGTACACTTTTTTTCTTTCGTACGCTTTTTTTCCGTACGCTTTTTTTCTTCCGTGTGGAAATTGACCTGCGGTGTGGTAAAATGTGCCGCATGTAATTTTTTTCACAGTGGTTTTCCCCGTAGACTTCTATAAAGTTGTTAAAGGGGTTCTCCGGGCTTTTAAAGGATAGGTCATCAGTTTCAGATGGGCAGGGGTCCAACACCGATCAGCTGTGTGAAGAGAAGGCACGTGCCGCTGCTATATCGTCAGCGAGCAGGAAGAGAGACAGGAGACGGCACACGCGCACAGCTGATCGGTGGGGGTGTCGGACTGCCCTGCCAATCTGATATTGATGACCTATCCTATTAAAACCCTGGAAAAACCCTTTAATGTAAAAAGAAAATCCACACTAAAAACCACACAAAAAATGCACCAAAAGCCAATAAATAGTGCTGATTTATGTGTGCTTTGTATGTAGTTTTGGTATGGATTTCATGCAGATTTTCTGCATATCAACCTGGACTGTGTGCTGGTACCCTAATATTTGAATAGGACTTGTAGAAATCCATCCAGATGAACGGGACAGAAAACATCTGCAACAAATATGCTGTGTGTGCATATACCCTGCAGGCAACACACTGAAACTGAGGATGTTATTGATTTTGATCAGTACCTGTGGTTCTATCTGGAGTGACTGTGATACCTAGTATGACAAGGAACCTTTTATTATACTGTACCTTGTGTTTCTTAGAATTACAATATATAGGTGAGATAGTCTGCAAGGTAATCACAGGCAAGCGTTGGAAGCAGCCCCTGCAGGGAGCGATGCACCATCCATGAGTCAAGTTGAGTCATTTGCCTGTCTGTAGGGGGCAGTCTTATGTACATTTTCAAGGACGAGAAGAGGGCCATTTCACCTTTTGCATTAGCTAGAGAGGTCCACATGTCTGCAGGATCTTGTTGCAGTGCTCTTGGTATCCAGGATTTGCCGCTCTTGTGATTACCTGGTCCTATCAGCATTTAAAGGGGTTATCCAACGAGTAATGGAAAAAAAAAGAAAATCTGACATCACATAGTATAGGGATGGCCAACCTGCGGTTCTCCAGCTGTTGCAAAACTGCAACTCCCGGCATGCCCAGACTGCCTACAGCAGGGCATGGTGGGAGTTGTAGTTTTGCAACAGCTGGAGAGCCGCAGGTTGACCATCCCTGATATAGCCCTGTACCTCACATGGATCCAGAGATCTCCCCATTCATTGCTCCAGTTTCTCTGCTGGATTTATATCAAGCTGGCAGCTCAGGGTGTGTGTCCTTTGTGCTACAGTTTAGAGGGCGCGTCCCTTCTGCTGCAGGTTTATCCCTATCACAGCTCAGGAGGTATTTGAAGGATGGAACTGAACATTGGCTTCCAAAATTACCAATTAATTAGATTATTTAGAAGATTCCTTATCACTTAGATTTGTAACATGTTCATTTATTAATTTAGTGACTTTTAAAATTACCTTTATTAATCGACGTGCGGGTATAGGTATGTATATACCAACAGACAATGCTACAATTCAAAATAATTATATATAAGTTACTTTTGACTGGGGAGTAGCGACCCCTCAACATACATTAGTGACACACAGATAGTCTAGATACTTGGTAGTTCGAGGAATGAAGACATGTACTGCGGTAGGGCAGGGCAGACAGTTGCTTACCCTAGACGCCCTAACGTCTGCTCAGCCCAGGGTCGCCCCCTGATGGTGGGAGTTCCCTGTCCCCGAACCTAGGGCTAATGAATCCCTAGATCGACCCTATCCAGGGAAAAAGTATTGGATACACAAAAACAGTTAAAAAAAGGGCCCATAAAGCCGCAAGTGGAAGGTGTTCCAAAGATATGGAATAACCACCGGCCTACTCGGGGCATACACCGGAATTAATCAGGATAAGAGGAGAGGAGAGAGGGGGTAGATTTATAAGATAGCACACAATCCTCTCACAATAACAATAACACGTACGTTTTCATATGCCCATCCTAATACAAAAACCTCGACGCGTTTCACCTGAAACGAGGCAGGTTCATCAGGAGGTAGATAGGTACTTGGACATAGTCCAGGGATGGTACAGACAAAACCTGAGACTGAAAAATGTGATAATAAATGTGGGTCTATACTTAGCTATAGATGCTTCAGAAAGACGGGGAAGTAGAAGCTCAATGGCTACCAGGCGGCAAGATAAGCCCCCATCACAGAATACCTAGAATGGTGTAATAGGATACAAGTGGTAAGTTACATCACATATAATAAAGTAAAGTGGAGGTGGTCACAGCTTCAAAGTCACAGAGTCACAGTTCTTAAAGCAGGAAGGACTTACATGGTAGTGATACTGGCAATGTTACCCCCCTCTCAGCTAGCCTGCTCAGAGGTCCAGGAGACTTGCTGATTTGAAAAGGCCACTATTTATGGAGCAGGTTCAGAGCGTCCGGACGCCGGTAAATCGACTTCCGGTTTCCGGAACGCACATTGGAACGCATCGGGACTTCCGGCCTAAGTCACTTCCGGTGCCGTGGAACGCATCGTGAACCGCAAAGGGCGCGATGCCGGCACCGGAAGGATACAGATGAGTATCATGCTAATGGTGGGCGAAGGGAAGAAACAAATGATAATAATACGAGCCCTATAGTGATAAACATCGCCATTAATGCCGGTAATTGATTTCCGGCACCCAGGGCGCACCATGGACCGCATCAGAACTTCCGGCTTATGTCACTTCCGTCACCGTGGAACGCATCGTGAGCCGCTTGGGGCTTGATGCCGGTGCCGGAAGGATATATATAGATGTAAGATTTGGGAGAGGGTTAAGAAATAAATTATGTGACAACCATGATTGTAGTTATCACCAACGCTGCATATAACAAAACAACCATTTTATTCTTTATTCTGGACACCAACCAATCTAGGCAAAAAGTGGATATAACTCACTAACTTAGTGGGGGGCACTGCTAACCATTAGGTAACCACCTCCCCCAAATAAAAAGAGAAAGACATAAAACCACCAATGAATTAGTGATATATATTGATTAGAAGACGTATGTAGCATTACAGACCAAACTGCCGCTCAAATCAAATTGATAAATTGTTTGAAGGTGCCTGGTCATAATAAAAGATATAAGGAGTTGGTTATATTACCCCCTTAAACTAGATGTAGTGCTTTCCGCACTGATCAGCATAGTTTCTTAGGGTAACATACCCTTGGTACCAACAAAGAATTTACTTCGAGTAGTCAGGACTAAAAGAGAACAGGGAGGATTTCTAGATAAAACACGCGAAATTAAGTCTCTCATTGAGACCGAGGGGGGACTGGGATTGGAAACGATAAATCCAAGAGGACTCTTTTTGAAGAATCCTTCTATCCCAGTCTCCCCCCCTCTCCGGGAAAGGGACAACCTCCAAAACTGAAAAACGGACCGAACTCAGATCACCCCCTATGGCAGCTATTAACATGATGGGCCACAGGGGTATCCTTAGATTTCCTAATATCATTTAGATGCTCACACATCCTTCTTCGTAGCTCCCTTTTAGTTTTGCCAATGTAGTCAAGAGGACAGCTACATTGGCTGAACATTGGCTTCCACCTCAGTGAGGTGGACAGAAAAATAAGCAAATGAACAAACAGCAGGTGGCGCTATACGGATACATTTTATAAAATATTTTACTGGCTATACTAAATTTTTAATTACATGCAATTACAAAAGTATTTAGTTTCAGGGGCTGAGTATTTCTTTCATGGAACAACCCCTTTAATAAAAAATATGAAGATAGGATGCGATGAGCTGATAGAACCGGGAAGACGTGCTGCATTTTCTATTTGTTGTTGTTTTTTTTTTTCCATAAGGACTGCAAAGTCATGTGAAACCAGAGAGGGCAGCAGCGAGTACATCAAGGGATATTTAATCCATCCAGAGATCTATACATGCTGCCTAATGTAATCTAAAGCAGGAAAGGCATCTTTTATTTATAGCCCAAAACATTTATTTGTGCACTCAGTAATAGCGGCTTCCAAGAAGGCTGCTGTGCTCAAGTCTACCATAACGCCCTTCACTGCTATGCTTAAGATAGAAACATCCAGGTGTAATGTTAGATCTGATTACTCCTCTAAACCCACTGGCATCCATTTATTCATTTTCTTCGTTGCTTATGTAGAGCCGACATATTCCATAGCCATGTCTTAAGATTGTTGGGCCATACCCTTTAGATAGCTCTCAGCTGAACTCCAGTTCCTCCAGACACATGGATGCACGGTGGTGCATGAATGGGTTCTCAGTGAGAAGAAGAGAGTAACCAACTGTCACCTCTGCCAGCGGGTTATCTCCCTTCAAAATACAAGGATTGGGCATGTTGAATCCAACTGCCCGAGCCTTTTCTCCCCTGTTAGGGAGAGTTGGGAGGCTCCATACACATTAGATGGTTGGCTGGTCCTACTGAAATTGGCTGGTTCAGCCAACATTAAAGGGGTTGTGCAAGAATGTAGGGGGGGGGGGGGGGGGAACAGTTGTTAAACCCCCTCACTTGGCCGGACCTGTAAAGGGAAGATGACTTACCTGCTTCCCGTAGCTGTCTCGCGCTCCGTCTCCTGTGGCCTGCAATGCTCCGGCTCAGCTCTCTCACTGAAATCATCCAGTTTGAGGCCACCTGTGTCCTATCATGGCCTTTGCGCCATGTGACCATTTGTTGTCATATCGCCGCTGCAGCCAGTGGTTGGCTGCAGACGGCGTCAGACCGGATGTTTTCAGCAAGGAAGTTCAAAGCAGGGCGGGATGGAGAAGGAGCGGGGAGCAGGTAAGTAAGCTTCGATTTACAGGTCCATCCAAGTGGGAGAAAAGAGTTGGCCGAACCACCCCCCTCCCCCATTCTTGCACAACCTCTTTAATCTTCCATGGGGCTCAAAGTCTAATTGTATGTAGAATATGTTGAATCATTTTTATACGTTGGAATATGGAAGGAAACTGGAGGAGAAGCTTGGGGAGAGAATACCTACTACATGACATGTTGCCCTTGGTTGGAACCGAACCCAGGACCCTAGTGCGGCATGGCAATGTGACCAAGCTACCTTGCTACCCATGAAAAAGAAGGAAGGACCGCAAAGATCAAAATGAGTCCTCTCAAAGTATTGCCACCTAGGACAGAAGGGATCCATAACTCCCTATTTTGCTGAAATGCAGTTCCTCTAAAGAGCACGTTTCCCCCACCCAGTAGCAAAGCAGATGTGACTAAATAGGGCTAGGTCCCCTATCTCCAAGGGTACCCTACCACCCACCCTTGATTAAACCTTTATCTACCAGGCATGAAATGGCTTTGCCACCTTTTAGGGGGATAAAGAGTTAAATTAACCAAAGAATTACTGCTTTACCTCAAGCTTTGCCTCAAGCTCTTCTCCCCCTTTACAAACAGCCCCAGAATTTTAATTTTCCAGTTCAGTAATCAGTGGGCATTAGGAGCATTTATTTGATACCAGTAAGGAATCAAACAGCAAAGCTTCTCGGGTTCTTTTGTCAAGAAACAGTCAGTTTTTCATTACAAGGAAGGGCTGGAGCTCTGAAAAGGTGAAAGTGTTAGAAAGAAAATGTATGAATCTCGATTTACACCGCGCTGTAAAAGAGCTGGTGTTACTAAAGCTTTCGCACAAAGAATTAGGCTTTTCATGAAATATTGCAGCAGTCATGTTCTCTAATGCTAGGGAGAACTAATGACCTAAATGTACTAGAAAATGTACTTTATTTCATATTAGCTAAATTATTTTAGCAATTTCGATTTTTTTCAAATCTCTCTTTGTGGGGACTTTAAAAAATGGCTTGCACTGTGTGCAAATTAGAGAGATGCTAAACATGGCCATAGCTGTCTCTCCAACAGGCGTGAAACAAGCTGGGCACCTGGGATTTCATGGTTCTGCTGAAGGATCTGTGGTCAGACTGTGCAGGTCCTGAAGTCATCAAAACTTACTTTGTGGGGCTTGTGGGAAAATAGCTTGTATTGTGCACAAATGAGAGTGATGCTAAACATGGCTGTAGCATGGTTGTCTCCAACTACTGCCTCTCCAATACGGGTAAAACAAGTTGGGCACCTGGGATTTCTTGGTTCTGCTGAAGGACCTGTGGTCAGACTGTGCAGGTCCTGAAGTCTGCTTTTGTGGGGATTGTAGGAGGGTTTGTACTCTTTAGAAATGAGTTTGATGCTAAATATGGCTATACTGTAGCATAGTTGTCTTAAACTGTTGACTCTCCACCAGTGGTGAAACAGGTTGGGCACCTGGGATTTCATGGTTCTGCTGAAGGACCTGTGGTCAGGCTATGCAGGTCCTCAAGTCAGAGGAACAGAGCAGAACTGTTCCTGTTAAGGCACATGTGTGCAGAACAGTTCCTGTGGGCATTTGAGCATATAGTGTGTGTTACAGCAGCCTGGCGGCCTGCTTTGCAGAGATGGAAACAGCCCGCTACAAGAGCGGATTTGTAGATGGGGAGACAGCCTACCAAAAAAGCAGCTTTTCAGGGAGTGAAGCGGCTTGTCACAGAAGCTGCATCAAAGAGGGAGAGGCAACCTGATACCAGAGGCTCCAGCCCCTGCACCTTACAGTCTTAGATCACTATTGGTGCTATGGTGAAGCAAGTTCAGTTCAGTAGGTCTATGGTGGTTAGGGCCATGTGGTCCTAAGACCAATGCTAAAATGTAGCCATATTATGCCTGCGTGAAACTGACCTTGCTGATAAACCGGCCATAGAAACCTTCATCTGCATCTGTCCTCTGGAAGCCAAGGTGTTCTACTGGATCCCAATGGCACCCAACAGACCTCACTGACTTTTAATGGGGTCTGTTGGGGTCCTTTTGTGGCTTCTGTCTTTTGGGAAGCAAGACTCCATGTTGCCAGAACTGCAGATGGAGACTTTAAACTGAAGTGTAAACAGATCCTTACCTGGCAAGCACCTCTATATAGCCAATCTGTCAAAGAGATAGGAATTTAAAATAAATTCTAATATTTTCTAGTCCACATCTCAACTGCCGATATAGTAGATTGCAAGTACAGATGGTCTCCGAACCTGTATTCCACTCATCTGTTCTGCCTTTTTACCGTATTGTATAGCGAGTGAAATAAGAAGCAAATTTGAGTCTTATACACAGGTCATGTGAAGCCTGTATTACATGCATCCATCTGACAGAGGTCTATCCTCTCCTTAGTCCAACCTGTTCTCCCGGCTGAAAAGAGAAGACCATTGGACCCCCTATGGTTTGGTCATGGTTCAGTAAACATCCCTTTCTGTTGATTTTTATATTTTCATACAAGGTCTGCTAAGCCAAAACATGAGCTATCCCCCAAGGCACTGCTCAATGTCAGACATCCTACACAAACTCATAAGTCACTGAATGCTAATTTGTTCTGAACAGAGAAGTTACAATCTGTTGTAAAACTTCAAAAAATTCCTTGGCAGCTCTTCAGCTGGGCGACTGAGAAAATATTCTAATATTTTTCTTTTTTGACACAGTGTCCAGTTTTCTGACAAAATAGGCTGAAGTTAATATGGGCAAGTGGTTTACAGAAACTGGACATTCGTCTAACATGAGTCCATGGACTGACAATCAGTAAACCTTTAGTACATTTCGAAGGGATTTTACGGGAGTACAATATTGATGACCTGTCCTCAGGATAGGTCATCAATATCTGATTGGTGGGGGTATGACTCCTGGCATGCCCGTCAATCAGCCGGTAAAGAGGCCACTGCACTCCGGTGAGCATGGCGTTCTCTTCCTAGGCCTCTCTCTGGCACATGCGCAGACTTGTGAATCCACCTCATCTGCGCATGTGCCAGGAAGAGTAATAGTTCTGGTCATGTCCACAACAGAAGTGAGGACCTCTCCATAGCCAAGACCGGAAACCTAGTAATAGACACAATGTCAGTGGCAGCAGGATTTTCAAACAGGATCGTTACATGACCGGGTTCCCAGTTGGTTGATCGACGCAATTTCGGAATTGTAAGTATATTACAGACTTTCTTCTAAAGGTGTGTCCTGCTGGGTCCCAGAAACACCCTTTAAAAGGGATTGTCCGCTTTATTTATATTGATGACCTATCCTGAGGTTAGGTCATCAATATCAGATCGCTGGGGTCCAACCCGATCAGCTGGTTGAAGAGAAGGCGCGAGTCATTGCTGCTTCCCTTAATTGTTTACCTGCTCGCCGTCTCAACCGCTTCGGTCAGCAGTGTAATTACACCTAGGCCGTCCCATTCACTTCCTATCCCATTAAAGTGAATGGGGCTGCTTCTTGTAATTACACCTGTTGGCCACTGCCATTGCGATGGCGAGCAGGTAAAAAATGAAGAGAAGGCAGCGCTCACACGGATGGCGGCCTTCTCTTCAAGCAGCTGACCAGCGGGGGTGCCGGGAGTCGAACCCTCAAGGATCTGATATTGATGACCTATCCTGATAAATAAAGCAGACAGCCCCTTTAAATAAATTGGATTTTCTGCGATGTTCCATCCAGGATTGAAGGAATTTTCATATAGTTTAGAGCAAAGCATACAGCGCACCACAATCTCAGTACCATTGTGGACCATGGCATCTTCATTCACATAAATAAATCTATAGAATATGACATATATAGCAGGTAATGTGTCTGCATTACACACACCGGAGGGCCGTGACACATAACATATTTAGAAATAATACCTGTTCTCTTCTGCTAAAATCCATTTCACCAAGAAGCCATTGTCTCTGACAGAGGAGAGATGACAATGAGAATTACAGAAAATCTGATTAGCGCTATGTTAAACATCCAGGGATTGAGATAAATTGCTTATTAGCTTCCGGTTCCGGCGCGCGCATGAACGGTCGCGTGTAGTGAGAGCTCCGGGCCGCGCTGCCTGAATACATAGGAGCCCCCGACAATCTAGGGGACAATAACCCCCACGGACATACAGTACAGACCAAAAGTTTGGACACACCTTCTCATTCAAAGAGTTTTCTTTATTTTCATGACTATAAAGGCATCAAAACTATGAATTAACACATGTGGAATTATATACATAACAAACAAGTGTGAAACAACTGAAAATATGTCATATTCTAGGTTCTTCAAAGTAGCCACCTTTTGCTTTAATTACTGCTTTGCACACTCTTGGCATTCTCTTGGTGAGCTTCAAGAGGTAGTCCCCTGAAATGGTCTTCCAACAGTCTTGAAGGAGTTCCCAGAGATGCTTAGCACTTTTTGGCCCTTTTGCCTTCACTCTGCGGTCCAGCTCACCCCAAACCATCTCGATTGGGTTCAGGTCCGGTGACTGTGGAGGCCAGGTCATCTGGCGCAGCACCCCATCACTCTCCTTCATGGTCAAATAGCCCTTACTTTCAAAGTTTTCCCAATTTTTCGGCTGACTGACTGACCTTCATTTCTTAAAGTAATGATGGCCACTCGTTTTTCTTTACTTAGCTGCTTTTTTCTTGCCATAATACAAATTCTAACAGTCAATTCAGTAGGACTATCAGCTGTGTATCCACCTGACTTCTCCTCAACGCAACTGATGGTCCCAACCCCATTTATAAGGCAAGAAATCCCACTTATTAAACCTGACAGGGCACACCTGTGAAGTGAAAGCCATTTCAGGGTACTACCTCTTGAAGCTCATCAAGAGAATGCCAAGAGTGTGCAAAGCAGTAATTAAAGCAAAAGGTGGCTACTTTGAAGAACCTAGAATATGACATATTTTCAGTTGTTTCACACTTGTTTGTTATGTATATAATTCCACATGTGTTAATTCATAGTTTTTGATGCCTTCAGTGTGAATCTACAATTTTCATAGTCATGAAAATAAAGAAAACTCTTTGAATGAGAAGGTGTGTCCAAACTTTTGGTCTGTACTGTACCTGCTGAGCCATCTAGAGCTCTATGGAAAAATTCCTGCAGAAAGGCGGCTCCCGGCAGACGACATCGCCGCTCCAGCTCCAGCAAGAAAAGCAGAGGGTGCCCCTTATCTCCTCTGCTATTCAATCTAGCCCTGGAGCCCCTTGTCTTGTACCTGAAGCATTCGGACCTATATAGGGGCAATGTTGTGGGGAGAGAGGAAACCAGAGTAACATGTTTCGCAGACGATCTGCTGCTCTATCTAGGCTCCCCTGACTCTCATCTCCCAAAGGTGTTAGTTGCCTTGCTTTATTATGGTTCAACAACGGGGTATAAAATAAATGTGGCCAAAAGCCAAATTCTCTTCCTAAATCCTGGCCAGGGGGACCAACAACGATACGATGCAATAGAGGTGAGGAAGGATTATTTGAAATATTTGGGGATTAAGATCGGACGTTCTGCGACAGCTCTATACAAGCTAAATTACCCTCCCCTCTTCCAGAAAATAGTACTTGACCTAAATAAATGGAAAGATTTGCCACTTTCGTTAAGTGGAAGGGCACACCTGATTAAGATGGCGTGTTTCTCTAAATTACTATATCCTCTCCAGACAATCCCTTTGCTTCTACGACACGAGGATGTCAGGAAGATTCACTCAGCGTTCATAGCTTTCCTGTGGAGGAATAAAAGGCCACGTATATCTTATGAGAAACTAACTTTGCTAAAGTGGGAGGGGGGCCTTCAGCTGCCAAATGTCCGCCACTATAACCTGGCAGCATTGTTCCGCCATGTGAGAGACTGGACATGGGGAACCTCTTTTTTCTCGGCCACATCCCTGGAACGGGAACTGGTACGTCCATGGCAACTAGGGTCGTTATTACACACCAAGCTTAGAGATATCCCTTCTCACATTAAACAAAATGTGGTACTGCAAGATACTATCATGTCTTGGAAAGCCACCAGAAAAATATACAGATTGCCGATTTATATATCGCCCCAATTGCCACTGTGGTCTCTGCCTTCCTTTTCTCAGGGAAGAGAAAACAAGATGTTCCAGACATGGAGAGAGGAAGGTATTAACAGGTTACACCACTTGCTGGACGGTCCTGGCCATGCCCTCCTGACATGGGAAGAACTTAGAGACAAATACCAACTCACAGAGGCACACTTCCTCCCCTACCAACAAGTGAAAGCCTATTGCAAGGGGCAAGCGGGGAGATTGGGAGAGGCTGAGAGATTGGTGTGGTTTGATGCTCTTTTGGGTACAGTAACTTCACTTAGCTCTCTTTCTGAACTATATCGCAGGATTCATAGCACACAAACGCTAGGTCTAGTGAATAGCACTTTCAAATCATGGGAAGGGGAACTGGAGGATCTAGATGTACCCACAAAAATGAGAGAAGGTTTTGAATATGTTAGGAAGTCGCTTTCCAATGAACAGTGGAGAGAGACGCAATTGCGCATTATGCACAAAGCAACATATGCCTTTGACTTGAAATTCAAAGAGGCCCCAGCCCACTACCTAAGGCAATATCCAAAATGTTCACTGCCCAAAGCGAATCTCCTCCATGGCCTGCTAACTTGTCCAGACTTACAGTCATTATGGTCACGAACAGTACAATATATACGTAAGGTATGGGGGATAGAGGTGAAACTTAACCCGATGCAATGTATTTTTCATTATATCGAAATGATCAATCAGACCCACAAGGTCGGACAGTAGCAGAAAGTGGGATACATGTGTTACTCATGTCTGTCAAAAAATCCATTCTGAGAAAATGGTTACAACCGTCGATACCAGAATGGGAAGAAGTCATGGGAACAATGAAACACGTACTATATATGGAGCGGCTGGAAATTGAAAGACACAAAGAAAAGACCATAGGCAGGTTTATAAAAAAAATGGGAAAAATTTATTTCAGACGTCTTTTCAGACAACGAAATCCAAGAATTAATTAAGCCGTTCAGACAGACAAAATGGTATTTAATGTCTCAGCTGAAAGGAACCCTTGGAAGGTTGGGGTTATGATGTCTACATTAAATAGGGATGGATGAGGAGATCGTCTCATAAGACCTAGCGACGCAGGAAAGATGTAATTAAATCCGCTTTTACACAGACAGAATCACCGCTAAGTTAACAAAGTTAGAGGGAGTTTGGAATTTGGAGATGTGCTATAGGGGGGAGGAAATTGTTCGAAGTTTTAACTGCAAACCTGAATAGAAAAATATCAGGATATCACAATGTACAGCTGTAATGCATGATGTGATGTATCACTTCCCTGCATAATGTCTTTGCTCATACGATGTCGGCAATTGAATTGGCGTTCTTATTGTAACATGCATCCTGATGAATAAAAAATAGATGTTTTAAAAAAAATAAAATTGCTTATTAATGGATCACGTCAATTGTCTCCGAAGTGAACGTAAGAAAACATAACGTGGCTCCGGGAATCAATGTAAACAAATGAAGTGGTTGCTGCTAATTTTATAGCGGGAGAAGACAGAGAAATATCGATTGCTCAGTCAATTCAAAGTCATTGGTCATTACCAAATGTGCCATGTTAAAAAACTGCAGAATTAAAAACTTGCACTAATGATTCCATTTACTCTGTACTTTCTACTTAGAAACCTCCATAATATTAAAAGGGGCACATTATAGGGGGTGACAGCGAATTCTAGAGTTAAAAAAAGGGAGCCCTCACCTCTTGGCTGAATATGTGTTGCTCTGGAGTGCACATTGATTTGAATGGACACTGGGTAATGCTTAAAGGCTATGTACACTTTCGGAGCCAATTTTTTTTATTGATTGTATTTTACTCATTTGGGCCTAAAAATATTTTTTTCAATTGGTCTTTATTAAAAATATTGAGCCACTCTGTCACAAAGGGTTCGCTGTTTTTCTGCTTTGTGCATCCTACAGTACTTTCCCCTATCACTTTGTGCTGGCCATCTAATAACCCTTATCTCTAAATTACTAAGAGGTCATGAACACTTATTTTAGCCATTGGAAAAGAAAATGGTGGCTCTCTCACTTTTCTACTTCTGGAAAGGTGCACTACCCCTCAGCACTCCCAAATGCTGGTAAATTGAGATAGATATAAAGTTTGGATAGGGGGTCACTCAATATTAGGCAAACACACAGTAAATAGGTATCCACATGAATTTTATAGGCTTAAAAATAAACACACTACAATATTACATATAAAACATCTCATAAAAACAATTAAAAATATACCGCAAATAGTCAAATACACTGAAAATACGTCCCTGGGAGGGGCTATTTTTCAATAGCACTAGCACTCTTGGAATGGCTGTATGGCCGTAGCTGTTAAATGCTAACTCCAAGCATCATAGTCCTGAGACTGTTATGGTTGTAAGTTCCACATTAATTGAGGAGTTGTTAGTATATCCACATTGCAGCACTACTTAGATTTGTAATTATGCAGGGTACTTTACCGCTCTTATGATCGGTCCCCTTGTACACCAAGGTTTCCAAGTGTAATGCTCTGTTATGAGCTGCAAGGACCTTTAGGCAAAGTCTATATATGAAGTTCCCCACACTCCTGGATATGTAGTAGCGGTGCTGCTTGATATCACCGCTCTGACCTTCCAGGACCTGTGTGGTGTCCCACGTGGTTTGCTGGACAGGTCAGGTGAGCTGTAATTCCAGGCGGGGTTTTCAAATCTCTTTGGTGCAGATAGTTTGAAGCTTTCAATCCAAGTGTAGATACACGATTGTAGATAATTCTTCTTAGCAATCCCTCACTGTCATACCAAACGCGTTTCGGGGTGAAGAGACCCCTTCCTCAGTGGTTTAACAGTGGAGGTATAATGTCCTCTTTTATATAGTGTCCATGATTAACAGGTGTGGGTTGAAACATGGGTTGGACCATGGGTTGTATCAGTGAGGGATATCTTGAAGACCAGGAAATCAGATCCAATTGTTGGAGCATGTCCCTTATTATAACTGGTTTATATTTCATATATTCTGGCTCTATTGACAGATTTATCATTCACTTTTACAATTCATGCGGTATGGATCACTTTAATAAATATATTAGACATAAAAACATATTAAAAACTCATAAAATCCGGAAAAAAACCAAAAAAAACCGCATGTGCGGTTTCCATGCGTTTTCAATGCGTTTTTTCCGGAATTGAGTTAAAATGGTTCATATGATAAAATTGGATACATTAGTGAAGTTAAAATGTGAAATGAATGCATTGTATACATTCAAAATATGGAATCGAGATGGGACTCATATATTGTTACTATAAATATTTTAAAGAATGTTGAGTGAAGTGTCATTTTCGGTTTTGATGGCTATTCAGTATTCTAGATATATAGGTATAGATGAATAGGGGGCGCTGAGCTAACAGGAGAGAGAGATCTGGGTGCTGGAAAAAACAGCCTGACACAGATGTCTCTGTCCCGCCAGGCCAACGCCCCATTTATAAAAAGCCAAATAACTCCATATCTGCATTCAATCCTTTTGGTAGTAGGGTATTGAACTCAAATATCCTCTTAGATTCCATCCTGGACATCTGGAGGATATGATTGCCCCCTCTCCATGTGTGTTTGACTTTTTCTAACGCTATATATTTGAGGCTTGATGGGTCACTACCATGATGATCTTTATAGTGTTTGGATAGTGAATGTAGTTCATATCCCTTCTTAATGTTTGCGACATGTTCTGACACTCTTTTTCAAAGTTCGCTTAGTTCTGCCAATGTATTGTTTGCGGCACGGACATTCAATTAAATAAATAACATTTGTTGAGTCACATGTCAACCCTTCCTTAATATCCATTGAAAATGAGTTTTGTGTTGATTGTGCTTTCAAAGTTTTTTTAGGAAATTTAGTGATTTTACAGTTGGAACAACGTCCACATCTGTAAAAACCACTAAAGGATAACCAATTTTGTTTCCCTTGTATAGTGGGATTCTTCTTTTTCACTGATGGGGCAACTTTAAGACCCAAATTGGGGACCCTGGTATATGTAATTTGAGGTATGGTGTTTAGAAGGGGTCCAATTATTTTATCCCCAAGCAGATGATGCCAGTATTTTTTAATTATTTTCTCCATGCCTTTATATTGTGCATGGAAAGGCAGGATCATTCTCAATGTGTCTTCTGTTATTTCTTTCTGCTTGGGGACAAAAAACTCTTCCCTCTTCATTGTTCTAACTTCCTCTAATGATCCCTCCAAGAGGTGTGTGGGGTATTGTTTTTCTATAAATTGTTGTTTTAGTACCTCTGCTTCCATCTCAAATTGTGATTCTTGGGTACAGTTGCGTTTTATCCTCCTAAATTGACTTTTTGGCACATTAGTCAGCCATCTGGGTAAATGGCAGCTTGTGTATAATATGTAACTGTTTTTAGTTACTGCCTTTTGATATGTGTTACATATAAGTTGATTATCTCCTACAGTGATATTAAGATCTAAAAATTGTATATTAGCATCACTAGTAGTGGATGTAAATTTGAGGTTCCAATTATTTTTATTTATTTCTTCCAAGAATGATGATAGTGCTGTTGCTGTATCCTGCCATATAAATATTACATCATCTATGTATCTGCGCCATAGTACCAGACCCGCCCCTAATATCGGCCTAATAGTAGTGGCTTCCCGCTGGGCCATAAATAAATTAGCATAACTAGGGGCGAATCTGGTACCCATGGCAGTTCCTTTTCTTTGTACATAGAATTCTTCATTAAATGAGAAATAATTATGTGTCAATATGTATTCTACTCCCTCTATTGTATATAGGATCTGTTCTTCCTTCATAGTATTATGGGTGGTAAGTTGTTGGTATAGGGCCCTCAATCCCAATTTATGGTCAATTATTGTATAGAGTGAATTCACATCTAGGGTACCTAAAATCCACCCATTTTTGAAGTCCATCTCCTCCAATGTTTTGATAATATCTGTACTGTCTTTTATGTACGACGGTATATTTTTAACCGCAGGTTGTAATAACCTGTCTATATACCCTGATAGATTGGAGGAGATTGAGTTGATCCCTGATATTATGGGTCTACCTGGAGGGTTTTCTGGGTCTTTGTGAATCTTGGGAATACAATATAATATTGGTAATCTTTTTTCAGTATTGGTAATATATTTAGCCTCTTGTTCCAATAAAATCCCAGATTCAGTACCCTTTTTACAGTATTGCACTAATAATCTAAAATATTCCTCTGTGGGGTCTTGTTTGAGTTTTATGTATGTGGTTTCATCCTGTAACTGTCTCAAACACTCCTGATTATAGTCTTCTGTGTTTAAAACCACTATAGCGCCCCCTTTGTCCGCTGGTCTAATAGTTATATTATTGGCAGATTGTAATTGTTTAATAGCCTCAGTCTCTCTCTTGGTAAGATTATTTTTTATATTATATCCTTTTAATTTCCTCAAATCGTTCTCTACACATTTTTTAAAAGTTGCCATTTGATGGCTGATCTCTTGTTTCGGATATTGTTTAGAACTCGTTTTTAATCCTGTATGTACATATTTATTGCTGTTAAAATCCCCATTTAATTCCTTTATTATGGGGTTTTTTATAAAATATTTTTTCAAGCAGAGTTTTCGAATAATCTTTTCCACCCCTATATAAGTGGAAAATTTGTCTAGCTTGGTGGTTGGAGCGTATTTCAAGCCTTTATTAAGCAAATTTATTTGTACCTCTGTAAGTTCAGTGTTACTTAAATTGACTATACTCGATATGGGTTCTGTTTCTCGTATCTGTTTAGTCTTACAGTGTCTCCCTCTTCTGATCTTCCTTCTCTCCTGTATGGTTGTACCTTCCTGTGTGTCCTCAATTCGTAATCCTGTGCAGGGTAGTGGGTTTGTGATGGATAATGGTGATTGTGATTCCGTCTGTATAGTGGCTCTTTTATTGGTGTTTGTCGGTGTCTTAAATTGTAATGATGTGTCTGTCTGTGTTCCCTCTCTACTTTCCTTGTTGGTGTTGGTGTCCGAACTTTTTTCATTTTTGTTTTGTGGTGCGGGGGTGTATAATCTAAAAAAAGAGGTGATGAAAGTGATTCGTATCTATTATTAGTGGGGACATTATATGAATTTGTATGTCCCTTCTTATTAGTGACCTGTTGTGTCTGTGACTGTGTACATTGATTGTGGTAATCGTTATTAGTGTCTTCTTCTATACTAATATTTTGGACATCATTAAGGTTGGAGTTTTTTAGTTTTTTGGATTTTTTATATATGATATCTTTCTCCAGGGCATCCAAATTTCTACATATTCTTTGTTGCCATCTATGTATTTGTTCATTGTTGGGAAATGAGTCTACCACCTTCCTCAAGTCAGTCACCTGTTCTGAAATATCCGTTAGAATTTGTGTGCGTCTACTGATAATCATATGAATCAGGTTTGTTGACTGTGTTTTGAGGAAGGTGTCCCATTCTTTTTTGAAAGCATCATTCATTAGATCCGAAGCTGGGGTTTTGGTTAGTATTAACCCTTTGGGGATGAGCCCACTTTGTACCTATTGATTAAGTGCTCTTATTTCCCACTTATTCCGCAATTGTTTCTGTACTAATTTTTCTAAATTGCCAAATATTTCATCAATGTTCCTTCCGGAATCATCGTGATTTTCCACAGATGTATCAAAATTATAATTGTCAATTGTCTTATATTTGGTATCCATGTGTTGCCAAATATCCATAGTAGATCAGTGGGAGCTCAACCAATGGGAGAAAAAAATACAATTGGAAAAGAAAATGGTGGCTCTCTCACTTTTCTACTTCTGGAAAGGTGCACTACCCCTCAGCACTCCCAAATGCTGGTAAATGGAGATAGATATAAAGTTTGGATATGGGGTCACTCAATATTAGGCAAACACACAGTAAATAGGTATCCACATAAATTTTATAGGCTTAAAAATAAACACACTACAATATTACATATAAAACATCTCATAAAAACAATAAAAAATATACCGCAAATAGTCAAATACACTGAAAATACGTTCCTGGGAGGGGCTATTTTTCAATAGCACTAGCACCCTTGGAATGGCTGTATGGCCGTAGCTGTTAAATGCTAACTCCAAGCATCATAGTCCTGAGACTGTTATGGTTGTAAGTTCCACATTAATTGAGGAGTTGTTAGTATATCCACATTGCAGCACTACTTAGATTTGTAATTATGCAGGGTACTTTACCGCTCTTATGATCGGTCCCCTTGTACACCAAGGTTTCCAAGTGTAATGCTCTGTTATGAGCTGCAAGGACCTTTAGGCAAAGTCTATATATGAAGTTCCCCACACTTTCTGGATATGTAGTAGCGGTGCTGCTTGATATCACCGCTCTGACCTTCCAGGACCTGTGTGGTGTCCCACGTGGTTTGCTGGACAGGTCAGGTGAGCTGTAATTCCAGGCGGGGTTTTCAAATCTCTTTGGTGCAGATAGTTTGAAGCTTTCAATCCAAGTGTAGATACACGATTGTAGATATTTCTTCTTAGCAATCCCTCACTGTCATACCAAACGTGTTTCGGGGTGAAGAGACCCCTTCCTCAGTGGTTTAACAGTGGAGGTATAATATCCTCTTTTATATAGTGTCCATGATTAACAGGTGTGGGTTGAAACATGGGTTGGACCATGGGTTGGATCAGTGAGGGATATCTTGAAGACCAGGAAATCAGATCCAAATGTTGGAGCATGTCCCTTATTATAACTGGTTTATATTTCATATATTCTGGCTCTATTGACAGATTTATCATTCCCTTTTACATTTCATGCGGTATGGATCACTTTAATAAATATATTAGACATAAAAACATATTAAAAACGCATAAAATCCGAAAAAACAAAAAAACGCATGTGTGGTTTCCATTCGTTTTCAATGCGTTTTTTTCCGGAATTGAGTTAAAATGGTTCATATGATAAAATTGGATACATTAGTGAAGTTAAAATGTGAAATTAATGCATTGTATACATTCAAAATATACCTATATATCTAGAATACTGAATAGCCATCAAAACCGAAAATGACACTTCACTCAACATTCTTTAAAATATTTATAGTAACAATATATGAGTCCCATTTCGATTCCATATTTTGAATGTATACAATGCATTAATTTCACATTTTAACTTCACTAATGTATCCAATTTTATCATATGAACCATTTTAACTCAATTCTGGAAAAAACGCATTGAAAACGCATGGAAACCGCACATGCGGTTTTTTGGTTTTTTTTGTTGCAAGAAATGCGAGGCAAAATCTTTTTGTCTCATATGTGGATTTTGGTTCCGATTCACTGAGGATTTCACCTCGCTATACTGAACAAAGTTAAAAGGATCCGGTCACCCAGTTTTTGGGCCACTAAACCAACAGCATGCCCTTAAGCAGTTGGGGTATATGGTCCAAAACCTGCCCACAGCAAACCCATCCATTGCCACAAAACTAAGTACATGAAATTCAAACTTAACAGAAGAAGAGTCTAAGACTCATTTCCAGCGGCATATGGCACATTGTAATGACTCTGGGGACTATAGTATGATGCCTTTCTTCACTGCACATTGAGTACATTGCAGTCACGCCCTTAGCTTCATCAGCACAGTGCATATAGACATGACTCCTGGACTCCTCTCCCAGTAAGGGCTCATGAACACGACTGTATGTATTTTGCAGTCCGCAAAACACAGAGCCACAAAAATTCGGATGATGTCCGTGTGCATTCCGCATTTTGCAGAACGGAACAGTTTGGCCATAATAGAACAGTCATGTCCTTGTCCGTTATGCGGGCAATAATAGGACATATCTGTAAAGAATAAATCAAGGCAACTGGACGTACTGTAGATTTCTTGAAAACTTTTCACTCGTTCTTTCAACAAACTTTCTCAATTCTGAGTGACTGTACAAGAATTCTCTGGGAATAAATATGTAACTGAATCAACATCTGGTAATTATACCCAGCATGGGGTCAGAGGTCATTATACCCAAGGTTATGGGTATCCAGTTTGGGCCTTTGTCAAAACAGAAGGAATGAGAAGAAAGAGCACCAAGACTACCAGTGAGGGCAAGAAGCATGACAGACTCAAGAATATGGTTATCCCATATGTAGCTGGGGTGTCTGAGAAACTCAAAAGGATTTTTAATAAACATCACATCCCTGTCTGCTTTAAACCCAGCAACACACTGAGGCAACAACTGGTTCACCCCAAAGACCCAACGCCTAAACACAAGATGGACAACATTGTGTACGCAGTCCAGTGCAATGAGGAATGCTCAGAACTGTGTATCGGCGAAACAAAACAACAACTACAGCAGCGTATGGCTCAGCATAGAAGAGCCAAAACCTCTGGTCAAGATTGAGCCGTATACTTACATCGAAAAGAAACAGGTCACACCTTTGAAGACAGTCAAGTACGTGTTTTGGATAAGGAGGCCGATTGGTACAAACGAGGTGTGAAGGAGGCCATCTACGTAAAAATGGAGAAGCCAAGCTTGAATAGAGGCCGGGGGGGGGGGGGGGGGGGGGGGTTAGACATCTATTGTCTGCCACATACAATGCTGTCTTGACACCTTTTTCTGGGAAGTCTTTATCACCTACTGACTCCAATTAGGATAATGGGATCAACACCTTTGACCCCATGCTGGGTATAATGACCTCTGACCCCATGCTGGGTATAATTACCAGATGTTGATTCAGTTACATATTTATTCCCAGAGAATTCTTGTACAGTCACTCAGAATTGAGAAAGCTCGTTGGAAGAACGAGTGAAACGTTTTCAAGAAATCTACAGTACGTCCAGTTGCCTTGATTTATTCTTTACAGATATACCATAACCTGGATAAATGAGAACCTTCACAGACAATAATAGGACATGTTCTATTTTTTTGTGGAACGGACATGTGGACATATACGGAAACAGAATGCATACGGAGTAACTTCTGTTTGTTTGTTTTTGCGGACCCATTGAAATTAATGGTACGGCATATGGTCCGCAAAAAAAACGGAACGAACACAAAAAGAAAATATGTTCGTATGCATGAGCCCTAAGTTTGAATTTCATTTACTTTCTTTTGCGGCAATGGATGGGTTTGCTATGGGCAGGTTTGGGACCATACACCCCAGCTGCCTAATGGCATGCTGGCATTTTAGTGGGCCCATACCAGGGACAGGATCCCTTTAAAACCGTAGTGAAGGTCTGCAGAAAGAATAGACATTCTGCTATTTAAAATCTTCAACACAGGTCAGATTTTATTTTATTTCTTTTGCAGCATATGGATCAAATTTTTTAAAAGTTTATTCATAACTGCATATTTTCTTCATGCAAATCCGTCTGGAAAATCCCCACGGCATCCACTATGCGTGAAGATAACCTAAAAGAAGATCCTATTTGGATGAAGATCAGAGGGTTGTACTTTGACCCGTTCTTCAGAATGACGACCACGTTTTGGTATAGAAAAAAAGTGCACAGTTGCAATTTTTGTTAAGGTAAAACAGCAATTGTGATACGGCACGTAGAAGTGTGATTGTGTTCGCCTTCGCACAGCACAGGTCGCCCATCTTGCCCTGTATGAAGCGTGCTCCATGCTGTGCCGCTGTAAAAGATTTTATAAAGTAAAAGTGTATTTTGTTTAATGCCCCTTTAATTTGGCGCCTGGTGCTGTATAATTGCTAGATGCAGAAGCAAAAGACATTGGTGGTTGTTTGTGACAGAGAATAAATTATAAGATCAGCAGGTGAATCTAAATTTATAAGGAATACTATCCGAGTACTCTTGGCAAAACGCTTACCTTTTTCCATTATGTAATTGGTTTGTCTCACGTGTGGGGTCATTGAAGGTCAACAGGAGGAAGTACAATGGAAGGACAGTCTCTCATCCACCTTATGAGGACACGGTGTTACTCCTTGCAGCCTAAAACATTATTTTGTCTTGAGTTGGAAGACTGAAAGCTAAGCTGCCTGTAATTCAATGCCATTTGGGAAATACGTCCTTTACAGTAGCCAGGCCGTACCCCCATTGACCTTCTAGTCAAGTCAATAATGCTATTGGTGAAGGAAACGGAGGGGGATGGTACAGGAATCTGTAACCAAAGTATACTATGGGACTGAGCTCTCCTGAAATCGGTTTTAGTAAATGTTTGTGCAGTGACCCAGTAGATCAGACCAGAACTGTTTGCCAAGAGTTACGGTAATGTTAAAAGCACTCATTTCTTTATGCACTGTGTATCCCAAATGGTTGTGTATGGACAACAAACAGTTAACTCTGGGAGTCTTTAGCCTAGTTTCCAGGATAATGGGCTAGTCCTGTCCCCTGGCTAGTGTGAGTCTTAGTTGAGCAGAGCTAAAGACAAGAGCTGTATGTGTTAGCTCCTCCCAAGTAGTTCCAAAGAGAAGCCTCATCCAGGAAACACAATTCCTGAGACTGAAAAGCTGCCAGAGAAGAACGTAACTGAGATAATACCCTGAGAGAAAGAGACATTTACAGAAGGTTTAGAACCATCGAGGTTGTGCAGAATTCAGACAGTTTATGGCAGTAAGACTTTACTGCTGTGAGAAGGATATATTGTTTCTGTGCCCGCAACACTATGATACGGACTGGACATCTGCATCCGAGATCTGCACCCCGCACCCTGGGAACTGCAGATGGAGTTAACGAGAGCAGAACTGCACACGTGTGGTTATTTGGGAAGATTGCAATGTAAACGTAGAGTGAGACTCTGCCTATACACACCTATTTAGACAAGCCTACTCTGTAACATACTCCTGAACTATGCCTGTTGTTGCTGTATGAACTACTACTCCCATTATAAATTCAGTAAAGATAGACTTTATTTGTTGCAACCACATGGGCCTGGTCGTTAACTCCACAGTCCGTCTGCTGGCCTCTACATCTGACCTCAAGGGCACCCACCTAACACCAAGCACGAGCCCCAATATCAGGGTGTGCCCCAAGGTAAGAAAAGGTTCCCCCTCCATTCACTGCATGGCCCCGGGGAGCATTGGAGGGAGGAGAGCCACCGTGAATCAAGTACTACTCTTGTCAGGACCACGACTACCACTCTCCTGCTCCCAACTCTCCCCTTACTGGTCACTGCACTTAAAGGGTTTCAACCACCAGATTTAGACCTAATTAGCTGTCAGACACTAGCGATCTGCTAGTGTCTGCTCCACCTAACCATGCTATTGTAATTCCTTTCTCTGCAGCGGTTACCCTAAAAAACGTACTTTTATTGGTATGCAAATGAGCCTCTAGGTGCTATGGGGGCGTCTTTTCAGCACCTAGAGGCTCCGTCCACTCACCATTTCTGCCGCCCAGCGCGCTCCAGCCCGCCCCTCTCCTTGCGCAGTGAAGATGCCGGCGCAGGGAGACAGTCACTGCGCCTGCGCCGAATACAGAAGCACACGGCGCAGGCGCGAGAATTCGGCCGAGATGGAGAGAAGTAGGCTGTCAATCTAGAGGAGAGGGGCGGGCTGGAGCGCACTGGACGGCAGAAATAGTGAGTAGACGGAGCCTCTAGGTGCTGAAAAGACACCCCCATAGCACCTAGAGGCTCATTTGCATACCAATAAAACTACGTTTTTTAGGGTAACCGCTGCAGAGAAAGGAATTACAATAGCATGGTTAGGTAGAGCAGACACTAGCAGATCGCTAGTGTCTGACAGCTAATTAGGTCAAAATCTGGTGGTAGAAACCCTTTAAATTCCCTCTGTCCTGTGTCATTCGTCTGCTACTCCTCCTAGAAATGTATGAACAAATTGACAACAGGTGGTTACCATTTTCCTCGTCAATAGGGTACCCATACGTGGACAGAATGTGTAGCGATAAACCCTGTTGACAAGGAGAAGGGTAAAATCCAGATGTCAGTTTTGGTTGTACATTTCCAGTAGGAATAACAGAGGAACTACACAATGTACAATTCTAAGATAGTGTGCTCCAGAATTGTTTTTCTTTTAACACTAGAATTACACATACTTACCATGTATGCAATAAACCATATAATCATAAGTAGATTGGTGTGTATTTTTCGGGAGTTTTCCAAATGGAGAATTGCTGACTTTCTATATCAAGTAGTAGGATACTTGGATCTACTTGAGGATAACTACGTAAGACCATTTTTAAGATCTCTTTCATATCTGCAGTTTCTGTAAAAAATGCACAGCTTAGTGCATTATTTTATCCAGCAAAATGATGGACGCCATGATGGAAACCAGGCAGACCCCATTATAGTGCATTGGGTGCCATTGATATCTGTCGTAGGACAGAGCAGAACAACTTGATGATAATGTCTGTAAAGCGCTGCGGAATATAGTAGCGTTATATAAGCGTGTAAAATAAATAAATAAATATATTGTTACTTAAAGGGGTTTTCCAGGCTGGGACTGGACACACCATAGAGCGTCTCATATAGCCAGGGCTGGCCTTAGGGGTGTGTATGATCTGTGCAGTCACACAAGAGGCACCTGCTATCTCTCCGCTGAATTGGAAGCAACCAATAGCCTGGCCCTCAGGGATTATGAAAACCACAAATCTTGATATTCATAGATTACTTCAAGGGGTTGTGACACCATTACATGTATTTTACTATAACTCAACATGAAAAAGTAGTTACTGCTTGGTGGCCATTCATTTCTATAGGGCTGAGCTGCCTGCCTAGGCCATGTGACCAATGACATCAGAAAAGCTGTGAAAAGCCCGCGGTGCTCCTGTGAGCGCTGGTGCCGTCTCAAACAGATGATCGGCGGGGGTCCCGTGTGTCGGACCCCTACAATCAGATACTGATGACCTATCCAGGTCTCAGAAAACCCCCTTTAAGCTCATCTACGCACCATTTCACTTAAACACTACAATAGCTATTCATATCAATTAGGGATCATGTACACGAACATATTTTTTTTTTGCGGCCCGTATGCGGAACCATTCACTTCAATGGGTCCGGCAAAAAAATCGGAAATGACTCAGTGTGCATTCCATTGGTCTGCATGGCTCTTCCGCAAAAAAGATAGAACATGTCCTATTCTTGTCCGTTTTGCGGACAAGGATAGGCATTGTTACAATGGAGCCGCAAAAAATAAAAATAAAAAGGGATGCAATACGGATGTCACACAGACGTCATCTGATCGCAAAATACATACGGTCGGTCGTATGCATGAGCTCTTACCCTGTGGATGGGAATGACTGCTGATCAACCTGCACGGAGTATAATATTTCCGTTCATATAAGCGAATGATAATTCCGCAGTGAGCGCTATATTCACGGTTGTATTTAAGGTCTTTGGCGGCCTCAGGGAATTATTAACAAAAGGAACATCTCTGCAATATTAAATATTAACAGAACTCTGGCTATCTCCTTCAAAAGAGGGACGGCGTGCCTCCTGGCTGCCGCAGACGCTGCTTCTGTATCACAATGAGAGATTTTCAAGCTAATCATGTTTTTGCATTTAGTGAAATGATAGAGCGCGTCCCAGTGGGAAGCGCACAAGTCCCCGCACCCCCGAGGCTTTTATGACATTAATTCTGAATAAATGTACACCAAGTGTGTGTGTGTTTTCTTTTCTCCACATGCCTTTCCTGCTTGTCTAGATTTGTGTGCACCACAGTTGGGATTAGAAGTGACAGCACAAGGGACATCAAGAGTTAATTTACTCTGAGACAGAAATCGGGCCCCTTAGGCTTTATGTACACAGCTCCATGCAAGCGCCTAGTTGTAATATACCAACCTATAAGACGTCTGCAGGACTTTACTGTCCCTCCGGGTGCCTCGGATAGTGTCCCTGCATAGTCTGACACTATTCAATCAGTGTTGCCTATGTCAGGCTGTACAGGGACACCCCCTACGAGCTTGCGCTTCTGGAGCTTCTATTCTTATGACTCAATTATTCCTTCTAGAAGTTATGAATAAATTGCTAGCAGTTTGCAATGAAGGTCCAGATGGGTGTTACCAGTTAAGGGTGTGTTCCTGCACAGTCTGACATTAACTAATCAGTACTGCCATTGTCAGACTGTGCAGGGACATACCCCCAACTGGTAACACCCAGCTGGACCTTCATTGCAGACTTCTAGTAATTCATTCATAACTTCTAGCAGGAATAAAAAAGGAATGACACAACATATTAGAGTCATAAGAATAGATGCTTCAGAATTGTTAGTACGACAGACATGTCGGGAGAGTTTGCAGGTCTTCTTCAATACGAGTCCAACTAAAACATATTTGCCATATTTTGGAGATATTCTCCCCTAGAACCAGTCTAGATATGTTACATAGTTACATAGTTGTTAAGGTTGGAAAAAGACAAAAGTCCATCAAGTCCAACCTGTAATCCTGCTATATTGATGCACGGAACAAATCCCTGGATCAATGTCGATCTTCCTTTTAAAAAGGGGTTGGGCCAAAGGGAAAGGATGTATAGAACAAGATTTCTATACATTGTCATTAGAATCAATATTATTTTAAATAAAAAATTATTCTAAACCTTTTTTGAGGCCATCTCCTGTATTTGCCCTGACCAGCTCCTGCGACTATTTCAGAGATTCACAGCCGTTACTGTAAAGAATGCTGTCGCCTCTCATGACTGAATCTTTTTTTCTCCAGGCGTAGGGAGTGGCCCCTTGTTTTTTGAGGGGGTTTAACACGGAATAGCTTCCCTTGATATTTTTTGTATGGTCCGTTTATACACTCACCTAAAGAATTATTAGGAACACCATACTAATACGGTGTTGGACCCCCTTTTGCCTTCAGAACTGCCTTAATTCTACGTGGCATTGATTCCACAAGGTGCTGATAGCATTCTTTAGAAATGTTGGCCCATATTGATAGGATAGCATCTTGCAGTTGATGGACATTTGAGGGATGCACATCCAGGGCACGAAGCTCCCGTTCCACCACATCCCAAAGATGCTCTATTAGGTTGAGATCTGGTGACTGTGGGGGCCATTTTAGTACAGTGAACTCATGGTCATGTTCAAGAAACCAATTTGAAATGATTCGAGCTTTGTGACATGGTGCATTATCCTGCTGGAAGTAGCCATCAGAGGATGGATACATGTTCTCATTCTGTTTACGCCAAATTCGGACTCTACCATTTGAATGTCTCAACAGAAATCGAGACTCATCAGACCAGGCAACATTTTTCCAGTCTTCAACAGTCCAATTTTGGTGAGCTTGTGCAAATTGTAGCCTCTTTTTCCTATTTGTAGTGGAGATGAGTGGTACCCGGTGGGGTCTTCTACTGTTGTAGCCCATCCGCCTCAAGGTTGTGCGTGTTGTGGCTTCACAAATGCTTTGCTGCATACCTCGGTTGTAACGAGTGGTTATTTTAGTCAACGTTGCTCTTCTATCAGCTTGAATCAGTCGGCCCATTCTCCTCTGACCTCTAGCATCCACAAGGCATTTTTGCCCACAGGACTGCCGCATACTGGATGTTTTTCCCTTTTCACACCATTCTTTGTAAACCCTAGAAATGGTTGTGCGTGAAAATCCCAGTAACTGAGCAGATTGTGAAATACTCAGACCGGCCCGTCTGGCACCAACAACCATGCCACGCTCAAAATTGCTTAAATCCCCTTTCTTTCCCATTCTGACATTCAGTTTGGAGTTCAGGAGATTGTCTTGACCAGGACCACCCCCCTAAATGCATTGAAGCAACTGTCATGTGATTGGTTGACTAGATAATTGCATTAATGAGAAATAGAACAGGTGTTCCTAATAATTCTTTAGGTGAGTGTATATTTGTACAGGTTAATCATGTCCCCACTTAGACATCTTTTTTTAAGGCTAAACAAATTCAGTTAATTTAATCTTTGCTCATAACTAAGATCTTCTAGGCCCTTTATGAGTTTAGTTGCTCTCTTCTGTACTTTTCTCACTCCAGGGCATCCTTTTTATGGACTTGTTCCCAGAACTGAACTTCATATTCCAGTTGAGGCCGCACCAACGCTTTGTATAGTGGCAATATTACATCCCTGTCCCACAAGTCCATACCTTTTTTAATACAAGACAAAATTCTGTGGGCCTTTGATGCAGCTGACTGGCATTGCATGCCGTTATTTAGTCTATGATCCTTCTCAACAAGTGACTCTCCCAGTTTTACTCCCCCTAGGACATATGCTGCATGCAGATTATTAGCCTCCAAGTGCATAACGTTACATTTATCTACATTGAACCTAATTTGCCAAGTGGAGGCCCAAGCAGTAAGTTTGTCCAAGTCAGCTTCTAACTTATTACCATCTTCCATAGACGGGACTGTATTACAAAGTTTGGTGTCATCTGCAAAAAATAGGAACAGCACTATTAATCCCATCCTCTATGTCATTAATGAAATAAGTTTAAAAATAGCGGACCCAGCACTGAACCTTGAGGTACACCACTTATAACGGGGACCATTCAGAGTAGGAATCATTGACTACAACTCTTTGGATACGATCGTGAAGCCAATTTTCAATCCAATACAAATTACTTTTTCTAAACCAATATACCTCAATTTACCCATTAGTCGTCCGTGTGGGACAGTATTAAATGCCTTTGCAAAGTCTAAAAACACAATGTCGACAGCCTTCCCTCTGTCCAGGCTTCTACTCACCTCCTCATAAAACAAATCAGGTTAGTCTGACAGCTTCTGTTCTTAGTAAAACCATGTTAGCTATCACCTATTATATTATTGTCAGTTACATAATCCTGTATTTAGTCCCGTAGAAGGCCCTCAAACATTTTTTCCACTATGGATGTTAAGCTTACTGGGCTATAATTTCCTGGTGAAGACCTAGCACCCTTTTTGAAAACGGGCACCACATTCGCCTTGCGCCAGTCTCTTGGTACAATGCCTGTGATTAAAGAATCTGTAAATATTATGAACAGAGGCAAAGCAATGACTGAACTAAGCTCCTTTAGAACTCTAGGGTGTAATCCATCTCGACCTGGGGCCTTGTTCACTTTTACCATATTAAGGACCATATCTACAGTCAGCCAGGTAAGTATGTTATTTGAGGTATTTACACCCTCATGAGATGCCCTCTCTTCTTTTCTATATACAGAGCTAAAAAGAAAAAACATTTAGGAGCTCTGTCTTCTCTTGATCCCCAGTGACCAAACACCCCGTTACCGTCAGTTAGGGGCCCTACATGTTCTGACCTTGTTTTTTATTTTATTTATGTATTTGAAGAATGTTTTGAGGTTGGTCTTACTTCCATTGGCCACCTGTATTTCATTGTATATTTTCGCTGATTTTATTACCCCCTTACATAATGTATTTAGTTCTTTATACTTTTTAAAGGCTACATCTGACCCCTCCGATTTGTATTTCTTAAAGGCCCTCTTTTTCTCCCTTGATGCTTTAAGGCTCTGTTCACATTTAGTTGTTTGGTTTATGTTCAGCATATGCGCCAGGAAAATCTCCTGGTCTCATGGAGATGTACATACCCGACATATGTCATGGTATACCAGCACAGATAAAAAAAATGTGACGTACATTTTAGTGACGCTGTTTTATACATGTTTAGTATATACACACACACTGGCATATACACCAAAAGGTTTTTAGCTGCATACACTGTACATACACCTTCTGAGACACAGCGTGAACACGGCCTACAATGTATATCCTCCTTTGTACCTCCTTGGCTGTTCAGTTGGCTCCTTATGTTTCTAATTGTTCTTTACATTTTCTTTTTTTTTAGTAAGAAGTTGGATGGAGAAGCTTAAAGATAAGGTAAATCCCATATCTAAACTGTATATCCTAATTCATTCTAAGTGTTAAAGGGATACGCCTTATACAAGAGCCTTCCTGTGATTCGGCATCTAATATTCCAGAGGTTCTTATAGCACGTGTTTGCTGCATACACCCCATATAATAATTTGGTATCACAGAAGATCAGGATTTATCCAATGGTTCATTATGATACCCCTCTGGTTAATAAATGTTATGTGAGCGTATGGGGGAAACTGCTATAAAGGAAAACTGGCTTGGTTGCCCCTAGCAACCAATCAGATTCCACCTTTCATTTCTCAGAGCTCCTTTGGAAAATGAAAGGTGGACTCTGATTGGTTGCTAGGGACAACTAAGCCAGTTCTACTGTACACCAGTTTTGATAAATCTCCCCTTATGTCTTTTATGTAAGTATAAATCCCGCCACATATGAGGGTCTGTTCTCAGAATAGTCCCACAAAAATCAGAACTGCTGGCAAGTATTAAATGGTGCACCCACTACAGATGCTTTTTAAAGGGGTTGCCCAAGATTTTGATATATTGATGGCCTGTCCTCAGGATAGGTCATGCATATCAGATCAACGAGGGTCTGACTCCCACCACCCCCATCAATCAGCTGTTTAAAGAATTAGCGGCGCTCATGTCAGTTCTGCTTCAGAGTTACCTGTGCGCTGTCTCGTTGGCAGCGGTTGCTCAGCGTTAATACAACTGCCTGACCCATTCACTTCAGTGGGACAGGCAGTTGTAATTTCACTGCGCTCCCTCTACAGGTACTTTTACGCTGCCACCCACAGGCGATTTTGAAACGGAAGCAGTACTCATCTGAGCGCCACTACGCCTTCAAACAGCTGATCGGCAGGGGTGCGGGGAGTCAGACCCCCGCTGATCTGATATTGATGACCCAACCTGAGGAGAGGTCATCAATGTCTTAGTACTGCACAGCCCCTTTTAATACCAGTATGGCTAGTTTTACTCCAGCGTTATTACTTCTGGCAGGCTGTACCGGCAGAGAACAGCCTGCTGGAACTTTCTAGATCCGGCTCTGCTGGATGTTACCGCAATGCCCGCCGGCCCCATTGACTATAATGGGGTTTGTGGAGATCTGGCTGTTGCATGTGCGCTTGGCAGCTGAAGACATCTGTATTGGTCCCATGTTCATAGGTGCCTGCATTACTGAGTAAAATGATGTTTTAATATATGCAAATGAGCCTCTAGGAGCAACGGGGGCGTTACCATTACAACTAAAGGCTCTCTGCAACTCCTCTCCACTTTGATTGACAGGACTAGGTTTGATAATGTTTACACTGACTGGTCCTATTAATCAAAGTGCAGAGGGCACAGCAGTTGCAGAGAGAGAAAAGCCTCTAGGTGTAATGGTAACACCCCCGTTGCTCCTAGAGGCTCATTTGCATATATTAAAACATAATTTTTTTAGCAATGCGGACACATATGAACATGGGACCAACACAGATGCCTTCGGCTGCCAAGCGCACATGTAACAGGTCAGTAAGTGTCATAGGTACAAAACTGCTGACAGATGCCCTTTAAATGCAATATAAAATACATGTTTTTATAGATAAGATTTGAGCCCATGATTCTGTATTCTTATTTATTGAGTAGCAGCGCTTTCAATGTTTTTATTTCATATTATGTTGTTACCTTGAGTCAGTGTTTGAAGCCAAGGACGAAAGGGAAATCCTCACTCAGAAATTCATGTGGAGGACACAGACATGCCTCTTGTGCACTGGGAGTGGGACGAGGAGAGATGCTGCGGATGCATCAAATGTGAGGAGCAGCATAAACCTAGAGAGACAAGAGAAGACGTGCCAGTTTAAACTAAAAAGGCCCAAACTCAGTGATGATAAGTTCCTTAAAGGGGTTTTCTGCAAGTAAAATATTGATGACCTACCCTCAGGATCTGATTTGTGGAGATCCGACTAACGGCACCCCTGCCGATCAGCTGTTTGAAGAGGCCATGGGGCTCCGAGGAGCGCTCTGGCCTTTTTGTAGGCCAATGATGTCCCGTTCATCAGTCACATGGCCTATGTGCAGCTCAGACCTATTCAAATGAGTGGGCCTGAGTTGTAATACCAAGCACAGCCACTATCCAGCCACTCTATAACGGTCAAGCCTTTTTCGGGTACTCTTAGCAATAGACTGAATTAAATGGGAAAATTAATGTAGTCACCACTAGAAGGAGTTTAAGAGCTTACTGTTGACATAAAACAGTGTACAGTACACTGCTGAGCGCCCTCTAGTGGTGGTGGCAGGCACCCAGAAATGTATTATATATGTCCTTGTGGGGGATTCGGAGCGCTGTATAAGGAGAATGGAGATCCGATTGGAATAGATATATTAAGAAATGAATCAAGAATTTCCTTCTTATAAGAGTCTGCAAAGAAAAGCAAAATCCTAAAGACATTGCGTTCTGTAATCTCTCCCTATGTTATACTCGTAGCAGCGTGCCTGTTGTTTTCCCGTACAATCTATCAATGCAAGGAGCTGACAGCCCCTGCTTTATAATTATACAATCAGCACCAGTTCATTTTGGTGCAGTGCAGATTAATTGACACTGATTTATGGAACTGGACACTGAGAAGAATCAGATCTCAGAGGCTGAAGATGAGAACGTTCCAGCATTTCCACCAGCAAGACACTGAACGTGACGGATCAAGTTCTACAAATAATCGTAATCCACTCATAGAGATATTAATATTTATAGCAGAAGATAAATATTTACTTCCTGACATATGTTGTTTGGTGCTTACAGGTTTACATTATTGCTACAGATGCCATTGTGGATTTACACTGCTGGAGACAAGATCTGACAGAAATGAGAGATAGAGAGAGAGAAAGATAGATAGATATGAGCTAAATAGATAGATAGATATGGGATAGATAGTTAGATATGGGATAGTTAGATAGATATATAGATATGAGATAGATACGAGATAGATAGATAGATAGATAGATAGATAGATAGATAGATAGATAGATATGGGGTAGATAGATAATTAGATATATAGATATTAGATAGATAGATAGATAGATAGATATTAGATAGATAGATATGGGATAGATAGTGTGACACAGCGAGGGGTTTTGTCTGGGAAGGCAGGTATATTCCTCCCAACATGTGCGGCTTGGTTGGTTTCCAGCCAGGTGCGGTCAAATACCGGACCGGAGTTTAAGTGCCAGTCCGGGTTTTGTCAGCACCTGGCTGTCCTTAAATAGGCAGCTGGGCTCAGCAGCTGAGTCTCTGTGTTGGCATCTGAGGTTTTGTGCCAGACTGGAGGGCTGAGACCCATGTGCAGGTGGAACAGGCCCCCTAAAGCCTTCTGTGGACTACTGGAGGCAGAACTGCCAACATGGTGACTTGTGCAATATGGACTTTCCATTTGTGTGTGAATTAACACCAAAGACTGCAAAGTGACGTGTCGTTTTGGGCAACTGCCACAAGTGTGAATAAACACTGAAGTTTGAGTTAAAAACTTGTATTTTGCCTCTGTACTGCGTCCGCTTACCCTACCAGAGCGAAACCTCACAATTGTGGAGGATGCGGGCAAGCGTAGTGAGGCTAGCGTGAAGGCCAAAATATGTTTGGTTTTTTTTCTGGGCACGGTTGTATGTCTTACATCAAACCAGCGAGATTACAACTCGTGTCCCTCGACAAAATGGAAGCTGTCATGAAAGCCCTTGTGGAGGCTAACCTGCAGCAGCGGGAGGCTAATAAGCAGCAGCAAGAAACAAACCAGCTGCTGTTGCAGCATGTGATGGCTTTACAGGCGGCAGGAGCATCCCAGAGCGTCCACGATGCCCGGAAAGCGGTCTGTGCGGTGATCCCCAAGATGACCCCCTCAGATGACGTTGAAACCTATCTGGCGGTGTTTGAAAAGGTGGCCGTGAGGCAGAAGCTACCCCGAGATCAATGGACTGAGGTCGTCGCTCCGTTTCTGGCATCCGGACCTCAGCAGGTGTATTTTGACTTACCGGACGATCAAGCGGCCGATTACCCGACAGTAAAGCGTGAGATTCTGGCAAGACTGGGGGTGAATGTGTTGGTCCGGGCCCAGCGGGTGCATCAGTGGGAGTTTAACCCGGCTGAACCCGCGAGACCTCAGTATCATGATCTATTACACCTGTTGCAAAAATGGCTGCAGCCTGACGTGCTGAGTTTCACTGCTATGCTGAACCGTCTGTTGGCTGATGTATTCTGGAGGACTTTGCCATACCCTCTCCAGCACTGGATCGGCCAGGTGTCTCCTGGTAATGCCCTTGAGATGGTGGACCTGGTGGAACGCTATGAGGCTACCAGGAATCTACAGGGGGGTTCTTTTGGGAGTGGGGCAGTCAAACTCTGGAAATCTCCACCCCAGGCCCGGCGACTTGTGCCAACAAAAGCCGCCTGGGATGTACCCCATACGGACCCGGCTCCGATAGTCTGCTGGCGGTGCCAGGAGCCTGGCCACGTAAGGGCTGACTTTCCCCATCGGGGTGAGCCCGTGGACACTAACTATGGCTACCGCCACTCTGGCGGTGGTGTTGCTGGGCTTAGGGAGTCTGGTGTCCCTGGTAAGGGCTACACTGGTACGGCCCGCTGAGTATACTGGCCGGAAAGTCGGGGTAATGTGTATTCATGGAGACTTAAAAGACTACCCCACGCTATGGTGTCTCTATCCACGGTTACCGGTAGGTGGACCCACGAGGTGGCCGTCGCCACCAATCTACACTGTGAAGTAATAATAGGGAGAGACTTCCCGGGCTTCTCGGCACTGTGGCCTGCTACGAGAATTACCAATACCAATGAGACAGGGGTAACCCTAGCAGAGTGGCCCTGCTCAGGGGGGAGACCAGAACCCTGGGAACCTGAGACCAAAGGGCCGGCGGTAGGTGTGACCGCCACTTCGGTGAAAGAGGGGGAGACAGCCCTGCTAAGTGTGATGGTGGGAAACATTGAGGACTTGCCGCCGGGTCCTGAATTGGCAGACCTCAATGTCTCCAGGGATAATTTTGGTACCGCCCAACGTCGGGACCCAACCCTATCCCGAGCCTGGGAAAATGTGTTAATAGTAGATGGTGAACCACAACAACCTGGGGCAAAGTTAGTGTTTCCCCGTTTTGTGGTTCATCGGGATATGTTGTATCGGGTAAACCAACTACGGGGTGAGCCTATTGAACAGTTGGTGGTCCCCAAGGCTTATCGCAAACTCATGTTAGATCTAGCCCACCAACGCATTCTCGGGGGTCACCTGGGGCTGCAGAAACTCAGGATCGTATTCTACAGCGGTTTTACTGGCCCGGCATATTCAGAGAGGTGGAATAGTTTTGTAAATCTTGCCCTACCTGCCAGATAACTAGCCCCCAGCCACATTTCCGTAGTCCCCTAGTAACTCTCCCGATTATCGAGGTACCGTTTGACCAAATAGCTATGGATCTTATAGGCCCAGTACCGAAGTCCGCTAGAGGGCATCAACACATCTTAGTCATCCTAGACTACGCCACTCGGTACCTGGAGGCGGTGCCACTGCGACATACCTCGGCCAAACTCATAACTTAGGAGTTAATAGAGATGTTTTCCCGAGTAGGACTACCTAAAGAGGTTCTGACCGACCAAGGGACCCCTTTTATGTCCAAGGTGATGAGGGAACTCTGTAAGTTGCTGCACATAAAACTACGGACGTCCGTTTACCATCTGCAAACGGACGGTCTAGTAGAAAGGTTTAACCAAACATTAAAAAATATGTTGAAAAGGGTAGTGTCTAAAGACTAAAGAAAGGGAAGGACTGGGACCTCCTTCTGCCCTATCTCATGTTCGCAGTTCGAGAGGTACCCCAGGCCTCTACTGGGTTCTCGCCCTTCGAACTGCTATATGGCAGACACCCTCGCTGTCTCTTGGACGTGGCCAAAGAGGCGTGGGAACAACAACCCATTCCACATAAAAGTTTAATTGAGTACGTTACCCAGATGCAAGATCGGATAGAGACAGTGTTGCCCCCTGTTAGGGAGCATATGCAGGCAGCTCGGGTGTGGATATTTAACCCGGGTGATCGGGTTTTGGTTCTGGTGCCGACTGTGGACAGTAAATTCCTCGCTAGGTGGCAGGGGCCCTCCGAGGTACTCAAGAAAATTGGAGATGTAAACTACAGGGTACACCAGCCAGGGCGGCGAAAGCTGGAGCAGGTTTACCATGTGAATTTACTCAAACGGTGGAAAGATAGGAAAACCTGTACAGAAGACAGCCTGTGTCGGGTTTTCTAAGAGAAGAGGTTCCGGCCCTTCTGTCTGATTCAAGAGAAGCAGCTGCCACGGTAAAAATTGCTGACAGCCTCTCCTCTAAACAGACTCAGGAGGCCAGGGAGTTTGTTAGTCAGAACACTGATGTATTCTCGGACCTCCCTGAACGCACTTCCATAATCCAGCATGACATTGTCACTGAGCCTCAGGCAAAAGTCCGGTTAAAACCATACCGGGTAACCAAAGCTCAGCGATAAGCCATCTCAGAGGAGGTACAGCTAATGTTGAAGCTAGACCTCATTGAGGATTCAAAAAGTGAGTGGGCTAGTCCTATAGTATTGATACCCAAGCCGGACGGGACGTTTCGGTTTTGTAACGACTTTCGTAAACTTATCGACGCGTATCCAGTGGCGCATCCAGAGCCTGGTCTCGTGAGGGGCACTTCCAGATTATTTTCTGTCTGCCGCCACAAAACAATGGTGCTTATAGAACAGACTACACAGTGTAGAGGTATACTGTATATTGTGTGGCACAGTGTATGCTATATGTGTATAACAAACATATTTCACATGAAAACTTACCATTACTTGGCTTGGCCCTTGAGGATCTCGGACACCACTTCAAACTTTGGCTGGGGGGCTCGCTGGAGCTGATGTTGTGTTTTATCCTAATGGGAAAGATTTCATAATAAGGATTTGGAGAAGGGGAAGAAGGATAGCAGATCAGAGAGAGGCTGGTGCTGCTACTAGGGGGTCATACCATGGGGGAGTAATAAAGCCCAACATAATGCCCCCCCAGTAGAAATAATTCTCCTTATAATGTGACAGTGCAAAAAATACCCCCTTGTAATGCCCCCAGGTGAGCTAATGTCCCCATAGTGCCCCCATAATGTGCCAGTATAAAATACCCCTATATAGTGCCCCCATAGTGCTCCTCTCCCCCCTTCCTTCTAGTGCCCCCCATAATGTACCAGTATAAAATGGCCCATATATAGTGAGGCAGTAGATGCCCTCAGTGTCCCCCATAATTTGCAAGTATAAAATACCCCTTCTTAGTGCCCCCCGTAGATGACCCCATAGTACTCCTTTCCCCCATTCCCCATAGTACCCACCATAATGTGTCCCAGTATAAAATGCTACTGTACAGAGCCCCCCATATAAAATACCCCTTCTTTGTGGCCTCAGTAGATGCCTCTATAGTGCCCACCAATAATGTGCCAGTAATAAGTGCCCCCAATAATGTGCCAGTAAAATGTGCCCCCATAGATGCCCCCCAAACATGAGCCAGTAATAAGAACCCCCCCATCATGTGCAAGTAATAAAAGCACCCCCATCATGTGCCAGTAATAAGCACCCCCATCATGTGCCAGTAATAAGCACCCCCCATCATGTGCCAGTAACAAGAACCTCCCCCAATGTGCCAGTAACAAGAGCCCCCCCCAATGTGCCAGTAACAAGAGCCCCCCCAATGTGCCAGTAACAAGAGGCCCCTCCCAATGTGCCAGTAACAAGAGGCCCCCCACAATGTGCCAGTAACAAGAGGCCCCCCACAATGTGCCAGTAACAAGAGGCCCCCCCCAATGTGCCAGTAACAAGAGGCCCCCCACAATGTGCCAGTAACAAGAGACCCCCCCAATGTGCCAGTAACAAGAGGCCCCCCATAATGTGCCAGTAACAAGAGGCCCCCCCCACCAATGTGCCAGTAAAACTTGTATATATAAAAAAAAAAAAAAAACACTTATACTTACCTCCATGTCAGGGATGCAGGCCTCTTCCGGCCTGTGTCCCGCGCTGTATGGTTCAGGCGGCGCGATGACGTCATTGCGCCGCCTGCGCCCGCCTCTGATAGGCTGCTGGCACTAGGCTGACAGCCTATCAAAGGAAGGGGAAGGGACACGCCTCTCCCTCCCCTGCCCCACAGCACAGGCATCTGTATCGCTGTCCTGAGGACGGCGATACAGATCACTATGGAGATGAGCGCTTCCACAATGGAAACGCTCATCTCCCTGTGCCCTGCCGCCGCCGCCCCCCACTTCTGAGCAGCTCGGGGGGGGGGGCAATTGCCCCGTTGCCCCCCCACTGGATCCACCAGTGCGCGTATCACATGCCCCGGGTGGATGAGCTAGTCGAAAGGTTAGGAGAAGCACAGTACTTTTCTGTTTTGGACCTCACGAAAGGGTACTGGCAGGTGCCCTTAATAGTGGCTGTTAAAGAGAAAACTGCCTTTGTCACACCTGAGGGGCTGTATCACTATAAGGTGTTACCCTTTGGTCCAAATGGCGCCCCCGCCACTTTTCAGCGACTTATGGACATTGTGCTTCGTCCACATCATCAGTATGCTTCGGCTTACCTGGACAATATTGTCATCCACAGTACCGACTGGGAAAGTCACCTACCCAAAGTGCAGGCTGTGGTGGACTCCCTTCGGAATGCTGGACTAACCGCTAACCCGAAAAAATGTGCGATAGGGTTAGAGGAGACTAAGTACCTGGGTTATGTCATTGGGCGCGGAGTCATCAAACTCCAAGTAAATAAAATAGAGGCATTAAGAAATTGGCCCTGACCTGTCACCACTAGGCAAGTAAAGTCATTCCTGAGAATAGTGGGTTATTACATGGGGTTTGTTGCCCACTTTGTCACGGTGGCCGTGCCATTGACAGGGCTCTTGAAGGGACACAAGTCAGTGATGGTTCGCTGGGATGATCGGGCGGAGGAGGCTTTCTCTGCTTTGAAGTCGGCCTTGTGTGGGTCCCCGGTTTTGGTGATGCCCGACTTCAAAAGGGAGTTTATAGTACAGACCGATGCCTCCGAAGTAGGCCTCGGTGCTGTACTGTCTCAGGAAGTCAACGGGGAGGAGCATCCCGTTGTCTTCCTCAGCCGTAAGCTCACCCCAGCCAAGACCAGGTATAGTATAGTGGAGAGAGAGTGCCTGCCCATTACGTGGGCACTCGAGTCTCTCCGCTATTATTTGTTGGGGAGAAAGTTCCGCCTGATGACTGACCACTCCCCTCTCAAATGGATGAGCCAGGCCGAGGACAGAAATGTCCGGGTCACCCGATGGTTTCTCTCCCTACAAAACTTTACGTTTTCGGTGGAACACAGGGCAGGCCGGTTACAGGGAATCGCGGATGCCCTGTCCCGGGTACACTGTCTGGCGTGTGTTCACCCCCTCAGGGTTGAACAAAGGGGGTGGGTATGTGACACAGCGAGGGGTTTTGTCTGGGAAGGCAGGTATTTTCCTCCCAACATGTGCGGCTTGGCTGATTTCCAGCCAGGTGAGGTCAAATACCAGACTGGCGTTTAAGTGCCGGTCCAGGTTTTGGCAGCACCTGGCTGTCCTTAAATAGGCAGCTGGGCTCAGCAGCTGAGTGTTGGGATCTGAGGTTTTGTGCCGGACTGAAGGGCTGAGACCCATGTGCAGGGGGAACAGGCCCCCTAAAGCCTGCTGTGGACTACTGGAGGCAGAACTGCCAACAAGGTGACTTGTGCAATATGAACTTTCCATTGTGTGTGAATTAACACCAATGACTGCAAAGTGATATGTTGTTTTGTGCAAATTGAAGTTCCCATTTGTGTGTGAATTAATACCAAAGACTGCAAAGTGACGTGTTGTTTTGTGCAACTGCCGCAAGTGTGAATAAACACTTAAGTTTGAGTTAAGAACTTGTATTTTGCCTGTGTACTGCGTCCGTTTACCCTACCTACCAGAGCGACACCCCACAATAGATAGATACAAAGATAGATAGATAGACAGATATCAGATAGAAATATAGATCTCAGAGTGTCATATACCAATTTTCAGACCAAATGGAGAACTTTTGATTCTGGTAGAATCGATTTAGACATGAATCTAATTTTTGGACCAACTTGTTAAAAAACGTACTCTAAACTGGGCTGGGAAGGGGTTTAGGCTGTGTTCACAAGGGGTGTTTTTGCTTCCTTTATATAATAAAATATTTTACTATAAATTGTACATAAGATAAAACAGCAAGCATAGACAGAAACACAAGGTTAGTGAATGCAGAGGGCTGCAAACTGTCTGTACTTTCTACTAAACTGTTCACATTTATTGACAAATACAGGACTTCAGTATAGTGAATAGCACTGAGGTTTATGATTAACTCTCTCCAGACTGGTCCCATTGTACGTTCACTATAGATTATAAAGCAGACAATCAGCAGTAAAGTAAAATGCAATAGAAGATCCATTAAGTCACCTAATATCATGTACGTTACCAGTCATTTCACCCTTGTAATGCTTTTTTAAGCTTCTTTGGTTTCCCCTTGATTGCCCCCGTTTGTGCTATTATCTTCCAATTCCTCTTCTCCATTTACTGTCACCACGGTCCGGTTTTCCATTTTTAAAGTGGAATTGCTACTCAGTATCGATCGGGCCAGAGCCCTCTTCACAACCGCGCGTCACCCCTCATTAATCTCCCAGCTTCATGTACCTGTGCATTGCTCTCCCCCACTCTCAGTCTGCATTAATGACATCTTCCATGTCTTACCCAGAATTCTGCAGTTGCATTTTTCAGTTTTGATACATTTTAGAAAAATTGCTAAACTTTTTTTTTACTGCAATATTATTACTGCCCAAAAAAATATGTCACTATTTGATTGTTGGCACTTTTAACTGAAGGGTTTGTCTTATCTGGACTTATAAATGTCCAGTGGATGCAAGTCCCATCTTTGGGACCTCCACTTATATGTGAAGAACTGGGCCTAGGGTGGCGGACTGGGAACTTAAAGTGGCCCTGGAAAAAATACTAAAATTGGCCCCGTTTTGTAGTCGGTTCCAAATTGATGGAAGGCAGGGACAGCAATACCATATTGCAGCAGATTATACCACCCAACAGAGCCAAATACCACAGTCCATCACAAAATACTGCCAGCAGAAACAAAATACATCCCCAAAAACTTTCACTGGCCGGCCTTGAGGAGAGCCCAGGCGGCCCCCTGGGCATCGGCCCACTGGGAAATTTCCCTGTAAGGTCTGTGCCCAATCCGCCCCTGACTGAGCCCCACCGTGAATGGAGAGGATGCTGCATGGTTTCTCTATTGATTGCTCTAGGCCTTTAAAAATATATCTGGATGTGCCTATTGGGCTATTTTTTGGATATCCTATAGTAGTGAATGGTGAAAGCCACACAAGTGGCATCCTCTTCATTTACGATGGGATCTGCTTCTATTGGACATTAAAGGGGGTTTCCGAGACTTTTTTTTTTTTTTTACTGATGACCTATCCTTTGGACAAACCCGGGACCTCCACAGAACAGCTTTTTTAAAAGGCACCGTGAGTGAAGGCCGTGGCGCTACTGCCATTGCCTGTGCCTTCTCAAACAGCTGATCGGCGGAGATCCTCGGTGTTGGACCCCACTGATCAGATACTGAGGATAGGTCATTAGTATAAACGTCTCAGAAAACTCCTTTAAATGGCATACCCTGTGGATATGTTATAAATCTCCAGATGGGACAACCTTTTTTTTTTCCCTTCCAGGAACAGCACCACCCTTGTCCAAGGCTGTGTCTGGTGTTGCAGCTAAGCTTCATTCATGATGAGACTGGACAAAAGTAATCTTAGTTCTAGGAAAAACGTATTTTTTTAATGTCATATCAACCTTTGTAACCACTTGTATCACAGATGGTGAATAGCTAACCTTTCAGTAAGCATCCTAACAACTTTAACAGTGAACCATTGGATTAACTTTAGCAGTGAATCACATAATTAACCCTTTAGCAGTCACTGCATTTGTATTGGAGGATAATTGTCCTAATAATTAACTCTTTAGCAGTGAACCAGTCGGACACCATGATCGCTTTCTCCTTATCTGGATATTGTATTTTTAGAATGGAGGCCGCTATCTATTTGCAATCTCCAGCTTTTTTTTCCGTAAGCTAGTTCACAATGGCAGAATCCCTCACTGTCCCGAATCCTTAGGGAGGTGATTTTGTTTTGTCCTTAGAAGAGCAGGCTAAATATTCCTGTCTCACATTAGATCCCTGGAGCAAAGCATGAGGGTTCTTCTAAAAGCCCAGACCATGTGTTGTCTGCAAGAATCCTATCAGTGTCAGATATGACATCATGGTCTTCAAGGTTAACGGATTGCTTACCCTGGAGAGGACAAAAGCCTTTAACCCTTTCTCATCAACCTTTATCTATTCTCATAAGACATCCCTGACCCCTTAATGGGGAAGAATATAAAAAAGACATTTTTCTTTATAGAAAAATCCATCATGTTCAGGAGCCTATTCTCTTTCCTGTCACCCATTGTGACATATGTCTGTAATATTTCTTGAACGTTCCAAGAAAACTGGAAGTATAAAACAAGCAAAACTGTCTTTGATACCATGATTTATTATAGTAGCAGTTCAATCTAGTCTTAAAAATTACGTTGCATGTTAAATACTTAGAAGGTTTTGCTAGGCTGCCTACAAATCAGTTTGGACTGTTGCTTAGCAACAGGAATTGCAATCGGTGGGTGACTATGACGGCTCTCCATGGAGCTCTGAAGGACCAGTACAGTCAGCCCTACAGAACTGCTGGTGAAATGTGTTGACTTCACCAACATTGGTGATAGAAGGAGAACAATCATTGCACTTACCTTGAGAATGCTCAGAATACTAAATCCCTGGACGTTAATACAAAATTTAAGTTAGAACATGGAGAATTCAGTCTGACCCCTTACGTGGCAGTCAGTTTGTATTTCTGGGTCATGCTTGGCACTGTAAAAGCCCTTTTGTAAGGGCCGACGGAGCAGACAATTATTGGGAATGAGCTGTTCATTGCCGATAATTTTTTGATTGCCAGCGGAGGTCAGAGCTGCATTTATATGCAACAGTTGCCTCTACTGTATCTGAACAAAGGATCAGTATTGCAATAGCTCCTTCCCATAGAGATTCATTGTTTCTGAACAGCAGATCTCTGTTTCTGCCCAGAAATGATGATTTTGGTGTCCATATCAATGATGCTTTCACACGAAGAACAAGTTTTGGCTAGATGTTCTCCAGCATGCCCCTGTCACGGACCAGAGTGGGGGAAACCCTCATCCGTGCGATGTTAAGGATAAAGAAGCTGCTAGGCCTGGACAACAGAATTAGGGACCATGGAAACCTCCTAAAGCGTCCCTAACTCTGACCCTGACTCCTAACTGTATGAGCCAACCCAGATGGTAGGAGGGCTCATACTCAGGAACCTCGAGTCCCTACTAGCCCTCAAGAGATCCCTGGACTAGGAGTAGGGTAAGACGACCTGTTCCTCCTAGACACGGAGGAACAGGAGTCTCCCTGGCCAAGCTGCAAGGAAAGGGGAACATCAACAGAATATGGATATGGCAGGCGAGTGAAACCACTTCCACACCTACCTGCCACAGACACACTGACTGGAACCCGTGCTCAATAGACAGGTTGCCAGGTGCAACCGCATGCACTTAACAGCAAGCTGCCTAGCAACCAGCTCAGGCTGCTATACTGACAAATAACATCATGTTGCCAGCGGCAACCACACGTGAGGCATCATACTAACAGCCCTCACCTGTGATTGACCACAAGACCAGACCGCGGGCAACTGCATGCGGCTCAAGGAGTCACGACCATGACCATGGTCGTGACAGCCCCCAAGATGCAAAGGAGTAGCTGGAGAATAAAACAAGCTAGAGTCTAAGCCAGGAGAGTTAGTAAGCCAAAGCAGAAGAAAAGAGGTTAATCCAGAAACAGTCTGAGGCACTAAGCCCAGAAGAATCAGTAGAAGCCCAATCAGTAGACAAGGGATAAATCCTGAAACAAGCCAAGGTCAAAACACAGGAAGGTCCAACAGAAATGCAGCACTGTTCTGAGTGCACTGAACAAACAGGAGCCAGGAAAAATCACAGGCACAGATAAGCAATAAGTGCTCACTTAAAGGGGTTATCCCATGATTATTGTAAAATGAAATAGATACCATATGGTACATGACAGTCTCCTTCTTGTACCTCACATGGATCCAGAGTTCTCCCCATTCACTGCACGGCCTGACTTATATCAAGCCGGCAGCTCAAGGGGAATGTCTTTTCTACTGCAGCTAAGGGGACGTGTCCATGCACTCCCTATCACAGCTCAGGGGGGCGTGTCCATGCTCTCACTATCACAATTCAGGAAGCAGTTGAAGGATGAAACTGAGCATGTGCGGCCATCTCAGTGAGCAGGACAAAGAAATTAGAAAAACAACAAACAGCAGGTGGCGCTACACAGATACATTTGATTGGATAACTCAGTGGCTGTGCTAAATTTTTTATTACATGCAATTACAAAAGTATTCAGAACTAGGTGCTAGTTTGACAACTGTAGAATATTTTTCGTGGGACAACCCCTTTAAATTTCCCACCTAGCTCTGGGATTGGACACTGAGCCAGAAGCTTGATTGGTCTGGCATCCAGACTCACTGATAAGTCGCCTATATATAGCCCAAAATCAAAGTCCAGGACCCACACCTGACCATGTCATGAAAACCAACAAAAGATGATGGGTCACTTAAAGTACAAAGACACATGTAAAACCAGAGTAATCACAAAATAACATAATTTTTTATTATAAATCACATAAAGACATGATTGACACAAGCCACGATAAACAATTGACACAAGCCACAACACATTTAAAATATTAAAAACCAAGAGGACCGATGGTGGGCTGTCGGTGTATATTGAAAAAAGTGCAAGTGCAATAATCGTGGTTGGTCACTAGTGATGAGCGGGAGGTGCCATATTCGATTTCGACGAAATTCGCGAATATTCGCTAGAATATTCGTCTCATATTCGTCGAAATCGAATATTCGTCATTATTCTAGTTATCGCGATTAATATGCGATTTAAATAATCGCGTATTGCAATTTTAACTTAAGGCAACTTTCCTATTGGTTTGATATCTAGAATTAGCGAAGATGACGAATGTATTCGTCATATTCCTCAAAACGAAGATAACGAAATATTCTCCATCTTCGTTTTAGCTCCATATTTGTCAACTTCGCTAATTCTAGCAAACAAATAGGAAAGTTGACTATAGAGACAGCTGTGTTTAATTCGCTATGCGATTATATTACTTAGCTTTTTTTTTTAATAAATAGAATAATTATAATAATTATCAAGTATTATAATTCTATTTATTTAAAAAAAAAGCTAAGTAATATAATCGCATAGCGAATTAAACACAGCTGTCTCTATAGTCAACTTTCCTATTTGATTGCTAGAATTAGCGAAGTTGACAAATATGGAGCTAAAACGAAGATGGCGAATACTTAGTTATCTTCGTTTTGAGGAATATGACGAATACATTCGTCATATTCCTCATCTTCGCTAATTCTACCAAGCCAACCATAGTAAAGCAAGTCTAAGTTGAAATCGCAATGCGATTACTTCAAGTTATATTAATCGCATTGCGGTTTCAACTTAATTCTCACATCTGACAGTACATTCTAGTATGCAGGCGTTCCCATGGTGATGGGGACGCTCCATGAGCACGGAAGTCGGCAGAAGCGGCAACAGGCACTGACTGGAGCAGCCAGGAAGCCAGGAATCCTCAGAACAGGTAAGAACTACTTTTGGGAAGTGGGAAAGAAAAAAATATATATTTTTATATAGAGCCAACTTGTTTTGCAGCACTGTACAGAGATTGTCTCCATTCAATTCAGTCCCTAATGGGGACCATCACAATCTAATTTCCTTTGGGGCCAATTTCATAGGATTGAAATCAGCCTGTTTTTAGAGTCTGTGGTGGAACTGAAATGCCCAAGCAAACATGAGGAGGACATACAAACATTTGAATAGAAAAGTAATGGTCCTCTTGATCAGCAGGGTTTTAACCCCTTCAGCCCAGTGGGAGGGGGACACGAGGGTGCCCCACTCCTAACAACTATATAGTGCCAGGAAAATGAGTTTGTTTTCCTTGCACTATACAGGGAGTGCAGAATTATTAGGCAAGTTGTATTTTTGAGGATTAATTTTATTATTGAACAACAACCATGTTCTCAATGAACCCAAAAAACTCATTAATATCAAAGCTGAATATTTTTGGAAGTAGTTTTTAGTTTGTTTTTAGTTTTAGCTATTTTAGGGGGATATCTGTGTGTGCAGGTGACTATTACTGTGCATAATTATTAGGCAACTTAACAAAAAACAAATATATACCCATTTCAATTATTTATTTTTACCAGTGAAACCAATATAACATCTCAACATTCACAAATATACATTTCTGACATTCAAAAACAAAACAAAAACAAATCAGTGACCAATATAGCCACCTTTCTTTGCAAGGACACTCAAAAGCCTGCCATCCATGGATTCTGTCAGTGTTTTGATCTGTTCACCATCAACACTGCGTGCAGCAGCAACCACAGCCTCCCAGACACTGTTCAGAGAGGTGTACTGTTTTCCCTCCTTGTAAATCTCACATTTGATGATGGATCACAGGTTCTCAGTGGGGTTCAGATCAGGTGAACAAGGAGGCCATGTCATTAGAGTTTCTTCTTTTATACCCTTTCTTGCCAGCCACGCTGTGGAGTACTTGGACGCGTGTGATGGAGCATTGTCCTGCATGAAAATCATGTTTTTCTTGAAGGATGCAGACTTCTTCCTGTACCACTGCTTGAAGAAGGTGTCTTCCAGAAACTGGCAGTAGGACTGGGAGTTGAGCTTGACTCCATCCTCAACCCGAAAAGGCCCCACAAGCTCATCTTTGATGATACCAGCCCAAACCAGTACTCCACCTCCACCTTGCTGGCGTCTGAGTCGGACTGGAGCTCTCTGCCCTTTACCAATCCAGCCACGGGCCCATCCATCTGGCCCATCAAGACTCACTCTCATTTCATCAGTCCATAAAACCTTAGAAAAATCAGTCTTGAGATATTTCTTGGCCCAGTCTTGACGTTTCAGCTTGTGTGTCTTGTTCAGTGGTGGTCGTCTTTCAGCCTTTCTTACCTTGGCCATGTCTCTGAGTATTGCACACCTTGTGCTTTTGGGCACTCCAGTGATGTTGCAGCTCTGAAATATGGCCAAACTGGTGGCAAGTGGCATCTTGGCAGCTGCACGCTTGACTTTTCTCAGTTCATGGGCAGTTATTTTGCGCCTTGGTTTTTCCACACGCTTCTTGCGACCCTGTTGACTATTTTGAATGAAACGCTTGATTGTTCGATGATCACGCTTCAGAAGCTTTGCAATTTTAAGAGTGCTGCATCCCTCTGCAAGATATCTCACTATTTTTGACTTTTCTGAGCCTCTCAAGTCCTTCTTTTGACCCATTTTGCCAAAGGAAAGGAAGTTGCCTAATAATTATGCACACCTGATATAGGGTGTTGATGTCATTAGACCACACCCCTTCTCATTACAGAGATGCACATCACCTAATATGCTTAATTGGTAGTAGGCTTTCGAGCCTATACAGCTTGGAGTAAGACAACATGCATAAAGAGGATGATGTGGTCAAAATACTCATTTGCCTAATAATTCTGCACGCAGTGTAATTATTCTATTTATTAAAAAAAAGCAAAGTAATATAATCGCATAGCGAATTAAACACAGCTGTCTCTATAGTCAACTCTCCTATTTGATTGCTAGAATTAGCGAAGTTGACAAATATGGAGCTAAAACGAAGATGGAGAATACTTCGTTATCTTCGTTTTGAGGAATATGACGAATACATTCGTCATATTCGTCATCTTCGCTAATTCTAGATATCAAACCAATAGGAAAGTTGCCTTAAGTTAAAATCGCAATACGCGATTATTTTAATCGCATATTAATCGCGATAACTAGAATAATGACGAATATTCGATGTCGACGAATATTCGCGAATTTCGTCGAAATCGAATATGGCACCTCCCGCTCATCACCAGTGACCGACCACGATTATTGCACTTGCACTTTTTTCAATATACACCGACAGCCCACCATCGGTCCTCTTGGTTTTTAATATTTTAAATGTGTTGTGGCTTGTATCAATTGTTTATTGTGGCTTGTGTCAATCATGTCTTTATGTGATTTTCAATAAAAATTATGTTATTTTGTGATTACTCTGGTTTTACATGTGTCTTTGTACTTTAAGTGACCCATCATCTTTTGTTGGTTTTCACTGATAAGTCAATCAGCTGAGGGCTGGTTGGTATGGCACCCCTGGGCCATTTTCTGGCAGTTTATCTAATGTGAGCAATACCTTTTTGTTAGACGCACCCCCCTGTGATAATCCAATGACATGGTGTCCAGCTGCTGTAAACCCCAGCTTGGAATCGAGCTTTCCTTCCCTCTGCAGTGCCTTTGCAGGTGAAATGAGGCTTTACACAGTGCTCCGTGAAATCAGTGGGCTGTCTGTGTAGGACCTGCAGGGTCCTCCAGAGCATGTGATACTCTTTGAGGCCATTCTCTAAATTGACTAATAGATTCATCTGTTTAAAATACAATATCAGTGTAAAGTTAGCAGTGATTTATAAAGAAAAAGACAAAGAATAGAGGAAGTCAGTATGACTGTCAGACCTATGAGATAATGCTTCGATTTATGGCACAAATCTCGTAAACCTAACATCTTTTTCACCAGAGTGTGTAATCTTGAAGATTTATTACATTGTTTCACCATTGTGTTGAGAAGCATAGATGACGGCGGCTGAAAAATGGGCACATTAACGCACTTTACCGACATTTTATCTGGAATTAATATATATTTCATATGACGTAGCCGAAATATGACCTTTAAGCTACAATAGCTTGAATATTCCTCCTTCTGATATCAAAAGACCAGGCTTTTTTGGATAATAACATGCCCAATCCTTCTTTCCCTGAAATCTGGTTTTAAGGAGGAGTCTGGCCCCGATGCACATTCGATTTTCAGTTGGTTTGCTAAAATCTATAGTGTTTTCATAGACAGCAGGCGGCTCAGGATACTAGAGATACTCAGATACAATATCTAATGACAGGAGATGTTCAGGTCATGTAAGTATCAGACTGACCACTCAACATCTAGCCAGCAGATATGTCTGACCTCCAATACACCTGTAGAAGTAAGCTACTGTGGGATTCTTCTGGCCACGTCTTATCTCCTAAAAACAAAAAGATTGGGCAAGTTCATAACCATCAGCCCCATTCTTCTCAGGAGGCCCATCTACACATTAGATGGTAAGCCCATCCCGATGAAATCTGCAGGTTTGGCCAACATATATCTAATGTCTATAGCCATCTTTAGAAAAATAATAAAGCTAAGAAAGCTGTAAAAGAACTAAAAAAAGCACATGCCTATAGATCCACCCATCAGAGCATCCAACTCAATAGATCTCCCCCTCCATGTTATACATATGCCCCAAGTGCTCAGTGGCCTTGGCCATTTTTGGATATGTAGTATATGTCACTACCAAAGGTGACATGTATGATGAGACCTGACTATCTCCTTGCAGGTGAAGTCCAAGAGTCCTGTCATGCATAGCCAGTGATAAAAATGCTGCACACAGCTCATCCAAGCCCTTGGCTCCCGTGAACCTCATCGAAAAATAGTTTTTATGGTCAATTACTTTTTGATATTCTTTCCAGCTGAGCCAGATGCTTTTCTTCTGATATTCTTAATACGATTTGATCGAAACATCCCAGTACAAGCACCTGCCATAAAAGAGCCACTAATAGTATTCACAAATATTGGTATAAACCTCTTCTGAAGCTAGGCAAGAAAAGATATCTTGGGTCTCCAAGGGCAGAAATGCTGGTCTGTTCTCAGTTCTCATACATATATTATATACTTTGTATAGCAGTTTTAATTATGTGTTTTTATTGGAAGTTTTCCTGCAGATGTGGATTATTCCGACCTGCTTCCTCTAGATCAGTGGTTGTCACCTGCTGTAGCTTTGCCTTGCTTTATGGCATGACCCAGAGAAGCACCTAAAACATTCTCATCATCCTCATTGACTATATATATATATATGAAAGGGGTTTTCCCATGATTAACGTAAAAGATGAAAATCAGACATCATATAGTACATGACAAGCTCTTTCTAATGAAGCACATAACCAGTCCTGTACCTCACATGGATCCAGAGATCTTCTCATTCATTTCTTCAATTGCTCTGCTAGATTTATTTCATGCTGGCATCTCTGGGGTGTGTCCTTTCCACTGCAGCTCTTCTCCTATCACAGCTCAGGAGGCGTCTTTTTTCAGGGATATGTCCTTTCCACTGAAGCTCTCAGCTCAGGGGGCATATAATTCCTCAGGGGCGTGTCCTTTCCACGGCAGCTGTCTTCCTATGACAGCTCAGGGGGCATATAATTCCTCAGCAGTGTGTCCTTTCCACTCCAGCTGTCTTCCTATCACAGCTTAGAGGGCATGTTCTTTCTCAGGGGTATGTCCTTTCCAGGGGTATGTGCTACCACCTCAGCAAGAAGGACAGAGAAATATAGAAAAGAACAAACAGCAGGTGGCGCTATACAGATGCATTTTATTGAATAACTCAGTGGTTATACAAAATGTTTAATTACATGCAATTACAAAAATATTCAGATTTAGGTGCTGGATTGAAAAAATATTGTATATTTTACATGGGACAAGCTGTTTAAGCAAAGTAGATTTTAATTCATGCAGACGATGCCCCAGATCATGATAAAGCTCTATGCAGATGAGGTTTTCATACTTTGGAGGAAGCAGGCCAGCAGTAATAGCAAAATATGGAGAGATGGGAGATTTTTTTTTTGCTTGACAAAACTAAAACGGAAAGAGACTAATCAGGACACCTATGTAAGTAAAGGTTGAAGGACGAAAATGTAATGTGAATCTGATGCTGGAATGTGTTAGGTATTGCTTTTAATCTTGGGATTTCATAGGGTTAATAGCACTAGAGAGACTGGAAACGCTGAATATTTATGTGGCTGCTATTTCCCATGCAGGCAGGATACATGTCTGGTATGCTGGTACCTGTGGGAGTTGGTATAGCTGGAGCACTTTTCATCCTCGGAGTTCTGTACAGCATAAAGATTATGAACCGCCGCAGGAGAAACGGCTTCAAACGACATAAAAGAAAGGTAAGCAGCAGCCTGAGCATATCCATTCATCACGATAGTGCTCCCAAGTACATTATTAACCTTCAATAACCCCCCCCCCCCCCCCCACAAACTACTATCCCCATGCCAAGACATAAAGGAAACAAAGAGTCGCTGTAGCCCAAAGTTCAAAAATACTAAATACTTTATTGATAACATTAATTGATAAAAAACATTAAAATATGAATCTGAGAAAATGAGAAATATGCAGGGGTATAAATACGGTAAATGCATAGGTGGTACACATCATATGGATGTGTAGTATGGTAAGTACGGTGGCTTCTTTCCTCTCCTATTTTGTGCCTCTATTTATTGGCTATAGATAGAGATGAGGGAAATATTGCAAAGTTCGATTTGGCTGCTTCACCAAACTTTACAAAAAATTTGCTTTGTGGCGAATTACTTTGTCACAAAGTGCATTTCTTTGTAGGTAGTGGGTGCAATAACAGGTCCCCCCCCCCTTTTCCCGGCCATTGTACCCCTCAGATTTCGCGTTCATAGCTGATCACGGCATCTGATAGCAACAACAGAGTGTGAAATAAAAAATAAATAAATTAAATCATACTTGCCTAATCTATCTGCTCACGACGGGCTGGCCGCCGCCATCTTGATTGAAGATCTAGCGAGGCCCATGATGACAACATCACGTCGGGCAGCATGGTGACGTCATACGTCACCGCGCACGGGATTTCGTGCGAGATCTTCAATCAAGATGGCGGCGGACAGCCCGTTGCAAACAAATGGATTAGGCAAGTATGATTATTTTATTTTTTTTACACTATTTCAGGAAAAATCGATTCGGTACCACGAAGCACAAGTAAATTCAGCTTCGTGGCAAATCAAATTTTTCCTGAAATTTGGATTGAAGTTCACTTCTTGGACTTCAATCGTTCAACACTAGTTATAGATACTTGCACTTTGCTAAATTGATAGATATATATTTTTTCCTTACAGTTTTCATAATTTTTTTATCATTTTAATTTACTTATTTATTTTGGACATTGGCAGGCATTTAACCACAACTTTTGTGGCGTATATCTGGGGCAGATTCTGTTGCACGCCATGTTGCGGCAGAATATGCGAATCCTTCCTGCTCACGCCAGATCTAAAAAAGGAGGTGCGGCGGGGAAGGGCCAGTAGGCCCATCTCATCCATCATTTTCTAAGCCTGGTTTAGGCGTAAAAAATGGTCTCAATGTAAGCCAGCAAGGAAGTCTTACAGCTGTCCTTCATTTAGAAGCAGTGGTGGATACGCTGAAGTTATGTAGAGGCCAGCGCTGGATCGCCGGTCTTAATAAATGTGCTCCTAAGTATTTAAGTACCTCTTAGAACCGCCACATATTTCTCTTTGGTGAGATTCATTTTTTTATGTTTTTTAGTAATCAATGCTATAAATAAAACATTTAGTATTTTTGCACTTTAGGCGATAGCGGCTCTTTGTTTCGTTTATGTCTTACCAAGTAGACACAGGAGAGTCAGCTTGTAATTTAGGGAAATTTATTTGTGGGAGTATATTATTATTTTTTGTTCCCATATGTCATTGGTCAAGGATGAGGAACACAGGTTAACGACTGGTCTTCCTTGTTTCCCCAAGCAGAGAGAGTTTAACAGCATGCAAGACCGTGTCATGCTCTTGGCGGATAGTTCAGAAGATGAATTTTGATCGCAACGGCTTCAGACACCCTGGGATTTGATGACAGTTTTTCAAGAAAGAGAGGATACAGTTCCCGTCACTGCTATCAGCCAGCTGTATAACACCCTGTAGTGATTACCATGCGTTGAGGTCGGCAGCATGCTGTCTTGTACATGTTTGTTTTTATACTGCCGTGAAATGATACGTGTTCATATGCAAAGTCCTTCTAGTGCAAGTGTGATACGTTTTATAGCCAGCTATTTTTTGTACATGGCAAGAATTTGCTATCAAACACGCAGACGATGCAAACCGTAGGTATGAACAAAGTACCGTAGGCTAGTGCCACATAGGCAACTTTGCAACCACAAGGCTTGCAAGTCCAGGATTAGAAAGGCATGGCGGCATTCTTCCAGAAATAGCAGCATTCACATCTATGGATTGTGTAGTGCAGCTCATCCCCATTTAAAGGCTATGTACACCTTTCGGGGCATTTTTTTTTTTATGATTGAATTTTACTTATTTTGAGCTAAAAAAAAATATTTCAATAGGTCTTTATTAAATATTTAGCTGTTCTGTCACAAAGGAGTTAACAGTTTGTCTAGACGTGTGAATCTTACTTTCACTTTCACTGTGTGCCGGTGTTCCGTTAAATTATGGTACCTGTTAAAATCTGGTACCCTTGTCACTTCCGCTATGTATCTCGTCACTTCCGCTATGACGTACCGCTTGAAAAGGAGGTGTGATCGTTGAAGTCGGCACCAGATTGGCTGTAAAGAAGGCGTGTTGGCGCCTGCGGACAAGCAACCTGGGTACCATAATTTTACATTCAGCGCCTGTGAACGCGCAGAGGGAGGGAGGGGAGGAACAACCAACCTGGGTACCGTAATTTTACATTCAGCGCCTGTGAACGTGCAGAGGGAGGGACGCGCGCAGGGACCGTAATTTTCAAACTGCAATCTGGTTCGCGCATGTGCGGTGGCCCGTAAATCGACGGTACCCTCCCTCTCTCCGCGCGTTCACAGGCGCTGAAAGTAAAATGACAGTCCCTGCGTGCGTCCCTCCCTCTGCGCATTCACAGGCGCTGAATGTAAAATTATGGTACCCAGGTTGGTTGTGCGCAGGCGCCAACACGCCTTCTTTTCAGCCAATCTGGTGCCGACTTCAACGATCACACCTCCTTTTCAAGCGGTACGTCATAGCGGAAGTGACGAGGGTACCAGGTTTTAACAGGTACCATAATCTAACGGAACACCGGTCATCTAATAAACCTTATCTCTTAATTTCTAAAAGGTCATAAAAACTTATTTAAGCCACATTCAGCCATATTCATTAAGCCATATTCATCAGTAAGATAAGAATTGAGACATAATGAGTGTTTATAAGGTCAGCGATAAGGAGATGTCACCTGAGCTGCCTGACGGGACACAGTAAAACACACAGCCTGCTGCTAGGGAATCTCAAGGCTGTACAGAGAAAGGGGCTCAACATTTTTAATAAAGACCAATTGAGAAAATGATTTTTAGCTCAAAATGCGTACAATGCAATTATAAAGAAAAATTGCCCCCAAAGGTGTACATAGCCTTTAAGTGAATGGCGGCTAAACCCATGGACGTGGGTGACCGTGTTTCAGGAAAAAAGGACATTTTTTTCTAATCCTAGACAATCCCTTGAATGCCATAGGGGTGTTAGCATATGGTTTAAATCACCACGATGCAGGGCAGCAGTAAAGAAGCCCATGTTGCCCTAGCCATAAAAAAAAAAGAAAGAAAGAAAACTTGTTGATGAATGTTTTAAACTAAATTAATTTCAGATGACCAAGTGATGAATGCAATACGAGATGGATGAGCTAGGCCAGTGTCACTCTTGTGTGTTTTTGTTTATCTTTATATCCCTACTGTCGATCTCAACAACATAAACCCTATTTTAAAGGAAGCCCTCCTGGTCCACCCCCTGAGACCCCCTGCAATCAGCAGATATTGATGGAGGATGTCTCACCAAGCCACATTTTGAGGAGATGTGACATTACATGTCTCTCATTTATGGCCGACCATGTGATTTATAACTGAGCCAACTCTATTGGTGGCCATACACATTAGATCAATGTTGGATAAACTCACGATTTCAGCAGGGCCTGCTGGCTGTCTAATGTGTATGGGATGTCCCAGTTTCCCTCCGATGGCAGAAGTGTATAGTCCCTTTTACATGGATTGAGGATCAGGCCAGTTATCGGGGATGAGATCCATAGGAACGCTCACTCCCTATAATTGCGTGGGGTAAATGTGCCACTGATCACCCATCAAACGAGCAAAACACTCGTTCATCAGGTTATCACACGTAAAATTATTGTTTGCTGACAGCACTTCATCCTATTTACACAGGAATCTGCTCCCGGCAAACAATAAATCTGTATGGGGTCGAATGATCACAGTAGCGATCATTCCTCTCCCTAGAGAAGAGATGATTGCTGCATGTAAATGTTACCATCACCTCTGGCAGCGATGCCTGTGCATCGGTTCATGTACAAGGGCTTTATGGCTATGGATTTCAACATGCCTATCAGTTTCTTCTCAGGGTAGATAAGCCACCACCAGAGGTGTCTGGCAAAGGTTTACTCCACTTTCCCCTTTGAGAACACACACTGTAAATGCTTGACCGAATCAAGCGTATATGTGTATGGGGGAAGGGGTGTCTGGTGGAATCTGAAGCATATAACCAGCTTATGGGAGGACGTTTTCTAAGTAGCTCTGGCCAATAGCTGGACGTCCTGAGCATGGGACCACTTGGCATGTACATGCCCTAAGAAGGTATACGGACCGGGTCACATTTTTTTTGTGGACCTGTTGTCTTCAATGGGTCTGTGGTCCACATTTTGCAGACATATTTTATCTTTTTGCGAAACTGACTTATCCATATTTATGTTTGAGAAAAAGACATGTCCTGTACTTGGTCGCAAAACATGGAACACAGACCCATTGAAGTAAATGGATCCTCAAAAAATGCGGCTGCAACATGGACAGTATCTGTATTTTGCAGATCCCTAAATTGCGGACCACAAAACACATATGGTTGTGTGCATGGGGCCTAACTGATGTCAGAATATGTACATTTTCAATTTGCCACCCAAGCAAAAAACTAAATGATGCACTGTATGTTGTGAAAAGCTGATCAGGACAGAACTGATGAAGAATCTGTAAATGGGTGCATGTTTGCATCACGTCCCATAGAAATAAATAGGATCCATCCGAAGAAAAGAAATATGTGAATATAGTAAAATAGGGTTGTGATTAACTTCTTTAAATGCAATAGGTAGAAGTCTGCACGGTCCAAGTTAGAATAGGAGCTGGTATTACGTTTGGTGGGACTATTAGAAGATTGCCACCTGGCGTCGGTCAGATATATGCAACCGTACACCTAAACACTTGAAAATATTGACTACCAAGGCAGATGTACTAAAAAGCGGAGGCAAAGGTAGACTGATGTACCGGCCCAAGGTATGCTAAAGGAGACGCTAGGTGCACATGAAACATATATGTCAGGAGAATTTCTCAGCCTATGCCCCGAACTTTGACCACAACTGTGATTACCTTGGTGACTCTGGAGGTGCAAGAAACAGCAGTGCACAGTAAGGAACATGTCACCTGTACTATGCTGCCCTCACTAAGGGTGGAAAAATAGTGACAGACCCACTGATTTCAGAAGCCTGTCACTTCTGGGCTGACAGCCAGTCCTTTTATAGGACTAACATGACAAAACTTGCAACACATGCCAGGAATACGAGGGAGATGAGTCTCATAAGGCTCCCTGCCCTCTCCCACCTCCTGACCATGACTGGTCATGGTCAGCAGGCGGAGGAGGGTGGGGCCGACGAGTCTCATCGGACACATCGCCCAGTACTGCGAAGCTTGGTGCGTCGGTACTGTAAACGTACTGACTGCCTGCCCAGAAGTAACAGGCTGCTGAAATCAGCGGGTTTGTGTAGCTCCTGCGCCAGGCCTACACAGCTCCATCCATTGTAGAGTGGACGAGACAGGTTATTGCATAGCTGCTTCCATTCACTTTAGTGGAAGCAGAACTGCAGTAAGCAGTTTTGTTCACTACATAATGGAGGGAGCTTTGTAGGTCCAGCGCCAGAACTACGGCGAAAAAGCGGTTGGCGGGGTGCGGGTGGCCAGAACCGATTAAGTGTTGATGGTCTATCTCATGAGGATAAGTCATCAATAACAAAATCCTAGAACACCCCTTTAATCTATCCTATATGTAAGTTGGAATCAACTTACATTTCTTTCGTTTCTGGTATTTCTTTAAGTTGAGGGACAAAGCTGTATTTTTCTGCTAACCGGACAAAGAATCTCTCCTGCTTAGAAGAAATGAAACTGCTCGAAGTATGGGCCTTGTCTGATTGAGACAACTTATCTCCTATCCGCAGGATGGGGATACGTGTTTGAGCATCGGAGGTCCAACCGCTGGGCCCTTGCTGATCGTGAGAACGGAGGTGGTGCTCCCCGTTTAAATGGATCGTCAGACATCCATGTGCATCTACCACTTCATTCAACTCTATGGGACTGCTGGAGAAATCAGAGTACAAGCACATGGCTATCTCCTAAAGTCCCACATAGCAGAATAGAGTGGGGGCACGCATGTGTAGCTGCTGCGCCATTAAAACGGTGACCATGGGCCCCCTTTCTTGTGATTGTCAGGGCCTTCAGCGGTCAGACCCTCGCCAATCATACACTTATCCCCTATCCTGGGGAAACTTATTTTTTTTAAATGCCTTAGAATGGTATAAAAAAAAAAATCAAAGAAGTGATACTTCATCAGTCCCCCACCAGTCACATTTTTATACAGTTATATATTGACAATCTGTAAAAATCACCAAACCTGAAGACCAAAGTATTTTGGCTAAGCTGTTGGACAGATAAACTTCAGTACATGGCAACCATGAACAATGCAGGATATCAAGCAGGACATATCCAGACATATCCAGGTTGGTATGTTGTTTCCGTAGAACTCTCGTGTTAACAGTAGATCACCATTTAGTGATAGACAGGAGAGACAAAACTGGCATTTCCTGCACCCGTCCTGCCAGTCCCTTATACAAAGGAAGCCCTAGTGGCATTACAACAAAGATAAATTGCAATATTCTATTTCAGCGTGCAATAATTCGGGTGATATGTGGAGATATGGAAATGATAATGAGTGTCTTTTTACGGCCAATGATACAAGAAGTACCAGGCGGTAAATGAATCATCAAACTGTGAACTGTTCTTCTCAGATGTTTTTTGTAAATAGTGGTATTTAATGAGAATTACTAGCCTAGTGAACAAAAACTGAATCCCTCCTCACTACTTTTATATGTGATAGATTGGAGTGTCCTCTAAAGCTGGCCTCACATATATAATAATAGTTAATAGAACCTAATGATTTTGTCTGGCTCAACCAATAATCAAATGTGTGTGGTGGCCTCCTGATTTTCAGAACAATGGGTATGGGAGGAATATCTGACCAACGGCTACTGAAGGTATATGGCCACTGAAGGTATAAGCTCCCCTTCCCACATTTAGCCTATATCAGTGGAGCATCAGAGCATATATTGCTGCGATGCTCCCCCTTGCCCTGCCCTGCATAGTGCAGGACAATGGCTTTTTCTTCACTACTGGTGACATACCGGCTTCTCATGGGCATGCTAGGCGGAGGCTTCAGCCTAGCAGTGAGCCCAGTGATGTCATGCGCTGCCCTAGGCCACTTTACAGGTTAGGGCAGCACTAAAGACCGCCCATTAGTGCCAGTGACGTCACCAGGATCGCTGCTAGGCAGAAGTATACTGAGAAAAAGCCGGGTAGGTCACCAGCAGTAAACGGACAGCCCTTGTCCTGCTGCTTCTGCCTAGCAGCGATCCTGGTGACGTCACTGCCACTAATGGGCGGTCTTTAGTGCTGCCCTAACCTGTAAAGTGACCTAGGGCAGTGCTAAAGACCGTCCATTTGTGCCAGTGACATCACTAGGCTCACTGCTAGGCTGAAGCCGGGCAAGGGGGAGCATCAGAGCAAAAAATGCTCTGATGCTCCACTGATACAGGCTAATTGTGTGAAGGGGAGCTTGTGTCCAGGTTCAGCTCTAAACCCGGACAACCCCTTTAAGACTTCTCTAGTTATATGCTAAATACATGCAGGGTTTAATGTGTTTGTTTTACTAGACATCAAATCTAAACTAATTGTTAAAGATTCTTAAAAAAATAAAAATATTAGGATCCTGGGCACGTTTTCCCAAAGATAGTTTAGATACAAGGGGACCTAAACTTTATTGCTTAGTAGGAGAAGACAGGAAAAGCTCCAGCAGAGCAGTTAATGGTCAAGTCCACATCTGAGATACAGAAAATCAGGTGTTGGCTGGGTACCTGGTGGACATGTCATGCATTGTGGTATGTCCACCAGGAGTTTCCAACCCCAACATTTAGTGTCCAGATATTTACAGTCTGTAGAATATAACACGCAAGGGCAAGGGTTGACAATCCAGCTTGTGAACATTTTCTTCTGGTGTGCCCAATGTTCTGCATTCCAAAACTGGCCTTATGGCACAGAAAAAAACATTTCAGGGGCCAGGTTTTATTTTTCCAGTGCAATTAAGATCATGAAACCAACACTCTGCATGGTTGGCATGGGCAATAAGTCTACTTTTGATATATGAGGTTCTCATTTGTACTTGCAGACACATAGGAACAAGTATTTGACAATGATAACATGCAAGATCTCAAGTCATTGACGTGACCCATGAAATAGATTACATGTATAAGGTAGCTAAATTCCAGCATTTTTCAATATATTGTGAACATGTGGCAATACTAATCTTTATGTAGAAATATTCCTGAATGCTATTATGTGCTTGTCAATTTTCTACTGTACCAATGATGTGGACGACGAGCCATGTCAGTAAATAAAAGGGGCAACTCTGAATTTTGACTTTGTAACCACTGGTCTGACAACAGAACTGAATAAATATCTTCTTAACATGTATTGCATGGAGTCACTGTAGAACTATATGCTGCAAGTCAACATGAAGTAATGTCGAATTAAAAAGGGTTCCAAATTCCTGTTGCATTATTTGTGGTTAAACTGAGGTCCTCAAATCACACCTTGCATTATTACAATTCTACACATATGTTGGTGCTGGTATCAAGTTGTAACTAGGAGATCCAAGTTCAGACCTTCTATCAAAACGTTTGGCATGGCTGGGATGTCTTGGTCTTCGAAGCAAAGGCGGCTCCTGGGCCCTCCATCCCTCTAACTACCAGGGAATCCTCGTGACAGCATATTGAAGGATGACAATCTTTATATTTACATAGTTTATAAGGCTGAAAAAAGACATCTGTCAATCTAGTTCAGTCTGCTCTCCTGCAAGCTGATCCAGAGGAAGGCAAAAAAAAACCTGTGAGGTAGAAAATTTAGAATTTGTATATATTAAATATAGTACTTTGCAATTAGGTAACGGTCTAGCATTCAATCTTTGTACAATTACATATTGAGCTTGTTCAGCTCTAGCCTTGCATGCATCTGTTTGTGATGCAAACCCTTAGAGGGGTTGTTGCGGAGCTTCACTGTATACCCTTAATATCTTCACTTAAATCCCCTTGTAGCTGAAGAAGCAGGTCAATATCCAAGAGACAATTTCCCCAGTGACTGGACGACACACAGTTTGGGAGTCAACTGACTTTACTAGGCATGCGCACCTGGTTTCAAACTGCCAACAGCCTCATTTACATACAATACATAGATTACTATGGTACAAGGAAAAGGGGGGAGGGGAAGAGGTACAGACAAGAAAGACATTCTGTAAGTGGCTAGGTTTGCCACAATGCTCCCCCAGAACCAAGCCGGCATACACAGTCTGATCCCAACGGATCGGCTTGGGGATGTCCGGAGGAGTACTCACAGATCACTTTTTAAGTTCAGTTTGTCTGGATAACCCGTCGGCGTTGCCATTTTGCTTCCCAGGGCGGTAGTGGATGGTAAAGTCAAAAGGCTGCAGCGCCAAACTCCAGCGCAGCAGCCGGGCATTGTCTCCTGACACCCTGTTCAGCCGCACCAACGGGTTGTGATCTGTGAGTAAGGAAAAGGGTTGTCCGTACAAATAGGGCTGCAGCTTTTTAAGGGCCCACACCACGGCCAGACATTCCTTTTCTATGGCGGCGTAGCTTACTTCAAGGGGGAAAAGTTTTCTGCTTAAGTAAGCCACTGGATGCTCGCCGCCATCTGCTCCGATTTGGCTCAGTACTGCCCCCAATCCAAACATAGAAGCGTCTGTGTGGACGAGAAAGCGTTTAGTTGGATCAGGGGCGGCAAGTACAGGTGAATTCACAAGAGCCGTTTTTAGTTGCTGGAATGCCTGCTCACACTCTGGGGTCCAGACTACTATCTTAGGGAGATTCTTGCGGGTCAAATCGGTGAGGGGTTTGGCCAGGGTACTGTAGTTGGGTACAAATTTACGGTAGTATCCTGCGGTACCTAGGAATGCCAGTACTTGAGTTTTGGTACGAGGGGTTGGCCATTTGGCTACAGCCTCTACCTTAGCCGGTTCGGGTTTTTGTTGGCCGCTCCCTACCCGATGTCCTAGGTATTGGACTTCTGCCATCCCTATATGGCACTTACTGGGTTTCAGAGTTAATCCTGCCTCCCTAATACGGTCTAGTACGGCTCCTATGTGGGTCAGGTGTTCAGTCCAGGAGTGGCTGAAGATCGCTATATCATCTAGATAGGCGCAAGCGTACTCCTGGAACCCATCCAATAGCCGATCCACCATCCTCTGAAAAGTAGCCGGAGCGTTTTTCATCCCGAATGGCATGACCTTAAACTGGTACAGGCCAAACGGGGTGACAAACGCCGACTTAGGGATGGCGTCTTCGGCTAGGGGAATCTGCCAATACCCCTTACAAAGATCTATTGTGGTGAGGTATTGGCCCCTGTCCATTTTGTCCAGGAGCTCGTCTATCCGGGGCATAGGGTAGGCATCGGATACGGTCTTATCATTAAGCCTCCGGTAGTCTACGCAGAAGCGGGTAGTCCCATCCCGCTTCGGCACCAGAACTACTAGGGAGGCCCAAGGGCTTTCAGAGTGCTCTATAACTCCTAGTTGTAGCATTTCTTCAATTTCCTTGCGCATATTATCCTTTACGGATTCAGGTATGCGGTAAGGAGGTTGGCGGAGAGGGGTCTGCCCTGGTGTTTCTACTCTGCGGGTGGCTAACGGGGTGTACCCGGGGAGATTAGAAAAAGTGGTTCCTTTTTCCCTTATTAGACTATGAGCCTGCGCCCTTTCCTGGGGACTCAGCCGTTCACCTAACTGAACCTCTTCCAGGTCCTCTTTCTGGCCCTCTTTCTCTAGGAGATCTGGGAGAGGTAAATTGTCAAAGTCCTCTGCGGCAGAGGCGCAAATAGCGGTCACCTCTTCTATGCGCTCGTAGTAGGGCTTCAGCATGTTCACATGGAGCATGCGTCTGCCCCCTGCTCCAGTGCACGGGCCAATCACATAGGTGGTATCGCAGATTTGCTCCACCACCTTGTATGGGCCCTGCCAGGAGGCCTGCAGCTTGTCATTAGGGACTGGCCGTAGGATTAACACCTTCTGCCCGACCTGAAAGCTGCGGTCCCTGGCTCCCTTATCGTACCATCTGCGCTGTCGTTGTTGGGCCGCTTGGAGGTTAGTACGTACCGTCTGGGTCAGAGCCTCCAAGCGTTCCCTAAACTCCAGCACGTATGGGACAATAGGGGTACCATTCGTAGTTACCCCTCCCTCCCAGTGTTCTCTGATAAGGTCTAAGGGGCCCCTCACTCTCCTCCCGAACAATAATTCAAAAGGGGAGAATCCCGTGGATTCTTGGGGTACTTCCCTATAGGCAAAGAGCAAGTGGGGCAAAAACCGTTCCCAGTCTTTTTGAGTGTCTATGAACGTGCGGATCATCTGTTTAAGTGTTCCGTTAAACCGTTCACAGAGCCCGTTGGACTGGGGGTGGTAGGCGGAGTTTAAGATCGGTTTCACCCCACACACTTTCCAGAGTTGGTGGGTGACCTCTGCAGTGAACTGGGTGCCCCTATCCGATATAATCTCCTGGGGAAATCCCATACGGGAGAATATTCGCATAAGGGCATCGGCTATAGTCTCTGCATGTACGTTGGTCAACGCCACTGCCTCTGGGTATCTAGTGGCGTAGTCCACTACGGTCAAGATGTATTTCTTGCCGGAGGGACTGGGTTTCGCTAGGGGTCCTATTATGTCTACAGCTACTCGACTGAAGGGTTCTTCAATTATGGGCAGGGATCTGAGTTTGGCTTTATAGCGATCCCCTCTCTTTCCTACCCTCTGGCAGGTATCGCATGTTTGACAGTATTGTCTAATATCCTTCGAGATACCTGGCCAGAAGAAGTTCTGCGTCAGCCGATGTTTCGTTCGGCTGATTCCTAAATGCCCTGATAATGGTATATCGTGCGCGATGCGTAGCAACTCTTGTCTATACTTTCGGGGTACCACTAACTGCTTAGTGGGCACGGGTATGGACCCTGCTACTACCTTCTCTGCATAGCGGTATATGAGACCTTTGTCCCAAGCATATCTCTCTCCCTCCAACCCTCCTTGGTCCTTATTTATCCTATCTTTATATACCTGCAGGGAGGGATCTAGGGCCACCTCACTGCCAAATTCCAGGGGGGCATCCCAGGGGAGAATAGGAGGGGTGTGTGGCATATTGTTTACCTGAGCCTCAGAGTGATCGGAAGGAGCCGTGGTGCGTGCTTGCTGCCGGGTAACAACCGGGTAGGCCTCTTGGATAGTTGGTTGAGGGACAAAAGCAGAGGTGAGCTCCCCCAAGTCGTTGCCCAAAAATAACATCAGCGGGCAAATCCTGCATAATTCCCACCTCCACGTTTCCATGCCCTGCCCCCCAATTCAAATGCACCTTGGCAGTGGGAACTTTGTAAATTGCTCCCCCTGTACTGCAGCCCGATTGGGGGGAGGAGGACCCTGGTGGTTCCAGTTCTGGCGAGGTCGGTTACGTGGGCAGTCTCTCTGGATGTGCCCCTGTTGGTTGCAGGTGTGGCAGCGGATCGGTGGTCGGGTATTGTACCTAGGAGGGTACGGGTTGTGACTCGCGGCTGGTCGTGGGTGAGCCAAGGTAGTCACTGCTGGCAGAGGGGTGGTAGATCCATACGTGGTCCAGTGTGGTGTGCGTTGATCTCGCCTGGTGTCTTGGAACTCGTCAGCTAGCTTGGCTGCCTCTGGTAGGGTACAGGGTTTGCGATCTCGTACCCAATTTTGAAGTTCTGTGGTTAGTCCATTAAAAAACTGCTCCATTACTATTAACTGGAACATCTCTTCCATAGTGGTGACCCGTGCCGCTTCCATCCACCCCTTGGCGGCTCGCTGTAGTCGGTGTGCCCATTCAGTGTGTGAGTCTTTTTGTTTGTTTCTTGATGTCCTGGAATTTGAGTCGGTATGCCTCAGCGGTAATGGCATACCGTGCTAGGATGGCTTGTTTGACTTTGTGATAATTCCTGATGTCTTCGTCTGGGACGGTCCGGTATGCCTCTGCAGCGCGGCCTGACAATCTACCTGCCAGCAGGGGTACTTGGTCGGCTGGGCTGATGTCGTGTAGCTGGCACAACCTTTCGAAATCCTATAGGTATTCGTCAATATCACTTTCTCCTTCTGTGTAATTTATAAAAGCTTGGTAGGGAATCTTAGTTTTTCCCTGGGTAGTGCTGGTGGGCGCTGGGGCTCCTTCCCTGACTCGCTGAATAGCGTTTTGCTTCGCTACAATGTACTCGTGTACATCTGCTATCAGTCTTTCCAGTGTCTCCACGGAGGGGGTGTTTGGGTAAAAAGCTAACCTGCTATTGAGCTCTCTTGTAAATTCTGTTGGCTCTGTCTCCTGTGGAGCTGCCGCAGTGGTCGCTCTGTCCCCCTCCATGAGTTCGGCCACCAGAGTAGCTTTGGTTTTGTTGCTGGCTATTCTTCCCCTTGCTTCCAATAATTCCTTTAACGTAGTTAGTTTCAATGTTGCATAATTCGTCTCCATTCACCGTTCGTTCGAATGACTGCACATATTCTCGAACTCCGGTATATCCGAATGGCTGTTTTAACAAACTGCTGCTTTGCTGTGCTGCAAGGCTTGTATCCCGCCGCTGCCACCAATTGTTGCGGAGCTTCGCGGTATACCCTTAATATCTTCACTTAAATCCCCTTGTAGCTGAAGAAGCAGGTCAATATCCAAGAGACAATTTCCCCAGTGACTGGACGACACACAGTTTGGGAGTCAACTGACTTTACTAGGCATGCACACCTGGTTTCAAACTGCCAACAGCCTCATTTACATACAATACATAGATTACTATGGTACAAGGAAAAGGGGGGAGGGGAAGAGGTACAGACAAGAAAGACATTCTGTAAGTGGCTAGGTTTGCCACAGGGGTTGTCTGGGATTTTGATATTTTTGGCCTATACTCAGGATAGGTCATCAATATCTGATCAGTGGGGGCTCTGATACCCCCACGATCAGCTATTTGAAGAGGCCATGATGCTCCCATGAGCGCTATGGCCTCCTCATAGCACCAAGCACAGTGCTGTACATTATATAGCGGCGGTGCTTGGTATTGCAGCCCAGCCCCATTCACTTGAATAGGACTGAGCAGCGGCTAGGCCATATGAACAATGAATGTGACGTCACTGACCTAGAAAGACGCCATGTCACTTACCAAAGTGCTGCGGCCTCCTCAAACAGCTGATCTGGGAGGTGATGTGCTATTAATGACCTGTCCTAAGGATAGGCTATCAATATCAAAATCTCTGACAAGCCCTTTAATATACTCCACTAAAGGTCCTACAAACTGGGAAGGATTGGTGGATCTTGTTTAAGGGTTGGGGCTGGCCTTAAAGAGGATGTGATCCGTGCATCCACATTTTTGTCACTACTGAAAGTATGGCTGCTGGCTGTGATTGCCTGCGCACTCTGAGTTTTCACCAAACATGTTGCTTAAACCTATGGAAAGTTGCATTTTCTTTTGTACGGTGGACCATAAAGGGTAGAGAATTGGTCAACCTAAGGCCTGACTTGTTTCTTCATATAGTGTATAGTCATGTGAGGGATTCCATGGCAATATATAAGTGACAGAAAACTAAATTTGGATGCAGAATGTTGATCTCTGGGATTACATGAACCTGTCCAATGGGATTTCTGTAAATATGGCAGATCCATGAATGAACCCCAAGTAGGTGATCAATGATTCCCCTCTATCCTTATTCCCTAAGATTAGCTCTTGAGGGTCTGCATGTAAGACAGCTTTGGAAACTATTCAGTAGTGCTAGACCTATGTCACAGATGCATTACTGTCCCCAGGAGTTTGAGAACTCTAATAGAGCATGGATTCCCATTTTATGATTTATTATGGATATTCTCTTCAGATTTAGGGCCCATTTATATGTGCCAATACAAAGGGCAATGGCCAGAAACAGACTGTTCTTTCCAGATGATTGCCCACTCGTGTAGATTTGACACACAGCAATAATCCCCTGTGAATGAGTCCATATTTACATGGGGCACGAATTGTTGGCCTGATAGTATGTCCATGTAAAAGGACCATCAGGGTGGTCGTATACATCAGATAGAAAAAGGTTGCTGTCTGAGCAGCAGTTGAGCAAACATTAATCTGGTGAAGACTCGTTTCGACACAGCCATACACATTTTAGTCCATATTAGGCGTTTTTCAAACGGGCCATACATGTTCAATTAAACCGGGCGATGAAAGATCTTGATGAGAATGTTCTTTCAAGGAAAGATACGAATGATCTTTCTTCGAACTAAAGATCCTTTGTCTAACTTTCAGACAGACATTGATGGTAATGGTCTGTCCTCAGTTCACTAAATGAACGTTCGTTGTTAACTTTTCCCCAGACAGATGCTCATTTTTATTGAAATTGTCCTTTTGATCAACTTTAGACTAATGTATATGGGTTCCTTTAGGAAGATCTGGTAGACAGGTATAATGCTTGTGTGTACAGTTCCCACATTTTCTTTCTCCTAGTTTTGTTGGAGCTGGAAAGTCTCTTCAATCTCTGGACTCTAAAAGCCCCCATTATCACAGTGAAGGTAAGATTACTCAATTGAAGTCACTAGACATATTTTAGATAAAGCAACAGGGTTTTTCTGGTGGCTCTAGAGATTACTGTTTCGCTGATAGAAATGGAAGACGATTTGAGGACTCGCAACGAAAAGTGAAGAGCAACAACAAAGGAAATGGCTTTTGTGTATTTTTATTGCATTATACATGCTCATGTATTTAGCAATTGTTACTTTATCTAAAGTTTGCTGACAACCAAATTTTGCTTATACAATACACACTGATGATTGATGGCAAGGCTGGTAGATCTGTATACTTGTATCATGTTATACATGAGATATAACCCATCAGTGCTCAGACTTTAGCTCCTCCATGGAACACTGGAGAATTTTAGAGTTAGGTCAATCACATTTACAGTGGATATAAAAAGTCTACACACCCCTGTTAAAATGTCAGGTTTCTGTGCTGTAAAAAAATGATACAAAGATAATTAATTTCAGAACTTTTTCCACCTTTAATGTGACCTATAAACTGTACCACTCAATTGAAAAACAAACTGAAATCTTTTAGGTGGAGGGAACAAAAAAAACTAAAATAATGTGGTTGCATAAGTGTGCACACCCTCTTATAACTGGGGATGTAGCTGTGTTCAGAATTAAGCAATCACATTAAAAATCCTGTTAAATAGCAGTCAGCATACACCTGCCATCATTTAAAGTGCCTCTGATTAACCCCAAATAAAGTTCAGCTTCTCTAGTCGGTCTTTACTGAAATTTTCTTAGTCGCATCCCACAGCAAAAGCCATGGTTCACAGAGAGCTTCCAAAGCATCAGAGGGATCTTATTGTTAAAAGGTATCAGTCAGGAGAAGGGTACAAAAGAATTTCCAAGGCATTAGATATACCATGGAACACAGTGAAGATATGGCACAACAGTGACATTACCAAGAACTGGACGTCCCTCCAAAATTGATGAAAAGACGAGAAGAAAACTGGTCTGGGAGGCGACCAAGAGGCCGACAGCAACATTAAAGGAGCTGCAGGAATATCTGGCAAGTACTGGCTGTGTGGTACATGTGACATCAATCTCCTGTATTCTTCATACACTCACCTAAAGAATTATTAGGAACACCTGTTCTATTTCTCATTAATGCAATTATCTAGTCAACCAATCACATGGCAGTTGCTTCAATGCATTTAGGGGTGTGCTCCTGGTCAAGACAATCTCCTGAATTCCAAACTGAATGTCAGAATGGGAAATAAAGATGATTTAAGCTATTTTGAGCGTGGCATGGTTGTTGGTGCCAGACGGGCCGGTCTGAGTATTTCACAATCTGCTCAGTTACTGGGATTTTCACGCACAACCATTTCTAGGGTTTACAAAGAATGGTGTGAAAAGGGAAAAACATCCAGTATGCGGCAGTCCTGTGGGTCAGAGGAGAATGGGCCGACTGATTCAAGCTGATAGAAGAGCAACGTTGACTGAAATAACCACTCGTTACAACCGAGGTATGCAGCAAAGCATTTGTGAAGCCACAACACGCACAACCAGTGGCGTTGCTAGGGCTGGTGTCACCCGGTGCGGTAGAAAATGGTGCTGCTGCCATAGGGGGGGCATCCGTTAGCTCAGCAGACCCCCCTAGCAGTCAGAGCCTGGTCTCGGGAGGGGCACTTCCAGATTATTTTCTGTCCACCGCCACAAAACAATGGTGCTTATAGAATAGACTACACAGTGTAGAGGTATACTGTATATTGTGTGGCACAGTGTAGAGGTATAATGTATATTGGGCACAGTGTAGAAGTATACTGTATATTGTGTGGCACAGTGTAGAGGTATACTGTATATTGTGTGGCACAGTGTAGAGGTATACTGTATATTGTGGGGCACAGTGTAGAGGTATACTGTATATTGTGTGGCACAGTGTAGAGGTATACTGTATATTGTGGGGCACAGTGTAGAGGTATACTGTATATTGTGTGGCACAGTGTAGCGGTATACTGTATATTGTGGGGCACAGTGTAGAGGTATACTGTATATTGTGTGGCACAGTGTAGAGGTATACTGTATATTGTGTGGCACAGTGTAGCGGTATATTGTGTGGCACAGTGTAGCGGTATACTGTATATTGTGGGGCACAGTGTAGAGGTATACTGTATATTGTGGGGCACAGTGTAGAGGTATACTGTATATTGTGTGGCACAGTGTAGCGGTATACTGTATATTGTGTGGCACAGTGTAGCGGTATACTGTATATTGTGTGGCACAGTGTAGAGGTATACTGTATATTGTATGGTACTGTGTAGCGGTATACTGTATATTGTGTGGCACAGTGTAGAGATATACTGTATATTGTGTGGCACAGTGTAGAGATACACTGTATATTGTGTAGTGTATAGTGTATGCTATATGTGTATAACATAAACATATTTCATATGAAAACTTACAATTACTTGGCTTGGCCCTTGGGGATCTCGGACACCACTTCAACACTTGGCCGGGGGCTCGGTGGAGCTGATGTTGTGTTTCATCCTAATGAGAAAGATTTCATAATAAGGATTTGGAGAAGGGGCAGAGGGATAGCAGAGCAGGGAGAGGCTGTGCTGCTACTAGGGGGTCATACCATGGGGGAGTAATAAAGCCCACCATAATGCCCCCCCCTTCCCAGTAGAAATAATTCTCCTTTTAATGTGACAGTGCAAAAAATATCCCCTTGTAATGCCCCCAGTTGAGCTAATGTCCCCATAGTGCCTCCATAATGTCCCAGAATAAAATACCCCTATATAGTGCCCCCAGTAAATTCCCCCATAGTGCTCCTCTCCCCCCTTCCTGCTAGTGCCCCCCATAATGTACCAGTATAAAATGCCCCATATATAGTGCCCTAGTAGATGCCCCTCAGTGTCCGGCCTCTGATAGGCTGCCGGCCTAGTGTCCCCCATAATGCCCCCCAATAATGTGCCAGTAAGTGTCCCCATAGATGCCCCCCCATCATGTGCCAGTGTCAAGTGCCTCTCTCCTCCCCCCCACATATGCCAGTATTTTAGTGCTGAACCCACCCATGTGCCAGTATCAAGTGCCTCTCTCCCCCCCCCCATGTGCCAGTATCATAGTGCCAAACCCACCCATGTGCCAGTATCAAGTGCCAACCCCCCCCCCCACGTGCCAGTATCAAGTGCCTCTCTCCTCCCCCCCATGTCCCAGTATCATAGTGCCACACCCCCCCCCCCCAAAAAAAAAAGTGGCAGTATCAAGTGCCTCTCTCCCCCCATGTCCCAGTATCAAGTGCCTCTCTCCCCCCATGTCCCAGTATCAGGTGCCAACCCCCCACCCCCCCATGTGCCAGTATTAGGTGCCTCTCTCCTTCCCCCCATGTGCCAGTATCATAGTGCCAACCCCCCTCCCCCCTTCCCATGTGCCAGTATCAGGTGCCAACCCCCCTTCCCCCCCATGTGTCAGTATCAGGTGCCAACCCCCCTCCCCCATGTGCTAGTATCAGGTGCAAACCCCCCCATGTGCCAGTATCAGGTGCCAACCCCCCTCCCCATGTGCCAGTATCAAGTGCCTCCCGCTCCCCCCATGGCAGTAACAGTCGGGTATAAAAATTAAAAAAAACACTTATACTTACCTCCATGTCAGCCTCTTCCTGTGTCCCGCCCTGTATGTCCATATATGGAGTCAGTGCTTGTATTTCAGAAAAGTTTCTGCTGGGATTCGAACCCACGACCTTCTGTATCACAGGCAAAGCACCTAACCACACGACCATAAGAGCGGCATTGACACTGACTGAAAAAATATGAGACTTCTACTGTTATAGCTGGCTAAGTGTACATCTATACACATGACTGCTGCCCTAACACACCCAGCACTGCTATATCTCTATATGACAGCTGTCCCAGCACACTCAGCTCTGCTATATCTCTATATATGATAGCTGCCCCAGCACACCCAGCTCTGCTACATCTAATACACATGACAGCTGCACTAGCACACTCAGCTCTACTATATCTCTATATATGACAGCTGCCCCAGAAAACCCAGCTCTGCTACATCTATACACATGACAGCTGCCCAAACACACCCAGCACTGCTATATCTCTATATGACAGCTGTCCCAGCACACTCAGCTCTGCTATATCTCTATATATGATAGCTGCCCCAGCACACCCAGCTCTGCTACATCTAATACACATGACAGCTGCACCAGCACACTAAGCTCTACTATATCTCTATATATGACAGCTGCCCCTGCAAACCCAGCTCTGCTACATCTTACACATCACAGCTGCCCAAACACACCCAGCACTGCAATATCTCTATATGACAGCTGTTCCAGCACACTCAGCTCTGCTATATATCTATATATGATAGCTGCCCCAGCACACCCAGCTCTGCTACATCTATATACCTCTAAGTATTGCTATACAGTAGAAATATATAGAGATATAGCAGAGCTGAGTGTGCTGGGGCAGCTGTCATGTGTATAGATGTAGCAAAGCTGGGTTTGCTGGGGCAGCTGTCATATATAGAGATATAGTAGAGCTGAGTGTGCTGGTGCAGCTGTCGTGTATTAGATGTAGCAGAACTGGGTGTGCGTGGGAAGCTATCATATATAGAGATATAGCAGAGCTGAGTGTGCTGGGACAGCTGTCATATAGAGATATAGCAGTGCTGGGTGTGTTAGGGCAGCAGTCATGTGTATAGATGTACACTTAGCCAGCTATAACAGTAGAAGTCTCATATTTTTTCAGTCAGTATCAATGCTGCTCTTATGGCCGTGTGGTTAGGTGCTTTGCCTTGTGGGTTCGAATCCCAGCAGAAACTTTTCTGAAATACAGGCTAAATTAGAATACACAAGCACTGACTCCATATATGGGCGGGACACAGGAAGAGGTCGTGGGTTCGAATCCCAGACACATCTCCTGAGGTCGGTAATACAAATGCCGGCCCTGCTGGTGTCACCCGGTGCGGCCCGCACCCCCCTTGCAACGCCACTGCGCACAACCTTGAGGCGGATGGGCTACAACAGCAGAAGACCCCACCGGGTACCACTCATCTCCACTACAAATAGGAAAAAGAGGCTACAATTTGCACGAGCTCACCAAAATTGGACTGTTGAAGACTGGAAAAATGTTGCCTGGTCTGATGAGTCTCGATTTCTGTTGAGACATTCAAATGGTAAACAGAATGAGAACATGTTTCCATCCTCTAATGGCTACTTCCAGCAGGAAGCTCGAATAATTTCAAATTGGTTTCTTGAACATGACAATGAGTTCACTGTACTAAAATGTCCCCCACAGTCACCAGATCTCAACCCAATAGAGCATCTTTGGGATGTGGTGGAACGGGAGCTTCGTGCCCTGGATGTGCATCCCTCAAATCTCCATCAACTGCAAGATGCTATCCTATCAATATGGGCCAACATTTCTAAAGAATGCTATCAGCACCTTGTTGAATCAATGCCACGTAGAATTAAGGCAGTTCTGAAGGCAAAAGGGGGTCCAACACCATATTAGTATGGTGTTCCTAATAATTCTTTAGGTGAGTGTATGTCTGGGCTATGGGGTAGAGTGGCAAGATGAAAGCCTTTTCTTACGAAGAAAAACATCCAAGCCATGCTGCATTTTGCAAAAACACATCTGAAGTCTCCCAAAAGCATGTGGGAAAACAACATTGCTTACCGGTAATTGTTTTTCTCGATACCCATGACGGCACCCCATGCGACCAGGGACGGCACCTACATGACGGCACCTACATGCGACCAGGGACCTCCCATCCGGGACAGGAAACCTGAGAAGATAAAAGGTTCACACCCCCACCAAGCACCAGTGATAGTAATAAACAGTACTCCGGAGGTGAATACACGTAAGAAAAATAGAGAGAGAGAGATCCAATACGGTACATTATATCTCTTCAATACTTAAGAGAGAAAACTCTCAGAAACCAATAATGAAGTAGCGGGCTACCCCGCATATAACCTAATAAAAGGACAACTAAAGGTTTTTTATTTTTTTTATTTTTATTTTTAAATATACTTCTATTATAGGGAAGGGAAAATTTCGGGGGTGCCGTCATGGGTATCGAGAAAAACAATTACCGGTAAGCAATGTTGTTTTCCCCTCACCCATGACGGCACCCCATGCGAGATAGACTATTAATGAGAAATTAGGGGGGGGACAACCGCCTGAAGCACCTTCCTACCAAAGGCGGAATCCGCGTGAAGTTGGAGCCTGTAATGTTTTAAAAAGGTATGTTGAGAGCTCCAAGTTGCTGCTCTACAAATTTGGGCCAGGGAGGCATCCGCCTTCTCGGCCCAGGACGTAGCTACCGCTCGAGTGGAGTGGGCTCCAAACCCTGAAGGGGGCGAGAGACCCTGCGCTAAATAGGCCTCGGAAATGGCCCTTTTAACCCATCTGGCAATAACCGCCGTGGACACTTTCCGCCCCCTTATTTCTACCCCAAAACTGAATAAGGAGGTTTTCATCCAACCTCCAGGCCGAGGTAGACTCTAAATAAGCAAGCAGACATCTTTTGACATCTAGGCAATGATACTCCCTTTCTAAACTATTAGAGGGATTAGGGCAAAAAGATGGAAGGACAACATCCTGACCTCTATGGAAGTCCGAAACCACCTTTGGCTGGAAGGACGGGAGAGGCCTAATGATAACTTTGTCATCAAAGACCTGGGTATAAGGAGGAAAAGCCGAGAAAGCCTGAATCTCTGAGATCCTCCTAGCTGAAGTAATGGCCAGTAAAAAGGACATCTTAAAAGAGAGCATATTCAATGGCAAATCTGACAGGGGCTCAAAAGGTTTCTGTGACAGGGCCGTCAAGACCGTGTTTAGGTCCCAAGGAGGGGACAAGGGTCTTATCGAAGGGCGGATCCTGGAGGCTGCCGACAGAAACCTTTTAACCCAAGGATGCAGGGCCAGCTGGGAACCGAAGAAGTAACTCAAGGCTGCCACATGTACTCTTAGGTGGAAGCCCTAAGCCCCTTATCCAAGCCAGCTTGTAAAAAATCTAGAACCCTAGAGACATCTGGAGGAGAAAAGGGGTCAGGATTGATCCCTAAAAAGGAGGAAAAGACTTCCCAGATCTTATTATATTTTCTGGCCGTGGTGTCCTTCCTACTTCCCAAAATGGTGGAAACTACCATTTCCCTCTCAGCCTCCATGCTGCCAGATGCAGAATTCCTGGACTGGGATGCAGGATCGGGCCTTGATATAATAGATCCTCCCGAGGGGGGAGAATCCAAGGGGGGGCTATTGCTAGGTCTAGGAGGCAGGAGTACCAGGACCTTTTCGGCCACACTGGGGCCACTAGGGTAATCGTTGCTCTCTCCCTCTGGACTTTTTTCAGGACCTGCGGAATTAGGGAAAACGGAGGGAAGGCATAACCCTCCTCCTGAGTCCAGTCCTGTGCTAATCCGTCTAAAGCTGTTGGATCGTCCAGACGATTTATGGAGAAGAACCTTTCCACTTTCCTGTTCTTTCTGGAGGCAAATAAGTCGATCGTAGGGAGGCCGAACTTCTGTGTTAACTGGGAGAAGACTTCTGAGTTTAGGCACCAGTCCCCCTGCTTTAGCTGGGTGCGACTCAGAAAATCGGCTACTATGTTTTCTTTCCCCTTTATGTGGACTGCCGACAGAGATAGATGTCTCTGCTCTGCCAGCTGAAAGATCTGGTGACAGAGTATTGCCAGAGAAGGTACTCTTGTTCCGCCTTGATGGTTGATGTATGCCACTGTAGTCAAGTTGTCTGAGTATAGAACTATGTTTCTGAAGGATATGTCTGGAGCTATTGCTTTTAAGGCCATTTCTACTGCTTTCAGTTCTTTGAGGTTCGAGGTGGCTTTCCTGGTGTTTAAATCCCACCTCCCTTGCCAACCCTTGTTCTCCGAGTGGGCCCCCCAACCCCACGGGATGGCGTCCGTTGTTATTACAATGGGATCCCGAAAGGCCCATGGTACTCCTGCTGAGAGATTCTCTGTCACAGTCCACCAAAGAAGAGACACTCTCGCCTCTGCGGATAAGTGGAAAAGCCGGTCCAACGACTGCTTGCAGCCGTCCCATTGGCGCAGGATGCATGACTGTAGCTTCCTTGTATGAGCCTGTGCATATAGGACCGCTGGAAAGGTTGCTGTCAGGTGGCCCAGCACTGCCATTGCCCTCCTGAACGAGCAGAGGTAGGATCTGAAAAGATCCAAAACATGCTCTCTGATGGAGAATATTTTGGCGGACGGGAGGAAGGACTTTTCTACTCGGGAGTCTAAAAGGATGCCTAAAAATACACAACTCTGGGATGGAGTTAGGCAAGACTTCTTCCAATTTATTTTCCAGCCCAGGCTCTTTAACAGGGCGCAGGAAACCTCGATGTTTTGAATCAAGCCCTCTTTGGTCTGGGAAATAAACAGGAAGTCGTCCAAGTATGGCAGCAACGGAACCCCTGACAACCTTAGGAAGGAGGCTACTTCCGCAATCACCTTTGTGAAGATTCTGGGGGCTTGAGAAACCCCAAAGGGGAGGGCTCTGTATTGCAGGTGTAGACACTCCCCCTGAACCCAGACTGCTGTCCTCAAATATTTTTGGGAGGACGCATGTATTGGCACGTGGTAGTACGTGTCCTCTAAGTCCAGAGTCGCCATCCAGCAATTCTTTGATAGTAGATCTATGGCCGTCCTTATGGTCTCCATGCGGAATTTTTTGTAGCTGAGGAATTTGTTTAATTTCTTCAGGTTCAGGATTACCCGAAAGGATCCATTGGGTTTTTTTACTAAAAAAAGAGGAGAGTAAAAACCCCTGCCCCTCTCTGCCTGCGGAACCGGGACAACCACGCCTTTCCGCAGAAGTAGCAGGACCTCTGACTCTAAGGCCTGTCTCTTGACTAGATTCTTGGGGTAATCTGTTAGCCTGAACGAGTCCCGGGGACGGGTCAGAAGCTCCAGCCGGAACCCCTCTCCAATCCCCCCCAGGATCCAGCCGTTCTTGGTTATGTTTTTCCAGGCTGGGAGAAAGAGAGATAACCTTCCCCCTACCTGGGATTCGGCGTCATTGCTTATCTTTGGGCCTTTGATCTTGGGGTTTAAAGAGGAAACCTCCGGATTTCTTAGGAAATCTATCCTTTTCCCTTTTATCATACTGCCTACCCCTTTGCCTTTTGCCTTGGTATCTCCGAAAAAAGGGGGGGCGTTGAGGAGCTGGAAAACCCTTCTTTTTATCTGAGGCCTTTTCAAGTATATCATCAAGGGAAGACCCAAAGAGCCTGTCACCCTCACAGGGGATAGCGCATAACCTAGCCTTAGAACCCTGATCCGCCTTCCAGGACTTCAGCCAAATAGCTCTTCTAGCTGCATTGGATAAGGCGGATGATCTGGCTGAGAACCTAACTATATCTGTGGAGGCATCGGCTAAAAAATCAACAGCCTTAAAAAAGGTGGAAAGAGAGGCCAGAACTTCTTCTCTTGGTTTCTTCTCACTGAGATGCTGTTCCAGCCAGATATGTAGTGACCTAGAGACCCATGACGCTGCAACCGCCGGCCTCAAGCAGGTAGAGGATGATTCCCAGGCCTTCTTCAAATAAAAATCCGCTTTTTTATCCAGAGGATCAGACAGGTTACCCAGGTCATCGAACGGAAGAGCAGACTTCTTGGCAATCTTTGCCACCGGAGCATCAACAATAGGGGCCTTGTCCCAACAGGCTGCTACCTTTTCATCAAAGGGATATTTCCTTTTGACAGAGCTTGGAATAAAAAATTTCCTATCAGGATTCTTCCATTCCTTTTTAATTAATGCCTGTACATTCTCATGAACGGAAAAAACTCTCTGCTTTCTGGGACCTAACCCCTGAAAGGCGACGTCTGCAGTTGATTTAGGCTGTTTCACCTCTTCTAATTGCATCGTCGCTCTGACCGCTTTAAGGAGGTTTTGGGTATCTTCAGGCGAGAAAAGGGATCCCCCTGTTTCTTCTTCTGCTGACGAAGTATTATCATCGGAGAGTAACTGGCCTGCTACTCTTTCCTCCGCGTCAGAGCGGTCTATATCCGAACCCCTCATATCCGGAAATCTTCCCGGAGACTGCGGGCGATTCGTAGTTAAGGATTTTAGGGATGCTTTCACTTCAGATCTTATTAAAGATCGCATATTCCTGGAAAGGCTCCGTGACTCCTCTGCCACCAACTTATCAATACATGGGGTGCATAACGGCTTAGAATAGGAGGAAGCTAGGGGGACCTTACATCCTGCACACTCCTTATGCTTCGTCTTTGAGGCCGCTTTTTTGGGGGGCTTTGCCACCTACACAAATCAAGCAGATAACACCCCATTAATAAAAAAGGATATATCTCACCACCTTCTTTAGCCCCCCCTCCTCAGGACTGGTACCGGACTCGCGGGCCTTGAGGGTTCCAGGGGTTCGGTGCGTCCGTCTGTAGGCTCTGACATCTTGCTGCCCGCAAAGAGCCTCTTCAGCACCACACTGTGTGCCACATCAGCCGGCTGGGTTCCCCCCCTCTGCCCCATTTATATTTTAAAAGACGCGCCAGGGCACACATCGGCGCTCAACCCGACTTCCGGGTCAAGCCCCGCCCCCCCCGCGTCGGGGCGTGCGCATGCGCAGACGCCCCTTCCGACGCCGACAGGAAGACGGGCAACCTGGGAGCAAGGAGAGAAGCCGCCTGAACACGGCCACAGCGGCTCCCTCAGGCCAGCGCCGGAATGTGGGGGAAGAGGCCCAGACTGTAGGCAGCAGCCCCGGAGAGCTTGACGCCACCTGGGGGAGGCCACCCACCGGATAAGAACCTGGGCCTCCCCCCGGCTGTAGGTGAGAACCAACGTGAAATCCAACGTGAGCTTCCCAGAGACTTCCCATCCGGAGGACAGGAAACCTGAACTGGTGCTTGGTGGGGGTGTGAACCTTTTATCTTCTCAGGTTTCCTGTCCCGGATGGGAGGTCTCTGGTCGCATGGGGTGCCGTCATGGGTGAGGGGAAAAGGTGTTATGGTCTGATGAAACCAAGGTTAAACTTTTTGGCCATAATTTCAAAAGATATGCTTGGCGCAAAAACAACACTGCGCATCACTAAAAGAACACCATACCAACAGTGAAGCATGGTGGTGGCAGCATCATGCTTTGGGGATGTTTTTCTTCAGCTGGAACTGGGGCCTTAGTTAAGCTAGAGGGAATTATGAACAGTTCCAAATACCAGTCAATATTGGCACACAACCTTCAGTCTTCTACTAGAAAGCTGAACATGACAACGACCCAAAGCATACATCCAAATCAACAAAGGAATGGCTTCACCAGAAGAAGATTAAAGTTTTGGAATGGCCCAGACCTGAATCCGATTAAAAATCTGTGGGGTGATCTGAAGAGGGCTGTGCCCGGGAGATGCCCTCGCAATCTGACAGATTTGGAGTGTTTTTGCAAAGAAGAGTGGACAAATCTTGCCAAGTCAAAATGTGCCATGCTGATAGACTCATACCCAAAAAGACTGAGTGCTGTAATAAAATCAAAAGGTGCTTCAACAAAGTATTAGTTTAAGGGTGTGCAGACTTATGGAACCAAATTATTGTATTTTTATATTTTTTCTTCCCTCTACCAAAAAGATTTCAGTTTGTTTTTCAATTGAGTTGTACAGTTTATAGGTCACATTAAAGGTGGAAAAAGTTCTGAAATTATTTATCTTTGTCTCATTTTTTTACATCACAGAAACCTGACATTTTAAAAGGGGTGTGTAGACTTTTTATATCCACTGTATGTATATATATATATATATATATATATATATATATATATATATATATACATATACATACACTGCTCAAAAAAATAAAGGGAACACTTAAACAACACAATGTAACTCCAAGTCAATCACACTTCTGTGAAATCAAACTGTCCACTTAGGAAGCAACACTGAGTGACAATCAATTTCACATGCTGTTGTGCAAATGGGATAGACAACAGGTGGAAATTATAGGCAATTAGCAAGACACCCCCAATAAAGGAGTGGTTCTGCAGGTGGTAACCACAGACCAGTTCTCAGTTCCTATGCTTCCTGGCTGATGTTTTGGTCACTTTTGAATGCTGGCGGTGCTTTCACTCTAGTGGTAGCATGAGACGGAGTCTACAACCCACACAAGTGGCTCAGGTAGTGCAGCTTATCCAGGATGGCACATCAATGCGAGCTGTGGCAAGAAGGTTTGCTGTGTCTGTCAGCGTAGTGTCCAGAGCATGGAGGCGCTACCAGGAGACAGGCCAGTACATCAGGAGACGTGGAGGAGGCCAAAAACCCAGCAGCAGGACCGCTACCTCCGCCTTTGTGCAAGGAGGAACAGGAGGAGCACTGCCAGAGCCCTGCAAAATGACCTCCAGCAGGCCACAAATGTGCATGTGTCTGCTCAAACGGTCAGAAACAGACTCCATGAGGGTGATATGAGGGCCGGACGTCCACAGGTGGGGGTTGTGCTTACAGCCCAACACCGTGCAGGACGTTTGGCATTTGCCAGAAAACACCAAGATTGGCAAATTCGCCACTGGCGCCCTGTGCTCTTCACAGATGAAAGCAGGTTCACACTGAGCACATGTGACAGAGTCTGGAGACGCCGTGGAGAACGTTCTGCTGCCTGCAACATCCTCCAGCATGACCGGTTTGGCATTAGGTCAGTAATGGTGTGGGGTGGCATTTCTTTGAAGGGCCGCACAGCCCTCCATGTGCTCGGTAGAGGTAGCCTGACTGCCATTAGGTACCGAGATGAGATCCTCAGACCCCTTGTGAGACCATATGCTGGTGCGGTTGGCCCTGGGTTCCTCCTAATGCAAGACAATGCTAGACCTCATGTGGCTGGAGTGTGTCAGCAGTTCCTGCAAGACGAAGGCATTGATGCTATGGACTGGCCCGCCCGTTCCCCAGACCTGAATCCAATTGAGCACATCTGGGACATCACGTCTCGCTCTATCCACCAACGTCACGTTGCACCACAGACTGTCCAGGAGTTGGCAGATGCTTTAGTCCAGGTCTGGGAGGAGATCCCTCAGGAGACCGTCCGCCACCTCATCAGGAGCATGCACAGGCGTTGTAGGGAGGTCATACAGGCACGTGGAGGCCACACACACTACTGAGCCTCATTTTGACTTGTTTTAAGGACATTACATAAAAGTTGGATCAGCCTGTAGTGTGTTTTTCCACTTTAATTTTGAGGGTGACTCCAAATCCAGACCTCCATGGGTTAAAAAATTTGATTTCCATTTTTTTTTTGGTGTGATTTTGTTGTCAGCACATTCAACTATGTAAAGAACAAAGTATTTCAGAAGAATATTTAATTAATTCAGATCTAGGATGTGTTATTTTTGTGTTCCCTTAATTTTTTTGAGCAGTGTATATATATATATATATATATATATATATATATATATATATATATATCCCATATTCCTTTCTGATGCTTTAGAGTAGCGTTCCCCAACTAGGCTTCATTGGAATCGGAGCAGGGTTTGCCCAGAAAATAGCAGCAAAGAGCCGTCACTTTTACAGTTCAGATCACAGTCTGATTTCAAGCTGCTTGGCGATACCCAGGAGTAGAAAAGTTCTTTAATGATTCCTCATTAATTAGAAGGCTGGAAACCACTGCCGCATGAACTGAAAACACCTAGAACGTATAGGCCCAGATTTACTAAATGTAAACATGGCGTCAGCTAAGGTAGACCTGCACTAGATTTATCACAGGGGCTCATCATTGGGGCTGGATGATAAATGTGGTGCAGGGATAGACACTTTTCTCTGACTCTCAGACAGATATTTGCACCACAATTGTGGTACAATTTTGGTGTATATTGGCACATATTAGATCCTACCCATTTCACACAAAGTTCTGCCTCCTTTCCACCCCTGTCAGAAAAAAGTGTAGAAACCCTAGATTTGCCAATTTGCACCAAAGGGGTTGTCTCACCTCAGACTTGGGGGCATATCACTAGGATATACCCCCAATTTCTGATAGGTGCAGGTCTCACCTCCTAGCTTTAAAACAAAGCCTGAAAAGTACTGGAGTGCACACCACGTATGCGCGGCCGCCGTCCATTTTTTCCTTTGGGAGCGCTGAAAATAGCCGAGCCAGTTATTTCCATCAGTCCCCATAGAAGTGAATGGAGTGGTGGTCGTGCTTGCGCAGCCACCCTCCATTCATTTCTATGGGAGCGGCGAAAATAGTCGGGAGACATGCTCAGCTTTTTTCGTCAGTCTCATTGTAATGAATGGCAAGCGCGGCCACTGCTCCATTTACTTCTATGGGGACTGAAGAAAATAGCTGGCTTGGCTATTTTCGATGCTCCCATGCGAATGAATGGAGGGTGGCCGTGCACCGTCGGTCACTTTTGCGGGCTCCTTTCTAAAGATAGATAAGGGTCCCAGAGAATGCTAGCAATATGCCCCCAAAGTCTGAAGTGAGACAACCCCTTTAAAGACAGTCTGTCGCCTCTCCTGACATGTCTATTTTAGTAACTACATGCATTCCCCATGTAATAACAATTCTGGAGCATCTCTTCTTATGACTCCATGTTGTGCCATTCCTCTATTATTGCTGCTAGATATTATGAATGAATTACTAGCAATTTGCAATGAAGGTCCAGATGGGTGTTACCATTTTGGGGGGTGTCCCAGCACAGTCTGACACTGGCAGCACTGATTAGATAATGTCTGACTGTGCAGGGATAAACCCCCAACTGGTAACTGGACTTTTATTGCAAATTTTTAGCATTTCATCACTTCTAGCAGGAATAAAAAAGAAATGGCACAATACAGACTCATAAGACTAGAATCCAGAATCGTTATCACATGGAGAATGCAAGTAGTTACTAACAGACATGTCAGGAGGGGAGGGCAGGTCCTGTTTTATTGTAACATGACCTCGAGACTATAAGTTATATTATACTCTGCATCTGCATAGGCGATGTCCTAAACAAGACCCCTGAATGGATCACTATTGGGCAAGTATAGAATGGAGAAGAGAGTGTCATTTTTGCTAAATTAAATTATAGCTTGCAATGCCAGTCTGCAGCATCAAAAGCCAACAAGATTTTCCTTTTATTAGGAAAGGTGTGGCTTTTAGATAAGAAATATTATTTTAACACTTTGCAAAGCTGTATGCAGTTTTGGGCACCAGTCAATAAAAAAAGAAGCCAGAGATCTAAAAAGAGAGCGCAGAAGGACAACTAAATTAGTATAAAGACCGGTTATCACAACCCCTATGGAAGAGAAGGCTGAGGGCGAAATCAAATTCTATTCAAATATGAAAATGCAATAAAAAAACAATGCCATAAATAATTATTTTTATGGACCCAACAGGGAACACGGGATCATTGATTACACCTAAAGGAAGTACTTTTTTTTAATTTTTTTCAAGGATTTTGCAAAGATTACCGCACTTTACTGTCCGAGCTGTAAAGTTATGGAATGTGCTCCCACAAGATTTGGTAATGGCTGTAAGAGTGGATAGATTTAAAAGGCATCTGTCAGCAGATTTGTACATATGACACTGGCTGATCTCTGTTGGTCCCCTGTTCATATGTGCCCGCATTAATGAGCAAAATGATGTTTTAATATATGTAAATGAGCCTCTAGGAGCAACGAGGGCGTTACCGTTACACCTAGAGGCTCCTCTCTCTCTGCAACTGCCGCACCCTCTGCACTTTGATTGACAGGGCCAAACAGTGTAAACTGCATCACACCTCGTCCTGTCAATCAAAGTGCAGAGGGTGAGGCAGTTGCAGAGAGAGCGAAGCCTCTAGGTGTAATGGCAACACCCCTATCACTCCTAGAGATTTAATTTTTCTCAGCAATGCGGACACATATGAACATGGGACCAACACAGATGCCTTCAGCTGCCAAGCGCACATGTAACAGGTCAGCCAGTGTCATAGGTACAAAACTGCTGACAGATGCCCTTTAGGGAACGGTTAGATATCTTCCTGGTTAAACACAATATTCAAGGCTACTTGGATTAATGTATAATGTTGATCCAAATGTCCTCGGGTCAAGAAGGAATTTTCTTCACTTTACGGAGACTTAGTCTCTGCTATTTAAACATTGGGGTTTGTCCTTCCTTTGGACCTTGGATTTGTAAGTGTAAAAGCTCTCCTTCGCTACGGTGGGCCTGTTCTAGAGATAGGTGGGACCGGCACCTATATGACATTGGTGGCATATCCTAGTCATATGCCACCAATGTCTGAGATGACCCAACCATTTTAAAGAGAATAGGTTAGAGCTGCAAGGCTACTCTTAACAAGTGGACAGGTGTGGCACTGTTTTGGTAAGAAAGCAGCCTTGCTTTTCAAATCCTGGACAATCCCTTTAAGTCACTGATTTAAACAGTGCCGAAAGAAAAGCAACTTTTTAAAAATTCAATAAGGAATACCAAAGGCTGAGAATTACATTCTGTGCCCAGACATAAAATTATACTGTACTGGCTGGTGAGAAATAAATTACATGAGGTTTTGACAACAGCAAAGAAATAATTGAAAATCACAGATACCAGATGTATAAACATAAGAACCATATTCAATCCACCTTTTATTTGACTTGTCTACATTACAACCCGCTCTCCTTCCCAAGGGGTCAGACCAGCACTAATTACTGTTCCTGACAATACGACGGCCGATTCTTTGCAATGTTGGGGGTTGTGACAGTGCATTAACAAGCGGTGCCAGAAGCAATCCACCCTTTAAAGTCTTAGTAGGAAGGAAAAACGATTGAGATTCAGCATTTGTAACGTTCTATTTGGAGTTATCAAGATAAGAATGTAAAGGTTGATTTCCAGTTGCTTTCCATGCCAGATGTTCCCCCTGTTTACATGTAATGCACTGCTTTCACGAAGTGCTTCCAGCAATCCCTTGTGTTTTCTCCATCCACCTGAATGACTTCACCAGCGGTGAGAGGTCTGTTTCCTTATAACATTTAGACATAGAGGGAAAAGAGCGGAAGTATAAAGGGAAGCATATTCATGTAGACTTGCGTCAAGGTTAGTGTGGACCTGCTGTACCAACTAACCGTTTTGGCTTTGGGCTATCTCTAAGGGTGTTATCCTGGCAGTTCCTTGGTTTTTAACCTTTAACCCCTATACAGGGATCTGACCTTTACTGCAGGGGAGCCACAAGGCTGCTAACTCTTGGGATAGTTATGGTGTAGTTGGTGGTTGACCCATGGGAGTCAGAGACACCGATGTGAAGTACGGAGGCGTCAGGAGCTATTCATAGTCAGAAGACAGGCTGAGGTTAGTGCTGGCAGAGTTCAAACATATCCGAGAAACAAGTCCGAGGTCAGGGCAGGTGGCAGTGGGTCAATACATCAAACAGAGTAAGGCCAGGGCAGATAGCAGATATTTTGAGTTGGTTAAAAGGCAGAAGTTCTGTACACGGGCAGTCAGGTTAACTACAAACTAGGGATGTAAAGCTCAGGCACTGTGACGGTCATGTACACTACACACAGGGGGGAGGATAGTGACCACTGCGCTCCACCCTCACCCCTGGCCCTGCCTACTTGCCTCTCAAGTCCTAAGGACAGGGGAAAACTAGACGGCAGTCCCTAACTTAGGATACGTGCTGGGAAGACAGACAAGACAAATAACGGAACGTGAACGGACCGGGTCAATACCTAGAGAGCTACGCAGTACTAAGGAATGAGCAGAGAATAGTCAGGAAAAGCCAAGGTCAAATACCAGGAGAGAAACGAAGTACAACAGGAGTCCGCAAAGAATTGTCAGGTGGAAGCCGGGGTCAGGATACCAGGAGAGATGCGCAGTACAGGAGGAGCAGGCAAAGGATCGTCAGGGAACAGGATAAGGTGAGTATTCAGTAGTCCAACAATTTTCCAGGAACCTAGAATTAACAGACAACCTGTGGCCAGCAGGCTGCCTGTATTTATAGTGGGGTCTGAGGGTCATGTGACGTGGCCAGCGTCACATGACCGACAGACAGACAAGTTGAGCACCGAGTGATCAGCTCGGCGCTCAAGGCAGACCTAGGAGCAGGAAGCCGCCCTGGGAACGAGGCCAAACACAGATCCTCGCTCCCGAAGCTAAGCAGCAGGTCTGCAGCTGATGGCAGACCGAGTGCGCCTTTGGCGCCCCGTGACAGGCACCCTCCCACTAGGGAAGTTTCCCTATATACCCAGTGACTGCCAGCCATAGGCTGGGAAGAATTTGGTAATTTGCGTGCTGGCCCATTAATAGACTGAGAGTGTGCATGCCCTAAGAAACAAGCCAGGAGATGTGCAGGCCGGCCGCTGAAGATGCTGGTTGTTGGGACCATCGCCGGCCAGGGAATGGTGGAGCAAGGATGCGGCCGGTGTCTGAGTTAATAGCACGGCACCTGTGCCTGCAAGAAGAAGCAGGTTACTGGCAGGCACTGCATGCCAGAGCAACATCTTCACTCTTTCATTTATTTTCAGATCCCCTGATATTTAGTTTGCAATCTGCTCCTATATTCAGATTTTCCTCATGTGGATGTGTCCCTCCCAGTAATACATGGTGAGGTCTGTGTGTCCAGGATACTACTGTCTTCACTAGCTCTCATGTATCAGCACAGCTGCATTCTGGGACTGAGTTCCCTTTCTACAGCCCATGAGTGATCTTCTCCCATATACTGACAGTTGCTGATGCTGTGTGTAATTCATCTCTCCCTACAGTCTGCCATGCTTTCCTCCCAATATTCTGATACTGTACAGCCTGAGTGATTTGCAATATGTGTCTTGGATGCCTTCCCACCAGTTTTACTCTCTGATCTGCTGTGTAAAATCTCTTTACTTCCCTGCTGATATGTGTAACACTGCCAGAAGGGATGGGGAGAACAGAGAAAGCCATCAGAAAGAGGAGCAGTGTGCTGTAGGATCTGTGTCAGAAGCAGCAAGGCAGACAGCTATGTGAAGAAGTTACACAGACCTTACATCAGCAAAATGGGAGGTAATTTTAAGCAAGACTAGTTTTAGTTTTGCTTCAGCTGGATAAATGTGACCAGCAAAGAAGCTAGGAATTTGTAACGGTCGCGTACACACACACACAGGGGGGAGGGAAGTGACCACTGCGCTCCACCCTTACCCCTGGCCCTGCCTACTTGCCTCGCGAGTCCTAATGACAGGGGACAACTGGACGGCAATCCCTAACTTGGAGTAAGTGCAGGGATGACAGACAGACAAACAACAGGACGTGAACGGACCGAGTCAATACCAGGAAAGCTGCAAAAAGTACAAATGGAGCAAGCAGAGAATTGTCAGGAGAAGCCGGGGTCATAAATACCAGGAGAGCAGAGAAGTACCAGAGGAGTCCTAAGAGAGTAGTCAGGTGGGAGCCGAGGTCACAATACCAGGACGGAAGCGCAGTACAGGAGCAGGCAAAAGGATGGTGAGGGAACAGGATCAGGTAAGTATTCAGCAGTCCAACAAATAGCCAACCTAGAAATTAACAGGCAACCTGTAGCCAGCAGGCTGCCTGTATTTATAGTGGGGAGTGAGGGTCATGTGACGTGGCCAGCGTCACATGACCGACAGACCAACCAGTCGAGCACCGAGTGATCAGCTCGGCGCTCAAGGCAGACTAGGAGCAGGGAGCCACCCAGCTAGTAAAGCCGCCCTGGGAATGAGGTCAAACACAGAACCTCACTCCAAAAGCGAAGCAACAGGTCTGCGGGCAATGGGGGACCGAGTGCACCTTCGGAACCCCGTGACAGAATTCCTGAGATTTACTGTACTGGAAACAGAACTATGCATTTTGAGACCTGACAAATTCATGTTACATACTATATAGGTTACTAAGTGGTGGGAAAAAAAGGTCCAAGGTTCATTGGTTGGTCATGACTAGTGTTGAGCGAATCGAAGTTCACAAAGTGGACTTTGATCGGAATTTCAGGAAAAATTTGATTTGCCACAATGCCAAATTCCCTGTCATTGCACCCATTATTTACAAAGAAATGCGCTTTGTGACGAAGTAATTAGTCTTGAAGGCGAATTGAAAATCATGGCCTATGTAACCATGAAGACACATGAGTCTGCATAGCAGCTGCGTACATAAACAAAAAGGATATACATTTTTTGATCCAATGGAGCAATGAAAAATGTGTTTTAGAAGTGTATGCAACCTTTTCCTGACTTGGAAAGCAGCAGTGAGGATGTGGACAGAGTGGAAAGACCGTTGGACCCGCACAATGTCCCTATGACAACTCTGAACCTCCACGACATGTCAATAAAGCAGTTCGCTGAGGTGGTCTGTACTGTAACAGAAAATTTATATTGAAACACATTATATGGGATTTTATAGAGCAATTTGGGAGATCTTCTTACATTGGAAGCCTCCATGATATCAGAGATTGGGTTCTTTCTATTGCTATTATTAATGCATTGCCTCACATATAAATCATTGTGTCGCTTTTCAGCCCGTGCCATTATTTTCACTGTCCAAATCTATTTCTCAGGAGCAGCCTTTTACTGCTTAACTCTCTTCCCACTCATCAATCACCATAGCTTTGGCACAATGGACAGAATGCAGATATGCTAAATTAATTTTGCTGTAGGACTTCTCGGTTTGCGTATTTTTGGGTCACACCCCATTATCAATTCTCAAAGACAATAAGCCTTCTCCCATACTGTGGGAAATAAATCACTCTCTATCAGCTACCATAACTGTCTAAATGAGCCATTTACAACCTATAGTTTTCACGAGGTGCCAATCTAGAGAAACGCTGTCAAGCGGTGGGTGTTGTATAAAGACTTTGCTTTGAGACAAAAAGTACGAAATCAAAGAAAAAGTGGGCAATGCACCAACATGACAATGGAACACCTGCTGGGAAAAGTGTATGGGGATTGTGCATTGTTCGCTCAAGAATGGCTTATTCAGTCTTCTGTAAAATTGAGATTACCATGACAACTGCCAACACAAAGGTTTACGCCGTGGTCAGTGGAAGCGTTACCTATCAAAATTTGTGTGTTAACTCCTTGGATGTTGCCGATGACCCACTGTAAAGAAGGCGGGATAAGACCTCAAGGTAAAGGACCAAGATGATGCCCTACCCATTCTAGTGGCAAGAATCACCTCCAATCTAACGCGTTTCAGGGTCTGTGTGCTCCTTCTTCAGATCAGGACAGGACAAGCACAATGGGCAATAAATACAAGAAAAAAATTGCATTTTTGGCATTAAATATCAGGGACGAAGTTACAAAATTCAATCATGGCCTCATGAATAAAAATAAGACCATCCCAGCAATTATAATCATAAGCAAAAGGGGAGCAAAAATATACAAACATGACACAATTATATATCTAGTAGAAGCATTTATTGTCATTGTACCATACGTCTATCCTGATCTGAAAGGGTACATACACCTCGAAATGCGTTGTGTCTGTTTTACAGGCTACGGACGCCTTTGGGGGCATTTTTTAAATTCTTACATTTATATATAGGGCTAAAAATAATTTTTTAATTGGTCTTTACTAAACTTTTTCTACAGTTTTTTTTACGTCTACAGCTTTCACTTTTAGTGCCTCTGCAGACTACTACTTGCTCCTTCTGCTCTGTTGGCTGGATCTGTACACCTCATCTCAGAACTCCTGACAGCTCATAAATGCTCATCAAAACTAAATTATTATCAAGTAAATAAGAATTTAGCAATTTAGCAAAAATTTGTGTTTAGGATCTTTTAAGTACAGATAAGGACTATAGATAGGGCCGTTAGAGCAGCTCTCTGATGGATTTACTGACGAGGAAGCAGTGATCTGCGGATACACTGAAAGTGAAAGTTGTAGAGGAAAAACTGTTGAAAATGTTTAATAAAGAAATGCCCTAAGAAAAGCCTGTATTTTTTTTTATATTGTGGGATGTATCCTTTTGTGACACTGTAATGGCAGCTACATTCAGCTGCCACAAGGGGGTAACACAGATGTCCGCATAATGATTTATAGATTGCATTAAATTCTTGCAACATAAATCCATATACAGTTAGCACCCCCTAGTGGTAGTAATTTACAGCCAGAATTATGTACTTTTATCTACAAGATAGATGATTAATATATGATCTCTCGGTTTGACCATCTGGACTACACCAATCTCGAGAATGAGTGCACTGCGTCCTCATTTCAATACAGCCATAGTCGTGCATACGTACTACTGCTCCATTCAAAGTCTGTGGGGCTGTCGAAGATAGCCGAGCACCAGGGGTGCACCACCAATAAGGCGAGGTGAGGCGATTGCCTCAGGCAGCACCAGGTAGGGGCAAGAGGGGGCAGCAGAAGGAGGATTATTTCTTTCTGCAGTATAGTATTGGAAAGCACAGTGGGCACAGTATGTGGCACTGTGTTACACTGTATGTTTTCTAAGTATGTTTTTAACAGTAGGTCTGGAGGAAAGCGGTTAGGTTAAGAAATGGTCATTGGGGGTTGGGGGCACCATTTTAGTTTTTGCCTCAGGCAGCAGAAAGGCTAGGTGCACCCTTGCCAAGCACCATGTATGCATACCCACCAATTTGTTCAAATCAGTGATCAGATACCCACAGGTCATACATTTATGTATACATACATGTTTTTTGGTGGGCTGATCCTGTAAATAAGAAGAAAGCTCTTCTGTACTATATATGCAAATATATATATGTATGTACAAATTCTTGTATTGTTATGTTACAATATGTATTTTATGTTTTTGGCCGCAAGTACCAGCCAGAAAGGGTATGGATGGCAAATGGTTTGCAGGAGTAGCGCTAACCACCCTGTTCCTCCCCTCCTGGTAGCAGTGGGCTGGTCCTGGTTCCTGCCAGGAAGGGGAGTTCCCGCATAGCTACTGACAGGAGAGAAAGCACATGCCAGAGCTCCTGCTCTTTCGAAAGCTTCTCCAGAGAGACCAACTCAATTCAGCCTCAAGAAAACACTTAAAGGACAAAACAGCACAGTGAACAGCAAAATACAGCTTTACAGACACTGCTGCAAGCTAAGGGACTATGGCTCAGACACCCATCACCCAGACCACCATAAAATAAAAGTCAGAACCAAGCAGTGGATACTTATTAGTGATGAGTGGCAGGGGCTATATTCGAATTCGCAATATTTCACGAATATTTGGGCGAATATTCGTCATTTCAAGATTATTTTGATTGTGAAAAATTAGCAATGTAATATTCGCGTAATGTGTGCGAAATACAGGCTTGGGTCACTTTTGCTACATTTTCCAAGCTGCTAGAAGTTTCCCAAGACTGTAGAAAATGGTTGGCATGGCAGAACATTAAAAATGGCTTTATATGCAGTTAGAGTGCTCCAATATATTCGCGATTGCGCTAATCGGCACTAATCATGCGAATATTTTGGCGCAATACGTGAAACTTCATATTTTAGCAGGTCTGCATGTATGTATGGACAGCAGAACCTATCACACTACCTAACACCCTGCACTGCAACAGCTACACTATATCAGGATATAACCTACACTGACTATCTCCCACTAACTATCTGTATTATATATATAAGCTATCTAACTATCTATCTAATGTAGTGTGGAAAGCACAAAGCACAGCAATGACACTGCTCTCTCTCTCAGAACTTTAAAAAAAACTGTAGAAAATGGCTGCTGGGGAGGTTCTTATATAGTAAGGGGTAGGCAACTTTCCTATTGGTTGCTAGGGATGTTGCTAAGCTCAGACAAAGACATTGCAGCCTTCTCATTGGCCAACAAGCAAGAAGGGAGGTTACTGATGAAAAAAAAAAAAACTAGAATATTCGAAATACGAATATATTTCACTATATTCTAAATATTTGCGAATTCTCGAAGTGCCGATATTCACGATTAATATTCGCGCCCAACACTAAGGCCTCATGCACACGGCCGTTGTTTGGGTCCGCATCCGAGCTGCCATTTTGGCGGCTCGGATGCAGACCCATTCACTTCAATGGGGCCGCAAAAGATGCGGACAGCACTCCGTGTGCTGTCCGCATCCGTCGCTCCGTTCCGCGGGCCCGCTAAAAAAATATAACATGTCCTATTCTTGTCCGCGCTTTGCGGACAAGAATAGGCATTTATATTGCCGGCACCCGTTCCGTTCCGCAAATTGCGGAAGGCAACACGGGCAGCTTCTGTTTTTGCAGATCCGCGGTTTGCAGTCCGCAAAAAACGGCACAGCCATGTGCATGAGGCCTAATACTTATACCCACAAGTGCTCATCTGCGGTCATCCAACCTGCCACAATACCTGCTTAACTGGTGTCAGAAACTGCACTTTAAATTTGCTGCTATTGGATGTTCCACACAATATATTTTATACTTTCACTTCTGGCCTCATGGGATTATACAGTAGATTAAATTGAAACCTATATTCTTAATTTAAACCTACTAATGTTTCAAATAAGACACATGGACACAATTATAAATGGATAAATTAGGCCACGGCCAACTTTATTAAAGAACAACTCAAACATTAGATAACCATAAAAATTTAAGATTAATAACAACCACTGAATTAGACCAGCCATAAGCCCGGCCTAAATACCTGAATCAACTTGTCCGCTCACCACTTATTGACGAGCGACTTTACCCCTCCTTCTAATAAAGTGGCCGTGACAGAACAAAAAAGGGAAGGGCGGGAGGGGCAGCTGAACCAAAGATGCGACTTTGCAGACAGCCTTATGCTGGCAGCCACCACATTATATACAGGTTTTCCAACACCACCCCAAACCTATCCACCAATAGTAACTGTTGCTGGGTACCATAAACTTCCCAGCCTCAGCAACAATCCAACCATAGGACATCCCAATTAGTCAATTCCCTGTAATCTGCCCCAACCCGGCAACCATGCTAAAATTAGCCAACTTGACACTGATTTTGGCGGGAAAACTCCCGTCAAAATGCTCTAAAGTTTAACAACCTATGGGATAATCATAATCCCATGTAGATCCCTCCAAATAGGATTCTCGGGATCTCAACATTCTTCAAACTACCTTTCTACTGCATGGATCCCCAGGGAGCAACGGCCTGAGGAAGTATACCTCATCAGGGCCACTACCACTCCCACTAGCACTCCCACGGAGACATCTTTGGTCCGTGATTTTGATCAAACACACCCATTGAATTCTATGGGTCGGTGCCCTGTCAGTTATTCTCATGGATCTTTGCCAGAAGATGAGATGGAAACTAATTTTCATCCTTGCGGATGACACATGGCACAAACATAGATCCTTCATGGACATATTCATGAATGAACCACTGACCATCTTGTCATGGATCTCATCAGGTACATGGACATGTGAAAGAGGCCTAGCTTTGATTGTGATTTTCTTTTCTTTTTTGTGTCCTTTAAGCAAGTCATATTATATAGCAAAGCCCCTAGTGTACAAATATACACTATGGATACAAGCAGCCACCCCACACTGTACCATTATCTAGTCAGATGTCATGTGGAGGATTTGCAGATATCTCCATCTTAGTCAAGGCAGCTGTCTATGGTGATTCATCCCCTGCTCGGTGTCACCACAGCTTGGGGAAACCTGATCCACACACTTGCCACATATTTATGTCTTACTTTAGGTACCTGCTTGAAAGGCAGGCTACTTGGCATCATGTGATTGGCACATTTTTACATCTTCATAATTGCTAAAAATAAAACTGGGACGCGGGAACCCTGAAGCAAACAATTCTCTTTTCTTCGTTACCAAATGCTGGGAGCCAAAATACTGTCAGTGGATTAAGTCTTTTTAGACATTTTTAATGAACTACTCTGAGTGTAGACCACGCATCTTGTGAAGCTCCTTTTTGTCCACATCTAGAGACGCTGGATGTAAAATACGATTGGCGCTGAGCTAGCAACCCTCCAATGAATATTATCACAGTCACGTCCACCTGCAGCTCCGCCAATTACTTTTAAGGAGTTTTCCAGGATTGGGACATTTTTAAGAAGCCTCCGTAATGTCTTAAAGGGAACCTGTCACCAGGATTTTGGGTATAGAGCTGAGGACATGGGTTGCTAGATGGCCGCTAGCACATTCGCAATATCCAGTCCCCATAGCTCTGTGTGCTTTTATTGTGTAAAAAAACTGATTTGATACATATGCAAATTAACATATAAGAGTCATATCTTACTTGTGTGACCAGAGAAGAGTCATATTTTCAAGCTCTGACTCATCTCAGGTTAATTTGCATATATATCAAATCGGTTTTTTTTATACAATAAAAGCACACAGAGCTATGGGGACTGGGTATTGCGGATGTGCTAGCGGCCATCTAGCAGCCCATGTCCTCAGCTCTATACACAAAATCCCGGTGACAGGTTCCCTTTAACAAAAGAATCATACTCACCTGCTCCCTGCTGCTTCAGTCCTGCACCCTGGCTCTGTTTGGCAATCTTCAGGTCCTTGGCTGGGGTATGAATGGAGTTATGTGTTCAGATGAAGCCAATAGCTGTGTCACAGCCAGACAGCTGAGAAGCGCTCACAGGAGCTTCTCAGATCCTCCTCCTTGAATTTCTTTGTTTTGGTTTAGTTTCTCATCTCGTTAGTCTATCTCAGCTGTCATGCAGTTGGACTGATTGCTACCCTTTAAGTTCCTCCCCATAATGCAGTAGTGTGCGGCTGATACAACTTCCTGGAGTGTGTGTGCATGCAGTTCCCAGTTCCCAGTCCTCTGCAAGATAAGTGCTGTTTATGTATTTATGATTTTGTCTTTTCTGGATCCAGGTGACCCTGACTCCCTCCGTGTCAGTGTAGGGAGCCGGTGGTCGTGTCCCTTCACTATTGTAGGGTCTTCAGGTAATAGATAGCCGAGGAACGTGGATATGCGGCCATCCACCTTTGGGGTGTTCGCAAAGGCTGAGCAGTGAGGGAGAGCGGCAGGTCTATTGCAGGGGTCTCCCTTTGTTCCTTAGTTGCGGATCCAGAGAGACATTGTTTATATGGTATTGTCTTGTTTCCTGTACACCATCCGTGACATTATCAGCCGCTAAAACCGTCTCAAGCATGGATCCGGTTTCACTTTTGGCTGAACGCTTTCAGGGTCTTTCTTTGGAGGTAGCTGATTTCCGTAAGACTTTTTCTCAGTTTCAAGTGACCGGTTCAGCTTGCGTTCATGGAGTTTGTGCTGAGCCTAAGATCTCGCTCCCGGATACGTTCTCCGGGGGTAGTGAGAATTTTGTGCGTTTTAGAGAGGCTTGCAAACTCCATTTTCGCCTTCTTCCCCATTCTTCTGGTGATGAAGAACGGAGGGTGGGGATCATTATATCGCTGCTCAGGGGTAACGCTCAGTCCTGGGCCTTTTCGCTGCCGGAGGGGGCACGGCCCCTTCGTTCAGTGGATGAATTATTTTTAGCCCTGGGTCAGATATATGATGATCCGGATCGTATTGCTCTGGCTGAGTCTAGACTACGTCTGTTATGCCAGGGTAAACAATCCGCAGAGATATACTGTTCAGAATTTCGGAGATGGGCAGCAGATACGGGTTGGAATGATGCTGCACTCCGAAGTCAATTTTGCTATGGTCTTTCAGAGGGATTGAAAGATGCATTTGCCTTTCATGAAAGACCTACCTCCTTGGATTCTGCTATGTCTCAGGCTGTTCGTATTGACAGGCGTCTTAGAGAGAGAGGAGAGATCTCTCCTTCCTGTCATACTCAGTCCCGGGACAGTGCAGCGGTCTCATTCTGTGCACAGGGGTCTCAGTCGCTGTCAGCCCCTTCTGAGCAGGAGTCCATGCAGCTGGGGTTGATTGCCTCTGACAATAGAAGATTCAGCCCGCAGGGGAGGGTTTATTTTTGTTGTGGAGGTATAAATCATCTGGCAAATGTTTGTCCCTCTAGGAGATTCAGGCAGTCTTCTGGGATTAATAAAGAAACAAAAAGGAAAAAATCTTTTAAAAATGTTCCGTCTGTTACTATTGGCAGGGTTGAGGCGGAAATTGAAGGTTTTCCGTTTGCTTGTAGTTCCCGTTTTGTCCTGCCTGCTAGGGTGGCGCTAGAGAGCAAGAGCATTTTTTGTGAGATTTTTGTGGATAGTGGAGCAGCTGTCAACCTCATTGATAATCAATTTGCAATAACTCATGGTTTCCAGGTATGCACTTTGGGAAAGGATATTCCTGTTTTTGCTATTGATTCAGCTCCACTTTCTCAGAAATCATTAAAGGGCATAGTTCACAATATCCGTTTAATTGTGAGTGATGCTCATGTTGAGGATGTGTCATGTTTCGTCCTTAGCGGTTTGCCTACTCCTCTAGTGTTGGGGCTACCCTGGCTCACTAAACATAACCCCACCATTGATTGGCAAGCGAGGCAAATAAATGGTTGGAGTAACTTTTGCAGAGAGAATTGCCTCATAACATCTGTTTCTGAGGTTTCTACTAAGACTGTACCACCTTTCCTCTCTGAATTTTTGGATGTCTTCTCTGAGAGTGGAGTTCAGGGTTTACCTCCGCACAGGGAGTATGATTGCCCTATTAATCTCATCCCAGGCGCCAAGCTGCCTAAATCTCGTTTATACAATCTCTCCCAACCTGAGAGGGTCGCTATGCGGGCTTATATCTCTGAGAGTCTGAGAAAAGGACACATACGACCCTCGAAGTCACCTGTTGCCGCTGGTTTTTTCTTTGTTAAGAAAAAAGATGGTTCTTTAAGACCTTGTCTGGATTTCAGGGAGCTGAACAGTATCACTATTCGTGATCCTTATCCGCTTCCTCTGATCCCGGACCTGTTTAACCAGGTTGTTGGGGCTAAAGTCTTTTCCAAATTAGACCTAAGAGGGGCATACAACCTGGTTAGGGTCAGAGAAGGAGACGAATGGAAGACGGCTTTCAATACCCCTGAGGGCCATTTTGAGAATTTGGTTATGCCTTTTGGTTTGATGAATGCCCCAGCCGTTTTTCAGCATTTCGTCAACAGCATTTTTTATCATTTAATGGGAAAATTTGTATTAGTGTATTTGGATGACATTTTGATTTTTTCTCCTGATTTCAAGACTCATAAGGAACACTTACGTCAGGTCTTGCTCATCCTGCGGGAGAATAAATTATACGCGAAACTGGAAAAATGTGTGTTTGCGGTTCCAGAAATCCAATTTCTGGGGTTTCTTGTCTCCGCTTCTGGTTTTCCCATGGACCCCGAGAAGGTCCCTGCTGTGCTTGAGTGGGAGCTTCCTGAGAATCAGAAGGCCCTGATGCGTTTTTTGGGCTTTGCCAATTATTACAGGAAATTTATTTTGAATTATTCCTCTGTTGTTAAACCACTCACTGATATGACCAGAAAGGGGGTAGATTTTTCTTCCTGGTCGGTAGAGGCGCGTAAGGCCTTTTCTAATATCAAGGAGAGTTTTGCTTCCGCTCCCATCCTAGTACAACCTGATATTTCGTTACCTTTCATAGTTGAGGTTGATGCTTCTGAGGTAGGGGTGGGTGCGGTCTTGTCTCAGGGTTCCTCTCCTGCCAAATGGCAACCGTGTGCCTTTTTCTCAAAGAAACTCTCCTCCGCAGAGAGAAATTATGATGTGGGAGATAGGGAATTGTTGGCCATCAAGTTGGCTTTTGAGGAATGGCGCCATTGGCTAGAGGGAGCCAGACACCCTATTACCGTGTTTACTGACCATAAAAATCTGGCCTACTTGGAGTCAGCCAAGCGTCTGAACCCGAGACAGGCCAGATGGTCTTTGTTCTTTTCAAGGTTTAATTTTGTTGTTACGTTCCGCCCTGGGGTTAAGAATGTGAAGGCAGATGCCCTGTCACGTTGTTTTCCGGGAGGTGGGAATTTTGAAGACCCGGGTCCCATTTTGGCTGAAGGTGTGGTCGTCTCTGCTCTTTTTCCTGAATTGGAGGCAGAGGTGCAGGCAGCCCAGTCAGAAGCTCCTGATCTTTGTCCTCCTGGGAGGTTGTTTGTGCCTCTCGCTTTGAGACACAAGATTTTTAAAGAACACCACGACACGGTCCTTGCTGGGCACCCGGGGGCAAGAGCCACACTGGATCTCATTGCTCGGAGATTCTGGTGGCCTGCGCTTCGTAAGTCGGTTGAGGGTTTTGTGGCAGCTTGCGAGACTTGCGCTCGTGCCAAGGTCCCTCATTCACGGCCATCAGGTCCTCTCCTTCCTTTGCCCATTCCTTCCCGTCCTTGGACACATCTGTCCATGGACTTCATAACGGACTTGCCTCGTTCCTCGTGGAAGTCTGTGATTCTGGTGGTGGTGGACCGGTTTAGCAAAATGGTGCATTTTATCCCTTTTCCTGGTTTGCCCAATGCTAAGACGCTGGCGCAGGCATTTATTGACCACATTGTCAAATTGCATGGGATTCCTTCAGACATAGTCTCTGATAGGGGCACGCAGTTTGTTTCCAGATTCTGGAAGGCTTTCTGTTCTCGCTTGGGGGTTCGGTTGTCATTCTCTTCTGCTTTCCATCCGCAGTCGAATGGCCAGACAGAGCGCGTCAATCAGAATCTGGAGACATATCTGCGCTGTTTTGTGGCGGAGAATCAGGAGGATTGGTGTTCTTTTTTGTCCCTTGCTGAGTTTGCTTTAAATAACCGTCGTCAGGAGTCCTCTGATAAGTCACCATTTTTTGGTGGTGCATATGGGTTCCATCCGCAGTTTGGGACTTTCTCGGGAGAGGGCTCTTCTGGTTTGCCTGATGAGGACAGATTCTCCTCGTCTTTGTCATCTATTTGGCAAAAGATTCAGGATAATCTAAAGAGCATGAGTGAGAGATATAAGCGTGTGGCGGATAAGAGACGTGTGCCTGGTCCGGACCTGAATGTTGGTGATCTGGTGTGGTTGTCTACCAAGAATATCAAATTGAAGGTTCCCTCCTGGAAGTTGGGTCCTAGGTTTATTGGGCCTTACAAGATCCTGTCTGTCATCAATCCTGTTGCCTACCGTCTTGATCTTCCTCAGACTTGGAAGATCCATAATGTTTTTCATAAGTCCTTATTGAAACCTTATGTTCAACCTATTGTACCCTCGCCTTTGCCTCCTCCTCCGATTATGGTTGATGGAAATCTTGAATTTCAGGTCTCTAGGATTGTGGATTCTCGTCTTGTCCACGGTTCCCTCCAGTACCTCGTTCATTGGGAGGGTTATGGTCCTGAGGAGAGGATGTGGGTCCCAGTGACGGACATTAAGGCCTCTCGTCTCATCAGGGATTTCCATAGGTCCCATCCTGAGAAGGTGGGCTCTGAGTGTCCGGAGTCCACTCCTAGAGGGAGGGATACTGTCACAGCCAGACAGCTGAGAAGCGCTCACAGGAGCTTCTCAGATCCTCCTCCTTGAATTTCTTTGTTTTGGTTTAGTTTCTCATCTCGTTAGTCTATCTCAGCTGTCATGCAGTTGGACTGATTGCTACCCTTTAAGTTCCTCCCCATAATGCAGTAGTGTGCGGCTGATACAACTTCCTGGAGTGTGTGTGCATGCAGTTCCCAGTTCCCAGTCCTCTGCAAGATAAGTGCTGTTTATGTATTTATGATTTTGTCTTTTCTGGATCCAGGTGACCCTGACTCCCTCCGTGTCAGTGTAGGGAGCCGGTGGTCGTGTCCCTTCACTATTGTAGGGTCTTCAGGTAATAGATAGCCGAGGAACGTGGATATGCGGCCATCCACCTTTGGGGTGTTCGCATAGGCTGAGCAGTGAGGGAGAGCGGCAGGTCTATTGCAGGGGTCTCCCTTTGTTCCTTAGTTGTGGATCCAGAGAGACATTGTTTATATGGTATTGTCTTGTTTCCTGTACACCATCCGTGACAAGCTGGCCCCAATGGAGATGTCTACCCTGTTGGGGCCAGTCATTGTCGGCAGTGGCTGATGTGACCCCCGCCCAGAAGTAAACAGGCTGGAAACCAGAAAATCGCAGAACAGAGCTGGGATGCCAGGACCAAAGCGGCTGGGAGCAGGTGAGTATGATGCTTTTATGTCTCGGTAGTATGGCAGGGTGCCTGAAGCTTCTCCCCAGCCAAATGCACTGAAGTCTACTGCATTACAGTCACTGACTAGTCTATGCAGTGTCCCTTGTAATGGCACAAGCTTCAGAAACCTTCAGAAAAGTTCAATGCTTCTTTCCCTCAGAGGCTGGCTCTGGTTTCCAGTCACTTTTCTGGTTACTCTCAGCTTGCAGGACTGACATATTCCTGTCTGCAGCTTCTCTCTGGCACCAACTTGCCATTTTAGCTGCTTACATGTTGGCTGCTAGCTGCACACTCTCCTATCTGCAGTGTCCCACTTAGTGTGGTCGTGGGCACTTTAAACTTTTATATGCTTATCAAATGTCTTTCTATATTTATCTGCAATTCCTATTAACAGGCTTAGGTTGTCATTACATTTATTTGCCCCTAGGTGGTGCTGGCATCACACATATATATATATATATATATATATATACTGGGGTATGCTAATTGAGTAGTAGTAGTAGTAGTGGTAGAGAAGGGTTGGAAGTGGAGAGAGTCAGAGTGTGTGAGGCAGAGGAGGAGAAGAAGAACATGCCTAGTCCACCATGTAGCTGCTATTTCACCCCCTTGGCTCTAGCCAGGCCAAGGGAGAACCAGAACAGCATTACAGCAGCACAGCACAGACCAGTCAGTCTACGTCTGGTATAAGGAAAGTCTAGTGGAGATCAGAGCTAAAGTAGCCAGTGGACTTCACAAGCAACAGTGACCAGGAGGAACCTAAAAGTACCTGGACACAGCCGGATGATTAATGCGCAAAGTCATCCTTTACCACATGCCTCTATGGACATTGTGGATCAGAATTTTTCTGAAGGCATCCTGTACAAAGAATGGAGCAGAGTTTTTGCCTGCCATTAGGGAGACCGCCTTGTGGTTTCCTAAATACAAGTAAGTTTATTATATCCAGTACCTGAGTGCTAGAGGTAGGACCTAGTATAGGCAGTTATAAGAAAGAAAGGAAAACTCAACTTACAATTACCAAGCCTGTTATAAGGAATACAGTTGAACCAATATTTACATCATTGCTTTACCATATAAATGAACTGTACTGACTACCTCAAGATAAAGAATTGTTCAAGTAAAGTTTAACTGTTTTACTATAACGGACTCCTCATCCTTTACACCACCAATCTTTACACCTAACGGTGCTGGCGTCACGAACAACCTGGGGCCCAGCCGCCAAAGCACCCTAAACACCTATACCATCAAGGGCACCTCAACTACCATCTGGCTGGTGATCCCTGTATTATAGAGTGCACTGGAGGATTTAGTGCTGTCTTCCCCATCACTGCATGCCTGCCCAGGGAGCTACAAAAATCGTGAGTACGACTACTACCCCCATCAGCCCACCGTGCGCTCACAGATTGCCCCTGCGGTCTGGTTTGCTGCATATCCTACAGCTCACAGCTCAAAGGGTTGGGCCCAGCCCACATCTAGTAACTTAGTCCAGGGCCAGAAATTATCTATTTCTCCCATATACATAATATACACAGTAAAGTCACAGAGTCCCATTTAGCAGTTAACCACTGGGTCACTGCAGGGACATAGGTAAGAACCCCATTTAGCAGTTAACCACTAGGTAAAAACCTAGTGCAAAGTCTGTAACAGGATCCGCCCTCCACCATGTGCTATTTATAATAATGGCTTCTTCTTATGTGTGAGAGATGGCTTTGGGTTCCCAGGTCTACCTCTACAAACCTTATAGCTACACTCCTCAATCTTTACTTTATGAAGCAAGTAGGTTCATAAAGTAGGATATGCCCCCATTGTCTGATAGGTGTGGGTCCCAGAGGTGCGACCCGCGCCTATCTCATAAACACAGCCGAAAACGAATCTGGCAAAGTGGTGGCCGAAGTGCTGTCTCCAGCCACCACCAAGTGTTCCTATTGGCCTGCTGAAAGTAGCCAAGCTGCGCGCTTGACTATTTTCAGAATCCCCATAGAAATGAATGGGAGAGCACCCGACTTGCGCAGCCACTGCTTCCATTCATTACTATGGGGCCAATGGTTATTGCTCGGTTATTTTCAGCAGTTCCAAAGAAATGAATAGAGGATGGCCGCGTATGAACGGTGCACCCTCCTATGCTGTGCCGGTTGCGTTTACTAGATACGTTCAAGTCCTACAGTTGGGACCTGCACCTATCAAACAATGGGGGCATATCATAGTGATATGCCTCCATTGTCTGAGATGGGTAAACCCATTTAAACTTGAATTTGGAGACTGAAGTAAACTTTTCCTTTAAATGTTTATGGATTATGTTACTAGAGATATGAATACCACCAATAGTCCCTGAACGTAACTTTAGATGTCTTGTCAAGATCGATTTAGAGGCTTCCTGTGATGTTCATCATAGTGTCTGCACTGCATAAAAATGAAGGCATCTAAAATGAGCAGTAATAAAATCTATTATTAAAAGAGTACGTCATCTGGTTTTCTCCTATGTACAGATTTAAGTAAGGGAGCGAGAGTTTATTTGCTTACTGCTGACGCCACTTTTCATTTTATTTGATTACCAGTATATGAATTGGCATTAACATTTCCCAGCTGCCTCTAATTGTCTAATTCTCGGTACTCTGTTTGCCAATTTTCCCAGTATATCATCAATGAATGATTAAAGTGGGGAACCCATTTATAGGGTGCAAAAGTTAAAAAGTCTCACACGTCAAAGGTGATGTGTGCAGGCATGTGACCACTGCCACTGCTGAGGTAATTGGTTGGAAGTGGTCACATGCATGTAGATGGCACATTATAATTCCAATGCATCAGGGACCTGATGTGAATGAGAAGGGAGATTGGTGATAGGCCAATTTTTGCACTCTGCTTGGCTGTCCTGAGAACCCCCTTAACGGAGCCACTTACATGCAATCTAGCAAATAATAGAATGTTTTTATGCTGGCGGTGGGCCACTTTGTCTAAAGCAGAGGCCCAACTTGAAGCTTCTGGGCTCCAAGGCAAAAACTGTTACAGCCCCCTCCCCACCTACTGTGTACCATTTATAATACTGGTATCTTTTTCTACAGCCCTACATATAGCTGCTTTGCCACATATACAGTAGCTGCTTCCCAGAAACTGCCTTCAAGACCATGCTCTTTTACAATGCGGTCAAGACAATAAACTGCTGCCCCATGAGCCGCAGTGTGGTGGCCCATTTAAAACAACGGGAGGTTGACTGCGCTGTATTTTTTTGGCATGGAGTCCATACCAAAGTTGGCTGTCAAAAAACTCAGTGTGAATGGCTTTTAAGGACCTTTATCTAGTAGTTACAGGTCTTAGGCTCTGTTCACACTGTCGTTGTGCTGTAGTCTATTGGCATTATGGTGTTTTCGAGGACAAGAATACCATATTCAGAATTAATAAACTCTGCCTTCATAGATCTGTAATAATGACATGCTGATGAGAACATTCTAGATAAGAGTTTGACATAATTCAAGGAATATCAACAACACCTAGGGCAATGTGGATGTGGCCAATAATACATGCTGAATGTAAGGTCTGTGTGTCCAGGATGTTACTGCCTCCACTACTAGTGATCGTCAAACATCGGCTGGGACGGTTCGCAAACGCGATCAAATGTTCGCGAACCGCAAGTTTGCGGCAGGCCCCATTCACTTTAATGGCAGACGAACCTGAAAAACCTTCAGCTCATATTGGCAGCCACCAAATACTTAGAAGTGCACAAATAGTCCCACAACATGGACAGTGACACACTAGAGGGGGATCAATGACAAAAATTCCAACAAAAAATATGTATCTTAATCAGGGGACATTTTTATGCGCCTTAAAGGGAAATTCTCTAAAATGTGCCCTGTCGGAGCCTAGAAATTTTTTATTTTAGGCCACGGGAGTACAGGCCTTAAAAATTAGCCATTCACCTGACATAAAAGAAATTCTGATTATGTGGTTCGAGGTACATTATGCAGTAAATGGATAAAAACTTTACTCTAGGCCACTGGACTACAGGCCCCAAACATTAGGCATTCACCGGACAGAAAAGATCAAGTGATTATGTGGCCGGAGGTATATTACACGGTTAATGGATATCAATTTTACTGCAGGCCAGTACAAATACAGGTCAAATACACTGCTCAAAAAAATAAAGGGAACACTTAAACAACACAATGTAACTCCAAGTCAATCACAATTCTATGAAATCAAACTGTCCACTTAGGAAGCAACACTGAGTGACAATCAATTTCACATGCTGTTGTGCAAATGGGATAGACAACAGGTGGAAATTATAGGCAATTAGCAAGACACCCCCAATAAAGGAGTGGTTCTGCAGGTGGTGATCACAGACCACTTCTCAGTTCCTATGCTTCCTGGCTGATGTTTTGGTCACTTTTGAATGCTGGCGGTGATTTCACTCTAGTGGTAGCATGAGACGGAGTCTACAACCCACACAAGTGGCTCAGGTAGTGCAGCTTATCCAGGATGGCACATCAATGCGAGCTGTGGCAAGAAGGTTTGCTGTGTCTGTCAGCGTAGTGTCCAGAGCATGGAGGCGCTACCAGGAGATAGGCCAGTACATCGGGAGACGTGGAGGAGGCCGTAGGAGGGCAACAACCCAGCAGCAGGACCGCTACCTCCGCCTTTGTGCAAGGAGGAACAGGAGGAGCACTGCCAGAGCCCTGCAAAATGACCTCCAGCAGGCTACAAATGTGCATGTGTCTGCTCAAACGGTCAGAAACAGACTCCATGAGGGTGATATGAGGGCCCGACGTCCACAGGTGGGGGTTGTGCTTACAGCCCAACACTGTGCAGGACGTTTGGCATTTGCCTGAGAACACCAAGATTGGCAAATTCGCCACTGGCGCCCTGTGCTCTTCACAGATGAAAGCAGGTTCACACTGAGCACATGTGACAGACGTGACAGAGTCTTGAGACGCCGTGGAGAACGTTCTGCTGCCTGCAACATTCTCCACCATGACGGGTTTGGCATTGGGTCAGTAATGGTGTGGGGTGGCATTTCATTGGGGAGCCGCACAGCCCTCCATGTACTCGCCAGAGGTAGCCTGACTGCCATTAGGTACCGAGATGAGATCCTCAGACCCCTTGTGAGATCATATGCTGGTGCTGTTGGCCCTGGGTTCCTCCTAATGCAAGACAATGCTAGACCTCATGTGGCTGGAGTGTGTCAGCAGTTCCTGCAAGACGAAGGCATTGATGCTATGGACTGGCCTGCCCGTTCCCCAGACCTGAATCCAATTGAGCACATCTGGGACATCATGTCTCGCTCTATCCACCAACGTGACGTTGCACCACAGACTGTCCAGGAGTTGGCAGATGCTTTAGTCCAGGTCTGGGAGGAGATCCCTCAGGAGACCGTCCGCCACCTCATCAGGAGCATGCACAGGCGTTGTAGGGAGGTCATACAGGCACACACTCTACTGAGCCTCATTTTGACTTGTTTTAAGGACATTACATCAAAGTTGGATCAGCCTGTAGTGTGTTTTTCCACTTTAATTTTGAGGGTGACTCCAAATCCAGACCTCCATGGGTTGAAAATTTGATTTCCATTTTTTTATTTTTGTGTGATTTTGTTGTCAGCACATTCAACTATGTAAAGAACAAAGTATTTCAGAAGAATATTTAATTAATTCAGATCTAGGATGTGTTATTTTTGTGTTCCCTTTATTTTTTTGAGCAGTGTACATATGTTTAAAAGAACTAAAAATATAAAATTTTATTAAAAACATGGCTAACGAAATCCCCCCTCTTGAAAAAAACCCTAATGATAATAGTTGAAACACGTGGTCGTCACAGGTGTTGAATTGCTCCGAGGCCCAAAACATTAGGCATTCACCGGACAGAAAAGGCCTTTTATGCCACTGTATTTACCTAAGGCAGGGACCATAATTTGTTCTAGGTGGTGGCGGATATTTGTGGGCTGACATGAAGAAATTCAATTAAACGTGGTCGTCACATGTGTTGAAATCCTCCGAGATCCATGCCTCATTCATTTTTAGAATTGTGAGGTAGTCCACACTGTCGTGAGCTAGGCGAATGCGCTTATCGGTCACAATCCACCCTGCTGCGCTGAACGAGGGGCAAGCCAAGAGTTCCATGGCAAATTGTGCCAGCTCTGGCCACAGGTCAAGCCTGCACACCCAGTAGTCCAGGGGTTCCTCGCTTTTTAGAGCATCCACATCGGCGGTTAACCCGATGTAGTCGGACACCTGTCGGTCTAGGCGTTCCCTGAGGCTGGATCCGGAGGGCGGCTGTCGATGGGTTGGCTGCAAGAATGATCTCATATCCAAAGTGACCAACGCATCTTCAAAACGCCCTCTTCTTGCATGCGCTGTTGGATTGGTACCCGCAACTGTTTCTCTGTGAGTGGAAATTCCTCTGCCAGCGCCCGCAAAAGCAGAATGCAGCATTTCTCAAAGCAAGGCCTGGAAGTGCTGCATTCTGACAGCCCTTTGTGATGCTGGTAACATGTCCGCCATTTTGTGTTTGTACCGGGGGTCTAAGTACGTTGCCACCCAGTACTGGTCCTTGCCCTTTATGCCTTTTATACGGGGGTCCCTCTTCAAACACTGGAGCATGAAGGCCCCCATTTGGACTAAACTGGAAGTGGTGGAGTGGCCTGGTTCCTGCTCATCGTCCAGGATAATGTCGTCCTCGGTCTCCTCTCCCCAGCCACGGACAACACCAGGGATCCCAGAAAAGTTTAAAGCATGCTCTTCTTGCTCCTCCTCCGCCCTGGAACCATCCTCCTCTTACGACTCCTGTTGACTTGTCTCAGATGGAGTAGCCCCCCTGGGAATTTATCTAGCATTGCGACTTCCCAAATGCACTATATAGTATATTATTGGTATATAACACCCCTGCCTCAATCACTTTTTTTTTTTTGGGGGGGGGGGGGGAACTGGTATATCACACCAGTAGAAATGATTTGTTCCAATAGCGTTTGTCACTCTGTGTAGCTGCAGTAATGCAGCGAAACCCAAAACAAATGCTGCACTACCCAAATGCACTATATAGAAAGTATATTATTGATATATAACACTCCTGCCTCAATCACTTTTTTTGGGGGGGCAACTGGTATATCACACCAGTAGAAATTATTTGTTCCAATAGCATTTGCCCCGCTGTATAGCTGCAGTATCGCAGCAGAAAAGCACACAACTGCTGCACAATACAAATGCACTATAATATACTTTCTATGTTAGAAAGTATATTATACAGTTGCAAGAAAAAGTATGTGAACCCTTTGGAATTATGTGAATTTCTGCACAAATTGGTCATAAAATGTGATCTGATCTTCATCTAAGTCACCACAATAGACAATCACAGTCTGCTTAAACTAATAACACACAAAGAATTAAATGTTACCATGTTTTTATTGAACACACCATGTAAACATTCACAGTGCAGGTGGAAAAAGTATGTGAACCCTTGGATTTTATAACTGGTTGAACCTCCTTTGGCAGCAATAACTTCAACCAAACGTTTCCTGTAGTTACAGATCAGACGTGCACAACGGTCAGGAGTGATTCTTGACCATTCCTCTTTACAGAACTGTTTCAGTTCAGTAATATTCTTGGGATGTCTGGTGTGAATCGTTTTCTTGAGGTCATGCCACAGCATCTCAATAGGGTTGAGGTCAGGACTCTGACTGGGCCACTCCAGAAGGCGTATTTTCTTCTGTTTAAGCCATTCTGTTGTTGATTTACTTCTTTGCTTTGGGTCGTTGTCCTGTTGCAACACCCATCTTCTGTTGAGCTTCAGCTGGTGGACAGATGGCCTTAAGTTCTCCTGCAAAATGTCTTGATAAACTTGAGAATTCATTTTTCCTTCGATTCTTAATCGTAGGTCTTCTGAGAGCTCTTTTGTGCGAGACATTATTCACATCAGGCAATGCTTCTTGTGAAAAGCAAACCCAGAACTGGTGTGTGCTTTTTATAGGGCAGGGCAGCTGTAACCAACACCTCCAATCTCATCTCATTGATTGGACTCCAGTTGGCTGACACCTCACTCCAATTAGCTCTTGGAGATGTCATTAGTCTAGGGGTTCACATACTTTTTCCACCTGCACTGTGAATGTTTACATGGTGTGTTCAATAAAAACATAGTAACATTTAATTCTTTGTGTGTTATTAGTTTAAGCAGACTGTGATTGTCTATTGTTGTGACTTAGATGAAGATCAGATCACATTTTATGACCAATTTGTGCAGAAATTCATATCATTCCAAAGGGTTCACATACTTTTTCTTGCAACTGTAAGTATATCACACCCCTCAGTATGTCACACATATCGATAGCACACCTATACCAGTCCTTAAAAGGACTTTTGTGGCCCTATTAGCTAGCGTTTGGTGTCTCTAACAGTCTGTCCCTGCTCCACACAGCAACCTCTCTCTACACGTGAAACGATCGCCGGGCGAATTGCAAGGCCATCTCTATTCACTGCCTCTCATGTACCAGCACATATTTATTCCTGGACTGGTGACCCCTTCCAGAGCTCATGAGGGATCTCCTCTCTCTTGTACTGACAATCACTGATGCCGAGGAGTGTGTCATCCCCCGCCTCCTGCAGCGGGTGCTTTACTTTCTCTGTACGCTTGAACACAGTCTGTGTGGCCTGTGTGAGATGTCTCCCGTGAATTATTTTTCCCCTCTACACACCCTAATCTGACATGTAAAACCTCCTCTACCTCCCTTCTGTTATCTTAGAGAGAGCAGTCATAAACAAGGGCAGTGACTGATTTACAGTATGTCACATTCCGCAGCATCAGCAACTAGGGGAAGGATTTACACGCACTCTGCAGAAGCAAAATGGTGAGCAAATTCAAGTTGCTTAATTTTCTATTCAGGAAGCAAATAAACAACAAAAACAAATTCAGTACAAAGGTGTCCGACTGTTAGAACCCCCACCATTTCAGAAAAGCTGGTTTAGCGCCTAGTAGGGTCCCTGGGCAACTGGCTGTGTAGGGAACTTGAATGGCGCTGTGCTGCAGCCCTTTCCCCCTACCATATCTTCTTTTTAATTGTAAAAATTTGTCGTGTTGCTATATGGCAATTCCAATTTGGACATTAAGCTGGACATTAATAACTGCAAGGTCTGTGCTCATTTCCATTTTTTATTGGCACATAATTCCTGCAGTCCAAGCTGAAAATGATTTATTATTGCTGACAGTGGAAATCTGAAAACTTTTGAACAGTCATAAAATTTATTAGCCTTTTTTTCATTCAAGCGCATTGGAAAGCACCATTAATAAATGAAGTGCAGGTAGGTGGCTTTCTACTGTCTTCTGGTATCAATAACACGTACTATAAGGAATGATCTATGAGCACAAAAACCAGGGCCCTACTGGGACTAAAAAGCAGCCCTGGCACAAAACCCCAACCAGCCCACGTATAATAAGTTTGAAAAATACTGGTGCACAACAGTACTGTATATCACTGCTTCCTTACATATGTAAACCACACCATCAACACAAGAGATGAAAGAAAAGTGGAAAACAGAAACACCTAATCACATAGTCAGGGACAGGTGTACTCTACCAGAATATGAGACCAATATAACAAGTCATACCGCAATACAGTGACTTTATAGTGGTCAGATACCAGGTCAACAGAGGTGATCAGGCTGCAGAATTTACAAGAGAATCAGACACAGTCAATGGCAAGAGTACCGAAGGGTGGTTTCGCACTTGTTTTTATTTTTCCAAAAACACAACTTTTTTGCCAGTGGCACCTTGGCCAGATGTTACAGACTGGGAAATAGGAAATTATAAGGCTACCTTCGCACGTAGCAGATTTTGTTACAGAGACTTTAGGCTTGCTTGAATCGCTCACCGGCAGTAACTGAGGCTCGCAGAGATGGCACGGGTAACCATATCTAGCAGGCAGAGCTACAGTACATTAGATCCTGATGGTTGGACCTCCACCAATTAAATAATGTTAGAGTACCGGACAATCCCTTGTAATGTTTCTTAGGGGTGTAGCTAAGGGGAATCTGGTGGAAAGAAGGTACCAACCAGCCACTCTGCCTTGGCCAGGGTGTTTACATATAGGGCTAGGGATGAAATTTTGGGTTTCAGAAGATGATACTTGTGATTGAAGTGACCAGGGGTGCACCACCAATGAGGCCAAGTGAGGCAATTGCCTCAAGCGGCAAGGCCTAGAAACAAGTGGGGGCAGTGGCAGGATCTTTGGGAATATCTTTCTATATTCAACTATATCACAGTATGTCTTAAACAGTAGGGCTGGAGGGGTTGAGTGCCATTTTAATCTTCATCTCAGACAGCAGTATGGCTAGGTGCACCCCTAGAAGTGACTTACTATATGAAACATATTTTTCTTTAGTTCTGATCTTGTGGCATTTACATCCAAGTAAATTGCCAAACTGGCCATGAGGTCAACCTCATGATCATTATACTGTATTTTCTTTTGACCGGTAATACAGGGCTCACTTGTAGGGAACTACTAGGAAAAATGTGGAAGAAATGCTGATACAAGGTTTACGGTAATTTGCTGACTTTGGATGTCAATAAAAAATTCCCATAAAATATTCATAAAATAATATAATAGAGTGTAACAGATAGAGTTTTACATACTGTAGAGCAGCGTTTTTTCTGGTATATTATATTATGGCTCCTGACAGATTAGGTTCTCACTCACTGCAGCGAGATGTCTCATTCATATTAAAGGATAACTGTCATATTTTCATCACAAAAATCAATTTTAGCATATGTTACTGCTGCAGCAGCACTATGCATAAAGCAATTTTTAGTTTCTTCACTTATCACTGTTTTCCTTGAGTTTTCCCCTTAGTTACGTCTGTTTTGAATCCCACATTATGAGGATCTTCTCAAGATAGCTCCTCTGCCAGTTCTCTGAGGCCAAAACTGCATTCCCTCAGGTCACATACACACATGCTGTAGCCAGCAGTTTCCTGCCAGCCAATCAGATTGGATTACTGAGAGACACGCCTCCTCACTCTGAAGCCACATGCAGGCATGCAGTGTGAAGGACCGCCCCTCTGTCTTCTGTTTATACTAAGGGGAAGACAGACAAGCCCTAGCAACAGTCTTTTAAGGGAGCAGTGGAAAGGGACAAGGGACATTAATGAAAGCTGTTATTATAAAGGTAATTACAGATCTTTTGGCAATCATTGACAGACTAACTCAGGTATACATGCCTAGCTCTAATAAACTACCAAATAAAAAAAATAAAAATATGGCAGTTATCCTTTAATAGTTTGCAGGCAATTCCCAGTCTAGTTTTACAATAAACTGATAATATTATCTTTTGACAATTTCTTTCTTTTTCTCAGTCTGCAGCTCATATCAGTATAGCCTGCACTTCATATAGGCCTTTACAGTTATGAGATTAGTAAGCCTAGTTTCACACTAGTGGCAGCCTTCTTCGGCAAGCTGTCCCGGCGGCTGAACAGCCTGCTGGATCCGTGCTGCCGCTAGTGCACGCGTGCCGCCGGAGGTCCGCTCCGGCCCCATTGACTATAATGGGGGCAGGCCGGAGTTCCGGCGGCAGCACGGCGAACATGCAGAGAGGAGTCCGGAATAAAACTACGGCAAATAACCCTTGCAGTACTGCAGGGTTAGGTTCAATGAATAGGTACTAATACACACAGAAAGAGACCTAGCAGCTAGGTTGTAGTTTGCAACATGGAACACAGGAATCTGGTGGCCATACCCGGGCATAAGCTAGGTGAGTGATGCGGTGCCTATGCCTGCCCCAGATAGTGGTGTTGCGGCGGGCACAGAGCATCACCATTGACAGCTTGCACCTACAGATAACTGTCAATCACTGATAGTACCACCCACCGGACTCCTAAGCCCAGAATGAACATAGATTTAGATGAATAAATTACAAGTTACTTTGACTCTTTACCCACAAAACTATATATCAATCTGCTCAGCTCTTCCTGCTCTATAACATGCTGCCTGCAGATTGCACTGTATTTTCATGGTGACAGGTTCCCTTTAAATATATTAACTCTTAGGTGCAGTCCAGCATTCCACTCAGTATTATGGATCGTCTGGCATTATTTTTCAAGCCCTGTTTACTGTCCCCACAAAGGTTCTTCTCAGACATAACTACAAAGGTCACCTATGACTAATATAAAGAGCTGGACAAACCAGAGAGACGTTGAGGGTCTCATATAAAGTGCTAGTTCTTATATGTTATTGTTATATGTGCTTTTATCCTCTCGCTGTGGAAATGTTGAATGTACACAGTAACCACATTGAAGTTCTTATTTCTACTCAGTCTTATCTCTATCTCTACTCAAGAGAGTCATCCGTCCCATGGCAAGAAGATCTTGAAAGTCCCTAAGGGTGGTGAGTGACGCAGTATGTCCCTGCCATGGGAATGGCATCATTTATGACTCTTGAATTGTACTTTCTTGCTTTTTCCATCTGCAGACAATATTATAAGGTGAAATTGAGTTTGCTGATAGCTTTTCAAGTACGGTGTATGTCAGGTACAGTAATTCTTGAATGAGTTTGGGCCTGCACGTAGACACCCCTGGATGTCCTTTCTTCTCTGGAAATGGGATACATCAATTTCTATACTATAAGATATGTCTCAGTACTCGCCAGCCATATGACAGGACCCTATGGCTAGGAAAAATGGTCGCTGGCTTTTATCATTGGAAACAGAATTTACAGGGGTTTTCCAGGAGTCATACATTGATGGCTTAGTCTCAGGATAGGCCATCAATATCTAATTGGTGGGGGTCCGACTCCCCGCACCCCTGCTAATCCACTGTTTCCAAGGTTACTTCAGTGCTGCTCCCATTCACTGGAATAGACAAAAAGAACGGCGCGTCCGGGGGCTTCCTAGTGAAGTGCTGCATAGGTATAAAAGCAGAGTGGATAGAGAGCAACATATTTTGGAGGCGGACCGCCTCCTTCCTCAGGCTTACAGACAATGCCATTATATAGGCAACTACCTGAAGACTTTGCATCCCATGGCCAAAATGAGGCTTTGATTTAGGCCTCATGCACACGGCCGTTGTGCAGCCGTTCCGTGCATTGGGGACCGCAGTTGCCCGTGCAGCAGGCCGGACCTATTCAACTTGACATGTCATATTTTTTTGCGGTGCGGAATCACGGAAAGAAACACCACGGAAGCACGCCATAGTGCTTCCGGTGTTCCGTTCTGTGACTCCTTTCCGCATCTCAAGTGAATGCGTCCGCATCCGTGAAGCGGGATGCACACGGCCGGCGGCCGTGGATTGCTGACCCGCCGTTTGCGGGCCGCAATACGGCCACGGCCGTGTGCATGAAGCCTTACTGGAAAGAAACTCAGAGAGGTATTTATCTTATGGCCTATACCCCTAGGCCCCTTGCAGACGAGCGTATGCGGGTCCGGATGCGTTGCATATGCGCTCAGTGAAAAATGCGCGATATCGCAAACAAACTCATTCAGTTTTGTCTGCAATCGCGTTCAGTTGTTATCGCGATTTAGTGCATTTTGCACGAGCGTGATATAAAAATGAAGATATACAAACAACATCTCTCAGCAACCATCACGCAGCTCCACTCACTTCTATGGGGCCAGCGTTGCGTGAAAATAGCAGAATATAGAACATGCTGCGATTTTCACGCAACACACAGTGATGTGTGAAAAAGTGATGCGTGAAAACCAACGCACATGTACACAGACCCATAGAAATGAATGGGTCCGGATTCTGTGCGGGCGCAATGCGTTCGCATCACGCATTGCACCCGTGCGGAATATTTGCTCGTGTGAAAGACGCCTTATAGAGAGCCTTGGCAAAACTGTTTATAGAACCTGTATACACCAGGTTTTGCAAACGGTGTGTATGCCATCTGCTGAGGGGCCTCAGTAAAGTACTGTGGACTTGTTACCCCAAAGCCTCATTACTGCCTGGCATCACCAACCTGCACTGCCACATTATTGCCTCTCCCTGTTACCTCCTTGAGGGAGCCCTGCCTTGCACCCCAAAAGCAGCAACACCAAAAGGTGCCCACCTACCACCAGGAAGGAGGCCCCAAACCAACTATTGCCCCGAGGGGAACAAAGTGTTCGCTCCTTGTGAGAGATTGCACCTTCATTTTCTATCCTGGGTTCCATCTTACTTTGCTGGTTTATTTTAGGTCAGAATTGAGAATTGCTGAGCCGTGTGTATTTGAGACAAACAAAGCTAATTGCTTATTAGTTCTCAAAAGTATGTGTGCCTGATGTCGTGGGAGTATAACTGGTACTAGGTACTTTTCAAGGCTAAGATAAGGTTTTTTGTAATCAAATGTGCTTGACTTGCAAGCATCAAAAATAAGTTATTATTATTATTATTATTAATCATGTGATGCTTACGTAAAATGACGATATCTGTGTTTGGCTTGAGTTCTAGAAAAAGGGTATACCACCATCAGACCTCTGCTATCACTCCTGCCCTCTCGTCTCCCACATGTCACACAGACACATACAATTAAGGACAAATCAGTAAATCATGGACATGTGCTGTCCGTGTTCTCCACGTACCAACTGACTTTAGTGTCCACCATGGGTCAGTGGAAAAACAACAGAAACATGCACTGGTCAAACACACCCACTAAAATATATAACGGTTATTTACTTACACCAGTTTTGGCGTAAAAAAAAGTCACAAGACCCCGTTTTATGGCTTTTGAAATGCCAGTACGACAATATTCGGAAGATAGGGATAGGTCATCAATATGTAAATCACGGAAAACGCCTTTAATAGCAAATCAGGAAGACACCAACCTCTTTTTTAGAAGCAAACATTTTTGGCTCATGATAAACTCTTTTTTTTGTAAGTATGACAGAAAGCAGTTGTAGTTGCACAGTAAAGGCTTCATTCACACTTCAGTAAATCACGGATGTGTGCTGTCAGCGTTCTCCATGGACAACACACGTACCTATTGATTTTAATGAGTTTGTTCATACATCAATGGTAGAGGAAAAATCGCGGGGGCATTCACTACTTTGGTCTGTCATACGGACCAAATGCGTCCATTAAAGTCTATGGGTCCGTGAAAAACCACTGACACAACATGGATGGTATCCGTGTTCGTTCAGTGTTTCACGGACCATTGGTAGGAGATGCTCTGGAAATGAGTTTTCACCTGAGCAGTGTCCATGGGACACAGATGACACACGGAGGGCAATAAACGGACACACGGACCAAACAAGGATTGTCAAATGGACCTGAAAATGTGAACGAGGCCTCAAAGGGATTTTCCCATCTCAAGATTTGTGGTACATCGCTAGGATATGCTACAAATGGAAGGTAGGACCTCTGGGAGCCACAACTATCTACACAATGGGGCACATTTACTAGCTTTTTACGCTGGTCTTAGTTTACCCCTCTTTGCTTCAGTTAGATTTGTCTAATTTATGATGAGGCGTGCACCTCGTCGTAAATTAGGTGCAGTCCATGTAAGTAGATTTGCTGGGCTGGAGTCCTCAGCACCCGGCACGCCCCTGTCAGTCCCCACTTGGCAGACACGGCGCAAAATCACCACGGCTGGACATGAAGGGGACTTGCGACACTATTTACGTCTCTTAGTAAATGTGCTCCAATGGGGCTTCTAGTGAAGAGAGAGCAGCTGCACAAGCGCGGCCACCGACCACCACTGTGGGGGTTCTGAAAATAACCAAGCACTGACTCAGCTATTTCTGTCAGTCTAAGGCCTCATGCACACGACCGTTCTTCTGGTCCGCATCCGAGCAGGTGCGGACCCATTCACTTCAATGGGGCCACAAAAGATGCGGATAGCATCTGTTGCTCCGTTCCGTGGCCCCGCAAAAAAAATATAACATGTCCTATTCTTGTCCGTTTTGCGGACAAGAATAGGCATTTCTACAATGGGCCGCCCGTTCCGTTCCGCAAATTGCGGAAGGCATACGGGCGTCTTCCATGTTTTGCGGATCCGCAATTTGTGGACCGCAAACAATGGAACGGTCATGAGCATGAGGCCTTAGGTCTCATGCACACGGCCGTGGTTTTGGTCCGCATCCGAGCCGCAGTTTTGGCTTTGGCATTCACTTCAATGGGGGCCGCAAAAGATGCGGACAGGAATCCGTGTGCTATTCGCATCCGTTGCTCCGTTCCGTGGAGGGTAGCTATGCATGCGTAATAGCTCTACCGTTACTTTGCAGAGATGGGACAAGCACCTATCTAACTATCGAGATGTTCCCTTTAAGGGTCCATTCACAAGTCCGTGTGTGTATTGAGGATCCACGGATTCGTGGATCCGCAAAACACGGACATCGCCGGCACTTAATAGAAAATGCCTATTCTTGTCTGCAATTGCGGACAAGAATAGGACATGTTCTATTTTTTTCGGGAACGTAATTGCGGACCCGGAAGTGTGGATCCGCAATTCCGGATCCGGGCAGCACATCGTGCTGCCCCATAGAAATGAATAGGTCTGCAATTCCGTTAAGCAAAATGCAGAACGAAATTGCGGACGTTTGAATAGACCCTTAATCTACTACAGGATGGAATCACACATGCAGGTTTTGATGCAGTTTTCTGAGCCAAAGCCAGAAGTGTATCCAACTGGGGGTCAAAATCCTTTCTTTAGGCCCCTTTCACACGAGCAAGTTTTCCGCGCGGGTGCGATGCGTGACGTGAACGCATAGCACCCCCACTGAATCATGACCCATTCATTTCAATGGGTCTGTGTACATTTTTTTACTCATCATTTCTGCGTTGCGTGAGAATTGCAGCATGTTCTATAGGCCTCATACACACAACCGTTGTTTTTTTTGCGGTCCGCAAAACACGGATGGCGTCTGTGTGCGTTACGCAATTTGCGGAACGGCGCGGACAGCCATTAATATAACTGCCTATTCTTGTCCGCAAAACGGGCAAGAATAGGACAGGTTATTTTTTTTTGCGGACCACGGAACGGATGCGGACTAAAACAACGGTCGTGGGCATGAGGCCATATTCTGCATTTTTCACGCAGCCCTGGCCCCATAAAAGTCAATGGGGCTTCAGTGAAAAACGCATCGCGTCCGGATAGAACCTGGATGCAGTCTGGGTGCAATGCGTTTTTCACTGATGGTTGCTACTTGCTAGGAGATGTTGTTTGTAAGCCTTCCGTTTTTTTTCACGTGCGTGAAGAACGCATTGCACCCGCACGGAAAAAACTGAACAACTGAACGCAATCACAGACAAAACTGACGGAACTTGCTTCCAATCCGTATCGTTAGGGTGAAAAAGGCCTTATAGTTCCCATTACTTTTGAATCCATTTCGTGTGATTCCAGCCATATGGCGACTTGTAAGAAAGTGCAATGAGACACACAGGGGATCATTTACAAACAGTTTTACGCCTCTTTTTTAGCGTAACATTGTTGCATGGCCTTTTATTTGCAGCTATTTAAATGCCTATGCGATATTTGTCGCACAGACTTTTTTAAGCCGCGTTCGACACAAAGAAATGTCAAGGGTGTGGTGGGGGCTTGTCGGGGACTGATGTAGATTTTCCAGAAGGAGCATGGACTACCGTAGATGCGCCTAAATTATGATGAGAAACACACCCCGTGATAAATTAGGCGCATCTTCTGGCAGCAACACTGGTGTAAAATAAACTAAAGAGACTATCAAAAAATAAAAGTCCTAATAAATGACCCCCCCACAATTTTGTTTGATGGATGTTGAACGAGAAATCCTGGGACATCATATCTTACAGCCATTATCCAGAGTCCTGTACAGCTTGTGTCTGTCGTCTTAGGTCTTGCAGTATGACAACTACATGCAAATGAAACCGAGGGGTAAACTGATCCTCTAATCCTCTTGGTATTGTCAAAATCATGGCAATTCTCTGCCCCACATAAAATGTTCACTGAAGGTATGCAAGCCAGGTGTGATTGACTGGGTTTGGATTTACACTATGCAGGCACCTGTAGTTCTATAGGATCTGCAGAACCGAGATTGCACCTGATAACGAATGCGACCACACAGAAATCCAGACGGTTGGATTTCTGTCAACCATCACGATGCAGCTGCAGCAAACCTATGGGTCACAAAGCAACCACAATCCCCATCATTAGGTAGAATGTAGTCACATGCAATTGTTGTCTTGTTTTGTTTGATTACAACTCACCGTGTAGGCCTAGCCTAAATGTCAAATACAAGTATTTAAAAAATAATAATAATGTTTTTTTTTCCTACCTTACTTCTGATTTGAATTTGGAACAAATCTCAATCAATGGTCCGCCCCACGTCTTGTTAGAGTTTGGAGGGAGTTAAATGCTATGTGGAGTAATCTCTGACCCAAGTTCAGGCTGATTTTGACATTGACCCAAAAAGTCAACCAGGTTTATTCTGAGCAGCTTCATTCTGGCCTTAGTATGGTGAACCGCTGCCCTTTCTTTTTTCTCCTGCTCTTGTTCAGTTATGTCTTGTACTTAGTTATTGGGGCCTTTGTGTTCTCCATCTTGGAACAACCCTATGAGGATCAGCTGAGGGAGCAGGTGGAGGACTTGTGGAATGAGTTCTTGGAGAATCACCCATGTCTATCTGAGGAGCTCCTGGATGACTTTCTCCGGAAAGTGTTTTTGGTCAAGAGCTTTGGTGTGTCGGTTCTGAGGAACATATCTGGTATTGAATTGAAGTGGGATTTTGTATCTTCTCTGTTCTTCACTGGTACTACACTTACCACTATAGGTAGGTAACTAGACCACCACATATATAGTACCGGTTCATTTTTTTTTATTACAAGAAACCTTCTTTGCAATGTTTGGTCGCATGTTGGGTGTTTGTGTAATTTTGTAAAAGTGAGAGGAAAACATTTTTGCTGCACAAAATTCCACATGTACTGAATACCGTTACTCTATCTCCAAACAGCCTAACGCCTCATGCGCACGTCCGTATCTGGTTTTTATGGTCCGCAAATCACAGATCTACAAAACATGGATACTGTCCGTGTGCATCCCACACTTTCGCAGGCCCAACACTATGTTACAAATGTCTACTCTTGTCCATAAAACACATGGTTGTGTGAACGGGGCCTTAGTCCTGAGGCCGAATTCTACATCTGTGTACAAATTCAATCCACATTTTTTGCAGATAGCACATGGACCTATTCATTTCTATGAAAACTGAACTGACGCCTGTGTGCTGTCCTCATCCATAGGTCTGTGATCCCCTGGTCTGGACACTGCTCGTCTCGCAGGAGGGCACGGCTTTAGGGCTCATACACACAAACGTATTTTTTTTCCGTGTCCAGTCTGTTGTTTTTGTGGACCGTATATGAAACCATTCATTTCAATGGGTCCGCCCAAAAAAAAACCTGGAAGTTACTTCGTGTGCATTCTGTTTCCGTATGTCCGTTCCACAAAAAATAGAACATATCCTATTATTGTCTGCATTAGGCCTCATGCACATGACCGTTGTGTGCATCCGTTCCGTTTTCGTGATTTTCTGCGGACCCATTGACTTTCAATGGGTCCGTGGAAAACTCGGAAAATGTACCGTTTGTCATCCGCGTCCGTGATCCGTGTTTCCAGTCCGTCAAAAAAATATGACCTGTCCTATTTTTTTCGACGGACAACGGTTCGCGGACCCATTCAAGTCAATGGGTCCGTGAAAAAACACGGAGGCACACAAGATTGTCATCCGCGTCCGTGATCCGTGTCCGTTTTTTCCTATCATTTTCAAAGCAAACTTGACTTAGATTTTTTTTTTTTCACTTTTCTTGTCTGGTGATCCTCCAAAAATCAAGGAAGACACACAGAAAAAAAAACGGACACGGAACAACGGAACCCCGTTTTGCGGACCGTGAAAAAATACTGTCGTGTGCATGAGGCCTAACGGACAAGGATAGGACTGTTCTATTAGGGGCCAGCTGTTCCTTTCCACGGAATGCACACGGACATCTACCGTATTTTTTTGCGGATCCGTTTTTTGCGGACTGCAAAATGCATATGGTCGTGTGCATGAGCCCTTATACTGATTTATAATGCTGTGTGCCTCTGTATGACCTTCCTTGTGCAGGATCATACTGAAATAAAGCTGTCACTGTGATTCTGTAACTGCAATACGGTAAAGTAGAGGCACACAGCATTAAAAATCAGTATAAGGCCTCATGCACACGACCGTATATATTTTACAGTCTGCAAAAAACGGATCCGCAAAAAATACAGATGACGTCCATGTGCATTCAATATTTTGCGGGACAGAAAGGCTGGCCCCTAACAGAACAGTCCTATCCTTGTCCGTAATGCGGACAATAATAGGACATGTTCTATTCTTTAAAGGAACAGACATACGGAAATAGAATGCACATGGAGTAACTTCAGTTTTTTTTTTTTTTTATGACTTGCTCCATTCACACGTCCGCAAATGGGTCCGCATCCGTTCCGCAATTTTGCGGAACGGGTGCGGACCCATTCTTTTTCTATGGGGACGGAATGGATGCAGACAGCACACAGTGTGTTGTCAGCATTCGCATTTGCGGAGCGCGGCCCCGATCTTCAGGTCTGCAGCTCCGCAAAAGATAGAACATGTCCTATTCTTGTCCTCAGCTTGCGGACAAAAATAGGCATTTCTATAGGGGTGCCGGGCGGGTGTGTTGCGGGTCCGCAACACACCACGGACGTGTGAATGGAGCCTTAGGGCTCATTCACACTAACGTTTTTTGCGTTTCGTATACGGGCCGTTTATTGCCTTCCGTATTCGGTCCGTATACGGAACCATTCATTTCAATGGGTCCGCAAAAAAAACTGAATGTACTCGCGTGAGCATTCCGTTTCCGTATGTCCGCAATTCCGTTCCGCTAGATTTTGAGTCTTGTCCGCAAATCACGGTCCGTGGCTCCATTCAAGTCAATGGGTCTGCAAAAAAACGAAACACATACGGAAATGCATCCGTCTGTCTTCCGTATCCGTTCCGTTTTTTTGCGCAACCATCTATTGAAAATGTTATGCCCAGCCCAATTTTTTCTATGTAATTACTGTATACGCCGAACGGAAAAACGAAACGGAAATGCAACGGAAACAAAAAACGGAACAACGGATCCGGAAAAAATGGCCTGCAAAACACTGAAAAAGCCATACGGTCGTGTGAAAGAGGCCTTATTGAAATAAATGGTTCTGTATATGGTCCACAAAAGAAAATGAACAGACACGGAAAGAAAATACGTTTGTGTGCATGAGCCCTAAAGCCGTACACTCCTGCAAGACGAGCAGTGTCCAGAACAGAGGATCACGCAATGGACTTGCGCTCGTGTGAAACAGTCCTAAGGCTACATTCACGTGACATTTAAAAAAAAATTTTTTAAAAACTGTTTTCCACTGATACCTTTCTGACATACGCCCATTAAAAACAGTCCCTTACAATTGTAAGAGAGCTGTCGGGCAGTGAAAACGGACAAAAAAAATTCTAATGTCCTATTTTATGACGACCGGTATTCACAATTATGTGCGTCCTCATCCAGCGCAGGAGGGGGAATCAAAGACCGTTGTGAAACGCCGGCCTTTGTAAATGACCCCCAATGTTTTTGGTTTTTTTTTCTCCCTCATGAAAGATGGCTGTGTGCATGAGCCCTCACTGTGATTTTACGGCATATGTGTTTTACCACCTATTTTAATTACTATCATTACCCAGATCGTCCTGGCTAGCTGTAGATGGCTTTTAATGAATTAAATGCCTCCTTTTTAATTAACCTAGTGGACGGCTGAGTATCAGCGACGCAGAACACATGCACATTAGTTCTTAGGCTATAGTAACCCCTTCACATCCACCATCTGTACCGAATGTAGATGTCCTAATTATCGACACCATGCAGAGAGTAAAAATGCATATACTTCTTACACTTTAACATGGTTTTATGTTTATTCTCCTATTTTTATTTTATGTTTGTCATTAAAAGACATTTATCTTTTTTTTAATTTCATTTTTCATTTTGTAATTTTCAAGTGTAACTGGGGTATCCATGAGAGCCCCAATGGGAAAGCAACCTCCTCGTGGGGGCAGAGCTGATTGGGGCATGCTAAGACCCAGCAGCTCTGCGCTGCCCAAGAAACCTGACAATCGTGTGATCTCCAGGTCCAACAGAGGAAGTGGCATTGAATGCTATAAGGAAAAGGCAAAAACTAAATAAACAGCATCTATCTTCTACTCAAGGTTCCTGACTGTCACTGACTCAACCTGCTCCTAGTAGATTGCAGGAGCTTTGGCCTCTTTCACACAAACAATGCGGATTGGCTCAGGGTGTGTTCAGTGAAACTCTCACCATTTTGCAAGCAAGTTCAGTTTTATCTGCGAGTGCTTTCAGTTTTTTTCTGCTTAGGTGCCATCAGTTTTGATGCGTTTTTGACGCGCGTGAAGAAAATCCCAGAAGAAATGAATGGGTCCGCATCAGAAATGCAAAAAATCGGCGGAACGGATGCGGAAACAAACAACGGTCGTGTGTATGAGGCCTAAGGCCTCATGCACACGGCCGTTGTTCTGGTCCGCATCCGAGCCGCAGTTTTGGGGGCTCGGATGCAGACCCATTAACTTCAATGGGGCCGTAAAAGATGTGGACAGCACTCCGTTGCTCCGTTCCGTGGCCCTGGAAAAAACAAACAAACATGTCATATACTTGTCCGCGCTTTGCGGACAAGAATAGGCAGTTATATTAAAGGCTGTCCGTGCCGTTCCGCAAATTGCGTAATGCGCACGGACGCCATCCGTGTTTTGCGGACCGCAAAACACACCACGGTCGTGTGCATGTAGCCTAATAAACACCCAGTATCTCCTGGCAACCATCAGTCAAAAACGGACTGACCATCAGTGTCCTTCAACTTTTCTTTCCCACAACCTACTGACCAGTCCTGTGAGGGGAAAAAAATGACGACAGAGCATGCTACATGTTCTAAACATACCCAGACAGAAAAAAAAATTCTTGTATGAAAGCAGCCTTTAGGCCTCATGCACACGACCGTATGTATTTTGCGGTCTGCAAAACACAGATCCGCAAAAAAAAGATGACGTCCGTGTCGCATCCGTTTTTTTGCGGGTCCATTGTAACAATGCCTGTCCTTGTCTACAAAACGGACAAGAATAGGAGTTTTTTTTTGCAGAACTGACATGTGGATATATGGAAACGGAATGCACACAGTCATTTCAGGGGTTTTTTCAAGCCCCATTGAAGTGAATGGTTTTGTGTACAGATCTGTAAAAAAAAAAAAAAAAAAACAGAAGAAAAATACATTTGTGTGCATGAGCCCTTAGGCCTAGTTCACACTTCAGGGATTTCCATCAGTGATTGAGAGCCAAAACTAGGGGTTAAGCCTCCAAAGCGATAAGGTATAAGGGAAAGATTTGGACCTGTTCTGTGATTTTGACCCGTACCTGGTTTTGACTCACAATAAGGGTCCATTCACACGTCCGTAAGTGTTTTGCGGACCCGCAAATTACGGATCCGCAAAACACGGACACCTGCAATGTGTGGACCGCGCATCACAGACACTATAATAGAAAATGCCTTTTCTGGTCCGCAATTGCGGACAAGAATAGGACATGTTCTATTTTTTTTTTCAGGAACGGAATTGCGGATCCCGAAAAAAAAAAAATGATGTGGATCCTGAAAATGAGGATGCATATCCCGAAAATGTGGATTCGCATCAGTTCCAGCCCCATTGAAAGTGAATGGGTCCGCAAATTGCGGAACGAATGCGGACCTAACGTGTGAATGGACCCTAAGGGCTTGTTTACACGGCCCTTGTGCAGCCGTTCCGTGCATTGGGGACCGTAATTTGCAGCCCCCAATGCATGGGCAACGTCCGTGCGGCGGCCGGGACGGATCCAGTCCCATTCAACTTGAATGGGTCTGTGATGCGTCCGCACCGCAAAAAAATAGAGCATGTTCTATTTTTTTTTGGGGGTGCAGAGGCACGGCCAGAAACGCCACGGAAGCACTCTGTAGTGCTTCCGTTCAGCATCTCCGTGATTGCGGAGAGCATACGGGCACACAACGGCCATGTGAACAAGCACTTACTGATGGAAATGGCAGACCAAATCAATAAAGTGTGAACTAGTCCTTGGTAACGTAACTAACCAGTAGCAGAGGGTCTGTATATTGACATTAAAAGGGGCAGATTTACCAAAACTGTCTAAAAGGAAAAGCGTCATTATTCCTAATTGCAGCCAATCACAGCACAGCTTTCATTTTTCAAGAGCAGAATGCAAAATGAAAGATGATTTCTAATTGGCTGCTATGGGCAACAAAGACCCTTTTTTATTTTAGACAATTTTCATGAATGGGGCCCAATTCTTTTCTAAATGTATATAAAAGAAATATACCACAGTAAAATCACAGATGATGAGTGGCGTCTAAAGGGATAATCAAATGGGGAAAAAATCAACCAAATGATATGGCAAAAAAACATGGAAGAGAATGATAGCCAAACATGTATGTATCCTCATGTAGGCCATGTGGCTGCAATTGGGCCCCTAGAGGGTGAGGGCCCTGCCTGATTGCATTTCTTTTGCTATTTGGTGGTAAGAATCTGTGCAGGGCTCAACTGAAAAGAGTGGATAGGGAACTGGCGCAAGGGTGATGAAAAGGCAATGCATGGGCAGAGAACACCAGGCCCGTCTATCCTTGGTAGCAGAAACTCTGCACAATAATGGGGTGAGACCATTGCTTTGAACAACCCATTCAGTAGGGCACACTGACTGATCAGCTGTTTTTTTATCTATTGTGTATGGGCAGCTCTCCTTCGAAGTCACACAATGTGGGCATTCAAGTAACCTGATCCGAGGAACCCCAAGATCTTCAAATCATGGGATCCCAGGAAACTAAACTGGTTGTCCACTTCTTTACCATTGATACATTTTTGATTGGCAGGGGCCAGGCACCCTTCACCCCTGCCGATCAATGGTTTCAGTGCATCTGATGTGCCAGAAATTGGCACCAAAACTGGATAGCCCTGTCCGGTGTTTAGTGGACGGGGCTGGTTGGAAGGAACGGTAGCAGCTCTGCAATTACGAGGACGGATCTGTTCTGATACAGACTGTGAGTGCCGGAGCAACTCTTAGGCCTCTTTCACACTACCATTTTTGTTTTGTTTTTCGTTTTGCGGGTCGTTTTTTGCGTTCCGTATACGGAACCATTCATTTCAATGGTTCCGCAAAAAAGCGGAATGTACTCCGTATGCATTCCGTTTCCGCATTTCCGGTTTTCTGTTCCGTTGAAAGATAGAACATTTCCTATTATTGCCCACAAATCACGTTTCGTGGCTCCATTCAAGTTAATGGGTCCGCAAAAAAACGGAACACATACGAAAATGCATCCGTATGTCTTCCGTATTCGTTCTGTTTTTGTGGAACCATCTACTGAAAATGTTATGGCCAGCCCAATTTTTTTCTATGTAATTACTGTATACTGTATATGCCATACGGAAAAACGGAACGAAAACGCAACGAAAAAAAAAAACAGAACAACAGATCCGTGAAAAACGGACCGCAAAACACTGAAATAGCCATATGGTAGTGTGAAAGAGGCCTTAAAGAGCTGATCTGTAGGGGATCCTTGCCAATTGGATATTGATGGCCTACTCTGAGAATGGGCAATAACACAGTAAGGCCTCATGCACACGACCGTTGTTTGGGTCCGCATCCGAGCCGCTGTTTTGGCGGCTCGGACCCATTCATTTCAATGGGGCCGCAAAAGATGCGGACAGCACTCCGTGTGCTGTCCGCAGCCACGCTAAAAAAAATATAACATGTCCTATTCTTGTCCGCGCTTTGCGGACAAGAATAGGCATTTGTATTGCCGGCGCCCGTTCCGCAAATTGCGCCTTCCATTTTTTGCGGATTCGCGGTTTGCGTACCGCAAAAAACGGCATAGTCGTGTGCATGAGGCCTTAAGGAGTGGACAACCTAACTTTTTAGCCTTGCTTGGCTTTTTTTTTTCTTTTTTTTTTTTTAATATTGGTGACTGTGCTGCTTAAAGAGGTTGTCATTTCCGAAATTGGTGGCATATTGCTAGGATTTGCCCCCAATGTTCGATAGGTGCAGGTCTCAACTCTGGAACCCACTCCTATCTCCAGAACATGCCACCTGAAAGGGAAAAAGGGCGCACGATGCGCATTTCACATCTTTGTTCCATTCGCTTCTAGGGGAGTTTTGAAAATAGCCGAGTGAGCCCGCTCGGCAATTTTTGGAAGTACCATAGACGTGAATGGAAATCGCACTGCGCCTGTATGGCCACCTCTCTATATTCACCGCTATGGGACTATTGGGAATAGAAGTGAATGGTAGGTGGCCACACACTCTTTCCCTTTCGGGGGCCCATTCTGGAGATAGGAGCGATAGGCCACCAATGTCTGAGATGAGACAACCCCTATTAAAATGTATATATCGTTATACCCCCTGATATAAGAACCCTATATTTTTCACTTGCAGGTTATGGTCATCCTGTCCCCATCTCACTGGGTGGAAAGATATTTTGCCTGTTCTATTCGATCATTGGAATCCCATTCACTTTATCCTTATTGTCTATTGTTGCCCAGAACCTTCTCTTCCTACTTCGTGACAAGCTCATCCATATTCTTCACCTGCGGTGTCCCTTTCCCTGGAAGAAACTAGAGTTGATCCATGCCTGTGTCTTGATCTCCCTCCTCTTGTTACTCTTCTTTTTCATTCCTGCAATTGTTTTTAATGCTGTTGAAGAAAACTGGGGCTACGTGGATGCGCTGTATTTTTGTTTTATCTCTTTAAGTACTGTTGGCCTTGGAGATTATGTTCCCGGGGAGAAAAGTGGCCAGCGAATGCCAGCTCTCTACAAGATTCTGATTATCTGTAAGTATACCTTTAAGATTAATACCAGATTCGTTATTTTTTTTGCCGTGTGTTTAAAACAATTGTTTATGGAGGGGATTTGGAGAGTTGAAGACTTAAAGGGGTTTCCCGGACTTGGATATTAATGGACTATCCTCATTGATCTCAGATTGGTGGGAGTCTGACAACCAACACGTCCACTGACCAGCTGTTTTGGCCAGCTGCTGTTGCCGGAAACTGCTTATACAGTGGATGAAGCTGGAAACAAAAGGCTCTGTCCATTGTGTGGTGGCCCTGCCATGGTCAAGTGAATGTGAACTGAGCTGCAGTATGCCGGTGCCAGAGCTTTCCACCCACTGTATAGTTTCTGAAGCTGATGACTGACCGAAACACCTGATCAATGAGGGCGTTGGTCATCAATAGCTAGGTCTCAGAAAACTCCTTTAGCGGTGCCGCCCCTGTGACTCTTCAACCATAACTAGCATGGAGTGTGCTCTACAGTAGAAGTTAATTTTGTAGATGATGTTGAAAGGACCATTTATCCAGAGACCTCTTTATAAAGCTATTCCTGTGACGCATAACTTGATGTGGCTTCACATCAAGTGTCAGGTTCACTATCAATGAGTTGTGGACATAAGCAGTCTGTGGCCTCCAAGGACCATTCATGTATCAATCGATTTTATATTCACACATCCATGGTTTTCCATGGACCATGGTGACCCCACGGAAGCTTGCGCTACTTATTTTTCATGATGACCCATCCCTCACACACGTTATGGTCTATGGGTCTGTGAAAGCTATGGACAGGACAGAGATGCCATCCATGTTCTGTCAGTGATTTTCACAGACCATTGGTAGGAGATCTGCTGGGAACGAATTTTCAGCCTAGCATTGTAACGTGGGATACGGATGAAACACGTAGGGCAAAGATGGACACAAGGAGCAAACATGGATCCTTCACGGATGGACCACCTTGTCACGATGTCATCACGGACAAGGATTTGTGAAAGGGGCTTTAGTTCAAAAAAATGTAAATGTTGGAAGATGGAGTAGTCAACACATTGATTTGCTGAATTTCTAAACTCTTGTAGTGCACTGGATGGCAGGTATTTTATTATTAGCAGAGGTCGGAGAGAAGGGCACAATGTAAGATTTTACCATGCCTTCCTGGACCATGCAGATGGGAATTTATAATGGAAGGTTTTAGGGGCTCCTGCGGTGCCATCAATATTTAATACTTTACAGGAAGGTCATGAAATGATTACAGTCCTCACAATCCTGCATCCAGATTTATACAGGGATCATTTTATGCCTGTGTGCTCGCATCTAGATTTTTTTTCTTTAAGGCTTATTGTAAAAACATGCTAGTATTACAATGCCATGTAATAACAGTTCTGCGTACTAGCTGTCTAGTGGAAGGGGCACACACAATGATGAATGATTGGGCAGGAAATAGATTAGGCGTTAAATGGCAAGTGCTCTACAATTACAGCTAAAATACACCTTTATGTGCTCTCAGACCAGGAACGGCTCTTAAAGGGAACTCTAGACACATGTTTGTGAGAAAATATGATGCGGATCACATTAGATGATCGGCCAAGAATAATAAATTTTTATGGACGCCTTTTGGGACAATTTATTTTATGATTGCATTTTACTTATTTTGGGATACAAACTTTTTTCTATTTGTTTTTTACAAAAAAATGTATGCAGTTTTTGTGATGCATGGGGTTAAAAATCTGTCTATTTGTAGACCCTCCCTCCTGAGTTCGTCAGCTGACGGCTCGGCTCGTGTGAAGCCTTATCTATAGGGATGAGCGAACCCAATGTTTTCAGGTTCGGCGTTCGGGCGGTGGAGGAATTCTATGACTGAGTGCAAAACGGAAGCCTTTAAGAGGCATTCCGTCATGATAGAAGTCTATGGGGAGCATAACGGATCCATCTGGTTTCCGTTATGCAGGACTGGACTTTATTTTCAGTCCTGCATAACGGAAACTAGACTTATCCGTTATGCTCCCCATAGACTTCTATTATGACAGAATGCCTCAAACGCTTACATTTTGCGTCCATCATAGAATTCCATGCTGACTGAATCCATAACAGAATTCCTCGAACCGGAACCTGAATACGTCGGGTTCGCTCATCCCTACTTATTTCTTGACTGCTGACTAGGGATGAGCGAACCCGAACTGTATAGTTCGGGTTCGTACCAAATTTTGGGGTGTCCGTGACACGGACCCGAACATTTTTGTAAAAGTCTGTGTTCGGGTTCGGTGTTCGGCGCTTTCTTGGCGCTTTTTGAAAGGCTGCAAAGCAGCCAATCAACAAGCGTCATACTACTTGCCCCAAGAGGCCATCACAGCCTTGCCTACTATTGGCATGGCTGTGATTGGCCAGTGCAGCATGTGACCCAGCCTCTATATAAGCTTGGGTCACGTTGCGCTGCACGTCACTCTGCTGATTCAAGCATAGGGAGAGGTTGCAGCTGCGACGTTAGGGCGAGATTAGGCAGATTAACTCCTCCAAAAGACTTCATTCTGTGATCGATCTGCAGCTGTGGATCATTGAAGTGCTAATATTGACTTGCTCACTTTTTTGAGGCTGCCCAGAGCGTTTTTAGATCACTTTTTTTCTAGGGTGATCGGCGGCCATTTTGTGATGTGTGGTGCGCCAGCACAAGCTATCACCAAGTGTATTTAACCATCAATAGTGTGGTTATTTTGTGCTATATCCTACATCAGCTGCAGGCTGAGCCTGTGTCACCGAAGTGCATTTAACCATCAACAGTCTGGTTATTTTTTGGCCATATACTACATCTGGTGCAGGCTGAGCCTGTGTCACCCAAGTGCATTTAACCATCAACAGTGTGGTTATTTTTTGGCCATATACTACATCAGGGGCAAGTTGAGCCTGTCACCCAGCGCCTAAAAAATAGACCTGACATTTCTATTCAACCAAATCTGTACTGTTTTAGCTGGTCAAGTTATTTCTAGTGACCGTAAAAGCACATTTTTTTTTTTCTGGGTTGAAAAACTATTCCCAAATTTGCCATTCTCAAAATTGTGGTGAACGGGAACAATGAGGAAAACATCTAATAAGGGACGCGGACGTGGACATGGTCGTGGTGGTGTTAGTGGACCCTCTGGTGCTGGGAGAGGACGTGGCGGTTCTGCCACAGCCACACGTCCTAGTGAACCAACTACCTCAGGTCCCAGTAGCCAGCAGAATTTACAGCGATATTTGGTGGGGCCCAATGCCGTTCTAAGGATGGTAAGGCCTGAGCAGGTACAGGCATTAGTCAATTGGGTGGCCGACAGTGGATCCAGCACGTTCACATTATCTCCCACCCAGTCTTCTGCAGAAAGCGCACAGATGGCGCATGAAAACCAAGCCCATCGGTCTGTCACATCACCCCCATGCATATCAGGGAAACTGTCTGAGCCTCAAGTTATGCAGCAGTCTCTTATGCTGTTTGAAGACTCTGCTGCCAGGGTTTCCCAAGGGCATCCACCTAGCCCTTCCCCAGGGGTGGAAGAGATAGAATGCACTAACGCACAACCACTTATTTTTCCTGATGATGAGGACATGGGAATACCACCTCAGCACTTCTCTGATGATGACGAAACACAGGTGCCAACTGCTGCGTCTTTCTGCAGTGTGCAGACTGAACAGGAGGTCAGGGATCAAGACTGGGTGGAAGACGATGCAGGGGACGATGAGGTCCTAGACCCCACATGGAATGAAGGTCGTGCCACTGACTTTCAGAGTTCGGAGGAAGAGGCAGTGGTGAGACCGAGCCAACAGCGTAGCAAAAGAGGGAGCAGTGGGCAAAATCAGAACACCCGCGGCCAAGAGACTCCGCCTGCTACTGACCGCCGCCATCTGGGACCGAGCACCCCAAAGGCAGCTTCAAAGAGTTCCCTGGCATGGCACTTCTTCAAACAATGTGCTGACGACAAGACCCGAGTGGTTTGCACGCTGTGCCATCAGAGCCTGAAGCGAGGCATTAACGTTCTGAACCTTAGCACAACCTGCATGACCAGGCACCTGCATGCAAAGCATGAACTGCAGTGGAGTAAACACCTTAAAAAAAGGAAGTCACTCAGGCTCCCCCTGCTACCTCTTCTGCTGCTGCCGCCTCGGCCTCTTCTGCTGCCGCCGCCGCCTCGGCCTCTTCTGCTGCTGCTGCCGCCGCCTCGGCCTCTGCCTCTGGAGGAACGTTGGCACCTGCCGCCCAGCAAACATGGGATGTACCACCAACACCACCACCTGCGTCACCAAGCATCTCAACCATGTCACACGGCAGCGTTCAGCTCTCCATCTCACAAACATTTGAGAGAAAGCGTAAATTCTCACCTAGCCACCCTCGATCCCTGGCCCTGAAAGCCAGCATTTCTAAACTACTGGCCTATGAAATGCTGTCATTTAGGCTGGTGGACACACACCGCTTCAAACAGCTCATGTCACTTGCTGTCCCACAGTATGTTGTTCCCAGCCGCCACTACTTCTCCAAGAGAGCCGTGCCTTCCCTCCACAAACAAGTGTCCGATAAAATCAAGTGTGCACTGCGCAACGCCATCTGTGGCAAGGTCCACCTAACCACAGATACGTGGACCAGTAAGCACGGCCAGGGACGCTATATCTCCCTAACTGCACACTGGGTAAATGTAGTGGCGGCTGGGCCCCAGGCGGAGAGCTGTTTGGCGCACGTCCTTCTGCCGCCAAGGATCGCAGGGCAACATTCTTTGCCTCCTGTCTCCTCCTCCTCCTACTCAGCTTCCTCCTCCTCTTCTTCCACCTGCTCATCCAGTCAGCCACACACCTTCACCACCAACTTCAGCACAGCCCGGGGTAAACGTCAGCAGGCCATTCTGAAACTCATATGTTTGGGGGACAGGCCCCACACCGCACAGGAGTTGTGGCGGGGTATAGAACAACAGACCGACGAGTGGTTGCTGCCGGTGAGCCTCAAGCCCGGCCTGGTGGTGTGCGATAATGGGCGAAATCTCGTTGCAGCTCTGGGACTAGCCGGTTTAACGCATATCCCTTGCCTGGCGCATGTGCTGAATTTGGTGGTGCAGAAGTTCATTCGCAACTACCCCGACATGTCAGAGCTGCTGCATAAAGTGCGGGCCGTCTGTTCGCGCTTCCGGCGTTCACACCCTGCCGCTGCTCGCCTGTCTGCGCTACAGCGTAACTTCGGCCTTCCCGCTCACCGCCTCATATGCGACGTACCCACCAGGTGGAACTCCACCTTGCATATGCTGGACAGACTGTGCGAGCAGCAGCAGGCCATAGTGGAGTTTCAGCTGCAGCATGCACGGGTCAGTCGCACTGTGGATCAGACACACTTCACCACCAATGACTGGGCCTCCATGCGAGACCTGTGTGCCCTGTTGCGCTGTTTCGAGTACTCCACCAACATGGCCAGTGGCGATGACGCCGTTATCAGCGTTACAATACCACTTCTATGTCTCCTTGAGAAAACACTTAGGGCGATGATGGAAGAGGAGGTGGCCCAGGAGGAAGAGGAGGAAGAGGGGTCATTTTTAGCACTTTCAGGCCAGTCTCTTCGAAGTGACTCAGAGGGAGGTTTTTTGCAACACCAGAGGCCAGGTACAAATGTGGCCAGACAGGGCCCACTACTGGAGGACGAGGATGAGGAAGAGGAGGATGAGGATGAAGCATGTTCACAGCGGGGTGGCACCCAAAGCAGCTCGGGCCCATCACTGGTGCGTGGCTGGGGGGAAACACAGGACGATGACGATACGCCTCCCACAGAGGACAGCTTGTCCTTACCTCTGGGCAGCCTGGCACACATGAGCGACTACATGCTGCAGTGCCTGCGCAACGACAGCAGAGTTGCCCACATTTTAACGTGTGCGGACTACTGGGTTGCCACCCTGCTGGATCCCCGGTACAAGGACAATGTGCCCACCTTACTTCCTACACTGGAGCGTGATGGGAAGATGCGCGAGTACAAGCGCACGTTGGTAGACGCGCTACTGAGAGCATTCCCAAATGTCACAGGGGAACCAGTGGAAGCCCAAGGCGAAGGCAGAGGAGGAGCAAGAGGTCGCCAACGCAGCTGTGTCACGCCCAGCTCCTCTGAGGGCAGGGTTAGCATGGCAGAGATGTGGAAAAGTTTTGTCACGACGCCACAGCTAACTGCACCACACCTGATACGGAACGTGTTAGCAGGAGGCAACATTTCACTAACATGGTGGAACAGTACCTGTGCACACCCCTCCACGTACTGACTGATGGTTCGGCCCCATTCAACTTCTGGGTCTCCAAATTGTCCACGTGGCCAGAGCTAGCCTTTTATGCCTTGGAGGTGCTGGCCTGCCCGGCGGCCAGCGTTTTGTCTGAACGTGTATTCAGCACGGCAGGGGGCGTCATTACAGACAAACGCAGCCGCCTGTCTACAGCCAATGTGGACAAGCTGACATTCATAAAAATGAACCAGGCATGGATCCCACAGGACCTGTCCATCCCTTGTGCAGATTAGATATTAACTACCTCCCCTTAACAATATATTATTCTACTCCAGGGCACTTCCTCATTCAATACTATTTTTAATTTCATTTTACCATTATATTGCGGGGCAACCCAAAGTTGAATGAACCTCTCCTCTGTCTGGGTGCCGGGGCCTAAATGTGTGACAGTGGCCTGTTCCAGTGGTGGGTGACGTGAAGCCTGATTCTCTGCTATGACATGAAGACAGATTCTGTGCTGACATCAGGCCAGATTCTCTGTTACGGGACCTCTCTCCTCTGCCTGGGTGCCTGGGCCTAAATGTGTGACAGTGGCCTGTTCCAGTGGTGGGTGATGTGAAGCCTGATTCTCTGCTATGACATGAAGACAGATTCTGTGCTGACATAAGGCCAGATTCTCTGTTACGGGACCTCTCTCCTCTGCCTGGGTGCCTGGGCCTAAATGTGTGACAGTGGCCTGTTCCAGTGGTGGCTGACGTGAAGCCTGATTCTCTGCTATGACATGAAGACTGATTCTCTGCTGACGTGAAGCCAGATTCTCTGCTATGGGACCTCTGTCCAATTGATATTGGGTCATTTTTATTTTTTTTATTTTTATTTTAATTCATTTCCCTATCCACATTTGTTTGCAGGGGATTTACCTACATGTTGCTGCTTTTTGCAGCCCTCTAGCTCTTTCCTGGGCTGTTTTACAGCCTTTTTAGTGCCCAAAAGTTCGGGTCCCCATTGACTTCAATGGGGTTCGGGTTCGGGACGAAGTTCGGTTCGGGTTCGGAACCCGAACATTTCCGGGAAGTTCGGCCGAACTTCTCGAACCCGGACATCCAGGTGTTCGCTCAACTCTACTGCTGACCTTAGAAATACTCGTAGCTAAATTCTTATTTAAGCCATATTCTTATCAGTTTGATAAGTGTTTGAGTTCAGGAGGTCAGAGACAAGGCTCTCAGGAGGGACAGTCTCCAGATAGACATACATACATTTATTTATTTATTTATTTATTAATATTTTTTGGTGTATCACAAAAACTGTTGAAAATTTTTAAGAAAGACAAAATAATCTAAAATACTGTATTTCTAGCCCAAAATGAGTAAAATGCAATCATTAAAAAAAAAATTACTCTGTAGGTGTCCATAGCCTTTAACTTGATTTTTATCATAATTGTCTGAAAAAAATTCAAATGTCAGGTATAGTAAATAATACAGCAATAATATTAACTCCACATTGTCGCATATAATGAAAGGGGGATTTACTAAAGGGCTTGTACCTACAGAATTCCAAGCAGGTCCATTGTCATACAGTAATCTCCATAGACTTCATGTTCTGTTCCAGATTTGATGTGCAGTCGATATGGAGCTGTGGTTTTAGGCAGAGTTCACGATAGAAAAATATGCCGTAGAACTAGCCTAAAAATCAGCTCCATAATCTGAGACTACTCAATGTCCTTTTTGCGCAGATATTTGTGGATTTCACCCATTACACTGATGACTTACAGATGAGTATCAAAAAATATACAGCAGAATATTGACAGAAATGTGGAGCTCAGAGCAGAGTATATTATTCAGCGTTTAATTTGAAAATGAGATTTCATGATCAAAGTCAATGGAGTCTGTGTTAGAAGATACCTTCTACAGTATGCTCCTGTAGGGCATTATTGCTTGCTTTGTCAGCTTGTAGCATTTTTCTCTAGTGATCATTTAATGATGAGTGGCAGTAACTGGGACAACTGCTACTTAAAGGCGTTGTCCACTTTATCTTTTTGAATTTTTTAAAATTATTTCTGAAAATTCTTTGGAGCCTGAGAAAATAATAAAAGCACTTACACTCCCTTTCTCAGGCCTCTCCGATCCAGCACTGCTGCTCCGCCCTCTCCCAGTCTGCAGGCAGTGAGGCATTGTTGTGGCTACAGGGGCACCATATCCAATCACTGTCCTCACCAGTCACATGCCACACACCACTGATGCCTGATTGACTATCCTTCACTACTGCCGTGTGAATGAGTTCTTAGTGAATAGGGGACAAGATCTGAGCCCTATTATCAAGAACAACTGATGTGTGTGAATTAAGGATAGTCTAGGTTTAGAAAAACCTGACTGCTTTCTTCCAGAAACAGAAATTTGCAATGAACGGGATGAGCTGCAAACTACTCCCAATTCAAATGTTGCTTAAAGAACCCCCTTTCTCGTGACTGGTCAGGATCCCAGAGGTCAGCCCCATCGATCAGAAACGTATCTGTAACATAAGAATTGAGTTATAATGAGTGTTTTAGGTTAGAGATCAGCGATACGAAGCCGTCAGCTGAGCTACCTGATGGGAAACCGTAAAAACACAGCCTGCTACTAGAGAATCTCAAGGCTGTACAGAGAAAGAGGCTCATAATTGTTAATAAATGCCAATTGAAAAAAAGATTTTTAGCTCGAAGAGTATAATGTAGTAATTAAAAAAATGCTCCCAAAGTTGGACATGGCAAGTCTTGACAAAAATAAGTTGAGCGTGTAATTGTTCTTATTAAAGAGATCCCGCAGTGTATGGAAAAGATTCATGGGAAACATGCAAATGAGCTCTCCTCCAGAGGGCAGAAAACGACCTCATACCAGCGAACTAGAGATTCCATCAAAATAAGGGCCCTATATAAGCAAACGGAATGTGAATAGTTAGCTACACACCACCAAATGTAATGCTTTTATTTGTTTTAAAGAAGAAATCTTTAAAGGGGCTGTGTGAGTCTTTATAATGGTTATCCTGGAAAAGATAATGCTGAAATATCCTCAGGATAGGTCATCAATCATCATCGTCGTCGTCGTCGTCGTCGTCGTCGTCGTCGTCGTCGTCCCTGCATCCCCGCCAATCAGCTGTTTCAGGGAGCAGCTGTGCTCACCAGAGCTCTGGGGAACAATGCAGGCTCCCGGCGGCTTACCAAGGACCGCGCCGCACATCGTATAGTGGCAGTGCTTGGCATTGCAGCTGAGCCCCATTGACTTGAATGGGGCTGAGCTGCAACTAGACCTCATGACCAATATACAGTGATGTCCCTGGTCTAGGAAGAGGCTGCAGTGCTCAAAGCCTATACTAACAGCTGATCTGCGGGGGCCCTGGGTGTTAGACCCCCATAGATTTGATACTGATGACCTATCCTGAAGAGAAGTCATAAATATATTTTCCTGAATAACCCCTTTAATACTGATGGCCTATACTCAGGATAGGTTATCAGTATGTGATCGGTGGGGGTCCGACTCCCGAGACCCCTGCCGACCAGCTGTTTGAAGTGCTACAGCCTCTTTCTAGGACTGTGACGTTACATTCCATGGTCTCATTGCCTAGGTGCAGATTAGTCCCATTCAAGTGAATGGGTCTGAGTTGCAATACCAAGCACACCCACTATCCAATGGGCGGCGCTGTGCTTGGTAAACTGCGAGGAGGCCACAGTGTTCACTGGAGTACCGCAGCCTTTTTACACAGCTGATCGGCTGAGGTGTCAGGAATCGGGCCCCCACCGATCACATACTGATGACCTATGCTGAGGATAGGTTATCAGTATTAAACACTCGGACAACTGCTTTAATAGAAGGGTTTGTCTCTATTGCTGCCATACTCCAGGTTAGAGTACATGCTGTATACTCATTAATTAAAAACATTAGTAACTTTAATTTAAAAAAAATATATGCATGAATGATCTTTATGCAACCACAACTTTAAAATATAATTAGTATAAAGAACGCAGTGCATTAGCCAGCACAAAATACTAAATGGTAATAAAAAATAAAAAAAAAAGATAAAAAAGATAAAGTAGAGAAAAAGCCATTTTGCATTAAAGCTGACAGATTGTAACCGTAGCAGAGACATCACGGAGGTCATACTGCTGGATCCATTTGGTATTATATGAAATTAGTATCTACTGTATACAATTTCTATAATTCTCTTTCAGAAAGAATTGTAAAAAGAAGAACTTGGGTATACTGGGTAATTTAAAATAATTATATTTAATGGGTCCTCATTTCTCTTCTCCTGCATAGAGTATGAAAAGGGATTAGTAAAGGATTACAAAAAAATATTTAAAAAAATTAAAGGGGAGGGGATGGGTTGCTTTTTCCAGGACAAAGTCACTCTCGTCTTTGGGATCGGTCTGTGTAATGACCGGCGTCACGCAGAGGGAGGGAAATGGGAAGGCCCTGTCCAAGGGAGAGGGAAAGGTGGTGACCCCTGACTCACCTTGCGGCTGGCACCTGACTGCCCTGACGTCCCTAGACGGGTTCCTCTCCCGTTCGCCGATCACGTGCCTAAACCCTGGCTTTCCCTAAGATGAGCCCTATGTAGTGAACGGGCCGGTGGGATCGCTAGTCCGCACCACTGACACTAAGAGGAAAACACCAAGGAGAGGACAGACAATACAGACAATCATATAATCCCAGGTGGGCGACAACAGCAGACCACCAAGGCCCAACAGGGATCCGGAGGGTAATGTTCTGGAACAACAACCAGGGAACACAGCTACACAGCTCCAGTGGGTCAGTATAGATGTCCAGGCAGGAAGCTCTATATCTGGCAACCAGAGAAGTGAGAGAGGGGAATATAAGGAGGTTGGGATTGCTGGACAAGAAACAGCTGAGGAGAAGGAGCTACGGATCCCTGAGTGAGCCAAAAAGGGTTGCAAGGCAAACCCAGAAAGCTACCATAAAGAAAACACTATCTTTCTACATAGAGCGCGCAGCCACCCGCTGCGACTTCCTGACCCCGGGTATAACTGAGTCAGGCGTGGCTCTTGACACCCTCGTGACAGTCTGGTATTGCAGCCATGCATGTGTTTTGATCAAAATATATTGGCTAAGGCCTCATGCACATGACCGTTTTTTTTTTTTTTAAGGTCCGCAAAAACGGGGTCCGTAGGTCCGTGATCCGTGACCGTTTTTTAGTCCGTGGGTCTTCCGTGCGGAGCCAAACGGATCCGTCCTGAATTACAATGCAAGTCAATGGGGACGGATCCGTTTGACGTTGACACCATATGGTGCAATTGCAAACGGATCCGTCCCCCATTGACTTTCAATGTAAAGTCAGGAGTCCCTTTTATACCATCGGATCTGAGTTTTCTCCAATCCGATGGTATATTTAACTTGAAGCGTCCCCATCACCATGCAGCACCTGAGGGGTTAATTGTGCGGATCACAGCCCCCTGTAAGAGATTGGGTGCTGCCAGGCAGCAGGGGGCAGTCATGTACACAGTTCAAAGTATATTCTAACTAGAAGCGTCCCCATCACTATGGGAACGCCTCTGTGTTAGAATATACTGTCGGATCTGAGTTTTCACGAAGTGAAAACTCAGCTCTGAAAAAGCTTTTATGCAGACGGATCTGCGGATCCGTCTGTGTGAAAGTAGCCTACGGCCACGGACGCGGATGCCAATCTTGTGTGCATCCGTGTTTTTTCACGGACCCATTGACTTGAATGGGTCCGTGAACCGTTGTTCGTCAAAAAAATAGGACAGGAAACACGTATCACGGATGCGGCTGCAAAACGGTGCATTTTCCGATTTTTCCACGGACCCATTGAAAGTCAATGGGTCAGCGAAAAAAAACGGCACAACGGCCACGAATGCACACAACGGTCGTGTGCATGAGGTCTAAGAGACTCAGATTTTATTCCTTCAGAATCAGGGCTTAGTCCATATATAATGCTTGCATCTAAATAATAATAATAATATTAATTATTATTATTTATTTAAAAAATGTTTCCTGTGGTATTGCAGCCAACTTAAATAAGGCTGAGCAGTCAGTGCTTACACACTCAGACTATGTAGGGACACACCCTTTTGGCAAGGAGAATGGTAACGCCAAGTTGTCAATTTATTCATAATTTTCAAGGTGTAGAGGAGTGACACAATGAAGAGGTCTAAGGGTACTTTCACACTAGCGGAATGCCGGATTAATTTACATTGAAATGTATTAGTGCCGGATCCGGCATTAAAAATACCGCAATGCCGGATCCGTCCTTCCATGCGCAGACCGGTAAAAATGTGAAAAAAATTAGAAACGGATCCGTATATCTTCCGTATCCGTTCCATTTTTGCTGAACCATCTATTGAAAATTTTATGTCCGGCACCAATTTTTCTATGTTATTACTGTATATGCCATGCTTCCGTTTGCAATCCACAAAAAACAGAAACCAAATGGAATGGCAAAACTGAACGGAAGCGGAACAGAAACGGAAACACTACTGAAACAGAAAAACGGATTTGTTTAAAACAGAGTGCAAAACACTGAAAAAGCCATACAGTCATGTACAAGAAGCCTAAGGCTAAGATTTTAGGCATATAGCCCTACAGTCTCCATGCATCTCTTTGGGCGGACTATTACGCTGGGTTCACACATGAGCGTACTCTGTTGCGCTCTGTATGCGCGATTTTATCGGGCGTTTACATACGCGGCTCCGGAAGCAAGCAAACGCCCATTGTCGCGCGTTCCCGGAAGTCTATGTACGGGAACGTGCGACAATATGCCCCAAAGAAGCTCCTGTACTTCTTGGGGCGTAGGGCGTGAACGCTCAGGTGTGAACCCAGCCTTAATGCTCCTTACAAAACAGCCAAAATACAGTCAAGTGCCTGAGCCCTAACAGTAGCTTCATGGAAGCCAACAAACCAGTCATTGTTTTGTAGCATGTGGGAAGTAACCAGAGTACCTGGAGAAATCCCATTTACATATTCCCCCCAGGACCGTGCACACCGCTTTACTATAAGGTTTCCTTGAGCTGCTATAGAAGCTTCATCAGGGGATGTACATATGCATAGTGATAAGCAGCACAGGCAATATTCGTTTTCGTGATATTTCACGACTTTTTTGCATAATATTTGCAATAAATTCGCAAATTATAGAATTTGTGATCTCCAGTCATTATTTTCGCGATTGTGCAAATCGGCACTAATGATGCGCATATTTTTTGCGCAATACATGCAACTTCACATTTTATCAGGTCTGAGTAGATATTACTGATTGCACTATATTCTACATCTTTGCAAATTCTCAAAGTGCCAAAATTCGCGATAAAAATTCGCGATTAGAATATTTGTGATCAACACTACATATGGAGCTATTTTTCCCTAGTAGTAGGGGATGTGTGTATGGCGTGGTTCTTCCCTAGTAGTAGGGGATGTGTGTATGGCGTGGTTCTTCCCTAGTAGTAGGGGATGTGTGTATGGAGCGGTTCTTCCCTAGTAGTAGGGGATGTGTGTATGGAGCGGTTCTTCCCTATTAGTAGGGGATGTGTGTATGGAGCTGTTCTTCCCTAGTAGTAGGGGATGTGTGTATGGAGCTGTTCTTCCCTAGTAGTAGGGGATGTGTGTATGGAGCGGTTCTTCCCTATTAGTAGGGGATGTGTGTATGGAGCTGTTCTTCCCTAGTAGTAGGGGATGTGTGTATGGAGCTGTTCTTCCCTAGTAGTAGGGGATGTGTGTATGGCGTGGTTCTCCCCTAGTAGTAGGGGATGTGTGTGTGGAGCGGTTCTTCCCTAGTAGTAGGGGATGTGTGTATGGCGTGGTTCTCCCCTAGTAGTAGGGGATGTGTGTATGGAGCTGTTCTTCCCTAGTAGTAGGGGATGTGTGTATGGAGCTGTTCTTCCCTATTAGTAGGGGATGTGTGCATGGAGCTGTTCTTCCCTATTAGTAGGGGATGTGTGTATGGAGCGGTTCTTCCCTAGTAGTAGGGGTTGTGTGCATGGAGCTGTTCTTCCCTAGTAGTAGGGGATGTATGTATGGAGCTGTTCTTCCCTAGTAGTAGGGGATGTGTGCGTGGAGCTGTTCTTCACTAGCTGTAGAATATGAGCAAAATACAAAAAATATGTTAAAAGGAAAAAATACTTATTAAAGGGTGAGAGCTGACGACCCCAATTTTTTTGCCAAATAAAAAATTAGCCTTCTGCAGTCCTACCTTTTCAAGCACCAATGTTTCCTTCCCAGCCGCTTCTGGTCCCTGCTGGACTGGAGAGGCTTCATTGTGTGATTGCTGCAAACATATGCTATAACGGCCCATCATTATCACGTCACTAGCAGTGATGTGCCATTCTACACAAGCGCACATATGACCACTGAGCCCAGTGACTGGTTGCCAGTCTTGATCTAGGGACTGAAAGCACCTGGGAACGGAACAGTGGTGTGGAACCGTGAGATTCCAACAATTTGGAGATGTCGGCTCCTGTGCTGGACCGCCAGCTTAAGGATACGTTCACATCGGCTCTCACTCCGTTTTAGGAGCAGAAAACCAGGAAAAAAACCTGCAGTAACAGATCCACCCTATGACGAAAAAAAACCCACTGCCTGATGGACTCCATCGGCTATAAAGGGGTCCAATGGGTTCCCTTCAGGGAGCTCGTAATTTTTTTCCAGAATGGCGCAACTTGCAGTGCTATTGTGTCCTGCCTTTTTAAAGAAATCTGCCTCATAGGCTCCATTAGGAACTGAAACCAAGACTAAGGCCTCTTTCACACGGGCGTCGCGTGTGAGGGCCGGACAAGATGCGGGTGCATTGCAGGGAAAAGCAAATTTTTTTTCCATGCGAGTGCAAAGCGATTTAATGCGTTTCGCACGTGCGTGAGAAAAATCGGCATGTTTGGTACCCAAACCCGAACCTGGACTTCTTCACAGAAGTTCGGGTTTGGGATCTGTGTTGTGTAAATTTTATTATTTTCCCTTATAACATGGTTATAAGGGAAAATAATAGCATTCTTAATACAGAATGCTTAGTAAAATGTCCATTGAGGGGTTAAAAATAATAAACAAATTTAACTCACCCCATCCACTTGATCGCATAGCGGATCTCCTCTTCTTTCTACTTTCTTCAGGACCTGGCTAAAGGACCTTTTGATGACGTCACTGCGCTCATCACATGGTCAATCACATGGTCCATCACCATGGTGATGGACCATGTGATGAGCGCAGTGACGTCATCAAAGGTCCTTTTCCTCCTGGACAGCAAAGAAGAAGATAGAAGAGCAGCCGGTCTGCGCGAACAAGTGTATGAGGCGAGTTAACATTTTTTTATTTTTTTTTTAACTCCTCCATCTCTATTTTACTAAGCATTCTGTATTAAGAATTCTATTATTTTCCCTTATAACCATGTTATAAGGGAAAATAATAATGATCGGGTCCCCATCCCGATCGTCACCTAGCAACCATGCGTGAAAATCGCACCGCATCCGCACTTGCTTGTGGATGCTTGCAATTTTCACGCAGCCCCATTCACTTCCATGGGGCCTGTGTTGCGTGAAAAACGCACAATATAGAGTTTGCTGCGATTTTCACGCAACGCACAAGTGATGCGTGAAAATCACCGCTCATGTACACAGCCCCATTGATTTGAAGTGAATGGGTCCGGATTCAGTGCGGGTGCAATGCGTTCACCTCACGCATTGCACCCGCGCGGAATTCTCGCCCGTGTGAAAGGGGCCTAAGTAAACACTGCTCCTTGTAAAAACCATCCATGTTAGTAATAGTCCTGACAAAACGGTCATCATTTGGAAATGTTAAATATCAAAATTAATGTTTGCTAGCAAGCACTCAGCCTATTTTTGTGTTAATGCTAAGCAACAAAGTAAAATAGCAAACATTGCCTAGAAAAATCCCAAAACTCTGTAAAAAATAAAGGAAAAAAAAGCAAAAACGATATATAAATATTTTTGTTAAATAAAAATTAAATCCGCTAATAAAAAAAGACATTCTAATGAAACGAAAAACTGCTAAACAGCGCCTGGTTCATGGGGAAATGAAATGTTTTCTTTTACCTGTCCTGTTCCTAATCCAGGAAAACCCATTAGTGTTTGCAATCCCCCCCATATCTCAAAGTCAAGGTTAAGAAAAAAACAAATTGGTTTTATTTAGACATTGTAAGTGTACTCTATAATATATGTTCCTGCTATCATTAGCAAAGTGCCTGGAGGTAAATCTATATAAATGTTTGTGTCTGGAGAACGCTAAGCTTGCTGGTGGCTAGCGGCCATAACAATTGTTCAATAGCAAAAGTCATTTAATTACCTAGCGTATTTTATTTTTGGACGTTGTTAAAGGCTTTTATGTATTTTTTAGGTTATTTTTCTTTATTTTTTATTTTTAGGTTATTTATTATTTGGGCTAATTGCCGTGTTTCTTGTGGTTGAAATATTAAAGAATCTTCTGAACTGCAGCCAGTTCTTCAATCTGTTCTTATTTGGGTGTGACGGTAGCCAGAGAGCGGAAGAGATTCAACATCAGGCGCCATATGACTCGGAGCTTCCTTTTGCGCCTAAACATGATGAAACGACGAGGAGGAGGCTTCCACACTCGGCGTCTCCCACTGAGAAGTCGTATGGGACCATCAACCTGTCTTTTAGCTGATGATTGTTTTGTAATGTCTCCACTTATTAGTTTTACCATGAAGAGCATTTTCCACTGGGAGGACCACAATGAATTGCTATAACCACTTCCTCCTCTGAGAGGCTGATATGGCGGTGAACATTATAACACGTAGTGCATTATTAAATCCACTTTGGATGGTATATGATTTTTCAATGGTCGCTTGCACTGGGTAGGTTTTCCTAATTTTCAGGGGTTTAATGACTAATCTCTTCTTAATCGCATGATGGACCGCCATCAGAGATACCTTTTTATATGTGCACTTATTTGAAAGAAGCATGAAGAAATAGTAGGGTATGGTACAAAAAACATGGTTAGAGTAGACTGCACGCCCTCACGTAGGTAGAAGAAGGAAACAAGCACATTTGTTAGTAGTGAGTCCAAGCACTAAATCATTAAAGGGGTTCTTCAGGCTCCTGATATTAATGCACGATCAGTGAGGGTCCGTAACCCTGTACCCCCATCAGATCAGCTGTTCCCTGCACCCTCTGGTGCTTGAACTAGCTCTTTGAATGGAAGAGGAAGCGAAGCTCCGTTCAAAGTGTAGTGGCCGTGCTGGGTATTACATCTCCTATCCCAGTCACTTCAATGGGAGGTGAGCTGCAGTACCCAGAATGTCCACTACACTTTGAACAGAGCTGTGCTTCCTGTTCCATTCACATAGCTAGTTCCAGCATCAGAGGGAACAGCTTGATCATCAACAATCTGATAATATTGACCTATCCTGAGCCTGGAAAACTTTTTTAAAGAGGTTGCTGGGATTAGATAGGTGGTGGTGGTTTTTATTTTTTAGTTTTTTTTATTATATCTCCAGAAACAGCGCCACTCATGTCTATGCACTACGGGTCATCTCCCTTCCTGTCAATGGGGCTGAGATGCAATGACAGGCACCATGGTCAAGAGCAGTTCTGTTCTTAGGGGAAAAAGGGAGACTTGCTGTATTTTCAACCCCCTTATAAAGTGATAGCCTATCAGTAGGATTTGCCGTCACTTTATTTTCAATGGCGGGCCATCCTGTGGACCCCATGGTAACGGCACTGATATGGCACTGGGCTTCCTGCTAAGCTTTCCGTAGACTGTGGTGCTCCAAGCTACCTGGTAGTGCAGAGAGCCTAGCTCCATTCACCTGCATGCTATGGTACCCTGCACAGTGGGGTGGCTGGGGTATAGAGGTAAATTAGTGCTGCTACCCTTTGTTCTTAGGTCTGTAGGGCGCTATCACTTTATAAGATGGTAATGTAGGTTTGTAGCTCCTAGCGGTGGTCTTCTGGCAAGCTCAGAAAATAACTGCTTGTAGGGCAAGGGCGATAGGTCTGATGTAACACTACAAATGTAATTGCAATTTATGAGACATATTAAAATATTATTTTGATTGTCAATATTTGTCTTGTAAGTTGGCTTTGTGCTGCTATATAAAGGTCTGGTGTGTGGACTGTGGTGGTCTTGTCCTCAGAGTTCGGACAAGGGGTATTTTGGCTCTAAGGCCTCATCTGGATCTGGATCACACAGCTCCCAAATACAGTGCATTTCAATGGAGCCTGGCATACTGGAATATAAAACCCGCAAAGATTTAGGGGGTCATTTATCAAACTGGTGTAAAGTAGAACTGGCTTAGTTGCCCATAGCAACCAGATTCCACCTTTCATTTTTGACAGTTTCTATGGAAAATGAAAGATGGAATCTGGTTGCTATGGGCAACTAGGCCAGTTCAACGTTAGGCCAGTTTGATAAATAACCCCCTTAGGCTCTTTATGCTGAGCATGCATGTACTCATTTTCTTGTCATACAGAGAACCAAGTTCTCCCTTAGAGGCATTGATATGATGCCTCACATTGAGCTGTGCCAGCATGGGTGCACATCTCAACTCAAAAGGTACAGTGGTGAAATGTATGTAAGGTGTTCCCATTCTAAATTTTACATAAATTTGCAGGGTGTCTATTATCCCTGTACTTTGGCATCATAGTGGGAGATTTATTAAAACTGATGTAAAGGAAATCTGGCTTAGTTGCCCATAGCAACCAATCAGATTGTGCCTTTCATTTTTCACAGCTCCTTTTGGAAAGTGAAAGGTGGGATCTGATTGGTTGCTATGGGCAAGTCAGCCAGTTCTACTTTTACACCAGCTTTGATAAATCTCTCCCAATAAGTTCATTTTATTTCTGCACTGTGACTGTTTATTACCCCTGTCCTGCGACATGGCCGTGTGCGCTGCCCCTGTCCTGCGACATGACCGTGTGCGCTGCCCCTGTCCTGCGACATGACCGTGTGCGCTGCCCCTGTCCTGCGACATGACCGTGTGCGCTGCCCCTGTCCTGCGACATGACCGTGTGCGCTGCCCCTGTCCTGCGACATGACCGTGTGCGCTGCCCCTGTACTGCGACATGACCGTGTGCGCTGCCCCTGTACTGCGACATGACCGTGTGCGCTGCCCCTGTCCTGCGACATGACCGCGTGCGCTGCCCCTGTCCTGCGACATGACCGCGTGCGCTGCCCCTGTCCTGCGACATGACCGCGTGCGCTGCCCCTGTCCTGCGACATGACCGCGTGCGCTGCCCCTGTCCTGCGACATGACCGCGTGCGCTGCCCCTGTCCTGCGACATGACCGCGTGCGCTGCCCCTGTCCTGCGACATGACCGCGTGCGCTGCCCCTGTCCTGCGACATGACCGCGTGCGCTGCCCCTGTCCTGCGACATGACCGCGTGCGCTGCCCCTGTCCTGCGACATGACCGCGTGCGCTGCCCCTGTCCTGCGACATGACCGCGTGCGCTGCCCCTGTCCTGCGACATGACCGCGTGCGCTGCCCCTGTCCTGCGACATGACCGCGTGCGCTGCCCCTGTCCTGCGACATGACCGCGTGCGCTGCCCCTGCACTGTGACATGACTGTGTGTGTTAGCCTTGTGCATTAGGGAGACCAGTCAAACTTTTTTGAAGTCGCTGCTAAATGTGGTCATGGTGCAGTGGGGCCACATTCCAAGTTTTGCTATGGGGCCCCATGGTTATCTGTTACACCCCTGCATGACCTATGAATTAGAGACACCCTATTGAGGGTATTATTAAAGGGTTACTCCAGGCAAAAACTCATCCTTTGGCCAAAGACACAGAGCTAAACATGCTTCCCCGACTGGCGCCATTACACAGATCCCCTGTTGTTCCCTGCTAGGCCGCAGCCTATGCCGCCATAACTACAGAACAGTGCTGTTCTGGCCTGCTTCAGAGTCAGTATAAGAAATGTACACAGAAAGCATCACCTAATGTTACAATGATGACTACTAACCTGGCGGATACTACCAGAATACCAGTGATGATGGGGTTTGGATACAATAAAGAGGAAAAATTACCTCAGGTTTATGTCTCTCGGGCTCCATGACGCATTAACTTCTAATTCTAGTTTCAAACTTTCACCTCTGTGGAAGGGGCTTAGTTGTGTGCACCGCCCACTGACCTGTAGATGCTTAGTCAGGGGCTTAGCTTCGGGGCCCACCCAGGAGAAGTACTAAAAGATTTTGTCATGGCCCCCCTGAAAAGTATTTATACAATACATTATGTTCAGTGACCTGACAAATGCAGTGTAAGCTGCCGCTAGGAGTCCCTTTTTTAAGAGGGAAAAAGTTTACTTTTACATACATTATATACGCGTATGAAAGACTGAGCGTCTGCCAGGCCTGGTCTGGGGGAGCGATCTTAACTAGCAGCAGGAGTAAAGGTTGCACAGGAGGAGGGGTTGCTGGGGTGGGGACGTTCAAAAAATTGAAATACGATGCAGCTGGCTCTGGAGTTGTGGAAAATATGTGCAGTGTAGTAACCGGAAATAAAAGGGGGCAGAACGCCTGAGCAATGTAAAAGTAGGGAACACATAGAAATACTAAGTGATGACTGATTTTTTTATTTTATTTTTTTTCTTCTGTCCGGAGAGGTCTTTTAATGCCCTCAGCCCCTCACGGTGAGGATAGAATTACCATACATTGTATAGCAGCACAATGCACAGGAATGTAAAAGGACCATTCTTTGGACACAATTGAAGGCTCATTCCTTTATCACCAGTGGTCAGCTACCTTCTGGACTGGTCACAGAGCCACCATGTTCATAAGTATTTATTGTTTTCTATGACCTGGTGGGGACACAGGATACATTTATTGGCTCCATCAAAGACCGATGCAATAGGCAGGATGCAAGCAAGGGTTTAATAGCAGCCCCATCTGTCCATACAGTCCGATGAAACTGCTGGCGGCTACCGGTCTGCAGCTATTATTCATGATCCAGGTTGCCATCTATTGCGTTATATACAACTCCATTTGTGCTATTCCGATTTTTTTGCCTTTATTAATCAAATGCTGTATAATGTGGGCATCATACAGCCTATTTATATGACCTATTATTTATATAACATTCATCATAGCTCCTTTTGGAAAATAAAAAAGGAGGAATCTGATTGGTTGCTAAGAGCAACCAGTTTTAAAATGGTTAATGCAGTTCATAACTGGTGGCAGCCATGGGTCACCATGTACTGAGCTTATTGTTGTGGGACCCCAGAAGCACATGCCCTATATCCACTATATATACACTCACCTAAAGAATTATTAGGAACACCATACTAATACGGTGTTGGACCCCCTTTTGCCTTCAGAACTGCCTTAATTCTACGTGGCATTGATTCAACAAGGTGCTGATGGCATTATTTAGAAATGTTGGCCCATATTGATAGGACAGCATCTTGCAGTTGATGGAGATTTGAGGGATGCACATCCAGGGCACGAAGCTCCCGTTCCACCACATCCCAAAGATGCTCTATTGGGTTGAGATCTGGTGACTGTGGGGGCCATTTTAGTACAGTGAACTCATTGTCATGTTCAAGAAACCAATTTGAAATGATTCGAGCTTTGTGACATGGTGCATTATCCTGCTGGAAGTAGCCATCAGAGGATGGATACATGTTCTCATTCTGTTTACGCCAAATTCGGACTCTACCATTTGAATGTCTCAACAGAAATCGAGACTCATCAGACCAGGCAACATTTTTCCAGTCTTCAACAGTCCAATTTTGGTGAGCTTGTGCAAATTGTAGCCTCTTTTTCCTATTTGTAGTGGAGATGAGTGGTACCCGGTGGGGTCTTCTGCTGTTGTAGCCCATCCGCCTCAAGGTTGTGCGTGTTGTGGCTTCACAAATGCTTTGCTGCATACCTCGGTTGTAACGAGTGGTTATTTCAGTCAACGTTGCTCTTCTATCAGCTTGAATCAGTCGGCCCATTCTCCTCTGACCTCTAGCATCCACAAGGCATTTTTGCCCACAGGACTGCCGCATACTGGATGTTTTTCCCTTTTCACACCATTCTTTGTAAACCCTAGAAATGGTTGTGCGTGAAAATCCCAGTAACTGAGCAGATTGTGAAATACTCAGACCGGCCCGTCTGGCACCAACAACCATGCCACGCTCAAAATTGCTTAAATCACCTTTCTTTCCCATTCTGACATTCAGTTTGGAGTTCAGGAGATTGTCTTGACCAGGAGCACCCCCCTAAATGCATTGAAGCAACTGCCATGTGATTGGTTGACTAGATAATTGTATTAATGAGAAATAAAACAGGTGTTCCTAATAATTCTTTGTGAGTGTAGTGTGGGCATCATACAGCCTATTTATATGACCTATTATTTCTATAGTGTGAACATCCTACGGCCTATTTATATGACCTATTATTTATATAACATTCATCATAGCTCCTTTTGGAAAATAAAAAAGGAGGAATCTGATTGGTTGCTAGGAGCAACCAGTTTTAAAATGGTTAATGCAGTTCATAACTGGTGGCAGCCATGGGTCACCATGTACTGAGCTTATTGTTGTGGGACCCCAGAAGCACATATCCTATATCCACTATAATATATATATATATATATATATATATATATATATATTCCTTGGCATCAGGTTTTCTGCAAAACTGCAAAATCTAGCTTCAACCTCGTTGTGTGTACCTAGTCCTAGATCACTTCATCCCTGCAGTAGAATGGATCGTCTTTCCCTTTAGGGCACCGGAGTGTAAATGGAAGCTATTCAGCTCCTATGTTATTCAGAGCCCCTTATGTGGACATTTATAGCGCCTCTCCTTACCCAGGGCTTATATCGCTTTTACCAGTTTATTAAAACTGACCCATGTGATGTGTCTGTAGACCAAGAATGGCCACCGGTTCAGCGAAGAATAAGTAATGTCATTGGTCAAGTTTCCCATTACCCGTTTTACCTGGTAGGATGCGTCCGGATATAATGTATTTCATGTTTATAGATTTATGTTTCTCCGTCTACAAGTAATGGGAAGTAATATTTACATTCCTACGGTGTCACTTGGTAATGATAGCATAATGCCACCGCCTTCCTGTATTTTGGACTTTATTCAATGCCTATGCCATCGATCACGCTGGCAGTTTAATAAAATTGTGCTGTTGGCAGATGGCGCTGGGATGTCCTTTTCCCGTTAAAAACTGCATTACCCTTTTCTTTGACATCTTGCCCAAATCAACATTGCAACCACATAAGCCGTGCATCCAATTTAATGTAGGGTCTGGGTAATTGCAAGGAAATAGTCTATATTACATCTAATTGAAGTCCTGTGATTTAGTTTAAATTAAACATTAAAAGGTCAGGGTCTACAACTCCCAAAGTCCGTGAAGCAGATTCAATATTCGTCAACGGTGAAGATTTGCAAACCCAAAAGATTTATAAAAATTGGCGCAAACAAAAAGGGGTCCAGAAACTTAAAGGATTTGCCCCATGAAAAATATTCAACATTTTTCAAACCAACAGCTGGATCTGAATACTTTCGTAATTGCACGTAGGACTTCTTCTTTTCCATCTAAAATAACGGATCTCGGACAGAAATGGCTACAACGGATGCCAAATGTGCATCACTGATGCTTCAGAATTGTTATTTTTACAGGATCCGTTTTTTTTCCCTCTTTATTTTTCTGTGCTTCTGATGGATCAGAAGAACAGAAAAATAAATGGTGATATGAACTTGCCCTTACTGCGGTTTACATATATGCTCCGCTCCACCCTTCAGCTGCAACAGAAAGGACATGCCGTCTGAGAGTGCTCACCTGCAGAACTGCCAGCTTGAAATAAATCGAGCAGAGCAATGAATGGGCAGATCTCTGGATCCATGTGAGGTACCGAAAAAGAGACTGTCGTGTACTATATGGTGTCTGATTTTAATTTTTTACATTACTCATGGGATGACCCCTGGAATGCAGCTTTAATTATAAAAGGGCCTCTGAAAACTGTACATTGTATGCTGATTATTTTCTATGGGCAGCTACTGAGACTTTCTTTTGCACAGGGTTTGACAAATATTTATTGTGTTATGGTTGTGGGGATTCGCTCTGGTAGACAGGACAAGCGGGTGCAGTAGAGAGGCTAAGACACGTTTGTAACTCAAAAACTGCCGTGTTTATTCACACTAGTTGCAGGTTCACAGTATGACAGTCCATTTTCAGTATTGGTGTTGGTTCACACCCAAAACATTTCATACAGAAAAAAAACCTTCACCTTTTGATCCTGGGTGTTTAATCCACACCTGACTGAATGCTCAGCCTCAAAAAGTCCACCTGCAGGCTTTAGGTGGCCTGCTCGCCCGACACAGTCTTCAGCTTTCAGCAGAGTTTCACACCGCTCCACTGTCAGACAGGAGTAATCCCCCTACCTGACACTGCTGGCTGTTTTTTATAGGCCTGTCAAAACCCGGCCTGGCCTGTGGGGAGTAGTCGCCCACCCAGCACTTTGACTACTCCCAGTAAGAGCTGTCCCGAATCAGCTATTTACAGCCATACTAGATAGCAAGGTGTCAAACAGCAACTGCTGCTGACACAGAAAACTGGCTCTTACACTGAGGAAGGGGCAAATAGCTAGACCCCGAAACGCGTCTGGTGCGACACCCCCCAAATTTTGTACTGAAAGACCTAAGTACCGGAGACTGACCAACATACAGAAGCAGAAGTGGACCTTTACCGACGAAATTTGCCGTTATTCTACTATTGCGCAATTTCCATTTAAAAGCGGAGGTCTATAGGCTTGGATAGCGATTTACAGAGCCGCCTGCAATCTCCTGATTCTACAAGTGCTGCACAAACCAGAGGCACATTTCGGAGAGTGGTCAAAAGTCAAGGTTTGGTCGATTACAATTTAATTTACTTGCAAGTAATTCACCTGTTTTCGGCGGGACGCCGCTGCTACTAAATACGGAACATTTGATTTCTTGGTCCATATCAACTATACTCGGGTATCTATTTTAAAGACTGCACATAATATTGGATGAACTTTTAGTTATTTCGATGCCAATTTTTTTGCTGGTCATGCTACTGAGGTCCGCTTTGATGACAATCTATATGTAGCGGACTTTTGAATAGCATGAATATATTATTATAGAAGCACTTATCTATTGTGTATTTTATTGCATTTATTTTATTTGACTTATTCTAAATAAAACTATATATTTGTTAACCACATGGTCACGGTCTCTTGAGTGCCCTGTACCTTATATATTTCTTAATTAGAGTTTGTTAAAATAACTTTTCTAAACCCCTGTAAGGGTATTTACACTAGCGGCAGGCAGTTCTGGCTTTTTTTTTTTTTTAGGGCTCCGTTAGACGGAATAACTGATCCGGTATTTAAATTTCTTTCAAAGCTCAAAAGTGAAACTAGCTCCTTCTATGTACCGGTGCATGCGCAGACTAGAAAACCCTATCCAGCGATGCGGCAATTTCCAGAATAGTTGGAACTGGATCCGGCATTAATACATCTCTATGGAAATTAATGCCAGATCCGGCCAGTGCGGTATTGTACCGGGATTTTGGCTGAACGGATTGCTTTCCATTCAGAATGCATTAGGACAAAACCGATGCGTTTTTTTCCGGTATTGAGACCCTTTACCGGATTTCAATACTGGAAAAGAATAACGCTAGTGTGAAAGTACCCTAAAACCATTTTTATGGTGTTTTCTGGGAGTACAATATTGATAACTTATTCTCAGTATAATTAATCAACCTCCTGGCAACCCATTATTTAGCGGTTGTGCTCGGAGCCTAGCGAAAAACAGCGCTGTACATTGTTTAGTGGCTATGCTTGGTATTGCAGTCCAGGCCTATTCGCTTGCATAGGACTGAGCTGCACCTAGATCAGTGATGGCTAACCTCTGGCACTCCAGCTGTGGTGTAACTACGACTCCCAGCATGCTCCATTCATTTCTATGGAGTTCTGAGAACAGCCAAGCCAGTGTGCATTTTGGGAAATGTAGTTTTACCACAGCTGGAGAGTGCCGGAGGTTAGCCATCACAGGCCTAGACCATTAACATGAGGTCACTGACGTAGGAAGAGGTTGCAGCCTTTTCCAACAGGTGATCGGTGGGCATGCTGGGAATTGGACCCCCAACGATCAGATACTGATGACCTATCCTGAGGATAGGCCATCAATAAGTTACTCTTGGAATACCTCTTTAAGAGCAAAATTCTTAAAAAGAGACCGTTACAGTCCTATGGCTTGATTGGTATTTCACTATTTTCCCAAAGGGCTTTGTGTCATAGACAAGGTACGGGGATGGGTGGTGAAGGTACCATTGCCCCCCAACTGGAACGTAATAAATAAAATAAAAAAACGTAGTGTGTAATAGTAGCGTGCACCCCTTTTTTCATATAGTTTTGAGGTACTGGTCTAACTTTGTTTGTTGCATTGTACATTTGGGGCAGCGGCTGCCCCCATTTGTGCGCTCCCAGGGTGTGATAAAGCTAGATTCTACGCTGAGACGATTAGTGTAGGTCCCACTTGTTAGAAGCAGCGGTGAACAGAGAACTTAAAGCAGCCATAGAATAAATAAAAAAATAAAATAAAAGTGGCCCCGTGTTGTAGGGGGATCCAAATTGACAAAAGGCAGGCGGGGCCAGCAATAGCACAGTGCAGCACAAAATACCGCCACTCTTGTAGCAGTATTCAACTGTATCCTTCTCCGGAGGACGGCGATGCACTGGAATTCAGGAGGGGGCCTGTGGCCGTTAGCCAGGTGCGTACAGTAAGTACCTGATGCTTCTAGCATAAATTACTGCAGGTGCGTACAGTAAGTACCTGATGTGCCCGGCTGGTGGCCATAATGAAGGCTTGCATCACCCCACTGGGAAATTCCCCTGTAGGGTCTATGGCTGGTCTTCTGCCCCTGGTTAGAAGCCACCTTGTCGCTGCGAAATGGGCCTGACACAATTTTAGTAAAATAAAATGTGCGCAAAGTGCTCCTAATTTTATACGTATAGCAGGAAAACACAGTTTTTTGTGCATGGCACCCTGCTGATACTTGTAGTCCTTGTGCCCTTAAGGCAGGTATGCTCAACCTGCGGCCCTCCAGCTGTTGTTAAACTACAACTCCCACAATGCCCTGCTGTAGGCTGATAGCTGTAGGCTGTTCGGGCATGCTGGGAGTTGTAGTTTTGCAACAGCTGGAGGGCCGCAAGTTGAGCATGCCTGCCTTATGGGCTCGTGCACACTACTGCGCCGTATTTTGTGGTCTGCAAATTGCGCATCCGCAAAACACGGAAGCCGCCCCCACGTGCGTTACACAATTTGCGGAACGGAATGGGTGGCCGCTAATAGAAATGCCTATTCTATATTTTGTTTGCGGCCCCGCGGAACGGAGCAATGGATTCGGACAGCGCACGAAATGCAAAAAAAAAAACGCGGCACAGATGCGGGGCCAAACCACCTTTGTGTGCATGAGCCCTAATAAATATACACATCCCTTATTTGAGCAGCTTTCCCCAGTCTAGTAAATTTTATAGTAAAATCTTTTAAAAATAAAGGTTCTATTTTCTATTATCCATAATTCCAACTACAATCGGCCCATCTTTCACCTATTGCATTTGATGTGAAATAATTCTCCTATGTCATGAAATCCCCAGTCTTCCTGGAGGAACAGGAGCTGAGATATCCCATTCCCAGCAGTACCATCCAATGACTTCACAGCAGCGCCCCCTAGTCGCCCCACTAAAACCCTGCAGGCAGAAGTTGTGCGCTCCTGAATGACACAGAGGCCGGCGTGTACGGGGCTAATGCGGTGATGTGAAGCATCCTACACCGACCGCAGCGAGGACCGTGTTCACACCAGCGGGGGGAGCTCAGAGCGGATCCTGCAGTCCTCAGTCCAGACCAGGAGAGAGCCGGCACCTACCGGGGACAGCACCGTCAGCACTAGCGGAGGCCGGGACTCAGCACCTGGGAGAGCGGCTCCCACCCGGGACTGGGGCCGAGGTTCTCAGCAAGCGCCTCAGGCAGCAGGGTATGGGCACCCTGGGATATTAGAGGGGTGCAGCACCCTGGGACAGTAGAGGGGAGCAGCACCTGGACAGCAGCACCCTGGGACAGTAGAGGGGAGCAGCACCTGTTCAGCAGCACCCTGGGATATTAGAGGAGTGCAGCACCCTGGGACAGTAGAGGGGAGCAGCACCCTGGGACAGTAGAGGGGAGCAGCACCCTGGGACAGTAGAACGGTGCAACACCTGGACAGCAGCACCCTGGGACAGTAGAGGGGTGCAGCACCCTTGACAGCAGCACCCTGGGATAGTAGAGTTGTGCAGCACCCTGGGACAGTAGAGGGGTGCAGCAACTGTTCAGCAGCACCCTGGGACAGTAGAGGGGAGCAGCACCCTGGGACAGTAGAGGGGAGCAGCACCCTGGGATAATAGAGGGGAGCAGCACCCTGGGACAGTAGAGGGAAGCAGCACCCTGGGACAGTAGAGGGGTGCAGCACCTGGACAGCAGCACAGCGGCACTAATGTGATCCAGCACCTGGGCAGCAGCACCCTGGGACAGTAGAGGGGAGCAGCACCCTGGGACAGTAGAGGGGAGCAGCACCCTGGGACAGTAGAGGGGAGCAGCACCTGGACAGCAGCACAGCGGCACTAATGTGATCCAGCACCTGGACAGCAGCAACTGCCGGAGCTAGTGTAAAGCCTGGATAGTGGATCAGAACCTAGGACAGCAGTACTAGTGTCAGTATTAGTGTGGATCCGAACCTGGCATATCAAGACTATTGTCACTGTAAGTGTAGATCAGGACCTGGGACAGCAGTACTAGTGTCACCATAATTGTAGATCAGCACCTGGGACAGCAGTACTAGTGTCAGTATTAGTTTGGATTAGAACCTGGGACATCAAGACTATTGTCACCATAAGTGTGGATCAGCACCAGGGACAGCAGCTCTAGTGTCACTATAACTTTAGATCAGCACATAGGACAGCAGCTCTAGTGTCACCATAAGTGTGGACCAGCTGCTGTGACTAAAGTGCAGTGGTGAACCTTCACCAGTAGCCCCAGTGTCACTCACCAGTTTGAGCAGCACTGGTCCAGCAGTGTGTGCTGCTCACCATCCAGTGACGTCCAGTGCCCTGCAGCACAAGTATTAGTCAGGACCCCGGGCAGCCCTTGTGACCAAAGCAGATTGAGCTCTGAACATTTCAACTGAACCAAGAGGACAATACCTTCAGTCTTTATGGATGTCAAAGCAGCCCCCAACGGTGTGGCGACCATAGAAGACCGGATCTTAAGGATCACTGGATATTATGGGTATTACCCAGGTTACTCCAGCCAGAAACGTAAGATGAACCAAATTCCTTCATATGTGACTGCTCAGCAATGCAACGTTTGCTCTGTACGTATTAGTGATGTGTTATTAGTGCTGTTTAAGGGTGAGGTTTTTCTTGGTTTTATCAGATGATTAATTAATGAGGGCAAAATCTAATTGTGTATGTCTGCGAGAAGAATTGTTAAACCTTCTAATGGTTACTGCATGACGTGCCAGTCGCAGCACAGCAGCATGTAGGTAGGTGAAGAATTGCAGCGTACAGTACCTCTTAGTGGTTGGTCTTTATCTGGCAGGACTGTGGGCAAATGTTCTGTATGCCTCCTGCGCAGGGTGGGTTTATTCACACTGAAGGATATAAGATGGGTATAATTCAACTTGTAGTTCCCCAGCAGCGGAGGGCAGATCCAGAAGATCCAAGCCTCATATATTATTATACAGTAGGTTTTATTTACTACAGATTGCAGGATCACATGGCAGCACATAGCGATCTATCGTGTGACAACCCAACTACTTTATGCTGACCTACTCCCTAGAGATTTATATTGTGTCTTTATTGCTTTTGGTTTTACAGTTTTATATAAGCATGCCTAAAGGGCATCTGTCAGCAGTTTTGTACCTATGACACTGGTTGAGCTGTTACATGTGCGCTTGGCAGCTGAAGGCATCTGTGCTGGTCCCGTGTTCCTGAGAAAATGATGTGTTGTTATATGCAAATGAGCCTCTAGGAGCAACGGGGGCGTTACCATTACACCTAGAGGCGCCAATTTTTCTGCAACTGCTGCACCCTCTGCACTTTGGCAGGATCGGGTGTGATGGCGTTTTCACTGCCCGGACCTGTCAAAGTGGAGAGGACGCGGCAGCTGCAGAAGGAGCAGAGCCTCTAGGTGTAACGGCAACGCCCCCATTGCTCCTAGAGGCTCATTTGCATATATGGAAATATTATTTTTCTCAACAATGCGGGCACATATGAACATGGGATCAACACAGATGTCTTTAGTTGCCGAGCGCAGTTTCATAGGTACAGATCTGCTGACAAATGCCCGTTAATATAAAAATCTTGACATCAACTATCCTTACTTCACCAAAATCGGTTTGCAAGCTGTTCTATATCAGGATATCCTTATACATCCAGGGAAGGACCCCCCCCCCCCCCTCCACTCCTTTATTCATAGGGTGGATAATGTGACTCCACTTCGCTAACATCTTACATGGTTTGTCTCTACGGCATCTACATTGTGTATTGATCAATTGTGCAAGTTTCCAGTTTACTGTGTGTTCCAATTCTTCAGCACTTTCAATATATCTGCTTGCTGTCAGTGCATCGGAATAGTCTTGTTTATATCCTGAGACTAACACTGGGTTCACACCTGAGCGTACTGTATGGAGCGCTCTGTATGCGCGATTTTATCGGGCGTTCCTATTCGCGGGCCGGCAACAAGCAAACGCCCATTGTCGCGCGTTCCCGGAAGTCTATGTACGGGAACGCGTGACCATACGCCCCAAAGAAGCTCCTGTACTTCTTGGGGCGTAGGGCGTTTTTACAGCGCGTTCGTACGCGCTGTAAAACGCTCAGGTAAGAACCATGCCCATAGGGGATCATTGGTTCTTGCCTGTTGAGCGTTTTACAGTGCGTAGGAACGCGCTGTAAAACGCTCAGGTGTGAACCCAGCCTTAAAGGGGTTTTCCAAGATCCTGATATTGATAACCTATCCTCATAGGGTAAGTAATTAATATCGGACACCTGCACCCCCCATGGATCCGTTGTTCCCTCCAGCTCTAGAACTAGCACTGTGAACGGAGCAGGAAGCACAGTTTCATTCAAAGTGTAGTGGTCATAGAAGGTTACTGCCCCTTAGGTACCATTCACTTCATTGGGTGCTAGGCTGCAGTACACAGCACGGCCACTAGACTTTGGACAGAGCTGTGCTTCCTGTTCCATTCACTGTACAAGAAGCAGATGGGACCTGTGCTGCCTGCACTTTACACCAGAAATATACTTTATTTTCTGGCTGGAGTTGATTTGAGTTCTGGCGTGTGGTTGGCCCAACATGTACCGCAGTTATTCACTATTACAATCTTACATGTAGATTGTAAGCCCTCACGGGCAGGGCCCTCTCTCCTTCTGTACCAGTTTGTAATTCGTCTTATGTATGTATACCTCTTTTCATATGTACAGCGCTATGGAATGAATGGCGCTTTAATAATAAATAATAATAATCTTATGCTGATGCTGGACACATTGCCAGTCTTAAACCCTTAATGACCACCTACTGTCACTTTGTAATCTTTTAGGGGGAGCTGAGTGCTACTGTGAGCACTGTAACGAACAGCTCTGGTTCTTAGTGCAGCCTTTTGCTCTACAGCAAGGTAGCTTAATTCCCAACTGTTAAAGCATCACTAACTTTTCACACAACTTTGCATAGATCAATAGTTCAAGTGACCTCAAGAAACTTTATAATGTGTCTTATCAGTGAGAAATATCTAGTTCTTATGTTATCAACTGTTTACCTCTCCTTGCTGATTACTTTTTAATTTAAAATAAGCTTAAAATCTGTCTCAAGATGTGCCAGCTCTGCTGAAGTATCATATTACACGTCAATACAAGTCTATGGAGAGGAGAAGGGGGAGGAGTGAGCAGCAGCAGGAGTTAAATGGAGGAGACCCGCACAGACAAAGACCCTACTATAGATGAATGCACCAGTCCATTTTTTTTACAATCCTACAGGTCATTACCCCTCTGTAATGTTCTCCATGATCCTGGGGCTGCTTCTGGCTGAGTAAGAGAAGATTAGGAAGCAGATTCTCCTCTACTTTCTGTGTGCATTGGATGTAAGCTAGTCTCCACTTACCATATCTGAGAGAACTGTGAACTGGCCATTCAGCATGCACAACGGAAAACTGCTAAAAAACGCCAGATACAAGTGATATAATAGCCAGAAATAGTTGTGTCATTCTTCATGTACACACAGTGTACTACTGATTAATGCAAAGTTTGTTAAAAGGTTAGTGATACTTTAAATAAATAAAACCCCTCACAAAATAATAAAAAAAGTGATTATTTTACATAAAGTACATTTTATTGCCATAAAGTAAAAAAAATTGGGACTTCCACAGATCATAAGATTGGGGGCCCCCTACACCGTGGTGCCGCCCGAAATGAACATGCTGGCCAGTCGGCATGTACACGGCTGCTCCATTCATTTCAATGGGAGTTCCAAAGATGCTCATCGCTCATCTATTTCCGGAACGCCCATAGAAATAAATGGAGCAGCTGCACGCATGCCTGACCACCCTCTCTGTTTATTTTGGGGAGGGGGGATTCCACGGGTTATGGGGCCCCCATTCTCATGACCAGTAGGACCCCAAATCATCTAATATTTGTCACTTATCCACAACCAGAATACCCTTATAAACACGGAGAGGCAAAAAAAAAAAAAAAAAAAGCTGGTCATTAAGGGGTTAATAAATTTTCCCCTATGGAAGGTATAGATGCAGCAGATGGACCCAGTATTGATCTGTTAAAGCTTGAAGTGGTATTCTATCTATATACAATGGGAATTGCCTTTAACATATATTAGTAATCACAATCATTGCATACTAAGGCTATTTTCACAGTTGCGTTGTTTTCCGTTATTTAGATCTGGCAGAGGATCTCAATAGCGGAAAAAAACAAAAATCTTTTCAGTTTAGTCTTAATGCAATCTGAACGGAAAGAGATCCGTTCAGGAGGCATCAGGATGTCTTCCGTTCCGTCAGCATTCCGTTTTGCGACCGGACGCAAAACCGCTGCAAGCCGGATCCAGCACTGAAAACAAAGTGAGTCAGTGGTGACAGATCCGTTTTTTTTTAGGAGCTTAAAACAACTGGATCCGTCACTATGTACATTGAAAGTCAATGGTTGACGGATCCGTTTTTTTCCCTTTTTGATTTCACACAACCGCATCCTAACGGAACGGATCCGTTTAATTCTGGTATTGAGATCCTCTTGCCGGATCTCTATACTGGAATTAAAAAAGCAAGTGTGAAGGTAGCCTAAAAAGTGTAAACTGTTACAAAGCACAATACAAGCAGCTTAGTATGTAAATGTTTGTATCATTGTAATCGTCTCACTAATTTATATTCAAGAAAGTAAACCCTGAAATTGCATTTTTGACTTTCCCTAAGGCCACTGCCCACAAGTCCTATGTACCAAGACTGTACGGAGGCAATCTGAGGGTGACGGAGTTTCTGCACCGCTATACCTGTGTTCCTGCGAGCCATATTCGCTAAATGTTCCATTGTATGCGGCTCTAGGTTGTCGTATTGCAAAGATATTCTATTATTCAAAGGAGCATGCCACTTCGCCCTGTTCTATGGAATCTACCAGACAAGTGCGAAATTGTAGGCATACAGCGGTACAGCATGGCCCAGTGGATGTCTATGGGTGTCTTATTAAGGCACCATACAAACATGGAAGTTAAATGGAGCCATAATGTGTACATGAGGCTTTTAACAGATATATTAGGGTTGTCGGCAGCCCAAACTGATTGGTTGACAAGGTGGTCCAAGTACTGAACGAAGCAAACAGTCCAACCCTTTACAAGTGATGGGCTATTGTTAGAATTGACCATGACTATCTGACAGGTGAGGGTCCAAAACCCTACACCCCCAAAGAGCAGCCGTCCTACAGTAGATCCTGCATCGGAACTACCTGTTGTACACTGGACGTTGCTGGTAACTGCAGAACTGTCTCCAATAAAGTGAATGGAAGAGGTGGTGTAGTAACTGGCTCGGTCTACTGCACAATGGATGGAGCTGAGCTACTGCAGAACCGCGCACATTCTCGGGGGTGCGAGATATGGGATCAGACAGTGATGGCCTATCCTGAGGATAGGCCATCAATTGTAAAGGGTTACAAAACCCCTTTAAAGTTTCCAGTTAAAGCTACTTTCTTTCGAAAATTGTCCAATCAATAATCACCATAGTTGAAGACATTGACTTAAAGGGGTTGGCCCATCTTGGACATTGGGGGCATATTGCTAGGATATGCCCCCCCAATGTCTGATAGGTGCTGGTCCCAGAGTGCCTATCCTTAGCCAGCAAAGTGCCAGAGGGTGCCCTCCTTTCATTTCTATGGGACTGCTGAAAATAACCAAGCCATATGGAGCAGTGCGCAGTGTGCTTCCCATTCATTTCCGGTTATGAAATTCGCTCATGTTTAGTTTATTGGTAAAAGGTGAATTGCGTTATGGATTCCGTTACCACAGACCATAACGCAATTCTATGACGGAATGCATAACAGAATGCCTTTAGAGGCATTCCGTTATTCATTTCCGTCATAATAGAAGTCTATGGCCTGCATAACGGATCCGTCCGGAGAGGACTCACCTGCATAACGGGACGGATCCGTCCGGAGAGGACTCCCCTGCATAACGGGACGGATCCGTTTTTGCAGCCCATAGACTTCTACTATGATGGAATGAACAACTGAATGCCTCTAAAGGCATTCCGTCATAGAATTGCGTTATGGTCCGTGGTAACGGAATCCATAACGCAATTCACCTTTTACCAGTATACGAAGTGTGAACGAATTTCTACTCCGGACAACTCTTTCTTTCAACATTCAGACATTAGCATTCTCAGTCGGGTAGTCAGTGTCTGGAGCTCCTAGTTTAGGTAATGACAGATCCCAAATCATTCTCACGTAGCCTTTCTTACGCTTCCTAATGGGGATGGAGATTGTACGCCCAACTGAACAGACTGCCTTTGTGCATTTGAATTATATTGTAATTAATTGTGGTTTCTAGATAATTGGCAAGTCGTATCATTAAGAATTCAGTGCAGGTGTTAATTACTTATCTGTGTGGAGAGAAAATGATTCTCCTAGTAAAGGTCTAGAAGATTCACACTTTGATAATTGAATAAGAAGACAATTTTCTAAAATATAATTAGCGTATTAGCTGATTGGAAACCAAAGGTAAAGTTTGCATGTAAATATTATAACAAAGCCAATCATGATATACTGCAATATCACAATTCATCCACCACCATAAAGCTGTAAAGGGCATCTGTCAGCAGATTTGTCCCTATGACACTGGCTGACCTGTTACATGTGCGCTTGGCAGCTGAAGGCATCTGTGTTGGTCCCATGTTCATATGTGCCCGCATTGCTGAGAAAAATGAGGTTTTAATATAATCAAATGAGTCTCTAGGTGCAACGGGGGCGTTACCATTACACCTAGAGGCTCTGCTCTCTCTGCAACTGCTGCATCCTCTGCACTTTGACTGACATGACCAGGTGTGATCACTTTTACACTGCCTGGTCCTGGCAATCAAAGTGCAGAGGGTGCGGCAGTTGCAGAGAGAGCAGAGCCTCTAGGTGTAATGGTAACGCCCCCGTTGCTCCTAGAGGCTCATTTGCATAAAGCAGGGTGCCTGCTTTATTGGGGTTGATCCTGCTGACGGGCGCTCTTTCATTTCTTAGCACTGCCACCACAGGGTAGATAAAATATTACACAATTCCCATTGAAATCAGTGGGTGGTACCATGTGGATCATGACTTGAAATGAGTTCTCTAAACCAGACCTTCATGAGGTGAGCTGCTATTTTGTTAGAAAATCGATACTGATCACCTCCCGTTTGAGGACAGTTCCACTTATCTCGGCTTCCTATTAGCCTATTCTCTCTGGCAAAAAAAAATGAAAAAACCAGAAAGGCTCAAATGGAGTCCAAAATTTAGTTGCTATACACAACTTCAGGATCTTCTCCGTTTTACGATCACTAGTATTGGGTAACTATTGTGGGGTCATTTGTGGTTGACACTTATTAGAAGTAAATCAATACTATTAAGAATTATATCCTGGACGCTCACTGATGTTAGAAGGTCAGTGTTGATTTATGGCTTGCGTTAATAGGAGTGAACCAATGCTTAAAGGGGTATTCCCATCTCAGACGTTGATAGCATATTGCTAGGACATGCCATCAATGTCAAAAAGATGTGGGTCCCACCTCTGAGATTCGCTTCTATGTCCAGAACATGCCAACCCTGTTCAAGGGCGGCCACCCTCTATTTACCGATTCCCCAAAAAACTCCCCCTAATGACTAAAACTCCACCTAATGCGTTTCATATTTGCCATAGACCTTCAGCTAACATCTGGAGCTGGCGTTTTTACGCAACAAAATGCACCAAAATATGCAGGTGCAAAAAACACCACTAAAAACGCAAAAAGTGCAGACAAAAGCCACTAAAAAAACTTCATGTGAAAAGAAGATCTAAAGAAGTCCATCAAATGGAAATCACAGCCTTTGCAACGGTAATTCTTTAACACAGATATTCAAATGCCTGCATTTATAAATGACACTGCACATCATCCACATATCCAGATGTCTACATCCAGGCATAGCCAGCCTAAGGCTCGACTCGTGCCTCTCATGGCTGCTGTATATTAACTGAAAGAGATGTTATTTATACATAGCACTTGGATGTTCTTTCTGGATGTGCTTTCTGGATGTGCTATCATTGCTGATTTGTCCTTGCCAAGTTTTATTAAGTATGCACTGAAGGGGATAGATGAATAGTTGTTTGCCATTGATGGCCTAATCAGAGTTCATGGTGTTGGGCATACCTCCCAACTTTTGAAAAGAAGGAAGAGGGACACTATGTGCGGCGCTCGCAATTTTTTCCACACTAGGCCACGCCTCTAATTCCACCAAAAACATAACTAAACACCTAATCCCACCCAGTCCCCTAAATGCCCCCACATAGTAATTATTCCTCCTTTATGCCACCACACAGTAGTTATGCTAACATTGTGCCCCCTTCACAGTAGCGATGCCCAGATATGTGCCCCCTTACAGTAGCGATGCCCAGATACGTGCCCCCTTACAGTAGCGATGCCCAGATATGTGCCCCTCACAGTAGCAATGCCCAGATATGTGCCCCTCACAGTAGCGATGCCCAGATATGTGCCCCCTTACAGTAGCGATGCCCAGATATGTGCCCCTCACAGTAGTTATGGCCAGATATGTGCCCCTCACAGCGATGCCCAGATATGTGCCCCCTTACAGTAGCGATGCCCAGATATGTGCCCCTCACAGTAGTGATGGCCAGATATGTGACCCCACAGTAGTTATGCCTAGATATGTGCCCCTTCACGGTAGTTATGCCTAGATATGTGCCCCCTCACAGTAATTATGGCCAGATAGGTGCCCCCTCTCAGTAGTCATGGCCAGATAGGTGCCCCATCTCAGTATTTATGGCAAGATAGGTGTCCCCTCTCAGAAGTTATGGCCACATAGGTGCCCCCCCCCAAGTAGTTATGGCCAGATAGGTGCCCCCGCTCAGTAGTTATGGCCACATAGGTGCCCCCTCTCAGTAGTTATGGCCACATAGGTGCCCACCCTCAGTAGTTATGGCCAGATAGGTGCCCCCCCTCAGTAGTTATGGCCAGATAGGTGCCCCCTCTCAGTAGTTATGGCCACATAGGTGCCCCCTCTCAGTAGTTATGGCCACATAGGTGCCCACCCTCAGTAGTTATGGCCAGATAGGTGCCCCCCCTCAGTAGTTATGGCCAGATAGGTGCCCCCTCTCAGTAGTTATGGCCACATAGGTGCCCCCCCTCAGTAGTTATGGCTAAAAAGGTGCCGCCGCTCAGTAGTTATGGCCAGATGGGCGCCCCTCTCAGTAGTTATGGCCAGATAGGCGCACCCTCTCAGTAGTTATGGCCAGATAGGTGCACCCTCTCAGTAGTTATGGCCAGATAGGCGCCCCCTCTCAGTAGTTATGGCCAGATAGGCGCCCCCTCTCAGTAGTTATGGCCAGATAGGCGCCCCCTCTCAGTAGTTATGGCCAGATAGGCGCCCCCTCTCAGTAGTTATGGCCAGATAGGCGCCCCCTCTCAGTAGTTATGGCCAGATAGGCGCCCCCTCTCAGTAGTTATGGCCAGATAGGCGCCCCCTCTCAGTAGTTATGGCCAGATAGGCGCCCCCTCTCAGTAGTTATGGCCAGATAGGCGCCCCCTCTCAGTAGTTTTGCCAGATAGGTGCCCCCTGACAGTAATATGCCCATTAAAGTGACTCCTGATAGTAATATGCCCATTAAAGTGCCCCCTTCACAGGCAGTAAAAAAAACCTCCACATACTCACCTCGTTCCCCAGCAGCAGCAGGACACACAGAGCTGCCGGCCCCACCCCCCACCCAGACCTGCAGTGTGGAGCGCCGGCAGGGGGGAAGGAATGATGAAGCAGAGAGCGGACGAACGGCTCTTGCTTCATCATTACAGGCAGCTGTCTCTGCATCCTATGGAAGCAGGGACAGCTACCAGAGAGCGGGACATACCTCCTCCGTACCGGGACCGTGGAACAGCCACTGACTGTGCCTCCAGATTCGGGGCGTTTGGGAGGTATGGGCCATTAGCTCCTAAGGCCATTCCTGTCTGATATTTGTAGAGAAAACATTGACCAGCCCTCAGGATGTCCTAGACATTGTGTAACCCGTCCTACTGCGACGTGGTGTTTCAATCAATGCTACACAAGGTGCTCTTCAGGGTATCCAGCAGCTCCCCTGGTCAGCTTGATCACCAGATCTTTCCCTCATTGAGAATGTCTGGGACTGGATGGGGCGACGGATCTCCCATGGACAGCAGATAACAACCACTTCGGCTGAACTACAGGTCCAAGACGAAAGAGCTTAGAGGACGATGGCCAACATCTGTATGACCTTTACCAGGCCAGAGTGGCAGCCTGTATCGTAGCAGGTGGAAATACCACCCGGTGCTAATGTGACCCTGCGTGATTCGTGAACATCTACCCTGCTGCAGAACCCAAAACAAAGGGCGCACCACCTTGCTTGTGTGATCGCTAACAAAGCGCCACTTGCAGTTTATATATTGTCAGTCTCGGCCCGATTGCATTAAGTTTTCCAGGTGTTCTTTTTTTCATTTTCCGGTACATTATGGTAGCCTAGTCATATGTTCTTATATCATCATTATGCAGTCATCTACTGTAGTCAGGACTGATCACATACAGTATTGGGTTCAATTGAGTGACTAACATATAAAAACCCTGCAATCTAAAGCTGGGCTACCACAATGAGAGCATGTTCTTGCTAGTGATGAGCGGGAGGTGCCATATTCGATTTTGCGAATATTCGATTGAATATTCGTAGAAATCAGATATTCGTCATTATTCTATTTATCGCGAATAATATGCGATTTAATTATTCGCGTATTGCGATTTTAACTGTATAAGGCAACTTTTTTATTGGTTGGCTATGGCTAATATGTGTATTTTACGAATATTCGCTATATTGCTACATATTCTTGTTTTAGAGTATTTCACGATCTCAGTGAAAACTCTGATCAGATGGTATTTTCTAACCCACAGGCGTTCCCATGGTGACGGGGACACTTGTCGGGGAGGAGTATGCGAACAACTGTACAGATTGGGAAAAAAAAAGGCGAATATTCTAAATAACGAATATATTCCCTATATTGCTATGTATTCGTTTTTTAGAATATTAGTCATTTTTTTTCCATATGAAAACATGATTCCTTCCTGCTTAAGTTGCTTGTGAAGCAGGGAGGAATCATGTTTTCAGATGTAAAAAAATGACAAATTTTCGATATAGCGAATATATAGCACTATATTCGAATATTTGCGCTCAACACTAGTTCTTGCCTGCAATGACCCAGAATGTAAGTTCATTGATTTCAGTAGGTATGTACAGCAAGCAAAATGACCTTATTCCAGATTGAAGCTCCCAGTAATGGATAGTAGCAGTTATTAATATATTCATAGGATGATATTTCTTAAATAAATTCTCTGTACATGTAATGATTTCAGGGTGCAAACAGCCCCTTATTCAGACCAAATCCGAGATGACAATGAAATCCATATCCATGCAATTACAAAGCTAGGTGTCGGCTTGAAAAATGTAGAACAGTTATAGTGGTACAACCCCTTTGAAGTTCTATATTGTTTTATTGTGAGATTACAGTATATCATTTTAATTGGCTCTGCCAACTTTTTAAAATGTGGAGCCATTTTTTAGCTACTTTATTGTATGGATTCCTTATTATCTCTGACTTTGTCAGAAGATATTGCTTTTTGTACAGGCTCTGTGATGTTCATTAGGTGTGTTTGCCTGGAAAGCTCACGATGTACACACTAAGGCCCCTTTCACACGGGCGAGTATTCCGCGCGGATGCGATGCGTGAGGTGAACGCATTGCACCCGCACTGAATCCCGACTGATTCATTTCTATGGGGCTGTTCACATGAGCGGTGATTTTCACGCATCACTTGTGCGTTGTGTGAAAACCGCAGCATGTTCTATATTGTGCATTTTTCACGTAACGCAGGCCCCATAGATATGAATGGGGTTGCGTGAAAATCGCAAGCATCCGCAAGCAAGTGCGGATGCGGTGCGATTTTCACGCGCGGTTGCTAGGAGACGATGGGGATGGAGACCCGATCATTATTATTTTCCCTTATAACATGGTTATAAGGGAAAATAATAGCATTCTGAATACAGAATGCATAGTACAATAGGGCTGGAGGGGTTAAAAAATAAATAAATATATAATTAAACTCACCTTAAACCACTTGCTCGCGCAGCCCGGCTTCTCTTCTGTCTCCTTTTTTGCTGTGTGCAGGAAAAGGACCTGTGGTGACGTCACTCCGGTCATCACTTGGTCCGTCACATGATCTTTTACCATGGTGATGGATCATGTGATGACCGGAGTGACGTCACCACAGGTCCTTTTCCTGCACACAGCAAAGAAAGAAGACAGAAGAGATGCCGGGTTGCGCGATCAAGTGGATTAAGGGGAGTTAAATTTTTTTATTTTTTTTACCCCTCCAGCGCTATTTTACTATACATTCTGTATTCAGAATGCTATTATTTTCCCTTATAACCATGTTATAAGGAAAAATAATACAATCTACCCAGCACCTAGCCCAAACCCGAACTTCTGTGAAGAAATTCGGGTTTGGGTACCAAACATGCCGATTTTTCTCACGCGAGTGCAAAACGCATTACAATGTTTTGCACTCGCGCGGAAAAATCGCGCATGTTCCCGCAACACACCTGCACCTTTTCCCGCATCGCCCGTGTGAAAGAGGCCTAAGGCTACCTGCACATGTTATGAATTACTTGCCGATACTTGTGCGGAAAAAAATGCAGCGTAATACAGTACTAGTAAAATTGATAAAATTTCAGAAATCTCATGTACACTTTGCTTTTTCGTTCTGTTCGGAAATGGACCTTCTGTGAGGATTTTGAAATCCACAGCTTGTCAATTTTTTTGTGTGAAGTTCACCCTTTTCCATGCAAGGGTGAGACCAAATCTGCAAATAACACGTACAGATTTTGGTGTGGATTTAGTGTTACACGGCCCACACCTGCGTGCAGGTAACCTAAGTGTGGTCTCGCGTTAGGCCGATGGAGACTAAACGCGCTTCTGGGTCTGTGCGGCCACGGAGCAGGAGATAGGACATGTCCTATCTTTGGCTGCAACATTCGAATCGCGGACTCATTGAAGTCAATGGGTCTGCACAGAGAAGCGGGACGCACGCGGACGGTATCCATGCTTTGCGGATCTGCAAAATTGACACAGCTGTGTGAATACACCATGAGAGAGAGAGCCATTCTCTAATAGATTTGAAAATGATTTTCTAAATCAGACACTCTGTTTGATGGTAACTAGAAATGAGTGAAGTTTTCAAAAATTCAATTAGGACGTTTTGCAGATTTTTATTTTTTTAAAAAATTTGCTCCATTCCAAATTAATTTGTCACGAAGCACGTTAAATCAACTATATTCCGGCCTGCAGGGAGATTGTATCTTGGTGTAAATAACTGTGCATTGCAGCAACATGCATAGCTAGTCCTTTCTGGTACTGAAATAGTTACTGTGACCCCAAAAACACTAGACAACGTATTTACTCCAATTTGAGAATCGAGGCGTAATAGAACTGCTTATCTATTAAACAAGGAGGACACTGTTCTATTCGATAGCTCTGTGCCCTACATAGGGAGTGCAAACTGCTCGGTCTCCTATGAATCCCTTCAGCTTCAGGTTACAGTCCCTGCAGTCTCCCTATGCTCTCCCTATGCTCTCCCTACACTGTCCCTGCTCTCTCTCTATCCATTATTCCACAATTAAAAGCTTTTAGCAACACTGTCCCTAGCGCTTATCACATCTCTCCCTATGCTCAGCTCACAGTGAAATGGCAGAGACCGCGTGGGATGAGGCTTTTAAAGGGCTGTGACATCACAGGGGCTGGCTAGCTGCTGATTGGCTGTCTGCATAGCATTATAGGGGATCTTGCGTTCCCGGGTTTCTTACTTTCATTTTGTAACACGTGTAGCCACTATTTTAGGAAGAAAAAAAAACGATTCGTTACCGCGAAGTGTGAGGAAATTCAGATTCATTGCGAATCAAATTTTTCCTAAACTTCAGATTGAATTCCACTTCGGCTGCTTTGATTTGCTCATCACTAATAGTAATATTCAAAATCTAAATTTTTGAAGTGGATTATTAAAAGTGGGGACTATAGATATTGGTGATGAATAATTGGCGTGGTCAGGTCTAACGGTGGACTTTTTTCCCCAATATCGGCAATATTAGTAATCCCCCCCCCCCCTCGGCTATTTACAGCCACAGACTTCTCCTAATTGCGACAAAAACCAGTCTGCCCGCTTTCACATATTACTGATTTTCAAGATGTGGCCCGCAAATGAATGGCTTAAATGGAATGCCATAGTCGCTCCTAACCTCATTACGTCTTCTAAAATCTGAGCTTTATGCGCAAGCAAATTTAAGCAATGCAAATTTGTAGCTGAAGCGGCGCCTGCTTCTTGCTCCTTTGTTACCGCTACGTAAGATCGTAATTGATTTTTGCCTTGTTCGGTAATTGCTTCAGTGGATTCTCATTTGTAAATTATACATGAAACCAGTCAAGAGAATCTATTAGATGACTAATATGGTCAAGTGGTATTTGGTTAGCAGCTCTCAAGTGAATTCTAGAAAACCAATCAAGTATGAGACCTGATTAGAGAAGAGCGCGATAGGTAGGCTCTGTGTAGTCAGTGCCTCAAAAAACGGCTAGGCTGGATCAAGCTCATGAGCTGTAGTACAGGTTGGGAATTTCCTCCTTAAAGGGAACCTGTCACCGGGATTTTGGGTATAGAGCTGAGGACATGGGTTGCTAGATGGCAGCTAGCACATCCACAATGCGCAGTCCCCATAGCTCTGTGTGCTTTTATTGTATAAAAAAAAACTATTTGATACATATGCAAATTAACCTGAGATGAGTCCTGTCCCTGAGATGAATCAGGGACAGGACTCATCTCAGGGTAATTTGCATATGTATCAAATCCGTTTTTTTTACACAATAAAAGCACACAGAGCTATGGGGACTGGATATTGTGGATGTGCTAGCGGCCATCTAGCAACCCATGTCCTCAGCTCTATACACAAAATCCCGGTGACAGGTTCTCTTTAATAAATCGCCAGAAATGATAAATCCTTTAGTTGTCGTCTTCTGTCAGGTTGTAAAAAAAATTCTATTCTCCAGATCCTTAGGTCCAGGGTTTCCTGGGAAATTTAGGTAACGGTCAATATGTCCTCCATTTAAGCTCCCGCAGGGGTTGTCATTCAATCCTTCCCGACCTGAGAATGTTAAAGGGTTTTTTCTCTGGATAGGTCATCATTATCTGATCGGTGGGGGGTCCATCAACCAGGACCCCCGTTGACGCGCCGTTTGTGAATGTCCTGCACACCAAGCACACAGGGGTGCACCTCCAATGAGGCCAGGTGAGGCGGTTGCTTCAGGCAGCGAGACCTAGCGACAAGAGGGGGCAGTGGCAGGGCCATGAGAAATAAGCGCTTCCATTGTGGAAGTGCCTATCTCTCTATATTCATGTGTATCATAGTACTGTATCATCAGTGGGGCTGGATGCGGCACCATTTCACTTTTTGCCTCAGGCAGCAGAAAGGCTAGTTGCAGCATAGCGCCGTACATTGTATAGTGGCTGTGCTTGGTATTGCAGCTCAGCCCCATTCACTTTGATGGGGCTGAGCTGTGCCTAGAGCGTGTGACTAATCAATGCGATGTCACTCACAAGGCCTACGGAAAGCTGTGAGCGTCGGTGCCTTCTCAAACGGCTGTTCGGCAGGGGTCCCAGGTGTTGGACCCCCACTAATAAGATTTTGATAACCTACCATCAGTAAAAAACACTTGGGAAAACCCCTTTTAAATCTGCGATGCCAATCCAATAGAAAGACTTACAGCCGGCACTACTGCTTGTCCACTCGGGTCTCCTGAGACTTGTGGTTCCACGATGTCCAGTGCACAACAGAAGGTATTCCAAACAATCCAAACATAGAAGAGACAGCACGGCACTCACCCTTGGACAAACTTGCAATCTTTTATTACAGCAGGTACATTCCACGGGTATAACGAGATACACACTGGATGGACTACGGACTACTATGGATATAAGGTGGCTTGATGCCTTCTTCCATTAGTCCTTGAGAAAACGTCTATGGATGTGAAACGGCCGTACTCCATCCAGTGTGTATCTCGCTATACCCATGGATGAATGCTGTGCTGCATTTTGCATATTTGGACTGCCAAGTGATGCATCAACCTCTCCGGCTCTGCTACATAGCTGGAAGGATTTTGCCGTTCAGGGCTCTAGGATAGCTCAGTGATGTCTCATATATAGGAGTTTTAATAGTAGCCATAGTGTTAGGGAAATGCTTTGTAAGGGCTCATGCACACATCCGTTGCCTGGCCGGTCTGCAAACAGCAGGTCGGCAATATACGGGCCCCGGCCGTTCTTGCACGGAGGCACGTGAATGGGTCTGCAATCTGGAAAGTGTGGAACAGAGGCACAGAACCCCACGGAAGCACTACGGACAGCTTCCATGGGGTTTCTCTCCATGCCTCCGCACAGCAAAAAAAATGAAACGTTCTATTTTTTTGCGGTGCTGATGGATCACGGACCCAGTCAAGTTGAATGGGTCTGCATCCATTTGCGGAATCCGCACAGATGTTGCCCGTGCATTGGGGATTGTAAATTGCGGTCCCCAATGCACGGAATGGCCAAGCAACGGCCTCATGGAGTTGTCCAGGACTAGAAAAAGATGGCTGTTTGAGATGACACAACCCCTTTAATATAAAGGTTGAACGGCTTTACTTTATAGATTTTCGATGATGCTGACTGTGCGTCCGTAAGACTGCTGGAGTCTGTGTCTAGTATGACGGTATGTTTAAAAAAAAAATTAAAAATAGCACAAAAGAATTAATGTGACTCGACCTCTGAAAAGAAATGTATTAAATGAAAGCAGACGTAATGCTTAATTTTACATTTAAATATGAAAGGTGGATATGACGTCTGTGATAATGAATGGCATCTGTATATCCCAGAGATCTCTCCAGTCATCGTTTCTGTAGGTGTGCAAGGTCAGAAGTGACTTTGTGGGGTAGGACACAATGACGAGATTTCTTTATGCTTGGGATGAGTCATCATGAAATGTTCCTCTATGAGGAAGCTGATTTTATAGCATTTATTAACATTGTGCAGTCATTGGGTGTTTAAACCTTCACCGTGATTATGTGTTGGTGTTTAGGCCTTTGATCCTATAGCTCATATGCAAAGAGAGATCCCCCAAGAGATTACTTTCCCATGCAGCATTGCCAATAAGTCTCCATACCCTGGAGTACTTCCAATAGGTCTCCATACCCTGGAGTACTTCCAATAAGTCTCCATACCCTGGAGTACTTCCAATAAGTCTCCATACCCTGGAGTACTTCCAATAAGTCTCCATACCCCGGAGTACTTCCAATAAGTCTCCATACCCCGGAGTACTTCCAATAAGTCTCCATACCCCGGAGTACTTCCAATAAGTCTCCATACCCCGGAGTACTTCCAGTAAGTCTCCCTACCCTGGAGTACTTCCAGTAAGTCTCCCTACCCTGGAGTACTTCCAATAAGTCTCCCTACCCTGGAGTACTTCCAATAAGTCTCCCTACCCTGGAGTACTTCCATTAAGTCTCCCTACCCTGGAGTACTTCCAATAAGTCTCCATACCCTGGAGTACTTCCAGTAAGTCTCCATACCCTGGAGTACTTCCAGTAAGTCTCCATACAGGATCCTTCTCTTTAAGGAGATTCAGGACCCTGCCTTATCCTATAGATCAGCGATGGGACGTCTGTATACAGTACCTCAAAGTGGCCATTCTTTCTGTAAGTATACACATGATCGCTGATGACCATTGCTGAAGGCTGACTGTAAATGGCGGATGTTACACCTTCCTACCGGAAGACCCAAAATTGGAGATGTTCCAATTTTACAGTCTATGAGAAAAAAAAGAAGATCGCCTTAAGAAATGTCATAGATCACCCTGTGGGATATAGGTGACCTGACCATTGCATGAGGGAAAAACCACCTTCTACAAATCTACAACCGAAGGAAAAAATGTCTGGAGAGATTTGTTAAGACTGGTTTAATGCCAGGCTTACTCTATTCCCTGCTAGATTATTAAGTAGTACACATCTCCAGGGGCAGACTGGGAACTTAGAGTGGCCCTGGAAAATAAAACTAAAACTGGCCCCAAAGGTGGGTCCAATTTGACAGAAGGCGGGGCAACACGAGTAGGCAGAGCTAGCAATACCATAGTGCAGAACACTAAACTGCCCCAGCAGAACCAAATACCGCAGTGCAGGACATAATACTGCCACCTGCGCCGCACTATTTAACTGAGGATGGCGCTACAGTTGAGTTCAGGAGGGCACCGGGGCATAAGAGAGAATCAGATCGTTATGTACCCAGCTGATGGCCGTGAGGAGGGCTTGGGTGGCCCCCCAAGGCACCAGTCCACTGGGAAATTTCCCTGTAGGGTCTATGGCCTGCCCGCCCCTGCACGTCTCTATTAATAATTGTGGAGCATCTGTACAAATCCCTGTGGCAAAACAGAAATCTACACCAGCAAGGGAGCTAGTGTGAATTTCCGATGTATCCTACAGCTGTTTCCTGTCTTAGATTATAAAAATGTGCCACCTGTAGCCTCCCCTGCACTGCACACTTTTTGGAAAAATGGCAATCCATGCTCTAAACCACCAAAAAGTCACAACCTTTTGTGCAATAGTAGCGAAAAATGATATGTAGAGTAGCACTTCTGTACCTTCTTGACTCAGCTCAGGAGATATGCATCAGCCAGTCTTGGGCCCCCGATCCACAGCAGCCCGCCAATAGACATTCAGTTAATCGATGGCTGCAGCATTATTCTCCATTGATTCTTTATTGTTGGTTAATCCATGATGTACATACAAAAACGACCCATAAAAACTGCAACGTTTCGACTACGATGTAGTCTTTATCAAGCGTGATAAAGACTACATCGTAGTCGAAACGTTGCTGTTTTTATGGGTCGTTTTTGTATGTACATCATGGATTAACCAACAATAAGGCCTCTTTCACATGGGCGAGATTTCCGCGCGGATGCAATGCGTGAGGTGAACGCATTGCACCCGCACTGAATCCGGACCCATTCATTTCAATGGTTAGGTGCACATGAGCGGTGATTTTCACTCATCACTTGTGCGTTGCGTGAAAATCGCAGCAAGCTCTATTTTGAGCGTTTTTCACGCAACGCAGGCCCCATAGAAGTGAATGGGGCTGCGTGAAAATCGCAAGCATCCGCAAGCAAGTGTGGATGCGGTGCGATTTTCACGCAAGGTTGCTAGGAGACGATCGGGATGGGGGACCCGATCATTATTATTTTCCCTTATAACATGGTTATAAGGGAAAATAATAGCATTCTGAATACAGAATATGCTTTTTTTTTTTTAAAGGCTTTATTTTTCAATTTTCATAAAAATAAAAAATAAACTTTAAATAGCGGAACAACCCCCTCAACAAGGTACAACCTTGAACATCATATTCAATTGACAGGCAAAATAATAAGATTATAATGTAATTCACATAGAGCAGCATCATTGTCATGAAGTCGAATAGTTCCATTAAGACCTGTCGCCATCCACACACACATTCATACTGGCAGTGACCTCGACATCTCAAAAAAACAACAACTCTCCAGCCCCATTACACAGTGACCTAGTTTGCACTCAGCCAAATATCCCAGATTTTCCCAAATTTTTCCGGTATGCCCCTAGCTTCGTATGTTAACTTGTATACTGATAATGTGGCATTGATAAGCTGGATCCAATGAGACAATGTTGGTTTCTTGGGGGTCTTCCAGTTTAGCAGAATTGACTTTCTCGCATAAAACATCAGCAACCTATAAAGGATTTTGGTATGTTTAGTTGGAATGATATCATTAACAAGACCTAGTAGACTAACTTCAGGTGCCACAACTGCCGGGAGTCCAAGACGAGCATCCAGATAGTCATGTACCTGCGTCCAGAATCCAGCAATAACCGGACACTCCCATACCATGTGCATTATCACACCTTGTACACGTATCTAAAGCAAGTTTACACTGGGGTATAGTAGACTCTGTGTAACCATTTTGTCTGAATCAGCTGATCCCGTGCACAAATCGCCGTCCCCCTCCAAGAGGCCGACAGCTCCTTCTCATGACAATCTTCCAATGCAGGAATATCAGCCCTCCACTTAAGAAAAGCCCTTGTCATCGGTGAAGGCCGGGAGGATAGGAGGAAAGCATAAAAGGACGACACTATTTTAGTATGGTTTGCCCGTCTGGCAATTTTCTCTACTGCATTATATTCCAGCCTCAAAGGACCAGCCCCAAACTGGGATTCGCAAGCATGTCTCAGTTGGAAAAATCTAAAAAGAGATGCTTGTGTCAGGTTATATTCAGTTTGCAAGGTTGAAAAGGTCTTAAAAAACCCGTCTTCATACACTTGAGTCAGGTATTTGACGCCCTTCCACGGCCAGAATTCAAAATCAAGCAGAGAATTTAGTTCCACCAGTTTGGGATTTCCCCACAAGGGCATCACTGGGGACAATATATTGCTTTCCTCTCCATCCCCCCTCACCCCCGCAAAAGTATTCCACGCATTAATCACCCCAGCCATCAATGTAGTAAAATGTTTAACCGGGTATTTCCCTGCTCTATACACTAAGTTCGTCATAGCTTCATACGACCCCATGAGAGCCGCCTCCAATACCACCGCCGGGTTATAAGGGTCTGCCTTAATCCACCAAGCGGCATAATTTAGTTGCGTCGCAATGTAGTATAGGTACATGTCTGGAAGTGCCAGGCCACCTCTCTCAGTAGTAGCTTTCAAAGTGTCCCTAGCTATGCGGGGAACTGAGTTATTCCACAAAAAGGGCGTTAGCAGGCGATCTAAAGTCTGAAAATGAGATTTCTGTAAAGTTAAAGGGGCTGCTCTATTTATGTAGAGGAGCTTGGGGAGAAGGATCATTTTAAAAATATTGATGCGTCCTATCAGTGACAGTGGTAGCGCCTCCCAAGCTTTCAGTTTTTGCGAAACATATTTCACTACCGGGTTTATGTTTGTCTATGAACTGGGTGACATCTTTATGTATGAATATCCCCAGGTAGGTGAAGTTACTCACCACCTGAAGTGACGACAAGGGTGATACACTCTGAGAGGAAAGCTCATCAACTAAATATAATGCCGATTTGGCCCAATTGACCCGTAGCCCTGAAAAAGTTCCATATAAATCCACTATTTCTAGTAGAGCTTCCAAAGAATGGCAAACATCTCCCAAGTATATCAGCATATCGTCTGCATAAAGCGAGATCTTTTCGGATATACCTGCAATGTCCCATCCTTGTATTCTACTGCTACCTGCTATATACACCGATAGCGGTTCCATTACTAAAGCAAACAGAAGGGGTGACAAAGGACACCCCTGTCTGGTGCGTGCCCCTTTTCAGCGCAAATGACTTGGACAAATATCCATTGACTTTTAACCCTAGCCGTCGGTTGCAAATATAGCAAGTGCAACCACTGGAGGAAATTCTTAGGAACCCCCCATTTTCTTTAGGACTTCCCACATAAATCCCCACTCCACCGAATCGAACGCCTTCTCGTTATCCAATGAAGCAATCGCTCTGCTGCCTGCATTATCATGTGTGATTTGTAAGTTTGTGAAGAGGCGCCTCAGGTTTATGTCCGTCGTTTTCCCGAGTATGAACCCAGATTGATCCATGCCTACTATCGATAAAATGACTGACGCCAATCTACTAGCCAACACCTTAGCCAACAGCTTAGCGTCTGAATTTATCAACGATATGGGCCTATATGAGCCACACTGATCCGGGGGCTTTCCTGCTTTGTGTATGACCACTATAGTAGCTTCATGGAATGATGTTGGCAGGGTCCCACCCTCCAGAGCGTACATAAATAATTTGCTGAGCCTCCGACTCACTTCCTCAATCTGGAAATTGTACCACTCCACAGGGAAGCCATCCGGACCAGGAGTCTTTCCTTTTGCCATAGATAATATGGCATGTTGGATTTCCTGCGGGACTATGGGGCCATCTAATAACTGCTTTTGTGAATGCGCTAGCTCCGTTACTGGGATAGTATCCAGAAAAAGTACTACCTCCTCTGTGGTTTTAGTAGTTTTAGAGGAATATAATGAGGCGTAGTAACTAGCAAATCAGTCACATATTTCCTCTGATGCAGTAAAAAGTACACCCTGCCCATCCCTAATGGCTGGTACTACTGTTAGTGGGACTTCTGTTTTGGCCAGGTACGCCAAAGCTCTCCCACTCTTATCCCCTTCAGAAAAAATGTTCTGTTTCTGAACCATGAGGCGCTTCTGGGTAAATTCAGTTAAGTATAAATTGTATTGTCTTTGAGCTAATAACCAAAGTGAATGATGCTATGGTGTGGGGTCATCTACATATGCTTTTTCTGCAACATCTAATTTCACCCGCAAAGAAAGTAGTTCCGTCCTGTGTGTTGCTATCGCCGCTATTAATACCCCTCTCAAGACAGCCTTGCTTGCGTCCCATACCACCAGTGGATTGGAGGAGCCCTCGTTAACTTCCCAATATGATGAAATAGCTTCCCTGCACGCCACTCCCACAGGAAGGACGTCTAGCCACTTTGGATTTAACCGCCAAATAGAACGCGGCCTACTGCTCGGCAATGTAAGGATTATCTGCAAGGGGGCATGATCCGAGATACCCCTCGGCAGATACTCTGCAGCCTTCACCCATAAAAGCCCCTCCTGATTTGTGAAAGCCAGATCTATACGGGACAATGCATTGACAGAGGTCGAGTGACAGGAGTATTGCTTTGTATCAGGATATAAGTTCCTCCATATTTCCGTCAAGTAATGTGCTTGCGCCCAATATAGTAAAGCGGGGTTGTGCCTGGGAGAAGGCCTAAGTCTGTCAAGATTGCTATCTAGCGTGGCAATTAAAATCGCCCAATACGAACAAGGGAGCTTCAGGCAAAACAACTACTCTGGCCATGATTTGGTAAACCACTTCCCTCTCAAAAGGTGGTGGTACATAAATACCTACGGATCAATGTGAACGGACATCAGCTGAAACGGAAGAGTCTTACTGACCAGTATGGAAACTCCTTTAGCGTAATTAGAATAGGTCGCATGATAAACAGATCCCACCCATGGTCTTTTAACCGCCAACACTTTTTGACCCCGGAGGTGAGTTTCCTGAAAAATAAGAACATCGGGGTTATACTTCTTAATGTAATTAAACACTAGAGCTCTTTTAACTTTGTCATTGAGTCCCTGGACATTCCAGGAAACTAGCTTACATATAGCCATTGTTGCTTAAGAGATATATCCCCTACTCCTCCAGATCCTTCAGCGTCACTGCCCCATTCACACACACACACATTCCAACTTGTCTCTAAAGTAGAACATCCCAATCTGCACCCACCCTGCCCAGACATCCCCAACTCGTCTAAGCTTCTATATCCCTAACCTATCCCTCCTTTTAGTGTAAACTAAGGAAGACCCAGTCTGCCTAAAAAACCCTAAAACATAGTATGAGACTCAAGTCCCTCAAAACTTGTTTAAAATAGAGTGATAACTCTGGCGTGAGATTAACCCCTGTCAGTATCAAAACTTCCTGGCAGTACTATACTATCCTGCTATCTGCGTGTTGGATCATATCTGTCTCGCAACAGCTAAGGTGTGACACCTAGAGACCAGATTGGTACAATAGTGGAGCAGAACATTAGCAGCGGTTCACTGCGATTTCATAGTCCACCGCTTCATCTCGGACGCTGTCGATCAATCCAGTCAGCCGCTTCCTCTGGAGTCTGGAAGAATCTGGCTCTGTCTCCCTCTTGGATCCTCAGCTTGGCCGGGTATATCATTGCGTATTTAATTCCCAACTCCCGCAGACGAGTCCTGGCATTTGAAAACTGTCCCCGTTGCTTCTGCACCTCTGCTGTAAAATTTTTAATTTGAATGTCCTTCCTTTGTCCGGCGGCCGCCAGAATAGCATCCCGATCCCTGTAGTTTAATATCTTCATTATGAAGGGCCTAGGAGCAGCCCCTGATGGTAAAGGTCTTGTAGGGATCCTATGGGCCCTCTCCACCACAAAACTGGATGACAACTCAATCGGGCACAGTATAGTGCGAATCAATTTCTCAGCATATGCCTCTGGAGCGGAACCTTCCCCCCTTTCGGGTAATCCCTGGATTCTGACATTATTCCTTCTATTGCGGTTCTCCGCATCCTCCACTCTAGCAAGCAAGATCTTCACCTGTTGTTGCGGGTTTCTGGTCGTCTCAGACGTGGTATTTGCAGAGTCCTCCACATCACCCAGGCGGCGTTCCACCTCTTTAGTGTGGTCTCTCATTTTATCCATATCATGTCTAAGACAATTAATGTCGCTCTGTAAGTGATCAATCTTTGTTGTCAGAGCCGCCTGCAGCAATGGCAGTCATTATCTTGTCAGTTTGGAGCTCAGCACTCACGGTGTAAATCCATCTCAGTCTGGCTCATATCATCTACCGCTTCCTTGGCTGGTGTAGAGCTCGCAGTTGTCCCTGTTTTGCGGCCCATAGGTGAGATTGATGAATGGCTTCTGCTATTTGCAGGTACAGAGGAGGTGGTGTAATAGGCGACTCCGTAGGCTTTAGATAGAATATTGTAGCCGTCACCAATGATAGTTGCACCTAAGGAGGGGGTATGGACAACAGTACAGTCCTTTATCTACTAGTGGCAGGGCAGTTTCAGGAGACGGCGTTCTCCTTTATGAAAATCACCCTCACAGGCAGACTCCTATTCTGGCTTCTTTGCTTATGTCACTGTGGGGTGCCTAGCCCGTTATCTGGGCTCCGGGCCCCTTGCTTCACCACCCTCCAGAGGCACTTGCAGGAACCCCTTCTCCTCTCTACCTCCTCGGTGTTAACTTCCTTCCCCCTTACTTGCTTGTCGCCACATGCGGCGGGGGGACGCAGGGAGATCAAAGCCCTCCTGTACCGGCGACTCCTCAGCTGCACAGCAGAGACGTTTGTAGCCTGCCACCACCGAAGCGCCTCAGGAATCTGGACAGTTCTCACCGATAGGACCTCTGATGCCGCCCGTATCCGCTCCAGCAGCAGCGCTCAGCCGTCTCTCTTTCCTGCCAAGGTGGCCGCCCTCCGTGCCAAGCAAGCAGCAGTCTCACTCCACACCAGTCACAGGAGTCAGAGGAACGCCGCCCAGCGCCCGAAATACCGCACCGGGTGCTTTTGTAAGTGTCCACAGTCACCTCAACACCCTTCAGGGTGGTTAAACATGCAGGTAGCACAGGATTAGATCAGGATGGCAGGGGAGCTCATACAACGTGCGTCCTCACTCCATGCCCGGCAGACCACGCCCCAATACAGAATATGCTTAGTAAAATAGGGCTGGAGGGGTTGAAATATATATATTTTTTTTAAATGTAACTCGCCTTAATCCACTTGTTCGCGTAGCCCGGCTTCTCTTCTGTCTTCTTCTTTGCTGTGCAGGAGGAAAAGGACCTGTGGTGACATCACTGTTATTATCACATGGTCCATCACATGATCCATCACCATGGTGATGGACCATATGATGGGCGCAGTGACGTCACCACAGGTCCTTTTCCTCCTGCACAGCAAAGATGAAGACAGAAGAGAAGTCGGGCTGCGCGAACAAGTGGATTAAGGTGATTTTTTTTAACCCCCCCAGCGATATTGTACTATGCATTCTGTATTAAGATTGTTATTATTTTCCCTTATAACCATGTTATAAGGGAAAATAATAAAATCTACACGACACCTAACCCAAACCCGAACTTCTGTGAAGAAGTTCGGGTTTGGGTACCAAACATGCCGATTTTTCTCACGCGCGTGCAAAACGCATTAAAATGTTTTGCACCCGCATCTAATCCGGACCTAATCCATGACGCCCGTGTGAAATAGGCCTAAAGAATCAATGGAGAATAATGCTGCCATCATCGATTAACTGTCTATCCTCAGAATAGGTCATCAATATCAGATCAGTGTGGGTCCGGCACCTGGCACCCCCGCCGATCAGCGGTATGAGAAGACAGCGCGTGCAGTGCCTGCGTGCCATCTGTCTTTCTTTCTGTTCGCTGCAGAGGTAAGCAGGAAGAGAGAAGGGGGGATGGCACGTGCGAACTGCGCCCGCCGTCTCCTCATACAGCCGATCGGCCAGGGTGCTGGGTTGCGGGGGTGATATTGATGACCTATCCTGACAATAGGTCATCAATATTAAAAGCCTGGAGAACCTCTTTAAATTGAAAGTGGACCCGCACCTGTTCTGTATAGATTGATAATGGGCCATCAGAATAATTTTCTCAGATGGTCATGAGGTACCCCAGTCTGACTCTGCACAGAAGTGTATGCGGCTCTAGTGTACCTCTGTATGCCACTGATTTCATCAGAGCAGCTATTCACACTGTGCCGACAAATCTACTTTTTATTTAGAGCAGATTAGCGGATTATATATATGTGTGTGTGTGTGTGTGTATGTATGTATATGTATGTATATATATATATACAGTATATATATATATATATTAATATACAGTACAGACCAAAAGTTTGGACACACCTTCTCATTCAAAGAGTTTTCTTTATTTTCATGACTATGAAGGCATCAAAACTATGAATTAACACATGTGGAATTATATACATAACAAACAAGTGTGAAACAACTGAAAATATGTCATATTCTAGGTTCTTCAAAGTAGCCACCTTTTGCTTTGATTACTGCTTTGCACACTCTTGGCATTCTCTTGATGAGCTTCAAGAGTTAGTCCCCTGAAATGGTCTTCCAACAGTCTTGAAGGAGTTCCCAGAGATGCTTAGCACTTGTTGGCCCTTTTGCCTTCACTCTGCGGTCCAGCTCACCCAAAACCATCTCGATTGGGTTCAGGTCCGGTGACTGTGGAGGCCAGGTCATCTGGCGCAGCAACCCATCACTCTCCTTCATGGTCAAATAGCCCTTACTTTCAAAGTTTTCCCAATTTTTCGGCTGACTGACTGACCTTCATTTCTTAAAGTAATGATGGCCACTCGTTTTTCTTTACTTAGCTGCTTTTTTCTTGCCATAATACAAATTCTAACAGTCTATTCAGTAGGACTATCAGCTGTGTATCCACCTGACTTCTCCTCAACGCAACTGATGGTCCCAACCCCATTTATAAGGCAAGAAATCGAACTTATTAAACCTGACAGGGCACACCTGTGAAGTGAAAACCATTTCAGGGGACTACCTCTTTAAGCTCATCAAGAGAATGCCAAGAGTGTGCAAAGCAGTAATCAAAGCAGAAGGTGGCTACTTTGAAGAACCTAGAATATTACACATTTTCAGTTGTTTCACACTTGTTTGTTATGCATATAATTCCACATGTGTTAATTCATAGTTTTGATGCCTTTAGTGTGAATCTACAATTTTCATAGTCATGAAAATAAAGAAAACTCTTTGAATGAGAAGGTGTGTCCAAACTTTTGGTCTGTACTGTATATATATATATATATATAAATTTAACGTCCTGTTCGGTGTATGTGAATGCATTTTGATATTTTTGTGAGAAAACTACTTCAGTGGTCAGGGAAATGACTGCAAATCACATTTTGCGTGGCAATCTGTTCATTTCAACTGGAATAAATGTACTACCTTCTACCCTGTGGACCAGTTCTGACGGTTCCATAAAACAGCCGCGGGACACTTCCACCCCCGCAAACGTTTCCAAGCACATTATTGTGGTCTGGCAATCTTTAGGTAAAGGGGCATTGGTCCTATACTAAATCTCTCCATGGATCTTCAATGTACGTAGTTGGTTTTCCATTGCCAAAAAAAGTGCTGAGAAGTAATTTGGGAACCGCGCAGGAGGTCGTATTTAGCGCTGATTTCCTAGGTTAATATTATAAATCTTACACACTTTTGCATTGCTTGCTGCTCTTTGCATGGCTTGGTAATAGAATTTCTGGAATGTTTTTGATGAGAAAACGTCTTTTACTGAATGAATCAAACCCATGTGTTTTGATTCAGTACAGCTATTCACCCCAGTTTACTTATAGATATTAAAATACATACAGTTGTGTGAATGCACTCCTTATTTTGGTTAGGTTATATCTCAAATTACATACCGTATATATCCCCACATAATACTGCAATACAGTTCCCAATTAAGGCTACTTTCACATCTGCGTCTTTGCTGGTTCCGGCAGGGGATCAGAAAAAACGCATCCAGTCAATAATACAACCGTTTGCATCAGTATTATCTCCAAAATAAACAAGACAGATCCGGCACTAAAACCACTGTAAGTCAATGGGCGCCAAATCAGGGTTTTTTTGTGTCCGAAAAAACTGATTTACATTGTGTGCATCCTTTCTACTGGTGTTTGGCCATCTCCAGCAGTCCCATAGAGTTCATATGTGTGTCTGACATTCCATTCAAATAGGGGAACACAGGCCCCTGTTCTAGTGATTGGCGGTGGCCCCAATGGTTAGGCGCTCACTGGTCAGACACTTATCCCCAATCCTGTGGACAGGGAATAAGTTGTCATGTTACAAGCCCTTTAAAAGGAAATTTTGGCACATTGTCAGGATTTTCGTGTGACAGGAAAAGAAATATACTCCTGCGTGGGAGTTGGCGTAGATTTCTGATCTACTGCACGACAGTTTTCTAGTGCAAGTGTTGTTAAATGAGTTGAGCAGCAGACGTCAAATCTGCAGCCTGCCTCATTTTTGTAAATGTGGTGGATGAGGTGGAAAAAGGCAAAAAGTTCAAATTTGTGGTGCAAAACTGGAGCGCAAGGTCCAGTGGCGTACATAGAGAAGTAAGGGCCCCAAAGCATAGATCAAACCAGGCCCCCCATACAGGACAGAGGGGTTTCTGCCTAAACCCTTTTCAATGACCCTTGGGCCATTTTTCCACTGCCTCATTTGCTAAAAGTTGTTCCTTTAGAGGGTAGAGCCCTGACCAAGTGTTCACCTCCAGTAGAAGAAGAGATAATCCCAACTAAAACTGGGCCCCCTCTTGCCTGGGCCCCATAGCAGTCGCATGGTCTGCCGCTATGGGAGTTACGCCCCTGGCAAGGTCGATACATTGCTCCAACGTGTGTTGAAGATTTTTTGTTTGGTCAACCAGAGATCGATTAAAGTCTGTGCGGTGTACCATGCTTTTTAGGGAAAAAATGGATTGTAATACTGTCCTAAAACTAAATAATACAGCTATATAGAGCCCATATATTACTGCCCTGTAGAGTGAACACATTATGGAGCTATATAGTGCTGAAATGTAATAATGAATGCTTGAGTCATAACAGACATTTAGGCCATGTACATTACCCTTATCACAATGTATATCTTTTCCTTTAGGCCATAGTGACTGAAAAGTGGTGAATGCACTTTAGGAGAGTATTCCAGGATTTTTCTACTTAGGATAGGCCTTCAGTTTCCGAATCGGCAGCGATCAGCTGTTTCAGGATAGCTTTGTCCATTGTGTAGTGGATGGAGCTGGTAACTTCAGCGCTGCTTCCATTGAAGTGAATGAATGTTAGCAGTGCTGCAGTTACCAGCTCCGTCCACTGCACAATGGACAGTGCTGTGTAGTTAAAGGGATTATCCCATGAATAATGTAAAAAATGAAATTCGTACATAATCTAGTACATGACAACCTCTTTCTAACAAATCTAGAACCAGACCTGTACCTCACATGGATCCCGAGATCTCCCCATTCATTGCTCCAATTATTCTGTTAGATATATTTCAAGGGGATGTGTCCTTTCTCCGGGGCATGCCCTTTCTGCTGCAGCTGATGGTAGTTGAAGGATGGAACTGACCAGGTGCTTCTTTCTCAATGAGCAGGACAGAGAAATTTTAAAAAAGAGCAAACAGCAGGTGGCTCTATACTATACAGATAGATTTAATTGAATTAGGCCCCATTCACAAGTCCGTAGTGTGTTTTGCGGATCCACAGATCCGCAAAACACGGACACAGCAATGTACGTTCCGCATTTTGCGGACCGCACATCGCCGGCACTAATAGAATATGCCTATTCTTGTCCACAATTGCGGACGAGAATAGGACATGTTCTATTTTTTTCGGGAACGGAAATGCGGACGTGTGAATGGGGCCTTACTCTGTAGCGATAATAAGGCCCCATGCAATTACAAAAGTATTCAGATCCAGGTGCTGGTTTGAAAACTAGATTATTTTTTGTGGAACTACCCAATTAAAGGCTATGTACACCTTTAGGGGAAGTTTTTTTATGATTGCATTTTACTCATTTTGGGCTAAAATAATTTCTTCATTTGGTCTTTATTAAAAAATGTTGAGCCATTTTGTCACAGTATTAACTGTCTAGCTGTGTGAATGGAACTTTCACTTTCACTTTGTGCCCGTCGTTTACTAACCCTTATCCCTAAATTACTAAAAGGTCATAAACACTTATTTAAGCCACATTCTTATCATTAACCTAAGAATTGAGCTTTAATGAGTGTTTATAAGGTCAGAGATCAGAGATAAGGAGCCATCAGCTGAGTTGTCTGACGGAACAAAGTAAAAATTCAGAGCCTGGTACTAGAGAATCTCAAGGCTGCACAGAGAAAGGGACTCCAAAATCAGATACTGTTGGCCATCAATATTACAATCCTAGAATAACCAACATATAACCATGATAACAGTATGTACGGCACCTGGCGGCTGAGATCAGTGATTAGCTGCAGATGTCATATACCGCTACGGCACATCCTTGCTTACAGATCGTAAATGTAGACCAGAAAGGGACTACAGGGGCATCTGTACCAGAGTACGGGGGGATTGAAGAGGTAAGTATTGTTTGTTTTCTTATTTTAGAACATTTTCTGCTAATTTTACTTTTTTCTGCATCCCCTTGAAATAATGGGGACTGAGGGTAATCACCGAAAGTTGCTGCAAGAAAACTATATAAAATTGCATTCTGTTTGCCCACTGCATTTCAAATCTTTTCATTCTTCCTTGCTGAGAATTATTTTGTGTATCACTTTGACATTATTTCATACATACGGGCTGTGGGGAGCATTTGTTAGCAGAACAGCATGGAAAGTATATTAAATCCTTGAAATTGAGCAGTTAAAAAATGTCAAAATGTTGACAGATCGGGGATGTTTTGTAGAAAGGAGCGTGAAATGTTTTCCGCATCTTGGACTGAAATGGCAGGTTCGTTCAGAAACACATAGAAAATCTATGGCTTTTTAGTGCAAAGATTTCCAGAAAGCAGGTATCTGACCCCATAGACTTAAAGGGGTTGTCCGGTTTCCTACATTAATATCTGATCGGCGGGGGTCATACTCCCAGCACCCCCGCCGATCAGCTGTTTGAAGAGAAGGCAGCGCTAAAACCTTAGATTTTTCTCCTTAAAGTGTCACAGTACTTTCACACAATGTCATCTCATTTCATTTAATACAGAATGATGTAACTAGAAAATTTCTAAATCACTTAATTTAAAAAATCCCCCTGAAAAAAGCTATAAGTTCATGGTCACAAGGGGTATCACTTCCTCCTAATTTGCAGTCCACTGCTTGTTGTCAGGCAAGATTGGTCCCTAGTAACAGAGACAAAGAGGATGGCTGAGAGGAAGTGGAGGCGCGTCACAGCTACTGTAGCTAAGATCCTGTGCCTTTATAAAAGAACTGCTTTTACACTGTGACTGAAGATCACAGGAACCTCCTGCCTTTTTGTAAGTGTGATTTTCCCCCTCCTTATCTGTTATGTGAGCGCCGAAGCTGAAAACAAACACAGTGGACAGTAAGGGAGAGGAAGTCACAGCAGTACAGTGCTGGCAGCCTCCACCTGAGGGAAACGACCACTGCTTGAGAGAGAAATGCATCTAGCTGTGCAGCTAAAGAGGGGAATCATTAGGCTGAAAAAGGCCTAAAAAAAAGACCTGTTCTTTCACAGTTATGATTGTACAAAGAAGCACAGACATTATGCAAACTTTTATTTATTTTTTAAACTCAAGTACGCTTTCATTTTTAATTCCATAGCATTACAGTTTTATCTGCGTTAGGGTACTTTCACACTAGCAGCAGGGGACTCCGGCAGGCTGTTCCGGTGGGTGAACAGCCTGTCTGATCCGTCCTGCCCCTAGTTCACGTGTGCCCCCGGACTGCCGCTCCGTCCCCATTGGCTATAATGGGGGCGGGGGCGGAGTTCCGGCATCAGCATGGCAGCGTATGCCGAGAGGCAGCCAGACAAAAAGTACTGCATGTAGTCCTGGGGCACACGTGGACTAGCGGCAAGACGGATCCGACAGGCTGTTTACCCGCCGGAACAGTCTGCCAGAGTCCCCTGCCGCTAGTGTGAAACTAGCCTTACAATCCAATTGTTGCAGAAATTTCTGTTTCTTAAAACTACTTCTATTCGTCTGAATAAGAACGTGGATTTCTGCAAGCTCAATTCAGATTAAGAGGCTATGGGCCAGATTTATCATTCCTCTGACAGCTCACTCCACTTTCACATATGGCTAAAGTCAGTTTTAGCTAAGTCAGATTTATGATCGGCCCTTTAAGACTGTGATAAATGTGGTTTGACGGTAGCAGTTTATCCGTCAGTAAGCGTCTTTACGAAAAAATCGCATGTTCTTTTAAAAAGTCGCATAAGATAAGCATTGTCCACACGAGTGATTTTGCAAATTTTTTTGCGACTTTTTAAATTGTCGCAATAGTAAATCTGTCTAGAGATTCATTTACATAAGAAAACACGCCCACTTTCAGAAAACTGACAAGCATAGCGCAGAGCCAATAAAAGTCGCAAATTTTTGCGCAGTTTAAGCGATTGAGCAAAAATTTGCGACTTTTTCACTCCATTATTCTGACTTGAGCTAATGATAAATCTGGCCCTATGAATGTATTTTGTGACACAAAATGTGTTCTGTGACGCAAAATTAATGTAGTAATAACAGAATTCATTTTGTCTTTACAGAAATCTTTTTGTTGCACAGAATATTATTTTTGTGACATTCAATTCATAATGTGACACAGAATTAATTTTGTCACACAGACTATTTTGTGACACAAAATTCATTTCGGTCATTTTGTCACACAGAATTCATTTTGTGACATAGAAGGGGACATATATCAACAATGGCGTAATTTGAGCCAACAAAATACTAACATTTACAAATCTAAAGTGGTATTTTTTCACCTCATATATCACAAGGCGCACGCCAATTTTAAAATGTGACTTATTTAAAAATTATAAACTTGATTATCCGCCAATTTCTCTCGATTTGTGACATTTTAACGCCAATAACACTAAATCGTGCCATTTCAGCCAACCCTGCACTTGCGACTTTTGAAACATATTTGCGACATTTTTACTGGTAAATTGTGAGTTATGTCTCAGACTCGGGATGTTTTTGTTACTGTTTTGTTTTTGTTGAATGTCAATTTCCTGACAAAACCCTGTTGTTTAGCTCATTTATATTAGATAAAAATTAACGCATCCTGTTTTAATACTTACCGATCACTAGTTCCCACGAGTTTGTTTTTTCTTTTCATAAATGTGACTTTTTGACAAAAAGTTGCATCTTTCTGCCATAAATGGGACTTTTTACACAAAACACCACCACATTAGCTGGCTTATTTGTCCGCAACATTTGGAGCCATTTCTGCCGATAAGATGATGATAAATGAGGTGTAATATACGCCAATATGATAGTCCCACCCACTATGAGATTTATAACTCATTTCTGGAGTGGTGCATTCTTTATGGTGAAAATTTTGGAGAAAACAGTTGATATATTTGGCGCAAATCAAAACGCCATTTTTTGGGGCGCAACATGCTTAGTAAATGTCCCCCAGAATGTCATGCCACTTTAAGTTTGAGTGCACCCCTGTTCTGTAATATACACTTTTTTTAGGTGGCTGGGTGCCGTGTGCAAGAGATTATACGGTAGATATAAGCCATTATTTAGGGTGAAGGAAGACACAGTCTCCATATACACTGCCTGTCCGAAAAAAGTCACCACCAAAAAAAAAAAAGATTCTCAATGGGGTTAAGGTCTGGACTCTGTGGTGGCCAATCCATGTGTGAAAATGACGTCTCATGCTCCCTAAACTACTCTTGCACAATTTGAGCCCGATGAATCCTGGCATTGTCATCTTGGAATATGCCCGTGCCATCAGGGAAGAACAAATCCATTGATGTAATAACCTGGTCATTCAGTATGTTCAGGTAGTCGCTGACCTCATTCTTGGAGCACATACTGTTGTTGAACCTAGACCTGACCAACTGCAGCAACCCCAGATCATAGCACTGCCCCCACAGGCTGGTATAGTAGGCACTAGGCATGAGGGGGGCATCACTTCATCTGCCTCTCTTCTTACCCTGATGTGCCCATCACTCTGGAACAGGTTAATCTGGGCTCATCAGACCACATGACCTTCTTCCATTGCTCCAGAGTCCAATCTTTATGCTCCCTAGCAAATTGTAGCCTTTTTTTCTGGTTTGCCTCACTGATTAGTGGTTTTCTTACGGCTACACAGCTGTTCAGTCCCAATCCCTTGAGTTCCCTTTGCATTGTGCGTGTGGAAATGCTCTTACTTTCACTATTAAACATAGCCCTGAGTTCTTCTGTTATTTTTCTTCGATTTTTATTTCACCAAACGTTAAAATGATCGCCGATCACGATCATTCAGGATTTTTTTTCCCGCCACATTTCTTCCTCGAATACGGTGGGTCCCCACTATCGTTCCAGTTTTTAATAATGCGTTGGACAGTTCTTAACCCAAGTTTAGTCGTTTCTGCAATCTCCTTAGATGTTTTCTCTGCTTGATGCATGCCAATGATTTGACCCTTCTCAAACAGACTAACATCTTTTCCACGACCACGAGATGTGTCTTTCGACATGGTTGTTTAAGAAATGAGAAGCAACTCATTGCACCAGTTGGGGTTAAATAACTTGTTGCCAGCTGAAAGATAATCGCCCCATGCAGTAATTATCCAATAGGAGGCTCGTAACTATCTGCTTAGTTAAATCCAGGTGGCGGCTTTTTTTTTTTTTGGACAGGCAGTGTATAATTCATGTCATGTAATAATAGTTTTTTTATTACATCCGAACACTTAAAGACACAAATAAAATTTCTGTGTGGTCGCAGGAATATGAAATAAGCAGCAGTCCCAATAACGTTGGAGTAAGTCCCTTCTCCAATAAAATCAAAAGAGTACATACATATGGGTCCGCGCTATACTTGAATGAGGAATATTTCACAAACAGGCGGTCTTCACGTAGATATTTCAACTTCACAGATGCATTCCCGGTGTATAGTCTCGATGTCAACCAGCAGTGCGATTTCCTTCAAGAGGAACAGATCATAGTGCAATACCCGAATCTTTTTTTAAAATATATAATTTATTGTACTTACAATAAAACAACTTGCGTATAGCATATAAAACTTGCCCGACCCGGGTTTCGCCTTTGCTATGGGGACTGGGTATTGCGGATGTGCTAGCGGCCATCTAGCAACCCATGTCCTTAGCTCTATACACAAAATCCCGATGACAGGTTCCCTTTAAATCAGCGTTCGGGTGGATTTGATTGTGACGCCCCAGACAAGGAGAAGGCGAAACCCGGGTCGGGCAAGTTTTATATGCTATACGCAAGTTGTTTTATTGTAAGTACAATAAATTATATCTTTTAAAAAAAGATTCGGGTATTGCACTATGATCTGTTCCTCTTGAAGGAAATCGCACTGCTGGTTGACATCGAGACCATACCACTGGGGATGCATCTGTGAAGTTAAAATATCTCCGTGAAGACCGCCTGTTTGTGAAATATTCCTCATTCAAGTATAGCGCGGACCCATATGTATGTACACATCCGAGCACTTGCCCTCTGCTCTTTCCTGTGCCTTCTTAGATTTATACATTTGGAATCACATTGAAGACAATGAGTGCTGCAGTGCCTTCTTCATATCTCCTCTATCATCAGTCTACACGCACAGTATAAATCAGACTTCTGTGTGTAGCTAATAGATTTTTGTATCTCCTCTCCATTATCTCTCAGTGCAAGCTGGAATCTTCATTGAAAGCCTATGCATGTGATAATACCGCTGAAGGCATATTTATATTAGTAGTAAATGACCTTCTTCAGGATTTATCAGGGATTATTGATCACAAATATCATCACAGAACAACACAAAGCTCATTATTAAGATACGAAGTTCCGTTCCGTGGTTCTGTATGGATTTGTGTACACCCTTACCTACTTACCGTTATTGTATAGAACAAGGTTATGAAAATATTGCTATTTAGCTGGTTAATAATTTGCCCACGATATTACCTTAAGGGCTGAACATGTGCCGGCCAGGCCCGTGCTGCAGACCGCAAATTGCAGTCCGCAATGCACGGGCGCCAACTGTGTGCCCACCGTCTGCCGACCACAGACCCATTCACTTGAACAGGGTCCGCGATCCGCACCGCAAAAAAGTAGTGTGGTGGCCGTGCTAGCACAATATAGGAAAAAAGGGGCAACCTAGACCAGTGCTTTTTCCTATAGTGTGCAAGCATAACCACCACTGATGGATTGCAAGGCAGTCATGGAAACGAGCAGTGTGTGATGGGATGAAAAAAATGAATCCAGCCAGCAAAGGAAGCAATATGGACAATCACAATACATTAGTAAGTGCCTTGTATTAACTTCCTCTACATAATAAATGCCATTTGCTGAAGTGAGACAACCCCTTTAACCTTCTCTACACGATACATGTCATTTACTGAAGTGAGAAAACCCCTTTAATATGTTCTTATTACTTACAAAGATTGATGCCACATGGTTATTCTGTAAAATGGCCTGTTCAGGGACGTAACTAGAAAAGGCTAGGCTCCAAAGCAAAATTTTGAACCCCCCCCCCCCCCAAGCAACGTCCCTGCAACCCCCCAAACAGGAGCATTGATCTCAATCTAAGCCAGAGATCATCAACCTCTGGAACTCCAGCTGTTCGAAATAGTGTTGAGCTCGAATATTCGAATAGCGAATATTAATCGCAAATATCGCAACTTCGCTAATTTGCAAATATTTCGAATATAGTGCTATATATTCGCTATATCGAATATTCGGCATTTTTTAACCTCTGAAAACATGATTCCTCCCTGCTTCTTTCTTGTGGGTCAATGAGTCATTGGCCCACAAGCAACTTAAGCAGGAAGGAATCATGTTTTCATATGGAAAAAAAATGACGAATATTCTAAAAAACGAATATACAGCAATATAGTGAATATATTCGTTATTTAGAATATTCGCTTTTTTTCCCCCTATCTGTACAGTTGTTCGCATACTCCTCCCCGACAAGCGTCCCCGTCACCATGGGAACACCTGTGGGTTAGAAAATACCATCGGATCTGAGTTTTCCCTGAGATCGTGAAAACTCAGATCCAATGGTATATTCTAACCCACAGGCGTTCCCAGCAGTATGCCCAAGTGAAATAACAGTACAGATTGAAAAAAAAAAGAAGACGAATATTTTAAATAACGAATATATTTGCTATATTGCTATAACTTCGTCTTTTAGAATATTCGTCATATTCTAAAATAATATATAGCAATATAGCGAATATTCGTAAAATACACATATAGACTGAAATTTAGCTAATATAGTGCTATAGTACTTTTTTTTTTAATTTCGACTATAAAAAAAAAGATTATAGCACTATATTAGCTAAATTGCAGTCTATATGTGTACTATTCGTCATATTCTAAAACAAGAATATACAGCAATATAGCGAATATTCGTAAAATACACATATTAGCCATAGCCATAGCCAACCAATAGGAAAGTTTCCTTATACTGGTAAAAGAAAAATCGCAATACGCGAATAATTAAATTGCATATTATTCGCGATAAAGAGAATAATGACGAATATTGGATTTCGACGAATATTCAATCGAATATTCGCAAAATATCGCAAAATCGAAAATGGCACCTCCCGCTCATCACTAGTTCGAAACTATATCTCCCAGAATCCTTATTTCACGTCTATGGGAGTTACAAAAACAACCAAGTGGGCATGCTGGGAGTTGTAGTTTCACAGCAGCGGGGGGCTGAAGTTTGCTGATCCGTGCTCTAAACCGTAATTCTGTGCTTGCGTCTAATGAACTAGATGAGGGTCCTGTTCAGAGTCTCATGTTCTCCTAGCCTCAATACTGTGTGCAATTATTTTATAGACTAGAGCTGGCGCCTCCGCACCCCCCTCACATGCACGCAGCACAATTAGCAAAGCTATAACCAGCACATTATAACGGACTGAGTAGTTCTCATGGGTGTAACTACCAGGGGAGCAGACACAGTAGCTGCCATAGGACCCAACAACAAAGGGGTCCATTTCCACTGAGACTTAAATTGCATTTAGTGTTGACTATAGATCAGGGATGCTCAACCTGCTGCTCTCCAGCTGTTGTAAAACTACAATTCCCACCATGCCCTGCTGTAGGCTGATAGCTGTAGGCAGTCTGGGCATGCTGGGAGTTGTAGTTTTGCAACAGCTGGAGAGCTGCACGTTGGCCATCCCTGCTATCGGTGATGGAAGAGGATCTTACAAATTGGATGCACACCCATTATATTCCTTTGCTCTGCACAGCATCCCTTCTCTGCTGCGTTACTATATGTACTATTCGTCTACTATGGCATTTTTAAATTACTGTACTGTGGCATCATAAAGTCTACATGTATAATTTTTTTTCTTTTTTTCCTAGGCTGTGATGTCATAGTGTACGTGGTGACCTTCTGTGCATGCATTATCCCTATGTTGTGATATCATAGATAATAAGCATTATCCTTGTACTGTGACCCCGCGGTGGACGCTCTCCCCATAATGTAACTTTACCGTGTGTATTATCCCACACCTGTGTCATTGCTTTGACTTTGTACATTACACCTGTACTATATGACATCACTGTACCTATTATCCCAATGTATGCTCAAGGTGTGGTACAGAAATGCCCCATCACAACTTTTGCGCTGAACCGTCAATGAGAAGAAAAGCTCCAAGGACCTCATGTCTAATAGTTTGTGTTTTTTCCAGTGAGTGCAGAGATTCCGAAGACTTGCACTCATTGCATTAGCTAGGTATAGAGGGGAAAACGTCAATGATGAGTGGAGAAAGAGGCAAATTTATATCATGATGTTTAATACAGTATCTCAACATGTACTTGGTGTTGATCTGTGGAAAAAGGTGTGCTTTAATCTCAGGAAAAGAAGACGACAAAATATGATTAGTATTCATTATCCGTCTAGCAAAAATATAACTCCAAGCAGTGCATTTGACTATTCATTTGCCTGAAAGACAGATATGAGAGAGAGAGAGAGTTAGATATGAGATAGATATGAGAGAGAGATATGAGATATATATATATATATATATATATATATAGAGAGAGAGAGGGAGAGCTGTGAGAGAGAGGGAGAGCTGTGAGAGAGGGAGAGCTATGAAAGAGAGAGGGAGAGCTGTATGAGAGAGAGGGAGAGCTGTATGAGAGAGAGGGAGAGCTGTATGAGAGAGAGGGAGAGCTGTGTGAGAGAGAGGGAGAGCTGTGTGAGAGAGGGAGAGCTGTGTGAGAGAGGGAGAGCTGTATGAGAGAGAGGGAGAGCTGTATGAGAGAGAGGGAGAGCTGTGAGAGAGGGAGAGCTGTGAGAGAGGGAGTTATAAGAGAGAGGGAAAGCTATGAGAGAGAGGGAGAGCTGTGAGAGAGGGAGAGCTGTGTGAGAGAGAGATATGAGAGAGAGACTTTTTTGTGCCATTTTCTACTTAATGCGTTAACCATCAAGTTTAGCTCGGCTGAATCTGTGGATATGAGATAGATATGGGATAGATAGACAGATAGAATTTTCTTACCACAATAGTACTACATACAGTGTATATTCAGTTATCAGATATCTTCTTTGTCTGCCTCCTGTATTGCTATAGTTGCTGGTATTGATGTATGTTTTTTCCCTCTTTTTAATCATTAGGGGAGAGCGAGCTCAGTTCAGCAGCTTTGCCGTTATAGACAAAAATGTCAGCAAATTGCCCGGCCGGCCTCGCTATGCAGCCAGTAAATCACTCTGATATTTTTCATTGTTAGAGCAGGTCCTGCCATGGGAGCCTAAAAACAAAGTGCTTTAAAACTCTTTACATGCCGGCATTGCATCAATTCCAGTTAGACCTCTGGCACACGAAGGGCCAGCTGCATGTGGATCGCGACCCAATTCACTTGAATGGGGTCCGCAATCCGTCCGTTCCGCGAAAAGATAGGACAAGTTCTATCTTTTCGCGGAACGGAAGCACGGAAGTGCTTCCGTTCCATGGTTCCGTTCCGCAATACGGCCACGGGGGACACACTGTCGTGTGCAAGAGGCCTTAAACAGATGGATTAACTGCACTATTTACGCATGCTCAGCAGGACCGCCGCCACATGGCTGCCTTCCTTCAAGGTTTCTGTTGTCTCAGGGCATCCATACCAGAGAAAAGCATGACAATATATATTTGTGAAACCGTAGTAAGGTCAAATCACATGGCAGCATCCTCTAATGGCTTGGGACATTATACACTGCTCAAAAAAATAAAGGGAACACTTAAACAACACAATGTAACTCCAAGTCAATCACACTTCTGTGAAATCAAATTGTCCACTTAGGAAGCAACACTGAGTGACAATCAATTTCACATGCTGTTGTGCAAATGGGATAGACAACAGGTGGAAATTATAGGCAATTCGCAAGACACCCCCAATAAAGGAGTGTTCCTGCAGGCGGTGATCACAGACCACTTCTCAGTTCCTATGCTTCCTGGCTGATGTTTTGGTCACTTTTGAATGCTGGCGGTGCTTTCACTCTAGTGGTAGCATGAGACGGAGTCTACAACCCACACAAGTGGCTCAGGTAGTGCAGCTTATCCAGGATGGCACATCAATGCGAACTGTGGCAAGAAGGTTTGCTGTGTCTGTCAGCGTAGTGTCCAGAGCATGGAGGCGCTACCAGGAGACATGGAGGAGGCCGTAGGAGGGCAACAACCCAGCAGCAGGACCGCTACCTCCGCCTTTGTGCAAGGAGGAACAGGAGGAGCACTGCCAGAGCCCTGCAAAATGACCTCCAGCAGGCCACAAATGTGTATGTGTCTGCTCAAACGGTCAGAAACAGACTCCATGAGGGTGATATGAGGGCCCGACGTCCACAGGTGGGGGTTTTGCTTACAGCCCAACACCGTGCAGGACATTTGGCATTTGCCAGAGAACACCAAGATTGGCAAATTCGCCACTGGCGCCCTGTGCTCTTCACAGATGAAAGCAGGTTCACACTGAGCACATGTGACAGACGTGATAGTCTGGAGACGCCGTGGAGAACGTTCTGCTGCCTGCAACATCCTCCAGCATGACCGGTTTGGCATTGGGTTAGTAATGGTGTGGGGTGGCATTTCTTTGGAGGGCCACACAGCCCTCCATGTGCTCGCCAGAGGTAGCCTGACTGCCATTAGGTACCGAGATGAGATCCTCAGACCCCTTGTGAGACCATATGATGGTGCGGTTGGCCCTGGGTTCCTCCTAATGCAAGACAATGCTAGACCTCATGTGGCTGGAGTGTGTCAGCAGTTCCTGCAAGACGAAGGCATTGATGCTATGGACTGGCCCGCCCGTTCCCCAGACCTGAATCCAATTGAGCACATCTGGGACATCATGTCTCGCTCTATCCACCAACGTCACGTTGCACCACAGACTGTCCAGGAGTTGGCAGATGCTTTAGTCCAGGTCTGGGAGGAGATCCCTCAGGAGACCGTCCGCCACCTCATCAGGAGCATGCACAGGCGTTGTAGGGAGGTCATACAGGCACGTGGAGGCCACACACACTACTGAGCCTCATTTTGACTTGTTTTAAGGACATTACATCAAAGTTGGATCAGCCTGTAGTGTGTTTTTCCACTTTAATTTTGAGTGTGACTCCAAATCCAGACCTCCATGGGCTGAAAAATTTGATTTCCATTTTTTAATTTTTGTGTGATTTTGTTGTCAGCACATTCAACTATGTAAAGAACAAAGTATTTCAGAAGAATATTTAATTAACTCAGATCTAGGATGTGTTATTTTTATGTTCCCTTTATTTTTTTGAGCAGTGTATTTCCCCAAACTGATAACACCCGGCTGTCGATTTATTCTTAACAGAGGAAAAAAATGTCATAAAAAAGCTTGCAGTGTTTTGCATACCCCATGCAGTTTTTATAGTTTTTTTTAGAGGCCGTTTTTTCTAAACTGTGAATTTTTTTTCTGCTGTTTTTCTCCTATAGCAAAAGGAATGCCTAAACCTTCAAACCCCCAAAAAGCTACCTAATTAACATTGTGTGTGTCCCGCATTTCATTTTTCCCATAGACCTTCAGCTAACATCTGGAGCTGGCTTTCTACCACAAAAAAAACATTGCATCAAAAACCGCCAGTGCACAAAGTGTCACCAAAACAGTAAAAGTGCATTAAAACACCATCACCAACTTAGTGTGAACCCATCCTAAAATAAACATGTCAGTGGAGTGGTGACTGATAAAACTCTGTCGGCCTGCAGCTTCCACTAGTGAAGACTACATAGGGATTTTCAGATATCCCATTGAACTCAACAGGCGGTGTATAAACTGTGTGCAGAGAGAACCCCCTAGTGGTGACTGCAGGCAGCCGGAATGTATTTAAATATTTTAGACAAAACTAAGGTACTTCCAACCTCACATAAAGATATATGTTGCAGGTGGAAGACTTTGGGCCCCCTAATTGGGGCTGAATTGCTTATATTTAGTCCTTCCTTGTCAAGAAAAGCCCTTTAAGCTGGTGGCGCACAAAGGTTTTTTTCTGGAGTTTTAGGGGTTTATTTTTTGCTGTCATTTTTAAGCAAAAAACAAAACACCAGCTGCAGACTTCGAGGTGGTAAATATCAAATGCAGGACAAACAGGCTTTTTCTTTGTAGTGGCATTTTTTCTCCTTTTCGGGTGCATTTTTTGGGTCAGTGATTTTATTTTATTTTAAAATTGCTCTATGCTTTGGGTCTGGCATCCCCCCCCCCCCCCCATCGTCATTTATTAAGGGACTTGCGACTATCTTTTTTTTAATAGCGTTTATTTAACACTTTTGCATTAAGTACAACTATCCCAAAGGGAAAAGGAACAATTCACATAGACACATTCATCAACATAAATTCCAATTCCGGTAATGATTAAGTGTACATGTGCTTCCTGACAGCAGAAGAGATAAAGAATAACTTTAGTGCTTTAAAGTCCAAACCGATGGTCTCTGTCACCACATGGCTGACACCGGAGCCCACTCATCCCACAATCACGCACTCATTCACACGCTTGGGCAGTCCAGTCCCTACTCCTAACACACCCTCAGGTCGTGCCCTCGGCCTGCACCCATAGGCCCCAGATTTTGTCAAATCGATCTGGTATCCCCCTTGCTACATATGTCAGCTTGTACATCTGAAGGTCTTTATTTATAACTGCGACCACTGGTCCACAGTTGGGCATTTAGGTGGTTTCCAATTCAGAAGGATATTCTTCCTCCCATAAAACATCAATAGTCAAAGCAGTTTTCTACCATATTTAGTCGGAGTAACTTCAGAGACCAGTCCCAACAAACATACCATAGGATCACAAATCCCTGGGAGCCCCAATTTCGCGTTGATGAAACTGCATATCCCCTTCCAATATACTTGCAATACCGGGCACAGCCAAACCATGTGGAAAAAGGAGCCCCTCGCCTCTCCACACCGCCCACAAGCCGGATCCGGTGTTTGCCGCATGTGATAAAGACGCAACGGAGTCAAATATACCCTATGCATCCATGGAACCCCTTACCCAGCTGATCAATAACAGCTCTCTGATAGAGGGGTGGATGATAGCGGACACCCCAAGCCATGCACACACACATCCATACCAAACATTCAGTAAAAAAGTATAAACTTCCCAACTTGCCTTAATCACCAGGCCAAACCCCCCTCCCTGCCCAGATGACCCCAACATATCCGAGCCTAGACACCCAAACTGCAGTAGTACAACTAGTAAATAGTAAGACGGGAGAGACCCGTTCTAAACGCTGTAACCCTCGGTGAAAACTAAACTAAACCCAGGGAACAGAACAGTCTTGTCAAACACAGCTCCTCTCTATAACACGGCCATCTTTAAGCATATACCGAGACCCCCAGCCCACAAGTCTCAATATACTCAGCCCCTCCGGTCGAGCCATTCAGATTCTTCTTCTGGAGTGGAGAAGAATTTCACTGAGTCTCCGTCTTGCACCCTGAGTCGTGCTGGGTACATCATAACGTAGGCGAATCCTTTCTCTCGCAGCCGGGCCCTCACTGTCGTGAATTGCCTTTGCTGTTTCTGGACCTCTGAAGAAAAGTCTGGGTAGAAGGATATTCGGGTATTATCAAAGCAAATGTCCTTCAGGCGGCGGGCCGCCGCAAGCACTGCATCACGGTCCCTATAGTTCAGGACTTTAAAGATGAAAGGTCGTGGTGGGGCCCCAGGGGGTAAAGGTCTGGTGGGTATCCTGTGGGCCCGCTCCACCGCAAAATTTGCCGATAGACTGATGGGATCAAGAACTTGCTTGATAAGGTGCTCCGCAAATTCTTCCGGGGATTGACCCTCCGCTCTTTCAGGTAGCCCCATAATGCGGATATTGTTCCTTCTGTTACGGTTTTCGGCGTCCTACACTTTCGCCATCAGTGTCTTAACTTGATTTTGGAGAGTATAGACCGCAGAATCTCCACGCTGTGTCCTATCTTCTTTCTCTCCCAACCTCCTCTCCACCTCAGTTGTTCTTTCTCGTATCTTGTCAATGTCGTGTCTGAGGCGGGTAAGGTCTGCCTGGACATGATCAATTTTGACCGTGAGCGCCGTCTAGCAAGTTGTGATGGCCGCCATAATTGTAGAGAGATCCACCGCCGCTTGTTCGGTGGGGGTATCATCCCCTTGAGTCTCCGTCTGGCTCATATTATCAATCATCAACTTAGGCGAAATAGTAGGCCCAGGGGTGCCCGTTTTGCAGCCCATTAAGCGTTTGAAAGTTCACATATGATAAAGGTAACAGCCACTCAGGGGTCACTTGTGATGTAAAGCGTTAGAGGGCACAGTTCCACCCTATGAGCAGGTGCAGTACCAAGGGGTGTGTAGGGGACGTCAGCAGGGACCAGTACAGTGCAATTCAGCGGTATTCCTCTCTCTGGGTGCAGTAGTGCGCCAGCCACTTCCCCTGTGGCCTATAACTGATAAGTGCACTCCCCACAAAATCTAAAGGCAGCTCTCTCTTCTAAGCAGGAAAGAAGACTGTACCTCAGTGATTGCCCGGATCTGTGTCACTTCAGGCTACTTTCAACCCTTGCTGCTGCTCATTAGGGGGGGGGGGGGAGGTTTCAGAAGCCGCCACCGGAGTGTTGTTCCTTGTTGTGCAGGCAGAGGAGGAGAAATGCAGGCGTGACAGGCGCCGTGGCTGAAATGGCTCCAGCACTATGAAGCACACGTGGGAGAGTCCCCGAAGGTAGCGGCACTGCAGGCGGGTAACTGGGAGCCGCACACCCCCTTCACTGCAAGCTCCGTCGGCTCTCTGCCCTCGGGGAAAGTAACAGCAGGGTTCCGTTCCCTCCCGCATTCACATCGGAGGATCTGAAGTCCGGGGTATCGGGGAGGTAATATGGCTGCTCCCGCGGCAGTATGAGGGCCTTCACACCGGCGAGCTTGCAAGGCCCCAGAATCGGGTAGGCAGGCAATCTTTACTCTGGCGGGTCGCCGGGTGTCTCAGGGGGTCTCCAGATAAATCACACGGGGTCAGGAGTCGCCGATGGTCAGGATATTTCCAGGATGCCGCTGGAGCTGGAGTAACATGCGACCTCACGCCATGACAGTCAAGCCACGCCCCCATGGCTTGCGACTATCTTAGTCTAAAAATAGTTGCAAGTTCTTTTTTTAACCGGCCATGCAACAGTATTTAGGCAGGCCATATGCCGTGTTGGGCGGGACTGGGGAGGTGCAGGTGTGCGTGTCGGGGTTATTGTAAGGGCCCGGACTGCAGCCCTGGCAAATTTACATTTATGTCCGGGGCTGGTGTGGTTTATTTTTTAATTTTTTATACCAGGTCATAAATTAGACAATTCTTAGAGGCAGTGCAAGGGGGAAACTAAGACCAGCATAAAAGCCAGTCTCCGTAAATGTGTCCTACTATATGGACAAAAACATCTCTAAAAAAAAAACTTTAAAGGCTTTTTTTCTTTTTGCCTAAAAATATTCCAGGACCAAAACCTTGTGTGAAGGAACCCTTAAATGGGTCATCCACTTTTTTTTTATATTGATAACCTATCCTCATTGAAGTGAATGGGATGGGACATCAATATAAAAAATAAATAATAAAATAAACAGCAGACAACCCCTTTACAGGGGTATTCCTATCTGAGACATTGATGGAATATCCTAGCAATGCATCAATGTCAGGTGCGGGTCCCACCTCCGAGATCCTCTCCTATCTCCAGAATGGGCCCCTGAAGTGAAGAACGCACTGTGCTTGCTTGGCATGCTCTTCATTCATCTCTTTGGAAGTTCCAAAAACAGCCAGGCGAGCATGATCAACCCATGGTTAGTGAATAGAAGGGGGGTGACATCACAAACACAACTCGTGTAAATGCACTTCTTATTGGAGAGAAGCCAGTGAGTAAGTGAACCCTCATAGTACTGTCTGAATAGCACCCCTTCCAGATGTCTTCAACTATTTTCTGCATTGAGTGTTGGGGCCCCTCCATGCTGGACGGAAAGTACAGCGTTAAAGTAAGCAGTGGTTTTGCCATATTACATTTGATTTTTGCATTGGAAATGGTTGTGAATATCACACTCTCCATCACAAAGAGTGATATCAACGCTGGAGATCTGCAGCATAAATTGACACATTTCAGATATCAAATCTGCACCTTGAGTCAATTTACGCTACAAATTTTTACATTTCTTAAAAACTCATCCACTTTGCTGGAACTGTACAAAAAAATTCCTCGACTATTAATCTGTATTGGTTCGGTAACATGCGGACATGATTAATGCATTGCTAAAATTTAATAAAGCAGAAACATATATAACCTGGCTCATATGAGGACCTTCTGTATGGCTTCTACTGTACATGGATGATATCTACAATGTCTATGAACAGACAGTGGCATTCTGGTTTCTTGGTTGTTAATTCTGTCCATAGTGCATTGTTCCAGAGGTCCTGGTGTTTGCCTAGATGGTTATGAGCAAACCTTAGTCTCGCCTGATGTTCTTCCTGGCACAGCTCCTTACAGCTCTAAAGATAGAACCATGCACTTTGAAAATAAGAGACAAAAAATTCCTGAAGATCCTTTGATTAAACTCTGGGCATCCTGTGTTCTGCTATCAGACCAGACAATGAAGACCACTTTACAACCTTCAACCTACTTTCTTTGGGTCCAGGAATGATAATGACTCACACTTCATCAGAAAAGTGGAAAACAAAGAACATGTCTGAGGTTTAGATAAGACAGGTTCCTCCAAGATCCTCCGTGATTATGTTCTAATCATTCACACCTGATGTGGAGCACCTGATTCTAATATAAGGGCTTCACTCTTTAAGGTACAGTAGTGTTAAATTTAAGGGTGTACTTTTTGGTTGCATTTGTATTGTCCATGGTTTTTGGATGCAGTTTGGATGGCAGGAGTGGATTTATAAAGCGGATAAGACTCAACCTTTCCTTTTATATGTGTCCTCTGTTTATGATCTGTTCCGGGCTTTGGCTTGAAGAACTGCATCAAAAAACCTGAAAATGTGCACCCACTCTTTTTATCTCGTGATGAAAGTGGGGAGGCTTGTACAAAATGGTGCGGTGTTGCAAAATCGCTGCAGAAACTGCAATAGAAGCCACAAATACACCCCTTTGCGGCCAGGGCAAAATCCTTAGGGTACCTGCTCACAGGTGCACAGAAACTGACTTGTTGCGGATTTCTAAATCCATATGGCAAGTCGTTTTCCGCAGGGAAAAGCAAAAGCAAAGTGTACATGAGATTTGTCTAACTTCATTCACACTGCAGTTTATCCGCAGAAGAAATCACACAGAAAAAACGCACATAATTTGCAACGTGTGCAGGTAACTTGGTGTGAATGAAGATAAAGATGTCGAGCCCCCTTTTTGCGCACCCTCGCCACATCCCCTTTTCTGAAAGTGGCGAGGGTGGCATAGAAACAACTCTTGCAACAAAGTTTTGTCTCAGTGGTGTTTAAAAAGTTGCAAACATAAGGTTTGCAACTTTTTTAATACCAGAAAACTGGTGTGTGGGGGAAGGGGGGAATGATAAATTCCCTTCACAATGCCTATAATTTACAACATAACTTTTCATAGAGTATAATGAGAATTTTTTTAATTTTTTTTCCCACTGGAACCGAAATATGAGCTGGCATCTGTTACTGTTAAATCGGCGATTTATATAAAGAGAACCTTGTATCATTAATTTGATCTGTGTGGTGATAGATGCCCATTGAATCATTTCTTTCCTTCATTTATTACACTGTCGTACATCATCTCCAGAGCAGACAATCTGCTTTCAAGCATATAATCTCATCCCATTGATTGTAGGGAATATTACAAATGCGGCTCTTTTACTACTAGGCTTATTATTTTAACTGACATTGAAAATGGACAGTCTCACGTCTAGAAGAATGCCTGAGGTATTCCGCAGTTCATAACTCGCCATCATGTTTTGTTAAATGGACTTCCTTGTGTTACAAGCCAGTGATCTCATATTTTTATTTTATTTGCTAGCTTATTAGAGCTAGGCATGTATACCTGAGTTAGTCTGTCAATGATTGCCAAAAGATCTGTAATTACCTTATAATAACAGCTTTCGTTAATGTCCCCTGTCTCTTTCCACTGCTCCCTTAAAAGACTGTTGCTCGGCCTTGTCTGTCTTCCCTTTAGTATAAACAGAAGACCGAGGGGCGGTCCTTCACACTGCATGCCTGCATTAGGTTTCAGAGTGAGGAGGCGTGTCTCGCAGTAATCCAATCTGATTGGCTGGCAGGAAGCTGCTGGCTACAGCAAGTTTGTATGTGACCTGAGGCAATGCAGTTTTGGCCTCAGAGAACTGGCAAAGGAGCCATCTTGAAAGTATCCTCATATTGTAGGGGTTGAAACAGCAGTAACTTAGGGAAAACTTAAAGGGGTTGTCCGAGTTATGGAAAGAAAGATATATAGCACTGTAAATCTGATGGTCAGCGATATATAACTAAGCTAAGCAAGTTTTAGGCAAAAAAATATCTATTTCCTTATTTCCCTAGTTTTCTTCTGACCCTTTGTTTACTTGCAATAAAAACAATCACTGCCCCTCCCCCTGCACTGCTAAGGGAGTGAATACAAGTATTGCCCTGAGTGACATGTCTGCCTGCTAGGAGACTCAGCAGCATGTTGTATGTGTAGAACTACAAGTCCCAGCTGTATAATGACACTGCTAAGTGAGTGAATACAAGTGCTGCCCTGAGTGACATGTCTGCCTGCTGGGAAATTCGGCAGCATGTTGTATGTATAGAACTACAAGTTCCACTTATATAATGACACTGCTAATACACACAGGATCTTCCCCCTACCTGCAATGCTCTGAAGAACTTCTCTTTCAGCTCCTGTGCCCAGCATTTGTCTCTTCACTGCCTGCAGCTACACAGTAAACACTTCAGCCCTGAGTCTGTGCAGCTGAAGGGGTTAAGAATTCTGGGACAGAGCAATAAGCAGCAGCGGGCAGTGCAGGGGGGCGTGGCCAGCACAGTGACGTCTCATGTACAGATCTCTCAGGCTTGTGCACGAATATGATCAGAGCAGGGAGAGAAGCTGACATCATAGGTCATGTGACCCTCAATGAAATCTGAGAAACCAGCCACTGCAGATAAAGTGAGTTAATTGGAAAGCTGTTATATTTGCCTAGTGAGCAACATAGAATAAAAAAATAACTCTGACAACCCCTTTAAGGAAAACAGTGGTATCTGAAGGAACTTAAGATTGCCTTATGCATAATGCTGGAGCAGTAACATATGCTAAGATTTTGATGAAAACATGACCGTTATACTTTAAAGGGGGTCTGTCACCACAGTATGCCATTATACACTGCTTACATGGTACTGTAGCATAACTATAGATGAATCAAATGGTACCTTTCTCCTTTAGTTTTGATGTTCACCAAAGAAAAAAACGCAAGCCGCTTATCCTTCTTCTCACATAACCCCTCCCCAGCCTGTTGCTTGGCCTGCCCTGTAAGCCTCTTGCGTCATCCAGTGTACTGGACGAGATTCCACCGGCGCATGTGCACTGCATGGAGTGATGCTGCTGCCCACAATGGTCATCACAGTGCACATGCGCAGGCGGGATCTCATACAGTAAACTAAGCGGGCCAAGCAACAGGCTGGGGAGGGGTTATGTGAAAATAAGGATGAGCGGCCTGGGCACTTACAGCCCAAACGCCGCCCCTGGGCACTTGCGAGCCCTCATTTACATATGAATAAAACAGTGTTTTTTTTCCTTTGGTGAACATAATGTTATTCCAACAATTGGTTCCAATTCCTCCAGTTCTGAAGGCTGAGCATATGGAGGGAACAGTGCAGATGCTTCATAAGTTACTTTTTTTTTTTTTTTAAATATACAGTATCTGCTCTTTCTTTCTAATCCAGCCTAGGGGTGCAATTTTATCTCTTTGTCTCTCAGTGGCACTACAATGCCCAGTGTGGGGTGTAGTCCATTAACAGACCAGCAATCTGTCTCTAGGGTATGCCTGCAAGCCTCTAAACATTTTCTAGTTGCACTATACTCTATTAAATGAAGTGAAATTTGTGTGAAAGTACAGTGACTCTTCAAATCTGCGTTATCTTCACAGTCTTCCCTCCCGCTCCTGTCATGCTGGACAGGAATTTTTAATTTCAGATCACCAGGATAGTGAACTCCTGAGTTCTCCGTAGATCCCTTCAGTACCTTGTTTACTGGAAGGGTTACGAACCAGAGGAGAGGATGTGGGTTCCAGCGGCCGACGTTAATGCTAGTTGGCTGGTGAAAGACTTTCACAGAGCTCATCCAGATAAAGTCAGCCCTGGGTGTCCGGAGGCCACCCGTAGACGGTCTCTAACGTGACGGTGTCAGAAGATCTAAGAGACTGGCTGCACGTGATGTGATCTGACAGCTTCTTTGGTTTCACTGGTTTCAGTGTGGTTGCTGGTAATGACCACACCTCTTGTCTCTTAGTAGTAGCTTAGTGGTCATTCCAACTGCCCTATTTAGTCTGGCTTCACCCATCGTGCTATGCGGTTGATAGCTTTAGTCTGGTATTAGAAGTGCTGGTGTATGGTCCTCTTCTGAGTTCCTGCTCTTCGATTTACTTCAGAAGTTAAGTGTTACTTCCCTTTTATATTTAGTTGTTTCCCCTCTGTCTTTTGTTACTAGGCCTCAGGGAGACGCTTGTTCTTTCATATTGGAAGGAACAGGTAGTCTCAAGCCCAGACACTACTCCAGGGCATGGTGAAGCATGGTGGTGGCAGCATTATGCTGTGGGGGGGGGGGGGGGGGGGGTTCACTGGCTTGGACAGGAAGACTGGTCAGGTTTGAGGAAAAGCTGAATGGAGCAAACTACAAAGATATTCTTAAATGGGTTATCCAACCCCTATAATGCCCCCTCTTATGCCTGGGCCCCTCACACAGGTTATACTTACCTTCCTCTCCAGCAACCGCGTCGCTTCTGATGCCCGCACAGCCACCACTTCATCTCCCCATCACGCGACAGGGGTGGGGGTTTAAGCCAATAGCAGCCCACGACAGGAACAAGCCACCCTAGCATCGCGGGTGACGCTATGGAGGCTCGTTCCCATCGCTGCCTGCTATTGGCTGCCCCCTTCCCCCCCATTCACCGGATGACGGGGAGCAAGGTAAGTATAACCTATGTGAGGGGCCCGGGAATTTTGGGGGGCATTATAGGGGTTGGATCCCTATAACCTGATCCAGAGTGCTCCGGACCTAAATCTGGGGCGAACGTTCACCTTCCAACAAGACAGTGACCCTAAGCACACAGCCAAGACAACACAGGAGAGGCTTAGGGACAACTCTGTGAATGTCCTTAAGTGACCCAGCCAGAGCCCTGACTTGAACCTAATTAAACATCGCTGGAGAGACTTGGCTGTCCACCGACATTCCCCATCCAAACTGGCAGAGGATCAGTGAAGAAGGATGGCAGAAAATTCTTAAATTAACATGTGCAAACCTTGTGGCATCATAGCCAAGAAGACTGGAGGCTGTAATCACTGCCAAAGGTGCTTCAACGAAGTCCTGAGTAAAGAGTCTGAATACTTATATCAAGGCAAGATTTTACTTTTTCATTTTAAATAAATTAGCAAAGAGTTTGACCATCCTGTTTTCACTTTCTCATTATGGGGTATTGAGTGCAGAATGATGCGGGAAAACTTTTTTTTAATTTTAACACACGGCCTCTACATAACTTAATGTGACAAATGTGAAAGGGGCTGAAGACTTTCCAAATACATTTTACATATCTGTTTTTTGTATTCAGGGATCATATAGAAGAACATATAATTAGCAGTAAGGGACATTGTCTCATATATGCTACTATAAAAATGTTCAATGTCAACAAGGAGAACCATGAGCATAAAAAACCTCAAGGCTACACCATGACTTTTAGGTCTTTAACCAGCTTCTCCACAGGTCTTGCAAGTCTTCTACCCCAATCCAGGTGGTCCCTTTCCATTGTGATATTCAGCTGTCTGTGGCAATATACACTCACCTAAAGAATTATTAGGAACACCTGTTCTATTTCTCATTAATGCAATTATCTAGTCAACCAATCACATGGCAGTTGCTTCAATGCATTTAGGGGGGTGGTCCTGGTCAAGACAATCTCCTGAACTCTAAACTGAATGTCAGAATGGGAAAGAAAGGTAATTTAAGCAATTTTGAGCGTGGGATGATTGTTGGTGCCGGACGGGCCGGTCTGAGTATTTCACAATCTGCTCAGTTACTGGGATTTTCACGCACAACCATATCTAGGGTTTACAAAGAATGGTGTGAAAAGGGAAAAACATCCAGTATGCGGCAGTCCTGTGGGAAAAAATGCCTTGTGGATGCTAGAGGTCAGAGGAGAATGGGCCGACTGATTCAAGCTGATAGAAGAGCAACGTTGGCTGAAATAACCACTCGTTACAACCGAGGTATGCAGCAAAGCATTTGTGAAGCCACAACACGCACAACCTTGAGGCGGATGGGCTACAACAGCAGAAGACCCCACCGGGTACCACTCATCTCCACTACAAAATCTTTCTTGATGGGGAGGGGGAGAGAAATTCTCCCCTCTCTCTCTCTCTCTCTCTTCAACTGGGTGGGGGGGAGGGTGGTAGGGTTAAAATGTTAACATGTGAATGATTATTGTAATGACCCGTTGGACGGTCTGATACTGTATATTTTATGTGTTTTGTATAACAATAAAGAAGTATTTAAAAAAAAATATATAAAAAAAAACAAAAAACAAATAGGAAAAAGAGACTACAATTTGCACGAGCTCGCCAAAATTGGACTGTTGAAGACTGGAAAAATGTTGCCTGGTCTGATGAGTCTCGATTTCTGTTGAGACATTCAAATGGTAGAGTCCGAATTTGGCGTAAACAGAATGAGAACATGTATCCATCCTCTGATGGCTACTTCCAGCAGGATAATGCACCATGTCACAAAGCTCGAATCATTTCAAATTGGTTTCTTGAACATGACAATGAGTTCACTGTACTAAAATGGCCCCCACAGTCACCAGATCTCAACCCAATAGAGCATCTTTGGGATGTGGTGGAACGGGAGCTTCGTGCCCTGGATGTGCATCCCTCAAATCTCCATCAACTGCAAGATGCTGTCCTATCAATATGGGCCAACATTTCTAAAGAATGCTATCAGCACCTTGTTGAATCAATGCCACGTAGAATTAAGGCAGTTCTGAAGGCAAAAGGGGGTCCAACACCGTATTAGTATGGTGTTCCTAATAATTCTTTAGGTGAGTGTATATGCAAGTTTTGTACTATTATCACTAGTGCCTCCCACCTACACTTGCTAGCTGACTAAAACATAGGAGTATTGCCTGATTTGTCTCCAGCACCAGCATCTTCTAAGCACTTTCTCTTTGTCTGCATACTACTGACAACATTTTTGCATACAACAGCTATTTATTATCTCCTAGGACCTGCCTAATCAGAGCATGTGACCAAAGAGGTCCTGTGTACAATATTATCCAATAGTAAAAAACACAACTGACTACAAGACGGTAGCATAACCACAATCCTGTTTACAGCTTGCATATATGCAATGCTCATTGACATCCGGCATGAAGGAATATGACTTAATGAGGTGTTTCCACTGATATATAGTACCAGCCTCTAGTACACAATATACAGATCTCCTCTTTGCTCAGGGCATTTCTAACCACAGTAATGTGTGTGTGTGGCTTCACATGGGTATATTTCGACTATTTCATTTAATGTTTGTGAGGTTAAAAGATATCCATAGTGTTCCGTATGAAACTTACCTCTACAGCAGCCCACCCCATTAACAGTGACTTCTGCAGTGCCCCACCCATTAACTATGACCTTTATAGCCCCCTGCCCCATAACAGTTTTCTCCACAATGGTCCTTTCCCTTAACACTGACCCTCCACAGCACCCTGCCCCTTAAAATTGCCCTCCACAGCAACCCACCCCCTTTACTTTGACCTTCACAGCAGCCCGCCCCCTTAACAATGGCCTCCAAAATACGCCGCCCCCTTAAGTTACCCCACAATGTCACGTCCCCTTAAAAGTAACCTCTACAGTGCCACGCCCCCTTAACAGTTACCTGCACAGTGGCCTGTCCTCTTAACAGTGACCTTTACAGAACCTCACCCCCTTAACAGTGACCTCCACAGCTGAGACCTGGCTTAAAACCTTCCCGGACACCTGATGTACCTAGGTGTCAAATTTGATGCAGATCGGTCCAGTCGCTTGGTCGTGAATAAAGAACAGACTGACAGAAATACATTTTTATATACTGTGTGTGTGTGTGTGTGTGTATATATATATATATATATATATATATCTGTTTAGCCTGCAGGCATCTGAAAGTGGCTTAAAGGTACCTAACATCACATCATGTGACACATGGCATAACACATGGCACACTCAAGAGCAGGGAGATACTCTCTCAGCAATAGGTCAGTTCAACCTACATAGATGACCCGGTTGCAGTGGCAATACCAATGGTAACCCAATGCAAAACGCACAAATGCAAAAGGATATCCAATCCTATTACTCACAGGAAATACCCTCTCAATTACTGGTTAAGGCTCCATTCACACGTCCGTATAATGGGTCCGCATCCGTTCCGCAAATTGCGGAACGGATGCGGTTAGGTTAGTATTGACTACACCATGGGAACCCCTGTTTGTTTTTGTTTATGTATACATCTGCATAACCCCTTTAATACTGTAATCTAATTGGTTCACGTACTCATATATTTTGATCTAAGCAGTTTCCCTTTTAAATATTGAGCATTTCTTCCAATACTTTCAACAAATATCTCAGAGCCAACATTTCTCTTACTTTCTGCTTAGTGGTAACAATAAGAGAATGGATTTGCACATAAGAAATGAAAATGGCAGCGTGCCTTAGACTGTGAGAGGGAAACATCATAAATCATTCTTTGGGGACAATCTCTATACGAAGCACAATCATTCTAAAGAAAATTGGGTGTAAAAAATGCTTACATGGCTGCCTGCATCATCAGCAAGAGAGGACCTGGACACATTTCTTGTGTCCGAATTTCTTATGGCGCAAGCTTCTCAGATAAAGGAGGTCTCAGCTAAGGTGGCCAACAGCAATTTGTCCTGTAGGCAATAATTGGTGCGCATAGGAACATGTATGTACTGGACCTGCTTGAGAGGGGTGTAGCTATAAGGGACCGCAGAGACTGCAGACATAGCCAAGTCCTAGTGGTTGAAGGCCCCTTGACCACATTTAGCATCAAGTATTGCAAATTGCAACGGGGGGCCCTGATTTTACAGAGAGACCCAGGAACTTCAGGTATACAGCAGCAGACTGAGAATGGTCTGGGACGCTGGGTGGATGCCTTACCAACTACCTTAGACATGATACACTTGGTTTGGTCAAATACATTGTATTTGCATTTGTAACCTTTAAAGGGGTTGACCAAGATTAAGAAAATGTTCTACTTTCTCCAGAAATAACACCTATGGCCTGTGTTCTGTGTTGCAGGTCATCTCCATTTAAATGAAATAGCAGTAGTAAAAGACACAGTCCACAGACAAGAAAGGGACCATGTCTGGAAAAAATAGACTTTTTTTTCTATAAATCCCTTTCAAGAATGTCCTAACTTGACTAAGGTCTACCCTTCTATCTGAAAGCCTGAATGTCCCATCTGCCCTTGTATGTGTATGTGTATGTATGTATATATATATATATATATATATATATATATATATATATACACACAGTACAGACCAAAATTTTGGACACACCTTCTCATTCAAAGAGTTTTCTTTATTTTCATGACTATGAAAATTGTAGATTCACACTGAAGGCATCAAAACTATGAATTAACACTTGTGGAATTCTATACATAACAAACAAGTGTGAAACAACTGAAAATATGTCATATTCTAGGTTCTTCAAAGTAGCCACCTTTTGCTTTGATTACTGCTTTGCCCACTCTTGGCATTCTCTTGATGAGCTTAAAGAGGTAGTCCCCTGAAATGGTTTTCACTTCACAGGTGTGCCCTGTCAGGTTTAATAAGTGGGATTTCTTGCCTTATAAATGGGGTTGGGACCATCAGTTGCGTTGAGGAGAAGTCAGGTGGATACACAGCTGATAGTCCTACTGAATAGACTGTTAGCTGCTTTTTTCTTGCCATAATACAAATTCTAACAGTCTATTCAGTAGGACTATCAGCTGTGTATCCACCTGACTTCTCCTTAACGCAACTGATGGTCCCAACCCCATTTATAAGGCAAGAAATCCCACTTATTAAACCTGACAGGGCACACCTGTGAAGTGAAAACCATTTCAGGGGACTACCTCTTGAAGCTCATCAAGAGAATGCCAAGAGTGTGCAAAGCAGTAATCAAAGCAAAAGGTGGCTACTTTGAAGAACCTAGAATATGACATATTTTCAGTTGTTTCACACTTGTTTGTTATGTATATAATTCCACATGTGTTAATTCATAGTTTTGATGCCTTCATAGTCATGAAAATAAAGAAAACTCTTTGAATGAGAAGGTGTGTCCAAACTTTTGGGCTGTACTGTGTGTGTGTGTGTGTATATATATATATATATATATATATATATATATATATACACAGCTGCAAGAAAAAGTATGTGAACCCTTTGGAATGATATGGATTTCTGCACAAATTGTTCATAAAATGTTATCTGATCTTCATCTAAGTCACAACAATAGACAATCACAGTCTGCTTAAACTAATAACACACAAAGAATTAAATGTCACCATGTTTTTATTGAACACACCATGTAAACATTCACAGTGCAGGTGGAAAAAGTATGTGAATCCTTGGATTTAATAACTGGCTGAACCTCTTTCGGCAGCAATAACTTCAACCAAACGTTTCCTGTAGTTGCAGACCAGACGTGCACAACGGTCAGGAGTAATTCTTGACCATTCCTCTTTACAGAACTGTTTCAGTTCAGCAATATTCTTGGGATGTCTGGTGTGAATCGCTTTCTTGAGGTCATGCCACAGCATCTCAATCGGGTTGAGGTCAGGACTCTGACTGGGCCACTCCAGAAGGCGTATTTTCTTCTGTTTAAGCCATTCTGTTGATTTACTTCTATGCTTTGTGTCATTGTCCTGTTGCAACACCCATCTTCTGTTGAGCTTCAGCTGGTGGACAGATGGCCTTAGGTTCTCCTGCAAAATGTCTTGATAAACTTGGGAATTCATTTTTCCTTCGATGATAGCAATCCGTCCAGGCCCTGACACAGCAAAGCAGCCCCGAACCATGATGCCCCCACCACCATACTTCACAGTTGGGATGAGGTTTTGATGTTGGTGTGCTGTGCCTCTTTTTCTCCACACATAGTGTTGTGTGTTTCTTCCAAACAACTCAACTTTGGTTTCATCTGTCCACAGAATATTTTGCCAGTACTGCTGTGGAACATCCAGGTGCTCTTGTGCAAACTGTAAACGTTCAGCAATGGTTTTTTTGGACAGCAGTGGCTTCCTCTGTGGTATCCTCCCATACAATCCATTCTTGTTTAGTGTTTTACGTATCGTAGATTGGCTAACAGGGATGTTAGCATATGCCAGAGACTTTTGTAAGTCTTTAGCTGACACTCTAGGATTCTTCTTCACCTCATTGAGCAGTCTGCGCTGTGCTCTTGCAGTCATCTTTACAGGACGGCCAATCCTAGGGAGAGTAGCAGCAGTGCTGAACTTTCTCCATTCATAGACCATTTGTCTTACTGTGGACTGATGCACAGCAAGGCTTTTGGAGATACTTTTAAAACCCTTTCCAGCTTTATGCAAGTCAACAATTCTTAATCGTAGGTCTTCTGAGAGCTCTTTTGTGCGAGGCATCATTCACATCAGGCAATGCTTCTTGTGAAAAGCAAACCCAGAACTGGTGTGTGTTTTTTATAGGGCAGGGCAGCTGTAACCAACACCTCCAATCTCATCTCATTGATTGAACTCCAGTTGGCTGACACCTCACTCCAATTAGCTCTTGGAGATGTCATTAGTCTAGGGGTTCACATACTTTTTCCACCTGCACTGTGAATGTTTACATGGTGTGTTCAATAAAAACATGGTAACATTTAATTCTTTGTGTGTTATTAGTTTAAGCAGACTGTGATTGTCTATTGTTGTGACTTAGATGAAGATCAGATCACATTTTATGAACAATTTGTGCAGAAATCCATATCATTCCAAACGGTTCACATACTTTTTCTTGCAACTGTGTGTGTATATATATATATATATATATATATATACACACAAACATTATATATACACATTGTCTTACTGCTTGATAATGTATTGTGCCCAAAACAGGATGTGACCATTGGCCCCCATCAGATGCTCTAACGTTCAGCATTATCACAATTTTCTTGTGCAGTAGAGCATTAGGTTCTTCTGCTTCAAAGTCAGTCCCGTTCATCATATCCAGTTTCATCTCACAGGACATGATCCAGTCCCATCACTGGTACTTCTATTCCTCTACAACTGATGGCCTATCCTCAGAATAGTCCACCATTATCTGATCAGCACGGTCCAACACCCAGCACCCCTGCTGATCAGCTGTTCTGCAGAAGCTCTGGCACTGGAATTACACAGCTCTGTCTTCTGTGCAGTGGACAGAGCTGGTTACTCCAGCGAGAATGGGAGCAGTGCTGCAGTAACAAGCTCTTTCCACCTCACAACGGACGGAGCTGTATAGTTCGGGCACCAGAGCTACTGCAGAGTAACTAACCAACAGGAGTGTGGGGTATTGGCCCCTGTCATTGAGGACAGGCCATCACTTCTAAAAGAGTGGACAACCTCTATAGAGTTTATACTGATATAGCTGGGGTAGGCTGGTCAGGCATGTGGCCTAGTGCTGGGTACCAGAGGGGGGCATATTCTGTCTTAACAATACTATGATTCTGGCTCATGCGACGAAAAATATTGACAAGGTTAAGTAAAATCTATTGTATCTATCTATCTCTATCTATTTTATCTATCATCTATCAAATATAAATCAGCTTTATTCTATCTATCTACCGTCAAAGTATGACCAGATGACCAGTCTACTGCCAAACATTTTAATTTTACATTGATCAATGTAGGGGCGATAGAAACTGAACGGCAGTCACGCCTTGGACTAAGTAAGAAGATATTTCATTGTCTTTTGAATTCATTCCTTCAGTTCCTGCCAAGTTGATCTTGAAAAAGACGGACAAAAAAACACGTCGCTCCAAACTAAACCCAATAGTCCTGACCTGCAGAAATAAATTTTTTATGCTACAAGCAAGATCGTACGCCCATTGTGTTGATAATAAAGAGCAGGGGGTGATGCAGTAGATGCAGAATTTGGGAACTAGAAGTGTATGATGTAAACCCAATAAGCTGAAGGGTACCATTCTTTTACATTGTGTTGTCATCTCAGTAATAACTTTTCGCAGGAAATTATAAAGGGTTGTCTTAAGATGACGACTGCTTTTCTAAAAGAAGCCGACGCGGAGATCAACTGTTGTGGCCAGGGATAGCCACGGCAAACCATGCATTTCATTACATGCTGCCATTTAAAAGAAAGGCTATCAAGGCATGGACATGAAAGCCCACCAGAAAGGGAGCCGCTCTTAATACGGTTGTCCAGGATTTTGATAATGATGGTCTACCCTCAGGACAGACCACCAATACCAGATCAGCTGGGGTCCGTTACCTACCCCGTCAATCAGCTGTTTAGCTGTAGCCATGGCACTGGAACTACACAGCTCAGTCCATTTTGTTGTGGACTGAGCTGGTATCTGCAGTACTGGTCCCACTGACTTCAGTAGAAGTAGGGCTGCAGATACCAGTATAATGGATAGAGCTGTGGAGATCCAGCTCTGTCTTCCACCATCGGAGCTACAATAAAACAGATGATCAGCAGGGTTTCTCACTCTCGCTGATTGGATATTGATGACATATCCCAAAGTTAGGACATCAATATCAAAATCCTGAGCAACCCCTTGGAGGATTAGCTCTAAATCCCGGCAAATGGAATGAAAAGGGTGCATTCAGATGGGCTAAAAAAAATCTGCCGTGGATCTTGCTACAAATCCAAAGCAGCATCCATCCTGGAGGACTTTGTGCATCAATGTATTTCATGGTCATATGTTCATTTCTTTGGTGCTGACTAGTAGATTTGCAGGGGAAATGCATTGTCAGTCTCTGAGTTTGATATCTGGTCATCAAGGGTCAGGTAGGTCTGAGGGAACAACGGCTCCAATGTCACAATTTTATCTTTATGGGCAGCACAAAAAAATTCAATGGCAAAAGCTTAGCTCATGCATTTCTGGTCAAACCCTTAATCACAGCAAGCAGATGTAGCAGGATGCATGCCTCTGGACTATCCTGCTGCAAAAAGGAATGTAATCCCAACCGCCTTAAAGTAAAAATTAACCTTTTAACACTGTGACAGGTGTTGTCCAAGTTATGAAAAAATATATAGCACTGTAAATCTGATGGTCAGTAATATATACCGTACATAAGATAAGCAAGTTTAAGGCAAAAAAAAATTCTAAAAATTTCCCTGGTTCTCTTTTGGCCCTTTGTTTACCTGCAATAACAACAATCTCATGAATATTTGTGGCCCCCCCCCCCCCCCCTTACATTTGATTAGAGAGGAACATTAGTTAAGTCCAATATTTATTCTCTAAAACAATCTATAACATAGCTGCAAATCTTTCACATAGACATAGTGTTAAATAATATTCTGCTGCCTGCAGCCACCACTAAGGGGCGCTTACTGCACATTGGTTATACATTGAACACAATAATAACATATTATGCAGTTAGCGCCCTCTAGTGGCGGCTGTAGGTAACCACAGTTTTATCATTTAGCCCTAACACAGGGGATTTGGTGCTCTGTATCAGAAATATAGAGCATTGAGTGCTATAAATATATGTCAAGTCATTAATCGGCACTAAATTATGGATCTATTCTCCTATCCCTCCACAGTCATTTTAAGCAAAGGGGAAGATTGAAAAAAATAGGGATTGAAAATAGCTTCTCAAAGCTATATTAAATTACAAAAAAATAAAAATAACACCGGCAGCCAACCTTACTGCATCATATAAGTCAGATGATGATGTTCTGGGAGCATTTTGACTCCTCCAGCTTAATTGTAATCTGTGACCCGTACCCTGTGATTACATCCCAGCGCAAGACTCACGGGCAGAGTTACCATCACCCTACAGACCTGCTCTGTTGGAAGGGCTGAATTTTCTGGGCCTAGAATGCTATTTTATACAATGAATTAATAATCAGTATGTTACTGAAATGAAAGGAAAAAATTGAGCCATCTACCAATAACCATAAATAATGTGTTCTCTATATTGTACAGCTTATTATAATTACAGGGATACCAAATATTATCAATAGGTAAATATACGGTGGTGCCTGCGCTAACGCTATTAGATTTTCTCTATATGCACTCAGGCAGACAGAGCCGCTGCTTGGTACCTGGATGGATTACGGCTGCTCCGATCCAAAATGGTAAGTATAAAGAAGGAAATGAACAAACTAATGTTCGGTACCAGCGCTGGGGATGTAATAGATTGTATTAGTTTGGTAATTACCTTGTTCCGGCAGGACCTGGGGTATGGTCAAATGAGGTATGCACCGACTGTCCGGTTTGGCAGTAGTTTCGAAGCCTGTGGGCTTCTTCGTCAGGGATCGAAGGCTGGCGTAGGCTTCGAAACGCGTAGGATCGCTTTTTGGTCTCTGGATTACTCCGTAGGTCAGTCGTGACGTCACGCCGCACGCTCCGGAACCCTGTACCAACACAGCTCCCTCGCGCGCACGCCAGCCACCGGCCGGGGCGGCATACGCGCTCTGAGGTTGAGCAAGAAGCAACAAGCAAGTAAGAAGCACTGCAGGATTATTTCATCCTACTGCCAGACCGGAAGTCCGGTGCATACCTCATTTGACCATACCCCAGGTCCTGCCGGAACAAGGTAATTACCAAACTAATACAATCTATTACATCCCCACCGCTGGTATCGAACATTAGTTTGTTCATTTCCTTCTTTATGGATACCAAATATTGTTTTGTGATATTTTATACTAGGGATGTTATTAAAACTTTTATATATTTTTTTTAAGTAACAGTTATGTAGTAGAAAATTATAACTTTAACCATAAAAGAAAAAAAGCTGGAGAGTAAAAATTCTATTTCTCTGCCATAATTCTTACTATAAAGGTTATTTTCCAGGCATCAGTGAAATTTGAACTCCAGACCATCTGTACAGAACACCTGCTTTACCCACTCCTTTAGAGAAAAGCTCTGCTGTGAAGATGGGATTTTTTTTTATACCTTTTTTATTTTTATAGTTTTTACCTTTTAGACCTTTTTATAGTCATATGTGCCCGCATTGCTGAGAAAAATGATGTTTTAATGCAAATCAGCCTCTAGGAGCAACAGGGACGTTGCCATTACACCTAGAGGCTCTTCTCTCTCTGCAACTGCTGCATCCTCTGCACTTTGATTGACAGGGCCAGGCATGATGATGCGTTCACTGCCTCGTCCTATCAATCTAAGTGCGCGGCATTTGGTGAGAGAGCAGAGCCTCTAGGTGTAACGGCAACGCCCTCGTTGCTCCTAGAGGCTTATTTGTATATATTAAAACCTCATTTTTCTTAGCATTGCAGGCACATAAACATTGGACCAACACAGACGTCTTCAGCTGCCAAGCGCACATGTAACAGGTCAGTCAGTGTCATAGGTACAAAACTGCTGACAGGTGCCCTTTAAATATCGCAAAACAGTATTTGATAGTCATAATAGCCCATACAATATAGTGAACATATTGTATATATATACACACAGTATATATGTGTATGTATATATATATATATATATATATATATATAATATATCTGAAACACAGTGCTAAAGTTAAATGTTATCTCAACTAGAATAAAAAGCTGAAATATTGCAAAATGCCAAACAAACCTTGGCGGCCACCAGTGTGTCATGCTGTTTTTGAAAGCCATAAAATGTAGAAACTGTAGGTTCCAGGAATTAATGTCTGGAGTAAATAATTTCCAAGGTACGCTTCGTTAATCCCAGCTTAACGATTGGACATAGATATGTTGCATAGGGGAGGGACTTGGAGGAAGTCAGAAATGGCTTTCAAAGGATATGGATGAGCTGCCAAGGGCTCGGGCAGCTGTAGTAAAAAAGATGATTATTTTCACTACTGCTTCCTATTGAAGTGTAGTTTTGACTTAATTAACAAGTCAGCACAATGTACAGAATTAGGGTTATTTAGAATGAAACTGCATTCCTGTCGTTTTTTCTAAAATGCAAGAAAGCTGCATTTTATCAGTGCTATGAAGTTTCGTTGTGAGGCAATTTGAAAGGCTTAGTGGGCATTGGATGAAGCTAACATCATGTTCATCAACGTCATAGGCCTGGTCTAGAAGCTCAGCTTGGGGCACCCCATCAATCCCCATCTTCCCCAACCCATGCACTGCTTGTCCTAATGGCAGCGGCTATCTGTAATTTTCACATGCATTGCTGGATCTCTTAAGTGACCTGTCAATGCAGGGGCTAATGCTAAAGTCAGGGGCACAAGCTTGAAGACACATGTTTTGACACCTTTGTGCCCTCACAAGGTAATAATATCCCCTTTGTGCCCCCATAAAGTGATAGTTGCCCCCCCCTCCCTTTGAGACCTTCACAAGCAGTTGTCCACATCTCTGCCCCAACAAAATAATACCTCTTTATGCCCCCAAAGTAATTAGTCCTTTTTAGTATTCCCAAGGTAACAATGTTCCTTTGTATCACAGATCTATACCCCAATTTGTACTCTCACAAAGTAAAGTATTAGATTGAGGACAGGACAGGTCTCACTCACCTGAAGCCTCCATGGAGAAGCTACAGGCATGTTGTTTGTGTCAGCAAGAGTTACGCTTGGACAGAACAGTAGGCCACAGCAGCAGCAACGGCATCTGCATAGGACCTTCTCATTACATTGGCCCAGGGGTGAGTTCTACATCTACATCGAACGTATTTGATGCATTGTCGGGAGTCGGGACCTATTTCACTCACCAAACACAAGGGGCCACAAGTAGGGGATCTGTCCATCTGGAAGGCAGGAGGTGGAGGTAGGCTCTAAGTTGACATGCTTACAAACATGAAATGGGAAGACACCGAGCAGGAAAGACTGTTTTCAGCATGGCAGTGGGGGGTGCCTGGCCTAAGTAAATACGTTGGAGCAGTTGGCAGACCAATCCATATTTAGCCTACCTTCCTGCAACTGCGTGACCACTCGTGTTTTTTTATATCAGCACAATGCCTCTTGGCCCCGTGCTTAGTGGCCCTGATGCATCTGTGACTGTTGCCATCCTATAGCTATGCCACTGTTGAACATATTACACTTGACAATATGTACTCGATAACTTTGCTGTTGACTTTGGGTTCCATGGGCAGGTACTAGAGGACAATATTTTTCTACATACATTCATTTCTACAGACTGCTATTAACATTAACCTCTATGAAAGTATTGCATTATTATAGCAACCTATAAAAAAAATTCACAAAAACAGCCGTCCTAGCCTCAGATTCAAACGAACTTGGTAAGTGCCATGTAATAATTAAGGCCTCTTTCCCACATCGGTGGATGTATGCTGTCCATGGTCTCCACAGACCGCTCATGTATCCATTGACTTTAATCTGTGTATTCACACATTAGTGATTTTCAACGGACTATGGGTCTCTGGGGACACCACGGAAGCGTGGCCTATTTTTGTGATTTCAGATCCCTCAAGCAAATTATAGTCTTTGGGTCTGTGAAAACCGTAGACACCACAATACAGATGTCATCCATGTTTGGTCTGTAGTTTTCAGTGAAAACTCCCTGCCGATCTGATATTGATGACCTATCCTGAGATAAGTCATCAATATAAAAAAATCTGACAGCTCCTTTAAACCTGCTTGCTCAAATTTTAAGTTTCACTGAGAATATGCGCTGGAAATGAATTTTCAGCCTAGCGGTGTCCGTAGAATACGGATGACACACTGAGAGCAAAAAACAAACACATGGACGGACTATCTTGTCACAGAAAAAACTAGTAGTTCCGCGCAGTCTCTACTTAGTTAGTCAGTCATTGCATGTGATGTGCAATCTCACAGAAATCCTTCCTCATATACGTCTGTAAGTTTGCGCAGTTTATCTTTAGCCAGGGCCGTCTTTTCGAATGGGCACGCTGGGCAGTTGCCCGGGGGCCCCACTTGCCTGGGGGCCCGCCTGCCCAGTGAACCCACCAGCCCACCCCCCAGTTGAATACTAATGAGCGCTTCCATTATGGAAGCGCTCATTAGAACCGAGAGACCAGGAAGTGGTGAACGCTCTGTACTCACCACTTCCTGGTCCTCGGCTGTCGGCTGTGCAGGGCTGCGCACAGCGTGAGGGCGCTCTGTGACCTCACGCTGTGCGCGCCAGTTCAGAGCACAGAGTCGACTGAGGAGAGGCAGGCGGCGTCCAGGAGCAGGAGAGGTAAGTGATTTTTTATTTTATAAGAAAATGTGGCTGCTGGGGGCATAAGGGGGCTAATGGAGAGGCATATGGGGGCTAATGGAGAGGCATATGGGGGGCTAATGGAGAGGCATATGGGGGGCTAATGGAGAGAGGCATATGGGGGGCTAATGGAGAGAGGCATATGGGGGGCTAATGGAGAGGCATATGGGGGCTAATGGAGAGGCATATGGGGGCTAATGGAGAGGCATATGGGGGCTAATGGAGAGGCATATGGGGGCTAATGGAGAGGCATATGGGGGGCTAATGGAGAGGCATATGGGGGGCTAATGGAGAGAGGCATATGGGGGGCTAATGGAGAGAGGCATATGGGGGCTAATGGAGAGGCATATGGGGGCTAATGGAGAGGCATATGGGAGCTAATGATGAGGCATATGGGGGGCTAATGGAGAGGCATATGGGGGCTAATGGAGAGGCATATGGGGGCTAATGAGGCATATGGGGGCTAATGGAGAGGCATATGGGGGCTAATGAGGCATATGGGGGCTAATGGAGAGGCATATGGGGGCTAATGGAGAGGCATATGGGGGCTAATGAGGCATATGGGGGCTAATGGAGAGGCATATGGGGGCTAATGAGGCATATGGGGGCTAATGGAGAGGCATATGGGGGCTAATGGAGAGGCATATGGGGGCTAATGGAGAGGCATATGGGGGCTAATGAGGCATATGGGGGCTAATGGAGAGGCATATGGGGGCTAATGAGGCATATGGGGGCTAATGGAGAGGCATATGGGGGCTAATGGAGAGGCATATGGGGGCTAATGGAGAGGCATATGGGGGCTAATGAGGCATATGGGGGCTAATGGAGAGGCATATGGGGGCTAATGAGGCATATGGGGGCTAATGGAGAGGCATATGGGGGCTAATGGAGAGGCATATGGGGGCTAATGGAGAGGCATATGGGGGCTAATGAGGCATATGGGGGCTAATGGAGAGGCATATGGGGGCTAATGAGGCATATGGGGGCTAATGGAGAGGCATATGGGGGCTAATGGAGAGGCATATGGGGGCTAATGGAGAGGCATATGGGGCTAATGGAGAGGCATATGGGGGCTAATGGAGAGGCATATGGGGGCTAATGGAGAGGCATATGGGGGCTAATGGAGAGGCATATGGGGGCTAATGGAGAGGCATATGGGGGCTAATGAGGCATATGGGGGCTAATGGAGAGGCATATGGGGGCTAATGGAGAGGCATATGGGGGCTAATGAGGCATATGGGGGCTAATGGAGAGGCATATGGGGGCTAATGGAGAGGCATATGGGGGCTAATGGAGAGGCATATGGGGGCTAATGATGAGAGGCAGCATATGGGGGCTAATGATGAGAGGCAGCATATGGGGGCTAATGATGAGAGGCAGCATATGGGGGCTAATGAGAGGCATAATAACACTGTCATCCACAGATGCCCCCATAACAGTGTGTCTTCCACAGATCCACCATAACAGTGCGCCTGCGCACTGACGAGAGACAGAAAGAAGGGGAAAGAATCCGCGGAAGCAAGCAGAGGACGGCACAGCAGACGATTGAACAGCTTCTTTTGTAAGTAAATAGTTTTATTATAAATGTATCCCTGCATACCGCAATTCTCTCATATTTTGTAATCTTATTTATATATACTTATTTTGTTTTTGCCCCCCCATTTTTGACTGTGGTATCTTTGTGCCCCCCCTATATATTATTCCTATATTAAACACTGATTTTGTTGAAAGTACCAATAAATATCGCCTTATTGATAATTTGCATTTTTATTCTAGTGCGTGATTGTGTAGACAGGGCCCCAGTGCACTGTATTGCCCGGGGGCCTATAATGCTCTTAAGATGGCACTGTCTTTAGCCCTCGGGGTACTTCAGATCCAAATGTTATAGCCTTTCCTCAATGCCGAGCGATCCTCTAGGTGTTCAATACTTTTCTTCACTTCAGCAAGAGGTCAAGATTTAAGACTTGCTTCAGTCACATAAAATTTCATAAAAACTCATAGCCCGACCCAGGTTTCGCACCGCTTCATCAGGGGACGATCTTGTCACGGATGTCATCATGGACATGTGAAAGCCAAAGGCCAAAAAGCCTTGTTCACGTTTCATTGGATTACGGATGTGTGCTGTTTGCGCTCTCCATGGACAGCACACGTACCCATTGATTTTAATGTGTTTGTTCGCTTCTTTGGTTCATGATGTGGATCAAATGCGTCCATTGAAGTCTATGGGTGCGTGAAAAACTATTGATACAACACAGGTGGCCTTTCTGTTCTGTCAGTGGTTTTTCACAGACCATCGGTAGGAGATGTTCTGGAAATAAATTTTCGGTTGAGCCGTTTCTATGGAATACGGGTGACAATTGGAGGGCAAAAAACTGGCACATGGATTCTTCATGGATGAAACACAGACATCAAACAGATACGGAAATGTGCATGAGACCTAGAGTTGTCGGAGATTAGAAAATCTGGTCTACTTCTTTATTTCCCCAAAACAGTGCCACTCCTATCCATTGGCTGTGTATGGTTTGGCACCTCAGTCCCATTCACTGTAATGTTGATGAGATACAATACCAGACTTGTGTCACGGGAAGTACGGGGAAGGAAAGACAACCAAAGGGAACCACAACTAAACAACAACAGACTAGGCCCCAAACCTAGGGAACGAAGAGGTCACCTCCTAGCAATCCCTGATACTCTCCCTAAACTGCTAACAACATGTGCAAATCTCAAAGGTAGAAATGCACATGCACAGGAACCTGAGACTGCTGCAACACTGCACCAAAACCTCAGCTTAGGGAACAGGGAAAGAGGCAACTGATTCCTTCCAAACTGAAGGAGCTAGTGTCTCCCTGAGGCCTAGTCAGGACAGACACACCAAGAAAAGGGATAAGGACTTAGCTTGAGATGTAACTGGAACAGGAGAACCACCACACAAGCAGAGCACTCCACAGAAGAGCTATCAGCCGCAGGGAAACAAGTGAGAGGCGGAACATATAAAGAGCCACCTGGTTGATAATGAGCAGCATCTGCGAAGGGGTGGAACCTGTCAGCAACAATGAAAATGAGAGTCAGACTCCTGAGTCTTCCGTCTATCTGAACTTCTAAGATCTTTCCCAGGGCTGGCGGTGAGAACTTGGAAATCAATGCACTGTCTCAGACATTTCTAACTAACCCCTAAAAGCTATCTAAAACCATATATATTTTTGAACGAGAAATATGTGTATATGTGACATAATATTACCAGAATATCCGCTTTTTCATGTCTAATCAGAGCAACTTGCATTTGTATGACGGGACGAAAGCTTTAGATAATTGTCGTTTGCATAAGCCAAACTATAGTCTGTATATGGGGAACTTGACTGTCCTTCAATGTGTGCCTTTGGGCAAAGGAAGGGTTGGGTATGTTGACTGTTAAAGGGGTTGTCCACTTTTTTATATTGATAACCTACCCTCGGGCTAGGTTATCAATATCAGATCGCCGGGGCCTGACTCTCATACGAGTGCTGCAGTCTCTGCAAACAGCTGTTTGTGGGGGTGCCAGGAGTCGCACCCTGCCGATCTGATATTGATGACCATCTGAAGCTCGCTTTGCTCAACACTATTGATGTTGAGTAAAGCGAGCTTCGGATGCTTCATCCGAAGTCGCTTTGTTCAAAACTTCAGAATAATACTGTACGGAGATTCATCTCCTCTCCGTACAGTATTAGAATGTATGGGCTCCGATGAGCAGAAGTTAGTTATTTACATAGTTGCGCGTGACTTCGTTGAATAACTTCAGTAGTTGATTTTTAAAGTGGAAAACCCTTTTAAACTTGAAACCAAACTCGGCTACGGTTCCGAGGTACTAGTTGCAACCAAAGCAGAGTTCAGTTTCAAGTTTTAAAGTGGTTTTCCACTTTAAAAATCAACTACTGAAGTTATTCAACAAAGTCATGCGCGACTGCGAAAAACTAAATATACCTCATCGGAGCCCATACATTCTAATACTGTACGGAGATGAATCTCCGTACAGTATTATTCCGAAGTTTTAAGCGAATTGACTCCGGACGAAGCATCTGAAGCTCGCTTCGCTCAACACTAGTCATCAATATAAAAAATTCAGACAACCACTTTAACCTGCTAGCTCGAATTCAAGATGAGCGCGGACAGGAGTGCCTGCAACTACTGATCGCCTTGTGAAATAAGTCCACACAGGACGTAAAATGAAGCAGAAAGATCCACCATGGGCTGTGTTGAGGATCTGCGGCAAAACCTGTAACAAAATCTGCAGATTTCCGGTGGATTTGTTGTGGATCTTCCTGTGCATGTCCGTTTCCATGCCGATTCTGTAATGATTTTTGTGCAGCATGTGAATGAGATTTTGGCAAAGCTCTTTACTTAAATGCTGCAGATTTTCCTCCTGCAGAGGGAAATCCGCAGTGTGTAGAATTCTGCCTCATGTGGACGTAGCCTAGAACTGGGTTGACGTATCTCTCGCCACGAAGAATGCAATGTTGCATTGCATTTGATGATTGTCAATGGGGTCGCGGCGGTAGCAAAGGACTCTGACGCTGTTGGATTTTTGGTCTCACACGACTTTGCCATCATAGGCCATAGTGCAAATTGCGTGTGTCTGCGACTTTGCCCCAGGTTGCGTGACTTTTCTGAGACATTCTGCTCCGTGACCCGGCTCTGTGTAGCCCTGCCTTACACCCCATGCACACGACCGTATCGGATTGTGTCCGTTTTGCAGTCCACCAAATACTGATGTAATCTTTTTTTACCCCTTCACTTCAATGGGTCTGTCACTTTGCGGACATATTCTGTCTCTTTGCGGAATGGACACGCAGAAGCAGAAAGCACATGGATCATCTGTATGGCCATTCTGCAAAAAGATATACTGGGTCCACAAATAAGATGCGGACAGCACACAGACACATACGTATTTTTTGGATCAGCGATTTGCAGACTTGCAAAACAGATAGTCGTGTGCACGAGGCCTAAGGCTTTGCATAAATGCATTGAAATAAAAAAGGGTGTCATTAAAGGCGGCCACAGATATTAGACTGTTGCTCACTGAACCCAACCAAAATTGGCTATATTGTGGCAGTAACTGGAATAATAATCATAAGGCCGCATGCGTTCAGGGTGAGTTCAGTGAAACTCGCACCATTTTGCAAGCAAGTTCAGTCAGTTTTGTCTGCGATTGCATTCCGTTTTTTCCGCGCGGGTGCAATGCGTTTTATTGCGCGTGATAAAAAAACTGAAGGTTTACAAACAACATCTCTTAACAACCATCCACACTTGCTTGCGGATACAATACATTTTTTACTGAAGCCCCATTCACTTCTATGGGGCCAGGGCTGTGTGAAAAAAACGGAGAATGTAGAACAAGCTGCGTTTTTCACGCAACGCAGAACTGATGCATGAAAAAAATGCATATGTACGCAGACCCATTAAAATGATGAACGTTCACGTCATCCACGCATTGCACCCGCGTGGAAAACTCGCTCGTGTGAAAGAGGCCTAAGTAAATGGAAAAACTGTCGGACTGAGTGCAAAGGAGCATAAAGAGTTAACTGACAGAGGACGCTGCTGTTGTGTAGGGGAATAGAGTTCAATAGCTGCCCTGCTGGGAAAGGTATGATGTAAATGAATTGAGGGTAGAAGCTGCTGGTAGTAGTAGTAGTGGTGGTGGTAATATGGTTAGGGGGATCCGAGAACCACAGAGGATCGTTAATGAAAAGAGAATTGAATGCTGCACACAGACATCATCCTTCAGTGGTGCGTAACACAGCAATGAGAAGCCTGGAGAACCTATAGAAGAGGATATAAGACACACATGCAGTACTTGTACAGTGCCAGGAATAGGACTAGAATCTCTTAACCCCTTAGGGACCGGGCTCATTTTCACCTTAAGGACCAGGCCATTTTTTGCAAATCTGACCAGTGTCACTTTAAGTGCTGATAACTTTAAAACGCTTTGACTTATCCAGGCCATTCTGAGATTGTTTTTTCGTCACATATTGTACTTCATGACACTGGTAAAATGGAGTAAAAAAAAAAAATTCATTTTTATTTATAAAAAAATACCAAATTTACCAAAAACTTTTGCAAATGTTTAAGTTTCAATTTCTCTACTTCTATAATACATAGTAATACCTACAAAAATAGTTATTACTTTAAATTCCCCATGTCTACTTCATGTTTGGATCATTTTTGGGAATGAAATTGTATTTTTTGGGGATGTTGCAAGGCTTAGAAGTTTAGAAGCAAATCTTGAAATTTTTCCGAAATTTTTAAAAACCCACTTTTTAAGGACCAGTTTAGGTCTGAAGTCACTTTGTGAGGCTTACATAATAGAAACTACCCAAAAATGAAACTACACCCCTCAAGGTATTCAATACTGATTTTACAAACTTTGTTAACCCTTTAGGTGTTCCACAAGAATTAATGGAAAATAGAGATACAATTTCAAAATGTCACTTTTATTGGCAGATTTTCCATTTTAATAATTTTTTCCAGTTACAAAGCAAGGGTTAACAGCCAAACAAAACTCAATATTTATTGCCCTGATTCTGTAGTTTACAGAAACCACCCCATATGTGGTTGTAAACTGCTGTACGGGCACACGGCAGGGCGCAGAAGGAAAGGAATGCCATACGGTTTTTGGAAGCCAGATTTTGCTGGACTGGTTTTTTGACACCATGTCCCATTTGAAGCCCCCCTGATGCACCCCTAGAGTAGAAACTCCAAAAATTTGACCCCATTTTAGAAACTACGGGATAGGGAGGCAGTTTTGTTGGTACTAGTTTAGAGTACATATGATTTTTGGTTGCTCTATATTACACTTTTTGTGGGGCAAAGTAACAAGAAATAGCTGTTTTGGCACGTTTTTATTTTTTGTTATTTACAACATTCATCTGTCAAGTTAGATCATGTGGTATTTTTATAGAGCAGGTTGTCACAGACGCGGCAATACCTAATATGTATACTTATTTTTTTTAATTATGTAAGTTTTACACAATGATTTCATTTTTGAAACAAATAAAATCATGTTTTAGTGTTTCCATACTCTGAGAGCCATAGTTTTTTTTTGTTTTTGGGCGATTATCTTAGGTGGGGTATAATTTTTGCGGGATGAGATGACTGTTTGATTGGCACTATTTCGGGGTGCGTATGACTTTTTGATCGCTTGCTATTACACTTTTTGTGAAGTAAGGTGACAAAAATGGCTTTTTTTAAACAGTTCTTTTTTCTTTTTTTACAGTGTTCACCTGAGGGGTTAGGTCATATGATATTTTTATAGAGCAGGTTATTACGGACGCGGCGATACCTAATATGTATACTTTTTTTTTATTTACTTAAGTTTTACACAATAACAGCTTTTTTAAAACAAAAATTTTTACACAATAGCAGCTTTTTTAAAACAAAAAAAATGATGTTTTAGTGTCTCCATATTCTGAGCCACAGTTTTTTTATTTTGTGGTCGATTGTCTTAGTTAGGGGCTCATTTTTTGCGGGATGAGGTGACTGTTAGATTGGTACTATTTTGGTGGTACATATGCCTTTTTGATCGCTTGCTGTTGTACTTTTTGTGATGTAAGGTGACAAAAAAAATTATTTTTTACTTGAAACTTAAAATTTTTTAGGGGGAAAACTTTTTTTTGCAATTTTTTTTTTTTTTCCCCACTTTGTGACTTGAACTTTTGAGGGTCTAATCCCCTTTACAATGTATTACAATACTTCTGTATTGGAATGCATTGTCTGTATGAGTAATACTGTGTGTATTACTTATACAGCTTCCTGCCTGTGAGATCCAGGGGGCTGGATCTTACAGGCTCTTCACCGGAAGGCAGCGCCGATGCCTAAGGAAGGCATCGCGCTGCCTTCCATGCCATCGGGTCCCCATTACAGCCACACGGGGACCCGATGGCACCTCCGATCGCCGCCGCAACCACCCGTAAACGCCGCAAACCGCGCATTGTCCCAGGGTGCCTGCTCAATGATTTGAGAAGGCACCTTGTTCCGATCACATGACGTACCGGTACTTCATGTGTTCTTAAGTACCAGGACATCATGCCGTATCGGTACGTCATGTGTCAGCAAGAGGTTAAAAGGGTTGTCTAGGTTCAGAGCTGAACCCGGACATACCTCCATTTTCACCCAGGCAGTCCCCCTGACTTGAGCATCGGAGCAGTTCATGCTCCGATGCTCTCCTTTGCCCTGCGCTAAATCGCACAGGGCAAAGGCATTTTCAGGAGTTCCGGTGACGAACCAAGCTCTCTATGGGGCTGCCAGGAAACCCGGTGACGTCACCGGCACTGATGGGCGGGCTTTAGCGCTGCCCTAGCCAGTAAAACGGCTAGGGCAGCGCTAAAGCACGCCCATCAGAGCCGTTGACGTCACCGAACACCCGGCAGTGTGTGATTGTAAACAAAAGAGCCCTTGCCCAGACACTAAAACCATTGTAAGTCAATTGGCGCTGGATACGTTTTATTTCATCTCTGATCCGTCTTGATCAGTATCTCATGACACACTCAAAAACGCAGCTTGCAGCACTTTTGTGTCCGGCATGGGAACACAACGACATGGAACGGAATGCATTCTGGTGCACTCTGTTCCGTTCAGTTCAGTTTGGTCCCTATTGACAATGAATAAGGACAAAACTGATGCATTTTCCTCCGGTTTTGAGATCCTATGACAGATCTCGATACCGGAAAAGAAAACGCTGATGTGAAAGTAGTATAAGGTGAAGTTTATAAGATATACTTTGTATCATTCAATTTGTAGCATTGTATTCAATGGATTATCACTGCTGTGCAGTATCTGAATGTCCTGCTCCTTCTTGATGTATCACAACAGAGTGGACAATACTTCTGTTTGAATTCACTCACCACAGATGTCATTGTCTTCAAATGGGCAGTCGCCTGTATGTGAATACAGTAGGACTAAGGGTACTTTCACACTAGTGTTATTCTTTGCCAGTATTGAAATCCGATAAAGGGTCTCAATACCGGAAAAAAACGCTTCCGTTTTGTCCCGATGCATTCTGAATGGAAAGCAATCCATTCAGTATGCATCAGGATGACTTCCGTTCCATCCCTTGTACGGTATTTTTTCCAGCCAAAATTCTAGAACACTACCGCACTTCCGGATCCGCCATTAATTTCCATTGAAATGTATTAATGCTGTCCCCGGTACCAAATGTTTCGGAAATAGTTTTTTCCCACTTGCTTTTTGTTTTCCAGTTTTGAGATCCGGCAGAGGAAACGGACCAAAAAAGTTCAGTTTGATGTTAACACATTCGGATGCATCCTTTCCGTTAGGATGCGGTTGTGTTAGATTAAAACAGAACAAACCGGATCCGGCACTAAAATCCTTGTAAGTCAATGGGTGACGGCTCCGTTTTTTTTCGCATCCAATAAAAACTGATCCGGCATCATTGACTTATACTGATTTTGCTGCCAGATCGGGTTTGTTCCATTTCGCAGACCGGACACCAAAGTGCAGCTTGCAGAGGTTTGGAACGGAATGCATCCTGATCGACAATGAATGGGGACATAATGGAACCGTTTTGGCCCGGGTTTTGAGATCCTCTGCCAGGTCAGAAGTGTGAAACGGCCCTTACCGCTCAGTGCACAGCTCACACACCTCTTTTGCCTGGGCTAGTATGCAGACGTTCTTATTAGAGTACGGACATTCGGCTGATACGCACATGCTGAGCTCTGTGGTTCCACAGCTGATTATGGCTTTGCTTGGTCGGTGTTTTTCGTTGTTTGCCAGCTCCTATGGTGAGTGATGATTAGAGTCCCATTGGCAATCACCTTTCCTGTTTTTTTGCAAACAGATAATGTTATCCTCCTCTTGAGGAAATAATAGGGGGATCAGTCTCCTGTTAGGTAATCACAGAATAAAGCTAAACGCGTTTCGGGACTCCTAGCCTCCTCTTCATAAAATATCAAGTGTGTCTGTCTCTATTTACTGACCTTTATATTCCATAAGTTGTGGACTAGGGTCAAAGATTTATAAAAATCTATATAACACCTACGGTATATAAACAACACATTTAGGTACAATAATGAATTGTATATATAAGGATCATGAATACAACAAAATTGACTACTTGGCACATACTGTACATGTGACTGCCACCAGGAAACGGCACAAAGGCTACTTTCACATTTGCGTTTTTGCTGGATCCGTCATGGATTAGCAAAAACGCTTCCGTCACTATAATACAACCGTCTGCATCTGTTATGAACTGATCCGGTTGTATTATCCCTAAAATAGCCATGACGGATCCGTCTCTAAAACCACTGTAAGTCAATGGGGGACGAATCAGTTTTCTTTTGTGTCAGAGAAAACGGATCCGTCTCCATTGACTTAAACTGCGAGTCATGAATGAGCTGTCTTGCTCCGCACCCCAAGACGTACTCAAAAACACTACTTGCAGCGCTTTTTGTGTGCGTCATGGGAGCGCAATGAAACAGAACGGGAATCCGTTCCCTTCCGTTCAGATTTCTCCCCATTGACAATGAATTGGGGCAAAACGGAAGCGTTTTTCTCTGCTGTTGAGGTCCTATGTCGGCTCTCAATAGCGGAATGGTAAAGCGCAGATGTGAAAGTAACCTAATTAAAATGTAGCTACTGCTGTGTCTTGTACTAAGACCACGTGAACATAGGTGGATTTCTGTGGACAACAGGGTCACTAATCTGCATGTACATGTGAACAACCACTGCTAATAGTGATACTCCTGCTATCCTGGTTTCATGATTACTCTAAAAATGTAATATTAATAAAAAATTACACAAAATTTAATCTGGCGATTAGTACGGAGTTCTCTGATGTCTCTGGATTGTAAGTAATGGATACAAGAAGTAACTGTATCTCATATGACACTGATGATTATTGCAGTATGCAGTATACCAGACGTAGCGAGAATTAAATAAACAGGTGCAGAAATCTTTAATGTGATTTTCAACGGATATTGTATTAAAGGGGTTGGGATGGTATATCGCTAGGTAATGCCATCAACGTCATAGGTGCAGGTCCCACCTCTATCACCAAAATGGTCCTCTCAAAGTGATCAGAGAGCAGCCATGCATAGGCGACCACCCTCCGTTCACCCCTACAGGAGTAGTGAAATTAGCATTCTGGAGATGGGAGAGAGTCTCAGAGGTGGGAACCGCACCTATCTGACATCAGGGTCCCAGATGAGCCAACCCCATTAATGATAGAAAGGACTAAACCTAATATCTGATGATACAGGACGCTGTGGACTGCACTCTGACTGGCAGCTCCTATGCTTTGCACGCCAAAAACATTGAACAGTTGGCACTGGCTCTGAGAAATGCCAATCAACTAATTAGCTTTTTAAATTGTACCTAAACTTACAAATAAACTTTTTTTTACAAACCTTTTCTAAATGTGATTAAATTAAGTTTTGGAAAATCTACTTTAATTATTATTATTATTATTAATTTATTTATTAATTTAATTGTTTATGTCTAAAACGCCGGTCTGAATAAATGTGCCCCTGTGTCTTTAGTCTTTACATTTATACCAAAAGAAAGTGTTAAAATGTGTTGCTTCTTTTGTTTCGACAGTTTGATACCTATAGTTTCTTTGCTTGGCTATTTTCGACAGTCCCATAGAAATGAATGGAGGGTGGCAGTGCGTGCATGGCTTCTCTCCGCTCACTTAGCAGGTCCTGTCCTTGATAAAGGTGCGGGATCCACACCTATCCGACATTGTCCCACACCTCTGACATTGATGGCATATCCTATCTAGATATCACCAATGTCGAAGATGAGACAAGCCCTTTAAAGGACATCTGTCAGCAGATCTGTACCTATGACACTGGCTGACCTGTTACATGTGCACTTGGCAGCTGAAGGCATCTGTGTTGGTCCCATGTTCATATGTGCCCGCATTGCTGAGAAAAATGATGTTTTACTATATGCAAATGAGCCTCTAGGAGCAACAGGGGCGTTACCGTTACACCTAGAGGCTCTGCTCTCTCTGCAACTGCCGCGCCTTCTGCACTTTGATTGACAGGACCAGATGTGATGACTGTTTCACTGCCTGTCAATCAAAGTACAGAGGGCGCAGCAGAGATCAGAGCCTCTAGGTGTAATGGCAACGCCCCTGTTGCTCCTAGAGGCTCATTTGCATATAATAAAACATCATTTTTCTCAGCAATGCGGGCACATATGAACACGGGACCAACACAGACGCCTTCAGCTGCCAAGAGTACATGTAACAGGTCAGCCAGTGTCATAGGGACAAATCTGCTGACGGATACCATTTAAAGAGGACCTGTCTCCTCTCATGACATCTCTGTTTTAATAGCTCCATGCATTCCCCATGTAATAACAATTCTGGAGCATCTATTCTTAGGTCTGTATGTTGTACCATTCTTTATTACTTTATTATTTCTACTAGAAGTTATGAATGAATTGCTAGCAGTCTGCAGTAAGGGTACAGAGGGGAGGTAACCAGTTGGGGGTGTGTACCTGCACAGACTCACTCTATCCAATCAGCGCTGCCCTTTTCAGACTGTGCCGGGACACCCCCCCCCCCCAAACTGGTTACCACCCCTCTGTACCCTTACTGCAGACTGCTAGCAATTATTCATAACTTCTAGTAGAAATAACACAGGAATGGCACAACATAGAGCTATAAGAATAGATGCTCCAGAATTGTTATTACATGGGGAATACATGAAGCTATTAAAACAGACATGTCAGGAGGGGTGAAAGGTCCTCTTTAACCAACTCCGGACCGCCTAACGCACAGACGCGTCCGGAAGGTGGTTGATTCATTCCTCGTAGACGCGTATACGCGTCATCTCGTGAGACGCGAGATTTCCTGTGAACGCGCGCTCACAGGAACGGAAGGTAAGCGAGTGGATCTCCAGCCTGCCAGCGGCGATCGTTCGCTGGCAGGCTGGAGATGTGATTTTTTTAACCCCTAACAGGTATATTAGACGCTGTTTTGATAACAGCATCTAATATACCTGCTACCTGGTCCTCTGGTGGTCCCCTTTGTTTGGATCGACCACCAGAGGACACAGGTAGCTCAGTAATATGTTGCACCAAGCACCACTACACTACACCCCCCCCCTGTCACTTATTAACCCCTTATTCACCCTTGATCACCCCTGATCACCAGATATAGACTCCCTGATCACAGCCCTGTCATTGATCACCCCCCTGTCATTGATCACCCCCCTGTAAGGCTCCATTCAGAGGTCCGTATGAATTTTACGGATCCACTGATAGATGGATCGGATCCGCAAAGCACATACGAACGTCTGAATGGAGCCTTACAGGGGAGTGATCAATGACGGAGGTGATCACCCCATATAGACTCCCTGATCACCCCCCTGTCATTGATCACCCCCCTGTCATTGATCACCCCCTTGTAAGGCTCCATTCAGAGGTCCGTATGAATTTTACGGATCCACTGATAGATGGATCGGATCCGCAAAACACATACGGACGTCTGAATGGAGCCTTACAGGGGAGTGATCAATGATGGAGGTGATCACCCCATATAGACTCCCTGATCACCCCCCTGTCATTGTTCACCCCCCTGTCATTGATTACCCCCCTGTCATTGATCACCCCCCTGTCATTGATCACCCCCATGTAAGGCTCCATTCAGACGTCCGTATGAATTTTACGGATCCACTGATAGATGGATCGGATCCGCAAAACACATACGGACATCTGAATGGAGCCTTACAGGGGAGTGATCAATGACTGTGTTGATCACCCCATATAGACTCCCTGATCACCCCATATAGACTCCCTGATCACCCCCCTGTCATTGATCACCCCCCTGTAAGGCTCCATTCAGACATTTTTTTGGCCCAAGTTAGCGGAATTTTTTTTTTTTTTTCTTACAAAGTCTCATATTCCACTAACTTGTGTCAAAAAATAAAATCTCACATGAACTCACCATTCCCCTCACGGAATCCAAATGCGTAAACATTTTTAGACATTTGGATCCCAGACTTCTTCTCACGCTTTAGGGCCCCTTGAATGCCAGGGCAGTATAAATACCCCACATGTGACCCCATTTCGGAAAGAAGACACCCCAAGGTATTCCGTGAGGGGCATATTGAGTCCATGAAAGATTTAAATTTTTGTCCCAAGTTAGCGGAAAGGGAGACTTTGTGAGAAAAAATAAATAAATATCAATTTCCGCTAACTTGTGCCAAAAAAAAAAAATTCTATGAACTCGCCATGCCCCTCATTGAATACCTTGGGGTGTCTTCTTTCCAAAATGGGGTCACATGTGGGGTATTTATACTGCCCTGGCATTCTAGGGGCCCTAAAGCGTGAGAAGAAGTCTGGGATCCAAATGTCTAAAAATGCCCTCATAAAATGAATGTGGGCCCCTTTGCACATCTAGGCTGCAAAAAAGTGTCACACATGTGGTATCGCCGTACTCAGGAGAAGTTGGGCAATGTGTTTTGGGGTGTCATTTTACATATACCCATGCTGGGTGAGATAAATATCTTGGTCAAATGCCAACTTTGTATAAAAAATGGGAAAAGTTGTCTTTTGCCGAGATATTTCTCTCACCCAGCATGAGTATATGTAAAAAGACACCCCAAAACACATTGCCCAACTTCTCCTGAATACGGCGATACCACATGTGTGACACTTTTTTGCAGCCTACGTGTGCTAAGGGGCCCACATTCCAAAGAGCACCTTTAGGATTTCACAGGTCATTTACCTACTTACCACACATTAGGGCCCCTGGAAAATGCCAGGGCAGTATAACTACCCCACAAGTGACCCCATTTTGGAAAGAAGACACCCCAAGGTATTCCGTGAGGGGCATGGCGAGTTCCTAGAATTTTATATTTTTTGTCACAAGTTAGCGGAAAATGATGATTTTTTTTTTTTTTTTCCTTACAAAGTCTCATATTCCACTAACTTGTGACAAAAAATAAAGAACACTATGCCATCGAATCCCTTGGGTGTCTTCTTTCCAAAATGGGGTCACTTCGTGGGGTAGTTATACTGCCCTGGCATTCTAGGGGCCGAATGCGTGAGAAGTGGTTTGAAATCAAAATCTGTAAAAAAATGGCCTGTGAAATCCGAAAGGTGCTCTTTGGAATGTGGGCCCCTTTGCCCACCTAGGCTGCAAAAAAGTGTCACACATGTGGTATCGCTGTACTCAGGAGAAGTTGGGCAATGTGTTTTGGGGTGTCATTTTACATATACCCATGCTGGGTGAGAGAAATATCTTGGCAAAAGACAACTTTTCCAATTTTTTTATACAAAGTTGGCATTTGACCAAGATATTTATCTCACCCAGCATGGGTATATGTAAAATGACACCCCAAAACACATTCCCCAACTTCTCCTGAGTACGGCGATACCACATGTGTGACACTTTTTTGCAGCCTAGGTGGGCAAAGAGGCCCACATTCCAAAGAGCACCTTTCGGATTTCACCAGCCAATTTTTACAGATTTTGATTTCAAGCAACTTACCACACATTTGGGCCCCTAGAATGCCAAGGCAGTATAACCACCCCACGAATGACCCCATTTTGGAAAGAAGACACCCCAAGGTATTTGCTGATGGGCATAGTGAGTTCATGGAAGTTTTTATTTTTTGTCACAAGTTAGTGGAATATGAGACTTTGTAAGAAAAAAAAATATATATATCATAATTTTCCGCTGACTTGTGACAAAAAATAAAAAGTTCTATGAACTCACGATGCCCATCAGCGAATACCTTAGGGTGTCTACTTTCCGAAATGGGGTCATTTGTGGGGTGTTTGTACTGTCTGGCCATTGTAGAACCTCAGGAAACATGACAGGTGCTCAGAAAGTCAGAGCTGCTTCAAAAAGCGGAAATTCACATTTTTGTACCATAGTTTGTAAACGCTATAACTTTTACCCAAACCATTTTTTTTTACCCAAACATTTTTTTTTTATCAAAGACATGTAGAACAATAAATTTAGAGCAAAATTTATATATGGATGTCGTTTTTTTTTGCAAAATTTTACAACTGAAAGTGAAAAATGTCATTTTTTTGCAAATAAATCGTTACATTTCGATTAATAACAAAAAAAGTTAAAATGTCAGCAGCAATGAAATACCACCAAATGAAAGCTCTATTAGTGAGAAGAAAAGGAGGTAAAATTCATTTGGGTGGTAAGTTGCATGACCGAGCAATAAATGGTGAAAGTAGTGTAGGTCAGAAGTGTAAAAAGTGGCCTGGTCATTAAGGGTGTTTATCTATAGGGGCTGAGGTGGTTAAGTAGCAAAAGGCCCCTCTGCATGGTGCTCCATATAAATATATCGGTATTAGAAATGTCACATAGTAAGTTGGGACACCATTAAAGTTTTTGCATTTGGGCCTGAAGCTTGCCTTATGCCTCTGTCCTGTCGTTAAAGGTAAGACCTGCTGTAATCCTGGCAGCTTTATCACTTTTTACTCCCGGAGCTATCCATTGTAGATAATTCCTAGAAAATAGTAAATAAACCGGCTTTTCGCTAAATGGAATCATCACCGCTGGTCAGAACATTCTGTAGCTACGGGACCAATTAACCCCATGTCCTCTTCCCGGTCTACACATCTTTACACCATAAATCCCTGTACATTATGATTCACATTCACTACTTCATTTATGAGAGCAAGTAGAGCCACCTAGTGGCCACTGTGTATAATGCTTTAAATTCTTTGTAAATGTGACAATATTTTAACATACGTTTTATAGATTAACCTGATAAATAAATAAAAATACAAAAATGTTAAAAAAAATATAATATTTGTTCACAAACCTCCCAGGAAATATGGCATATAATGCAATCAGTTTCCTCTTCTTTTCATAACCTCGTAGGTTGCTGAAGGTGGTAGCCATATTTGCAGCATCATTTTCTACTTTCTACTCCTTTCCACTTTTTAAACCTGGCGATAAGTGGGTATGGCTTAGCAGGAGGGGCCTCACAGATTTACTATAATTTACGCCAGTAGGATAGTTTAAATTTCTGCAGGCTTTTTGGTGCATAGACTGCCTGGAGATGCACCGGATTTACTTAAAGGGTTGTGTCACGAAACATATTCTACAGTTTTCAAACCAGCACCTGGATATGAATCCTTTTGTAATTGCATGTAATTAAAAATGTAGTATAGTCATTAAGCTATACAATAAAATGTATCTGTATAGCGCCACCTGCTGTTTGTTCTTTTCCTTATTTGTTTGTCCATCTCACTGAGCTGGTTGCACGCGCTCAGTTTACATTTTTAACTGCCACCATCCATATCGTCTGTTAGAAGCTGTGGCAGGGAGAGAGCTGCTGCAGAAAGGACACGCCTCAGGATGCCAGTCTGAAGATGATCTAGCAGAGAAATTGGAGCAGTGAATGTGGAGATCTCTGGATCCATGTGAGGTACAGGGCTGGTTCTAGCTTTGTTAGAAAGGTATTGTCATGTGCTATGATGTCAGATTTTTTTTTTACATTAATCATGGCATAACCCCTTAAGAGGCCTGTGCGTTCTGTCTCAATGGACTTTATACTAAGGGCGGCCATATCCATTCTATAGGTCTCATTCGGCCGACAGCTATTTTTCCAAACGCCCTCCCGGTTCCTCCATAGACATACACCTTTGGCTCGGCGAGATGTCTATGTGTATTCAATGGGGAGAGAGTTGTGAGCCACTTACAGACACCTCTGGCGGAGGCTTTTCTCGCTTGAGAAGAAAAAGTCCCTGCAAATTCAGGATATATATATATAAGATTGTGGTGCTTCTGATGCCAGCGGGGGATAAACTGAGGCCACCGTGTATACGCCAATCTTAATGAATATCCCACGTTATGTCTAGTGCAGCACAAATGTCAAATACTATAAATGCTATACATTCCTGCTAGTGCAGCACTTGAACCCGGGCATGTAATATAAAACGTCAGCTCTTTAAGAAGCATTGTTTTACCTTGGGCATATTTTTCAGTATGTCTGTTAATAGCAAACAAAAACCCATGTAGAACTTCTTTGCCATTGTGGAAGCACACAGAGGAGAGTTTAGAATAACTTAGGCTTCAGGAAGAGAAAGGCCTTGTTTGTTGCCCATAGCAACCAATCAGCGCTCAGCTTTCATGGTGCCATATGAGCAATAAAACAACTTAACATATAAAGAAATAATCACTGAAATATGGTGCAAAATGGCCGCGTATCACGGTCGGCGTGACTATCACATACGTGACACAGAGGAAGGGAACGAGGAAGGCCCTGCCCAAGTGAGAGGGAAGGTGGTGACCCCTGACTCACCTTGCGGCTGGCACCTGGCTGCCCTGACGTCCCTAGACGGGTTCCTCACCCGTACGCCGATCACGTGCCTAAAGCCCTGGCTTTCCCTGAGCTGAGCCCTAGATAGTGAACAGGGCGGTGGGAACACTAGTCCGCACCACTAGCTCTAAGGGAAAACACCAAGGGTTGGACAGACAACACAGACTCAACATATAATCCCAGATGGGCGACAACAGGAGACAACAATAAGCCCAACAGGGATCCGGAGGGTAGCACTCTGGAACGACAACCAGGATTCACAACTCCAGTGGGTCAGTATAGATGTCCAGGCAGGAAGCTCTATAACTGGCAACTAGAGAAGTGTGAGGGGAGAATATAAGGAGGTTGGGAGTGGCAGACAAGAAACAGCTGAGGAGGAGAAGCTACGGATCTCTGAGTGAGACAAAAAGGATAGCAAGGCAAACACAGAAAACAATCACTAAGAAACAACGTGATCTTTAGATATAGAGCGCGCAGCCACCCGCTGCGACTTCCTGACCCCGGGTATAACGGAGTCAGACGTGGCTCTTGATACCCTCGTGACACCGCGGTCCTTTATTAAGGGTTACATAAATTATTAATCATGAAATCACCAATAAATAATCATTTAATAGATTAATAAATAACCAATAAACCATCAGTAAGTCCACAATTGTCCCCCCAGCAAAGCTGAGTGACTAGCCCCCCTCTAATTCTAGACCCCGACTTGTAAAAAGGGGGAGGACGGGCGGAGCGATGTTTTCTTTCTTCCAGGTTCAGCGACGGACAAGGCTCCAGACCTGCCGATCGCCTCCTTCAATAGTTGAATTTCCCACATTTCCCGAACTCGGGTTCAGTTCCAAGGTAACACTTGGAACCGAACTCGAGTTCGGGAAATGTTTTTGAAGCCAATACATTCTAAAACTGTATGGAGCTCCTGCTCCGTACAGTATTAGAACGAAGTTTTGTGTGAATCGACTTCGGATGTTTCATCCCAAGTCGATTGGCTCATCCCTAATTGGCACTCCTACACCATACAGAAATTGATAGCATATCCCAAGGATAGGCCATCAATAGTAAAGGAGTGAACGGCGCTGTAGCTGTAGGGTGCCTGCTGCAGACACCCAGATGCATTGTCCGTTGCGTGATCGGCGTTATCACTGATCACACACTTTTAACCCCTTAGATGCCATGGTCAATTATGACCACAGCCTCAGTAGTGAACACGGCTCCTGGGCCTGTACAGTGCCCCTGTGCTGTGATCGAGGGAGTCATTTGGTAGATATGGCAGCCTGGGGCCTTCTGAAGGCTCGGAGCTCTGCTACAGAGAAGTTCCTATGAAGCCCTGCCAGGAACATAGTGAACCTCCCATGAGCTGCAATGTTAAAGCATTAGGATGACAAAAAATTAAATGCAAAAAAGTTTTAAAAAAAGATTTAAAAATATAAAAAAATATAAAAATTCTAATTATCCCCCCTTTCCCATATTAAAAATAAACAATAAAAAACATTATAGACATCACCACATCCCAAAATTCCCAACCTATTAAAATAAAAACGTGTTCATCTCGTGCGGAGAACGCATAACAGAAAAAAAATATCAAACAGGCAATTCGTCATTTTTCGTCATTTCACCTCCCCAAAAAAATGGAATAAAAAGTGATTAAAAAGTAACAAACACACTAAAATGGTATCAATAAAAACGACAGATTGCTATAATCGTACTAACCGGCAGAACAGGTCAGTTTTACCTCATAGGGAATGCAGTATAAACAAAACCCGTAAAAAATGTGTTGCGTTTTTTTTTTTTTTTTTCTATTTCACCCCATTTGTAATTTTTCTGCGGTAAAGACCAGCGCTGCCAATTACCCCTGAGCTCTGTACACTGTACAGTCGGTCTTTAGTGTTAATGGCCGCGCAGCACCTTTAATGCACCTTTAATCGGGGGCTGTTGCTCATATGGGGTTTGGCTGGTTAGATAGGGTGACAATATGCTGGCAGACCCACTTCTCCAACCCCAGCGCTCTCCTGCACAACACGTGGGAGCCCTTCTTCTGCCATCTGCTTTCCTCCTTTTCCACATCATCTAACATCGATGAAAATATAAAAAAAACGCACTATACGGGCAAAAACCCTAAAAATGCTTGAAAAAAAAATACTGTCAGCCTTTTTTAGGCCAAGAAATTCCATGACCAGAAGTGTGTGTAAAGAAACCCTTACTCAAACTTCTGCTCTCCAGCTGTTTTCAGAACAACAACTCTCAGTATGCCCTGACAGAGTACACATGATGGGAGTTGTAGTTTTGGAACAGCGGCAGAGCCACAAGTTAGAAAAAAAAAAAAGGTAGGCATTTCGTTCACAAGCAAAGGATGAAACGAAGCAGAAGGAAACGACACTGTGTAGGACAATTCAGTACATTGCATTTTACCAAACAATTTCGTGCTACAGACAAGACAGACAGCGAACGCTGTGTAACCCCGTAAATCCACAGCCACATGACAGCACAGTTTGCTTCCTGCCATCACTTTGAAAGAGAAAACTATCATTTGTCTATCAGCCGTGCTCTCGGTGGATCTTTTTGCTCACAATAAACCTGGAGCATTTATCCTTCAGGCAGTCGGCTCTATAGTCTTCACTTTAGAAAGGCAGATTAGACAGAATGCATCATCTGCCGCTAAGATCCGGCGTCACATGCTCCCCAGGTCTCTTCAGATCAGTTCGTTCTTCTTCTCAAAGACTTTAATAAAAAACCAATGTCTTTTACAGGTGTGCTGGATTAGTTATAGGTTTGTAGCAGGGCTGAGTTTGCCTACTCAGTGTAATATTACTATGGTTTTCTTTCTTTCTTATTTATCTATCTATCTATCTATCTATATCATATCTATCTATATATCTCAGATCTATCTCTGTTATTTTCTTATTTTAGAAATTATTTTTATTGGGTTTTGAAAACAAGGAGATACAGCAAAGAACAGTATGCACATCATATATGAACCAAGCTGTACATAAAACCGTACAAGTGCACTCTTGTATCCTATCATAAAGTTTGATATAGCTGAAATTTTGGCTAGTTTCATGTGAAAATCAAGAATAACATTTATACAAAAAAAGAGAAGTCAATTCGGATAGGATAGAACAAGTTAGGGAAGAATACAGAAGAGGGTAGGGGGGGGGGGGGGGGGGGGGGTGGTTAATATGGGTTGATAACCTAAATCTCGGGAATCAACCGAAGGGGAAGTAGTATAGGCTTCAACAAAATTCTGAAAATACTGGTGTCAGAAGGAATTCCCAAATGTGACCTAAAATTGACTTCTGATATCATTGTATTACAAAACCTCTAAACCTCTGCAGATCTATCTCTGTTAGAGCTATTTTACAACACTCTATCTACATACTGTATCTATCTGTTTAGAAAAATTCTTCTATCACAGACCTCTTTACGGTACTTCTTTAAAAGATTCTTTTCAGTAAGGATTCTTGATGGTAAGAGCAGTGAGACTATGGAACTCTCTGCTTGAGGAGGTGGTGATGGTGAATTCACTAAGGGCACTTTCACATTAGCGTTTTTCTTTTCCGGCACTGAGTTCCGTCCTAGGGGCTCTATACCGGAAAAGAACTGATCAGGCATATCCCCATGCATTTTGAATGGAGAGCAATCCGTTCAGGATGCATCAGGATGTCTTCAGTTCAGTCTTTTTGCCTTTTCAGGACGGAGATAATACCGCAGCATGCTGTGTTTTTTTTTTTTTTTTTGGAAGGCAGATTTTGCTGGACTGTTTTTGTTTTTTTTGTTTTTTTTCCCCAAAATCTTTTTTATGCATGCTGTGGTTTTATCTCCGGCCAAAGTTCCAGAACACTTGCATTGACATGCATTAATGCCGGATCTGGCCCCGAGTGTTCCCGCAAATTGGATCCGGCATTGCGGTCTGCACATGCTCAGACCACAGGAAAATTGAAAAAATAAATGCCGGATCCATTTTTCCGGATGACACTGGAGAGATGGATCCGGCATTTCAATGCATTTGTCAGACGAATCAGGATCCTGATCCAGGATCAGTTTGAATATGTTTTGACGAATCCGGCGGGCAGTTTCGGCAACTGAATTGCCTGCCGGAATCCTCTGCCGCAAGTGTGAAAGTACCCTTAAAGAGTTTAGGAGGGGCCTGGATGTATTTCTGGAGTGTAATAATATTACAGGCTATAGCTACTAGAGAGGGGTCGTTGATCCAGGGAGTTATTCTGATTGCCTGATTGGAGTCGGGAAGGAATTTTTTTCCCTAAAGTGGAGGAAATTGACTTCTACCTCACAGTTTTTTTTTGCCTTCCTCTGAATCAACTTGCAGTATAACAGGCCGAACTGGAAGGACAGATGTCTTTTTTTCAGCCTTATAAAAACTGTTACTTTGTTACTTTTGAATTGACTCCAATTGATGTAGCCCAGTAACCAGGCACGGTCACTACACAGTTAATGGAACGGTATAGTTCTGGTGCCTGGTTCCAGAACCAGAGTTCCTGAAAGCAGCTGTCGGACCCCCCACTAATCTGAGGGATAGGTCATCACACCTTCAAGAGGATCAGTCAACTCTCCTGTTTTAGTCACTACTTGCCTTCCCCATATAGGAACAATTCTGAAACATCCCTTCTTATCACTCTGTTGTGTCATTCCTCTATTATTCCTACACTATGTTTATGAATGTATTACCAGCTGTTTGCTATAAAGGTTCATGTAAATGTTACCAGTTTGGAGGGGGGGGCACCCCCAACTGGTAACATCGAGGTGGAGCTTTATTGCTGATTGCTGGCAATTTATTCATAAACATCTGAAAGGAATAACTGAGGAATGACACAACATAGAGTCATAAGAACAGATGCTCCAGAATTATTACATGGGGAATGTCAGGAGAGGTGACAGGTCCTCTTTAAGTCCTGAGAACCCCTTAGTGGATGTGACAGTGGCAATCTGCAGGGAAGAATCAGAGTGGTGCTACCCATGTGTGTTCAGTACAAGGGAGGATTGTTTTTCCTTTGTTTAACGGGAAGCATTGTTGCATGAATGATGGGCAATGAGTGGCAGAAACAGCTTAACAGGTTTCCTCTACACGGCAACGCTCGGTGCTGCCATATGCTTCCTCCTGCATCTGTTTCTGTGTGAATTGCATGCCACTCAGGCACCTGTCCCTTCGTAGTAAATTATCTGTCTTTCTAAATAGATAGGAAGAATGTGTATATTTTATAGGTTACAGGCCATTGGATCACCTTATAATGTAACATATATACTGTAACTTGTGGATGCAGCAAAAATAAATAATCTAATTCTCTTAGTCCTATTAATCTTAAAAGGCTGTGCAGTATCCCAGACCTGGGGGTATATGCAATTGTTATGTTATGTTTTATGTTATGAATGCACCACGGCATGATGTGGTATGGTTGGCAGGAACAGGGTTAACCACCCTGTTCCTCCTCTCTTGGTAGGAGTCAGCAGGTCCTGCTTCCTGACAAGTGGGGAAGTTCAAGCTAGGACAGTGAGGAGGAAGGCAGCATGTCCAATTGCTCCTACTTCAAGGGTCTTAGGGACCAACAAGAGATCCTTTTCTCCTTTCAGACCACTATTTCAGAGAGACAGCAAGAATCCAGAACTACAGATACCTAAAAGGCTGCAGCATTTTACAGTGAGCAGAGTGACCAGCAAACCACAGCTTTACAGACCGTGCTGCAGCTGAAGGACTACAGTCCAGACATTTATCACCTAGATTGCAACCAAGCAGGGTAGATAAAAATCTATGATTTTTAAAAAATAAATAAAAAAAATCAGATATTTTTTTTATTATTTAAATCAGATTTTTTTGATTTAAAGCGAACCTTTCACCTCATTTTCCCTTTATAAACTAGCAACAGTACCTTATAGATTATCTTGAGTGTGTTGTTATCCATGTTAGTGCCGCTTTCCTGTGCTCTTTATACTTCAAAAAATCGTCTTATAAACTTCACATTCTGTGCTCCAACAGTCATGCAACCAGTCAAGGGGGTAGCCCTTCCATCTCCTCTGGCCGTACCGCCCCTGCCCTAACCCCTCCTCTATGCTCCTTAACTGACAGCCGGCTCAGTCGCCGGGACGGCGCTTCTGAAACCTGCGCATGCGCTGTCCTCCTGATTCGCAGCGCGATCCCGTCTTTCTTGCTGACAATAGTGGAGCGCGCGCACGGGAGGGAGAGCAGACAAGCCGGCATCGCGTAAGGCGCATGCGCGATTCTCTTAAGAAAGACGGGATCGCGCGGCGAATCAGGAGGACGGCGCATGCGCAGGTTTCAGAAGCGCCGTCCCGGCGACTGAGCCGGCTGTCAGTTAAGGAGCATAGAGGAGGGGTTAGGGCAGGGGCGGTACGGCCAGAGGAGATGGAAGGGCTACCCCCTTGACTGGTTGCATGACTGTTGGAGCACCGAATGTGAAGTTTATAAGACGATTTTTTGAAGTATAAAGAGCCCAGGAAAGCGGCACTAACATGGATAAGAACACACTCAGGATAATCTATAAGGTACTGTTGCTAGTTTATAAAGTGAAAATGAGGTGAAAGGTTCGCTTTAAAGCCGATTATTTTTTTTTAATATAAAATGCTTTTTGAGGAAAATATAATACCATCCAAAGGTTATTCCATAATGAAATAAAGATTAGTTTTTTAATTATGTAGACTAAGGCTGTATACAGGACAGACCAAAAGTTTGGACATACCTTCTCATTCAAAGAGTTTTCTTTATTTTCATGACTATGAAGGCATCAAAACTATGAATTAACACATGTGGAATTATATACATAACAAACAAGTGTGAAAATGTCATATTCTAGGTTCTTCAAAGTAGCCACCTTTTGCTTTGATTACTGCTTTGCACACTCTTGGCATTCTCTTGATGAGCTTCAAGAGGTAGTCCCCTGAAATGGTCTTCTAACAGTCTTGAAGGAGTTCCCAGAGATGCTTAGCACTTGTTGGCCCTTTTGCCTTCACTCTGCGGTCCAGCTCACCCCAAACCATCTCAATTGGGTTCAGGTCCGGTGACTGTGGAGGCCAGGTCATCTGGCGCAGCACCCCATCACTCTTCTTCATGGTCAAATAGCCCTTACTTTCAAAGTTTTCCCAATTTTTCAGCTGACTGACTGACCTTAATTTCTTAAAGTAATGATGGCCACTCGTTTTTCTTTACTTAGCTGCTTTTTTCTTGCCATAATACAAATTCTAACAGTCTATTCAGTAGGACCATCAGCTGTGTATCCACCTGACTTCTCCTCAATGCCACTGATGGTCCCAACCCCATTTATAAGGCAAGAAATCCCACTTATTAAACCTGACAGGGCACACCTGTGAAGTGAAAACCATTTCAGGGGACTGCCTCTTTAAGCTCATCAAGAGAATGCCAAGAGTGTGCAAAGCAGTAATCAAAGCAAAAGGTGGCTACTTTGAAGAACCTAGAATATGATATATTTTCAGTTGTTTCACACTTGTTTGTTATGTATATAATTCCACATGTGTTAATTCATAGTTTTGATGCCTTCAGTGTGAATTTACAATTTTCATAGTCATGAAAATAAAGAAAACTCTTTGAATGAGAAGGTGTGTCCAAACTTTTGGTCTGTACTGTATGTTTAATTTTTTGGTAAATAAATTCCATTCATCCATTCACAATGGGAGGGAAGAAATGCAAATGAGCTCTTAACAAGCTTTGCCTCTAATGCCACCAGATGTAAGGCAGCTATCCTATAAGTCCACATTCAGCTCTTAAAATAAGCCTTGAGACATGACTTGGATATTAAATAAGCCAGCACCTCCTCTGCAGACAGCTGTTTCGGGGTGATTGCCCCTCATCAGTGCAGAGCAGAGAGTACTGGCTTAACTGGGTAGGAGGCCTGTGTCCGAAACAGCTGTCTGCAGATGAGGTGCTGGCTTATTTAATATCCAAGTCATGTCTCAAGGCTTATTTTAAGAGCTGAATGTTGACTTATAGGATAGCTGCCTTACATCTGGTGGCATTAGAGGCAAAGCTTGTAAAGAGCTCATTTGCATTTCTTCCGTCCCAGAATTCCAGAGTAGCATGTATGGCCTAAAAGTCTCCTCACACTGATAAAGGTGCTCTCTCCCTAAGGAGAGTTAGTTTCCCCCTTTGTCCATTCACAATGTCATGCTCTTCCAGAGGTTTTTGTAATATTATTGGGCAGTTTCTCTGCCTACAAGATATTATCACAGCTGCTTGGTTTACTTTTGCAGTTCTAAAAACTGAATTTGACTCAGCAGAGATCACATGCCTCTTCACAGCAAAAATGTTATAACATGAACAGAGTTGAGAAAAAATGTGGGGATTGGGTCAGCACAACCTGTATGTGGTGCACATCACTATGGCGAAATACATATACAAACGAAAAATACAAATGTGATAGCACTCTGCATCCAGCAATTTGCCTCCATGCTGGATGAGGCATTGGTGTACATTTTTGCCAAAGCGTAATAAGCCACTCACCACTTCAAGGTCGCCTCTATTTGAGTGGTCCCTAACTCTAGTTCCTACCTGTTCATGGGCCATGACAGCCACACAAAATCCAGGGAATGCAGGTCAGCGTGCACGCCAAGCACACTCTGCTTTTAACCCCGTCCGGTGCCATTACAGCTTTCATCGGATCCAGGGATGCAAGTACCAACATGCACGCTGAGCCCACCATATACTTCTCCTGGAGCCAAATGGCTACTGGTAGGTTCTATATAAGCAGACTCAGTTTTATACTGACTTTAAAACCAGCCTCCAGGACAGATTGACTGGTCAGGTGTGCAATGACTCCAAGGAGATCGCCACGCCTCCAATATATACTGCAAAGAAAAAATGTGGGGATTGGGTCAGCACAGTGGCGTTGCAAGGGGGGTGCGGGGAATGCGGACCGCACCGGGTGACACCATTGATGGGGGTGACACCAGCAGGGCTGGCATTTACGAACCATTTGTATTGCCGTCCTCAGGAGAGGGAAAGATGTGTCTGGGATGCAAAGCATCTAACCACACGGCCATAAGAACAGCCTTGCTACTGACTGAAAATATATCAGACTTCTACTGTTATAGCTGTACATCTATACACATGACAGCTGCCCTAACACACCCAGCACTGCTATATCTCTGTATGACAGCTGTCCCAGCAAACCCAGCTCTGCTACATCTATACACATGACAGCTGCCCAAACACACCCAGCACTGCTACATCTAATACACATGACAGCTGCACCAGGACACTCAGCTCTACTATATCTCTATATATGACAGCTGCTCCAGCAAACCCAGCTCTGCTACATCTATACACATGACAGCTGCCCTAACACACCCAGCACTGCTATATCTCTATATGACAGCTGTCCCAGCACACTCAGCTCTGCTATATCTCTATAAATGATAGCTGCCCCAGCACACCCAGCTCTGCTACATATGATACACATGACAGCTGCACCAGCACACTCAGCTCTACTATATCTCTATATATGACAGCTGCTCCAGCTGTCATGTGTATTAGATGTAGCAGTGCTGGGTGTGTTTGGGCAGCTGTCGTGTGTATAGATGTAGCAGAGCTGGGTTTGCTGGAGCAGCTGTCATATATAGAGATATAGTAGAGCTGAGTGTGCTGGTGCAGCTGTCATGTGTATCATATGTAGCAGAGCTGGGTGTGCTGGGGCAGCTATCATTTATAGAGATATAGCAGAGCTGAGTGTGCTGGGACAGCTGTCATATAGAGATATAGCAGTGCTGGGTGTGTGAGGGCAGCTGTCATGTGTATAGATGTAGCAGAGCTGGGTTTGCTGGAGCAGCTGTCATATATAGAGATATAGTAGAGCTGAGTGTCCTGGTGCAGCTGTCATGTGTATTAGATGTAGCAGTGCTGGGTGTGTTTGGGCAGCTGTCATGTGTATAGATGTAGCAGAGCTGGGTTTGCTGGAGCAGCTGTCATATATAGAGATATAGTAGAGCTGAGTGTGCTGGTGCAGCTGTCAGGTGTATTAGATGTAGCAGAGCTGGGTGTGTTAGGGCAGCTATCATATATAGAGATATAGCAGAGCTGAGTGTGCTGGGACAGCTGTCATATAGAGATATAGCAGTGCTGGGTGTGTTAGGGCAGCTGTCATGTGTATAGATGTAGCAGAGCTGGGTTTGCTGGAGCAGCTGTCATATATAGAGATATAGTAGAGCTGAGTGTGCTGGTGCAGCTGTCATGTGTATCATATGTAGCAGAGCTGGGTGTGCTGGGGCAGCTATCATTTATAGAGATATAGCAGAGCTGAGTGTGCTGGGACAGCTGTCATATAGAGATATAGCAGTGCTGGGTGTGTTAGGGCAGCTGTCATGTGTATAGATGTACAGCTATAACAGTAGAAGTCTAATATATTTTCAGTCAGTAGCAAGGCTGTTCTTGTGGCCGTGTGGTTAGATGCTTTGCCTCTGATACAAAAGGTCGTGGGTTCGAATCCCAGCAGAAGCTTTTCTGAAATACACAAGCATTAACTCCATATATGGACATACAGGGCGGGACACAGGAAGAGGCTGCATCGCATCGCTGACATGGAGGTAAGTAAAAGTGTTTATTTTTTTTATTTTTTTTAATACCCGACTGTTACTGCCATGGGAGGAGCAGGAGGCACTTGATACTGGCACATGGGGGGAGGGGGGTTGGCACCTGATACTGGCACATGGGGGGGGAGATGGCATGGCACTATGATACTGGGATATGGGGGGGAGGAGAGGCACTTTATACTGGCATTTTGGGGGGGGGGGGTGATGGAATGGCACTATGATACTGGGACATGGGGAGGAGGCACTTGATACTCTCTCTTTTGGGGGGGGGGGAGATGGCATGGCACTATGATACTGGGACATGTGGGGGGGAGGAGAGAGGCACTTCATACTGGCACATTGGGGGGATGGGAGATGGCACTATGATACTGGGACATGTGGGGGGGAGGAGAGAGGCATTTGATACTGGCACATGATGGGGGGGCATCTATGGGAACACTTACTGGCACATTATTGGGGGGCATTATGGGGGACACTAGGCTGGCAGCCTATCAGAGGCCGGACACTGAGGGGCATCTACAGGGGCACTATATATGGGGCATTTTATACTGGTACATTATGGGGGGCACTAGCAGGAAGAAGGGGGAAAGGAGCACTATGGGGGAATTCACTGGGGGCACTATATAGGGGTATTTTATACTGGGACATTATGGGGGCACTATGGGGACATTAGCTCAACTGGGGGCATTACAAGGGGGTATTTTTTGCACTGTCACATTAAAAGGAGAATTATTTCTACTAGGGGGGGAGGGGGCATTATGGTGGGCTTTATTACTCCCACATGGTATGACCCCCTAGTAGCAGCACCAGCCTCTCCCTGCTCTGCTATCCCTCTGCCCCTTCTCCAAATCCTTATTATGAAATCTTTCTCATTAGGATAAAGCACAACATCAGCTCCGCCGAGCCCCCGGCCAAAGTGTTGAAGTGGCGTCCGAGATCCCCAAGGGCCAAGCCAAGTAATTGTAAGTTTTCATATGAAATATGTTTGTTATACACATATAGCCTACACTGTGCCACACAATATACAGTATACCTCTACACTGTGCCACACAATATACAGTATACCGCTACACTGTGCCACACAATATACAGTATACCTCTACACTGTGCCACACAATATACAGTATACCGCTACACTGTGCCACACAATATACCTCTACACTGTGTCACACAATATACAGTATACCGCTACACTGTGCCACACAATATACAGTATACCGCTACACTGTGCCACACATTATACAGTATACCGCTACATTGTGCCCCACAATATACAGTATACCTCTACACTGTGCCACACAATATACAGTATACCGCTACACTGTGCCACACAATATACCTCTACACTGTGTCACACAATATACAGTATACTGCTACACTGTGCCACACAATATACAGTATACCGCTACACTGTGCCACACATTATACAGTATACCGCTACATTGTGCCCCACAATATACAGTATACCTCTACACTGTGCCACACAATATACAGTATACCTCTACACTGTGCCACACAATATACAGTATACCTCTACACTGTGCCCCACAATATACAGTATACCGCTACACTGTGCACACAATATACAGTATACCTATACACTGTGCCCCACAATGTACAGTATACCGCTACACTGTGCCCCACAATATACAGTATACCTCTACACTGTGCCCCACAATATACAGTATACCGCTACACTGTGCCCCACGATATACAGTATACCTCTCCACTGTGCCACACAATATACAGTATACCTCTACACTGTGCCCCACAATATACAGTATACCGCTACACTGTGTAGTCTGTTCTATAAGCACCATTGTTTTGTGGCGGCAGACAGAAAATAATCTGGAAGTGCCCATCCCGAGACCAGGCTCTGACTGCTAGGGGGGGTCTGCTGAGCTAACGGATGCCCCCTATGGCAGTAGCACCACCATAGCCCCCATATATGGCAAAAAAAATTGCTTCGGGGAGGGGGTGGGGGGGAAGGGGTGACACCATTTTCTACCGCACCAGGTGACACCAGCCCTAGCAACGCCACTGGGTCAGCACAACCTGTATGTGGTATGGAGTCATTGCACACCTGACCAGTCAATCTGTCCTGGAGGCTGGTTTTCAAGTCAGTATAAAACTGAGTCTGCTTATATAGAACCTACCAGTATCCATTTGGCTCCAGGAGAAGTATATGGTGGGCTCAGCGTGCATTTTGGTACTTGCATCCCTGGATCCGATGAAAGCTGTAATGGCACCGGACGGGGTTAAAAGCAGAGTGTGCTTGGCGTGCACGCTGACCTGCATTCCCTGGATTTTGTGTGGCTGTCATGGCCCATGAACAGGTAGGAACTAGAGTTAGGGACCACTCAAATAGAGGCGACCTTGACGTGGTGAGTGGCTTATTACGCTTTGGCCAAAATGTACACCAATGCCTCATCCAGCATGGAGGCAAATTGCTGGATGTAGAGTGCTATCACATTTGTATTTTTCGTTAGAGTTGAGAAAAAGACCTTAATCCTAACTTCTACAAACCTATGAATACAGAATCAACCTAATCAAACTAATATGAAAAGTTGTTATTCTAAAAATCTTCATCTACTTGCATATTATAAGTTATACCAGCAAGAATTAGTCTTTATGTAGAAAACTATGATTTAAATCAAGCCTTACTAACTAGGGATTAAAATCGTGATTTAAATCAGTTTGATTTAAATCAAATCCACCCTGCAACCAGGTCAGACCAACTCCAAGCCTGCATTACGCCCATAGCTCCAAGTACCAGCTTAGGGTTGGTAGCCAGAAGTTTAAGAGAGAGTCATCTGCAAGAAAGCACATCAGAGGTGCCATTAACTGCCACTTATCCAGCCACCGTACCTCATCATCTGGGGATAGAAATTGTACTTTGTCCAAACCACTGCTGGGTGTACAAGTTACATTTTGAGAGTCCCATTCTTTTACTTCTGGCCTGAGTCTTTAATTCATTTTTCCACTGCACATTTCCTTAGGGAACAATGGCCTCAAAATCTCATTAGGTGCACTACCACTCCCATCCTCTGCACTGGCTCCTCAGGGGCTTGTTGCAGTTGTCTGATTTAGACAGTTAATTTTGTTAGTAGAACCACAGGTATCTGGTTATCATTACACTGAGCTGATGGAGTCCAGAGGTAGCAGACACAACCAAATCCTTGTATCAAAAGCCATCATTTTGAGCTTCACATAGTAGGTGGAGCTGAAGGTTCCTGGCACACACTTTGCATTGGAGCCTAAGAGCTCCAGTTTATGCATCTGTGTAAAAAGGGTGGATTATGGGTGTGCAAAAAGGGCAGAATTTCTTTAGATGGGCAATACAGTTTATTTTCTATCAAAGCATGTAGTATGGTCGAGAGCTGACGTATAAAGTGTAATTAAGGAGAATTAGTGCAGAAGGCTCTTGTTGTAATTGCTGCCTCTCTGGTGCTCTCTTGAGCCATAATTAGCGTTCTTCATTCTCCGACTCCTGTGTGTTCTTGAGTAATTTGAATGCCATGCTACCGTAGGCAGGTCAAATATTATCACCAGAAACACCAAATGCCACTTTACAAATGATCATTCTGAAGTGTGTTTTTGTTAATTAAGAAGATTTGACTTTTATGTTCATGTTCCTAGTGTACATACATTTATAAATAAAGTTGGCTTTTATCTTATGCCTTACTCTTAAAGGAAGTCTGTTGGCTTGTTTAGCCTATTATACTAATCATGGTTACATACAGCACAATTTAAACCCTACATTTCTTTTTGTAGATTTCACTTTTTAGAAATATGCCAATTAGATATTTGGATCCTCGTGGGTGGGATTTTGCCCCTTGGTGCACCATAGCTCAATTCTCCCTTATGAAATGCTCAAACAAACTGTGTCCAGGCTCGGACTGGTCCCCAGGGGAACAGGTAAATCAAACGGTGGGACCCTGAGCAAGGTGGGCTCTAGTCCTCCACACTCTGTGCAAGCGGCATATGATACAGTACACTGCACTACATATACTGTAAATAGGCAGCATACAACACCTCAACCAGCCTATGTTCATATAGAAAACTGAGTGGATTATTTAAAAAATCACCCAGTTTATTATTGTAGATGCACCAGGTGGCTGAGAAGACTTCTAGGTATAGAGGAAGGCCAGCCAGACCCTTTTTCCCCAGAGACCTGTCTTATCGCATCTTGCTGCTGTCTTTTGCTGTGTGAGCAAGTAATATTTGTAGCTATACAGTGGGTCCCCCATTTTGATTGCAAAATTAGATAATCATGTAAATGCAGGTTTTGAGTTTAGGAACCCATTTTCTAAAAAACTATTAAAGATTTCTAAGTTAACAGCAGAATGTTTTGTTCAGAATCCTAATCTTTTAGCCAGATTGGTGGCTACAAAGAGCTTCTCTCACTTTTGAGGACCCAATAATTTTAAGCATAACACTGAAAGTCCATTGATTACAATGGGCATTGTGTAATGCTTCATTTACCCTGTAGGGGCACTGCAGGGCAACGTAACACTTGCTGCTGGATTTTCCCTCAAGGTTTGGCCCGTAGGGGATGCGTGAGAAGATGGACATTGTGGGAGTGGTGGCGGTGATGATAAGGGTGGTCATAATCCACGGTGACTAACCAAGCACTCTCCCAGGACAGGTGTGCAGTGCTTGGAGGGATGCAAGCTTTCTTCCTTTGGGTCCCCTTGATTTCCAAGTTTCCTTCCTGGTAGTAGCTGGGCTGTCCTTGATGTTAGGTGAACGAGTAGCAGGGTGCATGGAACGATAGTAGGGGGGTAATTGGATATTGGATGTAGAGACCAATGATCAGGCCGTCTCTTACTGAAGTAGGTTTTTCCAAAGACTGTGTATAGAGAATGGCTATGATGAACCTCTCTGAGTCTCTCTCTATAAATCCAGGCAATCTTCCCAAATCACCAAAGGCATGCAATGACTCTCAATATTTCCCTGCAGTGTCCAACTGTGAGGTGCAGTCAAAGATCAAATGGGTAGTTCAGTAGTGTGGCTGGTGCCAGAAGCAATAAAAACCCAAACCATGAGCAGTAAAGTCTAAAGCTGTAGGCATGTGTTACCTTTACTGGCTCTGCCCAAGCACAGCCCTTAAATGGTCCTCAACCTTCTTCAATAATTCCTTTACTCAAATGTTGGCTCTTAGCAAATTTGCTTTTCTGGCAGCTTTCACTTGCAGGAATGGTGTTTTCCTAGAGTAGAATTCATTCTTGGTCTACTTTGCAGCAGCACACACATGACAGGTCTTCACTCTGGCTTGCTTACTAGAAGAGTCACTGTCCAGGGGAAATGGGACCAACCCACAACCCAGCCACTGTAACTAAGAACTGCCAGTTAATAATTTCTTTCCCATACTCAGCCTTTTGGAATACAAAGTACAAACACAGTATTACAGTGAACATCCTAACAACTTTAACAGTTGTAGGAAGGTACAAGTGGTCGTCATTGATGGTAGGTATGTGTCACCGAGGTTCCTGGCCTCGGTGAAGTAAGAGCCGGTATTTTCATGTGTCAGTGGCAGCTAATGCTGATTGACACTTTTGCTATTTAGTATGGCTGTAAATAGCTGATCCAGGACGGCTCTTATTGGGAGTAGTCAAAGTGCTGGGTGGGTGACTACTCCCCACGTTACATGCTGGGTTTTGAAAGCACCTGGCTATCCTTAAAAAGGCAGCTGGGCTCAGCAGCAGGGAACGCCCTGTGATGTGATCTGAGCCCTGTGCTGGGCTGAAAATCGGAGACCCGTGTGTTGGGAGAGCAGGCCACCTAAAGCCTGCATTTTGACTGCTGGAGGCAGAACCGACGACAAGGTGACGTTTTTTTGTTATGCGTGAACTTTCTACTTGGTGTGAACAAACACCAACCCTGCAAAGAGTGTTTTTCGTTTGACCTTATGTGTGAATAAACACAGACATTTGAATTACGAACTTGTACTTTTCCTCTGTACTGCACCCACTTATCCCAACTACCATGGCAAATCCCTACACAGTTTACCATAACATTATAGTATTAACCCTTTACCAGGGAGCCAGGGGGTCACTGCACTAGTTGTTGGACAACCTGTGATTATCTTATTGTCAAGGGACCCCTCTAACAACACAAATTGCCTGAAGTCTGTAACTTTTTAAAAACTTGTGCCTAGTCTGCCCATATGGTAAAGAACTAATTGATCTAGGCAGCGAGTAATTTTAAGAAGAACCAAGTACTTACAGTGTGATTGGGGGGATCATTTTCTTTATAGTGAAGTTCTAAACCAGAGTTTTTCTCTGTAGTGTCCAAATTTTACGCCAAATACAACTTTACAACTGTCTAGTCATTACAATGACCAGTGAACTAAAACCATGAGAGTCCAAACAGAATGAAGGCTTCTTCCTCTTGAAACTTCCTCCTGATCTTTTAGAGCAGTGATGCCCAACCTGCGGCCCTCCAGCTGTTGTAAAACTACAACTCCCACCATGCCCTGATGTAGGCTGATAGCTGTAAGGCTGTCCGAACATGCTGGGAATTGTAGTTTTGCAACAGCTGGAGAGCCGCAGGTTGGGCATCCCTGTTTTAGAGTGTAAGGTTTGCATGCTGTTAGCTGAGCACACCCATGCAATGCTTACTAAAACCTAGGCAAACATCTTTATCTGCAGACTAGTTCTTTCATATACGTACTTCCATATACATTTACAGAACTTCTCAGGTGTATTGATTTGTCTTCAAGGGTCATTTGACTGTAGTGTTATTGGCTCCTGACTTCTTAAAATGGCCAGTAACTGGGATCAGTGCATTCAATGCTACAGTATGATGCAATAATCTGGAGACCTTTAAAGGACATACATGGCATAATTACTGGAGTGGCATGCACAGCTGCTGCAATGGCACCAGCAACTAAGGGGGCTATCTTTCTCTAGGTGAGGTGAAATCCCTGATAACTATGGATGAGGGAAAGCAGGGATGGGCAAACAAATGCAGATAACTTAGAGACTAAGGCTGGCCATACATGTAAGATATCTGTTGGGTGCATGCTCATTTGATAGAGTTCTCCCTCCTGACTCCCTCGTACACATGCATTCTTAACTGGGTCGGGCATGTGTGTATTCGAACAGGAAGAGCAGAGTAGGCCGCTGGCTGCGCCGAGAACAAATTGATCTGGCATGTTGAAATTTAACTGCCCAATCTTTATTTCACACCAGTCGCACCAAAATAGGCAGGTTTGGACAACTGTGTCAGGGAAAAGGAGGATACAGCAGTAGAAACCAAAACAACCATAAGACTTTCATGTCTTGATAGAGTATGGCCCCTTTACAAGATTTGGTACTCTATGGGTACTTAACCTGAGAATACAGTTAAATGGGCTTTCTGGGAGTTCATTATTGATAGTCATCAATAGGTAGGTCATCAATATCTGAGCGGTGAGGGGCCTGACTCTCGTGTTGATTAACTATTTGAAGAGGCCATGGTTTTCCGGTGAGTGCTATGGCCTCCTCACAAAATTTTGAGCACAGCACCATCAATTGGATGCCAACTGTGCTTGATATTACAGCCCAGACCTGTTCACTTGAATGAGATTGAGATGTAAATAGGCCATAAAACCAATAAACATGACATCACATGCCTAGGAAAATACTGCAGTGCTCAACAGAGAATTGAGACCCCTTCAAACAACTGATTGGTGGAGGTACTGGGAGTTGGACATCCACCCATCAGATATTTGAAGACCTATCCATAGGTTTAGGTTCACTGCCTAATCTAGGTATAGGCAGAGGCTTACACTGAGGAGGGGGCCTAGTAAAAATAGAAAAAAATCTAAATACACTGCTCAAAAAAATAAAGGGAACACTTAAACAACACAATGTAACACTTCTGTGAAATCAAACTGTCCACTTAGGAAGCAACACTGAGTGACAATCAATTTCACATGCTGTTGTGCAAATGGGATAGACAACAGGTGGAAATTATAGGCAATTAGCAAGACACCCCCAATAAAGGAGTGGTTCTGCAGGTGGTTACCACAGACCACTTCTCAGTTCCTATGCTTCCTGGCTGATGTTTTGGTCACTTTTGAATGCTGGCGGTGCTTTCACTCTAGTGGTAGCATGAGACGGAGTCTACAACCCACACAAGTGGCTCAGGTAGTGCAGCTTATCCAGGATGGCACATCAATGCGAGCTGTGGCAAGAAGGTTTGCTGTGTCTGTCAGCGTAGTGTCCAGAGCATGGAGGCGCTACCAGGAGACAGGCAAATACATCAGGAGACGTGGAGGAGGCCGTAGGAGGGCAACAACCCAGCAGCAGGACCGCTACCTCCGCCTTTGTGCAAGGAGGAACAGGAGGAGCACTGCCAGAGCCCTGCAAAATGACCTCCAGCAGGCCACAAATGTGCATGTGTCTGCTCAAACAGTCAGAAACAGACTCCATGAGGGTGATATGAGGGCCCGACGTCCACAGGTGGGGGTTGTGCTTACAGCCCAACACCGTGCAGGACGTTTGGCATTTGCCAGAGAACACCAAGATTGGCAAATTCGCCACTGGCGCCCTGTGCTCTTCACAGATGAAAGCAGGTTCACACTGAGCACATGTGACAGACGTGACAGAGTCTGGAGACGCCGTGGAGAACGTTCTGCTGCCTGCAACATCCTCCAGCATGACCGGTTTGGCATTGGGTCAGTAATGGCTTGGGGTGGCATTTCTTTGGAGGGCCGCACAGCCCTCCATGTGCTCGCCAGAGGTAGCCTGACTGCCATTAGGTACCGAGATGAGATCCTCAGACCCCTTGTGAGACCATATGCTGGTGCGGTTGGCCCTGGGTTTCTCCTAATGCAAGACAATGCTAGACCTCATGTGGCTGAAGTGTGTCAGCAGTTCCTGCAAGACGAAGGCATTGATGCTATGGACTGGCCCGCCCGTTCCCCAGACCTGAATCCAATTGAGCACATCTGGGACATTATGTCTCGCCCTATCCACCAACGTTACGTTGCACCACAGACTGTCCAGGAGTTGGCAGATGCTTTAGTCCAGGTCTGGGAGGAGATCCCTCAGGAGACCGTCCGCCACCTCATCAGGAGCATGCACAGGCGTTGCAGGGAGGTCATACAGGCACGTGGAGGCCACACACACTACTGAGCCTCATTTTGACTTGTTTTAAGGACATTACATCAAAGTTGGATCAGCCTGTAGTGTGTTTTTCCACTTTCATTTTGAGTGTGACTCCAAATCCAGACCTCCATGGGTTGAAAAATTTCCATTTTTTTTTATTTTTGTGTGATTTTGTTGTCCGCACATTCAACTATGTAAAAGAACAATGTATTTCAGAAGAATATTTAATTAATTCAGATCTAGGATGTGTTATTTTTGTGTTCCCTTTATTTTTTGGAGCAGTGTAGGACCACTCCTGAGAAAGACCTGATACAGACATTCACTCGCTCTATCGACATCTCCTTTCCATGCTGGTGAATGCCCTCCCAACCCTACTAACCTCCAAGATTGGCAGTTATGCAGGGCCTGTGTACGGTTCAACTCTTGGAACCACATTTGTCTAAACTCTTCTTCACAAAGCACCAAATCAGGACCAGAGAAGGTATGATTTACCATTGCATCTTCCCCAACCTTTTAGGCCTGGTAGCAGTGACATCACCTACATCTGTGCCATAGAAGATACATTAACATTATTACAACTGTTCAATGACAGGAAGGCTATAAAATAGACAGCAGTTGTTCTAGTATTAGTGTCACATTTGCTAACTATCTTAACTGCAGGACATATTTGGATCAGCAAATTTCCTTTTACTGTCTTACTAAATTGGGAAGTTTTAGCAATATGCAGTGAAATATGTACCTTCCACTAGCGGATACTGCAAATGAAAAGGGCGGCTGTGAGGATGATTAGATTACGCTTTCCTAACTTAATTTGAGATCTTTTTCTAATTCTGCTTTAATATTAATGAAATGTTTTGTGGCTCCGGTGAAGACATCAGATGCAGATTGTCTTATAAGAACTGGCTGGCTATTGATTTAGTAAACAAACTAAGTGAATCCATTAGTGTGAAGAGCAATTAGTTCAGATGTTAAAACACCTAAATGAATGCTATAGAGAATTGCCTAAGGTAATTGTTTTCTTAGTTGCCTAAAGGGGTTTTCCGGGACTAATATATAGATCAGTGGTGGTCCGACATCTCCACCAATCAGTGGCGTGCCTAGGGTGTTTGGCACCTGGGGCGGGTCCTTTCTCTGGCCCCCCCTCCCCCCCAAAAAATTGTACCCCCTCACAGTAGTATTGCCCTCATTGTACAACCTTCACAGTAGTTTTGTACAGATGTGTGTCCCCTCACAGTAGTTATTCCCAAATTGTGCCCTCACAGTAGTTATGTCCTCTCTGTGCCCCTTTCACAGTTGTAATGCCTTCTTTGTGCCCCCTTCACAGTAATAATCCCTATTGGGCCCCCTTCACAGTAATAATCATCATAGTGTCCCCTTCATAGTAATAATCCCCATTGTGCCCCCTTTATAGTAATAATGCCCACTGTGCCCCCTTCACAGTAATAATGCCCACTGTGCCCCCTCCCAGTAATGCCCACTGTGCCCCCTTCACAGTAATAATGCCCACTATGCCCCCTTCACAGTAATAATGCCCATTGTGCCCCCTTCACAATAATAATGCCTACTGTGCTAGTAATGCCCTCTGTGCCCCCTCCATAGTAGAAATCCCCATTGTGCCCCCTTCACAGTAATAATGCTCATTGTGCCTCCTTCACAGTAATAATTCCAATTGTGCCCCTTCACAGTAATAATGCCCATTGTGCCCCCTTTACAGTAATAATGCCCACGGTGCCCCCTTCATTGTACAGAACAGGAACACCACAGCTTCATGCTCTGTGTAGTGGCTGTTCTCGGGTACTGGAGCTCAACTCCTATTTAAGTAAATAGGAGCATCAGCTGTAGTACTGCCGCTGCACGGTGCAGGAGCTGTGGTGTTCAGGCACCCTACATTGTTTACTTCTGGATCTGTAGATGCCCCTAACAGCCAAAGTCGACCACCAAAATCTCATATTTATGATCTATGCTAAAGGTCCTCAATATATTGGTCCAGGGAAAATCCCTTTAAAGAGGCTCTGTCAGCATGACCATATTAAATCATAGGGCTCATCATGCTGATTATAACGATACCATCCTTTTCTCTGTATGCTAAATAGCTGCAGAGATATCTGCATTTTAATTTATATGCAGATGAGCAAGTTGGAGCACCAGGGGGCAAGGCTGAATCCTTGGAGCACTGCATTTGTAGCAGCCTTGTGCTCTGAAGACTCCCACTCCCCTTGACAGGGTCTGTCCAAAGCTGTGTCCTAGCATGTACATATCGTATACACTACTTTCTGTAATCTTACCATAATGAGAAGAGTGGATGTCTGTTTAGAAAACTAATATACATATTACTGCTTTATTCACAAGCACAATATATAGAAACCAGTAATATGTCTTAGCTAAGTATAGAAAAACTATTCTTATCTATGTGGTAAGGCTATAGCTTGGTGATAAGTGGTCAGACTTGCTTGTAGATATCCTAAGTCACAGAAGAGATGTATTCATGTTTTTTTCTCTCATTTTCTCTCTCATTTAACCCATAATAAAAGGCTATAGCCCTACTATATTGAGAATAGTGTTTTTATGCTTAGAAACCTAAAACATACAGTATTACTGGTTTATTCATGGGCACAACATATGATAATAAAGAAACCAGCAATATGAATTGGCTTTCTATGCATAAAAACATTATTCTCAATATGATAACGCTATAGCCATTTATTATGGGTCAAATGAGGCAGAAAAAACATTCCGAAGAAAAAAATCTAAAAGTCTCTCCCAAGATTCAAACCTGGGATCTCAACATGCAAGACTGACCACTTCATATCATATTGAGGACAGTGGTTTTTCTATACTTAGAAAGCTAACACTTTTTTATGGTTTCATTATAATCATATATTGTGCCTGTGAATAAACCAGTAATGTGTATTAGCTGTCTAAGCATAGAAATCTACTCTTCTCAATGTGGTAAGGTTATGGTAAATAGTGTATATCAGGCATGCTCAATCTCCGGCCCTCCAGCTGTTGCAAAACTACAACTCCCAGCATGCCTGACCAGCCTACAGCAGGACATGGTGGGAGTTGTAGTTTTACAACAGCTGGAGGGCCTCAGGTTGAGCATCCCTGGTGTATATGATATGTACATGCTAGGGCACAGTTCTTTCCTCTGCATGCTGATGTCTAGCCCTGGCAATGGGGGTGGGGGTGGGTTAGGGGTGAGTGTGCAGAGCAAAGGGCCATTACAAAAGCAGTACTCCAAGCATCCAGCCCCCGTTCTACAACTTGCTCATTTGCATATGAATTTAAACACATATATCTCTGCAGCTGTTTAGTATACAGACAAAACAAATGCACTGTGTTAATCAGCATGATGAGCCCTACCAGGCAGTATTCCTGGTTTAATAGGGTTGATCATGCTGACAGAGAGTCTTAAAATTATTTGGAATGTCACCACTAACATGGTTATATGATATACGAAGAAAGGTTTTTGCTTGTCAGCACTATACTCATAGTTTGCCTTTACTGGCATATGATCCAGGTTTGTATGGCTATGAGTGTGATCCATAATATTTCCATTGGTAGAGCATAATCTGTGAGTGGCTTCAGCTCCAGTTCGTGGTCGTGGGACTCGTGTCCATTGTGGGTCTAATGCACTGCACTCAAATCATCATTGTGAGTACAGTACATTAGACTCACATTCAGATAGGAACTGACTGCATCATAAATTACTATGATATAGTCCGTTTGGGTCAGGGGAGCCGTGGTCAGTGGCTTTGACCTGCATCTGGTTTTGCCTCACAATCACTAAGTTAAATCACTCACCGAACACTGACCAAAACACTGAAGTGATAGAGGCCTAAGAATTATCTAGCTCAAAGAAAACAAACAAAATAAATTGAAAAATAAAACGTGCTCCATTATCAGCCGCACATTGCCTTGTGTATTCAGTCAATTGAGCCAAATGGTGGAGGGACGATTTCGGTAGCAATCACTCCTCCCCCAAACACTTTGCCACAGCCAATGTAAAAGGCTGATACAAAGGAGCACCGAATAACGTGTTTATTATGGATCACTTCTCATCCTGCATGAACACCTCAAGTGTACTGGACCTTCAGACTGTAAAATGAATCTTTGAGACTGTAAAATGAATCTTTGCCCAGGTGAAGGAAGACTAGCTTCATGCCCCTACAGGCGAATCCCTAGACATAAGCATTAACAACCTAATATACATGGTCAAATAAGGACTATCAAAAAGAAGTCCACCAGAATCATGGATATCAGCTAAAAGATGACAGATGGACCTGCCTCTTTAGTGCACGTCACAGTCGTTATATAGCCGCAGGGTTTGTCACTAATCCAGGACACCTGGTACATTAGAGAGAAGTACACTGCGGCCATGGGAACATAGCACAGGTAAACAGAGGGTGAGAACACAGCATCTGCACCATGTCTGACAACCCAAACAATGGAATCATAACTATTTGGTTAGATTGGTTCCTGCCTTATACAGCATATACAGTTATACGTCGGGCTATGCTTGGACATACATTTCATACCTCATGTACTTTAGGGCACTGGTAGAAGTGGAGGTTGCAAATTTGGCTATTGCTAATGCCTTCCCTTGACCCCCCCAGGGCACCAGGTCCAGGACACATGTCCCTTCTGCTAGCAACAGGATATTATAGTAACTCAGTTTACAAATTTGACTCGTTATGAATTTGACAAAATTTCTGCTGTCGAATGAATTCTGATGAACCGCGCCCACCATTTTACTGTGAATATTACAGTTCAGTGCTGCCACCTGCTGGCCTGAACTGTAATATACAAGTAATAAGCCTGGAAGCCTAGTACAGGCTCATTACGAGCATAGAACGCCCCCCTCATACCCTCCAGGGCAAAGCGTTCCTACGCCGGAAGCGTGCGCTTCTGGGTTTTAGCCCTATCAGAAGCCATGGTCACATTTGACCATGGCATCTGAGGGTTTAAATGTCCAATTGGTATGGTATTACTGCCAATTGGAAAATTAGCTGCAGGTGTCTGCTGTATAAAACAGTAGGCACCTGGTGGCTATGGCGCTAGCTCCGCTCCGGAGTTGGCGCCATCTTTAAAGATCCAACATCCGCTGTACATGTACGGCAGATAATGTGAATGGGGTTAAAGACCCGACATCCGTCGTACATGTACAGCAAATGTTGTGAAGGGGTTAATTTACCAGCTAAATTCAACACATTATACTGCTGCATTAATATACCAGTTAATTACCCTGCTAAGTGTATGACACTCTGAGGTCTCCTAGGACTCGTATTTTATTGTCTCTTATTTTTAGAATTTTTTTTTCTCTCTTTCCTCTTTCAATATATGGCTATGGGTAAATGCATAATTGCAGGTGGTAACAAAGAGCCTGTTTAATAACCCTGCACAGTCAAATTTATTATGCTTTCTAATATTTAAAAACATTCCAAAAATTGTCCCTTGTTGGGGAAAGGTGCCTTGCAGTGTTTATACTCACATGGTAGTATCAGAAAAAGCAATGGCTTGTTTTGAAGTTTGAATAAAATTTGTTTTCCAAAAATACATGGTTGTTTTAATGTGAATTCAGATTAAAAAATAAATAGGCTTAAGAAGGCTAAGTGATAAAAAAAAAACCAGTGCACTGGTGAGGGAAGAATCCAGGAACAGACTTTTGTTGAATAGTAATTATTTGGCAATGCTTTTTGTATATATATCGGGATGGAGCCATGAGAGCAGCATCAGAACCCAGCGGCCCTTCCTCCAGATTAGTGATGATCGTGCACCAAAGTATTCGGGTGTTTGGCCTGAACACATTGCTATATTCGTGTGCTCAGCCAAGCACCTGAGTATAATGGAAGTCATTGGGAGACAACCAGGCACCCCCTGCTCGGAAGACAAGAGGGTGTCTGGTTCATAAAAAAAGGTTAGAAATTGATGGAAACCCCATCAAAACCCCATCAAAATGGTTTGGAAACAGCATTAAGAGGCTAGCTGGATGCGTCTTAGACTCCTATTATGTACGACATACAATAGACAACCACACAAAGGATATATGCCAAAAGCCAGGTATGTGCAGGCCATCAATCTATCCATGAGACAGATGACAGGCTTAGTCAGCATACCATACAATGGCAGCCTCGTGCACTATGAGATATTCCAAACCTGCTCTCTGACTAAGAACCAGTAAACCTCAAATGGATGGCTTGGGTGGACCTGCACACCTAGATCAATATCATTAGGGCGACAAAAAGTATTCTGATTGTCCTAACATAATATTCAATAACCTTTCTATACAGTTTTGTTGTGTAAAAACTCATTTGCATAAACCTGAGCATATGGGAAAGACATGCAAATGAGCAAAATTTGCCTTGTTTTTCAGCTGTCATAAGACTGAAAACCAATAGATGGCGGTATTGAGTTATGAACAGCGCCCTCTATTGGTTTCACAGTCTTATTACAAGTCTAATATTCTTGTCAGAAGACTATGCAACCAATAGAGGGCGCTGTGCATAACTCAATAGCGCCATCTATTGGTTTCATAGTCTTCTGACAAGAATATTAGACTGAGTCTTATGACAAGCTTATTAGTGTAGCCTTTTGCATGGAAAATTAGCGATAAAAATTAGCGATTAGAATATTTGCGATCTACACTAGGATGATATCTGACACTGGGAAAGCTGGGTAATAACACAATGATAAAATCTGACACTGGGAAAGCTGGGTAATAACTTGCGATCTACACTGAGTTATTACCCAGCTTTTCCAGTGTCCTATATTATCGCTGACTTACTACATAATTATTACATAATATTCGCTATATTGCTATAGGAGTTCCTATATTGCTATAGGAGTTCATCCTGTCTAGACTCCTAAGGTTAGGGGTGGGGCCAGCCCACACCTAGCCACCCTACAAGGGCTAACCCCAGCTGTGCCATGCAAACATGGCTATGCTGGGTGCAATACACAGCATGACAATACACTGCATAACATTACATAACAAACCATTTGCATAAACAACCTGCTCTACTGCAGATTTTCTTTTATATGAATTGCCTGGGTCATATGAATGACAGTTGTGATCATGACTGACCTGCATGATACCATAGTCAGCCAGAATAGTACATGATACATAAATATACACCAGCCGAGAAATACAAAAAGGAAAATCTTTTCTCATGGACACCCTGTTCCTTTTTACATAAATACAATAAAGGGCTCCCCACTGATATCATAATGGTCAATCTAAACTTTGCAGTACAATTTTTTGAGGGTATGGAGAGAGAGGAAATCCATCAATCTAACCAGTTTAAGACAAGGAAGTGTAAGGCCCACAGGTAAATATAATTATAAGAGCCTAGTACAGAGTTGAAAATAAGATATTTTATGTACCACACACATTTTCACCTGATAATTGGTTTTGATGCACAAGGGAAATGTCTGTAACTAGGCCAAGACAGCTAAATACTTAGGAAGTACAGTCGTGGCCAAAAGTTTTGAGAATGACACAAATATTAGTTTTCACAAAGTTTGCTGCTAAACTGCTTTTAGATCTTTGTTTCAGTTCTTTCTGTGATGTAGTGAAATATAATTACACGCACGTCATACGTTTCAAAGGCTTTTATGACATTTATGCAAAGAGTCAGTATTTGCAGTGTTGGCCCTTCTTTTTCAGGACCTCTGCAATTCGACTGGGCATGCTCTCAATCAACTTCTGGGCCAATTCCTGACTGATAGCAACCCATTCTTTCATAATCACTTCTTGGAGTTTGTCAGAGTTAGTGGGTTTTTGTTTGTCCACCCGCCTCTTGAGGATTGACCACAAGTTCTCAATGGGATTAAGATCTGGGGAGTTTCCAGGCCATGGACCCAAAATGTCAACGTTTTGGTCCCTGAGCCACTTAGTTATCACTTTTGCCTTATGGCACGGTGCTCCATCGTGCTGGAAAATGCATTGTTCTTCACCAAACTGTTGTTGGATTGTTGGAAGAAGTTGCTGTTGGAGGGTGTTTTGGTACCATTCTTTATTCATGGCTGTGTTTTTGGGCAAAATTGTGAGTGAGCCCACTACCTTGGATGAGAAGCAACCCCACACATGAATGGTCTCAGGATGCTTTACTGTTGGCATGACACAGGACTGATGGTAGCGCTCACCTTTTCTTCTCCGGACAAGCCTTATTCCAGATGCCCCAAACAATCTGAAAGAGGCTTCATCGGAAAATATGACTTTGCCCCAGTCCTCAGCAGTCCATTCACCATACTTTCTGCAGAAGATCAATCTGTCCCTGATGTTTTTTTTGGAGAGAAGTGGCTTCTTTGCTGCCCTTCTTGACACCAGGCCATCTTCCAAAAGTCTTCGCCTCACTGTGCGTGCAGATGCGCTCACACCTGCCTGCTGCCATTCCTGAGCAAGCTCTGCACTGGTGGCACTCCGATCCCACAGCTGAATCCTCTTTAGGAGACGATCCTGGCGCTTGCTGGACTTTCTTGGACGCCCTGAAGCCTTCTTAACAAGAATTGAACCTCTTTCCTTGAAGTTCTTGATGATCCTATAAATTGTTGATTGAGGTGCAATCTTAGTAGCCACAATATCCTTGCCTGTGAAGCCATTTTTATGCAACGCAATGATGGCTGCACACGTTTCTTTGCAGGTCACCATGGTTAACAATGGAAGAACAATGATTCCAAGCATCACCCTCCTTTTAACATGTCAAGTCTGCCATTTTAACCCAATCAGCCTGACATAATGATCTCCAGCCTTGTGCTCGTCAACATTCTCACCTGAGTTAACAAGATGATTACTAAAATGATCTCAGCAGGTCCTTTAATGACAGCAATGAAATGCAATGGAAAGGTTTTTTTGGGATTAAGTTAATTTTCATGGCAAAGAAGGACTATGCAATTCATCTGATCACTCTTCATAACATTCTGGAGTATATGCAAATTGCTATTATAAAAACTTAAGCAGCAACTTTTCCAATTTCCAATATTTATCTAATTCTCAAAACTTTTGGCCACGACTGTAGATGGAGGGGACTAAGGATGTTCAAAATTTGTCCTAAATATCCCAAAAAGAAAGAGAGAGAGAGAGGAGAGTGAGGAGAATACAGCACTATTAAAAGACCAGTTAATATATGTGATGACTATTGTAGGCTAGGCAATGCTCCTCTTGATTTCTGTGAAAGAAATTATGCAAATTAGCATGTCTAATACCTGTTGGCATTTTAGGCTTAGGAAAGCCAATTTGAATATCTTTCCCAGAAACCAAGACGGACATTCCCTGGGCTACAATACTCCACACATTTACTAAGCATACTAGGTGTTCTCCATGATGAGAATGAGTACCCTTCAGACAAAGCCTAAATATTGCTGAGAAACATAGAGTAACATAATGGTCTCTCTCTCATGGCTATAGAAGATATCCCATAGACCAGATGTGCTTTGTGGGAATATACAGTACCGTGGAAAAGTTTTACACGGTTGAGGGAAAAATGCTTCAAAGTAAGAATACTTTCATAAGTACAAGTAACAAACTTAAAATTGACTAAAGGAAAGAAAAATTTAAATCCAATCAGTATTTGGTGGGACCACCATTTGCCTACATAACAGCATCAGTTTTTCTAGGTAAACAGTTTTCAAAGAAACTCAGCAGGGAGGTTGTTCCAAACATCTTGGAGAATTAACCGTGGATCTTCTGTGGATGTAGGCTTGCTCAAATCCTTCTGTCTCTTCATGTAATCCCAGGCAGACTGGATGATGTTGAAATTCGGGCTCTGTGGGATCCATATCATCACTTCCAGGACTCCTTGTTCTTTTTAACGCTGAAGATAGTTCTTAATGATATTGGTCTATTTTTGAAAGCTTACTTTGCAGAATGTTTTCCACGCATGCCTAAACCTTTTGCACAGTACTGAAGTCTGGTATCATTTTTAGTAAAGATGAGTGAGTCAATTCTAGATCAATCGAATTCGACCCAAATTTTGCACGGTTTGGTGCAGGCAGGCACAATGCAGTGACATCATCATCCCTGGTGCGCCTAACTGCACACAACACAGACCTGCACTGATATGTTCATTATGGCAATGTGGACTAGATGAGTATTTATTTTGGAGGTACTGTATGGGGAACTTAAGGGAGCATCACAATAGGTGGGGTAAACTTAAGGGGTCATAAAACTGTGGGGCACTAAAGGAGCATCATACTGTGTGGGGGCACTTAAGGGAACATCATACACTTAATAGGGCATCACACAGTGTGGGGTGTACTTAAAGGGATTCTGTCATGACATTTTAGGCCTATAACCAAAACATATGGCCAGGTCCGTACTAATAACCTGAATCCGAAACTGTCCTTATTAAATCTGCCTGTGGCTCTATTAGCACATAAAACAGTTTTTTATAACCTGTTATTCACCTACCTAAGGTGCCCAAGGGGACGTCGCTTCATACAGTGTGCCCGGCTGCACCCATCTCCGTCTGGTGCCCAGCGCCGCCTTCCCAGTTGAAATCGCTGCCTTCCTCACCTCAGCCCCGCCTCCGCAATCGTCCGGTCCCTCAGGTTATGCCTAGTGCGCACGCGCGGGATCTGGCAGAGGGACCGGACGATTGCGGAGGCGAGGCTGAGGTGAGGAAGGCGGCGATTTCAACTGGGAAGGCGGCGCTGGGCACTAGACGTAACCCAGTACAGTAGAGGATAGGAGTGATAGTGACCCTGATGAAGTGTGTCATGGTGTACTCCAGCAGGCCGTTGCTCCCTGGGGATCAGTGAAGTGAAAGTTGTAGCACTGAAAAATGAGGCCAGAGTGAAACATAACAAAGTCTCCTTTACTAAGTGCAACGTAGAACTTGAAATACATTCAGTGGCAGCAGGATTTAGTGCAGTTCTTCTCTGGCACCAGTACCGATATGGAGGCAGGTTGGGTGGTGACAGTTCAGTACTTAGGTTATATTGGCCTAGTGGTTGTTTGCTGATGGGTGGCTTGGCTGTAGTCCCTCACCTTACAGATGTAGATGATGATCAGAGCAGTTCACTCTACTGTCTGGAATCATAAGGCTTCACTTGAGGACAATTTGGGTATTTATCCCTGAACAAGAGCACAGCAACTTGCTCCCTCTCCACACTGAGGATACTCAGGAACTCCCCCTCCTGGCAGGAAGCAGGACCAGCCCACTCCTACCAAGAGGGGAGGAACAGGTTGGTTAACCCTGTCCCTGCCAACCTTTGCCATTCTGTCCTTGCTGGGAATTCCAGCCATAAGCAAACCGCAAAATACACGATGCCACCTAGATATAAATTGTAATACCCACAGGTCTTGGATACTACAGTCATTACTATGTATGGGAACATTATAGATTAAGCTTAAGTCTCCGTTCACAGTAATTGTGAAGAGGCTCATATTACCATTTGTGGAAAGCATGCACTATACTATCCAATGTAGTGCCTTGGCTTATTAAAGAATATCCAGCATTGAACAAATAAACCCCTAAAAATTACTTTATTGTTATGCGTTAAAAGGATCCCATAAGGGTCCACTAGATACACACTAGTAGGTATACACACAAAAATTGACCAATAACCACATCCAGAATATGGCTCGTCTCATATGGCCCTGCCCCTAGGAAGTCGCTCCTTGGAACGCATTTGCGTTCCAGCACCCGGAAGGGGCGGTACTGGCTTTGACCATGCAGCCCTGCCCCTGGGAAGTCGCTTCTTGGAACGCATTTGCGTTCCAGCGCCTGGAGGGGCGGCGCCCGTTTTCAGTGCATAGCTCTGCCTCAAGGACGCAGTATTTCCGGACGCATATGCGTTCCAACGGCAGGATATTGGACTAAGGTGGAACACAATCATCCATCAGTGCCAGAATGCAGCGGTCTTTTTAAACACAGCCTGCACACTTGTAGGTGAATCGCCTACCAGGGGGATATAGAACATAGGGGGAGACTCCACCATGTGAGTATGGCATCCTTCTTCTCTGATCAGAGGCTTTTTGAATTGTGGGTACCTACTGAGCGTTGGCATCATTGCTTACAGCTGATGATGTATCTTATTTACAGTGTGGGCTCTGTCAAGTAACCATGGCAGGGGACTGACAGAGAATTAACTAACTGGGTCCACCCCATCTACTGAACCGTAAGTCTGCAATCACTAGCAATTCTATATACATCTAGATGTTTAGATATCGACATTGACCGCGGTCTATGATTGTCTTCTGCCTCATATAGGACGTGGATGACATTATCTGTACTGGATGGAGTCTGAATCAGGCATAAGTATCTTTAAATATATCCCCATCATTTATATGTAGAGCGTTCATTTCATGTGTGCGTGTTTGCGATTTGGCATTTCAGCCGGCATATATCTTGGAGCACTTTTCTTGTGTGACCCGGTTCTGTACCGGTACCTATAGAGTCACTTACAAAATATTGTATAGATTAACTATATAACTACACCTCCTGATGATCCCACAGTATCTACGTGGGTGAAACGCGTCGAGGTGACAGAGGTGTATGACTATATTGTCATCCCTGATTAAGTGTATTTTTGTGTTTGTCTGTACTATGTTCTGTGTCTCTTTTTTGTTTCTTTTCCCATCCAGCTTACTCATATAGTTGGTATCTCAATATCCATATCTCATACCTGGTTTAACTGTCTGCCATCTCTGCGACACCCCTGTAGGGTACAGGTAGGGGTAGCAGTATAGGTACGCGGACAGGGGGCCTCCACCATCAGGAGCCCTCCCTGGGCTGAGGTTTTTAGGATAGGGGTAGATTTAGGGATATATTTTCCCATACCCCAGGTATATCTATTTCTATTCTGGATGTGGTTATTGGTCAATTTTTGTGTGTATACCTACTAGTGTGTATCTAGTGGACCCTTATGGGATCCTTTTAATGCATACCAATAAAGTAATTTTTAGGGGTTTATTTGTTCAATGCTGGATATTCTGTTATATACTTACCCCCATTACATCAATGTCTATTGATCTTGCTGGAATTAAATAATTACCTTGGCTTATTAAATACTCTATTGAAAGCATTATAAAGTACTGTACAGTAGACAATAAAAAACAATCATCAGCCGCCATGTGCAGGTCTGCTCTGATGAACAGATTTAGCAAAATCTACTGAATGTAACAATGTAATTAATGGATATTATTAAGAAATCGTCAATCTGGGCAAGGTGCAGTTACTCTTATTTTTTCAGTGCTGAACCACGATTTGCATAGATGCAAGCAGAGCAGAGGATTACGGAGCAATATGGTGATATTTGCAGAGCATACATAAAGTTGGTTGGAGAAAAGACTTTCTCATTCAAATTAGATGAAATTTCCTTCACCTATAGCAAATATGCGGCTTGCTGCTCTAGCCCTGTGTCTAAATAATCTGGCCCAAAAAAGTAGCTCATTGCCCCCCTCGCCCCGTCCCCAAACAGTATAAGGCACCTTGGGCACATGCCCCAAAAGCCCCTTGCATTGTTGAGATATTAGTATGTGGGGTGGATTTATCATAGTGATATAATGGGGTGGAACAGGTGCATTTTAGAAACAATTTTTATTTAATGTAATTGAAATTTAATTTAAATAATTTTTTTTACAAATAGATCAGCCAAAAATGTGGGAGTCATAGCATACTCCTGCCCCAGGGCAAGAATCTTTATCAGGTTTTGCTTCTGTAGTCTAAGCACTTTTCCCCAACTGTAGAGAAGAGCTATTATGTAAAGGTGTAGTCTGACACCCCCACCCTGACCCAGAAAAGAAAATATATATTTTTTTTTTAAAAGAAAGGAAAAAATACTTACCTATTAAATTCTACTGTGTTCCAGTGCCAAGCTCTTGTTACCATTCCTTACAGTGCCTGGCAGACCAGAATAGTGATGTCCCATCTGTGGTCATGTACACTGCTGCAACTATTTTCTCGCCTCAATGGTGTCATGTCCCGGAGAGGCATGTGATTGCAGAGGCTCAGCAGATTCGTGCCGCTCAGGAATACATATCCGATAACTCCCTTCCCAACTCTGTTATGTGCCAGACCACTTCCTCCCCAGCTCTGTCATGTTCCAGACTACTTCCTCCCCAGCTCTGTTATGTTCCAGACTACTTCCTCCCCAGCTATGTTATGTTGCAGACTACTTCCTCACCAGCTCTGTTGTGTGTCAGACCACTCCCACCCCAGCTCTGTTATGTTCCAGACTACTTCCTTTCCAGCTAGTTATGTGTTAGACTACTCCATCCCCCGCTCTGTTGTGTGTCAGACCACTCCCTCCCCAGCTCTGTTATGTTCCAGACTACTTCCTTCCCAGCTAGTTATGTGTTAGACAACTCCATCCCCAGCTCTGTTGTGTGTCAGACCACTCCCACCCCAGCTCTGTTATGTTCCAGACTACTTCCTTTCCAGCTAGTTATGTGTTAGACTACTCCATCCCCCGCTCTGTTGTGTGTCAGACCACTCCCTCCCCAGCTCTGTTATGTTCCAGACTACTTCATCCCCAGCTATGTTATGTTGCAGACTACTTCCTCACCAGCTCTGTTGTGTGTCAGACCACTCCCTCCCCAGCTCTGTTATGTTCCAGACTACTTCCTTCCCAGCTAGTTATGTGTTAGACAACTCCATCCCCAGCTCTGTTGTGTGTCAGACCACTCCCACCCCAGCTCTGTTATGTTCCAGACTACTTCCTTTCCAGCTAGTTATGTGTTAGACTACTCCATCCCCCGCTCTGTTGTGTGTCAGACCACTCCCTCCCCAGCTCTGTTATGTTCCAGACTACTTCATCCCCAGCTATGTTATGTTGCAGACTACTTCCTCACCAGCTCTGTTGTGTGTCAGACCACTCCCTCCCCAGCTCTGTTATGTTCCAGACTACTTCCTTCCCAGCTAGTTATGTGTTAGACAACTCCATCCCCAGCTCTGTTGTGTGTCAGACCACTCCCACCCCAGCTCTGTTATGTTCCAGACTACTTCCTTCCCAGCTAGTTATGTGTTAGACAACTCCATCCCCAGCTCTGTTGTGTGTCAGACCACTCCCTCCCCAGCTATGTTATGTTCCAGACTACTTTCTTCCTAGCTCTGTTATGTTCCAGACTACTTCCTCCCCAGCTATGTTGTGTGTCAGACAACTTCCTCCCCAGCTCTGTTATGTGTCAGACCACTCCATCCCCAGCTCTGTTATGTTCCAGACTACTTCCTCCCCAGCTTGTTATGTGTCAGACCACTCCTTCCCCAGCTCTGTTATGTGTCAGACCGCTCCTTCCCCAGCTCTGTTATGTGTCAGACCACTCCCTCCCCAGCTCTGTCATGTTCCAGACTACTTCCTCCCCTGCTAGTTATGTGTCAGACCACTCCCTCCCCAGCTCTGTTATGTGTCAGACCACTCCGTCCCAAGCTCATTATGTGTCAGACCACTCCCTCCCCAGCTCTGTTATGTTCCAGACTACTTCCTCCCCATCTCTCTTATGTGTCAGACCACTCCCTCCCCAGCTCTGTTATGTGTCAGACCACTCCGTCCCAAGCTCATTATGTGTCAGAACACTCCCTCCCCAGCTCTGTTATGTTCCAGACTACTTCCTCCCCATCTCTCTTATGTGTCAGACCACTCCCTCCTCCATTCTACTGTGCACCAGATGTCTTCCCTTCCCTCTATCTTTCCTAGTAGTGTTATAGCACTATTAACCGAACTTCCTTATCAAATGTGTGCCAATTAAGCAAGTGAAATGCTTTAGTCTTTTTCTACCCCTCTTTCCAATAATATGGGTCTGCTCCTTGCAATGGAGAGGTAAACTACAACAATAGATTTACTAATTTCCCTTCCACAAATATCCATAAAACCAATAACAGTGTTCTGAGCGATATATTACCCAATAAAATACATTTTTTTAATATCTACCCAGTGATTAACTTTAAGCAATAAGCAATAAGTGAAGATACATTAGGCAGGATCTTAACAAGAAAATGAAAAAGTTTATTGATTGATGAACAGCAATGCGCTGCGCAGTCTCCGATTCCTTCCCATTCAATGTCATAGAGATACGAAATTTACAACAGTAATATGTGAGCACCGTTACAGGCTTTGTTTTCTATAATATGCATAAGGCTGTAGCAGCTGCCTCCTGGCCCTAGTGCCCAAAGGTGTAGCTGCCACAAAGAAGACACCAACATGCTAGATGGGGGTTCCTGTTATGCATTTTTGCATTGGGGCCCCCGAATTACATTTCTTCTAGAAAGAAGTGTACCATCTGCATTGTATGCCGTTATCGCAGAGCAATTTGCTATAACTGGAATAGCCAAGCAAATTAAGCGAAGTGAATTAAAAATGAAACGTGGAAGATCTCTGCTGTGGTTTAACAGAATGTCTGCGTTTTTTTTTTTGCTTTGATGCACAATTTATCCAGGCGTAGTGGTAGGGAAGATGGGAACTGATTCTGGAGTCAGTCTCTAATGCTGCGTATAAAGCTTGCGCTTACTGATCAGTCATTAGGCTTAGATGGGAACCGCTACAAATGAATTGGTTTTTTAAAGGGGAATAATAGACAGCCGGCATTATCTCACACACCGCTGAGTGTATAGAGTTTTTTGCAGCTGCTGAATTCTAATTTGCTCGCTAGCAACATTTGTGACATTAGCATATTGGAGCATATGACATGACAATAGAGCTTACTCTATTATTTAGAGTGCGGCACCATAATATCTCTTTTAAAACCGGAACGTTCTGCGGGGTATTGTGCAGCAATATGTTCTAGGCAGGAGGAAGACAGAAAGGGCGCAAGGTCATAAAACGCATGCATTTATAAAAAAAAAAAAAAAAATGGGAAGAAAAAGTCAAACAAGAAAAAACAAAAATTCTTAATGTTGGATATTTTACATGTTCTCCTATAAAATATACATTTGGATAGCTGTTCAGTATGTTGAATGGAATGTGCAGTTTCTATTTTTTTAACTAAATACATTTATATATTGATATATTTTATTTTCTGATTGTATTTTTTTTCCCAATGTTTTTACATGCATGGGGAGGTGGCCATCTTTCCTAAGCTGTGAATGCAAAAGACTTGCCTTACATCAGCCACATGCAGTGTCAGATTGAGGCACTTAGAGCCCACCAGTAGAATTCATCCTGGGGGCCCACTCTAAAGCTACATGCATGTACTACCTGCCCACACAACCCAGATTCACCTGTTCCCCCTGAGGGCCTGTCCCAGCCTGGCCACAAGGACATAAGAAACATCAATCACCAATGATGTCCTAGGGGAGTGTTGTGGGCATGCTCTGCAAGCTGTGTATGGAGAGGGGAGAGGGAGAAGGAGCTGAACTGTCTTCATCACCTATTGTCAAAGATCGATCTTATGTTATCTGCCTCTAGGTGTTATCTTATTGCAATCCTCCTTGTGATCTCTCTGCACAAACAGGAAGTGTCAGTTAATTATGAGGCTCAGTATGAAAACTGCAAGATTTCAACATTTCTGTTAATACACTGGAAAATTTGAAAAACATTGCAACTTTTTTTTCTTCCAAAGATAAGTTTAAGATAACAAAAAAAAATTAAATAATAGATTTTTTTGACTACGAACTCCCTTTTAATGAGGGGACAGAAAATTTCTGGGTGTGATAAGTGTTGTTAATATGTCTCTGCTATGCCTAAGAAGTAACTAAGAAACCTTCCTCCACAAAGGAAGTGACTGTGACAAAACATTGCAGAGTCAATATTTCTACTAAAAGGACAGGTGCATTCACGTGACCATATTTTTGGATTGCACATGGACCCATTAATTCTACGGGGACGCAAAAAAAGGCAGGCAGCACACGGATTTCATCTATGTGTCGTCCACATTGTCCGTTTTTTTGCGGACAAGGATAGGCATTTTTTCAATCTGGTCTGCGAAAAAGTGCACGATGCACACGGACCCCATCCTTATTTTGCAGATCTGCAATTTGCAGACCGCAAAATGGATACAGTTGTGTGAATGCCCCCTTATTAAAATATCTAGCAAAAGAACCTAAAATTCACATTCTTCCCATGAGGACTATTCACTATCTTCTACTGTGAAGTGTAAGGGAAGGTATTTCTGGTAGAATTCGCCTGTAGACCTTCCATCTTATATTGGGTGCCAGAAAACAACATAACCTCAGTCTGATTTGTAATGAGTTTTGCAATATGCTCCTCACAGTAAAATAAGATTCAGGACATCTGAGCTTTCCTATGAATCGCGATAACTGAATTTCAAATAACTTGGCAGAAGAGAACAGGGTAATGATGTACTGAGGACTTTTTACTTTCAATATTAGGCAGAACCACTTTAAAAGGGTTGTCTTGAGTTATTTCAAAATTAGCACCACGTCATGCTGTAATAGCTTAATGCTATGTACTGCTGAGGCCAATGGCTGGCTGCAGTGGTCACGTGCTGTATATTTTTACATCCTACTTAGTGAGCAGAACCAAATCTGTGGTGCTGAGAATGGCGGGGGAGGAACAGGTGGGTATAGGAAGATTTTATTTTTTTATTTTATTGCATTTACTGGCATTAAGCAAATTTTGAAATAAATTGGAAGACCCCCTTTAATCTTTTTATAACTGCCAAACTACTTTTTTATTAAAGGGCCTTTTTTATGGCGTTAACTGGGTATTCCCATCTCAGACACTAAGGACACATCACTAGGATTTGACATCAATGTCAGATAGGTGCAGGTCCCACCTTTGGGACATTTTCCTATCTCCAGAACGGGTCCCCATAGGAGAAGTAGAATGCATGGTGCAAGTGCAGAAACCCTCCATTCACTCCTATAGCCTCTTGGAGAGAAATCTGTGCATGCGCGGTTTGCTCTCCTTCAATTCATGGGCCCCATTCTGGAGATAGGAACGGGTCCCAGAGGTGGGCCTCGCACCTATATGACATTGAGATGTCCCAATGTCTGAGATGGACAGACTCCTTTAATCTCTACGTGGATATCAGGGCTGTCTAATGACCGCTTAGCTTCCGCTGTTACACCCAGGATCAGAGGAAGCTCCCATCCCAGCCATTTAACTGTTTCACTGCTGATGTCAATAGTGACCACGGCATGATTAAAAGAGCCTCCCCCTTCCCCTATAATCAGTTGACTCGGCATTTCGATGACATGATTACGTATTGGGTGCTGTTCAGTTTTAGATGTGGGGACATTAGAGCTGTCTTGGCACCTAGCGTGCTGTTAGAGAACACTGCCAAAATGTGTAGAGCCAGAAAAAGAAACTAGTGAATGGTGTCATAAAGTGGTTAAATCCCTTTATAAGATATTCATGAAGGGATACTCTACCAGGCAGGACCATCCCTACTCTATCATTGAAATAGCACATGTCACAAATCCCAGAAGCAAACCACACATTGGAGCCAGCTGGCATCAGGCCTTAGGTATATGTAAGTGTTAACCATTTTCACCTCTACGTACACCCACTAGTGGGTGCTATGTACTGTATGGTCTCTATGCCGGACCCCTCCACCTTTCCAAATTGGAGGAAAGTCTTGTTTAGCTGGATAGGACTGCATAACTTGCACAAACAGCCCGCTATTTAACCCTTTATAGCCAATTTGCACATACCCTTTAATTTTGTGTCTTGCGATAGGTGCACTGTGGTGGGGTTGTCCCAGTAAAAATATTGTTTGTCATTAAATTCAGCCTCTAAACTTTTATAAACTTTTTTTGTATTTACACTTCATGTATTTTCCATCCCATAAGACATGGCAGTGCTTCTTATGAAGCGAATATTAATGAGTGCATCCATTATGGAAGCGCTCATTAGTACACAGACCAGGGACAGGGAGTGGTGAATATACCGCTCCTGGTGCTATCTTTACTTACTGCTCCCTGGTCTTCCGCCGATGCTGCGCTGCACTGGGTCCTTACTGCATATGTCAGATCGCGGTGCAACACTGCAGGAAGCGTGTACCGGATCTCCTGAGTGGCGGTGCCATGTGGAGCAGGAGAGGTAAGCTCTTTTATTTCTGTCTCATTTGAGGTCTGATGAGGATTTGGGGTCTGATTTGGTGGTCTGATCTTAGTTCTGATTAGGATTGGGGTTCTAATCAGAGGTCTGATGAGGATTGGGCATCTGATGAAGATTGGGGGTCTGATCTGTGGTCTGAAGAATATTCGGGGTCTGATTTGGGGGCCTGATGAGGATTTGGGTCTGATCTGAAGTCTAATGTAGATTGGAGGTCTGATCTGAGGTCTGATGAGCATTGGGGTTCTAATCTGAGGTCTGATAAAAATTTGTGATCTGATTTGGGGTCTGATGAAGATTGGGGCTCTGAACTGAGGTCTGATGAAAAATATACAGTACAGACCAAAAGTTTGGACACACCTTCTCATTCAAAGAGTTTTCTTTATTTTCATGACTATGAAAATTGTAGATTCACACTGAAGGCATCAAAACTATGAATTAACACATGTGGAATTATATACATAACAAACAAGTGTGAAACAACTGAAAATATGTCATATTCTAGGTTCTTCAAAGTAGCCACATTTTGCTTTGATTACTGCTTTGCACACTCTTGGCATTCTCTTGATGAGCTTCAAGAGGTAGTTCCCTGAAATGGTTTTCACTTCACAGGTGTGCCCTGTCAGGTTTAATAAGTGGGATTTCTTGCCTTATAAATGGGGTTGGGACCATCAGTGGCGTTGAGGAGAAGTCAGGTGGATACACAGCTGATAGTCCTACTGAATAGACTGTTAGAATTTGTATTATGGCAAGAAAAAAGCAGCTAAGTAAAGAAAAACGAGTGGCCATCATTACTTTAAGAAATGAAGGTCAGTCAGTCAGCCGAAAAATTGGGAAAACTTTGAAAGTAAGGGCTATTTGACCATGAAGGAGAGTGATGGGGTGCTGTGCCAGATGACCTGGCCTCCACAGTCACCGGACCTGAACCCAATCGAGATGGTTTGGGGTGAGCTGGACCGCAGAGTGAAGGCAAAAGGGCCAACAAGTGCTAAGCATCTCTGGGAACTCCTTCAAGACTGTTGGAAGACCATTTCAGGGGACTACCTCTTGAAGCACATCAAGAGAATGCCAAGAGTGTGCAAAGCAGTAATCAAAGCAAAAGGTGGCTACTTTGAAGAACCTAGAATATGACATATTTTCAGTTTCACACTTGTTTGTTATGTATATAATTCCACATGTGTTAATTCATAGTTTTGATGCCTTCATAGTCATGAAACTAAAGAAAACTCTTTGAATGAGAAGGTGTGTCCAAACTTTTGGTCTGTACTGTATATATATTTTCTATTTTTCTCCTTTAATACCTTGATGCATCTTATGGTCAGGTGCATCTTATAGAGCAAAAAATATGGTTTAAAAAATGCTCATACCCCCAGATACTCTTGGAATAACATAAGAACAGCACCACCTGCTGTTTCTATTAAACATTCTTTCTGTGTCCATCTCAGCAATTACAGTATCACCGTCTTGCTCTCTGATTTGCTCAGTATTTCTTCTGACACGCAGAAAAGATGCTGCAGCCTCAAAAGCAGCCATCTCACACAGCATGTGCGTCCACCTATGAGCATTTAGTGAGGTGGAAATAGAAAGACTGGTCATTAGAAACAGCAGGTGATGCAGGTGTAAATACAAAATGTATTAGAGTAATGGGCTGGATTTTACTTTAAATAATATTTTTATTGGTTTAACCTTTTGTTGCAAAATAATGGATTTGCAAAATATGGATCCCTTCCATGGTCAATTCTGTATTTAGTCTCACCCCTATCAATAAAAAGGGCTCTTCTCCTCCTCAATAGGGACCAGATCTACAATTTGCGGAACGGCCCCACAAGTCCCAAATAAACACAGATGTCTGCCTGGCTCCACGGAAATGAATGTGTCAGTGTGCTATCCGCCAAAAAAAAAAAAAGGATGGCACACTGACATTTTTTTTTTTCCTGTCGTGTGCATGAGCCCTGACGGATAGGAAATTTGGAGGAAATACATAATGCATGAAGAATTGCTATGCATCTATGTATAAATAGCTGGCTTAGGACATAATCATCTCAGGTTAGTAAATAGCTATGCCATATTAATGCAAGGGGAAAAAAATGAGTATAAAAAAAGGCAAAAACTGAGAGGTCCAGCTCTAGCTGCCTCGTGTGACTGTGGGAAGGTGGGGTGGCACATTAACTGCTGAGCCTCACAATTGAAGGCTGCTAAGTGCTGGCATAGGTCAAGAATTGTTTGAAATGTTGTAAATGGTTTCCCTGGGTAACAGCAAATCAGGTTCTCCAGCCTCCAGAGCTGCATCTCCAAACCCACAGCCAGGTACCAGCCTCAGAAGCAGAAGCAGCAGCAGCCACAGCAGCCAGTGTATGACTGCAAGGACAGAGAGCAATGTCTGGACTGCAGGGACCAGGGATAGCCTGCAGGTGCCTGTAAACTTCACCCCACCAGCACCACCATGAAGAAGCACTCAGCCAAGGTGGCCCCTGTCGCATCCTTCAGTGTCTCAGAGCTGCATGCAGCTATCATAGACGGTAATGGTCTCTTGGGTGGCATGGGGGGGGAACTTCTCTGCTACTCAAGTTCATTGCACTTGGATAGGGGAATTCTCTGCTGGAGGGAGATAGATGCCTGTGGATCCCCGGCTTGTTTTTTGTTATTGGGTGAATGTTTGTTATTTTGTTGCTGTTGTGTTTGTTTTATTTTGTAGCAAGTATTTACAATGTCTCAAGACTGTAGATGATCTGCTCAGATAGCTGCACTGATGTGGAGATGATTATGTCACCATTTGTATCTTCAATGCTTTAACATGTACTAAGTTGATGCAACTACTTACCTTGATGCCTTGAGTTGTGAATGTTGCAAACTTGGCTCTGCCAACACACTTGACACTCTGTGATAGGCAAAGCTTACTTTCTCCAGTACTCAGGCAAGCGAAATAGAGGATGTTTTGTGCAGTAACTTTAGGATGCTTGGAGTTCTTATCATAGGAGAGTATATGTTTCTTTTTGTGTTTGTTATGGAGCTCTGTTGTAATGTGCCTACTGATGTAGTAGTACCGAGTTTGTCATTTGGTGCAACATGTTATTGCCTATAATGTACTGCATTATGTTAAGTCACTAAGAAACCGTCAAGTGACAAATGTGACCTACTCCCCCATCACCTTGAGACTGTACGTATCCTTGCCTTGGAGGTAGTTTATTCACCCTAACAAGTGCTGCAGTCTCCTCTTCACCTTGAGACTCAAGATGAATCAGAACCATTTAGTACAGTTTGCAATGGTAATGATGAGTATCGGATTCATTACCTAGAGGGGCATTGTTTTTTTATTTTATTCACTTTTACTTCTTCGCTCTGCGCTAATCCTGCAGACTGTCAAAGCCATGATGAGGAGTCTTCATTAGAATGTCCTTGTAACCCCTCGCTGTCCATCGAGCACAGTCGGTGGGTCTGCGGTACGTGCTCTGATCCTGCTGCAGTCCCCCCTCTCACAATATTCACGTCTTGTCTACGGTGACAACAACCTGACGTCAGCTCTTATGCTCAAAAGAAAGAGAGGGGGAGAAGAAATAGCGACGGCTAAACTGTGACAGTAATAATCTGCGGCTGTCCAGATAACCTTGTCCATGCTTGAAATAATGTGCAATGCCGTATGCGGTATTTCTGCCGCATGGTACTTTACAACAGGGCGACTGTCGCGCCGGATGTTCCAGATGATGTCTCGTTTGATTGCCATGAAATAATATGGGATGGCACAGAGTAAAGGGTTAGGACAGAAGTTCGGGGCATAAGGGTAAACAACGCAGATGCACTGTGGAAAATATCGGGCATTGGTTATTTCTGTGTCGTCGCAAGTGGCTTGCAATCTGCATACTGATCTGTACCTATTTTATACGGATGGGTGCTTAAGTAGGTGCTGGTATATTTAGCGCAGATGTACCCTTGTGTCATTGGGTGGTGAATTCATTTCTGATATACTGGGTGCAAATACCCCAAATTTTATGCATAAGTCCTTGAGTTGTCCTCTTCTAATAAGTTGGTGAAAATGTTCCTTCCGACTGGTTTTTAGAGTCCTCCATGGCAAAGCTGACTAGCGACGCAGTGATACTGTGCTGTCATGCCAGTGTGATCTTGAACATGGCACACTCAGCACATGGAGCCACTATTTTCCTATATTACGGCTCACTGTGCACCCCCATTATTGACTAGAAGTAATGCTTCAAGGGGTGAATATGCAGCGGGCCAAACCGATGCTAGGGGTCTCTTCCACAGGTGTTATGTGAGGTTTTATAGTTTTTTGTCGTGACATTCCAGCAACGAGGGACTAAGCCCCCCTATGTAGAAGGTGATGGTGGACCCCAGGTGCAGGAAAGCCAGAGTGGTGTAAGGGCTACCTATAGCGTCCCTTTTGGTGTGGCGTTTGCACTTGTCACGGGGCTCCTACCTGGATATCCGGAACCCCCAAGCGTGGTCGTCCGTAGGCCTATGGACCCAGCAGAGAGGCGCTGCTGGCTGGCACACAGCCTTCCCCTTACAGGGGGCACTCTGAACTGAACTACTGCAGGCTCGTCCAACAGGGACGAGGGCCTGCTGCTTCCCCAAGCAGGGGGGTAAGCTAGACTTAATCTCTCCCCAAGATGGGGTAGGTTAGACTGACCTTCACTAACACTGAACTCCTCCCTCTCCAGAGAGGGCTAGAATGGAATAGAAGGTTCCACTCCAGGGAAACTAGCTCTGCCAAGATTGCCGCCATCTGCTGGTAGACCAGGCACATTACATGGTAACATAACAAGAATAGACATACAGATTTTGCAGGATATGACAATAAGTATGCAGGGTGACACAAGGTACACCATTAAGGATAGTGATGGGGTTTTACAAATACCTCCATTATACATTTTCTTTTGGAATATGCCTTTTTTTTGGAAACCTCTGTGCACCTCTGTTTAATATCAGTCATAGAGAAGGTATATTTTGGGCCTGTGTCTAAGGGCACCTTATTAGGGACACGTACAATATGGATCTCCTAATATGGCCCTTTATGGGAGCTGTAATGATGGTCCTATTAGTAGTACCAAAAACAAATATAATCAAAGAAAGCCGCAAGATATGAATAAACTCACTCTAGGGAACAAAAAGAGGACACAAGATGACATGTTCTTTATATGTGACATTACCTTTGACAGGGTGACCGACAATTTTTTTGAGGACCACTCATGGACCTTTTGATTGTTCAATGTGGGCAACGATAAGCAAAACTCTGTTTCCCTAGTGTTGCCAGTACAGGATAATGTACTTACGAGGAGATGCAGAAAATAGCTTCTTCTAGTGCCCATCGGTTGTGCCCGTCTTATCATGTTCGGGAACACCACACGGTCCATAATCTAGATATGAATTTCAATTTGCTCTTTCAGTTCAGGAACTGTCTGGGATCAGTTTCACAAACCTACCCTTCAGGTAACTCCCATCATACACCCTTAGGTCTGGTCACCCTTTGCCAGGGGTGCATCTAGCCTTTCTGCTGCCTGAGGCGAAAATTGAAACGGCACCCAACCCCTCCAGCCCTACTGTTTAAGGCATACAGCGATACAGTTGAATATAAAGAGATAATCCCACAGCCCTGCCACTGCCCCCACTTGTCTCTAGGTCTTGCCACCTGAGGCAATCATCTCACCTGGCCTCATTGGTGGTGCACCCCTGCCCTTTGCTGACCGTACGTTCTTCTGTGAATGAGGCATGAACTCAGCACAGCGACCTATGTGAGGTATGGTTGAAAGTACCAAATCTCAGACTCCTCAGTTAACTACTCAATACTGCCCCCTTTGCAGACAGTCCATCTGGAGCATTACCATCCCCTGCTAAGAAATGGATGAACAGCGATGTGAATTATTCTTGATATACAAGTAGACGCCCTTTGGGCTGTGTTTACTTTGCAGTAAAAGATGAATAATTCTCATTAACGGCAGTAATAATGACACATAGTATCACATTTTAATATTACGGTTCAGTTTTCAGGTGTTGAAGTGTAAAAACTATTAGATTGCTGTAATTGCAGGAGACCATAGCCCACTCCTGCCTGGGGGATATCATGAGCACCGTTCATGGCTCGCTGTGCCACTAGCAGCGGTGACTGACTCATTTCAATTTCAAAGGCTTGCCTAATAAAAGGATACCCAGATTCCTAATATAACCTGTAATATTATATTGGTTGCATTTAAATATGTGGAGGATAACTAACAAGTTGCATTGCTTGGACAGGCTGCCTGTGGTGCACGTCTCGTGCAGAGGAAGCAGTCTCACCCAGACCCTGGAGTCTAAGGGGTCCCGATGGTGGGGGCCCCTGTTACAGATTATGTATTGGACCCAATTGCTACACTGTGCCAAACGTAGTACGGTTCATGAAAATGACTGATCCATGCAGGTTTTCTACAACACATGTGGACAGCATAACTAGTTTCTGGTTTGGTGTTCTCCCCTAGACAGTCTATTGCAGGGATAGGCAACCTCCGGCACTCCAGCTGTTGTTAAACTACAACTCCCAGTATGCATACTTGCTCTGCTCCTCTCAGAACTCTGAATGGAGCGTGTTGGGAATTGTAGTTTTACAACAGCTGGTGTGCCGAAGGTTGCTGATCCCTGGTCTATTGGGTCTAACCTATTTAGGTCACCCGGTTTTCAGATCTTAGCGCCTTTCCTTCCTTGTATTACTGTTTATCCCTGGTTCTGCTGCTGTGTTCCTGCCATCATGTGACATTTTCTGGAACTTCGTAGCATTTGCAGGAAAGTTTGTCAAAGCTTTCTTCAAAACAGTTAGTGGTTGTCTGGTTTGAAAGGGTTCACCACCATTTGGTAGGTTTTCGGCAGACCCCCTTTCCCTCTCCTGGCCAGACTTGCAAAGGAAAGCATACTTACCTTTTCCCCACCGCTGGGTCCCTGCTCCTTCATGCCGCTGTGAACATCAGCTTTGACGCTGCTGCCGCCCATAACTTACCGCAGAGGTGACCTGACCCTTTGCATCATGTCAATTGGTCATGTGACACAAGTGAGGGAGTGTCACTGCTGCAGCTAGTCATTTGCTGCAGTGGCGTCAAAGCAGATGGCCTGAGGAGGACAGTCAAGGCTGTAGAGCTGAGGTGCTGGGACCCAGCGGTGGGTAGCGGGAAAGTATACTTCCCTTTGTAGTTCTGGCCAGGAGGGGTGGTCTACCAAAACCCACCCCTGAAAGGTGGCCAAGCCCTTTTTTACATACCCTATTAGAGAACTCTAAGTTAAGGGTTCTTGTCCAGGAGCCTCCTCTCTTGGAGTGTAGGGTGATTACAAAGAGCGTCTCTCTGGAGGACCTATCGTGTCCTGTAGTACACAGTCAACCAACTGATTTGAATAGACACTGTGTAATGCTTAGTTTTTCCTGTGGTGGCGCTGCAGGGAAAGTGAACAGAGTTACTGACAGGTTTGGTGGACAATGAAACTGTGGTAACTGCTCGTGCTTGTTGGCACATCAAAAGATCTGGGTCTGTCTGGAGACTGTAGGCCGTGTGTGTTACCACTGCTCCCAACACCTCCTAACAGCTAGGTCTGAATGGCCTAGATAGGGGATAATTTGTCGAAGTGACTATACTGCTTCTCTCAGTCCAATGATTCATCCAAGTCGGTCAACTGTGCAAAATGTTTTCGAGCTTTGTAGAAGCATGTCTAGTAGTTAACGATCTCTCACCAAGAGGTACACTACCCAAAAGTAGCCTCTAACAGCCCCTTTATAGGCAGCAGGGGAAGCACTTTGCAAGACCCAGTGTCAAGTCGGTCTGACTTGGTGGTCTACTCCTGTAATCATTTACATGTCTGCCTGAGACATAACTGCATGTTGAGTTTTGTCTTCATTTTTTTTTTAATGAGTGTATTTTATTCTTATATGTCAGGGATGGCCAACCTGAGGCTCTCTAGCTGTTGCAAAACTACAACTCCCAGCATGCCCAGACTGCCTACAGGTATCAGCCTACAGCAAAGCATGGTGGGAGTTGTAGTTTTACAACAGCTTGAGAGCCACAGGTTGACCATCCCTATTATATGTCATGTCCATTCTTGTGGTCTACCCTTCACCTTGTACAACCTGACATATTGTAGAAGTCAAATATGTCTTTTTGCCTATCCCTCAAAAGAGGGGGTAATCTGATTTGAAGGGCTACTAACTTTTCAAAAAGATTTTAATATGGAATACAGACATATAAAAAGTTTAGATTAGTGTGGGTCTGAGTGCTGAGACCCCCACTAATAGGTAAAAAGAGGAGAGTGAGACACATATACAGTATCTCCTTGCTGAAGGAGACAGGTTCAGTAGAAGTCTATTGGCCTGTCTTGATTCCATCCTCTGCAGGAAGGAGGGAGAGCATGATATGCTTGTGACTCTCTCCCCTTGTTCTAGAGATCAGTGGGGGTCTTAGCACTCAGACCCCCACCAAACTAAACTTTTGATATAGCTCTATGGCATATTAAAAGTTTTAAAGGATAACTGTCATATTTTTTTTAATTTGCTAGTTTATTAGAGCTAGGCATGTATACCTGAGTTAGTCTGTCAGTGATTGCCAAAAGATCTGTAATTACCTTATAATAACAGCTTTCATTAATGTCCCCTGTCCCTTTCCACCGCTCCCTTAAAAAACCGTCGCTATGGCTCATCTGTCTCCGGCTAGGAAGACAGAGGGGCGGTCCTTCACACTGCATGCCTGCATTAGGCTTCAGAGTGAGGAGGCGTGTCTGTCAGTAATACAATCTGGTTGGCTGGCAGGAAGCTGCTGGCTACAGCAAGTTTGTATGTGACCTGAGGGAATGCAGTTTTGGCCTCAGAGAACTGGCAGAGGAGCCATCTTGAGGAGATCCTCGTAATGTAGGATTCAAAACAGCCGTAACTAAGGGGGAAACTCAAGGAAAACAGTGGTAAGTGAAGAAACTAACGACTGCATTATGCATAATGCTGCTGCAGCAGTAACATATGCTTAAATTGATTCTTTGATGAAAATATGACAGTTAGGCCTCATGCACACGACAGTTGTTCTGGTCTGCATCCGAGCCGCAGTTTTTGCGGCTCGGATGCGGACCAGTTCACTTCAAAGCGGCCACAAAAGATGCGGACAGCACTCCGTGTGCTATCCGCATCCGTTGCTTTGTTACGTAGCCCCACAAAAAAAATATAACGTGTCCTATTCTTGTCCGTTTTGCGGACAAGAATAGGCATTTCTACAATGAGCCGCCGATTCCGTTCTGCAAATTGCGGAAGACACTCGGGCAGGTTCAGTTTTTTGCGGATCTGCGGTTTCCGGTCCAGGCCTAATCCTTTAAGTGTATGTAGAACAAATCCAGTCCTACCTTTAGCATGAAGGAAAGGTTATCTCTTGTATATTCATGCATATTTTGACTATAACTCATATCTCTGATGGCCAGCAGGTGGTAATAACCACTCGTTCTGACCCTGAAGGCACGCAACAACAACTTTGAAAGCAATGAAAAAAACATAGAGGTCATTGAATGCCTGAAAGTGACAACTGAATTCAAATGAGCTGTAACCTGCTTTTGGCTGTAAATCAGCCGAATTGAACTTTTAAGAAATTCGCTTAGAAATGAATGTGAACATTTGCATTTGTGTCAATCACAAGAACAACTCAATAAAGCTCCAATAAAATAGTGATGAGCGGCAGGGGCTATATTCGAATTTGCGATATTTCACGAATATTTAGCAGAATATTCATCATATATTTGCGAATTTGAGATTATTTTATTGAATGCGAAAAATCGGCAATGTGAAAATCGTGTAATGCGAATTCGGGAATGCGAAATACAGGCGTGGGTCACTTTGGCTACATTTGTCAAGCTGCTAGAGGTTTCATGAGTTTCTCCTGAGACTGGAGAAAATGGTTGGCACGGCAGAACATTACAATAGCTTTATATGCAGATAGAGTCAAGTGCACCAATATATTCGCGATTGCTCTAATTGGCAGTGATTAGAATATTTTTTCGCACTACATGCAACTTCACATTTTAGCAGGTCTGACTACAGATTACTGATTGGTGCATCAGTATTGTTGCATGGTATTGTTGTGAACTTGACATTGCTTCCTTCTCATTGGCCCACAAGCAAGAAGCAGAGAGGAATCATCTGTTCAGATGGAAAAAAATGCAGAATATTCAATATAACGAATGTATAGCACTATATTCTAAATATTCGCGAATTCTCGAAGAGGCGATATTCGCGATAAAAATTCGCTATTCGAATATTCGCACTCAACACTACAATAAAATACCTCAAACCCAACAGCTACATAAAACTGTTTATTTTTTATTGTTCATTTTACACTGAGATGCCGCGATCATGTACGAACGCGGCATCTGAGGGGTACAATGACGGGGGCGGCGCATAGCACATAGCGATTCCACAGTACAGAGAGAATGAACACAGTTATGAGATAATAGTGGAATAATATGCACAGTGAAGTCAATACAGGAATAGTGTACACATTCATGATACAGTATTGGTATAATACACACAATGATATCACTGTACAGAAAATAAAGGCAATGATGTCACAGGACATAGATAATCCACTCAATAATTTTATAATACGGAAATTATACACCGCACAAACAGTGATGTCTATATTATTTATGTGAATAAATTAGAATCTGTACAGGAGGAGATTCTAACTTACTATTAAGACCAAGCCAATAAGAGTTCGTGATCTGCGCTAAGTTAGACGACAAAAAGAAGGCAGTGGTAAATCAAAATATATAATAACAAAGGTTGTGACACCGCACTCAGCTAACTTCACAGCAACCCCCTATACTACCATCCACAGATTCAAGACACCGTGATATATCGTATACCATTCAAGCCTACCTTGATCTGGGCACTGTCTTCACTGTACTTGAAATCCTAGTGATTCGGCGTGTTTCTCACGCGATTGTAGGCGCTGCTAGTTGAGGTTCTTTCTGCGCAGGGGGTCTTTGTCTATGGTAAGCTGTTTTTCTTGAAGTTCGCCCCAGCCGGTGGCAGAACTTCCATTGTTCCTTCGCTCGTGCTCACTGATGAGCGGGTGACGTCACCACTCAAAATATATATTTATTAAATAACAATAATACAGTGCAAACTAATATATAAGAAAATTGGTGACAAAATGAAATTCAATCAATGATATGCAAATTTTTAAGAAAGCCCAGGTAATCTAGAGTATATACATATATCCACTACAATGCCTTATTATGACAATACCTCCAATATATTTGAAATCAATTTTATATCTGATTTCTCTCAGTCGACAGATATCAGACTAAACTCAAATCTGGTTTATACCCTATTTCATTATATATATATATATATATATATATATATGTGTATATATATATATATATATATATATATATATATATATTTAACCATACAAGCCTGGAACTGAACTCAGTTTCTTGGAGATGATACCGTGATAAATCTCAACAGTATTTATCAATCTCCCTGGATTGGAAAACAAGGTTTAGAATGACACTGCAGTTACACCCCAGCCTTATTCCAAAACAGATACTATACACAAAGTATTGTTAATTGAATATATATAGATATATATTATATTAAATCTCCTACAAACTATGGACAAATTAATACTATACCAGTGTATCGGCTAGTAGAAATCAGTTTCAAGGTTGAGGACTATAATTCCACAAGACCTATCTCCTATCACGGTGTGGTTTCAAAATGGCTGCCACCAATAGCTGGATAGGTAGTCAATCGGATGGATGGTTGGATGGATGATTCCCTCAGGTAAGTGGATCAGATGGAGATCAGGAAGATTATTCTCAGAGAACCCCCTCAAAGAGCTTATGCCCCTTCTGTCAGTTCACCTAACCTTTTTATCTCATTCCAAAATGGGATTGGTCTAGTTTTATCATAAACTAGAACATCATTAAAAGGATTTTGCAATCTAGATCTAGATCTTAATTTTACTCTAACATTAGATGGCACTAAGGCTACATGTAAAAAATCTTGGCAATTATAGCTATTTTCTGTATATTTCCCTATTAATTTGAAGAAGGGATAAACTTGAAGATTTCAGACAGAACCTTGAAGAAATCTGAAAGAGAGAATGAAGTTTATCTTTTGTCAAACATCTAGTCTCTTACTAAATCTCTGACTAAACCTAATTAATTCCCTACACACATTACAACACCCTTGGTCATTGTTTGGTAAAAATACAAGGTTTGTTTATGATCACCTGTATCCACAATTCCACAATTCTCCTTCAAGGAATCTTCTAAGAAAGCGATCATTAACTTACACCATTCTCTGACATAGTACTCTTACTCTACCTAGGAATTTCCACCTCAATTCTAACATTAAATGAATATATCTGTAATTACCATACTCTTAGTTATATAAAACACATTTAAACCAATGATAAAAAAAACAAAAATCCTTTTATGTGATTATTCAAATAAACCTTACAATATGTGGTAAAATTATATTCTTTTTACTGACTGGGAATAAATCAAAACTCAGCATATTCCCTTATCTGAGTAAATGCCTCTTACTGAATCTGTCTAAATCTTCTTCTTACAAGACCAGACTGTGTAAACACTTCAGTACAGATCGTTAATCTAAAGTTAGGGATTCTAAGTCCAAAGGATACTGAACTCCCCTTGCCCTTTCAAATAAGACAAGGAAAGATGGCTAACATTCAGCACACATATCAGGATATCAAAGTCTCTCTCTCTCTCTCTATATATAAATATATATATATATATACACTGCTCAAAAAAATAAAGGGAACACAAAAATAACACATCCTAGATCTGAATTAATTAAATATTCTTCTGAAATACTTTGTTCTTTACATAGTTGAATGTGCTGACAACAAAATCACACAAGAATAAAAAAATGGAAATCAAATTTTTCAACCCATGGAGGTCTGGATTTGGAGTCACACTCAAAATTAAAGTGGAAAAACACACTACGGGCTGATCCAACTTTGATGTAATGTCATTAAAACAAGTCAAAATGAGGCTCAGTAGTGTGTGTGGCCTCCACGTGCCTGTATGACCTCCCTACAATGCCTGTGCATGCTCCTGATGAGGTGGCGGACGGTCTCCTGAGGGATCTCCTCCCCGACCTGGACTAAAGCATCTGCCAACTCCTGGACAGTCTGTGGTGCAACGTGACGTTGGTGGATAGAGCGAGACATGATGTCCCAGATGTGCTCAATTGGATTCAGGTCTCGGGAACGGGCGGGCCAGTCCATAGCATCAATGCCTTCGTCTTGCAGGAACTGCTGACACACTCCAGCCACATGAGGTCTAGCATTGTCTTGCATTAGGAGGAACCCAGGACCAACCGCACCAGCATATGGTCTCAGGATCTCATCTCGGTACCTAATGGCAGTCAGGCTACCTCTGGCGAGCACATGGAGGGCTGTGTGGCCCTCCAAAGAAATGCCACCCCACACCATTACTGACCCAATGCCAAACCGGTCATGCTGGAGGATGTTGCAGGCAGCAGAACGTTCTCCACGGCGTCTCCAGACTCTGTCACGTCTGTCACTTGTGCTCAGTGTGAACCTGCTTTCATCTGTGAAGAGCACAGGGCGCCAGTGGCCAATTTGCCAATCTTGGTGTTCTCTGGCAAATGCCAAACGTCCTGCACAGTGTTGGGCTGTAAGCGCAACCCCCACCTGTGGACGTCGGGCCCTCATATCACCCTCATGGAGTCTGTTTCTGACCGTTTGAGCAGACACATGCACATTTGTGGCCTGCTGGAGGTCATTTTGCAGGGCTCTGGCAGTGCTCCTCCTGTTCCTCCTTGCACAAAGGCGGAGGTAGCGGTCCTGCTACTGGGTTGTTGCCCTCCTACAGCCTCCTCCACGTCTCCTGATGTACCGACCTGTCTCCTGGTAGTGCCTCCATGCTCTGGACACTACGCTGACAGACACAGCAAACCTTCTTGCCACAGCTCGCATTGATGTGCCATTCTGGATAAGCTGCACTACCTGAGCCACTTGTGTGGGTTGTAGACTCAGTCTTATGCTACCACTAGAGTGAAAGCACCGCCAGCATTCAAAAGTGACCAAAACATCAGCCAGGAAGCATAGGAACTGAGAAGTGGTCTGTGGTCACCACCTGCAGAACCACTCCTTTATTGGGGGTGTCTTGCTAATTGCCTATAATTTCCACCTGTTGTCTATCCCATTTGCACAACAGCATGTGAAATTGATTGTCACTCAGTGTTGCTTCCTAAGTGGACAGTTTGATTTCACAGAAGTGTGATTGACTTACATTGTGTTGTTTAAGTGTTCTCTTTATTTTTTTGAGCAGTGTATATATGTGTATATATATATATATATATATGATGAATTCTTTTATATTCAAAAGTTCGGACATGTCACATGCAAGTATAATAGACCTAGGAAGTCACGGTACAGAAATAATGTAGTGATGTCACAGCCCAAGAAAATGCTAAAAGTAATGCAGCACAGAAGGGATATTGCAAAAAGCAGAAGTAACCATGAGGCTCCGAAGTAAAATTTAGAATGGGGTTGTATTAAACTTTCCATGGTAACTAAAGATGAGCAAATCGAATCCCACAAAGTGGAATTCGATCCAAATTTAAGGATAAATTTGATTCGCCTAGAAGCCGAATTTCCTTGTGCTTCGTGTTAGCGAATCGATTTAACCTGAAATAGTATAAAAAACTATACATTTTTAACTTACTTCCTCTATTTGCTCGCGACGGCCCGCCAGCCTCCACCTTGCTTAAAGATCTTTGCCGAAATCCCGTGCGGCGCAAGATTACATCATCACGCTGGCCGGCGTGATGACTATCATACGTCACCATGTCAGCCGGCGTGATGACTTAATCTCGCACTGCACAGGATTTCGGACGAGATCTTCAAGCAAGATGGCGGTGGCCGGTGTGTCGCGAGCAAATGGAGGGGGTAAGTTGAATAAAAAAAAATGTATTGTTCATTTTACACTCTGATGCCGCGATCATGTATGAATGCGGCATCTGAGGGGTACAATGACAGGGGCGGCGCTTTCGCAGCTCCCTGTCATTGCACCCTCTACTTACAAAAAAATGCGCTTTGTGACAAACTAATTCGTCACAAAGCAAATTTTTTGGTGACATTCCACGCATCAGCCGAATTTAACTTTTAAGAAATTCGCTCTTCTCTAATGGTAATTTATATATACTTTACCACCAATGACACTTTGTCTGGGTGGCAAAGGCATCCATTAGTTGTTGGGCCCCATAGCAGCTGCCACGCCTGCTACCCTGATAGTTGCACCTACGTAGGAACGTCCTTTTAGCACAATTCGGTATTCCGGAAAATCGTGTCACATACTGTACATGCTGGATTATTGTAATTTTCCTGTCTGGGGTATGAGACCTTAGAATTATCTATGTCCTGCCAAGAAGAGGCTCAACGTCATCCTGATGTTTGTCATGTGAAATTAGTTAATACAATCGAAAGCTCTCACAACGGACTATTTTTATAGCCTTTATATACAATGTATCTATTTTGAATATTCTATTTTAATATATGATACGTTATACCTTAGTCTTATGTGTGTATTGACTCAGTGGCATACATAGAGAAGTAAGGGCCCCATAGCAAGGATCACACTGGACTTTTTGATTTGAAAGTTGAACATGACTCATGAATCTTTTTGGTGGCAGATGCCTTCTTCTGTAAAAATGCATTTAAAATTATTTAAAATCCATTTAAAATTGTAAAATTTCTGTAAAATGAAATCTTCTGACTTGTAAATGGTGGCCGCCATTTTGAGACATTTGTCAAAATCGGATTGCATGAAACTCAGATTCAACGGGAATGTGATGTTTTTGAGACATTTGACACAAATTTGATTTGTTTAAAACTGATTCGCTCATCTCTAATAGTAACACTTCTATGAAATGACCACCCAAAATTCAACTTATAACATGGTCTTCTAGAGAGGGTGTCCTTTTAGAGAAGATGATCTGTATACATCATAGAATCCATTGGAGAAAATCTGGTTGAGATACGGTAAATGGGTGGTTAGTTCATAGAGGTGGTCTTTTGTAGAGATTTGACTTTGTATGATACATATGATTCCAATTATTGTAAACATGGTTCGTTTTATATATATATATATATATATATATATATATATATATATAAAAGATATATTGGAAAAGTTCATATAAAAAATTGTAACCATGCTGACTAGCTGTATTGAAGCTAAACTGTCACTGCCAGACCACAAGACAGATCCCTTCCGCGTGCTTGATTAAATTGCCCATAGGTAAAATGACTTGATCTCGCCATAAACAGAAACTATCGCCCCCAAAAGCATGTTTCATTAAGGACCTACCAAGGCTGATGTAATGTATGGTCTAATTGACCGTCACGTGTATTCAGGAAAATTTTGATCGGTCATGAGTTTAATGTCCCGGTAGTGGTGGAGTAGGTTCTAAATGATCGATGGAGTGTGCCCACTCTGGGTCACATCTTCCTTCCGCTCCTGCTTGGAGTGCTCAATGACATCACTGATGCTATGGGAGCTTGCAAGGATCAAACAATCCAATGCGTTTCAGAAAATGACATGCATTTTCCTTCATCAGGAAACTTGGATATGTTGTCTCCCATGACACTATATTCTCTATTCCAGCCGAAAACCTCACGCATAGTTATATTTGGTGCCGTGCATCCTGATTTTGTCAACAAAAGACATCATCAGTAGATTTCTTCTACTGAAAAACTATGCAAAGTTTTATCACATTTTAACAGTGGATATAGAAGTAATAAAAGAGGGTCCCCTGCTCATGACATCCTTTCTTTAGCAAAAGCTAAGGTTCAGAGATGCTGAGTCCTCCAAAGTTGAAGTCCTTCTTTTTAGCTGTCTTCCGAATACTTGGAGCACTCCAGACTGGGGTTACGTTGTTTTGCTCCTTTAAGCTATGTTATTTTATGCTTTGTATCCCCAATATGGTAATGCATGGAAGTGATGGCGTTAACCAACTCTGGAGCAGCTCCTAGGGAAGCTGAACTATTAGCTCCACCCCTAGCCCAGTCCAGTCTAGGGGAGTTTAGTGTTAGCAGGGAAGGAGAGAGGAGGAGAAGTCCATGTGCTCCACTCCTAAGTACTAGGCTTCAGCTACAGAGACTAATCATATCTGCATGATCTACCAAGAGGGAACCATCTTTAGATTGAAATACTCCTGGATAGAGAGAGAAAGGAAATTCCAGACTCTGTAATGGCTGAGAAAATGGGAGTCTGTAAGGTACACTGCTATCAAAAGCTATAGACATTACTGCTGTGAGTGGAATATTGCTAAGACATCATCCACACTTAGACACAACCTAGTCGGTTGTTTTCTTTGATCTGTATGCCCCAGCAGTGTATTAAAGCCATCTTACCAAAAGTGTTATTGTCAGCCTCCGATTCTGCAGAGGAAGAGTGAAGGAGTACATTGAATCTAAACCTAGCCCATGCAAAACCATCTGGGGGAAGATTTGCACTGTACATTGTTGGAACCGTGTTTTGAGACTGCTGGAAGTACTACAACCCTCATTTTTCACTACAGTAAAGAGACATTTTTCTGATAAATCTGGCCTGCTTACTTATTCCTACACCATAAGCCGGCCATTGCACACCCCTACTCACCCTGCCTTGCACCTATATAAACGTTGAGACCATGGGCACCCCAAACTACCATCAGACAGGCGCCCTAAAACCAGGGAGTGCACGAGGGAAGAAAGGGTATGCCCACCTTCCACTGCACTGGGCCTAGAGAACAAAGGTGTGAGGATTGCCACTGTGATAGACTTTCTGCAGCCAGAGCCCCTACCACTCCCATCCTCTGTTCTAGCTCCTCAGGGGCTTCCTGCACATTCCATTGTTGGCATGGTGTGTACTCCCTCATTTGCCATCCAACGTCACTGACAACAGCTGATCATATATGCAAGACGTAAGTCCTACCCACTGGTACATCTGCTATCGGCATATAATTAGTGGACTCTTCTTTGCCAAGGGGGTTGTCCAAGGAGACAGCAAGTGTATATTTTTATTAGGATTCTAATTGTGATATATGCCGCCAGTATGGAAGGGTTGAAAAAAGCTCTGTCTAGTATTCTCCATATTCCGCCATAACCACATAGTAATTTAGCTTTGTTCAATTGTGATATTATTGTTATAAATGGTATCTCCTTGTGGTACTGCAGTCTTATAAAAATCATCCCAAGTGTCTAGAAACTACATTTTGAATTCAGAGATTAGACAGTACACGTCCAGTTCTCTTCCCCGTCAAGACGCAGACTTCAGATTTACGGTTTCAAGATCTGCGAATGACATTCCCGAAGGCTTTCTAGCTTTGTGAGTATCAAAGAATGTAGATGGATTACTGCACCGTATGCATCCTCGAGACTCTGCCATTTTTTTGTTGGTGCCATGGGGGACTTCCTAAGAGCTCTAGAGTATTTTTGCATTACGTAGCCGGTAAGCCAGATAAGATTGGATAGTAACTCATCTTGAATTAAGCAAGACGTTCAATGACTTGAGTGATTGAGCATCACCGCTGATGATGCAAAGCATGTAAAAAAAAAAAAAAAAAAAACCTGACAATTTGCAATCCTGCGTTTATAATGATAACGCCTAGTATCATGCATTTTTCATAAGCTGAATTGCTTCCAGTACTTAGCAACTGTCATGCATTTTGTGCGATTTTCAAAAGTGTGTTAGATCACAAAAGACTGAATTTAATGGCATTTATTGGCCATTTAGTCTCGAGGTTTAGCATTCGCCTTCAAGGTCAAACTTGTCTGTCGAGAGAAAATAAATTAATTTATTTCATCGGGGCGATGGCTGAGTGAACCCATTCTATTAGATTTGATGAGAATATAGCTGAACACATTAAACAAGCTTAATAGTGAAAATATGACATTATTCAGATGTGTCAGATGAAAATGTTTTTGACATTAAGATCTTTTGTGAATGAGATGAATGATATTGTATCGCTTTTGTGATGAGCTTCTTGTACTGTTAGTTTAGGACTTTCTTCAAGTCTTTCCTTTCCAACAAAAAGCTGTCCTTTTTATTCGGCAGCTCTGTTCTCTCTAACATAACCCCCAGAAACGAACAGGTCACTGCCTCCTGCAAGAATAGCACAATCCCTTCTCTGCTTCCGTGATCATTCGAGAAGCTGTTCCTCTAACCGGCAGCTCTGTTCTCTCTAACATATCCCCATACGCAAACAGGTCACTGCCTCCTGCAAGATCAGCACAATCCCTCCTCTGCTTCTGTGATCATTCGAGAAGCTGTTCCTCTAGCTGTTGGCTCTGTTCTCTATAACATAACCCCAGACGGAAACAGGTCACTGCATCCTGCAAGATGGGCACAATCCTCGCCTTTGCTTCCATGATTATTCCAGACGCTGTCCCTCTAACAGGTGGCTCTGTTCTCTCTAACATAACCCCAGAAGCAAACAGGTCACTGCCTCCTGCAAGATCGGCACAATCCCCCTCTGCTGCTGTAATCATCCCAGTAGCTGATTGGCTAATGTTGTTCTGTGACCGTTCACATGATGTTAATCTTGGAATTAGCAACATTTTACCCACTTGACAAATCATAGGAGCAGGTAACTCACTGCCTCTGGGTCCAGACAGCTGCATGCTGTCATGATAAGGGTCCATTCACACGTCCGCAATTTTTTTCCAGATCCGTTCCGGATTTTGCTGACCCATTCATTTTCAATGGGGCCGGAAAAGATGCTATGTGCTGTCTGAGTCCGCATTTCCGGATCCGCAATTACGTTCCTAAAAAAAAATAGAACATGTCCTATTCTTGTCCGGCATTTTCTATTATAGTGCCAGCGATGTGCGGTCCGCAAATTGCGGAAAATACACAGCCAATAAACATGCAGGTAAGTACTGTCCTTCACTGTAATGCCGTAGCCATGTTGGTTACTGGCATTACAGTGATTGGCTGGCCGGAACGCGTCATCGGGTGCTATATAGCACCCGATGACACGTGTTTGGCTCAGTGTTAGTCAGGGAGAGCTGTGCTGAAGAGGGGAAAGATAGTGTAGGGAGTGAAATTCTTTTTTTTTTAAGTAGAAAAACTTGTCAGAGACCCAAAAGTCCTTTAAAGGACTACTGTTGTGTGTGGCAGCAGCAATATATATTTTTAGCGCAACCTGCACTAAATTGCTAAAACTTTACAGACCCAAAAGTCCTTTTAAGGACTATTGTGTGTGGCAGCAATATCTATTTTTAGCACATCCTGCGCTAAACAGCGTGCAATAGTTAGGCCGCTGCAGACAGCGACATTATCTGCGCTACATCTCCTGTGTAACGTGTGCGCATTCAAAAAATATCAGTGACATCCAGTGTACTTTTTCCGTAGACTGTGTCCGTTGCGGACAGTGACATTACCTGGGGTACATCTCCTGTGTAACGTTTCCACATCCCAAATACCTGTGACATTCCCTGTAATTTTATATTAGCCGCTGCTGACATCAGCGACATTATCAGCGGTTTTTCTCCTTTGTAACATTTTTACATCCCAAATACCTGCGACATTCCCTGTAATTTTTTATTAGACGCTGGTGACAGCATTGACATTATCTGCGTTATTTCTCCTGTGTGACTTTCCACATTCCAAATACCTGTGACATTCCCTGTAATTTTATATTAGCCGCTGCTGACATCAGCGACATTATCTGCAGTATTTTTCCTGTGTAACGTTTCCATATCCCAAATACCTGGGATATTCCCTGTAATTTTATATTGGTCGCTGCTGACATCAGCGACATTATCTGCGGTATTTCTCCTGTGTAACGTTTCTACATCCCAAATACCTGTGACATTCCCTGTAATTTTTTATTAGCCGCTGCTGACATCAACAACATTATCGGCGGTATTTCTCCTGTGTAACGTTTCCACATCTCAAATACAGTACCTGTGACATTCCCTGTAATTTTTTATTAGCCGCTGCTGACATCAGCGACATTATCTGCGGTATATCTCCTGTGTGACGTTTCCACATCCCAAATACCTTTTTTAATTGTTTTGCGCATACACTTACAAATCCTACGCTACTGTACGTGTGACACACTTTTAAGCATATATAACATTTAATATGAAGAAGGGAAGAAGCAGTAAGGGACAGGGAAGTGGCCGTGATGCTGATGGTGCATGCAGCGGCCGTGGCCCTGGGCGCGTTGAAACTGTGCCTGCTGCCAGAGTACAAGAAAAACAATCATCCACGATACCTAGCTTCATGTCCCAGTTTGCAAAGCGGCGCAGGACAACGCTCTTGAAGTCAGACCAGTGCGACCAGGTGGTCGGTTGGATTGCAGCAGATAATGCTTTCAGTCAGTTAAGCACCACCCTGTCTTCCACCAAGTCCAGTCTCAGTAGCCAAGAGTCTGCTCAACCCAATCCTCACCCTGATCCTCCCTCCTCCTACCATGGAGAGTCTTGCCAAACAAGTGATCCCACACTCATAAAATTCCAAGGAGCTCTTTTCAGTGCCATTCTTTCATTTGGGCCTCTCGACAAGCCCGCTTGAAGAGGGACATGAGATCTTGTGCCTTGATTCCCAAACTCTTGAGCATCCACAGTCACAAGAAGATGACGGTGTGGAACGGCAATTAGTGTTTCACAAGGTGGATGATAATGATGAGACACAGTTGCTAATAAGTCAACGGCAATTAGTGTCTCAAGAAGTTGATGAGGATGAGACAGTTGTCAATAACTGAGGTTGTTGTTAGGTCACCAAGTCAGGAGGATGAGCAGAGTGAGGAAGTGTAAGAGGAGGTGGTGGACGATGAAGTCAGTGACCCAACCAGGGAAGGTGGCAAGCCGAGCGAGGACAGCAGTACAGAGGGGGAGGGATCCGCAGCAACGCAACAGGCTGGAAGAGGCAGTGGGGTGGCAAAATGGAGAAGGCGGGCCACACCAAACAGGCCCACAACTGTTCTCCGGAGCACACCCTTGCGGAAATCTCCTTTACCAAGAGGTAGCTGTTCCGCAGTCTGGACCTTTTTTGAGGAAAGTGTGGACGACAAAAGAATTGTAATTTGCAACCGTGCTTAAGCTGATCTGCTTAGGTGACAAACAGCACACCGCCGCAGAGCTGTGGCAGGGGAAAAGAGACCAGACTGAGCTTAGGCTCTCGCCACTCAACCTAGAACCAGGCATGGTTGTGTCTGATAATGGCCGTAACTTGGTGGCGGCTTTGGAGTTTGGCAAGCTCACATACATCCCCTGCCTAGCCCACGTCTTCAACTTAGTGGTTCAGCGGTTTCTCAAAACCTACCCAAATTTGCCTGAGCTACTGGTGAAGGTGCGCCGCGTATGTGCCCATTTCCACAAGTCATCGACAGCTTCCACCGTTCTGTCAACGCTGCAGCAGTGCTTACAGTTGCCAGCTCACCGACTGTTGTGCGACGTGAGCATGCGCTGGAACTCTGCGTTCCATATGTTGGCCAGGCTTTGTGAGCAGCAGAGGGCAGTAGTGGAATACCAGCTGCAACATGGTCACCGCCTTTCCAGTCAGCTTCCTCTCTTCACAAGCGAGGAGTGGGCATGGATGTCTCACCTCTGTGAGGTTTTAAGAAACTTTGAAGAATCAACACAGATGGTGAGTGGCGATAACGCTATTATCAGAGTCACCATCCCACTTCTGTGTCTACTCAAACGCTCGCTGCTCACAATTAAGGCCGACGCTTTGCATGTGGAAGAGGTGGAAATGGGGGAAGACATTAGACAGGGTGATAGTCAGACCACCCTCAGTTCGTCTTCTCAGCGCAAATTGGATGAGGAGGAGGAGGAGCAGGAGACAGTTACTACAGAGGGTAGTACCCATGGAAATTTTATTCCATCTGTTCAGCATGGATGGGCAGAAGAGGAGGAAGAGGATGAGGAGATTGAGAGTCATCCTCCTGATGACGACCGCAAAGTCTTGCCTGTTGGGACTCTGGCACATATGGCTGACTTTGTTAGGCTGCCTTTCCCGTGACCCACGCATATTACGCATTTTGGACAACACCGATTATTGGTTGTTCACCCTTCTCGACCCCTGCTACAAAGAGAACTTCTCATCTCTCATTCCTGTGGTGGAGAGGACGAGCAAAATGGTGCAATACCAGAAGGTCCTTGTGGAAAAATTGTTCCAAGAATTTCCAGCTGGAAAAGCTGGCGGCAGAGTACGTAGTTCCTTGGGCAACCGAGGAGGGGAGGGGAACACACAGCAGTTCCAACAGAGGCAGAGCAACACTCTCCAAAGCCTGGGGCAGTTTCATGACACCCCACCAGCACCCTCACCCTATTGCATGGCCTAGTGTCACAAGGAGGGAAACATTTTGGAAGATGGTGGAGTACGTAGCAGACCGTGTCAGCGTCCTCAATGATCCCTCTGTGACTTACAACTACTGGATGTCCAAGCTGGACACGTGGCACGAACTGGTACTCTACGCCTTGAATGTGCTGGCCTGCCCTCTGCCGCTAGTGTTTTGTCAGAGCGGGTATTTAGTGCTGCTGGGGACATCCGTCTGTCAACTGAAAATGCTGACAGGTTGACTATTATAAAAATTGCCTGGATTGCCACTGACTTCTCTAGTCCACCAGAGGAAAGCGGCTGAACATAAAGGCACTTTAAATGTGTTTTTTTTTATAATGTACTGAATACAATGTATTCCTATGCACCCCTTCCACCACAAAAAAAGGTATATGGTTCAATCTTCCTTTTATCGTCCTCCTCCTCCTCCATCATATCAACATGCTTATTAGTCTGCCCTCGCTCCTAATGTTTTAGAGGGTCAGCTCACCAGCAGGCCCTCAGCTACAATCTTTTAGAGGGCCAGCTCACCTGCAGGCCCTCACATGTAATGTTTTTGAGGGTCAGCTCACCAGCAGGCCCTCAACCATAATGTTTTACAGGGTCAGCTCACCAGCAGGCCCTCGCCTACAATCTTTTAGAGGGTCAGCTCACCTGCAGGCCCTTGCATTAATGTCTGAGGGTCAGCTCACCAGCAGGCCCTCAACCATAATGTCTTACAGGGTCAGCTCACCAGCAGGCCCTCATCTACAATCTTTTAGAGGGTCAGCTCACCAGCAGGCCCTTGCATATAATGTTTTTAAGGGTCAGCTCACCAGCAGGCCCTCACCTACAATCTTTTAGAGGGCCAGCTCACCGGCAGGCCCTTTCTTGAAATGTTTTAGACGGTAAGCTCACCAGCAGGCCCTCATCTACAATCTTTTAGAGGGTCAGCTCACCTGCAGGCCCTCACATGTAATGTTTTAGAGGGTCAGCTCACCAGCAGGCCCTCAACCATAATTTTTTACAGGGTCAGCTCACTAGCAGGCCCTCGCCCATAATTTTTTCAATGGTTAGCTAAGCATCAGGCACGCGCCCATAATTTTTTCAATGGTCAGCTCAGCAGAGGGCACTCGCCCATGATTTTTTCGATGCTCAGATCAGCAGCAGGCACTAGCCCCCTAATGTTTTAGAGAGTCAGCTCTGCAGCAGACCCTCACTCCTAATGTTTTAGATGGTCAGCTCAGCAGCAGGCCCTCGCACGTAATGTTTTAGAGGGTCACCAGAAGCCCTTTCTTTTAATGTTTTTGAGGGTCACCAGCAGGCCATCAATCATAATTTTTCAAGGGTGTATGATGCCCTCCTTTATGTGTAATAAAGGGTGTATTGGAGTGCTGGTTCCTTGTAATTTTTTGAAGCCCTTTCACTTAGTGCATAGGCTTTATGAGTGTAGGAGTCCCACTACCTGAACAATTGTACCACAATATGAATGAAGCCCTCCATTATGTGATATACAGGTTGCATTGGAGTGCCTCTTCCTTGTAATTTTTTGCAGCACTTGCACTTTATATACAAGTAAATATACAGGAAAGAATGTTTCCTAATAATTTTTCCTCTAAAATCGATTTTATCTTCAGTTTTGTGCGTATTATTGTCAGTCTGTAAAAGTGGCATACTACTTTGACAACATCGTACCCAGCAGCATCCTGGGAGTCCAAGATGCATCCAGACATCCTCCCCATGCTGTTCCCGAACCATTTTGGTGGTGTTTCCATCAATTTTGGACCTTTTCCTATGAACCAGACACCCTCTTCTCTTCAGAGCAGGAGGTGCCTGGTTTAATGCTCGGGTTCTCCCATTGAACTCCATTGTGCTCGGGTGCTCGGTAGAGCACCCGAGGATCCCGAGGTGTTTGATCCGAACACCTGAGCACTTTGATGCTCGATTAACACTAACTACTACTCTTTCTATTCTTGCCATGACTAGACATGAAATTTCTTTCTATGAAGTAGAATTTCACTAAATTCTGAATAACCATCACTTTTCTTTTATGTTTTGGCAACAAAAGAATATAGTATAAGCCGGGACTCAGCTCAGCTGCATGATATGCCAGTGAGAGTCACTAACCATATTAGTCAGTCATCTCAGGGGGAGTAGGTGTGTGTCTGTGTTCAATTTAACCTATTTCATGACAAAGGACGGTAAAATATAAATATGTGAAATATATTTCACTTTCCTCTGTCCTGTTAAAGAGGACTGTGACCTCTCCTGACATGTCTGGTTTAATTACTACTTGCTTTCCCATGTAATAACAATTCTGGACCATCTATGTTTGTGGCTCTATGATGTGTCATTCTTTTATTATTTCTACTAGATGTTATGAATAGTTTGCTAGCAGTTTGCAATGAAGGTCCAGCTGGGTGTTAGCAGTTGGGGGAGTGTCTCAGTGCTGTCTGACAATGGCAGCACGAATTGGACAGTGCTAGACTATCCAAGGACACAGCCCTCATCTGGTATCACCCTGTTAGCAGTTCTGGCAGGAATAATAAAGGAATGGAAAAACAGAGTCATAAGAACAGATGCTCTAAAATTGATATTGAATGGGAAATGCAAGTGGTTACTACATGTCAGGAGAGGTGACTGGTCCTCTAATTTACTGTCCCATGATTACCCTTTTTTATACCCCCAGGCCTTGTTATTTACTATGCACATAGTTCAGAGTCTAGTCCTAAGTAATCCAGTGGTTTAGGGTCTTTAAAGGCTATCAACACTAGGGATGAGCGAATTCGCATAAAACTATGTTCTAATACTGTACGGAGTAGGAGCTCCGTACAGTATTAGAATGTATTGGCTCCGATGAGCTGAAGTTATTGCTTCGTGAAGTCTCGCGAGACTTCGGGTAATAACTTCATAAATTAATTTGTACTGTAAAAAACCATTTCCCGAACTTTCTGTTCTGTTACTTTTAAACTTTATCTTCTATGTGTGAAATCCTACTGGTCCAATTTACTATATTTTATGAAACTGTACAAGTCCTGATCAGTCTAGTGTTTCTGCCTTTCCTAGGGGCCCAACAAACATGTGTTTTGGGCCCCACAGAATATACAATACATGGTACGTGTGGGAAAGTAAATATGTTGAAAATGCTAGAAAATTTTATCACACCTAGTGTGTACCAATTATACAAAGAATATCCAAGGGACAGGATGTAGAAGGCAGCCCTGGTACCTTGGAAGGCTGCTTCTTGGTGTACTTTTTTCTCTTGTTTTATTCCTTTTTGAAAGTTGCAAATCAGAAACAAGATTATCAGTTTTTAGTATCACTGCATGTTGCCAAAGCTAATCCTGATGTGTGTACATGTGTCCATGAAAGATAACAGGGATGATGTTTTGGAAAAGAGACCGATCTTAACCACTTAAGGACCACAGGTTTATACCCCCCTAAAGACCAGGCCCTTTTTTTACAAATCGGCACTCCACAACTTTAGCGGTTTATTGCTCGGTCATGCAACTTACCACCCAAATGAATTTTACCTCCTTTTCTTCTCACTAATAGAGCTTTCATTTGGTGGTATTTCATTGCTGCTGACATTTTTACTTTTTTTGTTATTAATCGAAATTTAACGATTTTTTTGCAAAAAAATGACATTTTTCACTTTCAGTTGTAAAATTTTGCAAAAAAAAACGACATCCATATATAAATTTTGCTCTAAATTTATTGTTCTACATGTCTTTGATAAAAAAAAAATGTTTGGGTAAAAAAAAAAATGGTTTGGGTAAAAGTTATAGCGTTTACAAACTATGGTACAAAAATGTGAATTTCCGCTTTTTGAAGCAGCTCTGACTTTCTGAGCACCTGTCATGTTTCCTGAGGTTCTACAATGGCCAGACAGTACAAACACCCCACAAATGACCCCATTTCGGAAAGTAGACACCCTAAGGTATTCGCTGATGGGCATAGTGAGTTCATAGAACTTTTTATTTTTTGTCACAAGTTAGCGGAAAATGATGATTTATTTTTTATTTTTTTTTCTTACAAAGTCTCATATTCCACTAACTTGTGACAAAAAATAAAAACTTCCATGAACTCACTATGCCCATCAGCGAATACCTTGGGGTGTCTTCTTCCCAAAATGGGGTCACTTGTGGGGTAGTTATACTGCCCTGGCATTCTAGGGGCCCAAATGTGTGGTAAGGAGTTTGAAATCAAATTCTGTAATAAATGGCCGGTGAAATCCGAAAGGTGCTCTTTGGAATTTGGGCCCCTTTGCCCACCTAGGCTGCAAAAAAGTGTCACACATGTGGTATCTCTGTATTCAGGAGAAGTTGGGGAATGTGTTTTGGGGTGTCATTTTACATATACCCATGCTGGGTGAGATAAATATCTTGGTCAAATGCCAACTTTGTATAAAAAAATGGGAAAAGTTGTCTTTTGCCAAGATATTTCTCTCACCCAGCATGGGTATATGTAAAATGACACCCCAAAACACATTCCCCAACTTCTCCTGAGTGCGGTGATACCACATGTGTGACACTTTTTTGCAGCCTAGGTGGGCAAAGGGGCCCATATTCCAAAGAGCATCTTTTGGATTTCACTGGTCATTTTTTACAGAATTTGATTTCAAACTCCTTACCACACATTTGGGCCCCTAGAATGCAAGGGCAGTATAACTACCCCACAAGTGACCCCATTTTGGAAAGAAGACACCCCAAGGTATTCGCTGATGGGCATAGTGAGTTCATGGAAGTTTTTATTTTTTGTCACAAGTTAGTGGAATATGAGACTTTGTAAGGGAAAAAAATAAAAATAAAAAAATAATCATTTTCCGCTAACTTGTGACAAAAAATATAAAAGTCTAGGAACTCGCCATGCCCCTCACGGAATACCTTGGGGTGTCTTCTTTCCAAAATGGGGTCACTTGTGGGGTAGTTATACTGCCCTGGCATTCTAGGGGCCCTAATGTGTGGTAAGTAGGTAAATGACCTGTGAAATCCTAAAGGTGCTCTTTGGAATGTGGGCCCCTTTGCCCACCTAGGCTGCAAAAAAGTGTCACACATGTGGTATCGCCGTATTCAGGAGAAGTTGGGCAATGTGTTTTGGGGTGTCTTTTTACATATACTCATGCTGGGTGAGAGAAATATCTCGGCAAATGACAACTTTTCCCATTTTTTTATACAAAGTTGGCATTTGACCAAGATATTTATCTCACCCAGCATGGGTATATGTAAAATGACACCCCAAAACACATTGCCCAACTTCTCCTGAGTACGGCGATACCAGATGTGTGACACTTTTTTGCAGCCTAGATGCGCAAAGGGGCCCACATTCCTTTTATGAGGGCATTTTTAGACATTTGGATCCCAGACTTCTTCTCACGCTTTAGGGCCCCTAAAATGCCAGGGCAGTATAAATACCCCACATGTGACCCCATTTTGGAAAGAAGACACCCCAAGGTATTCAATGAGGGGCATGGCGAGTTCATAGAAATTTTTTTTTTTTGGCACAAGTTAGCGGAAATTGATTTTTTATTTTATTTTTTCTCACAAAGTCTCCCTTTCCGCTAACTTGGGACAAAAATTTCAATCTTTCATGGACTCAATATGCCCCTCACGGAATACCTGGGGGTGTCTTCTTTCCGAAATGGGGTCACATGTGGGGTATTTATACTGCCCTGGCATTCTAGGCGCCCGAAAGCGTGAGAAAAAGTCTGGAATATAAATGTCTAAAAATGTTTACGCATTTGGATTCCGTGAGGGGTATGGTGACTTCATTTTATTTTTTGACACAAGTTAGTGGAATATGAGACTTTGTAAGAAAAAAAAAAAAATTTCCGCTAACTTGGGCCAAAAAAATGTCTGAATGCAGCCTTACAGGGGGGTGATCAATGACAGGGGGATGATCAATGACAGGGGGGGTGATCAATGACAGGGGGGTGATCAGGGAGTCTATATGGGGTGATCACCCCCCTGTCATTGATCACCCCCCTATAAGGCTCCATTCAGATGTCCGTATGTGTTTTGCGGATCCGATCCATGTATCCATGGATCCTTAAAAATCATACGGACATCTGAATGCAGCCTGACAGGGGGGGTGATCAATGACAGGGGGGGTGATCAGGGAGTCTATATGGGGTGATCACCACAGTCATTGATCACGCCCCTGTAAGGCTCCAATCAGACGTCCGTATGCGTTTTGCGGATCCGATCCATCTATCAGTGGATCCGTAAAAATCATGCGGACGTCTGAATGGAGCTTTACAGGGGTGTGATCAATGACAGGGGGGTAATCAATGACAGGGGGGGTGATCAATGACAGAGGGGTGATCAGGGAGTCTATATGGGGTGATCACCCCCCCTGGAAGGCTCCAGGGAGACGCCTGTATGTGTTTTGCGGATCCAATCCATCTATCAGTGGATCCGTAAAAATCATGCGGACGTCTGAATGGAGCTTTACAGGGGGGTGATCAATGACAGGGGGGTAATCAGGGAGTCTATATGGGGTGATCACCACAGTCATTGATCATGCCCCTGTAAGGCTCCATTCAGACGTCCGTATGCGTTTTGCGGATCCGATCCATCTATCAGTGGATCCGTAAAAATCATGCGGACGTCTGAATGGAGCTTTACAGGGGGTTATCAATGACAGGGGGGTGATCAATGACAGGGGGGTGATCAGGGAGTCTATATGGGGTGATCACCACAGTCATTGATCACTCCCCTGTAAGGCTCCATTCAGACGTCCGTATGCGTTTTGCGGATCCGATCCATCTATCAGTGGATCCGTAAAAATCATGCGGACATCTGAATGGAGCTTTACAGGGGTGTGATCAATGACAGGGGGGTAATCAATGACAGGGGGGTGATCAGGGAGTCTATATGGGGTGATCCGGGGCTAATAAGGGGTTAATAAGTGACAGGGGGGGGGGGGGGGGTGTATAGTAGTGGTGCTTGGTGCTACTTTACTGAGCTACCTGTGTCCTCTGGTGGTCGATCCAAACAAAGGGGACCACCAGAGGACCAGGTAGCAGGTATATTAGACGCTGTTATCAAAACAGCGTCTAATATACCTGTTAGGGGTTAAAAAAAACACATCTCCAGCCTGCCAGCGAACGATCGCCGCTGGCAGGCTGGAGATCAACTCTCTTACCTTCCGTTCCTGTGAGCGCGCGCGCATGTGTGCGCGCGTTCACAGGAAATCTCGGCTCACGCGAGATGACGCAAATCGGCGTTAGTGTGACCTGGGAGCGCCGCAGAGATGACGCGTTAGTGTGACGGTAAGTGGTTAAAGCATACCCGAGTTTTAAAAAAAAAAATTGCATAGTGGCTGTGCTTCATTGCCTCCATTTCCTATGAACCGTTTTCTGTGCCTTTATTACTAGAGGAGGATCTAGCCTAAAAACAGGCAGTGGACTGCAAGTTAGGTGAAAGTGAGACCATGACTTTACAGCTTTTTCAGGTGGATTCAGGCAGATATTTTAAATTAAGAGATTTGATAATTAAACTATTCTCTATTAAATTCAATTGTGTGAAGGTACAGTAACCTCTACCACATGACATACTGAAAGGTAACTATTGTAAATACAAGTCAACATTCAATTTTACATTGAAAATTTCCATATTAGTCAAAGACCATTGTAAGCATTGGTATCACCCACTTTCTAATGATCAAGATGAACCTAAACATACAGTTCTTGGATTCTGATCCTCTAAAAGATACAACTCATATACAAGGACTGGACCAACATGTCTTGAGCTGAGGGTAGAAGAGTTTGGGTGGTTCATGTCTCACTAATAACTATAATTAGACATCTACGAATTCTTGAACCTGTTGGCAAAACCTATATACAGTAGTTCTAGATAGGCAGAAGTAGAAATCTTTACCACTTCTCAACATATAGGAGCCAAGGGCTCATAGTCCATTCTAGAACACTGATGCTGGAACCATAAATGGTGCTACATATAATTGGATACTTAAAGGGAATGAGTCATCAGAAAACAACCTATTGTTTAAAATCATATTTTTAGAATTTTTTGTGTTTTTTCTTTTTCCACATCACTACAGTATGTTAAAAAAAAAAAAGTATATAATCATAATAGGTCATGATTTCCTGTTCTGTACAGGTAACTTTCCATTAGCCATTATACAGGTAACTTTCCATTAGCCACAGGTGTAATTACAATGACAAGTAACACCTCTATATAGAAAACACAGGATCTATCGTTCACAAAATATGACATCACAGCTTATTTACTCCCTCTGACCTCTGCACAGGTCACAGAGCATGCCTAGAAAAGCTCCTGAACATTCTGTCTATGGCTCATGTAGCTGCTGTCAAGTCTTAGTATATTTTAGGCCTAATGGCGAGTGTGAAAATTGCACTACCACTTCATTTACTGGGTCAAACCCCCAACAATCTGCAGAAAGAAGATATTTATTCAGGCACATTGTCTAATCCATACATGGGACTGTGCCCAATACCTCAGCTCACCTTCATTAAAGTGAATTATCTAGGATATCATATTTCACAAACACATTTTTATGCGCACAAAATGTATATATAACCATAAAAATAATGCAAAGTTATTTCATTTTAAGCACTAAAATGCAGATTGTAAAGCTCCAGTACCTTTACTCATGATTCCATATTGTTTTCCTAATTGGGTTTATTGTTTTTATGAATTCTTTCATAATTTGTCACACAATTAAGCTAGGCTTCTTTATTGCGTTCATTATATTCCAACAGACTTACAGAGGAAAGTTATAATAAAAGAAGGTTATGTCTTATGGTTGAAGACAATCATTTGTAATGGGAATTATGAAATATAGACTCTTGTGGCAGAGATCCAGAAACATGTATTTTTGGCTGATGTACTATAAATCTGTTTGATAAATTGAAAAAAAAATACTGTAGTAATTTTGAACAAACAATCGCAGGTCAATCAAGTACAACTGCTAATCCTACAGTGTTGATCCAGAAGACATAAGAAAAACCTCAAGTTGGATAATCTATCTTGGGACAGCAGTAACCCATTCACTTAATTAGTCTGGTTGCCCCCATTTGCTTGAGTGTAGCTAAGTCCTCCTTATGAATACAGTGGCCAGGTTTGAGGTGAACCCCAACGCTATGCGGGGTCCCCTGGACACTATCAAGGAGCCACCACGTGTTGTTGCCCTCTGGAGGAGATGGTAGGGGGTGGTGCACACCAATGTAAAATAAGTCCAGAGAGTCAAGTTTTGCAGTAAACCAGTGTTCTACTTTACTGGAAGAACACAAGTGCAAACCAATACAGACAATGCACTGAGCCAGCTTCTCCAGTCTCTCTTGTAGTAGCATAAGAAGGTTCCGTGCTGAGGAAAGGCCTGTGCTAGCTGTTCTCTCTGTCAGAATGCTGATAGCATGGCAAAAGGGCTGATGGCCCAGGGTCGTTGGTGTAGTCATCAGGCAGGTTATGCCAATCTCTGTGTCTTCTTTTGGTTACTTGTGCGGTCTGCCAAAGTCTCTCTTACTAAATGCTGGTCCCTATCTGCCACCTCTAGGGGCTCTGACTGCTCTATTTTTATACAGTTTCGAACTGATCTAGAACCTTCTAGTGAGAGGGGTGAAACTGGAGAAGCACAGCCTAAAAGAAACAGTATTACAGTTCAAGGCTGCCATAGACTTGTATTGGGCATCAATACAAGTCAGTTGGAATGAACAAGCAGTTTTCAGTTGTAAACAACAGTCGGACAGAGCTAAACCAGGTGGTCAAAAGTTCAGTGTCTGATTAATTTTTTTCCTCCAAAACTCAGTTCTTCATAGTTGCTTAAGGTAAATGTAGTACATTACTAGCTTCTCAGTGCACAGGCTGGAAATTCCCAAAGTCTCTTAGTGTTGACTGACAGCATTAATGTCACTGATGTAGTAGGGGAGAAACACCAATAAGACAACAAGAGGGAAAGGGAAAGACACTAGGCTTAACCGCTAGGGAAGGAAAAGGGTCACCACCTATAAAACCCTGTTCCTGGCCCTAACTCCTATGCGTACGGGCACTCCTCGATGGTAGAGATGCCCATACACTGGAACCTGGAAAACCCTCGAATGCCCTAAAGGTAATGATAGGGCAGAGACAACCCCCTCCTTCCCAGATTAAGGAACCAGCATCTCGCTGAGGCCTAGTAAACAACCAGGGAAAGAAGACAAAACACAACAAGCGGAACACTTAACTTCTAAGGATGATGGATGAACAGGACTTACAAGAACCACACTCCAGCTCTTCCAAGACCAACTGAACCTATCCAGAGCAAGGAGTGATGAGTAAAGTCAGACTAAATAGGGGGAGGTAAAAGTCACATGATCCACACCTGAACAGGAGGTGTGGACATACCAGCAACACACAGAGTGAAACCAAAAGAGGCTGTCAGATCAAAAATGTGCAGTCAGTCTTTCAGACCTTCTAACACCTGTCACAGGTGTGACAGTACACCCCCCTTCTATGGGTGACCTCCGGTCACCCAGGACTAACCTTATCAGTATGAGCTCTGTGGAATGCTATCACCAGACGACTAGCATTCACATTGGTCGCTCGAACCCACATCCTCTCCTCCGGTATGTATGCTTTCCAGTGGACAAGATACTGGAGGGATCTCCGGAGAACTCGGGAGTCCACAATCCTGCTGATCTGAAATTCTAAATTGCTGTCCACCAAGACAGGATCGGAAGGCAAGGAGGACGGCTCAACAGGTTCGACGAATTTCTTTAACAACGATTTATGAAATACGTTATGGATTTTCAAAGCCTGAGAAAGTTCAGGATGGAAGGCTACAGGGTTACAATGGCAGTGATCTTATATGGACCAATAAATCTTGGGCCTAACTTCCAAGAAGGTATCTTAAGTTTAATGTTTCTTGTAGACAACCACCCAAAATCACCCACTCTTAGGTCTGGACCATTCATACATCTCCTGTCAGCCACACGCATATACCTGTCGCTCATCTTTTTCAGGTTATTTTGGATTTTCCGTCAAATAGAAGACCAAGAAGATGAAAATCGTTCCTCCTCAGGAATGACGGAATTTTAAGCACCAGAAATTTTGAGCACCAGAATCTGGAAACAAACTGAGTCCCCTCTATCGGACACCACATCAGAAGGAATGCCATGAAGTTTCACGATATTGTCGACAAACAGCTGTGCAAGAGTTTTAGCATTGGGTAGACTAGGTAATGCTATAAAATGTGCCATTTTACTAAAACGACCAACAACCACCAGAATCACGGTCTTTCCTGAAGAATTCGGTAAATCTGTGATAAAATCCATGGACAAATGGGTCCAAGGTCTGGACGGGATGGGTAACGGAAGAAGAGATCCAGAAGGCCGAGTATGTGTCACTTTAGCACGTGCACAGGTACCACAGGCTGACACATAGTCCTCAACACACTTACGCAGCCCCGGCCACCAGAATCTGCAAGAGACAACATCGACAGTGGATCTACTCCCAGGGTGTCCAGCCAAGACAGTACAGTGATGTTCCTTGAACACCTTGTGACGTAATTCGGAGGCAACAAACAATTTCTCCGGAGAATAAGAGTCCGGAGCATCCTCCCGTTCCTCCAACACTCTTGCCTCGAGATCAGGATAAAGAGCGGATATAACTACCCCTTAAGACAAAATGGGACTAGGGTCATTAGACTCACCCCCCCCCCAGGAAAGCTGCGCGACAAAGCACCCGCCTTGACGTTCTTAACCGCAGGGCGGTAGGTGACGATAGAGTAATATCTGGTGATAAACAATGACCATCTGGCCTGCCTTGGGTTCAGTCGCTTAGCCGACTCCAGGTAGGCCAGGTATTTGTGATCCGCAATTACCGTAATAGGATGAATTGCTCCTTCCAACCAATGCTTTCATTCCTCGAACGCCAACTTAATGGCCAGCAATTCACTATTCCTCACATCATAATTCCTTTCAGCAGTTGAGAGGTTTTTTTTTTTTAGAGAAAAACTCACATGGGCGCTATTTACTGGGTGAAGGAACTTGCGACAAGAATGCTCCCACCCCTACCTCGGACAAGTCAACCTCAACAATGAATGGCTGAGACACATCCGGTTGCACCAGAATAGGAGCTGAAGCAAAACATTCCTTCACAGCAGAAAAGGCTTGTAATGCCACCTCAGACCAAACCGAGAAATCGACCCCCTTCCTAGTCATGTATGTTAAAGGTTTAACCACAGTTGAATAGTTCAAGATGAATCTACGGTAGTAGTTGGTGAACCCCAAAAACCGCATCAGCGCTTTCAGATTTTCAGGTCGATCCCAGTCCACACAGCACGGACCTTCTCGGGATCCATACGAAAACCTGAGGATGAGAGAGAGCAAGTAACCCAGAAATTGCACTTCCTAAACTGCAAATACACACTTTTTCATCTTGGCATGCAATTTATTCTCGCTTAGGATCTGTAACACCTGGCGAATAAATTAGTATGTCATCAAGGTATACAACGACAAACCTCCCCACCAGATGATGAAAGATGTCATTGACAAAGTGCTGAGAAACCGCAGGGGCATTGGTTAACCCAAAGGGCATGACCAGGTTTTTAAATTGACCCTCAGGGGTATTAAAGGCAGTCTTCCACTCGTCCCCCTCCTTGATCCTTACCAGATTATATGCCCCCCTCAGATCTAATTTAGAGAACACCTTGGCACCGACAATCTGACTAAACAAATCCGGAATCAAAGGAAAGGGGTAAGGATCACAGACGGAAATACGGTTGGCTCACAGAAGTCCTGACATGGTCTAAGGGTACCATCTTTTTTCTTTACAAAGAAAAACCCAGCAGCCACTGGGGACTTGGATGGTCTAATATGTCCCTTTGCCAAACTCTCGGTGATATACTCTCGCATGGCCTTTCTTTTGGGTTCCGAAAGATTATACAACCGAGATTTTGGCAGTTTGGCTCCAGGAATAAAATTGATGGGACAATCATACTCCTGTTGCAGAGGTAACTCCTGATTACCAGTCTCAGAAAATACATCCGAAAATTCGGAAATGAACGAGGGTACAGTTTTAGTGGTAACCGTAGAGAACGATGTATTAAGACAGTTGACCATGCAAAAATCACCGCAATCGAGAATCTGTCTCACTTGCCAGTCAATGGTAGGGTTATGTCTGCTTAACCACGGCAGACCTAACACCATCAGAGCAGGGAGACCCTCCAACACATAACATGAGATAGATTCCTGATAGAAATCACCCACTTTTAAATGAATGTCATTTACCACCTGCGACAGGCATTTTTGGGTAAGAGGTGCTGAGTCAATTGCAAAGACAAAAATACTTTTCTCTAATGCAGTAGAAGTCAACCCGTGAATGCGAACACTGTCCATCAATCAAGTTAACTCCTGCCCCACTGTCGATAAATGCTTCGATTTTCACTGTTTTGGACTCTTGCGCCACCTCGGCAGACAGGAGAACGGGTACTACCAGTAAAAGACAAAAGTAGGTTTTCTTGCTCCCCACCCACACCACCAATAGTAATTTGGGGATTAAACATTTTTTCCTTTTTATATAAAAAGAATATGTCGCACTAGAGTGATCAGGGAACAACATGAGGTGCACCCACTAACAGATCACCAAATCTGAAAGAGGTTGTAGTAATGAATAAATAACAGTGGGGCACTCTCTAAAACTCTTTTATTCATTACTACAACCTCTTTCAGATTTGGTGATCTGTTAGTAGGTGCACCTCACGTTGTTCCCTGATCACTCTAGTGCGACATATTCTTTTTATATATCTTTTACTATTTATTCACCCTTGTATGTCTGCACAGAGGGAGGAGGTGACCATGAGTATATGGGACCATGTGGAAACGAAAAAACAAAAAGTTGAGAATTTTTCTTTTAATGCTGTTAATATGACTACCGATAAAGATGTGATGAGTATGAGAGATATATTTAAGGAATTGGAAATACTTTTAATCAAACAATTGAAACAGAGGTGGGAGGTTAAGACATTGACCAGATATATAGAAAGTAACAGGATCCTTAAAGGCCTTACACTGGTGAAAGTTCCAGCTCAGGACCTGTGTAATCAAATATTTATTGAAGAATGGGATAAAATGTTGCATGAATATTCTACCTCCCTTGTTAAATTAATTATTAAGAGGAGAGTATAAATTTTGGAAGAAACAACTAGAAAGATAAATGATATAAGGCCAATGGTAGACAAATTACCACAGAATGACGAATTTCGCACACTTCAGATCAGATTATGTAATCATTTAGCTAGAATAGAACGGGAAATTATGGATAAAAAAAACTAAGAAATTAAATTATGAAAATAAATTAACTAAAAGAAAGAACACAACGGGAGAAACACAAGGAAACACATCAGTTAGTGAGAATAGGATAAGCACAGCACAAGGTGGAGACACCTATAATAGGGACACATTAGAGAATGTTAATTTCACTATACCGACACAAAATAGATTTGAAGTTTAAGATGAACACGTAAATTTTTTAGACAGGACTCCACCCCACCACAGGAGTCGAACGAATCAGAAATCACCGGAGAGGGGACGAGTACGGAATATGGAATCCCCCATAGATCACCGATACAACTTAAGACACAGACCACAAACTACACAGCGGACACACAGGCCTCAGTATCAAAGATCAGAGAGACCATACACATCACAAGAATACCACAACGATCAGGAACACCGTCTAAGAATGAGGGAACATGAAGGAAAATAAAGATACGTAGAGGAGGGGGGGGAGAAGGGATGTACACAGATAGAAGAATTTATTAACAATGACTCTATCATTAATTTAAGCACGAAAACACTTACGAATGCACAGGTCACTTTATTACATAAAGGCCCGAAGTTTGCTCCCACCACGAAACTCAACAAATTCGATACATTTATCGGAGTAGAGAAATTTATGAGATGTCTTTGTCTCAAAAAATATATATTTTTAAATCCAATCAGTCGTGAAATCACCAATAGTGAAGAATATATACAGTACATACAGAACTAAAAAATATCTCCGAAAAATATCCTAGAGACAAAATGAGCCAGGAGATGGCAAGCTTTAAAGAATGTGTGGAACACGACATTTGTAGAATAAAGGATAAGGTGAGATACAAACGGAATAATTTGACAAATGAGGAAGTAAAAGCGTTGAAAGAACTACAGAAAGAAAATGAAAAAGAAATTGTTATCCGCCCTGCCAATAAAGGAGGGTCAATAGTGATACAAGATACGAACAGTTATAATAAGGAATGCTTACGGCAATTGTCAGATGACAAAATCTATAGAAAATTACCTAGTGACCCCACGGAACAATTCAGATTGGAACTGATGCGACTGTGTACCAAAGGCAAAGAGATAGGGATTTTAAATGATAATGAATTTGACTTTCTAGCCAAAAAACATCCCCGTATCCCAGTATTTTATTGTTTGCCAAAGGTGCACAAGAATAAGAATGATCCACCTGGACGCCCTATTGTGTCGGGGATTGGATCATTGACCTCTAATTTGTCCAAATATATTGATACGATGTTGCAACCTCGGGTCAAAAATGTTCCATCATATGTTAAGGACACTACACAAATTATTAAAATTGTAGAAGCATTGAATTTTAATCAAGATTGGATAATGGGCACCCTTTGACGTACAGTCTCTCTACACAGTTATTAGACACGATCAAGGCAAGGAAGCAATTATATCCCAATTATCTTTGGAGGGCAGACTCAATCAGACCCAAATAGAATATGTAACTGAGGCAATAAATTTCATTTTAACTCATAACTATTTTAATTTTTTAGGGGATTTTTATCTTCAGACACAGGGGACGGCCATGGGCACCAGGTTCGCCCCCAGCTATGCCAATTTATTTATGGCACAGTGGGAACAAGAACACATTCAGCCCAAACTGGGGACGGACCTGGTGCTCTGGCAAAGATATATTGATGACGTCTTTTATTTGGCAGGCGGGAAGGGAAAAATTTGATAAATTTTTAAAGCTCATTAACTCCAATGAGTGGAATTTGGTTTTTACGTGTGACACCAGTCAGGATTTAGTGGAGTTTTTAGATATACGTATCTCAAATAAAGAGGGCAAACTACATTATAACACATTTGTCAAACCCACAGCATGTAACAGCTACATTTTATTCAACAGCTGTCACCTTCCAAGCTGGTTAATCAATATTCTGCAAGGACAACTGCGCAGAATAAAATTTAACTGCACATTGGAGATGTTTTGAAAAAGAAGCAGAAACAATGACCCAACAGTTTCTTAAAAAAGAATACCCCACCGAAATTTTAAATACAGCCTTAGATAAGGTTAGAAAGATGAACAGGGAGGAGTTCTTTATTGAAAATATGAAAAAAAACACAGATACAGGAAATACGGACTTGCGCTTGGTTTTACCGTTTAATGGGGATTTTAAGAAGATACAATTTATTATTAATAAGCACAGGCACCTTTTGAAGAAAGACAAAATGTTAGGGACCTTGGTAACTCCAAATCCAAAAATTACATTCACAAAAGCTTCCAATTTAAATACCAAAATAGCACCTACCGTACAAAAGAAAAGGGATACGACCTCTTCCATTCAAAATTGGGCAGGCATTCAGGGCTTTTTCCGTTGCGGAAAATGTAATAATTGCAAGATCACTTCTTTCCCTAAAAAGACAACAGAATTAGTGTCATCTACCAATAAATACTGCCATAAGATCAGGGAATTTCTCACATGTAGTACAGAAGATGTTATTTATGTATTGGAGTGTCCCTGCAGATATCAATATGTAGGCAGGACCAAGAGACCACTTAAAAAACGGATCGCGGAGCATATTGCGAATATAAAGAAGGGCTTCGAAAACCATTCAGTGTCAAGCCACTTTAAAATAGCACACCAACAAGATCCCTCATGTTTGAAATTTATGGCCATTGATCGAGTATATAGAGATTGGAGAGGTGGGAATCATATAGAAAAAATGTCTATAGAAAAAATGTCCCGACTAGAAACCAAACGTATTTTCGAACTGAATACTCTTTTACCACAGGGCCTAAATGCCGAGTTCGAATTGTTTGGTCTCTTATAGATGGGCGCCCCTCACAGATGATCAACTGGGCAGTTTTTATGTTCTGCCCAGTTTTTCCTCTGGGATGGGCCCCCATCTACTCCCCAATCAACATCGCATTTATAGAAGAACTCTCTCTGAGAAGGCTATATTATATGTTGACTGCTTAATCATGTATTTATAATAATTTTATGATAATTTTGGTGAATGCATGTAATTTAATTGAGTATTTTACTAATTTTCTGATGTTTTAATTCGAGTTTTAGAGAATTTTATGGAAAACGCATCAAAACCGCACTGGAACCGCAGTGTCGACGGTGCGTTTTTTAGACCATAGGATTTGGGACTGATGGGATAACAAATGTATAGAAGGATTTAGATTACAGAGACTGCTATATATTAGATTTGGGTAATTTTTTAGTCCATAATGAAAACCTTTATGCTTATAAGAATATTCATTGATAATATAATTTTCGATATTTTCCTGATATATGATCGGTGTCTCATCATATAACCATCATAAACCTGCCTGAGAAAAACCGCTAACAATCGGACACATGCGACCAAGGAAGCCAACAGGATAACTATTTGCTCTGGCTAGACTCTCCACAGAGTTCCAGAATATTTAAAATTTGGACGATCCAAAATTCAGACGATCCATGACCAGGTTTTGTTATGAACTAGCTGCCCTATATAGGAGGGGCCTTAATAGGGGGACACTAGCCACTGATGAAGGGGTCAACTGCTTTAACCCCGAAACGCGTTTGGTAACGGACCCCCATGTTTGGAGTACAGACGTAGATCTTCGATCGATTTAGGAGGAAAATAACTTATTGCTTTAAAGATCCTGAGAACGCCAGCTGCAGGAGGTCTCTGCTGGATAAGGGAAGCTTACCTTCAGCGAACCTACGTGGTCTTCCGGCGGTGGCGTGGGATCCTTTCGAAAAACAACAGCCCTCGGGACCAGAGCACCGACACATACAGAAGGCGCACTGAGACGAGGGTAGAAGATTCTGCCGAAATTCCTCCGGGTAGGATCGAACTGTCTTCGATAATTAAGTGATCGCTTTTCGAAAATTACAACGGGATGCCGCTGTCTCAGGCTAAGGAGCGGGACGCCGCTCTGTGTATAGCTATTATTAATCGAGACCTGAGATTGGAGTCCAAGTGTTATTAACATCAACTGAACTCGATTTGTGGATACCCAGAGCTTTTATAATCTTTTGACATTTTTGGAGGCAAAGTTTTTAGTGATGGACTACTAAGTGTATTTTACCATAAGATTTATTCATAATGTCGTTTTAGTATGCGCACTTTTTACCATTTATGCTACCATATATATATATATATATATATATGTAATCATTATTGGGAATTATTCAAACTACAAACTGTGAACGACGTATTTTAGATATATTAATAATAACAATTCTATGCATCAATATCCACTGCTCCCATTGCTTTAGAGAGTGCCCCACTGTTATTTATTCATTTTTTCCTTTTTGTTTTCATCTTGATGCTGCAAGTACGGACAAGTATTCACAAAATGTCCGTTCTTGCCACAACAAAAACAGACTCCTTTCACATGATCCAAGCTTTTGACAGCAGTTCCAGGAGTAGCTCCTCCCAACTGCATAGGCTCCTCACAAGGCGCAACCCCTGGTGTCTCTCTACCATAAGTGTCAACGGAAGCAGTAGACCTGTTGGACAGTACGTCCTTAAGGTGAGGCCCCCTAGATCTCTCCCTGAGGCGTTTATCCAGACGTACAGCAAGGGCCATAGCTGCTTACGATCCGGGTCATCGTAGATAAGACCCAAGGCTCTAAAGAATTCATCTACGGACCGGAGGGGCGTGATCCGGTCGGCAGGGAAAAAGCCCAAGATTAGGCGTCATCTTTAAACAACGAAATAATTATACCCACACGCTGACACTTATCCCCAGAAGAGTATGGGCGCAGCCTAAAGTATAATTTACATGACTCCCTGAACCGGATGAAATGGTCACTACCCCCTGGAAAACCAGTCCGGGAGAGCTACCTTCGGTTCAGGGCAGGCCTGGGACCCACCACCAGAACCAGCAGCCCGTGGGCTCTGAATCTGCAAGACTGTCGCGTGGAGGTCTGCTATCTCCAAAGTCAGATTCTGCAGCTGATATAGTATCTATAGTTGCATGGATCAGAACAAAAATGGCGGTAATTGGCTCTGGATAATGTCACGGATGTAGTAGGGGAGAAACACCAATAAGACAAGAGGGAAGGGGAAAGACACTAGGCCTAACCGCTAGGGAAGGAAAAGGGTCACCACCTATAAAACCCTGTTCCTGGCCCTAACTCCTATCTGTATGGGCACCCCTCGATGGTAGAGATGCCCATACACTGTAACCTGGAAAACCCTGAAGACCCTCGAATGCCCTAAAGGTAATGACAGGGCAGAGACAACCCGCTCCTTCACAGGTGAAGGAACCAGCGTCTCGCTGAGGCCTAGTAAACAACCAGGGGGAGACGACAAAAAACAAGCAGAACACTTAACTTCTAAGGATGATGGATGAACAGGACTTCAACAAGAACCACACTCCAGCTCTTCCAAGACCAACTGAAGCTCTCCAGAGCAAGGAGTGATGGGTAAAGTCAGACTAATTAGGGGGAGTTAAAGCCCACATGATCCACACCTGAACAGGAGGTGTGGACATACCAGCAACACACAAAGTGTAACCAAAAGAGGCTGTGAGATCACAAATGTGCAGTCAGTCTTTCAGACCTTCTAACACCTGTCACAGGTGTGACAATTAATCCTTTCCACAAGTCAGTCCAAATTTAGTGAAATAATATTGCAAATGAACAGGATATATTATATAAAATGTAATTCCACAGTATAAAATAGTATAAGTGCAAACAATTGTATAAAATCAATGTGCAAGTTAACCATTCAAACTGCACTAAAGTAATGAGCAATAGGGGCAAATGTTCACCAACATCCAGCCTCCAAGGAACCCTTGCTCCAGGGCACTACATGCACAGTTCCCCCAAATTATATATAATAATTCATGTAATGTATGGTCTGAGTAATAATTAGTATAGAGGCAAAACTCGATTCTTGTTATGTGCATCAATGGCTTTTTTGATGCCTTGCATAATTGATGTGCCTTAGTAGCAGCTGCCTGGTACTGATTGATAAAGATAAGTTTACTGTCCACCCTTATCTCCTCTCTATTATAGATATAGAAAGTCAGATTGCAGCGCTCAACTGCGTATCGTATCAGAGGCCCGGATGTGGCCAGGTCAAAGCCAACATAAACTCTGTAAAAAGTAGAAGGGTCCAGCTTCTGATGATATCCTTTATTCGATGTGGTAAAATCCATACGAAACAAGACAGATGCATAATCGACGCATTTTGGATCTCAAGTTAACGATCCTTACTCATGATGGCCTCTGTGACTCTCCCATATAAATACACTTCCTCCAATCACATGCATAGAAACATCATATCATAATCGGGTGTGGGCCAATCACAAAACATGGAATGACAAATCCAACATGTGCAGGAAAAAAAAAAAATTACAAATTAATTGATACTGTCATGTTTTTGTTCATGCCTGTGGGGAAGCAGCTACCAAGTTCGAACATCCAATATGCCTCTCTACTTAGTAGTTTGCGTCTATGGTCACCTAACTGGGAGCGTGACCCTCTCCACACCCTGAACTCTAAAACTTTTTGTATTACGCTTATGTACAATGTGCAAAGTGACAGAAGAAACATTGAGTGTTTGATAGTGAGGTATGTCAGATAAAGGTCTCCGTATTCTGGTTTTAATCTGTTTGGTGGTACATCCTATATATTGCATAGAGCATTCAACACATGTAATTAAATAAACCGCAAACTCAGTGTTGCAGTTAATATATTGTTTTATTTTGTGACTTCTGCCATTCACTGTGGACGTGACTGTTTGACTAACAGACATATGTTCACAGCATGTGCCCTAATACGAAAGCCACACTGGTTTGGCCTTCGGGCGGTCACAGAAAAGGCTGGGATTAATTTTATGACCCAGAGTAGGGGCCCTGCGTGCCGCACATCTGATGCCTGCTGAAATCACTTTACTCCAGTCGGCATCATAGTTTAGCACTGGCAGATGTTTTTTTTACAATTTTACAAATGTCCGTGTATTCCTTGCTATAACTGGTAGTTCTCCAGGAAATACTAATCTATTCCTATCTAATGTTAACACCCATTGTCTGGCTTTCCTAATAGATTGTGTGGTATATAGCCTGGAGTGTAACCTAGAGCTAATAGCAGCAGCCTCTTCAGCAAAAGATTCGTTGGTGGAGCAATTACCTCGTGCTCTCACCATTTCTCATTTTGGTATATTTTTCATTACATGTGTAGGATGACATGAAGTTGCTAGCAGTGTGGTGTTCCCCGAAGTTTCTTTTATGTTAGTAACAGAGGAAACCTTTGTTTTTGTACCATCTACATATACACGCAGATCCAAAAATGCTATAGAAAATGGATCATGGTGTAGAGCAAAATTCTATGAATCCAAGTTACCATTAAGATAATCTCCAAAAAGTGGTATGTCCGCTATATCACCTGACCATACAAAGAGCAGGTCATTGATATAACGTCCATACCACCTTATGTTATGAAAGAAGGGATTATTAATATCCAACAAAAATTTGCTCTCCCACCATGCCATAAAGATGTTTGCTATGGAGGGCGAAAATCTTGCCCTCCATAGCAGTGGAGTTTTTTACATAGGAGTGGAGTTTTTTTTTATAGTGTTTTACAATATAATTTAACTTTTTTTCTCATCCCAAGTGTATTACCTGACATACTTTATATCATTCAACATTAAAATTGAATGGCCTCCAGCTTCCCCAGATCCCTGAGTAATATTGTATTTTCCTCTCCTGTGCAGATTACTTTAACAATTTTTATCATCTGCAAATATTGTAATTTTCCTCCATAAGCCGTTGTTATTAATAAACCAGTTAAAAATAAGAGGACCAATTACTGACCCTTGTGGTACCCCACTAGTAAGGTTCCATGGACAAATTATTACAATTCGTGAACTTAATTAACATAGTTTGATAGTTACATAGCTTGGACCTTTCTCAGATCTAAGTATCTGATCCAGAAGAAGGCAAAACAAAAAACTCCCTGGCCAACGATAGCCAGGTTTGCTTAATGGCTTACACGACAGTTGGATAGTTTCTCTGGATCAATTTAATATCATTTATCACTGTAATAATTACAACCCTCAAAGTGGTAGTAGATGATTAAAAAAACAGACCATTGGACAAACACTGTGTAAATCAGTTGGAAAGACAAAGATACATAATGAGATGCATGCACAACATGATTTGCCAACATAATTTTCCTGGTCTCTCAGGCATTGGTGCAGTCTTTAATAATAAAGGATATGCGTAATCCATATCCAATCTATATGCGATGTTTGAAGAAAGAAGACCAAGAAGGATCAAATCTTCTGCAAAGACATAGAGGTGCATTATGTCTCTCATCATGTTCTCCATCAATGGATTCTTCTGAAACAACTGGAAGTATGAGCAATACCGGTTCCTATGTGATACAAATAGCAGCTGGAGATCTCCCTAACATGCCACCAAGCATTAGAAGAAAATATTTCCACCAGCATGAGTAAACATGAAGTCCATGGGGCCATCCAGTAGTCACTATGGAAAAAATGGACAATTTCAAAAACAAAATCTACCCATTATATTAGATTTTTTTTCAATAGAATGAATGAAACAAGATGTCATAGAAATGCATTATCCTTCTTGGTGTGGGTTGATGTTTTCAAGACAATGTTTATGAGAGACTTAGGAGATGTCTCATAAAAAAGGATGTTAATCTACTGGACAAAATTCATTCCAACTCTTTCTTCTCAGATACTTCGCACTCATCCGTTTCACGGTGTCTGTCTGGAATCACATACTCGAAATCATGTAGTACCACAAGAAAGAAGATATGTCATATGCCTTCAGCTGAAGAATCTTCCTCTCCTATGTTTGAGATGGAAAGTAGAAGTCCCCTTCAAAGGTTTGGATGCACCAGATCCAACTTGGTCCAGAGTGGTTCAGGTATGACTCATCCTAACAATACTGGCATATTAACGTTGTGATTCTTATGTTTTACAGAAGGTACTGATGTTCTTGTTGCCTTCTAATTTTCCTTCTTACCAGTATTGGTCACTATTTTTTGCAGTCAGAACTGAAGCTATGGATTCTATATGTCTTATGGACTGTGGGAAGCACAGAAAGGAACCAGTCATATAAAAATATTTAAGGATGGACTCAGCGGTCAATTTAAATCCTATGACACACAATGATGGGAACATGTGGTGTTATCGTACAGATTTTTTGTACTATATGTTTGACCATCTTCTTTTGTTAAGCCACTTTCCTAGGCAGTTGCCATATTTTGAGGGCCTTGTTCTTATTCACTTCTCACGGACATCAGCAGAGTAAAGGATAAGCCTGCTCAGGGACTTTTGAAAATTACATCTACGAAATTCTTGAGCTACAGAGAGAAGAAAAATGCTCTGCAAGCAGCTTTCTCTAGGGTCCTTTCCAATTCAGTTTTATGTTCTGCCAAGATAAAAACACTGGAAAAGAATCTAGGAATTCAGAATATATTTAATTATCAGTAAAGAGATGAGTGCAGAGAGTAGTGATGGCTTTAAATAGAACTTCCAAGACTTCAAGTGGGTTAGTTTTCCCATTTACAAGTCTTTCTTCAGAGCTGAACCCAGACATACCTCCATTTTCACCCAGGCAGCCCCCCTGACTTGAGCATTGGAGCAGTTCATGCTCCGATGCTCTCCTTTGCTCTGCGCTAGATCGCGCAGGGCATGGGCTCTTTTGTTTACAATAACACACTGTTCGGTGACATCACCAGCTCTGATGGGCGTGCTTTAGCACTGCCCTAGCCGTTTTACTGGCTAGGACAGCGCTAAAGCCCGCCCATCAGTGCCGGTGACGTCACCGGGCTTCCTGGCAGCCCCATGGAGAGCCCAGTTGGTCACCGGAACTCTTGAAAATGCCTTTGCACTGCACGATTTAGCGCAGGGCAAAGGAGAGCATCAGAGCATGAACTGCTCCGATGTTCAAGTCAGGGGGGCTGCCTGGGTGAAAATGGAGGTATGTCCGGGGTCAGCTTTGAACCCGGACAACCCCTTTAAAAGAAAATGTGACATAGAACATGACAGGATGCCAGAAACAAGTATTCTAACACGGCCCAGAAGGAATAAGGGCCCCAACGCCCTAGACTCTAGCAAATAAGCAAGGCAGCCACCAATGACCAAGGCATCTCTTTTAATCAGTGTCTGTAAATGGCATCAAACTACCAATTATCAAGTGACTGTATTCTGAATGAAAAACCTTCTGCGTTAAAAGGAGACATGTTCATTAAAGTATATGCTGATAACAGTGTCTTACTGAGCATAATGTAGACAAACTTGGTGGCAGGATTGGAGTAGCCCACTAGACGTTCCTCAGTTGGCCCGAGGCTCTAAAAAATTAATGGGCCTCAAAAATTCGGCAGGAAACAACCCCATTTGGATATTACTTTGGAAACAATCACTTGCCACTCAGATCTATTCTTATGGGTTGATCCTCATTTAACGCATTAGACCATGTTGAGTATATAGGGTGTGGGACCTCAGGATCATTATCTTTAGTAGACCCAAGAAAGTTCACGCTAACACTGATCAGTGGAATCTTAATTCATAAATTTCACAGAAGGCAAAATCATATTTTTTCCACATAGTTAAAATGTCATCAGTTGCAGAGAGAGCAGAGCCTCTAAGGGTAATGGCAACGCCCCCGTTGCTCCCAGAGGATTATTTGTATATATTGAAATTTCATTTTTCTCAGCATTGCGGTTACATATGAACATGGGACCAACACAGAGGCCTTCAGCTGCCAAGTGCACATGGAACAGGTCAGACAATATCATAGGTACAAATCTGCTGACAGATGCCCTTTAACTAGATGCATTTTCAGTCACCGACTTGGGAGGGGCTATCTACTAGTATTAAATAATGATTCATAATGCTTCCTCTCTCAATGAACCTTCAGCTGTGTGATTCCATTCCTTGTCTTAGCAGGAGATCTTTTTGCTGTTGAGTTAAATAATCCACTGTGCAAGAGGGTTAGTTGCAAAATGACAACCTCCCTGGTTCTGAAAAAATAAGAGGACATAAGTTGAGTGAATGTAACATACGGAAATGTCATATTTGTATAATTATATTATTTTTACAATTTGGGAGGCTGACATTTCTTGTCTTCTGCTGCTCACTTTTACAGATATTCTGTGCAGACTGAGCTAGGGTCAGCAGAGGCATCTCATGGACATTAAAGGGGTTTTCTTACCTTAGACATTGGGGGTGTATATCTAGGATATGCCACCCACTCTCTAGAATGGGGCCTTGAATGTGAAGGAGAGCGCCACGGGAAAGATGTCCAGGAGTGCACCACCAATGAGGCCAGGTAAAGCGATCGCCTCAGGCAGCACCGGGAAGGTTCAAGAGGGGGGCAGCAGAAGGGCCATGCGCAATGAGCGCTTTCATTGTGGCAAAGGGGTTAGGTTAAGAAATTGCCATGGGGGGGGGGGGCGTTTCAGTTTTCACCTCAGGCAGCAGAAAGGCTAGGTGCACCCCTGAGCATGGCCATCCTCTATTCACTTCTATGGGAGTTCCGAATATTTACGGCAGTCACATGGAAGTGAATGGAGAGGTGGCCTTGCATGCATGGTGCACTCTCCATTCACTTCTATGGGACTTCCAAAAATACCTGAGCTGGCTCAACTGTTTTCAGAACGCACTTAGAAGTGAATGGAGAACATGCCACGCATTTGTGGTGAGCGCTCCTTTACTTTCGGCTCCCCGTTCTTGAGATAGCAGAGGGTCCCAAAGGTGGGACTCACACCCTTCTAACATTTGTGGCATATCCTAGCGATATGGCACCAATGTGTGAGATAATACAACTTTTTTAAAGGGTGAGAGGTTTTTATGATAGATGGTAGTGGCCTTGTACTTCTGCAAGCATAGACAAGGTAAGATAGCAAGCCTATGCGCCCAAATAAGACTCTGTATGCATTTCCCTGCCATTCCCTGGGAGGAGCAGTATGCCATGTGATAGTGTCAGATTTTTTATATTTTTTTTTACACTGTGGTGTCTCACCCAATTTTCCCTTAATTTGTGTTAAAAGATGTTATCATTATCTCATGATTAATATAAACAAATGAAAACTGGGCATCATATAGAACATGACAATCTCTTTCTAACAAAGCTAGAGCCAGCCATGTACCTCATATAGATCCAGAGCAATCCATTTGTTCCTCCATGAATTTGGGAGATGAATTTAAAGCTGGCGTCTCAGGGGTGTGTCCCTTCTGTTCCAGCTTTCTCCCTATCACAGCTCAGCGGGTGTCTTCTTTCTGTTGCAGCTCTCTCCCTGTAACTGTCACAGCTTCTAACAGTAGATCTGGCTGGTGGCAGGTGAAGGACGGAACTGAGCATGTGCGTTCCAACTTAGCAATGTTACTGAGATGGACGGAGAAATAAGTAATAGACCAGCAGGTGGCGCTATACAGATAAAGTTTATTGAATAACTCAGTGACTATACCAATTGAGCACTATCAATATACAGTACAATTATCAGAGACACAAGTTGAAGATTTTGGGACCTAGTGCAAAAAATAGTAACAGGACCCATGAACTATCATCTACCATTTTAGTACTGGTCTTGAGGCTGGAAATATGCAGATAAATTTGTTGGACATATAGATAATAATCTGATTGGTGCTGCGTGCTATTTTATATGTTACATTTAGCTGAGCGTTATACTTGGCATTGTATATTGTATATTCTCATAGCCAGGAAATGCTCTTTTTGTGGTTTGTGGATCCCACAATGTTGTCTTCTGAGTATTGGAATTTATATGGTGGCCATAACAAATTTATGCATCCAATACCATATAGAGTATATAATTGCCATACTGCACACTGATGTTCATTAAGTATACAGCTATACACTACTCACAAAAAGTTAGGGATATTTGGCTTGTGGGTGAAATTTCAGGATGAACCTAAAAGGCACTCTAACCTTTACAGGTGAACTTAATGCGACCTTCTCTAAACTTTTGAATGCACATGTCCAACTGTTCAGGGTTTCAGTACTTTTTGCACAACTTGCTATTCTCTAACAAGGAGCTTGACGGCAGAATTCATAACAGGTTTCTGATCCATGAATTGCCCAATACATTTCCTGGTTCAATCATAATTGGTATTTAAACAGTCCTCCTCATCATGTTGTTCACATTTTGACATCATGAGACCAAGACGACACCTAACAATTGATCATCAGTACCATGCCATTGCGAGGCTTCAAGCAGGATGTTCTCGGACGGCAGTGGCCACTGAGCTTAGAGTGTCATCAGCAGGTTGCAACAGAGATACAGAGAGACTGGAAGAGTCACAGAAAGGCATAGAAGTGGATGTCCTTTGGCCACATCCCACACTGATGACCACTTCATTGTGAACAATGCCCTGCAGAACTGATGAATGCCACACAACCCTAGGCACATTTAAGGGAGGTGAGAGGCACCCAAGTGTCACATCAGACAATTCTAAACCATTTACATCAGTGTGGTCTGCATGGTAGATGATGTGCAATAGAGGTCATCGCCTTGCATGGGCCAAGGAGCATCTACACTGGGTGAGGGACCAGTGGGCCTCAGTGCTGTTCACTGATGAAAGTTAATTCCTGCTGAGCAGAAATGATGGCCTCCAACAATGTTGGAGACGTAAAGGAGAACGCTATGCATCAGCAACAGTTGTTACCAGACGAGCCTTTGGTGGTGTTACAGTGTGGACAGGTGTGTCTAGTCCATACAGAACTGCCCTACGTTTTGTGAATGGTACAGGGACAAGCCCATACTACTTGAATAACATCATTAATCCAGTCATTGTGCCTCTGCAGGAACAACACAGGCCTAATTTCATCTTCATGGACGACAATGCACCAGCTCATCGAGGTTGCATCATTAGGGAACGGCTGCTGGAGACTGAGGTACCTCAAATGGAGCGGCCTGCACTTTCTCTAGACCTGAATCCCACTGAAAACCTATGGGATTAGCCGAGTCGCTGTGCAAAGGCTCTTAACTCTGTACCCTAGAACCTCAATGAGCTGAGGGCCGCTCTTCAAGAAGAGTTTTTTTTGCATTCTTTTCAATGGGTCCGCAAAAAAACGGAAGGTACTCCATGTGCATTTCGTTTCCGTATGTCCGTATTTCCGTTCCGCAAAAAAAACAAAAAACATGTCCTATTAGGCTCCATTCACACGTATGACCATTTCTTACTGCATTCGGACCAAATACTGAAAAAATTACCAGATATGAAGCAATGATATCTCAGAATTACTGGTATTGTGTACAGAGTGAACGCAGAGCAGGAAGTTTGTGTGGTGACACTTCAGCCAATAGCTGCAGAGCAGGAAGTGATGTCAGAGAATGGGGGCATTATTTTGCCAACTTCTCCTGTACAGCCCCATAAACATGCAGTCATTATGTTATCCATGTTGCTAAATACCTGCAGTGTACAGAGAACCACGGAAACTTGCTCCTGAGAGACCAGAGGAAGGGATTTTCCAGTACTTAGATATTGATAGACTATCCTTAGGATAGGTCATCATTATTAGATTGGTGGGGTCCGAAACCCTGCACCCCTACGATCAGCTGTCTTCAGCCACTGTGTAATGGCCTTCCCAGGGTATTGCATCTCAGCTCCTATTCAATCAAATAGGAGCTGAACTGCAGTTTTCTGGTGCCGGAAAATGCACCATTAAATGGAGCCTTTCGTACACTGATTGGTGGGGGTGTCAGGTGTCAGAACCCCCAGAAATCTGATATTGATTATCCATAAATTTTATAACCTTTTATGGACCTCGTACATATTAGTCCACTTTAATTAAGTTTAATAGAAAACAGAACAGGATTTTCTTTCTATTAAACTCAATTATCATTTTATTTGCTGCCAAGTTGGCAATAATAGCGTAAATACAGATTTCATTTTTTTTTTTATTTCTTTGTAGCACAATGTGCACTTTTACATTCCCCTTTTGTGTGACATCTGATAAGATACAGTATTATAAGCCGCAGTGTTAATTAATGGAGCAGGTGCTGGATTTCATGGAAGAAAATCCAACATTATTAGAATTTAGATCTTTAATGACTAATTTTACAGCATAGGCGTAACTCCAATCTACCTGGCTCCAAAGCAATATCTCTAACAGGCCCCTCCACCTAAGCAATTTATAATACTTGTGTCTTCTTAAAGAGGCCAATTGAAACTGACCCCTCTACACCCCCTATTTACAGATTACCTACATTCACAACAAGATGTTTTTATATTCCAAAAAATTAAATTCAAAGGAAAATGTCTGTCTCATTTGTTCACGGTTTCCCCATACAGTAACTTTAAAGGGAACCTGTCACCGGGATTTTGTGTATAGAGCTGAGGACATGGGTTGCTAGATGGCCGCTAGCACATCCGCAATACCCAGTCCCCATAGCTCTGTGTGCTTTTATTGTGTAAAAAAAACGATTTATAAGGTAAAATAATAATGATAGGGTCTCCATCCCCATCGTCTCCTAGAAACTGTGAAAATCACACAGCATCCGCACTTGCTTGTGGATGCTTGCGATTTTCACGCAGCCCCATTCACTTCTATGGGGCTTGCGTTGCGTGAAAAACACACAATATAGAACATGCTGCGATTTTCACGCAACGCACAAGTGATGCGTGAAAATCACCGCTCATGTGCACAGCCCCATAGAAATGAATGGGTCCGAATTCAGTGCGGGTGCAATGCGTTCACGTCACGCATTGCACCCGCGCGGAAATCTCGCCCGTGTGAAAGAGGCCTAAGAGATGCTTTTTTAGGAGCTCACCTCGCTGGCTAAGAAATGAGGATCCTTAACATGGGACTGACTTTCAGGGTATTAAAAAGTAGTTTTTTCGAACCAATCTGGGGTTCAAATTTTGTATAGTGATTAGTGGTGTAAAACGTCAATGGAAAAAAATAATTTTTGGTTAGGATCGTTTGCTGTAAAAATAATTGTTGAATTATTTTTAATTGTGTTCACATGAAGAAATATTTAAGACAGATTACTTTCAATTGAAAAATCAATGCCTATAAACCCATAACAATCATAACTGTATTTTTGTTGCATTGAATATAATTTCAAAACTTGCACAGTAGCTGCAAACTTAAGGTGGTCATGCACACTTTGTCAGCTGAACCCTACTTATTCCAGTGAATCAGTCAAATATATAATGTACAGTGGAGGAAATAATTATTTGACCCCTCACTGATTTTGTAAGTTTGGCCAATGACAAAGAAATGAAAAGTCTCAGAACAGTATCATTTCAATGGTAGGTTTATTGTAACAGTGGCAGATAGCACATCAAAAGGAAAATCGAAAAAATAACTTTAAATAAAAGATAGCAACTGATTTGCATTTCATTGAGTGAAATAAGTATTTGAACCCCTACCAACCATTAAGAGTTCTGGCTCCCACAGAGTGGTTAGACACTTCTACTCAATTAGTCACCCTCATTAAGGACACCTGTCTTAACTAGTCACCTGTATAAAAGACACCTGTCCACAGAATCAATCAATCAAGCAGACTCCAAACTCTCCAACATGGGAAAGACCAAAGAGCTGTCCAAGGATGTCAGAGACAAAATTGTAGACCTGCACAAGGCTGGAATGGGCTACAAAACCATTAGCAAGAAGCTGGGAGAGAAGGTGACAACTGTTGGTGCGATTGTTCGAAAATGGAAGGAGCACAAAATGACCATCAATCGACCTCGCTCTGGGGCTCCACGCAAGATCTCACCTCGTGGGGTGTCAATGGTTCTGAGAAAGGTGAAAAAGCATCCTAGAACTACACGGGAGGAGTTAGTTAATGACCTCAAATTAGCAGGGACCACAGTCACCAAGAAAACCATTGGAAACACATTACACCGCAATGGATTAAAATCCTGCAGGGCTCGCAAGGTCCCCCTGCTCAGGAAGGCACATGTGCAGGCCCGTCTGAAGTTTGCCAATGAACACCTGAATGATTCAGAGAGTGACTGGGAGAAGGTGCTGTGGTCTGATGAGACCAAAATAGAGCTCTTTGGCATTAACTCAACTCGCTGTGTTTGGAGGAAGAAAAATGCTGCCTATGACCCCCTAAACACCGTCCCCACCGTCAAGCATGGGTGTGGAAACATTTTGCTTTGGGGGTGTTTTTCTGCTAAGGGCACAGGACAACTTATTCGCATTAACGGGAAAATGGACGGAGCCATGTATCGTGAAATCCTGAGCGACAACCTCCTTCCCTCTGCCAGGAAACTGAAAATGGGTCGTGGATGGGTGTTCCAGCACGACAATGATCCAAAACATACAGCAAAGGCAACAAAGGAGTGGCTCAAGAAGAAGCACATTAAGGTCATGGAGTGGCCTAGTCAGTCTCCGGACCTTAATCCAATCGAAAACCTATGGAGGGAGCTCAAGCTCAGAGTTGCACAGAGACAGCCTCGAAACCTTAGGGATTTAGAGATGATCTGCAAAGAGGAGTGGACCAACATTCCTCCTAAAATGTGCGCAAACTTGGTCATCAATTACAAGAAACGTTTGACCTCTGTGCTTGCAAACAAGGGTTTTTCCACCAAGTATTAAGTCTTTTTTTGTTAGAGGGTTCAAATACTTATTTCACTCAATGAAATGCAAATCAGTTGCTATCTTTTATTTAAAGTTATTTTTTCGATTTTCCTTTTGATGTGCTATCTGCCACTGTTACAATAAACCTACCATTGAAATGATACTGTTCTGAGACTTTTCATTTCTTTGTCATTGGACAAACTTACAAAATCAGTGAGGGGTCAAATAATTATTTCCTCCACTGTATATGGGGTCTCCCAATTCTCGGTAAGAAAAATAAATCGGGTATGTAGGCGTATTCCTCTCCCCATTAAGAAAACATACGTTGAGTCGTATGTGCATATTTATTGTGAGGTTGGGGGGAATAACTGCGACAGGTATCTTGAATGTTTGGTCAGCTTTATTTGAGACTTAGGAACCCTGCCTTAGTATAAAATAAGTGTTGAAAATGTGGTGATCCAGTTTTAATTAGTAGAAACATTTTTTTTCTAATTTCCTGTTAAACTTGGGGGGCGCTTTATGGTCAGGTGTGTCTTCTAGTCCGAAAAATAGAGTGCATAACCAAGTCAAGATGGATGTGTAGCTTGAAAAGTATCAGACAATTTGGTGTGGGAAGAGCAGTCAACAGTCCAGCAAATTTGGGCTGTCCCAGGTCAAGAAAGGATGGGGTTTATGTAAATCTTGCCTATAAAAGGACGTTCCCACACTGATTTGGGCATTCTCAGGGGTGGGCTTACTGGCCCCAAATTTACAAACTGCAATGTTGGTAAGTATGGAAGGGGCGCAGTCGATTGTGGGATTGGAGACAGGTATTTAGGGCCACTGTGCCAAAAAAGTATGTGTAACCCTTGCATCCTGCCGATAACCTAAAGCGAACCCATCATCAGGATTTAGACCTCCAAACTGCCACCAACTTGATATCCAGGACAATTACAGCTTTACAGTGATGATATTGTATGTTGTTAATGATTGGGCTTAGGTCCATCAAAGATGTTTGAATGCTCTATTTCAATGCATGGGGTCATGGGGAGTCATGGGGACCCCATCAGTCATCAGCAGCATTTGGCCAAGCACCTAGCTTCACTGCGTATGCGCCAAGTGTGCTGGAGGTGGCTTGTCATGTCATGCCCAACCTGCAGGATGTCAATCAATCAAGTCATTATGGGGAGTAGCCTGTAGGACTCTTCCAAGGAGCTGCTCCTACCCCATGACTTCTGACATACAATGGAATACAACACTCAAACTTCTCTTCCTGGCTTATGCCAAATTGCTCAAAATATACAAGATCATTAATGTGAAGCTGTCACCGTTCTGGATAATAGGTTGGTGGAAGCTTTGGAGCCTAAATACTGAAAGGTTCCCTTTAATGAAAGTGCAGGGGAACTGCATGCATTGGCTGGGTTTGGGGTGGCTCCAGTACTACGCTGGGTCTCTCGGACACTGTCAAGGTGTCACCACATGTTGATGCTCTCTAGAAGGAGTGATAATTCCCACTGGGTGCACCACACCTTAAGTTCAGAGAGTCAGGGTCTGCAGTTAACCAGTGTGCTTCTTTACTGGAGGAATTTAAGTGTAAAACAATACAGGCAAGGCACTGGGCTGGCTTCACCAGTCTTCTCCTGGGCAGAAGAAGGGTTTGATGCTGAGGAAAAGCCTGAGCTAGCTATCCATTTCTCTCAGAATGCTGGTACCCTGGTCAAAGGCTGGAGGCCCATGGTCTGTGGCTCAGTAGTCTGGCTGGCTCATTGTTCACAGGGCAGGTGAACCATGGTCTGCGGCTCAGCATCCTTATCTCAGTGTCCTCTTCTGGTCACTCATACAGTTTCTTTTTTTAAGCACTGATCCCTAACTGCAGAACACTAGGAGCTCTGACTGCTCTCCTTATATACAGTTTCTAGCTGAACTAAAACCTTCTAATAGGAAGGGTGGAGTGGAGAAACACAACCCAAACAAATACAATGTTACAATTCTCTGTGTCATAGACTTGCATTAGCGCTTCAATGATATCTAATGGGAATGACAAAGCAGTTTTTCCAGAAAAAAACAAGTCTTATATAGACAGACATAATAAGATAGCTAAACCAGACACTTAAAACGTCAGCCTGTCTGGTTTTGGTGCTAAACAAGTCTGGCTTTTTTTCCCTCCAAAACATGCTCTTTTTTAATTTGCATGGTAACTTTGGAAAACTACTAAATTCCATTTATCAGCTAGAAAGTCCCCAAAGTATCTCAGTATTCATTAACCCTTTCCATAGTGCAGTGCAAATACTGTGTAAATGAATAGGATATATATCACAACAAACGTATAAAATACAGTTACACAGTAATTTACAGTATATCAGGTCACATTAACTCTTTAAAGTGTGAACAAATTAAGGAGTTGATGACTTTGCATAAGGGTAAAGGGGGCAAATATCCACAAATGTCCCAACTTCAAAGTGCCCCTCACTCACTAAAGGCTCTCGTAAACATCCTCATTGGTGTACCATTTCAGATTTGTGAGCCATGAGAACTATTTGTGTAGCCCCTACATGTAGTTTTCGGAAGGAGCCTGGATATTTTTCTTTTAAAATGTTGTCTCACTAAGTATCTGCCACGGGGAAATGTAGTATTACATGGCATTCATTTACTATATATGTGTCTGCAATAATAAGCATATGGACATGGGTGTCTATGAATCTATCATGTCTGAATAGCATTTAATGACAAAGTGTTGCTCCTGGCGCATGGACATGTAATGAAAGGATGATTCATGATAAAATACATGATATTGGCTCTCTTGGAGATGTTACAATGCACAGGAGATGAACTCTGCATGAGAATCAGCCAATTTTTTACAAGACTACAGCTGTGGTGTAGGAAAGAAATAATGGGACATAATAGATGAATAATAGATTCTGCTTTCAGAAGACAAATTGACATATTTTGCATGTGACTGGAGTGCTGATTTTGTTACATGACCTTGTAGTTTTTGTGCCTTTGAGCTATTTATTATGGAAGAGAAATGGTATAAACTCTCTAACACAGTCTACAGAAAAGATAGCTAAAGAAGAAAATTAATCTAAAATGAATGAACAAACATCACATATGGAAAACCAATGGTACAGCTGTAAAGTGTCAACAGTTGACCAATAATGATTATCTGGCAGTCAAGAAATGCAGTCACCTTCCTATACAGGCTGAAAAGGAGACATGGAAATTGACTTTCCATAGACATTAAGTTAGTGGTGGTGGAGCTTGTCATCAACAGAACCTACCAAAAATGTGTAGAATGCATTACACTTCTTTAACCCCTTAAGGACCCTGCCATTTTCACCTTAAGGACCAGGCCATTTTTAGCAAATCTGACATGTCACTTTATGTGGTAATTTTAAAACGCTTTTACATATCCAGGCCATTCTGAAATTGTTTTCTCATCACATATTGTATTTCAAGACAGTGGTAAAATGGAGTCAAAATATTAAATTTTTATTTATAAAAAAATACCAAATTTACCCAAAAAAATAAAAAATTTGCAAATTTCTAAATTTCAATTTCCCTACTTTTATAATAGATAGTAATACCTTCAAAAATAGTTATTACTTTACATTCCCCATATGTCTACTTCATGTTTGGATCATTTTGAAAATGACAATTTATTTTTTGGGGACGTTAGAAGGCTTAGAAGTTTAGAAGCAAATCTTAAAATTTTCAAGAACATTTCCAAAACCCCAATTTTTTCATGACCAGTTCATTTATGAAGTCACTTTCTGGGGCTTACATATTAGAAACCCTATTTTAGAAACTACACCCCTCAAGCTATTCAAAACTTATTTTGCAAACTTTGTTAACCGTTTAGGTGCCCTGAGAATTAAATGAAAATGGGAATGAAATTTAAAAATTTACAGAAACGCCCCATGTGTGCTCAAAAACTGATGTATTGGCGCACAGCAGGCTTCAGAGTGGAAGGAGCACCATATGGCTTTTGGAGAGCTGATTCAGCTGGAATGGTAATTGGGAGCTATGTTGCATGCGAAGACACCCTGAAGTGGCCCTACTGTGGAAACCCCAAAAAAGTTACCCCATTCCGGAAACTACACCCCTCAAGGAATATTTCAAGTTGTGTAGTGAGCCCTTTGACCCATCAGGTGTTTCACAGAATTAGGAAGCGCTTGGCTGTGAAAATGAAAAATTACAATTTGTTGCAGAAAAAGGTGCTTTACACCCACATTTTACACTTTCACAAGGAAAAACAGGACAAAATGCACCCCACATTTTGTTCCCCATTTACCCCCGAATACGCCAACTTTCACAAGGGAAAACAGGACAAAATGCACCCCACATTTTGTTCCCCATTTACCCCCGAATACGCCAAAAAATGATGTATGGGAGCATGGCAGGGTTCAAAAGGGAAGTAGCACCATAGGGCTTTTGGAGGATAGATTTTGCAGGATTGGCTTTTGGGAGCTATGTCGCATATGAAGACACCCTGAGGTATCCCTAGAGTGAAAACCCCCCAAAAGTGACCCCATTCTGGAAACTATACCCCTCAAGGAACATTTCAAGATGTGTAGTGAGAACTTTGTCCTCAAAGGTGATTCATGGAATTGTCTGTGAAAATGAAAAATTAATTTTTTTTCCAGAAAAATTTACTTTAGGCCCAAATTTTTCACTTTCACAAGGGGCGAACTGGAGAAAATGCACCCCCTAATTTATTACCCATTTTCTCCTGATTACAGCAATACCCCATATGTGCTTGTAGACTGCTGTATGGGCGTACCACAGGGGTCAGAAGGAAAGGAGCACCAAATGGCTTCTGGAAGGCAGTTTTCTCTGGAATAATTGACAGGCGCCATCTTGCAATTGAACACACCCTGAGGTGGCCCTAGAGTGGAAACCCCATATGTGCTCAAAAAATGGAAGGAGCACCATATAGCGGTTAGGAGAGCGGATTTAGCTGGAATGGTAATTGGGAGCTATGTCGCATATGAAGACACCCTGAGGTGGCCCTAGAGTGGAAACCCCCAAAAGTTACCCCATTCAGGAAACTACACCCCTCAAGGAATATTTTGAGGTGTGTAGTGAGCACTTTGACCCATCAGGCGTTTCACAGAATTAGGAAACGCTTGGCTGTGAAAATAAAAAACTAAATTTTTTTCCAGAAAAAGTTGCTTTACACCAACATTTTTCAGTTTCACAAGGGAAAACAGGACAAAATGCACCCCACATTTTGTTCCCCATTTCCCCCTGAATACGCCAACACACTATATGTGCTCAAAAAATGATGTTTGGGCTGCACGGCAGGCTTCAGAGTGGAAGGAGCACCATATGGTGGTTAGGAGAGGATTTAGCTGGAATGGTAGCTATGTCGCATATGAAGACACCCTGAGGTGGCCCTATAGTGGAAACCCCCCAAAAGTGACCCCATTCCGGAAACTACACCGCTGAAGGAATATTTCATGGTGTGTAGTGAGCACTTTGACCCATCAGGTGTTTCACAGAATTAGGAAACGCTTGGCTGTGAAAATAAAAAATGACTATTTTTTCCAGAAAAAGTTTCTTTACACCCACATTTTTCATTTTCACAAGGGATAACAGGACAAAATACACCCCACATTTTGTTCCCCATTTCCCCCCGAATACGCCAACACCCCATATGTGCTCAAAAAATGATGTATGGGCGCATGGCAGGGCTCTAGAGTCAAACAGCTAAATATGGATTTTGCTGACCCGAATTGGCAGACATGGATTTTAGGTGCCATGTCGCATTAAATAAATTCCTGAGGTCCCCAGAAATGAAAAACCCCAAGAAGTGACGGAAAGAGCGCCCCCGTACGAACATTTTAAGTGGTGGAAAGGGTACTTTTTAGCAAACAGGTGTATCACAGAAAGCAGAAATACTTGAGAGAAGCATTTCAAAGCACACTTTTGTAAAAATGAAAAATTACTAGCAGACCCCAATTTTTCACTTTCACAAGGGGTTAAAGGAGAAAATGGACCCCAGTATATGTTCCCCATTTTCTCCCCATTTTGCGAACACCCAATATGTGCTTGTAGCCTGCTGTATGGGCGCACAGCAGGCTTCTAGAGGCAAAGTGCAAAATATGTTTTTTGCAGGCCTGAATTGGCATACATGGATTTTAGCTGCCATGTACACTTTATAAAATTTCCTGAGGTCCCGAGAAATGGAAAATCCCAAGAAGTGACCGCATTTCGTAAAGAGCACCCCCGTACGAACATTTTAAGTGGTGGAAAGGGTACTTTTTAGCAAACAGGTGTCTCACAGAAGGCAGAAATATTTGAGAAGCATTTCAAAGCACACATTTGTAAAAATGAAAAATGACTAGCAGACCCCAATTTTTCACTTTCACAAGAAGTTAAGGGAGAAAATGCACCCCAGTATATGTTCCCCATTTTCTCCACATTTTGCGAACACCCCATATGTGCTCAAAAAATGATGTATGGGCGCATGGTAGGGCTCTAGAGTCAAACAGCTAAATATGGTTTTTGCAGGCCTGAATTGGCAGACATGGATTTTAGCTGCCATGTCGCATTTAAAAAAGGGACAGGGATGGCCACCGTCCCCTGACTTCCTCCCGCCCTGCAGCTTCTGACAACTTCCTGCGCTGCAAAGTGCCAGTCTCATTGATCGCCAATCGCAGCGCTTGGAGCTGCAGGGTGGACGGTCGGCACCATGCTGCCCTTACCCGGCATGGCTGCCTGCCGGTAGGAGCAGCCATGGTGCTGCGATTCCACCCCGATCTTCCCCCAGAGCTCATGAAGTACATGTACATCATGGGTCTTTAAGTCCCGTCCAGATATGACGTACATGGGTCCTTAAGGGGATAAAAATCTTGTTTTTATGTCTTTGTTTTTATTTATACAGATTTGTATGTATTCCCCTCGAAATAATCAGCTCTAGTATGTTGCAGGTACCACATGTTAAACACCCCATGCTCGCTGCTATTCAGGGTGGGCACAGGCATTGCAACAATCACATTTCTTTTGCTTGAAGCCGGACATCAGACTCCTGTGTGCCATGCTGAAGCTGCAGCCTGACTGCTAGATCTTTCTGTGTGTATTAGTGTCTATTCATTGAATCTCTCTCTACAGCACAGCAAGGGTTAATTTCCCTTTTCTTTTTTTTTATCTGTGTTAAGCTGTTTCACTATTGAGCTCATAAGATCTCCTGCATGTGCTGGGCTGTTTGTTCCATTCCTTGCCTGAGCAATTGATTCCTCTTGGTTTCACTTGATTGCTAGACCCTACAAAAGAGCTATACACCATTTCTCTGTCTGTATACCAACTTCTGCCTTGATCTTAGCTCTCTTTTGTCTGACCTAACCCATGCCCGTTCATTGTCCTGACACTGAGCCACCTGCCCTGACCTCTGGACTGTTTCATGGATTCACATGTTCTCTGTTTGTCCTGACCTCTGCCTGTTTCCTGACTTTGTGCATTGCCTGATCCCCCAGTGCTTTGAGTTGGTGTATCTGACCCCAGTGAGTCAGCAGCCAACCACACTGAACTATTCCAAGAGGTAGTCGTCTGCTGCCCCCCCTGCAGAAAAAGACAGATCCTTTGATAGGTGTTAAAGGGTAAAAACCAGAGGACGACCAGGATAACACCCTCAGGGCTAGTTGGTTGGCACAGTGAGGTCCACACTCAGGGCACATAACAATGGAGGAAAAGACTGAAGACTTGGTGGGGATAATGCATAAACAGTATAAACAAAGTGTACAAGAAATCTTCAAGATTAATAATAAACTGCAAAAGTGCTGGGCTGTAATAAGAGCATAAATCAGAAAGATCAAAGTATAATAACGAGCTCACACTAAGCAGAGCGCATAAGGGTAATGCATGTAGTACTGAGCACATGAGCAGCCGTAAGCCACAAACATCAGGAGAACCAGCACCACAGACATGCATTTTGCATATATTGCTTACATGTGGTTCACAGGACTAAAGAACTGGACTTGATATATAACAGTTGCCTTTCCCTGATACTATTGGGGTCTCCTGGTACTCAAATATCCCCAACAATTACAGTATGGCAGAACTACATAGTAATCGGAGGGTTACAGAAATATTTTTAAGCACATATCTACACTGGCAAGCAATATACATAAGTAAAGTCAATGAACAAGGAACTGTATGATGGTAAACTGATGACGGCACAAATAGATGAAAGAGATGGCAGTCAGGCAATAGAGCAGATGGAAGGTGGTGATGGTACACAGATTGAGAGTGAATGACTGTGATTACAAATAAAAGACACTGACCGAAACTGACCCTGATCTGAATACTACTCCAGCAAGAGTGCAAAAAGGACCCAGGATAAGGAAACCAATAAAAAAACACATATTTGGCCAACAATTAACTGAAAAACATACTGCAGTTCTAGTACCAATGAAGTGGCTAGGAAGGACTACAAGTACCAAGCTAAACAAGTAGCATGCTATACCCAGCAACTAAAAAACAGAAAGCATGAACATTTAAAGGAAGGTTATCTAATGAACTCAATTAACCAAGCTGAGCAAGGTGATTAGGTGTAAGGCAGCTGTCTAGCATCTCCCTGAAACAATGTTAGTAGGCAGGAGAAGATGGGACAACAGAGAAATCCCTGCTGCTCGTAACATCCCAGACTTGTTTTTCATCATTTTAATGTATTTATTGTTCTTTTTTACTAATGAATTTATAAACTGGTGAAGTTTTATTGGTCCTGCATGTTGCTTTTCAGTGGTTTGCATGCATATTATGTGCTTTGTACTAGTTGACATATTATTCACCTATAATTATTATTCATCCATGCAATGCTAGTAAGAGGAAGATTTTCTCTGACTCATAAACTTCAGCAGTGTATTTCTCATGTAATACATGGGGAAATGCTACTGAGGTTTTTAGTTAGAGCATTGGGCTCTGTGGCTCAATGGTATGAATCTTTGCCTTCAAGGGGTTCTGCACTTTGTTTAAACTGATGATCTATCCTCTGGATAGATCATCAGCTTCTGATCGGCGGGGGTCTGACACCCGGGACCCCCGCCGATCAGCTGTTTGAGAAGCCAGAGGCGCTTCAGCCTTCTCACTGTTTACCGCCGGCCCACTGACGTCACGACTAGTATCAACTAGCGTGGGTGGGGCTAAGCTCTGTTCACTTGAATGGAGCTTAGCCCCGCCCACGCTAGTTGATACTAGTCGTGACGTCAGTGGGCAGGCGGTAAACAGTGAGAAGGCTGCGGCACTACTGGAGCGCCGCTGCCTTCTCAAACAGCTGATCGGCGGGGGTCCCTTGTGTCGGACCCCTGCCGAACAGAAGCGGAAGATCTATAGTGCAGAACCCCTTTCAGTACAGAAGGCCCTGGGTTAAAAACCCAGCAGAGACCATGTACAATTAGGGTCCATTCACATGTCCGCAAAATGGGTCCGCATCTGTTCTGCTAAAAATAGAACGTGTTCTATTCTTGTCCGCAATTGCGGACAAGAAAAGGTATTTTCTATGAGAGTACCGGCAATGTGCGGTCCGCAAAATGCAGAACGCACATTGCCGGTGTCCATGTTTTGCGGATCCACAAAACACATACGGACGTGTGAATGGACCCTTTAGAGATAAATTATAGTTAAATGGGTTATCCAGCAAATGATAATGATGACCTATCCTTAGGAAAGGTCATCATTATCAGATCGGTGGGGATCCAAGTTCTGGCACCCTTGCTGATCAGCTGTTTCAGAGAGCCGCCAGACTCCCCTGAGTTCTCGGGAGCGCAGCCGTCTCCCGGCATCTCTCCAAGCACAGCACCATACATAGTACAGTGGCTGTGCTTGCTATTGCACCATTTACTTCAATGGGGCTGAGCTGCAACTAGGCCATGTGACTGATGTACGGTGACGTAATTTGTGTCCAACCTCTTCTAACAGTTAAACGGCTGAGGTCCCAGGTGTTGGACCCCTGCCAATCTGATAAATATAATTTACTGAATAACCCCTTTAAATACACAGGGGTGTCCACATGCATATTAACAGTGCTTGGTGATACCACCCACCTCTTTATTTTCACGGCACTGACTCCATGTATGGATACAGTCATATAAGGAGTCAGCAGAGCAAGAACTCCTGTTCAGAAACCATTGTCTTCCCACCTGTCAGCCCCCCAGCAATCACTTAGTTATCCTATACTATCCACAGGATGCAAACTTGGCACAACCCCAATCTTTAGTCAAGCACATGAATAAAAAACATTTTTCTTCTATTTTCCAGGTGGAGATGGAGCACAAGCAAATGCAGAAAATATACCCGAAAGCCAGGAAAAATCCCGATGTCAGTCATGTACCTCCACGTTCCTAAAAATTATCTGGGGATTCCTGATTATCCTCTCAGTGTCATCGTCCTGGGTTGGAACCACTCAGATAGTTAAAATCACATACAAGAACTTCTACTGCCCGTTCTTTATGACGTGGTTCTCAACCAACTGGAACATTATGTTTTTCCCGGTGTATTATTCTGGGCACCTAGCAACAGCACAAGAGAAGCAGTCACTGCTCCAAAAAATCAGGTAGGTGCCTGTGGAGAAATGTTTGCATGCTATAATACATCTTGTATAGCAACTGATTTCAACATAATAAAGCTAAGGAAAGTCCCACTTGATAATGAGGAAGTATATCTGAGGCCATGCCCAATGAAGTATAAAATTCTAAGAATGTGCTTCCGTGCCATGGGGCCACATAGCAAAACTTGGTATGCGCCCCCTGCACCTAGTTTCCCAGTGTACGTACGTCAGTCACTCCCAGGCAATGCACCCCAGATTTTTTATTAACGTACCTTTTTTTTTATTATTAAGTGGAAGAAATTATTGTAACAGAAAAGTTACCTTTGGCCTCACCCACTTTATCTGACTTTATTTTGGAAAAAGTGGAACAGGTGCTTCAAATATATGGCGCTAATTCTGACCCATTGTACATACACCAGAAAACTGGCAAAAATACATTGATAAATCTCCTCCTTCTCTTCTTGTCACAAAGCTGGCTGCTTGCAGCCACCACTAGGGGGAGCTCAGTGAATAGGAATTATTACAACTACCATTGAAGCTATAATAATCTTTTTGCATTGAAGTAGAGCAAGTAGCATTTTTTTTAAATACAGAAATTCCGCCCCAGAAGAACCAAATACCACAGTGCAGCACAAAATACTGCCGCCCCTGTTGCAGTATTCAAGTGTATCACCGTTCTGAGGACTTGAATTCAGGAGGGCATCTGTGGCTGCTGGCCATGTGCATAAGTCATACCTCACAAGTGTCTCTCTTTTTGACCCAAGTCCCTCTGTCCCTCTTTGCTCATTAAATGTGCCTCTTTTTGATCTGAGGTATAGTTGTGCATTATTACATTTACAATACTAAAGCAGAATCAGGAGCGGATTGGGAAATTAAAGTGGCCCTGGAAAAAAAAACTAAGAGTGGTCCTATGTTGTAGGCGGGTCCAAATTGACAGAAGACGGGACAAAACAAATAGGCAGGGATAAGAGAAGTAGGCAGGGCCTGCAATACTGTAATGCAGCACAGAATACTGCCCCAGCAGAACCAAATACCACAGGGCAGCACAAAATACTGCCGCCCCAACCACAGTATTCAACTGTAATACCGTCATGAGTACGGTAATACAGTTAAGTTCAGGAGGACACCTGTGGCCGTTGAGCATTGAATCATTATGTACCTGGCCTACGGCCATCAAGAGGGCTTGAGTGGCCCCCTGGGAAATTTCCCTGTAGGGTCTATGGCCAATCCAGCCCTGTCCAGAATGTGCAAGAAAAGGGGAACTTTCAAAAAAATAAACCATAAGCGTCCCTCTTTGACCGTCCAAAAAGTTCGGAGGTATGATAAGTGCATCAGATCATTATGTACCTGGCCTGTGGCGTAAGGAGGGCTTGGGGGCAGCCCTCTGGTCTTCGGCGCGCCGGGATATTTCCCTGTAGGGACTATGGCCTGTCTTCCCCTGATGGAGAGGAGGTTGGGTAACTGAATTTTTTGCATGATCCTTTTCTCCTGCCTGACATCATCTGTTGGGGGAGATTTGCAAGCATCCCAGACACATTAGACTGTTGGAAGAGCCCGCCGTTTTCAGCGAGTTCAGCTGACAATACAATTTAATATGTATGGGGGGGGGGGGGTGACTGATCCTGTCATTAATATTACTGTGGATTTAGGAAACATCTTTGCAATGGTTACTAACCAGGAGCCGATAAGATCACGTTACCAACGTACAGCAGTATTTGTACAACCACTCTTTGTGCATCCAGTTAATGTTTGCCCTGGGATGTCGTACACAGAGCATTGTTACAATTTCGAACACAGATTTTATCAGTAAAATGTATTATGTAGGAGGGTAGAAATATTGATTCAGCAACAATGGATACCTATAAATGTCCTAGTCCTGGAAACATCATTTCCATTGACATTGTCCATCGTGTTTAACATCAGAGGGTTTCCTTATCAAGACTTTTAACTGGTCCCAGTGTCCTCTGATTGTAAAAGCGCAAGCTGGCCATAGTACACATTAGGTTAAAGGGGTATTCCAGTCATATTCTGTGGATAGGGAATAACTGTTAGATCAGTGGGGGTCCTACTGCTGGTATCTCCAACTACCGATCATGAGAATTGGGACCCCGTACTTTGTGAATGAACGGAGCAGACGCTTAAATTAATTTCTATGGGACTTCCAGAGGCAGACGAGCGATGGTATCTACGGAGCTCCCACAGAAATAAATTTATCGAATGCACACTTGTGCGACCGGCAGCTCTGGTCATTAAGGTGGCCACTCGGAGTACAGGGTTCCCGTTTTTGGATTGATATGGGTTCCAGTGGTAGGACTCTATCCATCTAATAGTTATGCCCTATCCTGTGGATAGGGGATAACTTTATATAATCGTAGGGTTTCCGAACAATTGTTTGACCATCTAACATGTATGGTGGTGTCCCAGATTTTGGATTAAAGATCTTAGAGATAAGCCTCCGCCAGAGGTGTCTGGTAGCAGTTTTCTGCCCGTTCACAGTGGGACCAAGCAGGCATGTTTAGAGGGGAGTCAGGAGGGATAGCGATGGCTGAATGACCGTTCAGTTGTCAGCTGTCTAAATTGTATGATCGGCCTTAATGATCTGAGTGAAATCCAACCCATTGTCAGTGGTGATTCTGCCGGTCGATATGCAGCTAGACTCTGCGGAGCTGGTGCAGAGGATGGGAGTGGTAGTGGCCCTGATGAGATGTTGTGTCACAGTGTAAGCCCCTTAGGCCATTACTCGGTGCAGTGGAAAGGTGGTTTGAAGAATCAGGCCAGAAGTAAACGTATAAAAGGGGTATAATCCTAAATGTAAAGGGGTATTCCTATCTACTACACTGCTCAAAAAAATAAAGGGAACACAAAAATAACATCCTAGATCTGAATTAATTAAATATTCTTCTGAAATACTTTGTTCTTTACATAGTTGAATGTGCTGACAACAAAATCACACAAAAATAAAAAAATGGAAATCAAATTTTTCAACCCATGGAGGTCTGGATTTGGAGTCACACTCAAAATTAAAGTGGAAAAACACACTACAGGCTGATACAACTTTGATGTAATGTCCTTAAAACAAGTCAAAATGAGGCTCAGTAGTGTGTGTGGCCTCCACGTGCCTGTATGACCTCCCTACAACGCCTGTGCATGCTCCTGATGAGGTGGCGGACGGTCTCCTGAGGGATCTCCTCCCAGACCTGGACTAAAGCATCTGCCAACTCCTGGACAGTCTGTGGTGCAACGTGACGTTGGTGAATAGAGCGAGACATGATGTCCCAGATGTGCTCAATTGGATTCAGGTCTGGGGAACGGGCAGGCCAGTCCATAGCATCAATGCCTTCATCTTGCAGGAACTGCTGACACTCTTCAGCCACATGAGGTCTAGCATTGTCTTGCATTAGGAGGAACCCAGGGCCAACCGCACCAGCATATGGTCTCACAAGGGGTCTGAGGACCTCATCTCGGTACCTAATGGCAGTCAGGCTACCTCTGGCGAGCACATGGAGGGCTGTGCGGCCCTCCAAAGAAATGCCACCCCACACCATTACTGACCCAATGCCAAACCGGTCATGCTGGAGGATGTTGCAGGCAGCAGAACGTTCTCCACGGCGTCTCCAGACTCTGTCACATCTGTCTTATGTGCTCAGTGTGAACCTGCTTTCATCTGTGAAGAGCACAGGGTGCCAGTGGCGAATTTGCCAATCTTGGTGTTCTCTGGCAAATGCCAAACGTCCTGCACGGTGTTGGGCTGTAAGCACAACCCCCACCTGTGGACGTCGGGCCCTCATATCACCCTCATGGAGTCTGTTTCTGACCGTTTGAGCAGACACATGCACATTTGTGGCCTGCTGGAGGTCATTTTGCAGGGCTCTGGCAGTGCTCCTCCTGTTCCTCCTTGCACAAAGGCGGAGGTAGCGGTCCTGCTGCTGGGTTGTTGCCCTCCTACGGCCTCTTCCACGTCTCCTGATGTACTGGCCTGTCTCCTGGTAGCGCCTCCATGCTCTGGACACTACGCTGACAGACACAGCAAACCTTCTTGCCACAGCTCGCATTGATGTGCCATCCTGGATAAGCTGCACTACCTGAGCCACTTGTGTGGGTTGTAGACTCCGTCTCATGCTACCACTAGAGTGAAAGCACAGCCAGCATTCAAAAGTGACCAAAACATCAGCCATGAAGCATAGGAACTGAGAAGTGGTCTGTGGTCACCACCTGCAGAACCACTCCTTTATTGGGGGTGTCTTGCTAATTGCCTATAATTTCCACCTGTTGTCTATCCCATTTGAAATTGATTGTCACTCAGTGTTGCTTCCTAAGTGGACAGTTTGATTTCACAGAAGTGTGATTGACTTGGAGTTACATTGTGTTGTTTAAGTGTTCCCTTTATTTTTTTGAGCAGTGTACATTTATGGCATATTAGCAATGTCTCATCATTACTACCTTTGTAAAATGGGGGGCCATAGTTCTGGAATCAGCTGAGAATTTAACAGCTCCCATAGACTACAATAAAGAGAAGTGTACGCATGAGCACCTGCTATTTCGGGCTGCCACAAACTATACTGTACCATTAAAGTCTGGCACTGTGGCAGCCCCAAACAGCCAACGAGTGGTGGTGCCAGGCATCTGACCCCCACATTCTAATATTGGTAACCTATAATAAGAATAGGTCCCCAATATCTGTAGACGGGAGAACCCTTTGACTGACTTTCACCATCCTTTAGCACAAAATGTTGACAAATATCAGCCACTAGAAGTCATAAGTGGCACCAAATATACTGTGTGCGCGCCATTTTGGTAAGTGTATCACAGTTCGAGCCAGTCCTGCCCCTTCTTCGTGAAAAGCTCTAATAAGATGGTATATATCAAGTTGCAAAAAGGAAGGCTTGTATTTTTATCCAAAAGCAACTTTTTAACAAAAATAAGATTTCTATAAAACATCAGGGTTGCAGAGTTATTGGTGTGTGTTGGATGGTGATGAATTCCTCCTCGTTTTCAACGCTGCGTCCTGTAGGGATCTTCCTGTCAGAGTGTGTTTCCAAGCTGCAAATATAAGATAACAGAGACAAACCATTCAGCGGGCGGGAGATGAATCTCCTCCATTTGTTTGCTTTGTCCGACTTATTAATAATGACTTGATTGCTCTAAGGAACGTACACCTGGGGTCGGAAGAGGCTTCGTGTAATGGGAAGGTCAGGCTTGACTGTGTCTTAATGATATCATCACACCGAGAAATTTAATGTATGCACTTTACTAAGACTTTCGTTTACCACTAGCAATAATATATTTACATTTTATAAATCTGAAGACCTGGAACATTTCCTAGAATATCTGAAGAAAAGAAAAAAAAAACATCAATGTAAAAGGCGAATATATTAGCATTTAGTTTTTGGTACAGCTCTTTTATTACCCTAGTAGTGCAACTCACTGCCTATTCCAGTGTGCAGTACTGCAGAGCAAGGGAGTATCTGCAAATGATTCATTTCATTATGTTATGTCATACAATATATTGCACCCAGTGTAACCAGGTACGGCTGGAGCAGCTGGGGTTAACAACCCTGACTCAGTCTTTGTAGGAGGTTAGGTGTGGACTGGCTCTAGGGGAGTATTAGACAGAATTTGGAAGGGAGAGGAAGCTGTGACTTCTGCTCCCTCTTCTTAGTCCCAAAAAGCTACAGAGACTCACTGATCTCTGCATGATCTAGAGAAGAAAAAAGAAAAAGGAGAGAACTAGAGAACTTAGTCTGCATGGCCAAGCATTGGAGTCAGTAAGGTAACCTGCTACCAAAATCTGTTAAGCCTTTACTGCTGTGAAGGGAATACTGTTAAGACATCCTTCACACCTGGACACGACCTGGCAGTCATATCTCTAAAACCCTGTATCCCTATGTGGACATTACAGCCACCATAGAAAGAGTATGATTGCCTGCAGTGTCGGACTGGGGTGCCTAGGGCCCACCAGTGGAATTGATTTTGGGGGCCCACCCTACAGCTGGAGATATTACTTGTTCGTTTTTCAGTCTCGCGCATATGAATATATGCATTTTAGCACACAATACAGTATGCTAAACAGAACAGTATTGTGCACTGCACTATATCAAATTGTTTCTCATTAAGCAACTAATTTAGTTCATAACTGTCTGTTACTGTATTTACAGTCAGTAGTTTGGACAGTAGTCACACGTGGACATTCCATGTCCTAGATGAACCACCCAGTCCCCCAGCCAGTCTAAACAATATCCAAATAGAAGGAAATGTTTCGTGGCATATTCAAAAGGATAAGTTTATTGAAGTGATCGCAGTAGCGCCACGGCCTCCTCGCAGTTCACCAAGCACATTGTATAGAGGCTGTGCTTGGTATCATGCTCGGCCCCATTCACTTCTATGTGCATTCTCAAACAGCTGATCGGCAGCGGTACCGGGTGTCAGACCCCCACTGATCAGATACTGATGACCTATCCACAGGATAGGTCATCAGTTATAATATCTCAGAAAAACCCTTTAAATATACATTGTGAGTTGGATATTTAAAGATGGCGCCCACTCGCAAGCGCAGCAGGTGCTATAGCCGCTAAGTAAACAGCAGACACCGAGGGCTAATGTATGCAATTGACAATAACGTCAGTCACACACTTAACTCCTCAGATGCCATGGTCAAATGTGACTACAACATCTGGGAGCTCAAAAACCTAGTGGGAATCGAGGTACCCAGATGGTGCTCGGTCCTTCTGAATGATCCGAGGATGCAGCAGCTATGTTCCCAAGAAGACCCTGCCTGAAACTCTGATAGACTTCAATGCTAATGAATTGGAGTCTATGTCAGAAATAATCTAATAATTTCTTGTTCAAGTTCCGTAGGGGAATTATTATAAAGTGTAAAAAAAAAAAAAAATTTAAAGAAAATTGAATAAAAAGTGAGCAAACAATAGTACACACTCCAACATGGTATCAATAAAAACTAGGTTGTCCGCCAAAAAAATGAGCCCTAACACAGCTCCATAGACATAAAAACAAAAAGGTTATTGGTGCCAACATGGCAATTAGGGATGAGCAAATCGAGTTCGGATGAAACATCCGAAGTCGATTCGCATAAAACTTCGTTCCAATACTGTACAGAGCGAGAGCTTCGTACAGTATTAGAATGTATTGGCTCTGATGAGCTGAAGTTATTACTTTGCAAAGTCTCATGAGACTTCGCAAAATAACTTCAGAAATTGATTTATACTGTAAAAAAACATTATACCGAACTCGTGTTCGGTTCCAATGTACCTTTTTTTTATTTTTATCAGTAAATACCTTTTCTGCCATTACTTTAGGGACTTGGGGACTGGCCTGGCTGGACACACTTTTGTAGCTTTATTTGAAAAATAGCCTCCTGCTTCTCTTCTCCTGTCCTGTCATCACACTCTCCCTCACTGAACTCCCACGCTCCGCTCAGCTTCTGGAACTTGGACAGGCGGCAGGACAGCTCTCTCTCTCAGGCCTCTTGCACACAAACGTATATTCTTTCTGTGTCCGTTCCGTTTTTTTTGTGGACCGTATACAGAAGCATTTATTTCATTGGGTCTGCAAAAAAAACTGAAGTTACTCCGTGTGCATTCTGTTTCCATATGTCCGTATTTCCGTTCCGCAAAAAAAAAGAACATGTCCAATCATTGTCCGCATTACGGACAAGGATAGTACTGTTCTAACAGGGGCCAGCTGCTCCGTTCCGCAAAATACGGAATGCACACGAACGTCATCCATATATCGGCAATATACATATGTTCGTGTGCAAGAGGCCTCACTGTGCAGTGTCAGCTTGATGACAGATGTACGTAGTGAGAGCAGAGGTCAGGAGGCGGGGACCCACAGTTGAGTAAGATCGGGTCCGCAGCACTGTGCCAGCTATACAAGAGGACAAGCAGCTGGATGGCAGTGCAGATCATCTGGCTGCTTGCTACATACACACTCTGCCTATGGTAAATACTGCGCTGTTTATTACAACAGCACTTGTCAGCAGGCAGCTGGGGTTGCCGCTGACTAGTATAAGCAGACAGGCAAGGGGCCCACCGAGGATTTCACCGGCTCTCCGGTGGGCCAGTCCTAGCCTGATTGCCTGCCATGGATTCTGCTGGGCCCATGTATGGCTACATTGAAATATTACCTACTCATACAGCAGCAAGATGCTACCAGATGATTGAATATGGGGGTCTCTGCAGCGACTTTGAGAAGGTAGGTCCTGGGGAAAAGAGAATACTGGCAGCTTTCCTCTATAGTCATCTCATTTCTGATCGTGTCTAGAATAATAAACTGGGGAGTTTTTAAAATTTTCTATCAAGTGTTTTATATGAACATAGGCTGGTTGAGGTGCTGTAAATTGAATATATGTATGTAGTACAGTAAGTCTACTGTGTTATGTGCCACTTGTGCAGGGCTTGGAAGACTAGGGGCCCACCTTGCTCAGGGGCCCATCGGGGGATCCACCTGTACCCTTTGTGGGCCAGTCCGAGCCTGTGGAAGAGACTTGAGACAGAGGGGGAAGAGGGCCATAACTTGCATCCTTGCCTAAATCCATACTTGGTTATCTGGGAATAAATGCACTTGTATATAGTGAATATATTACGCTAAACCATTTCCTAGTTTTTAAAGATTAAAAATTTTGATAAGTATTGCTGCTAAAGAGCATCGATCAGCAGAATCAACTCTATTAATCTGGTGGGGTTGATCCTGCTGGTTAAAATGACACCTGTCTTGTAAAAAAATGGATGCAGGATTCCTGAGCAAAAAAAAAACTTATGTTTTATGCAAGTGAGGGCTTCAGAGCACCAAGGGGCCTGGCCAGCACTGGAAAGCTGAGGTGCACAGAAGTGCTAGACCAGGCCCCTAGTGCACTGAAGCCTTTACTTGCATAAAGAAAAAGGGGGACATTTACTAAGACCGGCGATTAAGACGCCGTTCTTAGTCCATGTCCGTTGCCACTTTATGTGCCTAAGGTAGATAGAGGCGCCTTTTCCTTCATTTAGGTAGCTGAAGGACTCCTTATCTCTGCTCTCTGACATTATAAACACTCATTATAGCTCAGTCCTTATCTTACTGATAAGAATGGGGATTAAATAAGTGTTTACGAGCTGTTAGTAGTTTAGAGATGAGGTTTATCAGATGATGGCACAAAGTAAAAATGAAAGTACCAGTAACACAGTTAGAAAAACAGTCAACCCTTTGTGACAAAACAGCTCAATATTTTTTAATAAAGGCCAATTGAAAATATGATTTTAGCCAAAAATATGAACAATGCAATCATAAACAAAAAGTACCAATCAGCTGTTTGAGGAGGCTGCATGGCTCTAGTGAGCTGAGTGACCTCCTCGCAGCATATCAAGCACAGTACCATACAATGTATAGTGGTTGTGCTTGCTTTTGTAGCCCAGGCCCATTCACTTGAATGAGACTGAGTCGTACCTAGGCCACGTGACGTCCTGTACTGATGTGTCTGCTCTATTCTGCTGCAACAAAGCCTTTATGTTCCTGCTTTCGTGGATCGTCTTGAAGGACAAGTTCATGGGTGTACGGGTAAGAACACCAGCGCGCCTGTTATTCTTGTTTACTCTACGGTTTTAAAATTTCATTAGCCAGATTCTATTTAGAGATGTGCCACGAGTTCACCCCTTCTTTTCCTAGCTATTAGCTTTAATTAAACAAGTGAGTCACTATTTGGAGAGGTGCCTGAGCTGCTCTTTTTGTGAAGTATGTGTGTTTTTTTTTGTTTCCGTTTGATTATGCTAATAATTTTTGCACTTTTTTTGGTGATTCACGGGACTTTATTGTTATATTTTTATTTTGGTATTTGTTTTTATTTTTATGAAAAGGAAAAAGTTCAAAAAAGGGAAGATGCTCTGTTTTTTCACTTTTTTTATGTTGTTAAGAGCACAACATACACTTAAAATACGTATTTTTATTTCCACTTTAATAATGGCCGATTTGATGTATTGGTTATGGTCTAAGAAAAGACCAGAGTGCCTCTTCATATAGCGGATCATTGGTGGTCCTGGAAGTAGAACCACCACTGATCAGATATTGATGATCTTTCCAGAGTATTGGTCATCAATACTGTAGTCCCAGAAATTAATTCAGCAGCTTAGTTGTAGGAGTGCAGCAGCAGAAGTCGCACCTGGGTCCTGGTATGTGACCTAAAGGAACTTCTGCCATATAAAACAACACCAATATTTCAAATTGCAGATGGGACGTGAGGTGCCCAAGGGTTCCACATTACATAATGACAAGGACTACCATCTACGAATTTAATTCTAAAAAAATAAAAATAAAATTCTCTTTCCACAGGGAATGCAGTCGAATTTTTGGAGAAGATGGTTTGACACTGAAGCTTTTCCTCAAAAGGACTGCCCCATTTTCCATTCTATGGACTTTGACAAATTACCTCTACTTACTTGCTCTTAAAAAACTGACAGCGACTGATGTGTCTGCTCTATTCTGCTGCAACAAAGCCTTTATGTTCCTGCTTTCGTGGATCGTCTTGAAGGACAAGTTCATGGGTGTACGGGTAAGAACACCAGCGCGCCTGTTATTCTTGTTTACTCTACGGTTATAAAATGTCACTAGCCAGATTCTATTTAGAGATGTGCCGCGAGTTCACCCCGTCTTTTCCTAGCTATTAGCTTTAATTAAACAAGTGAGTCACTATTTGGAGAGGTGCCTGAGCTGTTCTCTTTGTGAAGTATGTGTGTTTTTTTTGTTTCTGTTTGATTATGCTAATAATTTTTGCACTTTTTTTGGGTGATTTACGGGGCTTTATTGTTATATTTTTATTTTGGTATTTGTTTTTATTTTTATAAAAAGGAAAAAGGAAAAAAAAAAGGGAAGATGGTCTGTTTTTTCACATTTTTTAATGTTGTTAAGAGCACAACATACACTTAAAATATGTTTTTTTTTTATTATGTCCACTTTAATAATGGCCAATTTGATGTATTGGTTATGGTGACTGGGGCAGAGCTAGAAGTTGTATTACAACATATGGTGGCTTTTTTAATTTTTTTATTTTATTTTTAATTGTACACTTTGTGCCCTTCATAAGGTCATAAAAGACCTTTGGGGACATTTAACATTAGTTTTTTAAAAATTTATTCCCGATTTTTTTCCTGTAACAAGTTGATATGTTCTCCCCAAATACAGCCCCCAGGGAGGTTGTACAGGGCTGTAGTGAGGTTCACTGCAGATCTGATCTCTATCTGATAAGACCCAGAAGCTTTCACAAATTGCCACTTCCTGCTCTCCATACACAGCGCTCGTTCAGTGGGATGGGAAAGACAGGGACAGTTAAAAAATGTTCCTGCCTTTTCTATGGGGCGCTCAGCTATCACTTTTAAAATGTCCATGCAGAGATATGCATTGGCCACCCGGACGTATATAGTCAACAGGCAGTCAGGAAGGGGGTTGTCCACCTTTGGGGCCTTTCAGCCAGACCCCACTAACCCCCTCTAGGTTCCAGCTCCTTCTGTCCCCTGCCGCCGTGCACCTGTCTATGCTTCTTGTTTTGAGAGGTCACATGGCCACTGCAGCCAGTGATAGTCCACCATTGTGGCATGCCCACTTTGCATCACAGCACTGGGTCAAGGGACCAAAGGCGCTGGAAACCAGCAGCGGGTTGCAGGTAAGCATTCTTCCCTCCACAGGTCTGGCAATGTAGTGGGCGGATCTGGCCTAAAGGCCCCTGAAGGTGAATAACCCCTTTGAGAACATTTAAAATGATCAGTTCTTGGAAATGTTTCTAGAATTTGAAAACAATATTGTGGTAGAAGTATACATTAAAAATAAGTTTATATATGGAGTTTGTGCATGAAAGGGGACATAGGGGTTAAGGGAAGAAAGGGATAGTGACTGATTAGACAGAAGTGGTCTGAAGACACTCAAGACCCTGAGGTTCTACTGCTGTTTTGGCATGAATTCAAAGATTCAAGAATAGAAAAAGCTTACTCAGGCTAAGTGAATAATATTTTCTAAATGTGATTAAAAAATATAAAAATGATAGATCACATACAGAGTAGTAAAGGTAAATAATCAATCACCTGGCCTGCAACACAATGGGGGAGCTACCAATGTAGCCCATGGCCAATGCCCCATGGTAGTATAAGAGAAATAGTAACCTACAACATCTCACCTAGTTGATTTTCTCATTGGAGGCAAGTTCTTTGTTTTTGTGCACAAAGGTTTATACCTTTCAGCCCCTCCTCCTAAGAATGTGCAGTATGCATGTCATGTTAGTTAACCAGTCTGGAATGTGACCTGGTGGTCATCTGACACAAAATAATGGCTTAGTATATGTTAACTAAGTGTCCCTAATGCACTAAATTACAAGGTTATATAATAATTAAATAGGAAAGAATCAGCACTTTATTATACCTGTACACTGTCCACTTAATAGCTGCAGTACATAATATTGCAGCTATTCCCCATTCAAGTAAGTGGGGAAAAAATGGCTGCCTTCTCACAAATTCTGGTTCTCTAATACATGATGCTTGCCGCACACTTTATTGTGCTTCCTCTACTGATCCCAGGTTGTGCTCACAGTAGTATCTAATAGCAAGTGGCAATGACTTGCTGATGGTGTTCCCTAAGTGAGGAACCAGAAGAGCTATACAGTAGTGTGGTCATATAGGCAGAGCACCAACTAGCTGGCATGCGCTGCTCTCTTTAATATGTCACACGGCGCATGCTCCCTGCTGTGGAGAGCTTAGAGGCAGTAGACGCCATTAGCTGCACAGGTACAATAGATGCATCAGGCTGTTATGGTATAGTTTCCAGTTCCTGGAATTAAGTGCGAAAGTACAACATTTCTGGTGACCTTTTCACTCCAAGTACCTCCTAGTGCCAATTAGTTCCAACTGAATACCCCCAAGGAAGTGATCAGTGATAACTGTTAACAAAATCAGGGTATTCTCGTACTGCCGACAGAGGCTTTGTTCTGAGCCTCTGTCAGCCGATCCTTTAGATTTGACTGAAAGAATAGCACAACATGCAGCCCTAATCTTGTGACTTCTCTGATTGTAAATGTTCTCTTCTCCATTCGGCCCAGACCACCATGACTACGTCTTCCAGCTGTATCTCATCTCTATAGAGTTTGCATCACAGACATCGTATGTTCCTTTACTTTTCCATTATCATCCCTACCTTCTTAACACATACTCCCCGTCTTGCTGTGCTCTGCGATCCTGCCAAATACTATACTGCAGGAACAGATAGTCCCCTAAAAATGCCAGTAATACACAAATAGTGGCCCCTTCAATAAATATTTCCACACAGAGCCCTAAATAATAATTGTGCCCAGCAAATAGTGTCCTTGAGAGTAATAATGCCACAAACATAGTGTGCCCCAAAAATAATTGTGCCAAGCTCACTGTGCCAAAGTGCCCTCCACAGTACTAGTGCTCCCCAAAGCCCCACCAATAGTAATAATTCTCTCCCACAGAGCCCTTAGTAGTAATACTGCTCCTGTGATAACAAATGCCCCTATAGTAGTAATATTGTTCCCCATAGTCCTCCCAGTAGTAATAATTCCCTCCTATTGTGCTCTAGTAGTAATAAAGCCCACTATAATGACCATTATTGTAATTGAACTTCCCCCCCCATAGTGCCCACAGTAGTACTGATGCTCCCTATAGTACCCTCAGTAGTAAAAATAAAAGTCCACTATAATGTTTCCCAGTAGTAAAATGCCCACGGTAATAAAAATGATAATGGACCAATAGTCAATAGTATGCTCCCCCAAACAAACGTGGTAAAACCCACCCAGCCTGGCCAACGGCCACACAGGTTTACTACAAGACACTTTGGGCCATCTGAAGGTGTCTGAGGTCAATGGTTGGACTGGACTATCTCTGACAGTTCTATATTGTTGAATGGAGCCGCAAGCGCATGTGACCTCAGCAGTTAGACACCCCCCCCCCCCCCGATTAGGGGATAGATGATTGTAATTGGACAACCCCTATAACCAGAATAACACTTTTAGTTAAAATAGTAAAAGAGAAGGGGGTTAAAGTCATTGCATAGGACGGGTTACAGATGGAACGTCAGTGGTTCACTGATCCATCATAAACAGCCAGACAGTCCTCATGTTCCTGCCAGGTTATTCTTTGGTTTAGGGGAAGATAAGCTCTCGCTCTCTTTCTCTTTTTAATGCCTGAACAAAAGGAAATGCATCACAGATCACAGATCCCAGCCACAAGATCCACCCCCACCTTAGCTCTATTCAATTCTGTATTCTAGCTTTATAAAAGAGCACAGACTTCCAAACTGCATGGAATGCAATGGTAGAATAAACTACAAGTTCCTGATACTTTTTATTGCGGCAACTTGTAGAGAAATGTTACCGAGGAAATTAAGCTGCAGCTCCAAAGATGGCGTAGAACTGTGCAGACAATCGCATTTCATGATTTTATTTTCTAAGAGGTCCAATACATTGACGTTAGATTGCAAGTTCTGAGACTTTTCCCCAAATGAATGAATTCTTGACATATCTCTTCTGTTACGTTGTTGCAGTTGAGCCATTTCTTAGTTTTACCCACTGAAACTTGGGGAAGGACAGGAGTGGTGGTGGCGGCAGTACTCATAGGGGTGGTCCTCAATATGACATCCCCAGGGCTGTGGAGTGAAGAGAGGGGTGCACCCTTTCTTCCTCTCGGGGCACACCCTGGTTTAGGGTCTCCTGCCTGGTGGCAGATGGGGTACCCTTGGTGTTGATTAGTTTAAGGTGAAAGGTAGGGATCCCTCATGACATTGTGGAATATAATGTGGTGGCAGTGCAGGTGATGGTGTAGGGCTCATAGGGATCTATGACGCTGTCAATTTGGGTGTCACAACCAGACAGCTGAGAAGCTCTGACAGGAGCCTTTCAGATCCTCCTCCTTGAATTTCTTTGTTTTGGTTGAGTTCCTCATCTCGTTGGTCTATCTCAGCTGTCATGCAGTTGGACTGATTGCTGCCCTTTAAGTTCCTCCCCAGAATGCAGTAGTGTGCGGCTTATACAACTTCCTGGAGTGTGTGTGCATGCTGTTCCTAGTTCCCAGTCCACAGTCGTCTGCAAGATAAGTGCTGTTTATGTATTTATTATTTTCTGTTTTCTGGATCCAGGTGACCCTGACTCCCTCCGTGTCTGTGTAGGGAGCCGGTGGTCGTGTCCCCTCACTATTGTAGGGTCTTCAGGTGTAAGATAGTCGAGGTACGTGGATATGCGCCCATCCACCTTTGGGGTGGTCGCATAGGCTGAGCAATATGGGAGAGCGGCAGGTCTCATGCATTGTTGAATGCATTGTTCCTTAGTTGTGGATCCAGTGAGTCATTGTTTATATTGTATTGTCTTGTTTCCTGTACACCATCCGTGACATTATAAGCCGCCAAAACCGTCTCAAGCATGGATCCGGTTTCACTTTTGGCTGAGCGCTTCCAGGGTCTTTCATTGGAGGTAGCTGATCTCCGTAAGACTTTTTCTCAGTTTCAAGTGACCGGTTCAGCTTGCGTTCATGGAGTTTGTTCTGAGCCTAAGATCTCGCTCCCGGATACGTTCTCCGGGGGTAGTGAGTATTTTGTGCGTTTTAGAGAGGCTTGCAAACTCCATTTTCGCCTTCTTCCCCATTCCTCTGGTTATGAAGAACGGAGGGTGGGGATCATTATATCGCTGCTCAGGGGTAACGCTCAATCCTGGGCCTTTTCGCTGCCGGAGGGGGCACGGCCCCTCCGTTCAGTGGATGAATTCTTTTTAGCCCTGGGTCAGCTAATGATGATCCGGATCGTATTGCTCTGGCCGAGTCTAGACTACGTCTGTTATGCCAGGGTAAACAATCCGCAGAGATATACTGCTCAGAATTTCGGAGATGGGCAGCTGATACTGGTTGGAATGATGCTGCACTCCGAAGTCAATTTTGCCATGGTCTTTCAGAGGGATTGAAAGATGCATTTGCCTTTCATGAGAGACCTACCTCCTTGGATTCTGCTATGTCTCAGGCTGTTCGTATTGACAGGCGTCTTAGAGAGAGAGGAGAGATCTCTCCTTCCTGTCATACTCAGTCCCGGGACAGTGCAGCGGTCTCTTTCTGTGCGCAGGGGTCTCAGTCGCTGTCAGCCCCTTCTGAGCAGGAGCCCATGCAGCTGGGGTTGATTGCCTCTGACAATAGAAGATTCAGCCCGCATGGGAGGGTTTGTTTTTGTTGTGGAGGTATAAATCATTTGGCAAATGTTTGTCCCTCTAGGAGATTCAGGCAGTCTTCTGGGAGTAATAAAGAAACAAAAAGGAAAAAATCTTTTAAAAATGTTCCGTCTGTTACTATTGGCAGGGTTGAGGCGGAAATTGAAGGTTTTCCGTTTGCTTGTAGTTCCCGTTTTGTCCTGCCTGCTAGGGTGGCGCTAGAGAGCAAGAGCATTTTTTGTGAGATTTTTGTGGATAGTGGAGCAGCTGCCAATCTCATTGATAATCAATTTGCAATAACTCATGGTTTCCAGGTATGCACTTTGGGAAAGGATATTCCTGTTTTTGCTATTGATTCCGCTCCACTTTCTCAGAAATCATTAAAGGGCATAGTTCACAATATTCGTTTAATTGTGAGTGATGCTCATGTTGAGGATGTGTCATGTTTTGTCCTTAGCGGTTTGCCTACTCCTCTAGTGTTGGGGCTACCCTGGCTCACTAAACATAACCCCACCATTGATTGGCAAGCGAGGCAAATAAATGGTTGGAGTGACTTTTGCAGAGAGAATTGCCTCATGACATCTGTTTCTGAGGTTTCTACTAAGACTGTACCACCTTTCCTCTCTGAATTTTCGGATGTCTTCTCTGAGAGTGGAGTTCAGGATTTGCCCCCGCACAGGGAGTACGATTGCCCTATTAATCTCATCCCAGGCGCCAAACTGCCTAAATCTCGTTTATACAGTCTTTCCCAACCTGAAAGGGTCGCTATGCGTGCTTATATCTCTGAGAGTCTGAGAAAAGGACACATACGACCCTCGAAGTCACCTGTTGCCGCTGGTTTTTTCTTTGTTAAGAAAAAAGATGGTTCTTTAAGACCTTGTCTGGATTTCAGGGAGCTGAACAGTATCACTATTCGTGACCCTTATCCGCTTCCTCTGATCCCGGACCTGTTTAACCAGGTTGTTGGGGCTAAAATCTTTTCCAAATTAGACCTAAGAGGGGCATACAACCTGGTCAGGGTCAGAGAAGGAGACGAATGGAAGACGGCTTTCAATACCCCTGAAGGCCATTTTGAGAATTTGGTTATGCCTTTTGGTTTGATGAATGCCCCAGCTGTTTTTCAGCATTTCGTGAACAGCATTTTTTATCATTTAATGGGAAAATTTGTATTGGTGTATTTGGATGACATTTTGATTTTTTCTCCTGATTTCAAGACTCATAAGGAACACTTACGTCAGGTCTTGCTCATCCTGCGGGAGAATAAATTATACGCGAAACTGGAAAAATGTGTGTTTGCGGTTCCAGAAATTCAATTTCTGGGGTTTCTTCTCTCCGCTTCTGGTTTTCGCATGGACCCCGAGAAGGTCCGCGCTGTGCTTGAGTGGGAGCTTCCTGAGAATCAGAAGGCGCTGATGCGTTTTTTGGGCTTTGCCAATTATTACAGGAAATTTATTTTGAATTATTCCTCTGTTGTTAAACCACTCACTGATATGACCAGAAAGGGGGTAGATTTTTCTTCCTGGTCGGTAGAGGCGCGTAAGGCCTTTTCTAATATCAAGGAGAGTTTTGCTTCCGCTCCCATCCTGGTACAACCTGATATTTCGTTACCCTTCATAGTTGAGGTTGATGCTTCTGAGGTAGGGGTGGGTGCGGTCTTGTCTCAGGGTTCCTCTCCTGCCAAATGGCAACCATGTGCCTTTTTCTCGAAGAAACTCTCCTCCGCAGAGAGAAATTATGATGTGGGAGATAGGGAATTGTTGGCCATCAAGTTGGCTTTTGAGGAATGGCGCCATTGGCTAGAGGGAGCCAGACACCCTATTACCGTGTTTACTGACCATAAAAATCTGGCCTACTTGGAGTCAGCCAAGCGTCTGAACCCGAGACAGGCCAGATGGTCTTTGTTCTTTTCAAGGTTTAATTTTGTTGTCACGTTCCGCCCTGGGGTTAAGAATGTGAAGGCAGATGCCCTGTCACGTTGTTTTCCGGGAGGTGGGAATTTTGAAGACCCGGGTCCCATTTTGGCTGAAGGTGTGGTGGTCTCTGCTCTTTTTCCTGAATTAGAGGCAGAGGTGCAGGCAGCCCAGTCAGAGGCTCCTGATCTTTGTCCTCCTGGGAGGTTGTTTGTGCCTCTCGCTTTGAGACACAAGATTTTTAAGGAACACCACGATACGGTCCTTGCTGGGCACCCGGGGGCAAGAGCCACACTGGATCTCATCGCTTGGAGATTCTGGTGGCCTGCGCTTCGTAAGTCGGTTGAGGGTTTTGTGGCAGCTTGCGAGACTTGCGCTCGTGCCAAAGTCCCTCATTCACGGCCATCAGGTCCTCTCCTTCCCTTACCCATTCCTTCCCGTCCTTGGACACATCTGTCCATGGACTTCATAACGGACTTGCCTCGTTCCTCGGGGAAGACTGTGATTCTGGTGGTGGTGGACCGTTTTAGCAAAATGGTGCATTTCATCCCTTTTCCTGGTTTGCCCAATGCTAAGACGCTGGCGCAGGCATTTATTGACCACATTGTCAAATTGCATGGTATTCCTTCAGACATAGTCTCTGATAGGGGCACGCAGTTTGTTTCCAGATTCTGGAAGGCTTTCTGTTCTCGCTTGGGGGTTCGGTTGTCATTCTCTTCTGCTTTCCACCCGCAGTCGAATGGCCAGACAGAGCGCGTCAATCAGAATCTGGAGACATATCTGCGCTGTTTTGTGGCGGAGAATCAGGAGGATTGGTGTTCTTTTTTGTCCCTTGCTGAGTTTGCTTTAAATAACAGTCGTCGGGAGTCCTCTGATAAGTCACCATTTTTTGGTGCATATGGGTTTCATCCACAGTTTGGAACTTTCTCGGGAGAGGGGTCTTCTGGTTTACCTGATGAGGACAGATTCTCCTCGTCTTTGTCATCTATTTGGCAAAAGATTCAGGATAATCTAAAGAGCATGAGTGAGAGATATAAGCGTGTGGCAGATAAGAGACGTGTGCCTGGTCCGGACCTGAATGTTGGTGATCTGGTGTGGTTGTCTACCAAGAATATCAAATTGAAGGTTCCCTCCTGGAAGTTGGGTCCTAGGTTTATTGGGCCTTCCAAGATCCTGTCTGTCATCAATCCTGTTGCCTACCGTCTTGATCTTCCTCAGACTTGGAAGATCCATAATGTTTTTCATAAGTCCTTATTGAAACCTTATGTTCAACCTATTGTACCCTCGCCTTTGCCTCCTCCTCCGATTATGGTTGATGGAAATCTTGAATTTCAGGTCTCTAGGATTGTGGATTCTCGTCTTGTCCGCGGTTCCCTCCAGTACCTCGTTCATTGGGAGGGTTATGGTCCTGAGGAGAGGATGTGGGTCCCAGTGACGGACATTAAGGCCACTCGTCTCATCAGGGCTTTCCATAGGTCCCATCCTGAGAAGGTGGGCCCTGAGTGTCCGGAGTCCACTCGTAGAGGGAGGGGTACTGTCACAACCAGACAGTTGAGAAGCTCTGACAGGAGCCTTTCAGATCCTCCTCCTTGAATTTCTTTGTTTTGGTTGAGTTCCTCATCTCGTTAGTCTATCTCAGCTGTCATGCAGTTGGACTGATTGCTGCCCTTTAAGTTCCTCCCCAGAATGCAGTAGTGTGCGGCTTATACAACTTCCTGGAGTGTGTGTGCATGCTGTTCCTAGTTCCCAGTCCACAGTCGTCTGCAAGATAAGTGCTGTTTATGTATTTATTATTTTCTGTTTTCTGGATCCAGGTGACCCTGACTCCCTCCGTGTCTGTGTAGGGAGTCGGTGGTCGTGTCCCCTCACTATTGTAGGGTCTTCAGGTGTAAGATAGTCGAGGTACGCGGATATGCGCCCATCCACCTTTGGGGTGGTCGCATAGGCTGAGCAATAAGGGAGAGCGGCAGGTCTCATGCAGGGGTCTCCCTTTTGTTCCTTAGTTGTGGATCCAGTGAGTCATTGTTTATATTGTATTGTCTTGTTTCCTGTACACCATCCGTGACATTGGGTAAATAAACCTGCAATCGGTCCAGGTTGAAAGGCCGGCGCTGCGCTCGACATTTTTCTAGTCCAATCAGCATTAATTTTCATACTAAGACGGATCATGTTATGTGAGGTCTCAAGTGTACATCCAGTTACCAGAGGGGTACTGCCAGCACAGCAGAGCCAAGCTACATCAATGTTATAGAATTTACTAAACCATATACAATGAATGGGACCGAGTCCCAACTCCAACTCTTTAGGACAAATATTATTTAAAGTAAAGGACATACTGTAAGTGGTCCCCCAACAGAGCTGGCATTGCTTATCCCCGAGAACAATTAGTTTGTTGGCAGATGCAACAATAATTGGCAGAATCTTTTAGGGTTTGGCCACACATGCAGGTCCTATATGAAGTTTTTGAAGCAAAAACAAGGAGTAGATTAAAAAAAACTTAGTATCTGTCCTTATAGGGGTTATGTCATGAGTGACGTAAAAATCAGACATCATATGGTACATGACAATTTCTTTCTAACAAAGCCAGAACCAGCCCTGTACCTCATATGGGTCCAGAGATCTCCCCATTTATTGTTCCAATTGCCCTCGTAGATTTATTTCAGACTGGCAGCTCAAGGGGCGTGTCCTTTTTCAGTGGGCATGTAAAGGGGGAATAAATGGGAGGAACCATCTAGTGATAACTCCGCCTATTTATGCCTTTATATAATAATAACAATACCTTCGCTATGCTTTACACTGATCGCTACGCTAGCTGCATGCGCCTTACTAACTATCGCCAATAACTACACGTTACACAGATAGTTACAAGTAACACAGTATTTATTACTTACAATACACTACGCACACAATACACTAACAATACAGCACTAAATATACAATCCTAAACTACACATTCCCAATTCCACCCATCAACTAACTATACAGTTCACACATACAAGTAATATTAACAACCCACCCATCTAGTCCTATACTATCCCTATGGGGTACGCCGAGGGTTAACGGTGGCCTTACAGGGGTGTAAGCCGACCACAAATACAAAGGGTTAACAATGGGGATAATATCAGAACTGTACAGCAATGCAAGGGTTAAATACCCTGCAAGTGTACAGTGAAGGGGGGGGGTGTGTGAACAGGACCAGGGGTGATAGGGTTAACCAGGGGAGAGATATAGCGGTAGGGGGTCAGGGAATATAGGGTTAATAAGGGGATGTGAGGGGTAGGTAGGGGCTACACAGGTAGATACTTAATCCTTCCAGCGTTCCCGGTGGTCATCATGGAGCTGATCTCTCCCATGTGTCTCTGATTCTAGTCTGGTTGCAAGAGAGCGCGCCTCTGCCCTGCTTGGGGCTTTATAGCCCAAAACCAGCCCCCCTCCTCCTTCCTCAGGGATGTGACATCATAGTGTCACTGTGACGTATGCCTGCCCTCAGAACAGCCAGTTGGCCCCCTGAGGCTAGCAGCACCAGACGCCCAGCCATGTCCCAAACATAAGTAACTAGGCTGATAAAATCAACAAAAGGCAATTGATTTCTTAGCCTTTGAAGTCACCAGCCATCTGCAGGAACTGGCTAAACGCTGTCCCTCTGGGGGGCATTTAAGTATATATATGTAAATAGATACTTGGGGCGCATCTATATACACATATATACTCATTATAAACCTGGGGCATACATGGGCAGTTATAGGCCCATATATATATATATATATATATATATATATATATATACCTGGGGGAGAGCCATGGCAGATACACACATATAGATGTATGCACTGCATACACACATCCCCATATATATATATATACATATATCTACATGAGAGGGACAGGAAATATATACTAACTATAAGGGGACACATATAAGGAGGGCACAGATCAACCAGGGACCACACATTTCCCACAGGGCCCAACATGAGCCCCTGTGGGCCACTAAGGGCAGATGGGCGTAGATGCTGGACACATCCGCACACATCATCCTATGAAGTGACCATTAATGCATGCATATATATCATACACGCATGCACGTGTTTGCATGCATATATGTATATATATGCATGCGTCTCAACCCTTCCTCAACAGGGCATGTGCTATCTGCGGTTGCTCTCTCCCTATTGCAGCTCTCTCCTTGTAAGGCCGCTTTCACACAGTGATTGGGTCAGTAATTTCCATCAGTGATTGCGAGCCAAAACCAGAAGTGAAGCCTACACAGAAATACGGCATAATAGAAAGATCTGCACCTGTTCTGTGTTTTCGGTTCACATTAAGGGTCCATTCACATGACGGCAAGTATTTTGAGGTCCGCAAGTTGTGGATCCGCAAAACACAGGTACCGGCCAGCCCTATGATAGAAATGCCTATCTTTTTTGCAGGGCCATGGAATGGAACTACGGATGCGGAGAGAGCACATGGTGTCCTGTCCAAATCTTTTGCAGCTCCATTGCAAATGCAAAATTGCGGAACGGCTGTGGACCCAGAAGTACGGTCATGTAAATGGACCCTTGGGCTACATTTACACGAATGTATTTTGTTTCCGTGTCCGTTCCGTTTAATTTTTTGCGGATAAGATGCAGACCCATTCATTTCAATGGGTCCTCAAAAAATGCGGAAAGCACACCGTGTGCAATCCGCATCCGTATGTCTGTTCCGTAGTCCCGCAAAAAATAGAGAGCATGTCCTATTCTTGTCCGTTTTGCTGACAAGGATAGGCATTGTTACAATGGATCCACAAAATTAAAACGGATGCCATACGGAACGTCATCCGTTTTTTTTTTTTTGCGGACCGCAAAACACATACAGTCGTGTGAATGTAGCCTTACTGATGAAAATTACTGATAAAAAAACCCTGACTGTGTGAAGGCGGTTTACTGTAACGGTCACACAGTAGTTACAGCTGGTGGCAGTTGAAGGATAGATCTGAGCAAGCATGACCATAGATTAAACACCAGGGGGCGCCATTATCATTAAGTAAAGAGAATAGCTTAAAACTGGAGCATGTTAGTAACAGAAAGCAAATTAGAAAAGTAACTAGATTTTCTTCATTAAATGGAAGCACAACCCTTTTAATACTTTCTTTCCTTTTATGATTCACTCCTGATTTTGGCTTCAAAGACTGCATAAAAAAACCTGCATGTGTGGCTGTGCCCTTAAAGAAGTGTTTAGAATTGACAGTCAGTCTTAGATGGAAAACTCTATCTTATATAGGGGCATGAAGAAAGCCTTCATACGGTACATGCCTATAATTGAAAGGGGTTCCAAAATTTTACCTAATTGAGGCTTATTCTGCTTAGTAAACAAATTTATACATAACAGCTAACAGTCAATCTTTTTTCACTAGTTGCACTGTACCCAGTTTGTAAGAAACTTGTAGCACTCTTGTAGTAGATTCTGTTACAGTACACCTTGCACGTATACCTTCTGTTTCAGTGGTGTACCTGCAATAAAGGCAGACCCTGTGACTGCTATGGGGCTCAGGAGAGGAAGGACTTGGCAATGAACATGTTCTTTTCTTGTTTGAAAACACAGCATTTTCATGCTTCCCCACACTAGGGGGAGCTCAATGCAAAGAGATCATTACAGCTTTTATGTTCATTGTATTAATTCCTATTCCCTGAGCTCCCCCTAGTGGTGGCTGCTGGCAGCAAACTTTGTAATAGAAAAAAAGTAGGACATGCATTAATGTATTTTCTGCCAGTTTTCTGGTTTAAATTAGAGTTTTGTAAAATTTGATTCGTCAGCTTCGTCGATCTTTGCAAAAATAAAAACCTCCTTTGGGACGAAAGTGCATTTTCGTGCCAAGTAGCGGGTGAAATAAAAAAATAAAATACGTACCTAATCCATTTGCTCACGACGGGTGGTGGTGACGTCTTCAATCAAGATAGCGGTGGGAGCTCTGTCGCTGGATCAGCTAAGATTATATTATTATTTTTTACACCGTTTAAAAGGTTAAATCAATTTGCTACCGCAAAGCACGAGGAAATTTGGCTTCGTGGCGAAAGTGAATTTATGCTGAAATTCGGATCAAAGTCCACTTGTTGGACTTCGATTCGCTCATTACTAGTGTAAATACATTTAGAAATATGGTGTTCAGAATGAGCACCATACATTTGAAGAACCTCTTCCACTTTTTCCAACGTAAAAGTCAGTATAAGTGGGCGAGGCCAAAGACAAGATTTTTATTACTATTTGTATCAAATTAAAATTTCTTCCGCTTGATTAACCCCTTTGCTACCAGCGCCCTACATGTACGGCGCTGGAGCGATGTGTAGCGTGCAGCGGGCGCCATGGCCGGCAGGTCTCTGCTGTTTCATACAGCAGAGACCTGCGGCTAATTACAGTGACCGCCAATAATGCCGATCACGGTAATTAAAGGCTTTAGATGCCGTGATATAGCGAGATCACGGCATCTAAATGCCCAAAAATCCAGAAGCTTGCGCTTCCTACCGATGCCCCGTATTATTCATGCCGCAATTCTTATTTTGGCAACCAGATGGCAGGCCAGGATAAGAAATGAGCAAATTATGGTTTAAATGTCAATAAAAAAATCCCTGATAGAACAAAATAAAAAATAAAAAAAACATTATTTATAGGCTCATATATGAGCTTCAAAATTATCACAATTTTTTTTTTTTAAATGTTAAAAAATACCGTATTTTTCGCCCCATAAGACGCATGTCTTATGGGGCGAATACTAATGAAGCGCTTCCATTATGGAAGCGCTTCATTAGTACCGGAGGACCGGGAAGCGGTGAAGGCTCTGTACTCACCGCTTCCTGGTTCTCGGCTGTCGGCTGTGAAGGCTGCGCGCAGTGTGAGGGCGCTGTCACGCTGGGTAGGATACAAGATACAAAAACATACAGAAAAACCACAAAACAAGCGTCTAGGCCAGAAGCTGGGAATGAAGGTCACCTCCTGACAATTCCCGACCAGCTCTCCCTGGACTTCTGTGCCCACGTTCAGACCCTAAAGGTGAGAATAAATGTGCCCCTGTGCCTAAGGCTGTAAATTCCCTAAAGTCCCTAAGATGGTGTAAAATAGTAGACCAGTGTGGCACACTCGGTGGTGGAGCGTGGAGTCGGGATCCCACCCCGTATATATGATAGAAAAAACTCCAGCAAGATTTGCTTTGGTGGTGTTGTTGTTTATTGTAATGCGGCAAAGTAACACTTTGTGTGACGTTTCGGCACAATAGCCTTTTTCAAACACAAGCCGCTCTGGAGGAAGGAGCCATAAGGTGCTGCGCTGAGTCGGGGTACAGCATACAAATGTATGCGATCGGTATAGGCGATCGCATACAGTTGTATGCTGTACCCCTACTCAGCACAGCACCTTATGGCTCCTTCCTCCAGAGCGGCTTGTGTTTGAAAAAGGCTATTGTGCCGAAACGTCACACAAAGTGTTACTTTGCCGCATTACAATAAACAACAACAACACCAAAGCAAATCTTGCTGGAGTTTTTTCTATCATAAGATGGTGTAAAGGGGGAAAGAGGCACCCTGCTTCCTCAGGACCTGGAGGAGGCAGGTGTCTCTCAAACAGCCTAGACCGAACACACAAAAGGAAACAAAAACCAACTTATCTTGTAGCTGAGCAGAAACAGCAAATCCACCTTTCATCAGAGCAAGATAGAAGCTATAACCCGCACAGGACACTGGGAAGGGGCGTAATTTAAACTCACTCAAACGACCCACCCAGTGCACCTGAAGGGAGGCGGATACAGCTCAACTCCAAATCCAAAACAAACAAAAAACGACACACGTGCTGCTAACCTGGCAGACCTCCGCACATAACCTGAGCAGGGCATGACAGGCGCGCTGTGACCTCACACTGTGCGCGCCAGTTCACAGCACAGCAGACGGAGGAGGAGGAAGACCAAGTGTGGGCGGTGAGGAGCGACGGTGTCCGGAGCAGGAAAGGTAAGTGTTTTTTTTATTTTATAAAACATGAGGCGCTGGGGGCAATATGGAGATGATGAGGGCAATATGGACATGCTGGAGGCTGATAAGGGGGCAATATGGACATACTGGAGGCTGATATGGGGGCAATATGGACATGCTGGAGGCTGATATGGGGGCAATATAGAGATGCTGGGGGCAATATGGAGATGCTGGAGGCTGATATGGGGGCAATATGGAGATGCTGGGGGCTGATCTGGGGCAATATGGGTGTCACGATCAGTGTGGGGGTGGGGAAAATCCACACTGCACACAGGATGGAAGGGGAACAGTAACTGGGCCTGGAAACTAAGGAAGAAACAGGTCACCTCCTAGACAACCCTAATCCGGGCCCTGAATACCTATCACTATGAATAGACCTTGAAGGTAGGAATATTCATATGCAAGAAACCTAGGCCCTGATTTCCCTATAAGGCCCTGGAATAAGGTTAGGACCAAAGACAACCCATTCCTCCCCAGATGGACGAATGGAAGTTTCTGTCTCAGGCCCAGATACAACAACAGGGAATATAACAAACACAAAAAAACTTGACACTTAACTTCTGTAGAGATGGACGAACAGGAACACCAGAGACTAACTCACACCAGCTCAGCCAAACCCAAATGATGCTATCTACCGCATAGTCAGAAGGGTGGGGTCAGACTATAAAGGCTAGAAGTGATGACCACTTGGCAACAGCTGAGAAAAGGGAAGTCGTCATTAACCGTATCAGCACTGAATCAAGAGAAATCAAGGAGGCTGTTAGATTCCTCCACGCTCAGCCAGTCTCCCTGATCTCCTGACACCAGTCCCCTGAGGGATCGTGACAATGGGGCTGCTGGGGACTGATGTGGTGCAATATGGGTTTCTGGGGGCTGATATGAGGCAATCGGGGCTGCTGGGGGCTAATATGAGACTGCTGGGGACTGATGAGAGGCATGAGGCTCTTATCTGAGGTCTGAGATGGGGTCTGATCTGAGGTCTTGTTGGGGTCTGATTAACATTGGGGGTCTGATTAGTGGTCTGACCTGAAATCTAATGAAAAATATTTTTTTCTTATTGTCCTCCTCTAAAACGTAGGTGCGTCTTATGGGCCAGTGCGTCTTACACGGCGAAAAATATGGTATATAAAAAAATATATATATATATATATAAAAGTTTACATCACCCCCCTTTCCGTATAATTAAAAAATAGATACCTAAATAACAATAAATATAAACATCATGGGTATCGCAACCGAAAATGCCCATACTATTAAAATTTAAAAAAATTAAAATAATGTAAATGGCGTAATGGAAAAAAGGGTCAAAAATGGCCAATTTGCTATTTTTTCATTGCTTCTCTTACCCAAAAATTTTTAATAAAATGTGATCAAAAAGTCACGCAAACTCAAAAATGGTATCAATAAAAACTACCGATTGTTTCGCAAAAATGAGCCCCTAACCCCTTAAGGACTCAGCCCTATTTCACCTTAAAGAGGACCTTTCACCGATTCTTACCCTATGAACTAACTATACAGATAGGTAGAGCGGCACCCGGGGATCTCCCTGCACTTACTATTATCCCCGGGCGCCGCTCCGTTCTCCTGCTATGCCCTCCGGTATCTCCGTTCCCTAAGTTATGGTAGGCGGAGTCTGCCCTAGCGCTGGCCAATCGCACTGCAGAGCTCACAGCCTGGGAGAAAATAACCTCCCAGGCTGTGAGCTCTGCGCTGCGATTGGCCAGCGCTAGGGCAGACTCCGCCTACCATAACTTAGGGACTGGTATCTCCGCCTACTATAACTTAGTGAGCGGAGATACCGGAGGGCATAGCGGCAGAACGGAGCGGCGCCCGGGGATAATAGTAAGTGCAGGGAGATCCCCGGGTGCCGCTCTACCTATCTGTATAGTTAGTTCATAGGGTAAGAATCGGTGAAAGGTCCTCTTTAAGGACTTGGCCATTTTTTGCAAATCTGACCAGTGTAACTTTAAGTGCTGATAACTTTAAAACGCTTTGACTTATCCAGGCCATTCTGAGATTGTTATTTCGTCACATATTGTACTTCATGACACTGGTAAAATTGGGTCAAAAAAGTTAATTTTTTTGCATAAAAAAAATACCATATTTACCAAAAATTTGGAAAAATTTGCAAATTTCAAAGTTTCAGTTTCTCTACTTCAGTAATACATAGTAATACCCCCAAAAATTGTGATGACTTTACATTCCCCATATGTCTACTTCATGTTTGCAGCATTTTGGGAATGATATTTTATTTTTTGGGGATGTTACAAGGCTTAGAAGTTTAGAAGCAAATCTTGAAATTTTTCAGAAATTTACAAAAACCAAATTTTTAGGGACCACTACAGGTCTGAAGTCACTTTGCGAGGCTTACATAATAGAAACCACCCAAAAATGACCCCATTCTATAAACTACACCCCTCAAGGTATTCAAAACTGATTTTACAAACTTCGTTAACCCTTTAGGTGTTGCACAAGAGTTATTGGCAAATTGGGATGAAATTTGAGAATTTCATTTTTTTGCCTAATTTTCAATTTTAACCCATTTTTTTCACTAACAAAGCAAGGGTTAACAGCCAAACAAGACTGTATCTTTATTGCCCTGACTCTGCCGTTTACAGAAACACCCCATATGTGGCCGTAAACTGCTGTACTGGCACACAGTAGGGCGTAGAGGGAAAGGTGCGCCGTATGGTTTTTGGAAGCCAGATTTTGCTGGACTGGTTTTTTGACACCATGTCCCATTTGAAGTCCCCCTGATGCACCCCTAGAGTAGAAACTCCACAAAAGTGACCCCATCTAAGAAACTACACCCCTCAAGGTATTCAAAACTGATTTTACAAACTTTGTTAACCCTTTAGGTGTTGCACAAGATTTAATGGAAAATAGAGATACAATTTCAAAATTTCACTTTTTTGGCAGATTTTCCATTTTTATATTTTTTTTCCAGTTACAAAGCAAGGGTTAACAGCCAAACAAAACTCATTATTTATGGCCCTGATTCTGTCGTTTACAGAAACACCCCATATGTGGTCGTAAACCGCTGTACGGGCACACGGCAGGGCGCAGAAGGAAAGGAATGCCATACGGTTTTTGGAAGGCAGATTTTGCTGGACTGGTTATTTTGACACCATGTCCCATTTGAAGCCCCCCTGATGCACCCCTAAAGTAGAAACTCCAAAAAAGTGACCCCATTTTAGAAACTACGGGATAGGGTGGCAGTTTTGTTGGTACTAGTTTAGGGTACATATGATTTTTGGTTGCTCTATATTACACTTTTTTGTGCGGCAAGGTAACAAGAAATAGATTTTTTGGCAAGTTTTTATTTTTTGTTATTTACAACATTCATCTAACAGGTTAGATCATGTGGTAATTTTATAGAGCAGGTTGTCACGGACGCGGCAATACCTAATATGTATACAATTTTTTTTATTTATGTAAGTTTTACACAATGATTTCATTTTTAAAACAAAAAAAATGTTTTAGTGTCTCCATAGTCTAAGAGCCATAGTTTTTTCAGTTTTTGGGCGATTATCTTAAGTAGGGTCTCATTTTTTGCGGGATGAGATGACTGTTTGATTGGCACTATTTTGGGGTGCATTTGACTTTTTGATCGCATGCTATTACACTTTTTGTGACGTAAGATGACAAAAAATGGCTTTTTTTACACCGTTTTTATTTTTATTTTTTTACGGTGGTCACCTGAGGGGTTAGGTCATGTGATATTTTTATAGAGCCGGTCGATACGGACGCGTCGATACCTAATATGTATACTTTTTTATTTTTTATTTAAGTTTTACACAATGATTTCATTTTTGAAACAAAAAAAATCATGTTTTAGTGTTTCCATAGTCTAAGAGCCATAGTTTTTTCACTTTTAGGGCGATTATCTTGGGTAGGGTATGATTTTTGAGGGATGAGATGACTGTTTGATTGGTACTATTTTGGCGTACATGCGACTTTTTTGATCACTTTTATTACCTTTTTTGGGAAGTAAGGTGGGCAAAATTTCAATTTTCTCATAGTTTTTTTTTATTTTTTTTATGGCGTTCACCGTGCAGGGAAAGTAACGTGACCGTTTTATAGATCAGGTCGTTACGGACGCAGCGATACCAAACATGTGTAGGGAATTTTTTTTATTTTTTTTTATTCAGTGATAAATGTGTTTTTTTTTTATCTTAACTTTTTTCACTTTTTTTTTACATTTTTTTGACCCAGACCCACTTGGTTCTTGAAGATCCAGTGGGTCTGATGTCTGTATAATACAGTACAGTACAATATATATTGTACTGTACTGTATTTTACTTACACTTTGTCTGAACAGATCCTTTTAGCACAGATCTGTTCAGCACCATGGACAGCAGGATGCCTGAGACGGCGTCCTGTTGCCATGGGAACCTTCCCCGTCTGCTCAGTAGTGATCAGAACTGTGCAGACGGGGAAGGGTAAGGAGGGGGCTGTCGGGGAGCTCTCTCCCTCTCCCATCGGGGGGCTGCAAAGGCACAGCAGCCCCCCGATGGGAGAGGGAGGGAGCTCCCTCTTACTGTTAACTTTTTCCATACAGGGAGTGCAGAATTATTAGGCAAGTTGTATTTTTGAGGATTAATTTTATTATTGAACAACAACCATGTTCTCAATGAACCCAAAAAACTCATTAATATCAAAGCTGAATATTTTTGGAAGTAGTTTTTAGTTTGTTTTTAGTTTTAGCTATTTTAGGGGGATATCTGTGTGTGCAGGTGACTATTACTGTGCATAATTATTAGGCAACTTAACAAAAAACAAATATATACCCATTTCAATTATTTATTTTTACCAGTGAAACCAATATAACATCTCAACATTCACAAATATCCATTTCTGACATTCAAAAACAAAACAAAAACAAATCAGTGACCAATATAGCCACCTTTCTTTGCAAGGACACTCAAAAGCCTGCCATCCATGGATTCTGTCAGTGTTTTGATCTGTTCACCATCAACATTGCGTGCAGCAGCAACCACAGCCTCCCAGACACTGTTCAGAGAGGTGTACTGTTTTCCCTCCTTGTAAATCTCACATTTGATGATGGACCACAGGTTCTCAATGGGGTTCAGATCAGGTGAACAAGGAGGCCATGTCATTAGATTTTCTTCTTTTATACCCTTTCTTGCCAGCCACGCTGTGGAGTACTTGGACGCATGTGATGGAGCATTGTCCTGCATGAAAATCATGTTTTTCTTGAAGGATGCAGACTTCTTCCTGTACCACTGCTTGAAGAAGGTGTCTTCCAGAAACTAGCAGTAGGACTGGGAGTTGAGCTTGACTCCATCCTCAACCCGAAAAGGCCCCACAAGCTCATCTTTGATGATACCAGCCCAAACCAGTACTCCACCTCCACCTTGCTGGCGTCTGAGTCGGACTGGAGCTCTCTGCCCTTTTCCAATCCAGCCACGGGCCCATCCATCTGGCCCATCAAGACTCACTCTCATTTCATCAGTCCATAAAACCTTAGAAAAATCAGTCTTGAGATATTTCTTGGCCCAGTCTTGACGTTTCAGCTTGTGTGTCTTGTTCAGTGGTGGTCGTCTTTCAGCCTTTCTTACCTTGGCCATGTCTCTGAATATTGCACACCTTGTGCTTTTGGGCACTCCAGTGATGTTGCAGCTCTGAAATATGGCCAAACTGGTGGCAAGTGGCATCTTGGCAGCTGCACGCTTGACTTTTCTCAGTTCATAGGCAGTTATTTTGCGCCTTGGTTTTTCCACACGCTTCTTGCGACCCTGTTGACTATTTTGAATGAAATGCTTGATTGTTCGATGATCACGCTTCAGAAGCTTTTCAATTTTAAGAGTGCTGCATCCCTCTGCAAGATATCTCACTATTTTTGACTTTTCTGAGCCTGTCAAGTCCTTCTTTTGACCCATTTTGCCAAAGGAAAGGAAGTTGCCTAATAATTATGCACACCTAATATAGGGTGTTGATGTCATTAGACCACACCCCTTCTCATTACAGAGATGCACATCACCTAATATGCTTAATTGGTAGTAGGCTTTCGAGCCTATACAGCTTGGAGTAAGACAACATGCATAAAGAGGATGATGTGGTCAAAATACTCATTTGCCTAATAATTCTGCACGCAGTGTACAGCGGTCCGTACGGACAGCTGTATGGAAAGGGTTAAATGGCTGACATCGCATCACCGATGTCAGCCGTTTATACCAGGGTGTCAGCAATGTGCTAACACCCTGGTATAACCACTTACCACCAACGATTATTCAAGGGGAGGCGGGCGGGGGATCGCGATCCCGCCTGCCGCACCGCCCGCCTCCCGCACCTCCGGCACCGCCTGCGACACCCCCCCTGCACCACCCGCCCACATAATATCATTCAGGGGTGCAGGGGGGGTTAATAAAACTTATTTTCGGGCGTTTTAAAGTTTGATCCCCGCGGTCAGAGACCGCGGGGATCAGAATCGGCTAAAAGCGCAGCAAACCGCAGGTCTGAATTGACCTGCGGTTTGCTGCGATCGCGGATACGGGGGGGTCACATGATGCATTGTTACGGGATGCCGGCTGAATGATTTCAGCCGAAATCCCGTTTCGATTAACCCCGGTGCGCCGCAATCCTATTTTAAACTCATGACGTACCGGTAAGTCATGGGTCCTTAAGGACTCGGGACCCATGCCGTACCGATACGTCCTAAGTCCTTAAGGGGCTAAACAGCTCAATATACATAAGTATAAAAAAGTTATGGGGGTCAGAATATGGTGATGTAAAAAAAAAAACTTTTTTTTTAAAATCCAAGTTAAAATTTATTTTTACACTATTTAGACATAAAAAACCTACACATATGGGGTATCGTTGTAATAGTACCGACCCAGAGAATGAAAGGCATGGGTCAGTTTTGCCGTAAATGAAATTCTGTGGGAACAAAACCCGTAAAATGGTGGAGGAATTGCGTTTTTTTTCCAATTCCACCCCATTTGGAATTTTGGTGGCATTAGAAAGTACAACCTGTCCTGCAAAAAATAAGCCCTCATACAGTTATGTGACCAGAAATATAAAAAGTTATGGCTGAAGGAAAATGGGGAAGAAAAATGAAAACGCAAAAATGAAAAAACCTCTGGTATCCTAAGGCCCCTTTCACACAGGCGAGTTTTCCGCGCGGGTGCAATGCGTGAGGTGAACGCATTTCACCCGCACTGAATCCGCACCCATTCATTTCTATGGGGCTGTTCACATGAGCAGCGATTTTCACGCATCACTTGTGTATTGCGTGAAAATCGCAGCGCGCTCTATATTGTGCATTTTTCACGCAACGCAGGCCCCATAAAAGTGAATGGGGCTGCGTAAAAATCGCAAGCATCCGCAAGCAAGTGTGGATGCGGTGCAATTTTCACGCATGGTTGCTAGGAGATGATCGGGATGGGGACCCGATCTTTATTATTTTCCCTTATAACATGGTTATAAGGGAAAATAATAGCATTCTTAATACAGAATGCTAAGTAAATTAGGGATGGAAAGGTGATGGACCATGTGACGAGCGCAGTGACGCCACCAAAGGTCCTTTTCCTCCCAGGTCATCAAAGAAGAAGAAAAAAGAGAAGCCGGGCTGCGCGAACAAGTGGATGAGGTGAGTTTAATTTTATTTAATTTTTTTAACCCCTCCATCCCTAATTTACTTAGCATTCTGTAACCATGTTATAAGGGAAAATAATAAAATCTACACAACACCGATCCCAAACCCGAACTTCTGTGAAGAAGTCCGGGTACCAAACATGCCGATTTCTCTCACGCGAGTACAAAACGCATTAAAACGCTTTTGCACTCGCGCGGAAAAATCGCACATTTTCCCGCGACGCATCCGGCCCTTACACGTGACGCCCGTGTGAAAGAGGCCTAAGGGTTAAAAACAAAAAAACATAAATTTGTCAAAAATATAGGGTGTTGCCCATGTTCTGCATTACCTGGAAAACTCAGTGCAGGGGGCCCATACTGTTTTGCTATGGGGCCCTGTGAGATCTGTGTACACCTCTGTTCCAGTTAAAAGGATTTTCCATTACTTCCTATCCTCATCGGTATCTGATCAGTGGGGGTCCAACACCTGGGACACCTGCCAATCAGCTGTTTGAGAAGGCACTAGCCTGAAGTCATCAGTAGTAAAGTCACAGAAAACCCATTTAAAGGGGAGGCTGGTATGTCTACCTTCTCCAACCCCTATCAGTCAGCAGACATTCCCCCCTTCAGCTATCTAGGCAATGAAAATGTAGAATTATATGCCCGCCATCTGAAGCATAGGCCAATATGACTGCACGCCCCCAAGGGGTAATCATTTTAAAGGTTTTATCTAGGACTGGAAGATCATGGCAGATTCCTTCCTGAAACAGCACCACACCTGTCCATGCCTGGTAATGCAACTCCGTTTCATTTTAAACTGAATGGGGGAGAGATGCAATACCACACATAACCTGTGGACAGGTGTGGTGCTGTTTTTGGAAGAGGGCAGAAGAAAATTCCATACTATTGTTTTCTTATAGCTTATTTGCTGTTATACATTGCTATGATTAATATTTTAGGAGAATGCTATTACAGGCGGCCATATGAACTCGCTTTATATTGTGAATAAATGATGAAGAACTTTTCATTAAAAACCCTCTAGTGTAGTTATTAATAGTGAGGAGTGTAAAAGTCTACTGTTCTGTAATGTTATACTGAATTATTAATATTATATTCACTGCATTTAAATCCTTCTATAACGCAAGAGTCGTATTTTCCGCTTTATTACTGTTGTATCGCTATTTTCTTGCTGCTTAAAGGGGTATTCCCATCTCAGACAATGGGGGCATATGTCCCCATTGTCTGATAGGTGTGGGTCCCACCTATCTATTAAATGGAGCCTTGAACGTCACGTTCGGCGCACTGCGCATGTGCGGCCTCCCTCAATTCATTTCTATGGGGCCACCGAAATAGCTTGATCGGCTATTTCCATTGGCACAATAGAAATAAATGGAAGCGGTGGCTGCGTAAGCGCAGTGTGCCGTCCGTGACTTTCAAGGATCCGTTTTACGAGATACCTCTAGGACCTGCATCTATCAGACAATGGGGACATATCCTACCAATTTGTCCCCATTGTCTGAAATTACATAACCCCTTTAACACACAAGAATTTCAGATTTTCGGCCAAATTATTATTACTTTCTCAGCTGGTGATCTAAAATGTTGAGGGGGGTTCTCTTGACCTTCCTATGGATCGAATTGACTTAGGGTCTGCATGGAGCAGTGCTATGATCTGCACTAGGTTTAAAGAAGTGCTCCCTCTGCTGGACACACTCATATCCAACAGTGGAATTGATTTAGACTAGTGGACTCTCCATCTGTTGTGAAACTACAACTCTCAGCATGGCTTGACAGAGGTCGTACCGGGAGTCGTAGCTTGAGGCTTGGCACGCTGATTATAAAGGGGATGAAAAAGCAATCATTCAGCTTAAAGAGGTCTTCCGGGATTTTTTTTATTTATTATCAGTATCTGATTAGTGGGGGTCCATTTCATAGTGGCTGTGCTTGGTATCACAGCTCAGCCCCCTTCAATTCAAAAAGGTGCAAGGGGGTCACGGTGCTACTGTGAGCACCAATGCCTTCTCAAACAGCTGATCAGAGGGGGTGCTGGGTGTCAGACCTTGACCGATCAGATACTGATGACCTATCATGAGGATCGGTCATCAGTAAAAATATCTCGAAGACCCCTTTAAAAGGTGATAAAAGAAATTATGTACAATGTATTGGAAAGCCAAAATACTTGGTATGTTGGAGGCACAACCATTTTTTAATAGATAATTTGCAATTTGGTGGAATTGTCTGGGACACTTTGAAATCTTGTATATTTAACACCAAGCCCTGGAAGTTTTACAGGGTAACTCATCTCGTCTCTAGTGTTCATTAAATTTGTTCTCCAACCCCATGTTTTTAATAGATTGCAATGATGTAAAGTAAAGTAAAGAAAAGAAAAAGTTCACCTTACCAGTCCCCTGCTGCTCTGGTGCTGATGTTTTCCCAGTCCCCCGCCAGGCTTTGTTCCTCTTGCACCAGTGAGGGCATTTCAACAACACTAATGTTACAGTTGCAGCCAGTGATTGGCTTCAATGGTCTATGTTGTGTCAAGACATCATTGCTGGATCAGGAAGAAAAATATACTGGAGGGGAACTGGTGAAGCATTTGTACTGAAGGGGGCAGTCTGGTAGATAAAAATAAATTAAACTCGTAGCACCGCAGCCGTTTCTACACTTACTAGGTTCCTGTTGGTCTGACTGTAATTGATGGCGCCTCTCGACACACAGGAAACGCTCACTCAGTGGATCACTGTCTGAGGCAGGTCATCGCTAAATAAAAAGAAGGCAGCAAAGCCTTTAACCCCTTCTCAATATTCGCCATACAAGATAGCGACGACTCGGGAGCTGAGTGGTTTACACAGCAGACTACTCTGCCCATGTCCAATATCCGGAATTTAACCCCTCAGATGCTGTGGTCAATTGACCAAGGAATCTAAGGGGTCATCTACCAGGAGCAAGCTTCTCTTGGTGACCGAAAGCCCCCTCCCCCTTTGCAACGTGATCATAGGAGCCGTTCAGATGCTATGGCAGCCAGTAGACTTGTGATGTCTTCCTGCTGTGCCATAGGAAAGTCGCTATTGAGTTCTTCCTATGGGCAAGGCTCAATAGGAACAGAACATTGTTCCATAGACTACAATGGTAAACCAATGCAATCTATGGTATAAGCAATCTAAATAGATTGCATGTTCAATTCCCCCCCGAGGGGGGGGGGGCTAAGAATAATGTTTAAAAAAAAAAAAGGAAAACTGTATCTAAAAATATACAAAAAATTAAGATTAAAAATTCAATTCACTCCTGTTTACCCATTTTCCAAAAAAATTGAACGAAAAAAAGAGATCAAGAAGCCCACCCAAACGGTATCACTAAAACTACAGATTGACCTGCAAAAAAATGAGCCTTCACACAATTTTGTAGACAGTATAAAAAAGTTATGGGTATTAGAACATGGTGATGCAAAGATTTTTTTTCCCCCTTTTATTTATTTTTTAACCTATTAAATCAAAACGAAAACTACATCAATCTGGTATCGCTGTAATCATACTTACCCGAAGAATGAAGTTAACAGCTTAACATAATTTTTACCACTTATGAAATGTTGCAAAAACAAAACCCATAAAATAATCTCAATGGTGGAATAGCATTTTTTTTTCTGAGCATTTTCCAGCTTTGTAATACATGATATGGAATATTTATTGGTACCATTAGACAGTAGAACTTGTCCCACACAAACTAACAAGCTCTGATTTGCCTATATGAATGGAAATAAAAAATAAAAAAAGTTATGGCTTTTGGAGGAGAGGGAGGAAAAACAAAAAAACTAAAAAAAATTACAGATTTTACGATGGGAAGGGGTTGTCCATTAAATATAATCAAAAATATTGCTTATATAAATTCAGTCCATTATTATAAAAAAAATTGCATTTACACTTATTTTAAAAATGATAGTTGTTAGTATAGTGCCATCTGCTGTTTCTAATGAACAGATTTTCTATGTCCACCTTAACAATTGCTTTCTCACTCTCACTTGCTCTGCATTTCTTCTGATACACAGAGAAGATGCTGCAGCTTTAGAAGCAACTAGTTTTCCACATTAGAGATCCCTCTGCATACCAGAAGGAGCGAAACTGAGCATGTGCGTCCACCTCTGCACATTTACACAGAAAAGTTGTTCATCAGAACCAGCAGGTGGTGCCATACTAACATTCTCAGAATATCTGTGGATAGGAGTATATAAATTCAAAACCTAATTATGGGCTGAATTTAACTATAAATAATATTTTTTGTGTGACAACCCCTTTAATGTTGCTATTTGTGCTACCATGGCAATTCTGTGATTAGCTGGTATGTGGACAATACTTTCTGGGGTTTTGTACTCTAGTTTGCTCAAAGATGTGAAAAAGTCATGAGAGGAAGGAAGTAAAGACTTGTTTACCTCTTTATTTTGGCACAGATAGTTGCTACAATAATGGCAATAACTGGGATCGTCATGATGGCGTATGCGGATGGTTTCCATGGCGACTCGATTATTGGAGTGGCTCTCGCTGTTGGATCTGCCTCGGCGTCTGCACTATATAAGGTAAAAAAGTATTGCATAATCTGAATGACAATTTACTTACAACTGTTGTTAATAAGGATGTGTATGGCCAAAGATTGTGGGAGGAGGAAATCTGGCTGCATCGGAAATGAACGTGTCGCTTCTCTGTGTATTAGCTCCTTGTATTTCCTTTGAGTAGCAAAATACCATATTTTTCACCCTATAAGACGCAGGTTTTAGAGGAGGAAAATAATAAAATAAAAAAAATTTCTTCATTAGACCTCACATCAGACCTACCCCTCCTGCTCCGGACGGGGCGCTCTTCCTGCACTCACTGCTTACTGGTCTTCCAGGCCCCACGATTAGAGATGAGCGAATGTTTCAAAAATTCAAATTAGCCGCTTCGCCGAATTTTTCGAAAAAATTTGGTTCGATCTGAATTTATTTGCGGCGAATTGCATTAAAAAACTTCTATTTCCTGGCTGCAGAGAGCCTTTATAGTGGTGTAGAACACTGTGCCTTGCAGTAACACACATAGGGAGTCTGCTGTGGTAGTGAAACAATACTGTGAGTCCGTATGACATGCAGATGACAGGCATCGCTCTTAGAATCACTGCACACTTCACTTATTTGGGCAGTCACAGGGCCAAAACTGACCAAATAACTCAAGTATGAACTCAGTCTTGCAGGTCGATGTTAGCGCCAAGAAGAAGCGCACTCCCTTTACACCATCGTCAGCTTAATCCACATAGATGTCTACAGCAGTGTTTCCCAACCAGTGTGCCTCCAGCTGTTGCAAAACTACAACTCCCAGCATGCCCGGACAGCCTTTGGCTGTGCGGGCATGCTGAGAGTTGTAGTTTTGCAACAGCTGGAGGCACACTAGTTGGGAAACACTGGTCTACAGAACCTGTTCTATTAAACGCTTATACAAGTAGAGCCTCCCGACAAAGTGGAGAGGGTGTCAGCAGTAAGTTTGTGTTGACGTCACTGATTATTTTGCCCTTCCTCTGATCCGTCAGAACAATAACCCCAAAAAACGGATCCTGTCTGTTGAGCATCCGCCTTCACTCAGTCAGCATTTGGTGAGTAATCCATCAGTATTGCTAATGCCAAAAAAACAGGAGTGCATCCAGTGTTTTGTACCAACTCCTGCTTTTGGCTACCAAATCACAAGCCAATTCTAATGGGACCATACAGGCCTTACAGCTGCTACACAGACAGGATGCGTTGTGCGTCTCATTTTTCCTTCCTTCTGACAAATTCAGAAGAAGGGTCAAATAAATGATGATGTCAGCCAGGCCGAAAGGCAAAATAGTGGCCCAGTCATGAAGTGGGGAGGGTGGGAACAGCATGAGAAGTCCACAGAGTGGCCCTATGACAAAGTGGTGAGGTGGAAGCAGTATGAGAATACCACAGAGTGGCCCAATGACAGAGTCTGGAGGTGGCAGGAGCAGCATCAGGAGACCACAGAGTGGCATGGTGACATAGTATGGAGGTGACAGCAGCATCAGGAGACCACAGAGTGGCAAGGTGATATAGTGTGGAGGTGAAAGCCGAATCAGGAGACCACAAAGTGGCAAGGTGACATAGTGTGGAGGTGAAAGCAGAATCAGGAGACCACAAAGTGGCAAGGCGACATAGTGTGGAGGTGACAGCAGCATCAGGAGACCACAGAGTGATAAGGTGACAAAGTGTGGAGGTGGTAGCAGTATCAGGAGACCACAGAGTGACCCATGATAGAGTGGGGAGGTGGGTGGCAATAAGAGTACCAGCTGAAGATGGTGGGTGAAAGAAGGGGCACATGGCATCAGATGTGTGGCATCAGGCGGGTGGCACCATCAGAATAGTAGCTGAGGCACCATGGATGATCTAGTCTGATGTATCAGGCATTGGTGGGTGGAAATCCTGGCTGATCCACGCCTGATTCATCTTGACAAAGGTCAATATCTCCACATTTTGGGTGGACATGTGAGTTCTTCTTGGGGTAACTATGGCCTCCGCCGCACTAAACACCCGCTTTGATGCCACACTACTGGCCGGGCAGGACAGCTTTTCCAGGGCAAACTCAAATCCAGTTTGGCTGCCCAGTAGTCCAGCGTATCTTCAATGTGGGGTGGCAGGGCACTGTCCAAGTATGCCATCACCTGCTGGTTCAGGTCCTGCTCCAGGTCTAGCTGCTCCTACCCCCCCCCCCCCCCCCCCCCACCCTGCCACAGCAGCCATGGCAGAGGAACGTGAGCGCAGAGGGCTTCCCCGGTCAGACCTGCGAGAGGATGGATGATGGCGCAGATAGGCAGCGGCCAACTCACTACATAGGATGTCTCTATAGTAGCTTAGTTTGTCCTCCCTCTCAGAGGGTGTAAAAAAAGGCCCTCATTTTGGAAGGGTAGCGAAGGTCCAACAAGGTGGAGAGCCAGAAGTCACCCCTCTGCCGAATGGTGACAATTCGGCTGTCACTATGCAAGCAATTGAGCATGCATCGGGCCATTTCTGACTCGTAGGGACTCCCTGCCTCCATCTCCACTGCATACTGCCACGTGTGTGTGGGTCTTCTGCCTCATCTTCCTCATCGCCCTGTAGCTCCTCTTCTCCAGTCACCTGTGTTTAAAAACCACCCATTTTGCTACACATTGCTTGTGCTCCAATGTCCTCCTCCAATTCAGCTCCCACAGGGCTCATGTGGCAGTGAGATCTAGGCGCCATGTTTCCAGTCCCCTGACCAGCCAGATTTACCAGCATCTGTTCCAGGACATGAAGCCGTGGAATGACGTTGTTAATCCTGTAGTCCTGGCGACTAACAAATAACATGGCATCCTCAAAGAGCCTGAGCAAACGGCAGGTGTCACGCATGAGCTGCCACTGGCTGACATCGAAGTTACACAGAGGAATACCTGTGTCCGCCTGTATCATCAAGAAATTGTTTATGGTCTTTCTCTGTTTGTATAGTCGGTCCAACATATGGAGGGTGGAATTCCAACGGGTGGAAACGTAGCATATCAGCCTATGTTGGGGGATGTCGTTCTGTCGCTGCAGCTCAAGGAGGGTGTGCTTTGTGGTGTACGAGTGGCTGAAGTGCATGCAAAGTTTCCTGGCCATTTGTAAGATGTTTTGCAGATGGTTGGAAGACTTCAGGAACCGCTTGACAACCAGATTGAACACGTGTGCCATGCAGGACGCATGGCTCAGCCCTCCTTGACGCAGCGCCGACACCATGTTCTTCCCGTTGTCAGTCACCATGGTTACGATTTTGAGTTGCCGCGGAGAAAGCCAGGATTCGATTTCTCAATAAAGGACACGGAGCAGTTCCTACCCTGTGTGACTCCGTTTGCCCAGGCAAACGAGGTGCAGAACAGCGTGAAACCGCCGTGCCCTGCACATGTGGTATGCTGAAGGGGCACTGTGAATTGTCCCTGCAGTGGAGGATGAGGAGGCAGAGGCGGACATTGTCGCAGGACCGACGGCATGACAACGTGGAGGCAGAAGCAGCGTCACCTGGCCAAGTTGCTGGTGTGGTTGTGCAGGAACCACATTCACCCAGTGGGCCATAAAGAACATGTATTGTCCCTGACCGTAGTTACAGCTCCACACGTTGGCACTGCCGTGCACTTTGGCAGACACAGACAGGCACAAGGACTGGCCCACCTTCTGTTCTACGTACATGTGTGTGCAGGGCTGGTACTGCCTTTTTGACAAAGAAATGACGGCTTGAGACTCTCCACCTCGGCTCGGCACAAGCCATCAGTTCTCTGAAAGGTGCAGAGTCCACCACTTGGAAAGAGAGGGACTGCAACACCAGCAACTTGGACAGGAGCACATTCAGCTTCTGCGCCATTTGATGAGTGCACGCATACTGTTGTCTCTTGGCAATCGCTTCGGTGATCGATTGCTGATGGAATGACTGACGAGGAGTAGAAGAAGGAGGAGCAGGAGCATCAGGACTAGCAGATGATGGGAAGGACAGACAGCTTCCTTCGGCTGAGGTGGTGGAGCCTTAACTGCCTGAAACCGGGTGCGTGCGGCAGGCTGAACCACCAGATCGGAGCCACGGTGTCAGGAATAAGGGGACGTCATCTTTCCCCGGGGTCGGAGGGTACAAACCTTCCATCACCCTGGCAGATCCACAGGCGTCCCAACCGTTAATGCGCTCATTTAGTCCTCAGCTGTAGACCTTGCTGGAGGAGGTTTCCCAGCCCACACACACACACGCCTTCACCTGCTATTGGGCCGCAGGAGAGGAAGCTTCCTGGTCACCTTGGAGACCAGGGGCGGACACACACACCCTCTGGCTATAAAAACCTGATCAGAGCCCTGGCTCAGTGCTGAGTTATTCCACCTCTTGGTGAAACATACTAAGCTCCCTAGGTGCCTTCCTTGTTGTTTCCTTCTGGCTTCCTGCCTCGACCTGGGATTTACCTGACTATTTTTGTTAAAGTGTCCTTGGTGCTTTGTTTACTGGCTGCTACCCACCAGTGGGCTCCCTCCTTGCTGTTCTCTTTTAAGGCTCATGTGTCAGAGCTTGACACACGGTTCTCCCAGGCCACTTTATGGTGACACTTCATATGTTTATACAGGGTTGTGGTGCCAACATTGGCACCCTGGCCACGCTTCACCTTCTGCCGACAGATTCTACATATACCCCCAACACTACACACTGACTGCTACCGCCGCTGCTTCCGTGGACTCGTGCACCACTACTTTCTGGGCAGGTAGGCTCCTGCAAAGCACGTGGTGTACCCCGGGCACGTTTGGCTACCGACCTCCCACTGCTGCTACCCTGCTGACTCCCGGCCACACTAGCGACTTGCTGGCTCCGCTGCTACCTCACGGGCAAGCAGCCACCCTCTTCTTCCGATGATGAAGCCCCTAATTCACCCGGCTCCCAAGTGCGATCAGCTACATCATCATCATCGAGTACTGTCTACATGTCACTGATGTCCTCCTCAATGATCTCCGGGTTGGGAGTCTCACCGCTCGCAACACCAGCTCCCAAGCTACTCTCCTCATCACTACTTGCCCACCTAGCAGAGGAAGCGGCGGATGTCTCCTCCACATCTTGGCTGGCCAGTAGCTGCTGACTGTCCTCTAGTAGATTGTACTCACTGTATAGTGGGGCTGAGCCCACAGCATAGAATACTTCTCTGGCTGAGGGAACAGGACAGAGGCAGATTGAGAACAGGTGAGGGCACAGTGCCTGCGCCCCGGCCATGCCAACTAAGGGTTCTGTCTGACGAACCTACCGGCTCTTGGCTGGAGGTGTCTGATGTCACTTGGGACGAAGTGGATGACAGAGTCAACCATTCAAGAACCGCTGGGTTGCTGGTCATGACACGACCGCTAGATGACACCCGCAGCTCAGGCCTCTCACTGTGACTCCTGCTGCCACGTCCCCTTACTCTGCTGCAACCTGTGCCTGCGCTAGAAACGTTTAGGCCTCTGCCACTCCCCTGTGCAGGGCCTGGCACTTTTCTGGCTGACATACTGTTAGATCAAATAAATAAATAAAAAGGAAATTAAAATACCCCAAAAAAGTATGTAATTTTCTCACTTCACCACACAACGGCGAATCCTTTTTTTTTGCCAATAATACATGCCAAAAAGGGCTTTGGAACATATAACTGAACCGCTGAACGGCAAATATATTTTTCTTTTGCCACTAATACACGACAAAAAGGGCATTAGAAAATATAAATGCACCGCTGAATGGCAAATAGGCCCTTATTTTTTTCCACTTATACACAACACAAAAGGCTTTAGAACATATTCTGTAACTGCACCGCTGAACGGCAAATAGGCCCTTATTTTTTTCCACTTATACACTCCACAAAAGGCTTTAGAACATATAACTGCACCACTGAACGGCAAATATATTTTTCTTTTGCCACTAATACACGACAAAAACGGCTTTAGAACATATAACTGCACGCTGAAGGGCAAATATATTTTTCTTTTGCCACTAATACACGACAAAAAGGGCTGTAATTTTCGCACTTTAACCACACAACGGCTAATAAGCCTTTTTTTCACTAATACAAGCCAAAAAATGCTTTAGAACATATAACTGCACCGCACAAGGGCAAAAAAGACGTAGAAATATTTCCTTGTAATAAACCCTTTTAATGCCTGTATCAAACAGCACTTGCACCCTAATAACAAGAACGGTTTGCTGGAATTACAGAGTTGTATAATGGCAATTTGGATCCGCAGTCAGTGCAGCAAGGTGTAATAGGATTGTTCCTATTACCCAGGCTGTAACCTCCCCTACTGAACCCCATTCTACATAAATGCTGTGGAATGATTCCTCCCTATCCTTTCCCTACACCTTGAATAATCTTTCCCTGAACTTATAAATCATTTTTTTAGCACAATGAAGTCTTTCCTAGCACTGTCCCTAGCGCCTGCTGACATCTCTCCCTGCACCAAGTACACTGGAAAATGGCAGAATCCAAGATGGCTGAGGCTATTTATAGGGCTGGCTGCTGATTAGCTACATGCATGGCATTTTGGTTGATCCCGCATTCCCAGAGTTCCTTGCTCCATGTCCTCATACATGCAGCAGCCATTTTAGGAAAAAATGTGATTCGTTACCACAAAGCATGAGGAAATTCGGATTTGATGTGGATTGAATTTTTCCTAAAATTCGGATCGAATTCTACTTCGTCAAATTTGATTCGCTCATCTCTACCCACGATGCACTGTGACCTGATGTCGCACAGTGTCAGGTCATAAGTACTCCTGTGTGCACTACGTCCTGACACTATATGTGGTCAGGACACATCAGGCGCCCAGAAGAAAACCAGTGAGTGGCATACCTCCAAACTTTAGGAACGAAGGGAGAGAGACATTATGTGAGGCGCGCAAAGGCAAATTGTTTGCTGCATTAGGACACGCCTCTAACTACGCCCAAAACATAACTAAACACCTAATCCCACCCAGTTCCCTAAATGCCCCCACATAGTAATTATTCCCCCTTTATGCCACCATACAGTAGTTATGCCCACATTGTGTCCCCTTCTCAGATTCTGCCCAGATATGTGCTCCCCCACAGTAGCGATGCCCATATAGGTGCCCCTTCACAGTAGTGATGCCAAGATAGGTGCCCCCTCACAGTAATATGCCCGCTCACAGTAATATGCCCAGTTATGTGCCCCCTCACCGTCGTTATGCCCAGATATATGCCCCCTCACAGTAATATGCCCAGCTGTGCCCCCTCACAGTAGTTATGCTCTGTTATGTGCCCCCTTAAAGTAATATGCCCAGCTGTGCCCCCTCACGGTAATAAACATGTTGTAGGTAAATCCGGGACTACAATAATATTGTAGGTAAATCCGGGACTGTCCCGCAGGATCCGGGACGGTTGGGAGGCATGGAGTGGTGAGTGCTAGCAGTGTTACAGTAACCGCTCCCCATGTCTCCTGCATACTAATGAGCTCTTCCATAATGAAAGCCCTCATTAGTATTCACCTAATAAGACACACTGCCATTTTCCCCCACTTTTGAGTCTTATAAAGTGAAAAATACGTTCATTTAAAAATGCTGAACTCTTAGGTCTGGTCCACTGGAATGTATTACGGACATGTTATTAGAAAGGGTATATGGCTACCTTAGGGAACAGGACCCACCAGTAATAGGACCGAATAGAGCGGAGTGAACTGCATGTCAGGCCTGGTCCACACGAATGTATCACCAACATATTATGTATCTGTATTTCGGAAGTGTGACCCAACCCAACTGCAGGTTTAACTGGGCCGAACTCACAGCATCATAGATCATGTGGACAAATAAACTAAAAAAAATCATATACTCCCCTCACTTCCGCTCCCTGCCACAGTTTGCGATGCAGGACGAAGGACTCTTTGTTGATGCAACCTCTAATAGGCTTCAGGCCTATAAGTGCGATTTACGCTGGGGCACGAGAGCCAATGGCTCCTGAGGACAGTGATGCAATTAAATGTGCCATTAGTCACAATGTTTAGGGCTCAGGAGGTTTTAGCCTAATAATGCCCCTGGGTACCATGTTCCCTGTCTGAATGGAGCGATGATTGAGCATGGGTGCTGTGACTGCGTTCCATCCAAAGTCTATGAGACTGATGAAGGCAGCCAAGTGCTGTACTGCTACACTATCTCAGTAGGCTTTGAAATGAGTGGCAGTGCCCATGCTTGACTGTTCTCATGAATGGTGGGAGTCCCAGTGCAGACAGATACTTGCCAACTTTCTAACTGGCACCTGCAGAAAATTAGGGTATACAGCAAGAGTAGCATGGCGCCATAATTTTTTCAGAGCTAGCCACACCCATTACTTTTGGGTCACATTCCTTTACATGTTGTGACACTGCCCCCTTCCTCTGTATTTGGCCGCTGGGGCTGTGTTTAAAGAGGCAGTCATGGCGCCACATGCAACTAGAGACTAATCTCCAGAGCTGCACGGAAGAGTCCTTGAAACCTGGAAGATTTGCCCACCTCTTTCAGAATGTCTACCCTTTTTCCAGCAGCCTCCCAGACCTTCAGGGAGAGTTGGCGAGTATGCTTTTACCTCAAGCTACATCTAGATTCCTTGGCATAACAAAGGTTACCATTTGTCTTGTTAAAGGGCATCTGTCAGCAGATTTGTACCTGTGACACTGGCTGACCTGTTACAAGTGCACTTGGCAGCTGAAGGCATCTGTGTTGGTCCCATGTTCATATGTGTCCGCATTGCTGAGAAAAATGATGTTTTAATATATGCAAATCAGCAATGGGGGCGTTGCTATTACACCTAGAGGCTCTGCTTTCTCTGCAACTGCCACACCCTCTGCCCTTTGATTGACAAGACCCAGTGTGATCACGTTTTTATTGCCTGGTCCTGTCAATTCAAATGCAGAGGGTGTGGCAGTTGCAGAGAGAGCAGAGACTCTAGAAACGACCCTGTTGCTCCTAGAGACTCATTTGCATATATTAAAACATAATTTTTCTCAGCAATGTAGGCACATATGAACATGGGACCAACACAGATGCCTTCAGCTGCCAAGTGCACATGTAACAGGTCAGGCAGTGTCATAGGTACAAATCTGCTGACAGATACTCTTTATCCCCCCAAAAAATGCAGATTGCAAATTTTTACTGTGTGTCTGCAGTAAATCTTATTGACGCACAACTCAGGGGACACTATTGAATTTTTAACCCCTTAGTGACATCATTCATTTTAGCCTTAAGGACCAATAATATTTCCCCCCTTTGTGTTCTAGCAGTCCTAACTTTTTAATTTTTTCTTCAAATTTTTTTATTTTGCACAATTAGATGTAGGTTTTTTTAGGAGCCATTTTGGGGTATATATAGTGTAGTAAATAACTTTTATTATTTTATTTTTAGGGAGAAAGATTAGCAATTTTTACATTATTTTGTGGAATTTATTCATGGTGTTCACTGTGTGGTAAAAATAACATATCATGTGGGTCTGTACACTGATATTCCCAGGTTTCTATATATTTTTACTATTTTTCCTTTCCTCCCGCAGCCTGTCAGCTCTGAAACTGCTCCCCCTCCTTCAGACTAAAGGGGCGGGGGCTGCTTTAGCTGCTCATATCTCTGTTTGGTAGCAGCAAGAGATATGTTCTTTGTTGTTTGAAAGCTGACATTCCAAGCTTGCATACAATACCAGAATGCCAGCATTATCTCCAGTAGATGGGAAGATATCACTGTTAGAAATCGGGATGCAGTGAATGCAGCTGAAAGTGAAAGTAAAAGCAGGTTTTACCCCCGATTATTCCCGACTTGATTTCTAACAGTGATATCACCTCTGTTGCTTGGACTAATGCTGTTAATCTGGAATGTCAGCTTTCAAACAAAACCAGTTGCATGCTTCTGGCTGCTACCATTCAGGACATATCAGCAGTTAAAGCAAGCAGAACTCAGGAAGAACAGTTAAGTACTTTTCCCACAGCAACAGGTGGTTAAAACACACATTTAAACACTGTCCGATCAATGTTAACATTATGAAACTGTGCAGGGATGTACTTCACTGACCAGGGGTATACATACTTCAATTGGTAAATTAGGGACAAATAGACCATGCCCCAGGAATTAATGCGGGTTGTGGTTGCCCTTCAGCATGGGGCTAAGCTACATACCAGACACAGACCATTGGAAAGAGGGAATGAAAACAGACTTTTTTTCTAACACTAGACAGCTCCTTTAAGTGTTTGTTACTTATTGGATGTTATAACAAGTGACATTCTTGTTGTTACAGGTTTTATTCAAGATGTTCCTCGGAACGGCGAACTTCGGTGAAGCAGCTCATTTTTTTTCTACTTTAGGATTTTTCAATTTAATCTTCATCTCATGTACTCCCATCATTCTTTATTTTACCAAAGTAGAGCACTGGTCATCCTTCTCTGCCTTACCATGGGGATATCTGTGTGGAGTTGCCGGTCTTTGGTTAGGTGAGAAGAAATGGGTCTTCCTAAAAATCCCAACCTTTTTTTATGTTTTTTTCCCCTAATGTATGAACCTGCAGGGCTTCTATTTAGCAACGGTTATTCACTTGTGTCATTAACAGTTTTGCCTGAGCTCTGCTTTGGGAAAAGGGGGTAACAGTTCAGCCCGAACAGAGCTGGTCTTGTTTGAAAGCTTGCAATCTAAAACAAGACCAGATTCACAGGATTATCTCTTTAATGTCGGGAGATATAGCCTTTATAAATCAGGTCGGGAGTGACAGCAGTTGAAAGTGAAAGCAGGTTTCAGCTGCTTTCACTCCTGACCTAATCTCTAAAGGCTATATCACCCTACCTATAGCAGGTCTTGTTATAAAGCATAGATTGTCAGCTTTCAAACAAGACCAGGCCCACATCTCTACCTTCTACAGAGCCCAAGATATGAAGGCTTAAATCAGCACCCCTACCTTTCAGCTGGCTGTGATCTCAACCAGGCTGGATGAGGAAAGGGAGGGCAATGGGGAGAAAAATAATCTTTTCTCATGATAATCACTATTACTAGAGAGGAATCTAATACACTATCCCTCACACTCTGTCATCAGAAAACTAAAAATGTTCTGGGTCTTGGAATGCAACAAATTCTTTTGTAAAAACAAGTGTTTTTATTATGCAAGTATTATAATACAAAACTATATTAATTTGACATCACTGTAATTGCACTGATCCACAGAATAAAGTTATTATGTTATTAATACCCTACAGAGAATGCTATAAACATAAAACTCCATGTTAAAATTGCAGTTTTTTTAATCTTCCACCTAAAAATAAAAGTTATGTACCGCAAAAGTGCTCCTAAAAAACCTAAAATTTCTCACAAAATTCAAGGTCTCATATAGCTAAATTGAAGAAAAAGACACAAACCGAAAGGGGAAAAATGTTACTATCCTTAACGTAAAACTCCTTTATCAAGTTCCTGCAGCCTGTCTCCTAAAACAGAAGATTCATACTTACCTACTCCTCCATGCTGCCGCAGCACTCTCCATCATCCAGACCCTACGCTGGTTACCTCGAGCTGGCCATGGGAAAAGTCACATGCTCCGCTCCAGCAGTGATGTAGCCACAATTATCACAACACCACAAAAGCCAGTCATTGGCTAGAACAGAGCATGTGACCATGCCCATGGCCAGCTGGTTGTAAAAGTGCAGGAACCTGAAGATGAAGACAGCGGGGGCAGCGCAGACTAATGGAGCAGCATGGAGCATGTAAGTATGAATCTTCTGTTTCAGGGGGCCATGCTGTGGGTACTTGATAAAAAAAAAAATACCGACAAACCTCTTTAGGCTAAAATGTCACAAAATGGGTTAAAATGCACTTCACTTACCTGAGTTGTGCGCCAACTACATTTACCTCAGATATAAATTCAAAATCTACAACAAAAATATTTTTGGGAGGGTTTTTTCCAATTTCAATGTGACTTTTTTATCAAAGGCTTATCAACACCTTCGGAGGCAATTTCTTTTATCATTGCATTTTACTTATTTTGGGCTAAAAAGCATTTTTTCAATTGGTCCACACAAAATTTTCAACAGCCTTTGTCAAGCAGCTGCTGTGATGGCTGGATGTATAGCCCTTATCTCTGAACTCCTGACAGCTCATAAATACTCATGTAAGCCATTGTTGTTATCAATTTGATACAAATTTAGCTATAAGGAGGGTTTATGAGCTGTCAAGAGGTCAGAGAGAAGGGCTATACATCCAGTCGTCACAGTAGCTGCCTGTCGGATACTCTGTAAAACAGAAAGCAAGATAGTCTGCAGATACACTGAAAGTGAAGGCTGTAGAACACAACCTGTGAAATTTTTTAATAAAGACCAATTTAAAAAAATTATTTAGCCCAAAATGATAGAATAAATGCTTTCAAGGGTGTTCGTTGTCTTTAAAGGGCATCTGTCAGCAGATGTGTACCTATGAAACTGGCTGACCTGTTAGGCCTCCTGCACACAAACAAACACCGACCGCGGGGCATCCGAAGCGGACCGATTAACTTGAATGGGTCCGTGATTCCGCAAAACGATAGGACATGTTCTATCTTTTTGCGGGATGGAAGTACGGAACCTATCCCCACGGAAGCACTCCGTAGTGCTTCCGTAGTGCTCCGTTCCGTGATTCCGTACCGGTCCGTTCCGCATCTCCGGATTTACGGACCCATTGAAGTGAATGGTTCCGCATCTGTGATGCGGAATGCCCACGGAACGGTGCCTGTGTATTGCAGATCCTCAAAGGCAGGCCGCAATACGGCCACTGAGCGCACACGTTCGTGTGCAGGAGGCCTTACATGTGCACTTGGCAGCTGAAGGCATCTGTGTTGGTCCCATGTTCACATGTGTCCGCATTGCTGAGAAAAATTATGTTTTAATACATGCAAATGAGCCTCTAGGAGCAATGGGGGCGTTACCATTACACCTAGAGGCTCTGCTCTCTCTGCAACTGCCGCTCCCTCTGCACTTTGATTAACCGGGCCAGCCTTGATGATGTTTTCACTCCCTGGTCCTGTCAAAAGTGGAGAGGGCACAGCAGTTTCAGAGAGGGCAGAGCCTCTAGGTGTAATGGTAACGCCCCCATTGCTCCTAGTGGCTCATTTGAATATATGAAAACATAATTTTTCTCAGCAATGCGGGCACATATGAACATGGGACCAACACAGATGCCTTCAGCTGCCAAGTGCACATGTAACAGGTCAGCCAGTGTCATAGGGACAAATCTGCTGACAGATGCCCTTTAACAATTTGCAGGACATTTGTAAATAGATTTTTTTACCTTTTCATCTTCCCGTTTTTGCAGCTTTCAACATCTTAGTGAATGTCGGGGTTGTCTTAACGTATCCCATCCTCATTTCAATTGGGACAGTCCTCAGTGTTCCAGGGAATGCAGGTAAGTTCTAAAAATCATTTTGAATTCTTAAAGGGTAAACAAAACCTTTTGTGAAAAAACAAAACAAAAACAGAAGCACCGCTTTGAGCACTGTGGCCCCTTCGGCTTTCATCAGGTGTGCTCGGCTCTTCAAACGTGAAGAGTACAGATTTATCCTCCTCGCAGGAACGTCCTGTGCACTGGGCGGGAAGGAAGAGGCAGGTAACCAGATTTACACAGGGGGTCCTCTGTAATTTTGGGGGTTTTGTTGTGTATTATACAGTAATATCCTCCAATTTTGTGTTCATATGTTGATGGGCACTAGGTCTATGGAGGCGATATGCTGTTTGTCTTCAGTTGACCTCTACTGATTAAGGGTTCATGTACTGTGTTCCCCTTGTCTTTTTTTTTTTTTTTTTTTGCGGCCTATTTGACTCCGTCTGCATTTCGTGTCTGTATGTACACATGGCCGTTCTGCAAAAAAAAATAGAGCATGTCCTATTATTGTCCACATTGCAGATAAGGATAGGACTGTTCTATTAGGGACCGGCCCTTCCGTTCTGCAAAATATGGAATGCACGCGGCCGGTATCTTTGTTTTGCGGGCGGAGCAGGAGGAGCTGAGCAGAATCATATGTGCTTGCATTTTATTCCTTCAAGGGGACAGGTCACCTCATCCATTTGAGCATGAAGAGGCCGCCGCGGCCAGCTTGCTTGAAGATCCAGCAGGAAACTCGCGTGGAGCGTGATATCATACGTCACCGCGCGGGATTTTCAAGCAAGATGGCCTCTTTGTGCTCAAATGGATGAGGGGAGTATAATGAATTAATTTTTTTTACGTCACTTCAGGGAAAATTGATTTGTTTCCACGAAGCACAACGAAATTCAACTTAAATTTTTCCTGAAATTCGGATTGAAGTCCACTCCGTGAACTTTGATTCGCTCAACACTACTGATAAGCCCGCTAGCTTGTACTGCAACTAATAAAGTGTGATTTTATAGAAAATAAGTGGCACACAGCTATAATCAGGTTGTCACTACTTTACACTGCCCTCAGAGCAGTATAGATCTGGTGACAGATTCCCTGTAACAGTTTCCATTTTCCAAATAAGTGGAAAAAAATTCCCCAAAATATTTATGAGGTTAAATTGAAAAGATGTGAGATTTAAGATTTCCTGTATATGTTATGAAAGGTGGATCATCCTTTTCAGGGATGTAAAGTGAGGATAGCAAATAAATACTGTGTTTTTTTAAACTTGTCCAGCATCCAGAGGATTATTATTTATTATTAAAGCGCCATTCATTCCATGGCGCTGTACATATCATAAGGGGTGCACATACATAATACAGACAATTGCACTAAGCATAAACAAGACGAGTTACAGACTGGTACAGAAGGAGGGAGGGCCCTGCCAGTGAGGGCTTACAATCTACATGGTATGGGAGAAGGACACAGTAGGTGAGGGTGAAGTTGGTCATGGCGGTATAGAGGCAGCAGGGTCACTGGTTGTAGGCTTGTCTGAAGAGGTGGGTTTTTAGGTTTATTTTGAAGGATTCCACTGTAGGTGAGAGTCTGATATGTTGGGGTAGCAAGTTCCAGAGTGTGGGGGATGCATGGGAGAAATCTTGGAGGCGATTGTGGGAAGAGGTGATAAGAGGAGAGGAGAGAAGGAGGTCTTGTGAGGATCGGAGATTGCGTGCGGGGATGTATCGGGAAAGTAGCTCAGAGATGTAGGGAGGGGACAGGTTGTGGATGGCCTTGGATGTATTTGTTAGTACTTTGAAGTGAATTCACTGGGCAATAGGGAGCCAGTGAAGGGATTGGCAGAGGGGAGAGGCAGCGGAGTAAAGGGTGAGAGGTGGATTAGTCGGCAGCAGAGTTGAGGATAGATTGGAGAGGTGCGAGAGTGCTAGATGGAAGGCCACAGAGGAGAATGTTGAAGTAGTCTAGGCGGGAGATGATGAGGGCATGTACAAGCATTTTCGCAGATTTAAAGTTAAGGAAAGCGCGGATGCGGGAGATGTTTTTGAGTTGGAGGCGGCAGGTGGTGGAAAGGGCTTGGATGTGCAGTCTGAAGGAGAGGGCAGAATCCAAGGTCAATCCAAGGCAGCGGACTTGGTGGACCGGGGAGAGTGTGATCGTGATAGATAGGTCTGTTGGGGGGGTTGAGCAAGATGGGGTAAAGATGATGAATTCTGTTTTATCCATGTTTTAGAAAGCAAGAGAAGAAGGATGATATAGAGGATAGACATTGGGGGATTCTGGATAATAAGGTGGTGATCTCTGGACCAGAGAGGTAGATTTGTGTGTCGTCAGCGTAGGAGTGATACTGAAAGCCATGGGACTCTATGAGATATCCCAGGCCGAAAGTGTAAATAGAGCAGAGCAGGGGTCCTAGGACAGAGTCTTGCGGGACACCAACAGAGAGAGAATGAGATGAGGAGGTGGTGTGAGAGTGGGAGACGCTAAACTTACAGTCTGTGAGGTATAATGTGATCCAGGAGAGGGCCAGGTCAGTGATGCCAAGAGATGAGAGCGTTTGCAACAGAAGGGAGTGGTCAACAGTGTCAAAGGCAGAGGACAGGTCAAGGAAAAGGAGGACAGAGTAATGTTTTCTGGTTTTGGCTGTTAGTAGGTCATTGGTGACTTTGGTAAGGGCAGTCTCAGTCGAGTAGTGGGGTTGGAAGCCAGATGGTAGCCGGTGAAAGAGGGAGCAGGAGGAGAGGTGAGAGAACAGTTCAGAATGGACATGTTGTTTAAGTAGCTTTGAGGCATACAGAAGAAGTGATATGGGGCGATAACTGGACAAAGAAGATGGGTCAAGTGAAGGATTTTTAAGGATGGGTGTAATGGTAGCATGTTTAAAAGCAGAGGGGAAGACACCAGAGGTTAGTGATAGGTTGAAGAGATGAGTTAGGGCTGGGATAAACACTGTGGTGAGGTTAGGGATGAGGTGGGATGGGATTGGGTCAAGTGCACAGGTGGCAAGATGTGATCTGGAGAGTAGAGTGGAGAGTTTTTCTTCTGTAATGGTGGAGAGGCTGGTTTTGGGAGAAGAGGACTGAGCAGTTGTGTAGAGGGTCTGTGGGGACTGTGTACTGAAGCTTTCTCTGATGTTGACTATCTTTTGTTTGAAGTATGCGGCAAAGTCCTCAGTTGAGATGAGAGGAGAGGGTGGGGGCGCTGGGGGGTGGAGAAGGGAGTTAAGTGTTAAAAAGTTGTTTAGGGCTGTGGGCCAGGGAAGATATGAGAGATTAGAAGTAGGCCTGTTTTGCATCAGCGAGTGAGGATTTGAATATGAGGAGGAGGAGAGTATGAATCATATATACTTTTTATGGAAAAGTCGAGCACAGCCAAAGAAACTAGAAGGTGCTGCACCTTTGTGGTTTTAGCAAAGGTTTGGGTCACCTTTAATATATCAAGCACGCAATGACATTATGGATATAGCATGCTATAGACCCATACTGTATGTTCATGTGTCTCCAACCCATGCTACAGTATGTTATGGAGGTACTTTCGTCAAAAAAGTGAGAAAACAGTGCCTCAAGGAGGCACCATACTAAGACCCACAGAATACTTACATGATCTCAACCTACTCCATGTGCTCCAGGCATGAACTGCAGACCATCAGTTATAGTATAGTGACTTCTGATGATCAGTTTCATTAAGGAAATACATTATGAAATATTTCACAGCACTAAAAAAGGGAGCCTAACAGGAAGGGAGCCTGGGGGCCAAGCCCCTCGTTCAGCACTGAAATGTTCCTCAGCTAAGGTCCTGTTTCAGCCTAGGTCTTTTGGCAAAGCCAGACTTGAGCTGGGGGGGAGAGAGAACCTTCAGAACCTTGAGGTGTGTTTTGATGCTGTGGACAGGAGGGAAGCCTGATGGCATTCTGGATGCAGAGTGTGTGGGTTAGGCAGGCGCAGACACATCATGTGTGCAGTAGCTCAGGATCATTGTAGGTCATTGAGGGCCCACTGCCACCAACTCTTCCATTCAAAGGCTTGCACTAATGATTCCATTTCTTGGCGTTTTAAGACCATGAATAATGTGTTCTATGACCAGCACCACTCTCATATTATCTGATGATCCATGTCCTATTCCTGCATCTGGTATGTATGGTCTCTGGGGTTGGACATACAAGCTATAAAAGACTGGAACTTAGTAAAGGTGCCCTCCTCCACATTGTACACTTCCATTACTCCAGGGCAGAAGCTCTGGTGGTTCCCCAAATCTTTGTGTACATGTGGCTGACTCATGAAAGCTGCAGCTAAATAGTCTTTTTAGCATCATGCCTTCCATCACTGAGCCATGAGGCCAACAGTATGGCACATAGTAACTGGGACTTAGATAACTGCAATGTTCCCATGCCAGCCGCTTGTATGTAAAGATCAGGGCATCTGCACTGGATTGGCCAGCAGGGGATTGCAGAATAAGTATAGTTTTTTTTTTTTTTATTATATGAACTCTGCAGTGGTTTTTATATTGTTTTTCCAAAGGGTTGCATACCCCCTTTAAATACATAATCTTTCTATACATATAAGTTGTAGTAAAACATAACTCTCCTTTCACTTCTTGTTTCCCATTCAGTTATTGACCTGCTCAAGCATGAAGTGATTTTTAGTGTGGTAAGACTGGGGGCCACCATCATCATCTGCATTGGGTTCCTGCTTTTGCTGCTCCCCGAAGAATGGGATGAGATTACCCTGCGATTCATCAACAGCTTAAAAGAGAAGAAGACTGAGGAGCATGCAGAGGACGTGGCAGACGCTGGAGTCCACCTGAGGAGCCGGAGCAGGGCTAACGGCACAGTGTCTATCCCACTGTCTTAAAACCATCATCATCTGAATGCACGTGAATGTATATTCTGTGAATATAATTTAATTATTTCACCAACTGTAATGTAATATCATAGTACTGACCTGCAAATTATTCTAAGTTAACGACATAAGGTTTACATTTCTATACACCTACATGTAAATAACACAATAAAGTGCTTTTCTATGGAAGGTCTACTGCCGACTCTTCATGTTTACAAATGTTCAGACCATCACAGATGGATTACAATGGTTTTCCAGGAGTAGAATATTGATGACCTGTCCTGAAGATAGACCATCAATATATGATCGGTGGAGGTTGGACTCTCGGCACCCCCGCCAATCAGCTGCCTAAAGAGGCTACGATGCATGCTGCCGCGGCTTCATCCTAGGCCAGTGGAGTCACCTTCATTGGTCACATGGCCTATGTGCAGCTTAGTCCAATTCAAGTGAATGGCCCTGGGCTGCAATACCAAGTAGAGTCATCATTCAATGTACAATGCTATGCTTGGAATGCTGTTGGGAGGCTGCAGCACTCACGAAGCACCACCACCTCTACAAACAGCTTATTAGTGGGGCTGCTGGGATTGAGATGCCCCCAACAATCAGATATGGATGACCTATCCTGAGGACAGGTCATCAATTTTATACTCACGGCAAGCCCCTGTAAAGGACAATTACACTTGACAATGGGGTCAGACCATCCCAGACCTGATTGGCTGTGAGCATCTCTGCTCATATAGCTTGTCAAAAGACTACAGGGCAGCATGCCAGTATGAAAGATGGAGGGGAAGCTTGGGTGTGAATTGGACTACCATTTTTTACACCAGGAGACTGTTGTAGTATCCATCTGAAATATCACCAGACTCCCAAAGACCAGAGGTCTTGGAAGCCCAAAGGGGTTGTATAACTTCAGCAAGTGGTATATAGTATGTAGAGGAAGTTAATACAAGGCACTTACTAATGTATTGTGATTGTCCATATTGCCTTCTTTGCTGGCTGGATACATTTTTTCATCACATTATACACTTCTAGTTTCCATGGTTACGACCACCCTGCAATCCAGCAGTGGTGGCCTGTTTTGCACACTATAGGACAAAGCACCAGCTTACAGTATGTGCTCTCCCTGCTGGCTGCCTTGGAGTACTTAATGAACCTTCCCCTGCAGGAAGGCGCCTGAGCAATAGGCTTCCTCTCTTCCTAGTATCCTGTAATGTGTGTGGTTTCTTTTGTCTGTTTCCTGGATATTGTCCCTCTGCTGCCTGACTTGTGCTTGACCTCTATATTGACCTCGGACAGTTTATTGAATTGCTCATACTCTGTCCGTCCTGAACTCGGCCAGTCCCTTGGTGCTCTGCACCAGGATTAGCTGTCAGTCATATAAAGACTACTCCAGGAGGTAGTAGCCTGGTGGTTACCCTGCAGCGAAATCCAGATCTCTGTACAGGGGACTGCCAGGATAATGCCCTTAGGAATAGCCCACAGACAAATCTGTTCGACACAGTGGTTCCCACACCCACTGCCATAACGAGCAGTCAAGTTTACAATCCCTGTTGTTTGGCATGTGCATATTCCATGTGTTGACTATGCACCACCAGATCCCATGTAGGTGGGTAACATGACTGGTTCTGGCAGCAGTTGGCCATTGGCTGCCATCAATAACAAAGCTGAGATCATATATATTCTGTATAGGAAGGTTCTCCTCCATTCATCATCACATGAACCCTTTTTTATTATACCAATTAAGGATGAGTGAATCGATTCTACCGGTTTAGAATAGTCCTGAATTTCCCAAAAAGTTTGGATTCTAATGAACCCAGATTTTTTGTGATTGTGTGTGTGTGTGTGTCTCTAAACCATACACATTGTCTAGGGGGTATTCTTTCTCATTATAGAAACTGCCTAGTATGCGCAGTACATGTGCAGAGTATTGTAGACCCGGCAACGCCCCTTTAGGTTTCTGGGAAAGATTTAAAATAGCAAGATGTGCCAATTTTAATATATTTTCCCAGAAATCCAGAGGAGTGTCTCTCTCTCATCCTAGAGTCTTTCAACATTGAAATATAAGTTCTAGGAGTGTGTTATATACCAACTTCCAGGGCAATGACGGCCTATTTGATTTGGGTAGAATCGATTTATATCAATTAAATTTTTATTTTTTTAATTGGACCCAAGTCGAATTTCAAGAAATTCGCTCATCTCTCTGCTCAGTCCAATCCCTTTGATTGGAGAAGGTTTTTTTTTTTGCCGGGAGGACGAGATCCCAGCTGGATTCCTGTTTCAATGTAAAATGCCTTTGGTGCCTCCGGATAATGCTGCCAGCCCGTGTGATTAAATAGAACTACTACACGCTCATATAAGTGCTACTCGCAGTGATTTCTATAAAGACACAACGCTTTAATTGAGCAAAGTGATTGTGTAGTGCGAGAATAGCTTGGCCACAAAGCAACTTGGGTCTAGAAAAATGCTTACTTCATAGGACGGTAGGTTGGCAGCAAATAAAAAATTATAGATTTGCCTGTTGGTGTCCTACATTGTGTATTTTATGAGGTTAGTGTGTTGGGATGTGGTAACCCATGAAAATGTTACAGGGCAGATTTGTACCTATGACACTGGCTGACCTGTTACATGTACACTTGGCAGCTGAAGGCATCTGTGTTGGTCCCATGTTCATATGTGGTCACATTGCTGAGAAAAATTAAGTTTTAATACATGCAAATGAGTCTCTAGGAGCAACAGGGGCGTTGTCATTACACCTAGAGGCTCTGCTCTTTCTGCAACTGCTGCAACATGCCTGGCCCTGTCAATCAAAGTGGAGAGGGAAGAGCCTCTAGGTGCAACAGCAACACCCCTGTTGCTCCTAGCGGTTCATTTGCATATGATAAAACATCATTTTTCTAGGCAATGCAGGTACCTACTAACATGGGACCAACACCAATGTCTTGAGCTGCCAAGAACACATGTAACAGGTCAGCCAGTGTCATAGGCACAAATCTGCTGACAGATGCCCTTTAAAGAGGCTGTCTGGCTTATAATAATAGGAGTGCTCTATTCAGGATTCTCATCTATAAGCCAGAGCAAGAGTGTGTCTATGAAGAGTATCTCTTACTCAGGAGGACACCTGGCACCTCTGTATATTACTCACACAGTTTATTAATTTCATTAGAAAAGGTGCAATTCTTGATTTCCCCCCCGCGGAGGCGCTGCAGGAAAATTGAGCATCTGCTGCTGGGTTCCAAAAAATACCACTGTACATGCATACAAGGTATCTAGACATATTAAAGAGGAGCTGCTCGTCACCTCTCCTGATCTGTCTGTTTTAGTAGGTGCTTGAATCCCCCTTTTAATAATTCTGTAGCAACCTCTTTAACCTTTTAGTTTATTTAATAAAGTAGTGGTCTAAGCTGAGGAACATATATGCCACACTGCTGATCTGGCATTGTAGGGTTCGGGACGGCAGCAATCATGGTCAATACATCAACTCAGAATCATTTGATGATAGAGAAGCTATTTTCACATGACACCGAAGGAATCAATAGGTCAAGATATGAATGTAAGGGCAAGTGACTCCTAGAGCACATTTGTGATGTGAAGTCGAAATGGAAATGCTTCCCTCATCCTTACAAATGTAGGTTACATAGTATAATCACAGAACTGATAAGTAACCACCAGTAGGCCCAATATCAGTAGCAAAAAAATCTCAGAACAAAACAAAAACCCTCCCTAAAACAAACTTTATTGATCCAATAAAATAGGAGTCAATCCCAACAAGCAAATACACAAAGGATACACATATATTCCATATATGGACCATATATGGCCAGGTAGGGTATGTCTAAAGGTAAAAAATGATTGCATAGTGTCCCTGTTCTTACCCTACCTGAAGTGGAATAGATGCCCTGATGAGAGCGATCCCACTGTCTTCGGATCTAGTCCTGGACAGCCCTGACCTAGCAGGGACAGGATGGAGACAGTGGAATGCCCTCTAAATCCTGAGGTATCGGTGGTAAACCTAGGAAAGAAGGGATAGGGGATGTGACCATAGTACCCCTTGTAGTAGGTCAAGATAGGTCTAATAGACGGAGTAGACCTTGTTAGATATCTACAGTGCTAAATAGACATAGTGGCCAATTAGATACCATAAACCTTGGTTCTAGAAAAGGACTAATAAGCAAAAACCATAACCAAAAACTGAATAAAAAACCATGCCCAAAAACGGATAATCAGAAACCATGCCCAAAAACTGGTAATCAAAAACCATGTTGAAAGACTGATAATCAGAAACCATGCCCAACACGTTTCCGCCCCCAGAGTTGTCTAATCTAGGGTTCATCAGGGGCAAATGAGGTACATCTGGTAACCTTATGGTGCCAAGATAAAGGGGGTACCAGGCTCAAAAAGATGGAGTACAATAACCGTAGAACCAGACCAATAGCCTGATATGTCAGATAACTCCAGTGGAAAGATAAGTAAAACAGGAGGGGCTATATGATGCACCAGTAACCCAACTTGTTATAGCACCATCCACTGAGACATATGTAGTGTACGGGGACTGTAATACCCGTCACTACCAAAGGTCACTTGGTGTGCTGTCGTCCCTCCTTAGTTATGGGGAAGTTGGTATATGTCATCTTTATAAAATGTGATTGAATGTAATGCTATGTATTTCCCTGTTACTGTGAAACTTGCATGTACAGGCCTGCTAGGAGTGTCATTCCAGCTTCTAGTCACTAGAGGGAGCTAGGGAGCCCTAGTTTATATAAGGCCCAGTCAAGGAAGGGAAGTCGGAGTAGTCTAGCCCAGAGTCTAGTTGAAGTGCCTGTCTACAGCTGCAGCCTGTAGTCTGAAGCTGGAGCTTAGACTATGTCAGAGACCAGTCCAGGCCTGAAGCCTGCGGACCAGGAGAGGGTGTTGCAGTCCCTGTAACCGGGTTCCAACTCCAAGGAGAAGGTTCCCCTCCTGAAGATATATATGCAGAAGCAGGAAGAGTTCAGTGCAGAAACTTCTAGAACCTGAGGAAGCTGAGAGAGAGACAGAGGCAAAGTGCAGAAAAGCAAGAGGTACTCAAGATAACAGAGGAGGTACTTTACAAAGAGAAAACCAAGGATATACGCCAGAGTTAAGGTATTGGGCCTTGGAGAAGAATTTCTATGTCCCAGGATCAGTCAGAAATAGAGTGCAAGCTCCTGTACTGCAAGTCCTGTGTTTCACACTCTGTAGTCACCTTGCTCAATCTGTATTGCCTGCATCGACCGCATTGAAAAATCAACTGTATGCAAAGGAACTGCGCTTCCGTGAATGTCTCTGCATGATAACTACTAAAGTTGGAGTTCTGCTTTAACCTCACGTGTTCCTCATTTATTCCTGCTATCCGCAAACGGCGTGCCACCGTTTAATTGGCACTGGCGTCACGAACATTTCTACCATCACCTGCCTTTGCAGAGAGTCAGCCGTCTCAGGTTAGTGTCTATTGCACTACAACACCCAGGAACACTATTACACACAACTTGAGTACGCTGCACATATAACTACAGATATATGTGGTGGTGATAGTCCTCCACTAAAGACAACCGGAGGTCAGAAAATATAAAGGTATATAAGCATAATGATCCTCCACAAGTCACATCAGGAGGCAAGATACTAACAAACTGGGTTATGCCAAAACACCCACATAGAAAGTATATACTGTAAAAGGCTCAAATCACACATGTGAGCGGATCAATGAGCGACATGTGAATGGGGCTAGGCGCAGGCAGTATAGACAAATAGAGTGGCATTAACCAGCGAATCTTATCTGGTCAGATGACGGGGGTGCTGGTCCTACGGCTATCAGGTGGAAGCTCAACTTAGGCAAGAGGATGGCCCTGGGTGCGCCAATGTAGGTTACAGCATGGATATTAACATATGAAGAAGAGGGTTCAAGCTGTTCTTCTGCATAAGGTAAAAATTGAAATAGTGCCCGCTAGTGATGGACGAACATCTGCCGGGACGGTTCGCGAACCGCAAGTTCGCGGTGGGTCCCATTCATTTTAATGGCAGGCGAACCTGAAAAACCTTCAGCTCATATTTGCAGCCAAGAAATAATTACTAGAAGTGCACAGATAGTCCCACAACATGGACACTGATATACCAGATGTATTATTTGAATTTGCGATCTCCATTTATTATTTTTTTCAATGCAAAATATCGGCAATATTATTTTCGCGTACGCGCAAATGCACTATACAGTACTAAGCAGCGGCGCTCCAGCAGCGGTGCGGCCCTCTCACGTCACGACTAGTATCAACTAGCGTGGGCGGGGCTAAACTCTATTCAAGTGAACAGAGCTTAGCCCCGCCCACGCTAGTTGATACTAGTCGTGATGTCACTGGGCCAGCGGTAAACAGCGAGAAGGCTGCGGCGCTGCTGAAGCGCCGCTGCCTTCTCAAACAGCTGTTCGGCGGGGGTCCCGGGGGTTGGACCCCCGCCGATCAGATGCTGATGATCTATCCAGAGGATAGATCATCAGTTAAAACAAAGTGCAGAACCCCTTTAAGCAAAAAGCATAGATGTGGTCGGCAATAACAAGTGCTCGGCGGCACTAAATCAGGTGCTCGGCGGCACCAAATCTGCCACAATCTGGGGGGTTCCAGTGCACATCCATGAATCCCGGAGGGAATGCAAAAACCATCTATCCCTGGGCTAGATGATGATGTGGTGTGGAAGGACAGGGTGGGCAAAGAACTGTCGCTGATATTGCCCTACATGGGGGTGCTATTCTGGCCCTGATAGCCTAACCACAGACCACCAGCCCTGATAAGAGCGACCCCGTCCGGAACCTTACCCTATATAAAAATGGCCCTAGTAAGCCCCTAGCCCCGTAACTTCCAGGTGATCACTATACAGATCTATGTGTTTTTGACTCATTAAAAGGACTTTTGTGGCCCTATTAGCTAGCGTTTGGTGTCCCTAACAGCCTGTCCCTGCTCCACACAGCAACCTCTCCCTACACTGGCAAAACACTGAATGTAAAATGGCGGCCAGATCAGGTTTATTTATAAGGTAGGGGGTATGTCCATGTGCTGAAAACGTCTCAATTGCTGTCCTGTACCACCGGATGGATGTGTCATGTGTCAAAGTTCTTCATGATGTAAAAGAATATGGCGCGAATTTCTCCATATGTTCGCATGTTTGGCGAATCGCTAACACGCAAAGTTCGCCGCAAAAACGGCCGCCGGCGAACTGCAAGGCCATCTCTAATGCCCTTCTCCAAAAAAAAATCAAAAGGCAAGAAAGTCAAGTGTTAGGCTAGTTTCGCACTAGCACTTAACTGTTCAAAAATCACAGAAAAGAGATAAAAAACAAAGATAAAAACATTGTGCACAATATGATAAATAAATATGCGGATGTCCCTGGCTACATTAGTGAAAAAAAATCACTGAAAAAAAAGATAACAACGCAGTAACACAATAGATGCAAGCATTATATTGGACTAAGCCCTCATTCTGATGTAATAAAATCTGAGACTCTTAGCAAATATATTTAAATCAAAACACATCTGTGCCCACCTACCCCTGCCAAGGTGGTCTCAGGTCAGAGTCTGCGCTCCTGAACATAGATGCCCAATGGCATAGGTTGGTTTAGCGTAGGACCTGTCTGACCTGAGACCACCTTGACGGGGTAGGTGGGCACAGATGAGTTTTGATTAAAATATATTGGCTTAAGGCTACTTTCACCACTAGCGGCAGGACGGATCTGACAGGCTGTTCACCCTGTCGGATCCATCCTGCCGCTATTTCACCCTACCGTCGGACTGCTGCTCCGTCCCCATGGACTATAATGGGTTACGGGGGCGGAGCTCGGCGAGAGGCCGCGGGACTAAAAAGTCAGACATGCAGTACTTTTTAGTCCGGCGGCCTTTCGCTGTGCTGCGCCAGAGCTCCGCCCCCATTATAGTCAATGGGGACAGAGCGGCAGTCCGCGGTAGGGCGAAATAGCGGCAGGATGGATCCGACATGGTGAACAGCCTGTCGGATATCTTCCTGCTGCTAGTGTGAAAGTACCCTAAGAGTCTCAGATTTTATTACATCAGAATGAGGGCTTAGTCCATATATATGCTTGCATCTATTTTGTTAGTGCATTATTATATTTTTTCCTGTGATTTTTAGCACTAAACTGTTCCGGCAAGAAGAACAGCCTGCTGGAGTTCATTTTACCTACCTCTCTCGGATGGAGCCATTCACTATAATGGGACCCGGTTATTAGTGCCAGGACGCGACCAGACAGAAACCTTGCTTGCAGCAGTATTTGTCTGACCGAATCTGGGCACTAACACCGGAAACAGGCCTGATCTCCACTGGGTCTTATTAATGACCCATGGGGGATTGGCAGTGCTGCAGCGGTCTCCGGCTATGCTGGATGCGATGAACTACGGCAGGACTGTTCCTCTAACCGGAACAATTTAGCGCTAGTGTGAAGCTAGGCCCTTACTCGATCACTGACACTTGTAAATCTAAACCAGAGTTAAGCAGGGTCTCAAAAGATCATTAGGCCTAAGCCCCAATGCATATTTGCCAATTCTCAGTTACATTCAGTTGCTGTGTAACATGACATCCATCATATGTCCTCTGATTATACATGTTCTCTTTCCTTATCTTCTCCATTCAGCCCAGATAATCATAATGACTTCTTTCATCCATCATCCCATCTCTGCAGAGTTTGTTAGAACATCTTATGTTACTCAGTTGTCCATTATCCTTCCTCTCCTGGTGCCACAAGAGTGTCATCCTGCTGTGACCCCCCAATATTGGTGCTTACCAATGCCCCCTAATAGTCCACTACATAAATACCAATTGCCATACAGATTGTCCCCCCCCCCCCCCTATAGTATAGTCCTCTCATAAGTCCCACCAATAGTAATACTCTCCTAGAGTGCCCTCATTAGTAATAGTGCCCCTTACAATGGCCCCAATAGTGATAATGCTCCCCGAGAGTGCCGGCATTAATAGTATTACCCTCCAGATTGTGTCCAATAATAATGTCCCCACAATACCCATTTAGTGATAATACCCCCATAGTGTCCCCAGTAGTAATAAGACCCCTGTAGTGTCCCCAGTAGTTACAATGCCCCTGTAATGGCCCCAGTAGTAGTGACAAAGAAAAAAAAAATCGAAATACTCACATGGACTCCCGGTCCATGCTGTCTGCTAATGTAGATTACAGGCTTTTTGTGGCTCAGTACCCTGCATCCTTGCACAGGCAGTTGTGATGATGTCATTACGCTGCCTGAGACCAGTGTAGATAGTCGCAATGATGTCATCACTTCAAAACTGCCTGCACCATTCTACTGCTTCATAGGCATCAGGCCAAGTGGTGTGTGTCCTATGAGAGTTAATGGCGATATCGTTGTATGTGTGTAGGGCCACTATGTTTGGGGTCCCGGGCAAAATATCTGGTGCTCAAAACTACCGATGCCCACGGCAGAAGAGAAGTGACACCACAGAGAGCAGGTCGTAGGTCGGCTCTGCTCACTGACACTGCGGCCTTAGAGACACTTCAGCCTCCAACTGATGCAAGATGCTCATCTCACCTCATGACCCATGGAAAGGGGCCCCATAGCAAAAATCAGTCTAGGCCCCCATTATATAATGCTACATTTTGGAACTGAGGACAGAACAGTCACCATGACCCTTGCGTAAATTCCCCATTGTATTTCCTTTATAATACCTTCACAGATGCTCTTTCACCTAAGGGTCCATTCACCACGTCCGTAAGTGTTTTGCGGATCGCACATCACAGACACTATAATAGAAAATGCCTTTTATGGTCGCAATTGCGGACAAGAATAGGACATGTTTATTTTTTCCAGGAACTAAATTGCGGATCCCGAAAAAAAACGGATCCCGATACAGGAAATGTGGATTTGCATCCGTTCCAGCCCCCATTGAAAGTGAATGGGTCCGCAATTGCGGAACGAATTCGGACCCCAAATTACGGACGTGTGAATGGACCCTTAAAGGGAACCTGTCATCAAACGTTATGTTGACCTCACTGAGGGCAGTATAAAATAGTGACAGAAATTGCTGATGTCAGCGATGTGTCACTCATGAGCTAAAAGTAAGTGGTTGCTGAGAACCAGCATCATAATCACTGCAGCCCAGGCCTTGAGAAGAGTCAGATCTACCTGAAAAGAGTCCTGGTTATTCCTAATCTCCTGCTCTCTCCCCATCTGCTGATGGTTGGCAGTTCTCTCCTAGAGAGAAAGGGAGAAAACTAGGTAGAAGATCAGTCATCAGCAGGTGGGCAGGAGAGCAGGAACTCATGGATAACCAGGACTCTTCTCAGGTGGCCGGGACTCTTTTCCAGGCCCAGTCTGCAATGATTGTGATGTTGGTTCTCGGCAACCACTTACATTTAACTTATAAATGACAGACCGCTGAAATCCACTCACCTGTGTCTACATTATACTGCCGTTAGTATGGGCAGCATAAAGTTGATGACAGGTTCCCTTTAAAGCAAAGACAATTAGGTCTTCTCTCTCTAGAAACCCCGTAGCAGCCACAGGATCCGCCACTATGGCATACACGTCCTTGAAGTTGTGCACAACAGGTGGTTCTCTGCCATGTCAGAATTAGAATTGTATTTAATAATCAAGCACAGTGAAGCTTACTCACACATACATTCAGAAGACCATTGTCACTGCCTATTTGGTCGGTTGTGTCAGAGAAGATAGAAAAACAGAACATCTATCAGAGAAAATTTGGTCAAAATGAGGACGGTCTTATCAAAGAGGTTGTCTTTTAAAGAAGTATCATTGTAGATATATAAGTCAATGAGTTTGTTGGAAGTACAGCTTTTACAGATACTGGGAGAATCGCCCCAAAAGCCCTAATACACATTAGATGGCTGTCTGATCCTGCCAGAATTAGCACACTCAGCGAAAGCACAGAAAGCCCCTGAGGAGCCGAGTGCAGAGGATGGGAGTGGTAGTGGCCCTGATGAGGTGTTGTATCATGGTGTAGTCCCTCGGTCGTTGCTGCCTGTAGATCAGTGCAGTGGAAAGGTGGTTTGAAGAATCAGACCAGACGTGATGTATAACAGTCTCTTTTTACTAAGTGCAGGAATATAACTTGTGTTATATCCAGCAGCCTGCAGCTGCAGCAGCAATAATGCGATTTCTGCCATCACTTGAGGAGATATGGCGATTGGTTGGGCGGCAATTGACTAGCACTTGTGGGTATAGGTGTACACTGTAAGGTTCAGGCTTGAGATTTCTCTGGCATAGTAGAGATATAGGTGTGGGTGTCCAAGTCGTAGTCCCTCACCTTGCAGCAGTGTCTGTAAAGCAGTATTTTGATGATCACTCTGCTGTCTGGTCTCTCAGGAGCTTTCTAGAAGTTGAGTCTTTGTATCATTAATTGTTCTCAGGATCAGGAGCTCTGAAGTGTGCTCCCTCTCCACTCTGTCTCTGGGCAGGAACTCCCCCTCCTGGCAGCAAGCAGAACCAGCCCACCTCCTACCAAGAGGGGAGCCCTGTTTCTGCCAACCTACGTCATCCACTCCTCCTCTGCTGGATTGCATGGCGAATACATTAAACACATAAACATTACAACAATACAAAATTGCAGATATCTCAGGTCTGGGGGTACTGCAAACATGCACCTAATGTAGATGGACAGTTTTAGAAGAATGTGTGTAGTATGAAGGTCACAGGTAGCCCCAATGCTATATTGAACACATGACTCATTGTTTCTGAGAACTACCCCCTTGGCTGCATAACACGTAGTTTAATATTGCACTGCTAGTTGAGCCATGTAAATGTTTAACTCTATGAAGAACGAAGACTTTCTATTGAGACTGGGTTATTCAGGCGTCTGAGAAATTCTGCTGTGCTTGAAGACCGAGGGGACTCAGAAATACAACCTATTTTAACATGGAAATATAATTTTTGATGGTGGATTCTCTGAAATGGGGGTGAACCATACCAAATTAAACCATAAAGTGAGGAAGGTGGCACCTCTGGAAAGCAAGGATGTGTATGTATCACCAGACACAACCACCTCTGGAAGAGATGGACTTAACGGCACGTCTTCTTTTGGGACAATGGGTCATAAAGCTCCAACATCTGAATGTCAGCTCCCGCCATTGAGAGAGACCCTGTATGGAAGAGGTTCAGTAGGTAATGCATGGGGATTTATGGGTATATTTGTAGGTTAAAGCCAAAGACCTTTAGAGGGTAAAAAAAGTTAGGTTCCTCTACTGCAGAAGACAATAGTAGGAATAAAACTGAGGATGGACTAGGACTGCGACTTCCAACCTTATTTACTGTGGGGGAACCCAACTCCCATTCTTTTGGTGTGCCAAGTCCATTAGGAGGCGGTCAAATACGCCTCAGGGACAGAGTATTTGATTTTGGCTTATAACCTTTCCTATGGCCAAAGCAAAAAAAAAAAAACTCAAAAAATGTAACAATCAATAATAAAAGGGTGTTCCAGGAGGAACGTTAGACTCACAAACAACTATTCCCTAGAGCTCTGTTCATCCTGATCTTATAGTTTGTGTAAAAGATGGTAGAATATATTCAAATCTGGTGTAGCTTTAAGATGTCCATTAGTAAATCTGTCCAATCGTATTAATAATCTTCAAAAAGCTTGTTGTGAACAGTTTACCTGGTCTCCTAAAATGGACAGTTTGTTCCCTGCTTCAGTGCCTTCTATGACAACTGGACTTCACAGAATACGCAGTGGCCAGGGGTGAAATGGGAACTTAAAGAGGCCCTGGGGAAAAAATAAAATAAAATACTTAACGTGGTCCCATGTTGTAGGCGAGTCCAAATGGACAGAAGGTGGGACAACACAAGTAGGCAGAGACAACACATGTACTCAGGGACAACAGAAGAGGGTTGGCCAGCAGTACTGTAGTGCAGCACAAGATACCGCCCCAGCAGAACCGAATACCACAGTGCAGCACAAGATACCGCCCCAGCAGAACCAAATAACACAGTGCAGCACAAGATACCGCCCCAGCAGAACAAATAAAACACAGTGCAGCACAAGATACTGCCCCAGCAGAACCAAACACCACAGTGCAGCACAAGATACCCGCCCCAGCAGAACCGAATACCACAGTGCAGCACAAGATACCGCCCCAGCAGAACCAAATAACACAGTGCAGCACAAGATACCGCCCCAGCAGAACCAAACACCACAGTGCAGCACAAGATACCGCCCCAACAGAACCAAACGCCACAGCGCAGCACAAGATACCGCCCCAGCTGAACCAAATACCACAGTGCAGCACAAGATACCGCCCCCCAGCCAGAACCGAATACCACAGTGCAGCACAGATACCGCCCCAGCAGAACCAAATACCACAGTGCAGTACAAAATACCGCCCCCCAGCAGAACCAAATACCACAGTGCAGCACAAGATACCGCCCCAGCAGAACCAAATACCACAGTGCAGCACAAACTACGCCCAGCAGAACCAAATACCACAGAGCAGCACAAGATACCGCCCCAGCAGAACCAAACACCACAGTGCCAGCACAAGATACCGCCCCAGCAGAACCAAATACCCACAGGCAGCACAAGATACCGCCCCAGCAGAACCAAATACCACAGAGCAGCACAAGATACCGCCCCAGCAGAACCAAATACCACAGTGCAGCACAAGATACCGCCCCAGCAGAACCAAATACCACAGGGCAGCACAAGATACCGCCCCAGCAGAACCAAACACCACAGTGCTGCACAAGATACCGCCCCAGCAGAACCAAATACCACAGTGCAGCACAAGATACCGCCCAGCAGAACTAAATACCACAGTGCAGCACAAGATACCGCCCCAGCAGAACCAAATACCACAGTGAGGCACAAAATGCTACCCTTCCCCACCACAGTATTTAATGGTATCATCATCCTGAGGACAGTGAAACAGTTGCGTTCAGGAACACCTGATGCTCCTAGCATTAATTAATGCTTAGAGCATCAGATTGTTATGTACCCGCCTGGCGGCTGTGAGAAGGGCTCCGGGCATCGGCCCACCAGGAAATTTCCCTGTAGGGTCTACGGCCAATGCGCCCCTGGCAGCACCAGCGCACGCTCTGTGCAGACACTGAATAAGCATCTTGGGAGATTTTAGTTTTACAGATTGCAGAATTGTAACTCATTAGAGGATGATTGACTGCGCTTTTATGTAGATTAGGCTAGATTCACATTTGGGCGGCTCTGTCACAGCTGCAGTCAAAAAATTGCAGACAAAAGAATGTAGAAGGCTGCACTGTTTTGACGTAAAAGGCTGGGCTTTTATGAAAAGAGGCCAGAAAGACAAAAAATGCCACCTAACGTATAAAAACGCCAGTAGAAAAAATACACTTGTATGTCCTGAGCCACATAACTGGCACGCATGCTTTAGCTACACACTTTTCTAAGCTTTTTACGCCTTGCAGAAAGTGAGGTCTAAAATATTTTTTGGGTTAAAACTACATCAAAGAGGAGCTGTCACCTCTCCTGACGTGTCTGTTTTTGCAACTCTTTGTATTCCCTGAGTAATAACAATTCTGGAGCCTCTATTCTTATGGCTGTATGATGTGCCATTCCTCTATTATTCCTGCTAGAAGTGCTGAATTAATTACTAGCAATTTGCAAATGCACGTCCAGCTGGTGTAACCAGTTGGGGGGTGTCCCTGCACAGTCTGACCCTGGCAGCACTGATTGGATAGTGTCAGACTCTGCAGGGCCACACCCCTCCCAGTGGTAACACCCATCTGGTCCTTCACTGCAGGACTGCTAACAAATTCATATCGTTAGCAGGAATAATAAAGGAACAGAGTCATAAGAACAGATGCCTCCAGAATGGTTATTACGGGGGAATACAATGAGTTACTAAAACAGACCTGTCGGGAGAGGTGAGAGTTCCTCTTTAAGATTGTTTCCTTGCAGTTTTGACTCTCTTGGAATTTTCTATTCTGCTTTGGTCAGTACGTTCTGCTTTTACACGGATCACGTGATTGCCACATCAAACACAGAGAAACATCAGGCAATCATTTTACCCTGATTCATCAGAACATTAACTAGTGGTCATGCGGAGCTGCGCTCGGGTCACGTGATGCAGACGACTATGGCGACCGGGGCACCGATAATATTTAACCTCCAGAATGTTCATTATTACTTCTTGGAACAATTACACAGTGACCTTTATTTGCAAAGGGACAAAATATATCCAGAATAAAATATAATTTAGTGTTCTCATCGGCCAGAACGGAATTTTTTTTGACAAAAAAAAAAATGATTGGGGGAGTGCCAGGTTAGTATCGTAGCCAAGAAAACCGGAAAGCATGTCGGAAGACAGTGTGCCAGCCGAGAGATGCGTGTGTACATGGCAGGGCATCTGGAAAGAGCGCCAAATAAGGAAACATTGGCAGCAAGTGAAACATGGAGGCCAAATTAAAAAATGTAGTAGTGGGAGACATTAGCAATCAGTTATAATATCCGGAAGGGATGCAAAACGCACGCGGTGGGCAGAGGCGAAATCTCCCACCAAATAACGCGTTATTAATATTCCCATTCCCCTTTAAGTTCCCCGACCCTGGGTGTGAATAAACCAATGCACCCCTTATGCCCCTTGCAGATGAGCGTGTGTCACGCTGCGAGTCTCCGCAGCCCCAGCCCCCGGCCCTGAAACTTCCAGCACTAAACCTATTGAAAGGCATTTGGGAATTTATTTATAATAAGTAATATTTACGTATTTTCATTTTTCCTAATTCCTGGAGAACCCCTTTAGTTGATGACGGGAGTATTCCAAGGACTATTCCTATGTATTTACTCCTATTTCTTTTCTTTCTTTAAAGTACCCAGGCCCCTTTCTTATGATGCTCCTCTGGATCGTGGAACCGCGTCTAGCATTATTAAGCAGCACCCGCCTCGAAGGCTCCAAGTAAGATGAATTTAAACAGGCATCCTATGGAGTTGCTTGGATTTCATGTAACAGAAATCTACAAAATGTACAAATGTGGGGTGCGGGGCGAATAAAACTGTAATCTGTGGTGTACTGAATGAGAGAAACATTTGTATCGAGTGTAGATAATGCAGCAGATGGTTTGTTACAGTGTTGCGGTCAGGAGTCTACACTGCACTGATACAGTAGATCATCATGACTTGCATCTGAGACCTACAGCTCTTGCAGGAGCCTTTCGGAGCACTGCTTTCCTATGACAGATAGATCAGGGGGGGGGGGAAGCATGGGAACGTTATTTACCAGATGTGCGCCATTTCAGCCCTGGAGCAGGACGGAACCATTGTGCTTATGGGTGAATAAAGGTCTCATATCGTCTTCACTTTTTGGGCGCCTTCACATGCTGAAAAAAAATTTCGCAAAAGTTTCTGCAAGTGAAAATCTGTTCAATTCACCTAAATAGGGCTTACAGAAATCCGTGCGTTTTCGGCCTCAATCAAATGAATGGTACTGATTCTGCAACTAATCTGCAGCGTGTGAAGGCGTCCTTTCAGTTACTGCTGATTATTTTATTTTTTTATCATGTGGACAAGGGGAGGACATATCACATGGGCTGAACAGGGACCCAGTGATACCTTAAAGAGGACCTTTCATGGGTCCAGACATTATCATATAAGTCGCAGGTTATGTAGGGCATATTTCATGGATGTAAGATCGCTTACACTTTTTTCTGGGCGCTGCTCTGTTCCCCGCTGTGCCCCCCGTTTCACTTTGCCCGTCTGATATGCTAATGAATAGCATTGGTGCAAGGAGGAGGAGGACTGCCCTGTTTCTCAGTGGGTGTCGCCTTCTCCCCTGGATGTAGCGCGGTCCAATCACAGCCGGGGGGGGGGGGGGGGGGGAATAGGAGAGAGATTAGACAGAGATAAGATAGAGATTAGATACAGATGAGAAGAAAGAAAGAAAGAAAGAAAAGAAAGAAAGAAAGAGAGACACACACACTGGGCATAGGGACACATCCAGGATGGACCTAAAGGGGTTCTGCAGTTTGTTTAAACTGATGATCTATCCTCTGGATCTATCATCAGCATCTGATCGGCGAGGGTCCCTGGTGTCAGCTGTTTGAGAAGGCAGCGGTGCTCCAGCAGCGCCGCGGCCTTCTCACTGTTTACCGAAGGCCCAGTGACGTCACGATCACGACTTGTATCAACTGGCCTGGGCGCGGCTAAGCTCCATTCAAGTGAACAGAGCTTAGCCCAGGCCAGTTGATACTAGTCGTGACGTCACTGAGCCAGCGGTAAACGGCGAGAAGGCCGCGGCGCTGCTGGAGCACCGCTGCCTTCTCAAACAGCTGATCGGCGGGGGGTCCCGGGTGTCGGACCCCCGGCGATCAGATGCTGATGATCTATTCAGAGGATAGATCATCAGTTTAAACAAACTGCAGAACCCCTTTAAATACCCCCACCCTGGATGTGTCCCTATCCTATGCATTGAGGATAGATTAGATAGATAGATACCACTTGAATGCCCCCTTGGTTCAACCCACAGCCTTGTGCTGCTTTTCTAGATTCGATATTTTACAGACACATTTGTTTGTTTTTCTTGCACGTTTTATTTGTAATTATTTGCATATGTTGCTGTTCTGTTTAGCAATGTTATACATCTTCATGAGATAACAGCTACTGCCATCTACTGGCCGTGTCCATATTGGCGTAAGTCTTGGCAACAAAAAATAATATATAGTTAAAGGGGTTGTCTTACTCTCATTCATTTCAGGGAAGCTGCAGGGGGTACAGGATCTCCGCTCTCATGATCACTGGGGATCCCAGCAGTCGGACCTGTCCACCGATCTAATAGTTATCTCCTATCCTGTGGATAGAGGACAACTTAATCTCACCAAAATAGTACTGTGATTGTCCATATTGCCTCCTTTGCTGGCTTGATTCATTTTTCCATTACTTTATACACTGCTCGTTTCCATGGTTACGACCACCCTGCAATCCAGCAGCAATGGTCGTGCTTGCACACTAGGAAAAGTGCTGGCCTCTCAGGACTGTGGGAGCATGCACAGGCATGCAGCGCAGCCCCCCTCGTATCTGTGCTTCAGCTGTGGTCATAACCCCTGGAAACGATCAGTGTATAATGTGATGGGAAAATGAATCCAGCCAGCAAAGGAGGCAATATGGAGAATCGCAATACATTAGTAAGTGCCTTGTAGTAACTTTCTCTACAGGATAAATGACATTTGGTGAAGTGAGACAACCCCTTTAAGGGAAGCCAGATACACCATCACTGATATAAAGCCCATGTGGACATTGGGATCTGTATGTATCTCTTTGGTGTAATGTCCAGGGTTCTACATGATAAGCGAAGCAGCTGCATTAATGTCTCTAGACGCGCACGACAACAGCATAAAACGCGCCATTACCCGCTGTACTGCTCTGCCTGGCTAGATACTGATGCAGATTATTGCGGATCCATGCTTGGTGCTGGATGTAATGAAGCCCGGGGCTGAGAATATTTAGAGTCAATTTAATTATATATTCTACGTGGCGCGGGGACAATTCTACAAAAGGCTCAGTAATCGCGTCCGTGTAAGACACAGTTTGGGAATTACGTAAAAGGATCACGAGACGCAAAGTGTTTTTTCGGAGAGATCACCATTTCCACACATATGGCATCTTTCCACTTCAAGGGAAGACGTTTATGTGACAGAGTCGCGTGGGCAGTTTTACATTTACGATCGGATGAGTTTGGTGCATTTTGATGGCCTATGTCATTTTGTATGGTATACAAATAAAAGGTCCGCCACACCTTAAAGGGGTTTTCCGCTTTTGTAATATTGATGACCCGCCTATTACAATTCCACCATCCCATTCACTTGAATAGGGGTGGCAGAGTTGTAATTACACCTGATTGCTGCTACAATGTCAATGGCGAGCAGGTGAACAGTGAAGAGGAAGCAGCGTTTGTATGAGCTCTGCGTTCTCTTCAAACAGCTGATCGGCGGGGGCGCTGGCAGTCAGACCCCCGCCCATCTGATATTGAGGACCTATCTTGAACAAAACGGACAACCCATTTACAGAGGATGTCTGGACTTAGAGGACAAGGTCTGTTTAAATCTGTAAACAGCGCCACTATTGTCCTTGTGCCGTGTCTGGTATTGCAGCTTAGTCACATCATTGAATGGGGATGACCTGCAATTCCAGACTCGGCCCATAGACCAGAGTGGCGCTCTTTATGAAACAAAAAGACTTTAACTACTCTTGAACAAAACATTTAAAGGGGTTACCCAGAAACTTGATAGTGACGGCCTAGTCTCAAGATTGTCTGAATTCCTGCACCCCCAACTGATCAGCTGTTTGAAGACGCTGCGACACTCACCAGAGCGCTGCCGCCTCCTCACAGCTTACCGAGCACAGCGCCGTCCATTGTATAGTGGCTGCGTTTGGAATTGCACTTCAGCCCCTTGAATGGGACCGAGCTGTTTCTAGGCCATGAGACCGATGTATGGTGACGTCACTGGCCTAGAAGGAGAGGCCTGAGCGTTCACAGAGCACTGTGGTCTCTTCAAACAGTTACCGGTTTGGCAGAAGTCAGACCGCCGACGATGATCAATATCAAATTCCTGGATAATTCCTTTAAGGCCTCTTGCACACGGCCGTTGTGTGGCTGTTACGTGCATTGGGGACCGCAATTTGCGGTCCCCAATGTACGGGTCCCATCCGTGCGGCAGCCGCGACGGATCCAGACCCATTCAACTTGGATGGGTCTGTGATCCGTCCGCACTGTAAAAAAGTTCTAATTTTTTGTGGTGCGGAGGCACGGACAGAAACACCACGAAAAAACTCTGTAGAGCTTTCGTGGGGTTCAGTGCCTCCGTTCCGCACAGCAGCTCCGGATTGCGGACCCATTCAAGTGAATAGGTCCGCATCCGTTAGTCGGGGAGCACACGGCCGGTGCTCGCATATTTCGGACCACAATACGTGCAACGGCTGCGTGCATGAGGCCTAAAGAGGACTTGTCACCTTTCCTGATGTGTCTGTATTAATAAATACTTGCATTTGCCATAACATAACCCTATCTCAAGAACAGGGGCCCCATACCCCACCGGATCCCCCCTTAAATGAATAGATCAGCAGGTTGGGCATTCATCTCTATGGGTTAAACGCTGTACTGGGCGATCTCTGGCAGTCCCATAGAGACGAATGGAGTGGTAGAGAGCCGGCTCGACCTACTGTTAGGGGTCCCAGCAGTAGGAGAACCACTGACCTACTCATACATATCCAGGAAAAGAAAGAGGTCAATGGCGCAGAGCCGTTCTATGAAAATTGTCACATCCCTTCATTAGTAAGTAGAGCTGAAGATCAACTTTAGGGGTCTTCTTTATGGAGACCTCTTCTCAATGTTTATCTTACATACAGTATCTTCTTCAATGGCCCATTTTCTTATCTCAAACTATTGCAGAAACTAGAACCAGCCGTTCTGCCTTCAATATCAGCTGCTGAGAGGATGATCACTAAGCAAGAAGCTACTGCTGCAAAAAAGGAGGAGGTGGGTACTCTCACATTGGCATAGCTTCCCTGTGTGCCCACACCCGGTCTAGTGACACTTGGAGACCGAGCGGTTACATGTTACTCAGCTCCACGTTCCGCCATATGGTGCTTTCTCTAAAAGGCAGAAGCACAAGAAGATGCAGTATGGACCCAGTCTATGGATGCAGTATAGATCCTCACATTACATATCTGTAATGTAATATTCATGGCTGCTATATCTTTTAAAGTACATTATACCCTAAAATAAATGTAAAAAAAAAAGTATACGGTACTTAAAGGGGTATTCCAGAATTTTAATATTGATAGCCTATCGATATTAAAATTTTAGAATACTCCCTTTAAGTATATTAATGGCCTATCCTCCAGATAGGCCATAAATATGAGACTGATGGGGTTCCGACGCCTCACCCCCCATCCCCCCCCCCCCCCCCCCCCCCCCCCCCCCCCCCCAGCTGTTTTAGAGTAGCTTGAGTGCCGGAACTACACATCTCCACCCATTGTGTAGTGGACAGAGCTATATCCTGTGTTGCTGCAATTGTTACCTCTGTGTACACTGGATGTCTGATAACAGTTGTAACAACATAGTATACATATGTGGGGTCTGCTCTCCTGAATTTCAACTTCCACTGGCACAGACATAGGTATTACAGGGCATCTGTCAGCAGAGTTGTGCCTATGACACTGGCTGACCTGTTACATGTGCCTTGGGCAGCTGAAGGCATCTGTGTTGGTCCCATGTTCATATGTGCCCGCATTGCTGAGAAAAAAGATATGTGTTGGATATATGTGTGAGATCTGCTCTCCTGAACTTAAATGTCCACTGGCATAGATATACAGTTGCAAGAAAAGAGTATTACACTCACCGGTAATCCGGTTTCCTGGAAGTCTCCATGACACCAAGTCCTGAGATTGACTTCCTTCTGATTGGACAGGAAAAACACAGAGAGGTTAAAACCCCCACCCCCTCCTCACATCACCAGTGTATTTTAACGAAGAACCCCAGGATGAAAGGATAATAGCTAATAGCAGAAAAAAAGGGTGGGATATATGTGGTGTCATGGAGACTTCCAGGAAACCGGATTACCGGTGAGTGTAATACTCTTTTCCCCAGTCGTCTCCATGACACCAAGTCCTGAGACAATATCAAAGATACAATTAGGGGGGGGCGACTGCCGACAGGACCTTACGTCCAAATCTTAGGTCGTCGTTAGCAGCTACATCTAGTCTGTAGTGCTTAGTGAAAGTATGAACTCTTTTCCATGTTGCTGCCCTGCAAATCTGTTGTAAGGAGGCTGAGGCTTTTTCCGCCCAGGAGGCAGCCATGCCTCTCGTAGAATGTGCTTTTAGGGAAGCAGGGACGTCTTTTCCCTGAGCTTTATATGCTTCGGAGATTGCCATCTTAATCCATCTGGAGATGGAACTTTTTGCCGCTTTCTTCCCTTTGTTAGGACCCTGAAAATTGGACAAACAGATTTTTGTCTATTCTCCAAAGGCTGGTAGCTTCCAGGTACTTTAAGACCGCTCTCGGACATCTAATGTGTGGTAAGTGATTTCTTGATCGTTTTTCGGATCGTCACAGAACGAGGGGAGAACAATGTCTGAGACCTATGGAAGGTCGAGACTACCTTGGGGAGGAAAGTCGGATCTAATTTGAAACTTAATTTGTCCTCAAATATTGCAAGGAATGGTTCTTGGATGGACAAGGCCTGCAGCTCACAGACCCTTCTGGCTGAGGTTATTGCCACCAGAAAAATCGTCTTAATGGTAAGCCATCTGATGTGGATAGAGTCCAGAGGTTCGAATGGATCGGAGGTTAGACCCCCTAGTACCGTATTAAGGTTCCATGGTGGCACCATGTTTCTAATTGTAGGTCTGATCCTATCTGCTGCCTTAAGGAATCTGGATATCCAGGGATGTTCCGTTAGCTTGGTATTATATAGTGCTCCTAAAGCCGATACCTGGACCCTAAGGGTATTGGGGGATAGACCTAAATCTAGCCCTTCTTGAAGAAAGTCCAGGATTAGTGAGATGTTGGCTCTAAACTGGTTGAAGGAGGTCCCAGACCAATCAGCAAATTTCTTCCATATTTTTTGGTACTTGTCGTTGGTACTCTGTTTCCTGCTAAGGAGTAAGGTGTTCACTACTTTTTTTGATAGACCAAAGTTTAATAAGTTGGATTCTTCAGAATCCAGGCTGTTAACTTTAGTATTTTCAGGTCTGGGTGAGAAATGGGCCCCTGACTTAGAAGGTCCGGCCTCTGAGGTAGAAGGAGAGGAGCTTCCACGCTGAGGGCTTTCAAGAGGGAGAACCAACTTCTCTTGGGCCAGAAGGGGGTTATCAGGATTAGTGTACACTTTTCTTTTTGGAACTTCTGTAACACTCTGGGGATAAGCGGAAATGGGGGGAAGGCGTAGACTAAGTTTGTTGTCCAACTCTGGTTGAGGGCGTCTACTGCCCGAGGATGATCCCTGGGGTTGAGGGAGAAGAACTGGTTTAGCTGATGATTTCTCCTGGATGCAAACAGGTCTATCGTCGGCCTGCCCCATTTCTTTGTGATTAGATGGAAGGCTTCTGGAGCTAACATCCATTCCCCTGGGTCTAGTCTGTGCCGGCTTAGGTAATCGGCCTGAATGTTTAAAACTCCCTTCAAATGAACCGCTGAAAGAGATTGAATGTTGCCTTCTGCCCAGGAAAAGATTTTGTTTGCCAGGTTCTGTAGCAGGCGATGCCTTGTGCCTCCCTGGTGTTGGATAAAGGCCACGGCTGTAGCGTTGTCCGAGTAGACTAGGACGTGACGACCCTTTGCCAGCTGACTCGTGTGTTTCAGTGCTTCCCACACTGCCCTCAGCTCCTTGAAATTTGAGGATTGCTGACTCACGTAATTCCCCCATGTTCCCTGGTAGGAGTTCCCCTGGACGACCGCTCCCCACCCGTGGAGGCTGGCATCTGTTGTGATGACTAGAGGGAGATCTTGTGCCCAGAAAATCCCGTTTTCTAGGTTCGAATTGCTGAGCCACCAAGTTAGTGATTTTTTGGTCTCTGCATCTAAGAATATTTTCCTCTCTAGGGTTAATTGCGATCTGTTCCATTTGTCTAAGATGAACTTCTGGAGTGGTCTTAGATGGAACTGTGCCCAGGCAACTGCTGGAATGCAAGCGGACAGACTCCCTAGTACCCTTCATGGCCTGTCTTATTGAACAGAATTTCTCCTTCTTGAACTTCCTCAAAGCTGTCTGAAGTTTTACTATCTTTTGAGGTGGTAGAAAGGATCTTTGGGAGACTGTGTCTAGAGTAATGCCCAGAAAAACTTTCCGTTTGGATGGGATTAAATCCGATTTTTTCCAATTGATGAGCCAACCTAGGCTCTGTAGATGATCCAGGACTAACCCGAGATGGATTCCTATGGTCTCTGTGTTGTCCGCCACTACCAGTAGGTCGTCCAGATAGGGGATCACACAAATTGTCTTTTCCCTCAAGGTTGTCAAGGCTTCCGCCATTATTTTGGTAAAAACCCTTGGGGTAGAAGAGATCCCGAAGGGGAGACACCTGAACTGGAAATGCTGAATGTTTCCCTCCAATTCTATTGCGAACCTTAGGAATTCCCTTGACGACCTGTGAATTGGGACGTGATAATAGGCGTCGCTTAAATCTATTGTGGCCATCACTGCCTCCTTTTTTAAGAGTTTCACTGCTGACTTCAGGGTCTCCATTTTGAATTTTTGATATCTTACGTATTTGTTTAGATGTTTCAGATTTATAATTACCCTGGATTTCCCGTTTGGTTTCTTTATAATGAAGAGGCGGGAATAGAATCCCAGTCCTGTCTGATTTTTTGGGACGGGCTCTATGGCGTCCAAGGTTAATAGGTTTTTTATGTCGTTTCTTAAGGTCGCAGTTTGAGATGGGGGAAGGGTAGTGATCACATATTTCTGTGGAGGGGAAGAGAGAAGATCTATCAGATAACCCTCTTGTATAATACTTAAAATCCACCGGCTGTTTGTTACGTGCTCCCAAGATCTTAGAAAGGAGCTGAGTCTTCCCCCCACTGGTATGGCGTCATTGTTTGTTGTTGGATGAGGAAGCTTCGGCCCGATTTGGGTTGAAGAGGAAACTTCTCCCCCTGCCTCCCTTCGCATAGCTCCACCTCCCAGTCTTCCCTTTATCTTTTTTATTCTCGGGTTGAAAAAAATCGGTCACGAAAGGGCTGCCTTTTTTGTTTATATCTTTCCTCTGGAAACCCTCTTTTTTTATTTGTCGCGTTGTCTAGGATTTTATCTAGATCTTCTCCGAAAACGTACTGACCGTGGAAGGGGAGTGCGATTAATTTATTTTTAGATGTGATATCTCCTGACCACGCTTTAAGCCATAGTGCCCTTCTCGCTGTATTTGACAGAACAGCTGTACGGGCGGACAGTTTAACTGATTCAGCAGCTGCGTCTGCTAGAAAGGAGGTTGCCATCTTTAATAGAGGCAAGCTCTCTAGAATTTGATCCCGTGGTGTCTTATTGACCAGATGTGTCTCCAGCTGGTCTAGCCAAAGGTTCAGAGTTCTGGCCACACATGTGGAGGCAACGCCCGGTTTGAGAAGGGCCGCCGTAGTCTCCCAGGTCTTTCGCAAGAGACTCTCCGCTTTCCTGTCTAGAGGATCTTTCAATTGTGCTGAGTCTTCAAACGGTAGGGCCGTATGTTTTGCTACCTTGGCCACTGGCGCGTCTACTTTGGGAATGGTCTCCCAATCCGTACAGTCCTCTTGGCTAAAGGGGTAGCGCCTCTTAATTCCTCTTGGGATAAAGGATCCTTTATCCGGTTTTTCCCATTCTGACCGAATTAATTTTTGGACACTATCAGGGACTGGAAAAACGGCCTTCTTCCTTTCACCTAGACCCCCAAAAATTTCTTGCTGGGTAGACCTAGGGGTTTTAGGCATCTCCATCTGAATGGTGGCCCTGATAAGTTCATCAATATCTTCAGGATTGAACAGGAAGCGCTTATATTCGCCCTCTTCATCTGAAGATGCCGGGTATTTTTGGACAGATTCGGAGTCTGAGACCGCCAGCCCCTCAGAGTCGGAATCCAGGATAAGTGATTTAACACTACGGGCGTCCTGAGTGGGGGGAACTTTGGGGGGAGTAGGTTCTCTGGTAGTTAAGGCTAGCTGAACCTCTTCTTTTACTACTTTTCTAATATCTTCAATTAGACTAGAAGACTCAGCCTTGATGACACTGGCGGTACATTCTTTACACAGGGGCTTGGATCCAGTGTTAGACAATCTTTTGCAGCAAATACCACATTTTCTGGGTTTTTTGGCTGCAGAAGCCGAATCCTTTTCTCCCTGAAATGGTAAGGGAGGAAAGGATGAGCAGACTGAACCCACCATACAAAGCATGTACCTGAGAACAGGTTACTCACTGTCCCAGGGTTTGATGCAGGCTCGGTTCCAGAGCCCGGCGTGAGGGGGGTGCTCATCTTGACTCCCGACCGCTTCAGAGATTCTTCACCAAATGTGAGAGCCGCGCTATGCAGGGCGCCGTTACACAGGTCCTGAGCGTTTTTATAGCGTCCCATGTGCTTTCTCGTGCTGCAGGACCTGTGGCGCATGTTGATGACGTCAGCGCGCTTAGCTCCGCCCCCCGGCGTATGACGTCATCCGCCTGCCGGCCGGAAGGGACACATCACAGTGCCGATCCGCCGTGTTCCTCCTTCCCTCTGCATCAAGCCCTCCGGGACCGCCGCAGAGGGAATCTTCGCAGGGGCACTACCTATGTGCCCGAGCCCAGGCCTAACCAAACGGAGGAGGGAGAGCTGCCCTGCAGATCCGACCTCGGCCCAGATGAAAAAAATAACTCCAGGTGAGCCCAAACGAGCTCCGTGCACCTCTCCTGCTTCCTATCCTGATGGGACAGGAAAAACACTGGTGATGTGAGGAGGGGGTGGGGGTTTTAACCTCTCTGTGTTTTTCCTGTCCAATCAGAAGGAAGTCAATCTCAGGACTTGGTGTCATGGAGACGACTGGGGAAAAAATATGTGAACCCTTTGGAATGATATGGATTTCTGCACAAATTGGTCATAAAATGTGATCTGATCTTCATCTAAGTCACAACAATAGACAACCACAGTCTGCTTAAACTAATAACACACAGAGAATTAAATGTTACCATGTTTTTATTGAACACACCATGTAAACATTCACAGTGCAGGTGGAAAAAAGTATGTGAACCCCTAGACTAATGACATCTCCAAGAGCTAATTGGAGTGAGGTGTCAGCCAACTGGAGTCCAATCAATGAGATGAGATTGGAGGTGTTGGTTACAGCTGCCCTGCCCTATAAAAACACACACCAGTTCTGGGTTTGCTTTTCACAAGAAGCATTGCCTGATGTGAATGATGCCTCGCACAAAAGAGCTCTCAGAAGACCTACGATTAAGAATTGTTGACTTGCATAAAGCTGGAAAGGGTTATAAAAGTATCTCCAAAAGCCTTGCTGTTCATCAGTCCACGGTAAGACAAATTGTCTATAAATGGAGAAAGTTCAGCACTGCTGCTACTCTCCCTAGGAGTGGCCGTCCTGTAAAGATGACTGCAAGAGCACAGAGCAGACTGCTCAATGAGGTGAAGAAGAATCCTAGAGTGTCAGCTAAAGACTTACAAAAGTCTCTGGCATATGCTAACATCCCTGTTAGCGAATCTACGATACGTAAAACACTAAACAAGAATAGATTTCATGGGAGGATACCACAGAGGAAGCCACTGCTGTCCAAAAAAAACATTGCTGCACGTTTACAGTTTGCACAAGAGCACCTGGATGTTCCACAGCAGTACTGGCAAAATATTCTGTGGACAGATGAAACCAAAGTTGAGTTGTTTGGAAGAAACACACAACACTACTAATGTGAGGAGAAAAAGAGGCACAGCACACCAACATCAAAACCTCATCCAACTGTGAAGTATGGTGGTGGGGGCATCATGGTTTGGGGCTGCTTTGCTGCGTCAGGGCCTGGACGGATTGCCATCATCAAAGAAAAAATGAATTCCCAAGTTTATCAAGACATTTTGCAGGATAACTTAAGGCCATCTGTCCACCAGCTGAAGCTCAACAGAAGATGGGTGTTGCAACAGGACAACGACCCAAAGCATAGAAGTAAATCAACAACAGAATAGCTTAAACAGAAGAAAATACGTCTTCTGGAGTGGCCCAGTCAGAGTCCTGACCTGAACCCGATTGAGATGCTGTGGCATGACCTCAAGAAAGCGATTTACACCAGACATCCCAAGAATATTGCTGAACTCAAACAGTTCTGTAAAGAGGAATGGTCAAGAATTACTCCTGACCGTTGTGCACATCTGGTCTGCAACTACAGGAAATGTTTGGTTGAAGTTATTGCTGCCAAAGGAGGTTCAACCAGTTATTAAATCCAAGGGTTCACATACTTTTTCCACCTGCACTGTGAATGTTTACATGGTGTGTTCAATAAAAACATGGTAACATTTAATTCTTTGTGTGTTATTAGTTTAAGCAGACTGTGATTGTCTATTGTTGTCACTAAGGCCTCCTGCACACGACCGTTTTTTATTAAGGTCCGCAAAAACGGGGTCCGTAGGTCCGTGATCCGTGACAGTTTTTTTGTCCGTGGGTCTTCCTTGATTTTTTGAGGATCCACGGACATGAAAAAAATGTCGTTTTGGTGTCCGCCTGGCCGTGCGGAGCCAAACGGATCCGTCCTGAATTACAATGCAAGTCAAGGGGGACGGATCCGTTTGACGTTGACACAATATGGTGCAATTGCAAACGGATCCGTCCCCCATTGACTTTCAATGTAAAGTCAGGAGTCCCTTTTATACCATCGGATCAGAGTTTTCTCCAATCCGATGGTATATTTTAACTTGAAGCGTCCCCATCACCACTATGTTAGAATATACCATCGGATTTGAGTTAGATCGTGAAACTCAGATCCGACAGTATATTCTAACACAGAGGTGTTCCCATGGTGATGGGGACGCTTCAGGTTAGAATATACTAAAAGAACTGTGTACATGACTGCCCCCTGCTGCCTGGCAGGTGCTACCAGGCAGCAGGGGGCAGACCCCCCCTCCCCCCCTGTATTTAACTCATTGAAAGTCAATGGGTCCGCGAAAAAAAACGGAAAACGGCACAACGGCCACACACAACGGTCGTGTGCAGGAGGCCTTAGATGAAGATCAGATCCCATTTTATGACCAATTTGTACAGAAATCCATATCATTCCAAAGGGTTCACATACTTTTTCTTGCAACTGTATGTATTAGAATAGGTTCCTGTCTAGATTGAGGTCATCTTGCCGTTGTGGGTGGGCACAAATATTTTTTTTATTTAAATATATTTGCCAAGAACCTCATGTTTATCACATAAAATGTGGTGTTAGTATATACAGATTTTGCATTTAGTGCCTCGAGACTGCTGTTAAGTTCTGTTTTTTTCTCAAAATATCATTATACAATTACTATTAAAATTCATAGTGGTTACAAGTCACTGGAGCCGGTCCACCTGGCTGGCTGAGCGGTGGATGTTGTAGGAGTCGCCATATTGGTTATGTGACAGCAGACCTGACTTGCCCCAGGTGGTAAAATATTCCTAAAAAATATATTTCTCCATGTTTTGCACTGATGATGTAAAATTTACTGATTAGCTTTGGGTGGTGAGTGAGACATTAGGCCTTATTAGACAGGAACATCAGTTGAATGTTGGCAGCTAGCTATGGAGCAAGGTTACACTTACGTAAAGCCACACACTGTACAAAAAGTATAATAATCTGTAAGCGCAGACACAAGGAATGAGACTGTTTCTGGAGTGATCGGCAAATTACTACGATTTGTGTTTGTTCAGCTCCAGCTAGACCAATTTTAAAAACAAGCTGATATGTTTGTAGCCATGAAAGTATTGAGGAAATTCTCTGGTAAAACAAAAATATCTGAACTTCTAGGGCAGTAGACTTGTACAGTACTGATGTTTTTGATCAAAGTCGCAGGATGGTGCTGGTTTGTCTACTCGTTTCTTATACAAATAGACATTCGAAACACAGAGATATCAAAATGGATGGTCAGTAACAGACAATATATTAGAAAGTTAGAGTGCATCTACAATACTAATCAAGGCTCAACAACTTAAAGGCCCTTGTTCCCTCCCAGACACCCAAGATGGAAAGTAGACAAGAAGGTACTGCACTTATGAACCAAGGCCCAAAATTTGCTAACTGCTAAGGGATTCCATAACTCCCATAGATAGTATGGAGCAACAATCACCATGAACGACTACCACTCCATACACCTCCTCCTCGCTGAGGCTGTGTGGGTAGTGGGGGTGAGGGCTTGGGTTCACCAATCAAGCAACCGGTGGGGTACATGTAAAAGTGCAGTAAATGCATTTATCTCTGTTTTTTCTCAAAACAGGAGCTAGGAATAAAAGTCGTGACAGTCAAAAACTCTTCGGCAAGGAGGCAGCATTTGCAAAATATGCGGATGCAAGAAAAAAACCGCAAGAGAGAACAGGTAAGATTTCCTGACATGAGTTTTGACATCATCTCCACTTCCTTGGTTATTTATGGGACCTGGTGCTTGTTCGCCCTCTAGTTCCGTCATATAAGTTCAGATACAACTTCTCCTTTTCGCTCTTAACCACCTCAGCCCCCAGTGCTTAAACACCCTGAAAGACCAGGCCACTTTTTACACTTCTGACCTACACTACTTTCACCGTTTATTGCTCGGTCATGCAACTTACCACCCAAATGAATTTTACCTCCTTTTCTTCTCACTAATAGAGCTTTCATTTGGTGGTATTTCATTGCTGCTGACATTTTTACTTTTTTTGTTATTAATCGAAATTTAACGATTTTTTTGCAAAAAAATGACATTTTTCACTTTCAGTTGTAAAATTTTGCAAAAAAAAACGAGATCCATATAGAAATTTTGCTCTAAATTTATAGTTCTACATGTCTTTGATAAAAAAAAAATGTTTGGGTAAAAAAAAAAAATGGTTTGGGTAAAAGTTATAGCGTTTACAAACTATGGTACAAAAATGTGAATTTCCGCTTTTTGAAGCAGCTCTGACTTTCTGAGCACCTGTCATGTTTCCTGAGGTTCTACAATGGCCAGACAGTAGAAAAACCCCACAAATGACCCCATTTCGGAAAGTACACACCCTAAGGTATTCGCTGATGGGCATAGTGAGTTCATAGAACTTTTTATTTTTTGTCACAAGTTAGCGGAAAATGATGTTTTTTTTTTTTTTTTTTCTTACAAAGTCTCATATTCCACTAACTTGTGACAAAAAATAAAAACTTCTATGAACTCACTATGCCCATCACGAAATACCTTGGGGTCTCTTCTTTCCAAAATGGGGTCACTTGTGGGGTAGTTATACTGCCCTGGCATTCTAGGGGCCCTAATGTGTGGTAAGGAGTTTGAAATCAAATTCTGTAAAAAATGACCTGTGAAATCCGAAAGGTGCTCTTTGGAATATGGGCCCCTTTGCCCACCTAGGCTGCAAAAAAGTGTCACACATCTGGTATCTCTGTATTCAGGAGAAGTTGAGGAATGTGTTTTGGGGTGTCTTTTTACATATACCCATGCTGGGTGAGATAAATATCTTGGTCAAATGCCAACTTTGTATAAAAAAATGGGAAAAGTTGTCTTTTGCCAAGATATTTCTCTCACCCAGCATGGGTATATGTAAAAAGACACCCCAAAACACATTCCCCACCTTCTCCTGAGTACGGAGATACCAGATGTGTGACACTTTTTTGCAGCCTAGGTGGGCAAAGGGGCCCATATTCCAAAGAGTACCTTTCGGATTTCACAGGTCATTTTTTACAGAATTGGATTTCAAACTCCTTACCACACATTTGGGCCCCTAGAATGCCAGGGCAGTATAACTACCCCACAAGTGACCCCATTTTGGAAAGAAGAGACCCCAAGGTATTCGCTGATGGGCATAGTGAGTTCATGGAAGTTTTTATTTTTTGTCACAAGTTAGTGGAATATGAGACTTTGTATGAAAAAAAAAAAAAAAAAATCAGCATTTTCCACTAACTTGTGACAAAAAATAAAAAATTCTAGGAACTCGCCATGCCCCTCACGGAATACCTTGGGGTGTCTTCTTTCCAAAATGGGGTCACTTGTGGGGTAGTTATACTGCCCTGGCATTTTCCAGGGGCCCTAATGTGTGGTAAGTAGGTAAATGACCTGTGAAATCCTAAAGGTGCTCTTTGGAATATGGGCCCCTTTGCCCACCTAGGCTGCAAAAAAGTGTCACACATGTGGTATCGCCGTATTCAGGAGAAGTTGGGGAATGTGTTTTGGGGTGTCATTTTACATATACCCTTGCTGGGTGAGAGAAATATCTTGGCAAAAGACAACTTTTCCCATTTTTTTATACAAAGTTGGCATTTGACCAAGATATTTCTCTCACCCAGCATGGGTATATGTAAAATGACACCCCAAAACACATTCCCCAACTTCTCCTGAGTACGGCGATACCAGATGTGTGACACTTTTTTGCAGCCTAGATGCGCAAAGGTGCCCAAATTCCTTTTAGGAGGGCATTTTTAGACATTTGGATACCAGACTTCTTCTCACGCTTTGGGGCCCCTAGAATGCCAGGGCAGTATAAATACCCCACATGTGACCCCATTTTGGAAAGAAGACACCCCAAGGTATTCAATGAGGGGCATGGCGAGTTCATAGAAATTTTTTTTTTTTGGCACAAGTTAGCGGAAATTGATATTTTTAATTTTTTTCTCACAAAGTCTCCCGTTCCGCTAACTTGGGACAAAAATTTCAATCTTTCATGGACTCATTATGCCCCTCACGGAATACCTGGGGGTGTCTTCTTTCCGAAATGGGGTCACATGTGGGGTATTTATACTGCCCTGGCATTCTAGGGGCCCTAAAGCGTGAGAAGAAGTCTGGAATATAAATGTCTAAAAAATTTTACGCATTTGGATTCCGTGAGGGGTATGGTGAGTTCATGTGCGATTTAATTTTTTGACACAAGTTAGTGGAATATGAGACTTTGTAAGAAAAAAAAAAAAAAATTCCGCTAACTTGGGCCAAAAAAATGTCTAAATGGAGCCTTACAGAGGGGTGATCAATGACAGGGGGGTGATCAATGACAGGGGGGGGTGATCAATGACAGGGGGGGTGATCAATGACAGGGGGGTGATCAATGACAGGGGGGGTGATCAATGACAGGGGGGTGATCAGAGAGTCTATATGGGGTGATAACCACAGTCATTGATCACGCCCGTGTAAGGCTTCATTCAGACGTCCGTATGCGTTTTGCGGATCCGATCCATCTATCAGTGCATCCGTAAAAATCATGCCGACATCTGAATGGAGCTTTACAGGGGGGTAATCAATGACAGGGGGGTGATCAGGGAGTCTATATGGGGTGATCACCACAGTCATTGATCATGCCCCTGTAAGGCTTCATTCAGACGTCCGGATGCGTTTTGCGGATCAGATCCATCTATCAGTGGATCCGTAAAAATCATGCGGACGTCTGAATGGAGCTTTACAGGGGGGTAATCAATGACAGGGGGGTGATCAGGGAGTCTATATGGGGTGATAACCACAGTCATTGATCACGCCCCTGTAAGGCTTCATTCAGACGTCCGTATGCGTTTTGCGGATCCGATCCATCTATCAGTGCATCCGTAAAAATCATGCGGACATCTGAATGGAGCTTTACAGGGGGGTAATCAATGACAGGGGGGTGATCACCACAGTCATTGATCATGCCCCTGTAAGGCTTCATTCAGACGTCCGGATGCGTTTTGCGGATCCGATCCATCTATCAGTGCATCCGTAAAAATCATGCGGACATCTGAATGGAGCTTTACAGGGGGGTGATCAGGGAGTCTATATGGGGTGATCACCACAGTCATTGATCATGCCCCTGTAAGGCTTCATTCAGACGTCCGTATGCGTTTTGCGGATCCGATCCATCTATCAGTGCATCCGTAAAAATCATGCGGACATCTGAATGGAGCTTTACAGGGGGGTAATCAATGACAGGGGGGTGATCACCACAGTCATTGATCATGCCCCTGTAAGGCTTCATTCAGAGGTCCGGATGCGTTTTGCGGATCCGATCCATCTATCAGTGCATCCGTAAAAATCATGCGGACATCTGAATGGAGCTTTACAGGGGGGTGATCAGGGAGTCTATATGGGGTGATCAGGGAGTCTATATGGGGTGATCACCACAGTCATTGATCACGCCCCTGTAAGGCTTCATTCAGACGTCCGGATGCGTTTTGCGGATCCGATCCATCTATCAGTGGATCCGTAAAAATCATGCGGACGTCTGAATGGAGCTTTACAGGGGGGTGATCAATGACAGGGGGGTAATCAATGACAGGGGGGTGATCAGGGAGTCTATATGGGGTGATCACCACAGTCATTGATCACGCCCCTGTAAGGCTTCATTCAGACGTCCGGATGCGTTTTGCGGATCCGATCCATCTATCAGTGGATCCGTAAAAATCATGCGGACGTCTGAATGGAGCTTTACAGGGGGGTGATCAATGACAGGGGGGTAATCAATGACAGGGGGGTGATCAGGGAGTCTATATGGGGTGATCAGGGGCTAATAAGGGGTTAATAAGTGACGGGGGGGGGGTGTAGTGTAGTGTAGTGGTGCTTGGTGCTACTTTACTGAGCTATCTGTGTCCTCTGGTGGTCGATCCAAACAAAGGGGACCACCAGAGGACCAGGTAGCAGGTATATTAGACGCCGTTATCAAAACAGCGTCTAATATACCTGTTAGGGGTTAAAAAAAAACACATCTCCAGCCTGTCAGCGAACGATCGCCGCTGGCAGGCTGGAGATCAACTCTCTTACCTTCCGTTCCTGTGAGCGCGCGTTCACAGGAAATCTCGCGTCTCGCGAGATGACGCATATATGCGTGACTCTGCGCAGGGCTGCCACCTCCGGAACGCGATCCTGCGTTAGGCGGTCCGGAGGTGGTTAATTTGGCCCTGTGTCTAACCATGTTCCTCACTCTGGTTGACTTCTGGCTAGGCCTGGCACACGTGTATGGTGTTTGGGGCATCTGTTGTAGGTTCTGTAACTCTTTTAGGCTGGGTTCAGACCTGAGCGTCTTTGATATGCGCGTTTAACGCGCGTTTTTGACGAGCGTTTTTTGCAATAGTAAACGCGCATTTGACGCGCGTTTGTGTGATTGACTGCAATGTCCTATGGCCACAAACGCGCGTCAAAACGCCCCAAAGAAGCTCAAGTACTTGTTTGAGCGTAGGGCGTTTTACAGCGCGTTTTTCAGCGCTGTAAAACGCTCAAGTGAGAACCAGGGCCATAGGGAAGCATTGGTTTTCATGTGTTGAGCGTTTTACAGCGCGTTTGAACGCGCTGTAAAACGCTCAAGTGTGAACCCAGCCTTAGAGATACAAAAAATTGACATCAGTTTTATAATCTACCACCCACTCCTGGGGAGAAAATCTTTATGCCAGAACTAAAAGAAGACTGTTGATGGCCCCACCGTGGCATTTGCATAGATAAAAGATTCAGACTGTATAACAAAAATATAAATTAGGCACTTTTCGGGAGCTGGTTCACACCACAAACTAAAAAAGTGGTGTTATAGGGTACGGCCACATGTTCAGGTTCCCCGATTCAGCTTTGGAAGCCAAACTCTAGAGTAGATCGTAAAAGGAGAGAAAGTATAAAGGAGAGATAAAACTTCTCTTTCTTGAATTCACTCCTGGTTTTGGCTACTAAAAGTGCATCAAGAAACCTGAACTTCTGGCAGTACCCTCAGTAAAGCTTTGCTCACCTCGGTCTGCAATCAGATGAAGGTATGAGCTGAACACAGCTGTTAAAATTTCATACACTTTGTAGAACAGTTTACATCAAGATTTATTATCATCTGTCACAGTGGGAAAGCTAAACTACAGGGTGGGCCATTTATATGGATACACCTTAATAAAATGGGAATGGTTGGTGATATTAACTTCCTGTTTGTGGCACATTATTATATGTGAGGGGGGAAACTTTTCAAGATGGGTGGTGACCATGGCGGCCATTTTGAAGTTGGCCATTTTGAATCCAACTTTTGTTTTTTCAATAGGAAGAGAGTCATGTGACACATCAAACTTATTGGGAATTTCACAAGAAAAACAATGGTGTGCTTGGTTTTAACGTAACTTTATTCTTTCATGAGTTATTTACAAGTTTCTGACCACTTATAAAATGTGTTCAATGTGCTGCCCATTGTGTTGGATTGTCAATGCAACCCTCTTCTCCCACTCTTCACACACTGATAGCAACACCGCAGGAGAAATGCTAGCACAGGCTTCCAGTATCCGTAGTTTCAGGTGCTGCACATCTCGTATCTTCACAGCATAGACGATTGCCTTCAGATGAAACGAGAGTTACGTTAAAACCAAGCACACCATTGTTTTTCTTGTGAAATTCCCAATAAGTTTGATGTGTCAAATGACCCTCTTCCTATTGAAAAAACAAAAGTTGGATTCAAAATGGCCGACTTCAAAATGGCCGCCATGGTCACCACCCATCTTGAAAAGTTTCACCCCTCTCATATACTAATGTGCCACAAACAGGAAGTTAATATCACCAACCATTCCCATTTTATTAAGGTGTATCCATATAAATGGCCCACCCTGTAGACCAGGGGTGGGCAATTATTTTTTCGATGGGGCCACATGAGAAACTGAAAATATTTTGGAGGGCCGGGCCAAAAGGCTAAACTCAATACTGCATAAAATCACCGCGTCCTGGCACAGGCGGGCGTGATGACATCATCATGCCTGCCTGCGCTGGGATTTCACTACCAAATAGACCTCAGGCCTGTAGCCTATGACAAGTCTTGTCGCCATCTGCAAATTTTAAGGCGCATTGGCGACCATTTTGGTCGCCATCTGGAGCGCTGTATTGCATCAGTGACATGAACACTCTCCACATATAATGTTATATTACATCAGTGACATCACCGCTGTCCACATATAGGCGATATATTACATCAGTGACATCACCGCTCTCCACATATATGTGATGAGCGGTGATGTCACTGATGTAATGTATTACTTACCGGTATATGTGGACAGCAGTGATGTCACTGATGTAATATATTACTTATGTGTGGAGAGTGGTGATGTCACTGATGTAATATATCACTTATAAGTAATATATTACATCTGTGACATCACCGCTCTCCACATATAAGAGGCATATTACATCAGTGACGTCATCCCTTGGCGCTGGGGTGCGCAGCCAGGGCCGGCCTTAGGTGTTCAGGCGCCCTGTGTGAGCTAACCTTGTGGTAGTGTTACCTGCAGTCCTATGTAAAACCACAGATAACACTAGTGCTAAATAATGTAGTAGTGTTACCTGCAGTCCTATGTAAAACCACAGATAACACTAGTGTAGATCATGTGGAAGTGTTACCTTCGTCCTTAGTGTGCCTCCCTGTGTCTATCGCACAGACTCCATGCTGGCGCTGCCTCCTCTTCCATCTTCTTCCCCGCACAGAACGTTCTGAAGCAGCTGCGTCAAGACATAGGAACACTGTGGGCAAGGTGATACACACAGGGAGAGACATACACACAGGGACGGGGACACACACAAAGGGACAGACACACTCACACACACACAAAGGGACGGACACATACAAAGGGACAGACACACACGGACGGACACACACAGGGACGGGGACACACACACAAAAGGACAAACACACACACACAGGGATGGACACACACACACACACACAAAGGGACAAACACACACACACACAAAGGGACAGACACACACACAGGGACGGACACACACACACAAAGGGACAGACACACACACACAGGGACGGACACACACACACTGGCACACTCAACATCAGCAGCAAGTCCAACCCTTAATGACCCCCACAATCCCTGGGGGGGGGGGGGGTGATGTAGTAGCAGGCAGGAAAGCACACACTGTCCCCCTGTCCTATATGAGCCCCCCACCCCCACCAAATACCTGTAAGTTCTGTTAGTTGCTTGGCTTTGGCTGTGGCTGCTGGCTGGGGCTCCGCCTCCTTCCTCTTTCTGCCTGTGCGGCAGCTGCATCACGCTCCAGCAGCCACTGGTCTGCTCTGTTAAAGAGACAGGCAGGCCAGGCAGCAGAGCGGAGCGCAGAGCGGCCGCGGGCCCCGCCCCCTCCTCACTCCGGACAGTGACTCCGTGCTGTTACAGGGCCGGCGGCGGCAACAAAAATGCCGGGGGCCGGATTAAAAGGTCCGCCGGGCCGTATACGGCCCGCGGGCCGTAGTTTGCCCAGGTCTGCTGTAGACCCACACAACCTTGAACCCCTAAACTCATTTTTGACCCCAGACCAGGCCTCAAAACCCATTCAGACGACAAGCCAAGATGGCTAAAAATACATTTAGACCCCAGAAATGTCCCTAAATAAAGACACCGCACCAGAACCCTAAAATTAATCAGATCCCAGACTATCCTAGAAATTCATTCAGATCCCAATTTAGATCACCACTCCCAGGAATTAACTCACACACTGGGGAACTTATCATGAGGGGAATATTTAAAGTCAGTTTTGCTTGAGTCTGCGTTGGAGTACTTTATACCACATTAATCAAATGTTTCAGGATAAATTTGTTTAATTATTAAACTTAACACTTTTATCTAGAAAAGCTTCACCAGTTTTCCTACTCCACCCTCTTACTGCAATGAGATTGCAATGTTTTTTTTGCAACTTTTTTTTTAAAAAAAAGTCTCATTGATAAATCTGGAGTGAAACTTATCAAGATAGCTAACCAGGCCCACTTTCCCACCCATATTTTTAAACTGGAGTGAATGGTGTAAAAATGCAAGTGCAAAAAGTCGCAAAGGCCCCCATTTTGCAAATTTTTAAAGCCAGAATTCTGGAGTCAAGTCTTCATAAATCAAGGCGCTTGTGTGCTAGTCCCCGATGGTAGTTCAGGGCCTGATGGACCTGCCATTCTCTAGTGCATGTATGCCGACTGGTCTACAAGGTTTGGAGAGCTAACCTTTCCTGCTCGGATTTAGACTGTGGTCCACTACTTGAGGACCACCTGTGCTAGAAAGGGTCTTTGGTCACCTATCGAATTCTCATGACTTGAATGTTTTCTTAAAGGCCCTTTACAATGCAGAGAATCTGCCAGATAATCGCTAACGAGCGTTCACAGGAACGCTCATTAGCGATTATCTGGTGGTGTAAAGTTGCCGCTGATTACTCTCGTTCGTCGGCTTATATTCTTATTTGCCGGCAGAAGATTGTGCCATCTAAATACAACTCTGCAGCTGGTGAACAATGATTCTGTATGAGGACAAGTGATGGCAATAACGATTGCTCCTCCCCATACTGTGAAAGTCTCCTCCGCTGACGAGCAGGTGATTATCATGAAGGAACACTTCCTTCAATCGCTTGCAAAATTGGCCAATGTAGAGGGGCCTTTACTTGGCAAGATCTGTAGAGGTCGTGTCCCTGTGTTGGTTCTCTTCACCATCAAGACCAATCTGCAATGGTTCCCCTCTTGCTAGGGGCCCTATTGCAACCCATTGGATGCCTCTATGGTACATCTGCCCTTGTATTATGGTCTAACTCTATGGGGCATATTTATTAAGACTGGCGTTTTAGACACCGGTCTAAATATGCCCTACAGCTAGCGGAGGATTACCGGTTATGTAGAGGCGCCAGCCATCCTTGTGTCATACTCTAACCTTTCAGGTCCTGCATTAGTGACTCCTACCACTCAACTGGATGGAGAAAGGAGAACGTCTCATGAAACATAAGTGTTGGGTAGACATTATAGATGAGCAAAGCCGAATTTCCTCATGCTTCGTAGTAGCAAATCAATTTAACCTGAAATAGTGTAAAAAACTAAAAAAATCATACTTGCCTCCTCTATTTGCTCGCGATGGGTCGACCGCCGCCATTTTGATTAAAGAGCTCAGCTGAAATCCTGTGCGTGGCGACTAGAGATGATGGTGGTAAAAGCAGAATTGCGCTATGGATTCCGTTACCACGGAGCATAACACAAATTCTATGATGGAATGCATAACGGAATGCCTCTAGAAGTCTATGGCCTGCATAACGGAAACCGGACGGATCCGTTTTGCAACCTATAAACTTCTATTATGACGGAATGACCTCATCTTGGGCCGCACGAGATTTCGCGCCAGTCCTTCAAGCAAGATGGTGGCGGCCGGGGCATTGCACGCAAATTGGGGCGATAAGTATGATTTCATTTTTTTTAAAATTAATTTTACACTGTTTTTACTCTCAGATGCCGCAATTACGTATGAACGCAGCATCTGAGGGGTACAATGATGGGGAAGGCGGCGGCGCTATCGCAGCCTCCTGTCATTGCACCCACTACCAACAAAAAAAATGCGCTTCATGACGAAGTAAATCGTCACAAAGCTAATTTTTTGGGTAAAATCCAGCGAGGCAGCTGAATCGAATTTTCCAAAATTTTGCTCATCTCTTTAGCAGACATCTCTCCTTGCACGGGCAGCTTCATATATCGCTTTAACTACTCAAACCCAAAGCTCACAGAAATCGGACCCATATTAGATGGGACCACGTCTCCAGCAATCACTCTCTACTACATCGGATTTCCTCTCTTAATCATAACCATTGTTCTCCATTGCCTGCACAGATAAATAATTTGCAGTCGCAGGCCGAATTGAAAAGGAATATCCACAGGGAAGCCAAGATCAATAAACACAAAACGAAGGAAATGAAGGCTAAGAAAGTGAGAGAAAATGTGATGAAGTGTCACGAAGATGAAGGTTTCCTTCCCGTGGAACATTATGAAACTTTTAATATGGATCACGGTGAGATTTACAACTTCTACCCTGCAAAGTAACGGTGCATGCATGGCTGAAAGGGATGGGGCGTGAACACTTTACATTTAGGAGACCTTTCCCTCAATTTTATCTTCTTATTGCAGGCAACCCATGGCCCTGGCATATTCAAGAACCCAGTCCAAGTCTAGAGTGTCATCGGGGGAAGGGCAAGTTACAGATGTGGTTCCAGCCTCATTGTGATGAGTCGAATTATGACAGCTCAAGCACAGATTCACTAGATAGTTGGATAAGAGAAGATGCCAAGAGTCGCCGGAGACCAGCCGCCTTATTCCGGACACGGACTGAAAAGATTCCCACATTGGATGAGTTTTTTGACCGTGAATTTTAAAATCCACCCTTCAGTTTAATACCCTGGTGTGAATATACTGTGTCATACCTAGGACGGGGCAGCAGGGGGCGATGCATGACACAGGCATTCAAAATGCACCATAGAAAGTTTTCCCTAGAGTGTTGCTTTAAGGGCTTATGTGTTCTGTATATTTTTGGATTCTCTTCTTACTTCTGCAAGGATCTAAATCTGCCCTTGATCTGAACAATTCAAAGGGAATGCGAATCCTAAATCTGTTAGTTTCATAGGCAAATGCATTTGAATCTCTTCTACATTTTTTCTATCGAGGGGTTATCGTATGATTAATGTACAAAATGAAAATCAGACATCATATAGGACATGACAGTCTCTTTTTAACAAAGCTAGAACCAGCCCCGTACCTCACATGGATCCAGGTGTGTCTTTTCTCAGAGGGCGTGTTCTTTCCTCTGCAGCTCTCTCCACATTACAGCTCTCTCCACATTACAGCTCTCTCCACATTGCAGCTCTCTCCACATTGCAGCTCTCTCCACATTGCAGCTCTCTCCACATTGCAGCTCTCTCCACATTGCAGCTCTCTCCACATTGCAGCTCTCTCCACATTACAGCTCTCTCCATATTACAGCTTCCAACATAAGTTGCGGCTGGTGGCAGTTAAAAGATGAAACTGAGCATGTACACCTACCTCAACCAGGTAGTTCGAGAGATGAGGAAAACAATGAACAGCAGGTGGCGCTATACAGATACATTTTATTAAATAGCTCAGTGGCTATATTACATTTTTAAATTACAGAACTATTCAGATTAAAAACGCTGAATATTTTTTGTGGTACAGCCCCTTTAAGATTAGGGACACACTTGAAAATCCAGCAGAAGAATACACTGCTGCATTTCTGCACTAAATACTACTTATGGACTGTATATAGTTAAAAGTACTGTGCCTCACCCAGGGTACTGTACTGTAAAAATGTGTGCTTTGATCAAGGGCGTAGCTAAATGGTCATGGGCCCTCTTGCTTGGGTCCCCCTTCCATTAGTGCTTTGTGGCAAGGGGCAGGGGAACACCTAGCCTTTCTGCTGCCTGATGCCCCCCCCATGCCAAATTCTCAACCTAACCCCTTCCCTACAGCCCAACTGTTAGAGACATACTTGGAAAACTTTACATACAGCGCTACAAAACAAAGGGTAAGGGTACTTTCACACATCCTAAAGCATTCTGAATGGAGAGCAATCCGGTCAGGATGCATCAGTTCAGTCCCTCTTCAGCCCCAAGTGTTCCGGCATAATGGATCCGATTTTGCGCTCTGTGCATGCGCAGACCTTTAAAAATGTAAAAAAAATAATAATACCGGATCGATTTTTCCTGGTGACAACTGGAAAGACGGATCTGGTATTGTAATGCATTTGCGAGACGGATCCGCTGTGCTCCCCAATACTATACTGCAGCAACAGTCCCCCAGAAAATAATAGTATCACACAGATAGTGCCCCCTTCCATAATAAATGGCAGAAAGCACCCTAAAAAATAACTGCGCCCAGCAAATAGTGTCCCTGACAATATTGCTGTAAACATGTCACCCCAAAATAATTGTGCCAGCACCCCCCCCCCAGTAATAGTGCTCCCCAAAGTCCCACCAATAGAAATAATTATCTGTCAGAGTGCATAGTTTTATTAGTGCCCCAAATAGTGATAATGCCCCTATTGTGCCCAGACTTGTAATCATGTCCTCCATAGCCCCCAGTACTAATACTTCTCCTTATGTGTGCCAATACAAAAAAATACCCCTATAATGTGCACCAGTACAAACACTACCCTTTTATAACATGCATCAGTGCAAATATCCCCTTACAATGTGCACCAGTACAAAATATACCCACTTACCTTTCAGATGAGAACCCCATATCAGACCTCAGATCAGTCCCCATATCACACTTCAGATCAGACCTCCCCTACCCCAAGTATTAAACTTCAGATCAGACCCCAATTAGACCTCAGATCAGGCCATAAAATAAGTAAACTTACCTCTCCGAGTCCGGCCGTCTCCCCCTGCATTCTCAGCATCCAGTCTTCTCTGGGCCCAAGCTGCACTGTCACCTGACTGCCTGCAGCGCACTATGTCCTGGCGCTGTACCCAGTCAGTACAGTGCAGCACAGCCTGGAGGAGGGGCGAGTACAGCGCTCGCAGCGCTGCAGACTAGAGAGCGCTTCCATAATGGATGCGCTCACCATTATTCACTTTATTAGACCCACTGCGTCTTATAAAGCGGAAAATACAGCGCCACTGGCAAGAGGGGCCCTGTGGGCTCCTCTGGCTTAGAGGCCTGGTTGCAAATGAGGTCTATAGCTATGCCACTGGCTGTGATGCAATGCTGATAAGTGATCCGCCCTCTAGTGGAGTGTGTAAATAGCTGTACAGTAAAGTTGTGTTTTGTGCTGCAAGAAATTGACTCGCCTCCATCTGTGTTATTTCTGTGCTATTCTAAAATATCAGGGTGCGCTCCCCTCCCTATCCATCCTTTAGGCCGTCTAGAAGGTCCCCAAGGACTTATTCAGAGGGATTGTCAAAGCGTTCTACACACAGACAGCACCCATGGGTGATTATTTTCAAGGACCATTGGTAGGTTTCAATAAAATTACAGCATGTTCTACTTTATCCGTTTTTTTCCGCGCTGAACTGGCCCTATAAAAAAGAATCGGTCTTCCTGAAAAATGGATGTCATATGGCTGACATCCAGGGCCATCTTTAACACGGGGCAAAAGGGGCAGCTGCCCCGGGCCCAGTTGCTCCTGTGGGGACCAAGGCAGCTGCTTCTTGAGCCCCGCTGGCCACTGGTGACGTGGGGGGCGGTGGCGGCAGGGCATAGTGAGATGAGCGCTTCCATTGTGGAAGCGCTCATATCCATAGTGATCTGTATCGCTGTCCTCAGGACAGCGATACAGATGGAAGTGCTGCGGCAGGGCAGGGGAGGGAGAGGCGTCTCCCTTCCCTGTTCCTCTGATAGGCTGCCGGCCTAGTGCCTGCAGCCTATCAGAGGCCGATGCAGGCGGCGCGATCACGACATCGTGCCGCCTGAGTCGTACAGCGCGGGACACAGGTCAGAAGAGGCCTGCATCACATCGCTACCAGCATGATGGAGGTAAGTATGTGAGTTTATTTTTTTTATATGGTACTACTACTGGCACATGATTGGGGGGTCTCTATGGGGGCACCTGTTACTGGCACATGATTGGGGGCATCTATGGGGGCACCTGTTACTGGCACATGATTGGGGGGCATCTATGGAGGCACCTGTTACTGGCACATGATTGGGGGACATTTGTTACTGGCACATGATTGGGGGCATCTATGGGGGCACTTGTTATTGGCACATGATTAGGGGCATCTATGGGGGTACTTGTTACTGGCACATGATTAGGGGGCATCTATGGGGGTACTTGTTATTGGCACATGATTGGGGGCATCTATGGGGGCACTTGTTACCGGCACATGAGTGGGGTCATCTATGGGGGCACTTGTTACCGGCACATGAGTGGGGTCATCTATGGGGGCACTTGTTATTGGCCCATCATTGGGGGGCATCTATGGGGGCACTTGTTACTGGCCCATGATTGGGGGGCATCTATGGGGGCACTTGTTACTGGCCCATGATTGGGGGGCATCTATGGGGGCACATCTTACCGGCACATTATTGAGGGGCAGAGACGAGAAATGGCTGAAAAATGGTCGTCTGGTCTGAAGGTCTGAAAGGAAATGATGAGGAAAGAGGGAAGGAACATCTACATCAAAGAGACGTCACTGGATGTAAGAGGTATGGGGCGCTGTATTACCCTGTATGGAGGGGTGGATGAGGGGTTAGTAGTAGTGATGAGCGGCAGGGGTCATATTCGAATTCGCAATATTTCGCGAATATTTTGTAGAATATTCGGCGAATATTCGTTATATTCTACGATTTTTTTTAACTCAAAAAAATCGACAAGGTAATGATCACATAATATGCGAATTTTCGTAATGCTAATTTTTATCGCAAATTTTTCAATTGCCGAGCAAAAACATGATTCCTAAAAATAACGTGTGGAGGGGCACTCAAATATCAGGGGGCACCGGACAACAGGGAAAGTGTGGAATAAAAATATTTAATAACTCTGGGTATGGCACATATTACAATAAAAACACAATAAAACTCAATAAACACAAATAGCACCGCACATACAGTACAAATCAGAGGTGGTGGATAAGTGATGCGTGAGTCCCTAAGGATCAGAATGGATGTCGTTCCACCTATAATGGGGACACAATGCGTGGGAATCCCAAACGTGGATGGATCCAAAAAAATCACTTGAATCCGTGGCACCTGTGATATGACCTATGGACCAGCTAATGCAGCAGGTAGTCCATGCAATCTCACTGGCAGTAACGTACAGCTTTTAGTGCCAGCTCAGGCACTTGACTATATTTCTACCACCTAATGTTTATGTATTACGCTTGTACCCTACCATTTTGCCACTAGACGGCCGGTATTTAGTGACTTGGGCATATCTATCTGCCAGTGAGATTGCATGGACTACCTGCTGCATTAGCTGGTCCGTAGGTCATATCACAGGTGCCACGGATTCAAGTGACTTTTTTGGATAAATCCACGTTTGGGATCCCCACGCATTGTGTCCCCATTATAGGTGGAACGACATCCATTCTGATCCTTAGGGACTCACGCATCACTTATCCACCACCTCTGATTTGTACTGTATGTGCGGTGCTATTTGTGTTTATTGCGTTTTATTGTGTTTTTATTGTAATATGCGCCATACCCAGAGTTATTAAATATTTTTATTCCACACTTTCCCTGTTGTCCGGTGCCCCCTGATATTTGAGTGCCCCTCCACACATTATTTTTACATTTCTTTCTGACTTGGGTAGTCTTTGAGGTGTGCACCTATCCATAGTGGTTCCCCAGGTGAGCCGCCATTGTCCAGCTTTACTAAAAACATGATTCCTCCCTGCTTCTTGCTTGTGGGCCAATGAGTCATAGCACTATATTGAATATATTAGTTTTTTTTCGAATATTCGTAATATTCTAAAACAAGAATATATAGCAATGTAGCGAATATTCTAAAAAAAAACAAAAAACAAATAGAGCAATTTAGCTAATATAGTGCTATAATCTTTTTTTTTCAATAGTTGAAAAAATTACAACTATTAGACAAAGAAGATTATAGCACTATATTAGCTAAATTGCTCTATATTAGTTTTTTTCCGAATATTTTGCTATATTGCTATATATTCTTGTTTTAGAATATTACGAATATTCGAAAAAACAAATATATTCGATATAGTGCTATATATTTGTTTTTTAGAATATTCCTCATTTTTCCCATTTAAAGTCATTATTCCTCCCTGCTTCTTGCTTGTGGGCCAATGAGTCATTGGCCCACAAGCAAGAAGCAGGGAGGAATCATGTTTTTATTCGGCAATTGAAAAATTTGCTATGAAAATTCGCATTACGAAAATTCACATTACAAAAATTCGCAATAAAAAAACTTGAATATTCGAAATTACGAATATGGATCACTATATTCTAAATATTCGCAAATTTTCTAAGTACCTATATTCACAATAAAAATTCGTAATTCGAATATTCGTGATCAACACTAGTTAATAGTACAGTACTATCTACACATTGTAAAAAATTAAAAAATTAAAATAAATCTGCAAAATACTATATATTAGAATAATGATACAACCATTTTATTTTATACTTCTGTGCAATTTTTTTCCCCTCTATATTAAGGGACACTATAGTCACCAGAACCACAACAGCTAAACGTAGTAGTTCTGGTGTCTATAGCATGTCTCTGCAGGCTTCTTAATGTAAACACTGCCTTTTCAGAAACTGCCAAGGAACACCTCTAGTGGCCTCTCATCATTATTAAAGTTTACTACTCTACGAGGTGTGTGGACATTTTATTTTTTTGTGTGTGTGTGTGTGTTGTAGTAGAGGGCGTGATTGCATTCTAGGGTGTGGGAAGGAGGGATTCAGGGGGCCCAAGTAAATTCTTGCCTAGGGTCCAATCAATATTAAAGACGGCCCTGCTGACATCTATAGCTTGTTTTCTGTCTGGTTGCTTGGTCATTGTGAAAGGAGCTGCAACCATGAAGCAGAACCAAAGCCAAATAGACCAGCATTTAAAAGGACCTAGGTGGTATTGATCCTGCATCGGTTCTTCTCTGTGCCCACCAGTGATGCCTAAACCTATGAAAGTGAATAAACCAGTGGCATACCTACCATGGAGGCAGACCACCTGATTGCTATGGGGCCTGGAAAAGAGAATGCCCAAGCCATAACATTTTCCAGCAGCCGCCACTAGGGGGAGCTCAGTGCATAGATATTTTACAGCCTCCATTAAAGGGGTTGTCCACCATTTTTATATTGATGACCTATCTTTAGAATAAGTCATCAATATCCGATCGGCGTGTGTCCGACTGCAGGCACCCCCGCCGATCAGCTGTGTGAGGAGAAAGCACCACTCGTACAAGCAATGGAGTGCTAAGGAAGGGGGCGGTCCGACCCGGCTTTCAGCTCTCAGGGGGTGCCAGAGTCCAGAAGCAATGAGCGCTTCCATCAATAAAAATGGAAGCGCTCATTGCTGGAGTGCTGGGGGCTGATGTCCTGTCACTCACTGCTCAGCTCCCCGCGCTCCTTCTCTTCTTCAGGCCGGCAGCGCTCTCAATGGTGAAGCAGGAAGACTTCTCCAGCTTTCAGCCTGCAGTCAAAGATCGTGCTGCTGGCCTGTGTGGGCAGAGCCTGTAGCCTGGAAATCTGCATAAGCCCCGCCCACTCAGTGCTGCAGAGCGATCTGTGTCTGCAGGGGAGAGAGGACTGTGAGTTTCAGGAACGGGACAAGGTGAGTAGTTGCTGTTTTTTTTTTTGTTTTGTTTTTTAACACAGAGGGGGCACAATGGGTATTGCAAATGTGAAGGGGGCACAATGGGAATTTCTACTCTGAAAGGGGGCACAATTGGCATTGCTAATGTGAAGGGGGCATAATGGGCATTTATACTCTGGAGGGGGCACAGAGGGCATTGCTAATGTGCAGGGGCTACAATGGGCATTTCTACTATGGAGGGAGCACAGTGCACAGAAGCATTACTACTCTGAAGGGGGCACAGTGCACAGAGGGCATTACTACTATGAAGGGGGCACATAGGGCATTATTACTGTGAAGGGGGCACAATGGGCATTACTAGCACAGAGGGCATTACTACTATTAAGGGGGAACAATGGATATTTCTACTATGGAGGGGGCACAGAGGGCATTATTACTGTGAAGGGGCACAATGGGCATTAATACTATTAAGGGGGCACAATGGGCATTATTACTGTTAAGGGGGTACAATGGGCATTACTACTATTAAGGGGCATTATTACTGTGAAGGAGACACAATGGGCATTATTACTGTGAAGGGGGCACAATGGGCATTATTACTATTAAGGGGGTACAATGGACATTACTACTATTAAGGGGTATTATTACTGTGAAGGAGGCACAATGGGGATTACTACTATGAAGGGAGCACAATGGGGATTATTACTATGAAGTGGGCAAAATGGGGATTATTACTATGAAGGGACACAATAAGAATTATTACTGTGAAGGAGGCACAATGGGGTTATTACTGTTAAGGGGGCACAAAGAGGGCATTACAACTGTGAAAGGGGGACAGAGAGGGCATAACTACTGTGAGCGGAGCACAATGAGGGCATAACTACTGTGAAGGGGGAACAATGAAGAGAGAAGTACTTTAAGGGTGCACAATGTGGACATAACTACTGTTAGGGGGCACACATCTGTACAAAACTACTGTGAAGGTTGTACAATGAGGGCAATACTACTGTGAGGGAATACGATTTTTTTTTAAGTATTGGGGGGGCCAGAGAAAGGACCCACCCCAGGTGCCAAATAACCTAGGCATGCCACTGCGTATAAGCACTGCCTTCTCTTTTTACCTGGTGTAGGAAGGCGCAAGGGGCCGCCATTGATGGAAGGTATGTGTCACCGAGATTCCTGGCCTCGGTGAGGTAAGAGCCGGTAGTTTTAAGTGTCAGCGGCAGCTAGTGCTGACTTACACTGTTTGTTGTTAGTATGGCTATAAAGCTGAACAGGGCTGGCTCTTACTGGGTGTAGCCAAAGTGTTGGGTGGGTGGCTTCTCCCCACGCTCCGGGCCGGGTCTTTTCGGCCTATATAAAACCCAGCCAGCAGTCTCAGCTGGGTGTGGTTTATCCTCCATCTGACAGAGAAGCTGGGGAATCTCTGTGTGTTGGGACCTCTGAATTTGTGATGTGCTAAAGGGCTGAGAGCCGCATGCCGGGAAACAGGACTGCTGTGGACTGCGGGTGGAAAACTGCTAACCAAGTGAAGATTTTGTTCTACGGACATTGCATGGTGTGAACAAACTCCAAGACTGTGAACGGTCATTTTGTTTTTCCTTATGTGTGAATAAACACCGAACTGTTTAAGATAAAGACTTTGTGATTGCCTCTATACTGCGTCCACTAGCCTGTCTACCAGAGCAAAACCCCACACTGGTCAGCGCGACAATTGCAGCAGTGTAATTACAACTATGGCGTCCCCATTCACTTCTATGGGACGGCTCTGTAGTATTCACTTGAACAGTACGGAGCGAAGCCTTCTCTTCTAATAGCTGACAGGTGGGGGTGCCAGAAGTTGGACCCCCGTCGATCTGATATTGATGACCTATCCTGAGACGAGGTCATCAATATAAAAAAGCGGAAACCCCTTTAAAGGGGTTAAGTACCTGAGTAATAAACCAAATAAACTGGCAGTTTCATCACAGTCTGCCGATTCAAATGTTGTTGTCCCCCTGCAGATCATTGCCACTGTCACTGAGAATTTAAGCCGTCTGTATTATGCAGATGAACTGTTTGGTGCAACAAGGGCGTCACCATTGCACATCATCGAACAAACAGCTCCCTTCCCTAACACAGTTAGCCCCGTCGCCCAGCTCTAAGTGTGTCTTTGCGTCCTAGTCCATGTGCCAGTAGTGCAGCCCTGATCTATTGCATTATCATTACTATTGTAATCCCTACACAGCCACACATCTACTGCCTTGTTTGTTCCATGCTGTGCTTTTACTTTTTCTGCTATTATTGCTGCCATTATTAACCCTATACAGCATACATCTTCCACATCCACGCTGTACTGCTGCTGCTTCGAAAAAAAGGGAGAATTTTCCAGGCTGGTTCAGAACAAGGCACAGTTTCTTCTGACATTAACATTTGTGTGTGTATAAACACAGGCAGGCATCTACCCCTGTTACGGTATCATTTTCTGAAGCTTGTCTAGAGCAAGCCACTTTTTTCCCCCTCTAATACTGTGTCTGTTTAAATACCATCTGCCTCAATAAGGAACAATTTTTTGAATTTTTTAAAAAGCATAACACATGTGATGGCAGAGTGTGTTTTACATTTACCCACAGTTATATATGTCAGTGTCACTCTGACATTATTTATTTTTGCTGTCATTGTGTTAAATAGCTTAAAAATAAAAAAAAGGAGAGAAAAATAAGAGAAAAAAAAAAGAATCCTAGGATACCTCAGTGTCATATATAATAATTTTCAGTTCAATTGGAAGAATCAATTCGAACCTGAAACTAATTTTAAAAAATCCGCTCATCTCTAATTTACAATAGATTGATAGAAAGAGATTTTTAAAGAGACATAGGAGTCAAAGTCAGTGTGTTAATTAGGTAGGCACAGGCAACAGCTGCAGATATACAATTCATTTTCTTACATTCATTTGTGAATCGCCGACCATCACATCATTACCAAATCTCTTCCATAATATGAATCCTAGTGCGGGTAACATGTCACTGCCTTTTTAAAGGCAACAGCTCTCATTGTTTTGCATGTATCTAATAGTGGCATAAAAAATTGGCATATTGTTCTGCATCAAGCATTTATACAGCAGTGTTATACTTTAGTCTGTGTCTAAGTGCCAGTGAATAGATTTTCCGTCTAGCCAGTGGGGACTGGCTATTTATCATCGACCCAATAATGCCACTGCCACTGTCTGCCTGTCCATCATGTTCAATACCGTACTGCCGCTACTACTACCCCTACACAGCTGCACATCCCCTGCCTTGTCCCTCATGTTCCATATTGTACTGCTGCTGCTCGGAACTCAGTTTTAGGGTAAACCACATGGCCCTTAATAAAGATCAAGGAAGAAGCAGTTCTATCATCAGCAAGCAGCATGGACCTGTGCCTCCTCGCTGCATTGGTGCCGCAGCAGCCACTACGTCTGTCTGCACATGTGCAGGTTTTGGCCAGGTTTCACAATACAGTTGACTCTAAAACCATGAGCGTACAATAAAAAAACAAAAACAAACTAAGGCCTCTTTCACACGGGCGAGAATTCCACGCGGGTGCAGTGAGTGAGGTGAACGCATTGCACCCGCACTGAATCCGGACCCATTCGCTTCAATGGGGCTGTGCAGATGAGCGGTGATTTTCACGCATCACTTGTGCGTTGCGTGAAAATCGCAGCATGTTCTATATTCAGCGCTTTTCACGCAACGCAGGCCCCATAGAAATGAATGGGTCTGCGTGAAAATCACAAGCATCCGCAAGCAAGTGCGGATGCGGTGTGCAATTTTCACGCATGGTTGCTAGGGATGAGCAACCCCATTAAAGTCTAATAACTGTATTATTTTCCCTTATAACATGGTTATAAGGCATTGCGGGAAACCCGCGCGAGTAGGCATGTCTTCTTTCTTAATCTTTCAGGACCTGCAAAAGGACCTTTGATGACGTCAGCGCAGGTCCTGCTGAATGAAGATAGAAGGATCTTATATCTTCATTCAGCAGGACCTGCGCTGACGTCACCGCACTCACCACGTGGTGAGCACGATTCCGTCATCAAAGGCCCTTTTGCAGGTTCTGAAAGAAGAAGAAAGAAGACATGCCAGCTGCGTGAACAAGAGGATGAGGTGAGTTAATTTTTATTTATTTTTTTAACCCCTTAAGCCACATTTTAGTAAGCATTCTGTATTAAGAATGCTATCATTTTCCCTTATAACCATGTTATAAGGGAAAATAATAAAATGAATATTACACCTAACCCAAACCCGAACTTCAGTGAAGAAGTCCGGGTTCGGGTCTGGGTACCACATTAAATTTTTTCTCACGCGTGTACAAAACGCATTGCACTCGCGCGGAAAAAACTGAACATTGGAACGCAATCGCAGTCAAAACTGACTGAAATTGCATGCCTACTCGCGCGGGTTTCCAGCAATGCCCTATAAGGCGCACCTAGGTTTTAGAGGGGGACACTAAAAAAAATATATTTTTCATTAGAACTCTAATCAGACCCCCAATGTTAATCAGACCCCAACAAGACCTCAGATCAGACCCCCAATCAGACCTCAGATAAGAGCCTCATGCCTCTGATCAGTCCCCAGCAGTCTCATATTAGCCCCCATTGCCTCATATAAGCCCCCAGCAGCCCCATATTGCCTCAGCATCTCCATATTGCCCCAGATCAGCTGCCAGCATCTTCATATTGCCCCCAGCATCTCTATATTGCCCTCATATCAGACTCCAGCATGTCCATATTGCCCCCAGCATCTACATATTTCCCCCATATCAGCCTCCAGCATGTCCATATTGCCCCCATCATCTCCATATTGCCCCCAGTGCCTTATGTTTTAAAAAATAAAATAAACACTTACCTTTCCTGCTCCAGACGCCGCCGCTCCTCACGGCTCCTCACGGCCCACGCTCGGTCTTCCTCCTCCTCCGTCTGCTGTGCTGTGAACTGGCGCGCACAGCATGAGGTCACAGCGCACCCTCACACTGTGCGCAGCCTTCACAGCCGAGGACCAGGAAACGGTGAGTACAGAGCCTTCACCACTTCCCGGTCCTCCGGTACTAATGAAGCGCTGCGCTTCATTAGTATTTGCCCCATAAGACGCAGGGGCAATTGCTGTAAAACAAAAAAATATATATATTTTTTTTAAATATGTAAAAAAAAAACATGGGAGAGATTTATCAAAACTGGTGTAAAGGAAGAACTGGATTAGTTGCCCATGGCAACCAATCAGATTCCACCTTTCATTTTTCAGAGCTCCTTTGGAAAATGAAAGGTGGAATCTGATTGGTTGCTATGGACAACTAATTCAGTTCTTACTTTACACCAGTTTTGATAAATTTCCCCCAATGGGTACAGGTCCTATCCGTGGAGAGAAGAGACAGCACACGTCCATGGTTCACTGTGAGAAAGAGGCTTAAAGGAGTATTCCGGTTATAACAAGTTATCCCTACTATCAGATCGGTGGAGGTCTTACTACTTCACGAGAACAGGGGCCCCATAAACTGTGGAGCACCCTGAATTAGACGGAGCAGCTGGTCAGGCATACGCATGTGGCTGCTCCATTCATTTCTATGGGCGCGCCAGAGATAGCGGAGTGCTGTACTCATCTCCGGTGCTCCCATAGAAATTAATGGAGCTGCAGAGCGTTTTTCCGAGCAGCCGCTCTGTCTATTTCAGGGGTTATGGGGCCCCTGTTCTTGTTATCAGTGGGGGTCCCAGTGGTAGGATCCCCACTGATCTGATAGTCATCCCCTATCCTGTGGATAGGGGATAACTTGTTATAACTGGAATACCCCTTTAAGGCTTCATGCCTGTATTTCCGTTCGCAAACAACAGATCCACAAATTACGGATACCGTCCACGTGCAGTCCACCCTTTTCTCACGCCCATCGACAGAAAGGACTAGTCTCGTCTGAAATACGGAGTAGAATAGGACACACACGTCGGCCTCATAGAAAAGAATGGGTCAGTGGATGAAAAGTACATTTGTGTGCACGAGTTCCTTAGGGCACGCTCAGAAGCGGCAGTCACGCTGTGGCTTTCGCCGAGTGGTTTACTGCACGCGGTCACACGAACGCTCCAGACAATGAGGCAATAGAAGCATATACACTGTGTAATCCTATCTGCCCATAGAAACAATACAAGACCATGGAACACATTGTAACAAAATTCAGCACTTGTAGAGATAAGATATCGGCAAAGAAAAGAAGACATGGCGGCAGCAGAGACAAAAGTCTGGAGAACAGAGGCTGGTGCACAGATTACTCTTCTCACATGGAGCGGCAGGAAATCACAGGAAATCTGTATAATGAACCCAAAAGATCCACTTACATTGTACAGAACAGCTCCTCCAGACTGCTGTCCAAAAACATGGTGCACATGTAGCGGTCTGGTGAGGGAGAGATTCAAATACAGTAGAGCAGACGAGGAGGCTGAAACAAATGCCGGTTTTATTGCACAACAAGATATAACGGCCGGCAAATGAGATGAACAGTAATGTGCCGATATGCCAGGGGCGCAATCGACAAATGACAAAAACAGTTTTAACAAGTTTACACAGAATTACAGGCAGGTTACTTGAAACAGGATATAATAAATGCGTCCCTACCAGCAAACACATAAAAGTCCAGGCCACACTCCGCTAGTGCAATCCTGTCTTAACCCCGCTAACTGAGGCGCGTTGCTGCAACGCTCTGACTAAAGTGCCTGCTTTATGCCCTACCGCAGATAGGCACCGGTGCCAAACTCACAGTTCTGAAGGTATCTGTGGTGTAGTCTTTTCCCACGAGGTGGATGCTTGTCTTGTGCGGTAGGTGAAGGAAGACGTCCTCTGGCTCCAGATGCAGACGCTTGACGGTCCCAACGCATGGTCTTTACCTCGCTCTCTCAGGGATGCAGCTGCAAAACTTCACTTTAGAGTTCCCTGTAAGGCCTCATGCACACGACAGTATTTTTTCACGGTCCGCAAAACGGGGTTCCGTTGTTCCGTGATTTGTTTTTGTTTCCGTGTGTCTTCCTTGATTTTTGGGGGATCACCAGACATGAAAAGTGAAAAAAAAATCTAAGTCAAGTTTGCCTTGAAAATGATAGGAAAAAAACGGACACGGATCACAATCTTGTGTGCCTCCGTGTTTTTTCACGGACCCATTGACTTGAATGGGTCCGCGAACTGTTCGTGAAAAAATAGGACAGGTCATATTTTTTTTGACAGACTGGAAACACGGATCACGGATGCGGATGACAAACGGTGCATTTTCCGAGTTTTCAACGGACCCATTGAAAGTCAATGGGTCCGCAGAAAATCACGGAAAACGGAACAACGGACACGGAACACAACAACGGTCGTGTGCATGAGGCCTAACTCTGTGTCAGGAACAGTCAGTGCTCAGAGCATAATCAGCCAGGCTCTGTGTCTCCTCACCAGTCTCTGCTTGCCCTTCTTACATGCCAAACAGACCCTCTCTCCTTCTCAGGGCACACACACTGGAGCTTCCTGCCCAGCTCCTTCTCCTGAAAACCAAAAAGACTTCAGCTGCTTTTGCCAAAAATCACAGCAACATCTGGTGGCTGGAGGTAGTCATCGCAGTCCCTGAAACCTTATTATGGCAAATGTCTGTGAAATGAAAAGTATTCTAGAGGCTGGTCCTTACACACACTTGTCCTCATCCCTGACGAGAAGCCAGACCTGATGTAAGGGCGGATGCACACGACCATTGTTGTTTTGCGGTCCATTTTTCACTGATCCATTGTTCCGGATCAGTTTTTTTTTCTCTGATTTAAGTCCTCTTCCGTTCCGTTATTCCACAAAACATATCCGTATGGTTTCCGAATGCGTTTTTTTGCTGATCGGAAACGGAAACAGTAATTTATTAATCCCCAAACACATGAGCAATATGGGCTGGGCATAGCATTTCTACAGTATGGATCCACAAAATACGGATGACATAAAGATGTGTTCCCTGTGCGTTACGTATTTTTTGCAGACCCATTGACTTTAATAGGGCCTCAGACTGTGATTTACGGACAATAATAGGACATGCACTACTTTTTTGCGGAACGGAAATATGGAAACGGAATGCACACGGAGTACCTTCCATTGTTTTTGCGGCCCCATTGAAGTGAATGGTTCCGCAAACAAAATGGAACGTAAGCGGAAAGAAAATTTTGTGTGCATGAGCCCTAAAGCAGCTTTTTCTTTAATTGGTGATCCACACCCACTCCCAGTCTATTATCACACACCCTTTTAGGCTTGGGCTACACAGCGACACAAAAAGGGTACAACTACACTGCAACGTGTGGTACACCAATGTCGCGTTACATTTTTTGTAATGATAGTCAATGGTGTCACACCGCGTCATGACGCGACAGTCACACAGAACTCCAGCTTGGATGGATTTTTAGCGATTATCGTGTTGCGGTGTTGACACCATTGACTATCATTATAAAAATGTCGCCGTGTAGCCCTAGCCTTACCGGTGAGCATGTTTTAATGGATGATTAAAGGGGTTGTGCAGCGATATACACTGCTCAAAAAAATAAAGGGAACACAAAAATAACACATCCTAGATCTGAATTAATGAAATATTCTTCTGAAATACTTTGTTCTTTACATAGTTGAATGTGCTGACAACAAAATCACACAAAATAAAAAAATGGAAATCAAAATTTTTTAACCCATGGAGGTCTGGATTTGGAGTCACCCTCAAAATTAAAGTGGAAAAACACACTACAGGCTGATCCAACTTTGATGTAATGTCCTTAAAACAAGTCAAAATGAGGCTCAGTAGTGTGTGTGGCCTCCACGTGCCTGTATGACCTCCCTGCAACGCCTGTGCATGCTCCTGATGAGGTGGCGGACGGTCTCCTGAGGGATCTCCTCCCAGACCTGGACTAAAGCATCTGCCAACTCCTGGACAGTCTGTGGTGCAACGTGACGTTGGTGGACAGAGCGAGACGTGATGTCCCAGATGTGCTCAATTGGATTCAGGTCTGGGGAACGGGCGGGCCAGTCCATAGCATCAATGCCATCATCTTGCAGGAACTGCTGACACACTCCAGCCACATGAGGTCTAGCATTGTCTTGCATTAGGAGGAACCCAGGGCCAACCGCACCAGCATATGGTCTCACAAGGGGTCTGAGGATCTCATCTCGGTACCTAATGGCAGTCAGGCTACCTCTGGCGAGCACATGGAGGGCTGTGCGGCCCTCCAAAGAAATGCCACCCCACACCATTACTGACCTAATGCCAAACCGGTCATGCTGGAGGATGTTGCAGGCAGCAGAACGTTCTCCACGGCGTCTCCAGACTTTGTCACGTCTGTCACATGTGCTCAGCGTGAACCTGCTTTCATCTGTGAAGAGCTCAGGGTGCCAGTGGCGAATTTGCCAATCTTGGTGTTCTCTGGCAAATGCAAAACGGTGTTGGGCTGTAAGCACAACCCCCACCTGTGGACGTCGGGCCCTCATATCACCCTCATGGAGTCTGTTTCTGACCGTTTAAGCAGACACATGCACATTTGTGGCCTGCTGGAGGTCATTTTGCAGGGCTCTGGCAGTGCTCCTTCTGTTCCTCCTTGCACAAAGGCGGAGGTAGTGGTCCTGCTGCTGGGTTGTTGCCCTCCTACGGCCTCCTCCACGTCTGCTGATGTACTGGCCTGTCTCCTGGTAGCGCCTCCATGCTCTGGACACTACGCTGACAGACACAGCAAACCTTCTTGCCACAGCTCGCATTGATGTGCCATCCTGGATAAGCTGCACTACCTGAGCCACTTGTGTGGGTTGTAGACTCCGTCTCATGCTACCGCTAGAGTGAAAGCACCGCCAGCATTCAAAAGTGACCAAAACATCAGCCAGGAAGCATAGGAACTGGGAAGTGGTCAGGTCACCACCTGCAGAACCACTCCTTTATTGTGGGTGTCTTGCTAATTGCCTATAATTTCCACCTGTTGTCTATCCCATTTGCACAACAGAATGTGAAATTGATTGTCACTCAGTGTTGCTTCCTAAGTGGACAGTTTGATTTCACAGAAGTGTGATTGACTTGGAGTTACATTGTGTTGTTTAAGTGTTCCCTTTATTTTTTTGAGCAGTGTATATTGATAGGTCATCAATATCAGATCGGCGGGGGTCCCGGGTGATCAGCTGTTAGAAGAGGACAGTGGTCCGTGAGCGTCACAGCCTCTTTCTAGGCCATCGTTCACCGTACATCAATCGTATGGCCTAGTTGCAGCTCAGCTCCATGGGGCTGAGCTGCAATACCAAGCACTGCCACTATACGATGTGGGGCGCTGTCCTTGGAAAGCTTCAGGAGGCGGCTGCACTCACCAGAGCTCGGCTCCCTGAAACAGCTAATCAGCCAGGGTGCCGGGACTCAGAGCCCCGACAATGTGATAGTGATGAACTATCTTGAGGATAGGTCATTATTATAATTTCTTGGATAACCCTTTTAAATAGTGGATTGTTTGCGACTTTTTTTTTTTCTGGTATTTTTTCCCTAGAGAAAAAAAACTAAAAGCTTCAGCATGCTGTTTAAAAAAATATATAAAACAACGCCAGAGATCCAAAAAAAGCTTGCATTTTTAACAAAACCGTCTGCAGCAAAAAAATAAATAAAAAATTAACGCTTGTGTGTCCTGCGTGTCATATTTCCCCTTAGACCTTCAGCTAGCATCTGGAGCTGGTGTTTTTGCTGGAAAAAAAGGCACCACCATAAAAACCTGTTTAAAACCTGTGTTGACCCAACCTAAGACTACCGCGCACAATGCGGATTTGGTGCGATTTTTACACTTAGATATTCGTGCGGTAAAAACACAGCGTAATTCAGTACCAGCAAAGTGAATGAGATCTGACAAATCTCGGATTTTAAAATTCCATACCTTCTGTAGAGTGGTTTTTCCCATAGACTTTATTATTATTTTTTTTTTACATAAACAGGAAAGCTGTACGAAAATCCGCATAAAAAACGTACAAAAATGCATCAAAACAGCGATAAATAGTCCAGATTAATGTGCGTTTTTTAGTGCGGATTTCATGCCGATCTTCTGCACCATGTGTAGGTACAATAAGGCCTTTTTCACACAAGCAATAAAAGATTGTGTCAGGATCTGTTCAGGAAGAAACAGATGGTTTTGCCCGCAAGTTCAGTCAGTTTTGTCTGCAAATTGCGTTCAGTTTTTACACTGGTGGCTGGTGCAATCAGTTTTTGATGCGTTTTCACGCGCGTGAAAAAAAAAGAAGAAGAATAATTAGGGCTGTTTCACATGAGCGGATGCCGAGCGTGTAATCTGCTGCGTGAAAGACAGCCAAGCCCCGTTCCGGACAGCAGAGACACGGAGCATTAACATGACTGATAACGCTCTTTGCCTCTCTCTGTATCTTTTTACTACAAAATCAGAGTGAGATAAAGTTGTCACCATGATTTTGTAGTAAAGTCACAGAGAGGCACGGAGCATTGTCAGTCATGTTAATGCTCCGTGTCTCTGCTGTCCGGAACGGGGCTTGGCTCTCTTTCACGCAGTGGATTACCCGCACGGCATCCGCTCGTGTGAAAGAGCCCTTAAAAACTACATCTCCTAGCAACCCATTGCATCCGGAAGTATAGCGCTAAAAAGTTTAGATAAGTTTTATAAGTGCACAAAGACAAGCACACATAAATAAGAAAGAGTCCATACCAGTATAATCAAGACACAAATATATAAGAATCAAATATAGCATGCAAAGTCAGGCATGACCAAATATTACCAACCAGCAAAAAGAGTCCATGCCAAACAAAAACTCCACCACGGCGCCCAGAAGTGCGTTTTTACAGTTAGCTTCCTCAGGGGAATGGTATAAATTAGGCCCATCTGTCATAGTCCTTGTGCCTGGCCTAAAAACTATTCCAGACCCTGGCTGGTGTCGTTTTTCTCTAACCTTTACGCCTGTTTCCAGGTGTAAATGTTAGTAAATTTGCCGGGGCTGAAGTCCCAGTCCCGACACGGCCACCGACACGCCACCGTCACTAAATATTGTCGTACGGCTGATCAAAAAAAGGCGACTTGCGACTATTTTACACCTAAGGCCTCATTCAGACAGCCGTATGTTTTGTTCCGCACCCGTTCTGCCTTTTTGCGGAACGGGTGCGGACCCATTCATTTTAATCCGTTGTTCCATTCCGCGGCCCCGCAAAAAATATAGAGCAGGTCCATTCTTGTCTCGACGCCATTAATCGTTATGAGTCCAGGAGTATATTAAGAATCAGAAGTAGCGCCCAGAGTCGTGTGAAATATAAAATGAATGTATTGATTGGGTTCCCATCTACGGAAAATGATACCCATTAGGAATGGTGGGAAATAAAGATGAAAACATCTCTGCACGTCAACTATTATCGCTTAGACTTCAATCATTGTAAATCAGTCCAGCTGCTGGGAAACTACAACTCCCAGCCTGCACGTTTGGAAGTCCCATATAAGTCATGCTGGGAGTTGTAGTATCACAACAGCTGTAGTGCCAGAGGTTTCTGACCCCTAGTCAAAGTCATAACAAGGATTCCATAGCCCCCACACCACCAGGACCACCTTCGGTAGCATGACTATGAGAAGCTCATGATTATGTTGGGAAAATGCACACAGTGATGTCTCGATGGTGGGATAATGCACACAGTGATGTCACAACAGTATGATAATACATGTGGTGATGTGCAGAAATGATTCAGTGATGTCAAAGGACAGAAATAATGCAAAAAGTAATGCGTTCTTCCATTGTCCGTATACTGTACATCACAAACTGCACAGATGTCTGAGTGGAGACAGGCCCCCTTAATTATTGGGGCGCCACAGAAGCTCCAATGCCCGCTATTCTGCTAGTTACGCTCACGTTCCTGGTATAAATGAATGTTTTTTACTGTTGCGAAGAACTTGCAAGATTCTGTGATCTGAAAATAATGCAAACTCATCAGTAAGGAACATCCCAATACAATAATCTACCCCATATTATAGGGGTAAATTCTGCACCTGCCCTAGGGCAAATAAGCCCTGCCTCAGTGAGGCCCTTCCACTTCCACATGATCACAAAGAACGTGCACAGGACTCCTCCTCTTCACAAGCAGTACAGTCTAGGCCTAAAGAAGTGGACTACCTGCAGTGGTCGGTCTTGGGGTGGCCACAACACTACACTGGGTTCTCTGGACACCATTGAGGTGTCACCACGTGTTGCTGCTATCCTGAAGGAATTTCCCAATGGGAAATAAGACCAGAGAGTCAGGGTCTGCTGTAAACCAGGGTGCTTCATTACTGGAGAAACTCAAGTGCCAAACAATATAGGTAAGGAACTGAGCTGGCTTCTCTGGTCTCCTCCCTGGCAGAAGAAAGTTTCATGCTGAGGAAAGCCTGAGCGAACTGTCCCTCTCTCTCTCAGAAGGCTGGTACCCTGGCCAAAGCGCTGGTGGCCTAGTGTCTGTGGCTCAGTTGACCAGCTGGCTCACTGGTCACAAGGCTGGTGACCCAAGGTTTGTGGCTCAGTATCCTCATCTCAGCGTCTTCCTCTAGTCACTCGTGCAGTCTGGCAGAGTCTCTTCTACTAAACACTGGTCCATATCAGCAGACAACTAGGGGCTCTGTCTTCTCTCCTTATATACAGTTTCTAACTTAAATAGAACCTTCTATGGGGGGAGGGGGAGGGGTGGAGTGGAGAAGCACAGCCTAAATAGAAACAATGTTGCAATGTCTGTCATAGACTTGTACAGAGTTTTAATACAAGTCTATGGGAATGACTAAGATGTTGTTTTCAGACATAATCACAGCCTTGCCCTAATAGAGCTAAAGAACATGACATAGCAGATAATCATTCCCTGTAGGTACTGACTTGCATATCATTTTTGAGCTCCTGACTGGAGGGCGCTTTGAAAGAGTTGTCCATCTTTTACTAAGTGATGGTCTATCCCCAGAATAGGTCATTATTAGCAGATCCGCGGGGGTCTGGCAACCCGCACCTGACGCCGACCAGCTGTTTGGGTGTAGCTCAATTCCCGAAACTCAGCACTACACAGCACCTTCAACCTTGTAGTGGACAGAAATCATCACTGAAGCGCTGCTCCCATTGACTTCGATGGCAGCAGCGCTGTAAGAATGACATCCCGCCATGACAAAGTTGACGGTGCCGTAGGTTTCTGGCAACATCCGAACAGCTGGTCCGCGACGGAGTGGGGTTCGAACCCTCGCTAATCAGCTAGCGATGGCATATCACTTAGTAAAGGCTGGACAATCCTGTTAAGGATTTCGCTTCTTATGGCTATAGAGCATTTCTATAATCTACAGCCAGGATACGCTATGTACATAATATGTTAAAATGATGCATTTTTATGTATAATATTTGCTTGTTCGATGCCACTGTCAAAGTGACAGTCAAATTCTATTGTCCTAAGGGCTTGTTCACAGGAACATATGGGTTCCGTTGCCGCATTGCAGACCCGCAATAAACGGACACCGTTCCGTGTGCATTCCGCATCACAGATGTTGACCCATTCACTTGAATGGGTCCGCAAATCCGGAGATGCGGAGCGGAAGCACGGAACGTAAACCCACGGAAGCACTACGGAGTGCTTCTGCGGGGTTCCATTCCGTACTTCCATTCCGCATAAAGATAGAACATGTCCTATCTTTTTTCGGGAACGGAGGGATGCGGACCCGTTCAAGTTGAATGGGTCTGGATCCGTCGCGTAGGCCTCAGGAACGTTCTCCGTCCATTGCGGACCGCAAATTGCGGCCCCAATGCACGGAACGGAACCCATACGTTTGTGTGAACAAGCCCTTAGGACTATCCATTAACAGCACCAATACACGTCCTCTAGATAAATCCTTGAACGAGGATAAATAAGAAAAACCAATTAGAGTTCAGAATTCAGTTTTCAGAGACCTCGGATATAACTGGCAATTACCAGGGGTGCCATACCGAAAATTGATTATCTCACTGTACAGCAGCGAATAATTATAACAAATGAGTCCGAGCGCCTGTCTTCAGGCACAATTTACCCGGGAATCTGTGAGCCCTCCTCAAGATGGAACTGGCGAAGCAAAATCATCCGCAGATGTGCAAGAATTATCGCCGTGTACGGAATGAATGTTTAATATCTATAAAACGCAAAGATTTAATTTTCCGGCTTTAACGTATATAAACTGGTTGCAATAATCGCTGTTACCTGGAATTAAAGACATTTATCAGACATTCCACAATATGCCGAAGTTTTGAAATTAATTTTTGTAAGAAAAAAAAAAAAAGGAACAAAAAATAGTAATTACGCTTAGAGCTAGCTGTATTTATCATAGATACGTTCAATTCCTTGCTCATCCTTTAAAGAAAATAAAATGCCTCGTTAGAAATGTAGGTTTTTTATTGCATATTTTAAAAAAATACTAGACAGTGGAGAAATGGACACGGATCGCCCACCCACACGGCGTGCATTGATCTATTGCATCTCGGCATAATTTATAAACATCTCCATTGATCAAAATGCATAGACCTATTCACCGCGTCAAGGTGGCCTCGAATTTGGTGCAGCGCCCCATGGCGACCAACGCCGACGCAACACAGCACCTGCAGGAGGCGAGATCCAGCAGCCCAACATGGCGCTGGACTCCACCAACCCACGGGCACAGCGTCAGAGCAGCAATAGCCACAATGTGAACAGATCTCAAAAGCTCATCTCTCCGTGCGGTCTCAGAATCCAGACTAAGGGCTCATGCACACAAACGTATTTTATTTCCGTGTCCGTTCCGTTTTTTTTGCAGACCGTATGCAGAACCATTTTATTAGTTACTCCGTGTGCATTCTGTTTCCGTATGTCCATATGTCCGTTCCGCAATAAAAATAGAACATGTCCTATTATTGTCCGCATTACAGTTCAATTAGGGGCCGGCTGTTCCGTTCTGCAAAATACGGAATGCACACGGACGTCATCCGTATTTTTTGCGGATCCATGTTTTGCGGACTGCAAAATACATATGGTCGTGTGCATGAGCCCTAAGGCTATTTTTTGCATCAGTATTTGTAGGCCAAAACCAGGAGCAGGTGCAAAACACAGAAGAGACACAAATATTTACCTTTTCTACAGAGGTTCCACTTCTGGTTTTGGCCTACAAATACTGACCAAATACTGACCGTGTGATAGAGGCCAAAGGCCATTTTAACACAGTCTTTGGTCAGAGTTTGATCAGTGATTTCCATCAGTGACTGAGCCAAAATCAGGTGCGGGTCAGGTACACAGAACAGGTGCATCTGTGTGGCCTGCACACCTGGTCATTGGCTCACAACTGTTGGAAACCACTGATAAAACACTGACTAAACACTGACTGTGTGAAAACGGCCTAAGGCCTCATGCACACGACCGTTGTGTGTTTTGCGGTCTGCAAATTGCGGATCCGCAAAACACGGATGGAGTCCGCGTGCGTTCTGCAATTTGCGGAACGGCACGGACAGCCATTAATATAACTGCCTATTCTTGTCCGCAAAACGGACAAGAATAGGACAGGTTATATTTTTTTGTGGACCATGGAACGGATGCGGACAGCACACGGAGTGCTTTACACATCTTTTGCGGCCCCATTGAAGTAAATGGGTCCGCGTCCGAGCCGCAAAAACAGCGGCTCGGATGCGGACCAAAACAACGGCCGTGTGCATGAGGCCCAAGACTGAGTAGTAGTTTATTAACCCTTTGGCAGTCTCCTAATTTTTATGCTATCAGCATGCCTCCCATTCGACCCAGGATTTTCTAATTACCAGAAGACCGTCTGGGGTGCAGCCACGCGGTCAGGTGTCCTGATGCGGTTTTGAAAGCCAAAATCGGGAGTGGATTATAAAAGGAACGTATAAAGGACAGATACAACTTCTCTTTTTTTGAATTTACTAATTTGGTTTTGGCTTTCAAAGCTGCGTGCAGAAACCTGACCATTTGGCCATACCCTAAGGGTTAATAAGCTCCTACTCTGTCTCAGTTTAGGTGTCTGAGACCGCCTGGAGAGGTGAGCTTTTGAGATCTGTTCACATTGTGTAAGTGCTGCATGGTGGCTGTTGGTATTGTGATGCTGTGACTCTGGGCGGGTGGAGACCAGGGTCGGGGGGGCTTAGCCTGATAGCAGGGGTGTTTTCGGGGCTGTTGGGTCTCGCTCTCTGCAGGTGTTGTGTTGCGGCACAGGTGGTGGTCGTCATGTGGCAAATTAGAGTAGGGACCATCTTAGTAGAGGCCACCTTGACGTGGTGGGTAGGCCTAGGCATTTTGATCAGAGCGTATACTAAGTGCCTCCATGGAGATGCTTATAAATGATGCTGAGAAGCAATAGACCAATGCACGGCATGTGGATGTGCGATCCGTGTTCTTTTTCTCAGCGGTCTATTAATAATAAATAAATAAATGTTCCAGTTTTTACACCTGACTTCAGAGCTCACATAACAAGCTGATATCTTCTATTTTCTGCAGGTCACCTGTCAGTTTGCTCATCGTGTCCCAGTCTATACAGTAAAGTGTACTTATTATCACTAGAAGGTGGGAAAGCTAAAAAGGGTTGACTTGTTTAGATACCCCATTTGCCATATAATGAAATTCGGAGTTAATATAGAGGGGATTCCTCATCTCTTGGCCAGAGAGGTTACAAAGAGTGCCTCTCGTCTTAGAGGACTTACACACACTCATCGATTGTAATGCACACTATGTAAAGCCTTCTTTTCTCTGTGATGGGCTCTATCAGTCAACCGTCTCCACCGAAGATCTAAAAACGCCATTTTGGTTGGACACAGGGCCTCATAAACTCCTGGGTGATGGCACCTAGTCTGGATACTAACACTTGGACCACAACCATAGGAAATGGTGCACCTTCTTCATTTTGGAAACAGGGCACGCCCAGAGAAAAGGCCTGGGGAAGAAGATAGTCTGGGACGTCCAATCTCCTTTGGACTCGAGATTTACTTTAGCCATCATATAATTTCCCTAGACAGTCTGATTAAAGGGTTTCTCTGGTTTAGAAAATACTTTATTAAATACTCTTCAAACGGGTGAACCATTAGAGAAGTGTGTGACCAGAGGGGGTGCAACTACTGAGACCCTCACTAATCATGCAAACAGTCTACCGTCAAGCATGAGCGCTGCCGCTCCATGGACTGTCCATGGGTCTGACAGAAAAAGACGGCTATCTCGGACAGTCCCATAGAGAATGGATGGAGTGGCAAGTGCACGTGCCCGTCCTGTCGTCCATTCCCACGGGGACACAGGTCCCCTATCTCATGACCGGGGATAGGTTTGTATTCTGAGAAAACCCTTTTAAGGCCTCGTTCACATTTTCGTTTTTTTCACTGACGCGTGCTGTGCATTTTCCACGGACAGCACACGTACCCATTGATTTAAATGTGTCGGTTTACATTTCAGTATTTTTTTACTGACCGTAGGACAGTAAAAAAGTCAAGGGGACATGCACTACTTTGATTCATGATGCGGACCACGCACACCCATTGAAGTCTAAGGGTCCGTGAAAATCACGGACACAACACGGGTGGCATCCATGGTGCGTCTGTTTTTCACTGAAGACTAATAAGAGAAATTAATTTTAGGCCTCATGCACACGACCGTTTTTTTTTGCGCTCCGCAAAACGGATTTCCGTTGTTCCGTGATCCGTGACCGTTTTTTCTTCCGTGGGTCTTCCTTGATTTTTGGAGGATCCACGAACATGAAAAGTGAAAAAAAAAACTAAGTCAAGTTTGCATTGAAAATGATAGGAAAAACGGACACGGATCACGGACACGGACGCGGATGACTATCTTGTGTGCATCCGTGATTTTTCACGGACCCATTGACTTGAATGGGTCCGTGAACCGTTGTCCGTGAAAAAAATAGGACAGGTCATATTTTTTTCACGGACTGGAAAAACGGATCACGGACGCGGAAGCCAAACGGTGCATTTTCCGATTTATCCACGGACCCATTGAAAGTCAATGGGTCCGCGAAAAAAAACGGAAAACGGAACAACGGCCGCGGATGCACACAACGGTCGTGTGCATGAGGCCTCAAGCTGAGCAACGTCAGTTAATTACGGGTGACACACGGATGGTAAAAAACGGACACGCGACCAACCACCGATCCTTTACATCTTCAAGGATGAAACACGTACGCTTTTTTCACGGACGTGTCACTGACACAGAAATGTGGACGAGGCCTAAGGCATACGTAAATAAAGTAGAGGGGCCCTCATTGGCATTCTAGACCATTTCCCGCAGACATTTGAAGCGATCGAGGTGAAAAAAACAAACCCAAGTCTTAACAGGCAGTCGTTCAACAGAGAATAAATACGGGACATTTGGGAATTATTCCAAATGATATCTTCCACCATTTGAAATATCTAATCTTGTATTGCATCTTGTACGGCATGCCATCAACTGCTAAGATAAGTGCTATAACAAAAACACTGGCGTGTGCTGCCCCCTGGGGGCCATAATGTGCAATTACACAAAATACAAATTAAAAAAACTTCAAGTGACTAAATAGCAACACAAAAAACGCTGCTTGTTAATAATATAGAATCTCTCAAGGTTCTGAGATTTTGATCTTTGACTCTATTAGCAGCAAATCACCAAACTCTAACCTCAATCATATAAGGTTCAATCAATTGCCGTAAAGAATGAGGCGGTCATCTTCTATGACAACCCCTGTCTATATGTAATATCCGGATGTAGGAATGGTGTAGAGGGGACCCGCTCCATCAATATATTAAGTGGTCAGCCATACTTTTAATGGCCATCAGGTCAAACCACATTGTCGTTGCAGCTCTTACTTCTGATGAAGTTGTAACCCAATCTGTGTGTGATGTAATTGCTGACGTCATGGGGATCGCTGGTTCCCGCAGTTTGTACTCTGCGCTATGTATATGGCCTGGCAAAGTCACTGGTGATAAATTAAGTTGCCTAGTAAAGATTGCTTGACTTAAAGGGGTTTTCCAGACCATAATATTGATGACCTATCCTCAGGATAGATCATCATTATCTGATCGGCGGGGGTCCGACACCCAGGGACCCCCGCTGATCAGCTGTGAGATGAGGAGGCGGTGCTTCATGTGAGCACGGCTTCCTCATCATCACACCACGTCTCGTCTCCAGTGGAGCGGTGGCGTAGTGTAATTACAGGCACCTGCTCCAGTCACTTGTCACGGCCATGGCTATGACCGTGACTCTTCAACCGCATGCGATTGTCAGCGGTTTGGTTTTGTTGTCAATCACAGGTGAGGGCAGTGGTATTTGCCTCACCTGTGGTTGCCGCTGACAACGCTTGTTTGTGGCAGCTTTCCTGCTGTGCATGCGGTTGCACCTAGCAACCCCTATGTTAGGTGTGTGTGTATTGTGTTCACTGTGTTGTTTGTCTGTGTGCACTCTGTGTAGTGTGTTGTGTGCACTGACACTGTTCCTCCACTGTGGTTGCCCGTGGCAACGTTTGGCTGTCTGTACATGTGGTGGCGGTGTCCCGGCCTCCGGGCTATTCCCCAGGACACGCTTGCCACCCATGCCGTGGCCAGCGGCAACAACCACAGTGGGTTGCTACTGTTGGACACTTTCCCTTTAATGTTGTTTTTTCCATTCCCGGGTGTTGGAAGGGTTAACTTCCTTGCCAGTGTGTGTGTGTGTCACTGGGTGTGTCCGACTGTGGGGTGTGGCTTCCTGGCCTATATAGCCTCACTGTTAGCATGGCTCTGGGGGTTGTTTCAGCCATGCTTGCTGGAGCAGCCTCCTGTGTTACTTCTGCCAGTGAGAGCCACCCCTGTGGTCATAAAGATATTGTCCTTATGTTTATGTCTGCTGTGTGTTGATGTTGTATGTTATGTTCTGTTGGGACCTTTCTATGTGTTTGGTGCAGCTTACGGTTCTGGATTCCTGTTTGCGCAGGGATCCAGTCAGCAAGGCTGTAACAGGTTAGTGAACTATTAGTTCGCCTGTCATTCCCGTAAGGCTGTATGAGTTCCCCTTTTCCCAACAGCCCGGCTATTGAGACTCCTGCTCCTCCGTGCCTAGGAGGAGTAGGGCGTCTTATCCTGACTCCTAGCGCAGGGACCGGACAGAGGGTGAGTTAGGGATCCGAGGTTCCTGCGCATGGGTCCTCCTACCATCAAGGTCGGCCCATGCAGTTAGGCGTTAGGGTCAGGGTAGGGACGCTGTAGGAGGTGACCTGCTCCCTATCCTGTTCTCCTGGCCGAGCAGCCATAACATCACTTGGCATCGCACGGCTGAGGATTTCCCCCATCCTCAGCCGTGACATCACTTGAATGGAGCGGGTGCTTGTATTATACTGCACTTCCGAGACGAAGTGCGGTATAATGAAGAGGAAGCAGAGTTCACAGTGAGCGCGGCCTCCTCTTCAAACCGCTGACTGGTGGGGTGTTGGACCCCCGCCGATCTGATATTGATCCGTACAGCATTTAAGAAAAAAAGTTTTTGAACTAATCAACTTCAGATCTTGGATCCAAAGCTTGATTGGCTCACCACTAGTGGCGATACCTAATATGTCTTATTTTTTTTATTGTTTATAAATTTTTATATGTAAAATTGGGAGAGGGGGGCGATTTAAACTTTTAATATTTCTCCCCCCCCCCCCCCTTTATTTATTAGCCCCCTTGTCTTATTCAACTAAAAGAGATGTATTAGGGTGAATAGGATACTGACACTGTCCCTGCTAAGCTGTGCCTCGTGCACATAGCAACAGGGAGCTTACCATGGCAGGCCTGAAAGGCTTCAGCAGCATCCTGGCTGCCATGGTAACCGATTAGAGCCCTGTGATTTCACTGCGGGAGCTCCGATCAGAAGGTAGCTGCATCCTTCTGTCTAACTTCACAGATGCAGCAGTCCGTGTTGATCGAAGCATCTGACAGGTTAAATGACTGGGTACGGCAGGATTACCGTGCCTGCTGTCTGTTACAGCCAGCACCCACTGCACATGGAGCAGGCTCACTACAGCAGCCCACTCCATACAACTGTGGGCGCATAATGCTGTACATGTACGGCATTATGCATTAAGGGGTTAAAGGAGTTATCTAGGAATTGATAATGAATACCTATTTTCAGGATAGGTAATCATTATCACATCGGTGGGGGTTTAAGTCCCGGCACTGCCGATCAGCTGTTTCAGGGAGCCGCTGCACTCAATAGCCCTCCTAAGAGCTTTCCATGCAGAGCGCCGTACATTGTATAGTGGCTGTACTTGATACTGCAGCTCAGCCCCATTGACCCATGTGACCGACATACAGTGATGTCACTGGCCTAGGAAGAGGTTGCGGCACTCACGGACCTCCAGCCTTTTCTAACAACTGAGCAGCGGGGGTCCCATTTGTCAGACACCGTTGATCTAATATTGATGGTCTATCCAGGGGATAACCCCTTTAATTTCCCCTGCGGTGGCGCTGCAGAAAAAGCAATTAGGGCTCTTTCACACGAGCGGATGCCGTGCGGGTAATCCGCTGTGTGAAAGAGTGCCAAGCCGTGCTCTGGACAGCAGAGACACAGATTGATGATGCTCCGTGCCTCTCGGTGACCTTTTTACTACAAAATCACAGTGAGATAAAGTTGTCACCGTGACTTTGTAGTAAAAAGATCACAGATAGGCACGGAGCATTATCAATCATGTTACTGCTCCGTGTCTCAGCTGTCCGGAACGGGGCTTGGCTCTCTTTCATGCAGCAGATTACCCGCACGGGATCCGCTCGTGTGAAAGAGCCCTTAGACCACACAGCAATCTTGTCTGTAAAAGATCGTAGTTTCGGTATGCTACACTGAAGCATAGGAAAAGTGAATGGAGTCGTGCTGTGACTTGTGGATTGCCTGGACACTAGTCGCAAGAAATCCAACCCTACTGGATTTCTTCTGACTGTATCGTTGCGATAACCCACAAGTCGCAGCGAGGCTCCATTCATTTTCTCTTCACTTAGATGTAACATAGTGAACGTGTGATCTTTAGGGCCCATTCATACGACCATACATTTCTGTCCACATGCAATTTTGTGAATCGGATGCATACCCATTCATTTCCATATCTCCGTTTCGTGTCATAGAACAAGTCCTATTCTTGCCTGTATTCGCGGACAAGAATAGGCATTTCTATCAGCCAGGATTCGTTTTTTGCGGATCTACAAAAACGGATATGGTTGCGTGAATGGGCCCTTAATCACACAACACTTGTCGCGGACAAGGTCGTCATGTAGCCCTAGACCTACTGGGGACCTGCCAGAAGTGGACACATTATAGTCCACTTTGGACTCTAAGTATTTTTAATTTACTAATGACTAAAATATTACTTTTTTGGCTATTTTTTATTTTTTTTTGTGTGTGTGAGGTGGTGTCTTTTTAGACTAGGTGAGGTAGGTAATACCTTTTACATGCCACATCATCACCGACCCTGAAAACGTGGCTTTCCAGCTGTTGCAAGTCTAGACCACCCAGTAGCATGCTGAGGGTTGTAGTTTCACAACAGGTCTAAAGAAATGTACTTGTGATGACAGAAAAGAACAGGACGTAAAGCTAATATAGAGCACGATACATAAATGGAATTATTTTTATTTTACAGCTCACACACATTGAACAACCCCACTCAAAATTGTATCTAAAGCTTCAGTGCTAAACATGGCATGTAGCCTCCTCCAGCACCGGGACGGAGCCCACCATGGCGGTGCTGGAGCCGCCCGCTGCACCGTGATCGTTCAGCACTGAGAAGGATTAAGGCAGATGAAAAGAACACGACGACATATCATCAATCAGTCCAACATCATATGAAATATATGAAATGAGATTTTAAGAGACCAGCCTCCTAACGCATTTCAAATACAGTTAAAAATGCAGTGAGTTTCCAAACTTCCACAAGTCCAAGACTTAACAGTACGGATCATGGATGGAGGGGCAAACTGGATATCGGACGAGATTGTACTTCCTCAGCAAAAAGGCCGAAGTGATTGGTTTCCATTATTTATTTAGGACAAGGACATACAGAACAAACTAGAGACAGCTGAACCAAAACTGGACATACGAGAGGCAGAGAACAAAAATATATATAATTTTTTAAACTGTAGATGCAGAGTATAACCAGGGAGGGCTCCTCGTAATTAAAATGAATTACCAGCAAGGCAGAAACTAGAGCGGAGACTGAGAAATGCACTTTCAGTATGGAGCTATGAAACAGATGGGCGTTCAGTTTTTGCCAAATAGGACCCCTTTAAAAGACCATAACACCCAATTAAAAAACAATACTGGTAAATGTAATTCCTTGAACAGCCTTCTTATTATAAAAAAAATAATATATATTTTTATCCATAATCTAGGTTTCCCAAAAGTCACCATTTGAAGGGGCTCGCCCCTTAACTTTCCCGGTCTCCTGTACAGTGACTCTACCTAATTAATTCTTCTGGTCCCTCTACTTAAAGGGGTTATGCCATGATTGATTTAAAACTTGAAAATCAGAAGCGCTTTCTAACAAAGCTAGAGCCAGCCCTATAACCTCCCACGGATCCAGAGAGCTCCCCATTCGTTGCTCCAATCACAGCTCTAGGGTACGTGTCCTTTCTCCCCCATCACAGCTCTAGGGTACGTGTCCTTTCTCCCCCATCACAGCTCTAGGGTACGTGTCCTTTCTCCCCCATCACAGCTCTAGGGTACGTGTCCTTTCTCCCCCATCACAGCTCTAGGGTACGTGTCCTTTCTCCCCCATCACAGCTCTAGGGTACGTGTCCTTTCTCCTGCAGCTCTCTCCCCATCACAGCTCTAGGGTGTGTCCTTTCTCCTGCAGCTCTCCCCCCATCACAGCTCTAGGGTACGTGTCCTTTCTCCTGCAGCTCTCTCCCCATCACAGCTCTAGGGTACGTGTCCTTTCTCCTGCAGCTCTCTCCCCATCACAGCTCTAGGGTACGTGTCCTTTCTCCTGCAGCTCTCTCCCCATCACAGCTCTAGGGTACGTGTCCCTTCTCCTGCAGCTCTCTCCCCATCACAGCTCTAGGGTACGTGTCCTTTCTCACCCATCACAGCTCTAGGGTACGTGTCCTTTCTCCTGCAGCTCTCTCCCCATCACAGCTCTAGGGTGTGTCCTTTCTCCTGCAGCTCTCTCCCCATCACAGCTCTAGGGTGTGTCCTTTCTACTGCAGCTCTCCCCCTGTTACTGTCACAGCTTTGAACATTCGATAGGTCTGATGGCAGTTGAAAGCTGGAACTGAGCATGTGCGACCACCTCAGTAGACATACGTGCATATTACTTTACTGATTAAACACCAGGGGGCACTATTATAATAATAAAAAATAATAAAATAAAGACTATCACAACTGAAACATTTTTGTAACAAAGTCAATCGCAGAACTAACTCGTTTTTCATTCTAAATTATAGCAACAATGGTGGCACAACCCATTTAAAGGGGTATTCCCATCACAGACAATGGGGGCATATATGCCCCCCCCTTGTGATGGGAAAACCCCTTTAACTAACTGGCTGTTTAGGAGTCTAGGAAAGTAAAGCAACTGCCTACGATCGAGCAGTAGTAGCAGCCGCCATATTGGTTGTCATCTAGGTTTTGATTGAGACTTAGCCCTCATGCAAAACACCATACATCTGTGACACCCTTGATTTGTGCAAATCCCTAATATGGTACCCATAGACCTCTATGGGCCCTTGTATTTTTCCACTTTCTGGTGTGCTCCATTGGATGCCATATTATGGCTATATTCTTCCCAACAAAGAATAAACCAGTAAGATGGGACTGGATGGTGGCGCACAGAGCCAGGGCAATACGGCACCAGGACTATAAACTCCTTCATCTATTGAAGCTCAGCTTAGTAGAATTGCATGAGGTCTGAGTCTTGTCGCCATAATATGTCTGTCCGAGACGTCTTAAAGGAATTTTTGCCAACCTGCAGAAGAGAATTTGACTTATATTCACTGACAAGTCTTTACACCAAATCTAACACGGTTGTCAGTAAGTGCAGCTGGAAATAGAATACACTGAATAATTTTAGCGATAGGACTTTGAAGAACGCACAAAAAAATATAAAAACCATTGCCCTTTTGGGAAACAATCTTAACATTGCATATATTAAAAAAAACAAAAACAAAAAACCACAAAAATGATATAGAAATTGTAATACAGCAGTAAGGCCAATGTAACATTTCAAGATCTAAAATGACTTGGAGGGATTAACACCGTCTTTATTGTTCTCATGAGGAATTTATACGAAAAAGAGAAAAAAAATCCAAAACTGACTTTACGCCAAAAAGGAGAAACCCTAAAAAAGCAACATTTAAAAAAAATAAAATAAAATTATAGTTCATGCAAAATTGGGGGAGAAAATTTTTTTTCTATCAATTTAGCTGCGTAGTTTGACTTCTTCTCTAGATCAAGTATTACAAAAAGACTGAAATTAACTTAGAAAGTAAAGCAAAAAGCTGAAACCGCCAAAGTCAAATCAGGACAAGAAATTTATTAAAAATAAAAGAAAAAAAAAATATATAAAGCAGAGCGGTTCTTTAGAGCGACATCTGTTTTAAATAAAATCATACCAATTTACAATAATTTCTTTAAAATCCCAAGCGCCTACAGAAAAGTGCATCCAGAACCAGCATAGATTTTAATAGTTTCATTTTCTTCTTAGCAGCTAAATGATTCGTTCCGTTCCTTAGACAGCTGACACTTTTTTTAATGCAAAAAAAAAAAAAAAGAGAAAAAAAAAAAAAAAAAAAAAAGAAGAAGAGTGAGGCAATCGACACTGACCAGAAAAAGCAAGAAAAAAAAATATATATTTGTCAAAATTATAAAAGTTTGAAATAATTTACTTTCCGAACTTTAAATAAAACCAAAACGACCGATTTCCTTTCAAAAAGTTCAGGGGAAAAACATGCATTCTAACTTAGGAGGGGGAGGAGTGGGCGTTGTACAGGCACCATGGCAGACACCATGACTATTCCACCCGCCACTACAATGACATTGGGATTTAAGCATTTATTTTTTTGAATTTACTACCAAGGTACCAAGAATGGAGAAAAAAAAAAAAAAAAAAGATATATATAAAAAAAAAAAAAAATTCAATACTGAGAACATTTTTTGCCTTCCTCAGAAAACTATGGCAAGATTGGTAGCAACGTTAGCACAATTAGAGAATTCAACAGTTTTACATTGGCTGCTGTAATTCCTCTCCCCCCCGAGAACCAAAGATTAGAGTTCTTACATAAGTTTTGTGATAAAATGTTCATTTTTATAATTTTTTTGTGTTTTTGTTGTTTTTTTTTTAATCCTTTTTTTATATATTTAATATAACAGTCAGTAGATTTTGCAAATGAATGACGGTGTCTTGGCTGACAACTTGTGGCACATGTCGCTGGTACCAAACGAAAGTCTTCTCGATGTTGAAAAGAAAGTGTAGATCCGGTTGAGTTCAGGACGTACGCGCCATGCCTTAGTGCAACAAATAGTGCGACACGCAATGGGATACTGACGGGAGCGCTGCATGGTAGTGAGGTCCTGACCGAGCGTCAGATTGGGGGGGAGGGGGGGGGGGGGGCCTTGTTCCTCGATGCAACCACCTTGCCTTAACGCAGCCATAGTTTAAGACGCAGTGCATCAACTCCATTTAAATAGTATCTGAACAGGCGTTTATCTCGCACAAAGCCAAGATTTTCATAAAGTTTCAAAGCAGATTTGTTTGTGATTTCTGTTTCCAGGACGACCTTTAGAAAAAAAAAAAAAAGGGGGAAAGTAATGAAAATTGCTAAATCCTTTAAATCAGAGTGATAACACAAGGACAATAATTTCAACAATTTCGAGTAGTGTCCATGTACTGTAATTGAATACCGCCAAACAGTGATAGACTACTGCCACACAGTAAGGCCCCTTTCACACGGGCGAGTATTCAGCGCGGACGCGATGCGTGATGTGAACGCATTGCACCCGCACTGAATCCTGACCCATTCTTTTCTATGCGATTTTCACGCATCACTTGTGCGTTGCGTGAAAATCGCAGCATGCTCTATATTGTGCGTTTATCACGCAACGCAGGCCCCATAGAAGTGAATGGGGCTGCATGAAAATCGCAAGCATCCGCAAGCAAGTGCGGATGCGGTGCGATTTTCACGCACGGTTGCTAGGAGACCATCGGAATGGAGACCCGATCCTTATTATTTTCCCTTATAACATGGTTATAAGGGAAAATAATACAATCTACAGAACACAGATCCCAAGCCCGAACTTCTGTGAAGAAGTTCGGGTTTGGGTACCAAACATGCAGATTTTTCTCACGCGCGTGCAAAACGTATTACAATGTTTTGCACTCACGCGGAAAAATCGCGCATGTTCCCGCAACGCACCTTTTCCCGCAACGCCCGTGGGAACCCAGCCTAAGGGAAAGACGTGAATCATTTCATAAGGCTGAACCACTTGAAGGGGTTCCAAGCAGCTTACCCCTCCCTCTAGGGTACTCATTTGTCCTTAAAATGCATATGGACAGGGTTCATTATAGACAAACCCTTTAAAAGGGATAGATAGTCCCAAATGTGACAGAACGGTAAGATTTTCAGATGCTTCCGTGATTGGACTGTCATTTTAAGTGACTTTTCCCACCATGACAAAGTATCACCTTTTCTGTGGACAGGCGATATATGGCCGATTGCTTGGGGACCACTCACAGAGATCCCCAACGATCACAGTCTGAATGAAGTGGAGGTCACACATGCGTACCAGTGCTCCCGTTCACTCTCACTGGGATCGACAGAAATAGAGCAGAGTGTTCTTCACTCACAGTAAATGGAAGAACAGTTCACATGTGTGACTAGGACGGTGGTCACACAAGTGACCCCCCCAGTTCTCATGAACCATGGGAGCCCATCCAGGGATCCGACATATGTGAATAGGTGAGAGGTTGTTCTGGTGGGACAACCTCTTTAAGGGCGAATTCCAGCGATCAGCAACCGCCCGCACTCCAGCTGTTTTGAAACTACAACTCCCAGAATCCTCTCTTCACTCCCAAGAACAGCCAAGTGTTCATGCTGGGAGTTGTAGTTTCAGAGCAACTGTAGTGCTGAAGGTTGCCGTTCCCTGGTGTATTGCAACAGAATCTGCTGATTAGAAGATCATATCAGTTGTGGCCTATAAACTGGGACTATGAAAGCTCCTATAGGCTTTTTTAATTCACGAGAATTTCAACATGGAGGAGATCACAATCACCGATTTCGGGCTGGCAGCACATCAGACTGACGTCAGTACATCTGCTGCACACTGGCACCGGGACAGTCTACAACCTTCAAGGGCTCTTTCACACGAGCGGATGCCGTGCGGGTAATCCGCTGCGTGAAAGAGTGCCAAGCCCCGTTCCGGACAGCTGAGAGATGCTCTGTGCCTCTGTGACTTTACTACAAAATCAGTGAGATAAAGTGGTCACCGTGATTTTGTAGTAAAAAGGTCACCGAGAGGCACGGAGCATTATCAATCCTGTTACTGCTCCGTGTCTCTGCTGTCCGGAGCGGGGCTTGGCTCTCTTTCACGCAGTGGATTACCCGCACGGCCTCCGCTCGTATGAAAGAGCCCCAACAATGTTAAAGGGTTTCCAGAATTAACCCTATTAAACTGGCGCGATGCTCCTGCTTCTAGAGGCTTCGTTCTCCCACCTGTCACGCCCTGCCGTCCTTGATTGACCTGGCCAGCGTTGTCTTCTCCTGCCGGCCCTGTGTGCTGGGTGAACGGCACAAGATTTATCCAGCCCACAGAGCTGGCAGGAGAAGATGAACGCTGGCCCTGTCAATCAAGGACGGCAGGGGGCATGACACGAGGTGGGAGAACGGAGCTTCTAGGAGCACCCCCCCCCCCGCTCCTAGAGGCTAATTTGCATATCAAAGTTAAAATGGTGCAGTAATGGGCACCTCAATAAGCATAGGAGTAGTAGAGTGAGCGCTAGTGTCAACCAGTTTAATAGGGTTAATTCTGGTGACAGAAACCCTTTAAAGAGTAGATCCTACCGACTGGAGAGTAATTTACTCTAAGAAGGTGCACAAGAAGCCTCTGAGATGTGTGCAGCCATCATACAACACTCACATGGAGAATTTCTGTACGTTCAGTCGGATGCCATATTAGAAGTATTTTCTCCTAGATTTGCATTTCTGGGTAAATCATTCCATAATACGGTGGCGAGCAGCGCACTATATGACGGCACACATTGCCTCTGAAGTACACAGTTGCAGGGGGTCTGTGTGCTGCCATACAGCCTCTTGAGTGGACAAGGCCTTAAAAGGGTTGTCCAACGCCGACATGTTTTTTCCATGGACCATCCCCCCCACCCTGCTGGACCGGGGAAGGGAAGAATACTTCTGCGGTCTTCCGATCCCTACATTTAAACTCGTGGCATGGACAGGGTCAAGTCTGCCGCTACAGCCAATGGCTGGCCTCAGTGGCAACGTCTCCCCCAAGTAGCATGTGACCCTGCAGCGACATGCCGTTTGGGGACACCTCACCGCTGAGGCCAGCCATTGATAGAAGAAGGAAACGTGACCTCCGTCGATGAAAGTAGTTTACAGGTGGGGACAGGAAGGTCACAGGTCCAGCAGGGTGGGGGGGGGCACTCGAAGATATCTGCTCTGAACAACCCCCTTTAACAAAATGTCACGCTCAAATAGCACACATTAGGAGTTAAAGGGCCCTGGAAAATGACGCAAGGAAACGGGAAAGAAATAAAGTGAAAATGAAACTGCGAAAGGCATTAGTTACCTCATCACAATCCCCTTCAACCATGGCATAAATAGCTTTCTTGACCAAATTTGTACCTGCAACGTAAAAAGACAGATTCCTAGTAAAAAGTCTTTCCGAAGCAAACCAGGTTTTTAAGTTACGGTAGAGTGCAGTGAAATGCAGCCCCCGCAGGGGCACAGCAACGGTCCAGCCCAGAAAAAGTTCTCACACCCATTATTTCTATTATATGTCAAGACCTGAGTGGGAGTCGGACCTCAGACCTAGACCACCACAAGTCTCTATGGCAGCTTCTCTACACAAAGCAGAAAAAAAAAACGGAAGGATCCGCGCATTGCTTAAAGGGCATCTGTCAGCAGATTTGTACCTGTGACACTGGCTGACCTGTTATATGTGCGCTTGGCAGCTGAAGGCATCTGTGTTGGTCCCATGTTCATATGTTCCCAAAATGATGTTTTAATATATGCAAATGAGCCTCTAGGTGCAACGGGGGCGTTGCCATTACACCTAGAGACACATTGACAGCACAAGGCAGTGTAAGGGTCCATTCACATGTCCGCAGCGTTTTGCGGATCCGCAAAACACCAGGCCAGCACCCCAATAGAAATGCCTATTGTCCGCAGCTGCGGACAAGAATAGGACATGTACTATTTTTTTGCGGAGCCGCGGACCGGAAATGGGTCCGCACCTGTCCCGCATAATTGCAGAACGGATCCAGACGTGTGAATGGACCCTGAATGAGATCAGTGACCTGACTTCTCCTAAAGTCTGCACCATGCGCTTCAGTATCTGTCACGGGATAGGGGCTCGCTGGCAGTTCTCTTTAGTACTGCACCAAATATTTAAAAAATCATCATCTCTCAGCAATGCGGGCACATATGAACATGGGACCAACACGGATGTCTTCAGCTGCCAAGTGCACATGTAACAGGTCGGCCAGTGTCATAGGGACAAAACTGCTGACAGATGCCCTTTAAAAGGATATTCCAGCCACAGGCATTTGTCCCCTACTTAGTCTACTGAATAGGTGATAAATGCTAGACTGGATGGGTCTGTCCACTGGAAGCCCAAAACTACCAGAACTGGGACCCTGAGCTGCAAAACCGTGGCTAGGAGGGATTTGAATGGAGCAGGGGGTCGAGCATGCTCCCTGCTACTTCATCCAGAGCCATGGACTCTGAAATGAGCAGCTGGGGGACATTCTTAATCGCCGCTCCATTCAATCTCCTCCTTGCCACTGGAGTCCCCTGTTCTATCAATCAGCAGGGGTCCCACTTGTGGCAAGTGACCAACACTGACTCTCCAACTGTGGACAGGAAGGCCGCTCCTCTACCAGAGCCTCGAAGTCAGCCTCATAGGAAGGAATGCAGAGACGGACCTCCTGTCCACACAAGATGAGATCATCTGTCGCTCCATTCATTCAGGGGAATGGGCGGCCCCCATCAATTAGATGATTATCCCCTTAGTCGATGGGGGATAAGTTGATACCTTGGTACGACCCCTCTTGTTCAAACCTCCACTGTTGTGACGCTGCTTCCCGTCTCGGACCCACACACTGGAAATGCCCGCTCAGGCAACCACTGGCTTTAGTGGTGACCCATCTCAGGCAGCGATTCGCTGGAGCGCACCTTCCCAGTATGCCGAGCCAGAAACCCTTTAAGGCCGCTTGCACACATTGCAGAATACGTGCGTTTTTTTCCCACGCAGGAAAAAATAAAATAAAAAACAGCATAGGACAGTACGAGACTAGACAAATGTCATGTACACGTTGTGGGTGTTTTCTGTGCCCTGCATTGAGGATTTCTAAATAAATAGCATGTCAATTATGTTTGCGGTTTTAGCTGAGGAGTTCGCTCTTTTAAGGCCTCATGCACACGACCATTCCGTTTTTTTTGCGGTCCGCAAAACACGGAAGCCGTTCATGTGCCTTCCGCAATTTGCAGAACGAAACAGGCGGCCCATTGTAGAAATGCCTATTCTTGTCCGCAAAACGGAGTGCTGTCCGCATCTTTTGCGGCCCCATTGAAGTGAATGGGTCCGCACCCGAGCCGCAAAAACTGGATGCGGAACAGAATGGCCGTGTGCATGGGGGGGGGGGGGGGGGGGGGGATCCAGCATAACTAAATGTGCATAGAATCATTAGGATTGAGGTCAGGGCCGTCAAGGACATTAAAGGAGTATTCTCCCCTGGGACACTGATGACATATCACTAGGATATGCCATCAACAACAGATAGTAGCGGGACCCAGAGGGGGGACCTGCACCCATCCCCAGAACGGTCCTCCAAAAAGAGGCCTGCTCTCTATTCACCGCTATGGGAGTTCAGAAAATAGCTGAGGGAGCGCGCTCGGAAGTCCCACAGCCGTGAATGAAGTTTGCACTGCGCAAGCGCAGCCACCTCTCCACTGACTGCTGCCAGAAATAGTCCCTCCAGCGATCCGCTGTTCTCAGAACTCCCATAGCAGTGCGGGAGCTATACTGGCGGCATTCAGGGGATTCATCATAGGTGGGTAGTAAGAAGTGAACGGCGGCAGCGACAGCGGTCTTACCAATGCCCTTTCTCCTATACTTGGAGTCCACGGCTAGCATGGCTATATAACCTCTTCGAAACATCTTTTTGTGCATATCCAACTTGCAGACAATGGCACCTACACACTCCTCTTCTACCATAGCCTGGAAGACAAAGCAAAACATACATGCAGGTAAGTGGAAGGCGACATACTACGCTTGACAATCATTTCTAGAGAATAAAATGGACAATAAAGGAAGCTGCACAGAATCCATGGTTGAAGGGGTATTCCCATCTCAGACAATGGGGGCATATCGCTAGGATGTCAGATAGGTGCGGGTCCCACCCCTACAACGAGAACGAAGCGGGGAGCGCTGTGGCTTGGTCCACCACCAAGCGCTGCTCCCATAGAAGTGAATAAGAGCGTACCGTGCATGCGCGGCCCCTGCTCCCATTCATGTCTATGGGGCAGACAGCAATAGCTGATCCAGTGCTCCGCTATTTTCGGCGGCCGCATAGAAATGGAGGGCGGCTGCGCCCTCCGTTCATAGAAACATAAGACAATGAAACAGACAATGGGGGCATATTGCTAGGATTGTCTGAGATGGCAAAACCCCTTTAAGTTAGGCCCCTCACCAAGTTAAAGGGGTTGTCAGGGTGTTTAATACTGATGACCTAGCCTCAGGATAAGTCATCAGTAAGTGAACGGTGGGGGATCCAATGCCCGGCTAATCGAAGGAGCGGGGACTTCACCTGCTTGAGGTGCCCATACCCTTTAGATCATTGCTCAGCTTATTCCTCCAGACAGCTGGGAAAGGGGCATCAGCCGCTGCCGGACACCTCGGCCCCCGTTTACACAGCCGATTTTCAAGCCTCGTACACTATGCCGTTGTTGTTCACTTTGCAAGGCCTCATGCACACAACCGTTGTTTTGGTCCGCATCAGAGCCGCAGTTTTTGCGGCTCGGGTGCGGACCCATTCACTTCAATGGGGCCGCAAAAGATGCGGACAGCACTCTGTGTGCTGTCCGCATCCGTTGCTCCGTTCCGTGGCCCCGCAAAAAAAATATAACATGTCCTATTCTTGTCTGTTTTGCGGACAAGAATAGGCATTTCTACAGTGGGCTGCCCGTTTCGCCAATAGCGGAAGGCACACGGGCGGCTTCCGTGTTTGGCAGATGCGCAATTTGCGGACAGCAAAAAAACAGAACGGTCGTGTGCATGAGCCCTAATGTCGCAAACCTGCTCGCAGCTTAGCTCCATTAAAAGGAGGCATGACACTTCCTGGCGCGGTAGCCGCTTTAAACAGACAGCCCGTGAGCAGCAGCGCGGCCTCCCATTGAAAACACGGGGAGGCAGACACCTTGCCACGCTGTCCACTGTCAAAATCCACCATGTGAACTGTGATATAGGAAGGAGGTGGCTTAAAGGGGTACTCCAAGAGTTTAATTCTGATGGCCTCTCCTCACAATAGGCCATCAATATACGACCAGCTGGACCCGTCACGCGATAACCCCTTCTGTCAGCACCATGTAACGGCATCCCTTCACCACACCGAGAATAGACGGGGCGTGGAGACTTCTGCCCTCTAATAACATTCACGAGTCAGGTCAAAGGGATGCCAATCAAGTGCCCCGTGGTCAGCGACTCAGAGGTAGGACGGGCGAATAAAGCCTAGGGGGCCTCATTTATCAAAACGAAAGGACCGTAAAACAGCTGCCGTTGCCCATAGCAACCAGTGGCGCTTTCACAAAGAAAGCTACACTATAGGGCCCATTCACACAACCGCACGCCGTCCGTGTCCGTATTGCTGTCAGCAAACTGTGGGTCTGCAATATACGTACAACGGCCGTGTGAATTCCGTATCACGAATGCCGACCTATTGGCTTGAATGGGTCCGCCATCCGGAAGATACGGTGCAGAGCAAAGGCATGGATCGGAAGCGGTTCAGTGGGCTTTTGGGTCCGTGCCGCCGCACCGCAAGAGAAAGGACCGGTCCTATTCTTTGCCGCTATTTAAGTCAATGGGTCCACACCGCAATGCGGGATTCACGCGGCCGGGCATTACGGTCCACAGCACGGGCGGCTTATGTTCGTGTGAATAAGGAGGTACTCCGGACTTATGTACTTCTACTCTGAGGCACCAATGTCGGGCGGCTTCAGCGGGGTCCAGCCCTAGACCTGTGGGTCCTACACGTGGGAAGTGACTTCCTAATAGAGAGTGTTGTGAAGGGTGAAAACACAAAGCCTAAGATCTCTGCTTGCTGGCAGTTGAGAGCCATTCTTGCCTACATGCAGACACTGGTCAGAGCTGTGAGACAAAGAGGATTCAGTGAATTCCTGAGCCACCCTCGGTGTGCCAGAGGCAGCATGGCAGCTGGGCGTTGTTCGCACAGCGCAGCTGACGACCGGGATGAAGAGGCTCATGTGTCAGAGAAGGCATTTGGCAGCCTTGGACTCTGGATTTCTAGCCGTCACCACCTCCCCCCCGGCAGGAGAGGCAGCCCTTTCTTTTCAATTTAACTTCTCGGCAGCACCAAGGTGGCGTTAGGAGCGCGCCGACACAGGACCAGGATATATTATCGGGGAAAATATTGTTTCGCAGGTTTTCTATGCAAACTCTGCACCGCGTGTACAGCACAATGCCAGTGAGCGAGCTTCTAGGCGCCCACGTGGGGCCATATTCGCTAGTAAGGTGGGGTCAGCATATGGGCACCTCATGTACAGTAATGTGCGCTGGAGGTGTAGGGACGGAACTGGGAAATAAAAACCAGTGTTGCCAACAAATGATCACGGATTTGGGGATAACATATACCACCTATGCACCAATGCCAGGTCCGGGTGGCACAGACACCAAATAATGATCTAGCTGCTGGACACTGGACCAGAATTAGTATAATCCCCCCCAATGGCTGCTCTACAAGCCGCTTACCAAAGTATAGGCTATTCTATGACAGCATGGAGCTCGTTCACAGTTGGCCAAAAACAGCAACCTGGATTCTACAGATGGACGTGGAGAGTGCAGACGCCACGGAATGTCGCACGCACTGGCATCGCTTACTGAGGGGCGGCAGATAACGGGAGTGACCCGACCCTACCGACGGCCAGACATTGCTGTGTTCCCCCCATGTGAGACGGTGGAGGGGGCAGTAAGGCGGTTGCTGTAGGAATGAGATCCCACCTAGAGAAACAGGGTATAACTTGAATTCAAACTGGGAATACTGGTCGCCTGAGTGGACATCCCATGCACAGGTCCTCTGGCCACTGGTTTTATAAATGCTGCAGTAACTTACTGCAATGTATCCGATCTAGAAGATCAGGTCTGTTTAGACTGGATGCAGCTGTAGCAAACCCTCAGCTGAGAGGGGTATTAGGTCTGTACAGTTTTGTGGCCTTATGGATGGACACACTCGCTGACTGCAAGCAGAGATCTTGCAGCAGGTCCTGAGGAGCTCTACAGCAGAGCGGGGGTATTCCCCAATTTGGGATTGTACATGCAGAGGGGATCTGCCCAGATTCACGTCAATCTGGTGATGACCCTGCAACCACCTCGGCTGATCAGTGGACACCGGCCACGTGTGGGTAGTAGTACCACCGCCACGGAGGATTTTCCAGGCGAGTAATTTGTCACGTTATCACTTGTACAACCCCCTCCATGGACGTCACCGCAGCCACAGGGTGCACGCCCATAGCGAGGTCACGCGATTGCACCCTCCAATGACTGCGGTGGTAGCGGTCACGCGACCTCTCTACGGATCGCTCCAATAGTCTGCACGTGCGCGCTCAGGTACTCCTGGCCTATTCTGAGGATGAGCCATCCCTTTAAAGTCTTGGACAACCCCTTTAAGCCAGAAGCTGTGCTGGAGTCGTCATGCAACAGATACCAATGGACCCTACTGACATAATAGGGTTCATCAGTGTGAACAAGGCCCAGGTCTGAAAACACATAGCATTACCCCTCACCAAAAAGACAAACCCCCCCTGGAAGGGTTAAAAACAAGCAGCCTCCGCTCTGCCTCCTACACCCCCCATGGAGCTTAAAGGGGGATTCTGGCTGTGACTACTAGATCAGTCGGGGGTCCTACCACTGGGACATAACCGATCACGAGACGGGCAACCCCGTGCCCCTCCGAAATGAACGAAGTGGCAGGTGGAGCGCGCGCCCTCCGCTTCATTCACCTTTATGAGAGCTTGAGAAACAGCGGGGCTCCCATAGAGCCGAGTGGAGCGGCACTGTTCATTTCGGAGGGGCACGGGGTCTCCATTCTCTTACCGTTGTGACCCCCACCGCCGATCCTATCGACTGGTCACTGCCAGACTCCACCTTCAAATCCTCAGAGCTGCCTTCGTAATTCTGCTGGCTGTCAGCGGAAACCGTCAACAAGCATGCCCCGACGACAGACGCACCCCGGGACGGCTCGGACTACTACTGTACAGCGCCAAGCTGTGTAAAGCGGGAGAGGTCAGCTCTGAGGCCTGCAGAACTAGGAATGCAGCTCTGGAGAACACAGATCTGCAGGAGTTCAGCTCCAGAGGCAGCCCCCACTTACCAGGAAGCAGAGCTGCGGCCAGTTGTGGATGAAGTAGCGGTAGGTGTATATGGAGTAGGGCTCCGACAGGTCCTTGGTGATCAGTCTCATGATATCGGGCATTTGCAGCTCGGACTCGTAGCGCACGTATCGTATGGAGCCGTCCCCGGGGTGCAGGCTGCAGGCGCCCATGCGGGAGGCCAACACCGCCTCCTCCCGCTCGTGCAGCCGCTCCAGCCCGTTGGGGGCGCCAGTCCGTTCATCGTGGAGCGGCGGGGGCAGCTTGCTCTTCAGGGCCTTGATGTGCCGCAGGTCGGGGCTGATGAGGCCGTTGAGCTGCTGGTGATGGCGGCGGTGGTGGTGGTGGCCGCGGCGGGGCTCGTACCGACCTTCCTCCTCCTCTTCCTCCCCGTCCTCTTGCTCGTCTCCCGGCGGCAGGGCGAGGCCGGCCCCGGGGTAGTGGGAGAGCACGCTAGGCCCAGACGGTGCGTCAGCCATCCTGAGGAGAGACAAGCGGCCGCGTTATTCACCCGCAGCCCGGCCTTCTCATCACTGGCCGGGGGCACCTGACCCGCACACTACCCGCAGCTCCACTCACCCGCGGCCGTAAAGGGAAGCCGCCGCCGCCGGCAGTCAGGACGCAGCGTTTCCGCCTCGCTTTTACGACACTTCCGGCAGTGCTGCTCTGGGGCCTCCGGGTGCAGAAGGGAGGGGGCAGTGAACGGGACGTCATGTGTCAGGGCTGGGGTCCTGCGGGTGGGGGCGGGCAGGGGGCGATCTCGCCCGATCTGATTGTATGGGATCGGGCGACGGTGTGTGGGTTGTTATTGCTCACCATCCGGCGTACTGAGCCCGGGGAATAGTCGTCTGGAGGTGTACACGAGACTGCTGACAGATACATCGTGAGACTGCTGGATATATACATTAGACAGATGATATATATACATTAGACTGCTGGTTATAAACATAAGACAGATGATATATATATACATTAGACTACTGGATATATACATTAGACAGATACATTGTTAGACTGCTGGATATATACATTAGACAGATGATATATACATTAGACAGATGATATATATACATTAGACTGCTGGTTATAAACATAAGACAGATGATATATATATACATTAGACTACTGGATATATACATTAGACAGATACATTGTTAGACTGCTGGATATATACATTAGACAGATGATATATACATTAGACAGATGATATATATACATTAGACCGCTGGCTATAAACATTAGACAGATGATATATACATTAGACTGCTGGATATATACATTAGACAGATATATACATTATTAGACTGCTGACATACATTAGACTGCTGACATATACATTAGACTGCTGACATATACATAAGACTGCTGGCTGTAAACAGACAGATGATATATAGATTAGACTGCTGGATATATACATTAGACAGATGATATATACATTAGACTGCTGGCTATAAACATTAGACAGATGATATATACATTAGACTGCTGGCTATAAACATTAGACAGATGATATATACATTAGACTGCTGGATATATACATTAGACAGATGATATATACATTAGACTGCTGGATATATACATTAGACAGATGATATATACATTAGACTGCTGGCTATAAACAGACATGATATATACATTAGACTGCTGGATATATACATTAGACAGATGATATATACATTAGACTGCTGGCGATAAACATTAGACAGATGATATATACATTAGACTGCTGGATATATACATTATTAGACTGCTGAACATACAGATTAGACTGCTGACATATACATTAGACAGATTATATATACATTAGACTGCTGGATATATACATTATTAGACTGCTGGATATATACATTATTAGACTGCTGAACATACAGATTAGACTGCTGACATATACATTAGACAGATTATATACATTAGACTGCTGGATATATACATTATTAGACTGCTGAACATACATATTATACAGCTGTATATTCACATTAGACTGCTGACATATACATTAGACTGCTGGACATACAGATTAGACAGCTGTATATATATATATATATATATATATATATATAAAAATAAGACAGCTAGATATACACATTAGACTGCTGGATATACACCATCCAGGCATCCTCAAACTGCGGCCCTCCAGCTGTTGTAAAACTACAACTCCCACAATGCCCTGCTGTAGGCTGATACCTGTAGGCTGTCCAGGCATGCTGGGAGTTGTAGTTTTGCAACAGTTTGAGGATGAATATGTACATTTCTTTTGAATATATACATTAGACAGCTGGATACACACCTTAGACTGCTGGACATACAGATTAGACAGCTTTCTCATACAGATGCACTCTGATCAGCAATTAGGAGATGGAGATAAGCGGCTAACACGTTCGCCTGATGCCGCTTTTCTCAGCGCAGACAAAGGATGAAGCTCGCTCCCTTCTGTGTCCCTGGGAGAGTGTGATGAGGGGTTCTCCAGCGAGAGTCGCTATCTGTCCATCTACCCCTATAGATCATACAGGGTTGGCCTGAGTGGACAATCCCTTTAAGCCTAGTAGACGGTCCAGCTGTACGGCCGCCCTACACACGAGATAGCGGCTGCCTGTCAGATCTCTCCCAACACCTCCATAGACATGCAGGTGTGCTGAATGGGGAGAGGGGAGGAAGGGCATCTAATGGTGGTCTATTTCACTGAGAACATAATGATTGGGCCTATTGACATCCAACTGCCCCATCCTTTTCTCCCTGTGATGTTTGGGAGGCCCCCAATACCTATTAGATGGTTGGCCGGGCCCCTACCATAACTGGCAGGTTTATCTAATGTGTGTGGCCAGCTTAAAGGGGTTCTCCGGGCGACAGGTATTGATGACCTGTCCTCAGGATAGGTGGGGCTCTGACACCATCTCCATCAGATGCTGGGAGTTGTAGTACCACGACAGCTGGAGACCTCCATCCTAGGTTATCTGTGTTGTCATCATGAACACATATGACAACATTTGCTCAACTGGCTTAATAATTGATAAGCTGGACTACAAGGCCCAGCATGACCTTCATGATATGTATAGACCCTGGTGTCAAGAGAAACTGGCTTATAGTCCCATAGCAACCAATCAGATGCCACCTTTCATTTTCCAAAGGAGCTCTGAAAAATGAAAGGTGGCATCTGATTGGTTGCTATGGGCAACTAAGCCACTAGTGCTGAAAAATCTAGCCCTATGTATCCTGTATGTACAGGGTTTCTACAAGCATGGCCTCCCTCTGACATGTGCTCGATACAGGCCCGGTGACACATGGAGGAGTCTTCAGTGATTGGCCGCTTTCCTCTCCTACTCCTTTAAAACTACATTTCCCTGCATTCCCCTGCCATGACATCACACGTGACTCTCTGCTGCCCCCGCTGGACGGCCTGCGGAAGGACAAGCCAGAAAATACACAGTGGAACTGAGTGTGGGATAGAAATGAAGGGCGTTACGTGTAATACCAATTATTGTTATGGTGCGAGGGGTTAGAACCGGAATTTGTCAGTGTAAGGCCTCATGCACACGACCGTTGTGTGTTTTGCGGTCCGCGAATCACGGATGGCGTCCGCGTGCGTTCCGCAATTTGCGGAACGGCACGGACGGCCATTAATATAACTGCCTATTCTTGTCCGCAAAACGCGGACAGGAATAGGACAGGTTATATATTTTTTTGCGGACCATGAAACGGAGCAACGGATGCGGACAGCCCCGTCGATCATGTGGGCCCGCGTTCCCCTTTTTAAATAGAACGCGCATGCTTGCTGACGGAGATCGCCCAGCGCTCATACTCCGCTATCTCTAGCAATAGAATGAAGCGGTGGACCCCCGTCTGTGTCTGCCCCCATATTCCAGCGGGAGAACACGTCTCCATTTTCAGATTAAGGGCTCATGCACACAAACATATTTTTTGTCCGTGTCCGTTCCACTTTTTTTACAGCCCGTATGTGGAACCATTCATTTCAATGGGGCCGCAAAAAACGGAAATGACTCTGTGTGCATTCCATATCCGTAAGAATAGTCCTGCGGACAAGGACAGGCATTGTTACAATGTATCCGCCAAAAAAAACGTATGTCACACGAATGTCACCCGTTTTTTTTTTCCGGATCATGGGGGTCCGCCATTGGGACACCCACTGATCATGAGTAATTCAGTAGATTCCAGGGCTCTCAGGGTAAGGGCTCATGCACACAACCGTATGTACTTTGCGGTCCGCAAAACACGGATCCGCAAAAAAACAAAAACGGATGGCATCCGTGTGACGTCCGTTTTGCATCAGTTATTTTTTTTTCGCGGATCCATTTTAACAATGCCTATCCTTGTCCGCAAAACGGACAAGAATAGGACATTTCTATTTTTTTGGGGGGGACGGACAGACATACAGAAACGGAATGCACATGAGTAACTTCGGCTTTTTTTTTGCCCGTTCCGCAAAAAAATAGAACGTGTCCTATTATTGTCCGCATCGCGGAATAGGGACTAGGACTGTTCTATGAAGGGCCAGCTGTTCCGTTCCGCAAAATACGGAATGCACACGGACGTCATCCGTATTTTTTGCACATCCGTGTTTTGCGGACCGCAAAATACATACACCCTAAAAATACATGAGCCCTAAAATTACATGAGCCCTAAAAATACATGAGCCCTAATGTTGTGCGCTCCTGTGAGAGGAGCGGACCTCACACTGACACACGCTGCGAGTTTCTCACAAAAGAGCGATAGGCTAAACTACCAATGATTTTTTTTTCCCCAACAGCGCACACGTTTTTTATGGTGTTTTTTTTAGGTAATGTGAATTTTAAAAAAAATCAGAATTTTTTTTCCCTACAGAGAAGGAAATGAAAAAAACCCAGACCTTCAACATGTTTAAAAATCACTAAAAAAGACAGTGCGAAACCACCGTGTGTCGTCATCACCTCATCCATGGTCACGTGGCGGTGACATCCACTTGGCAGATCGCTGGGCACAGCCATGATGTCAATATGGTTATCCCCATGGTGCTATCCCGTGTCCCATAACATAAAGAACCCCACTCACCCGTCCGCGGTCCCGCATCAGTGGTCACATCGGTTTGGACGAAACGTCACAGCTTTCTCATGCCCTCAGTGGTCACGGGACCAAGTCACTTCCTGGTCCTACGGGGACCTGAGCCACCGGGAACAGATCAGCGGTGGGACCCCAGAAAAGTGGTTGTTGTTTTTTTATGGTATGGGGGACAATTTAGGACTCCTGGGGTTGTCGGCTCCAAGGCCGGACAACCCCTTTAAACACCATTACCCAGGTTTTATCATTTAAAGGGGGTGGTCTGGAGCTGGACAGCATCCTGTCACCATGGAACCAGCCCATTAATCGGCATTGTCTACGTAAGATGCCAACCACATCTCTACTCTTCTCTCCACCTTGGCCAACATCTTGATACCCCCTCAATGTTGTCCACCAGGGGCGCACCGTTAATGAGGTGAGGCGGCCACCCTTTTATCCACTCTCCACAGGATACGGGATAACTATTAGATCGGTGGGGGTCCGAGCTCATGCGGCCTCCCTATTAATTTAGGTCATCAATATCAGATCAGCGGGGGCTAACACCCGAGACCCCAGCTGATCAGCTGGATGAAGAGAAGGCCATGCTCCGTGATGCAAAGCGCAGCCTTCTCTTTAACCAGCTGATCTGCGCGGGTGTCAGGTGTCGCACCCCCGCTGATCAGATAGTGATCAGGATAGGTCATCAATATAAATCACTGCACAGCCCCTTTAAGGATAATCTTCATTGTTTCATAGATCTTTTATTTCCACATTGATATGTATTCTCAGAAACTATCACTAGAGGGCAGTGTTGTATAGGCATTCAATGTAAAAAATAAAATAACTTTCCATTCCTTATTTGTTCATATAATTTTCTCTTTTAATACGTTTAATATGAAACACCATAAGGGTGAGTTCACATCACCGTCTCCGTGATCCGTCAGAAGAACAGAGAAAAAATGGATCCTGTAAAAAATAAATAATAAAAAATGTACACTGCTCAAAAAAATAAAGGGAACACAAAAATAACACATCCTAGATCTGAATTAATTAAATATTCTTCTGAAATACTTTGTTCTTTACATAGTTGAATGTGCTGACAACAAAATCACACAAAAAAAAAAAATGGAAATCAAATTTTTTAACCCATGGAGGTCTGGATTTGGAGTCACCCTCAAAATTAAAGTGGAAAAACACACTACAGGCTGATCCAACTTTGATGTAATGTCCTTAAAACAAGTCAAAATGAGGCTCAGTAGTGTGTGTGGCCTCCACGTGCCTGTATGACCTCCCTACAACGCCTGTGCATGCTCCTGATGAGGTGTCAGATGGTCTCCGGAGGGATCTCCTCCCAGACCTGGACTAAAGCATCTGCCAACTCCTGGACAGTCTGTGGTGCAACGTGACGTTGGTGGATAGAGCGAGACATGATGTAACAGATGTGCTCAATTGGATTCAGGTCTGGGGAACGGGCGGGCCAGTCCATAGCATCAATGCTTTCATCTTGCAGGAACTGCTGACACACTCCAGCCACATGAGGTCTAGCATTGTCTTGCATTAGGAGGAACCCAGGGCCAACCGCACCAGCATATGGTCTCACAAGGGGTCTGAGGATCTCATCTCGGTACCTAATGGCAGTCAGGCTACCTCTGGCGAGCACATGGAGGGCTGTGCGGCACTCCAAAGAAATGCCACCCCACACCATTACTGACCCAATGCCAAACCGGTCATGCTGGAGAATGTTGCAGGCAGCAGAACGTTCTCCACGGCGTCTCCAGACTCTGTCACGTCTGTCACATGTGCTCAGTGTGAACCTGCTTTCATCTGTGAAGAGCACAGGGCGCCAGTGGCGAATTTGCCAATCTTGGTGTTTTCTGGCAAATGCCAAACGTCCTGCACGGTGTTGGGCTGTAAGCACAACCCCCACTTGTGGACGTCGGGCCCTCATATCACCCTCATGGAGTCTGTTTCTGACCGTTTGAGCAGACACATGCACATTTGTGGCCTGCTGGAGGTCATTTTGCAGGGCTCTGGCAGTGCTTTTCCTGTTCCTCCTTGCACAAAGGCGGAGGTAGCGGTCCTGCTGCTGGGTTGTAGCCCTCCTACGGCCTCCTCCACGTCTCCTGATGTACTGGCCTGTCTCCTGGTAGCGCCTCCATGCTCTGGACACTACGCTGACAGACACAGCAAACCTTCTTGCCACAGCTCGCATTGATGTGCCATCCTGAATAAGCTGCACTACCTGAGCCACTTGTGTGGGTTGTAGACTCCGTCTCATGCTACCACTAGAGCGAAAGCACTGCCAGCATTCAAAAGTGACCAAAACATCAGCCAGGAAGCATAGGAACTGAGAAGTGGTCAGGTCACCACCTGCAGAACCACTCCTTTATTGGGGGTGTCTTGCTAATTGCCTATAATTTTCACCTGTTGTCTATCCCATCTGCACAACAGCATGTGAAATTGATTGTCACTCAGTGTTGCTTCCTAAGTGGACAGTTTGATTTCACAGAAGTGTGATTGACTTGGAGTTACATTGTGTTGTTTAAGTGTTCCCTTTATTTTTTTGAGCAGTGTATTTCTATTCGTTTTAGCCATTTTCATCTGAGATCCGTTTTTTTTTTTTTTTTGGATGAGACTTTTTTCCATCTAAAGAAACAGACATTAAACGGAAATGGCTAAAACAGATGCGAAATGTACATAACGGATGCTTAGGCTGGGTTCAGACCTGAGCGTCTTTGATATGCGCGTTTAACGCGCGTTTTTGACGAGCGTTTTTGGCAATAGTAAACGCGCGTTTGACGCGCGTTTGTGTGATTGACTGCAATGTCCTATGGCCACAAACGCGCGTCAAAACGCCCCAAAGAAGCTCAAGTACTTGTTTGAGCGTAGGGCGTTTTACAGCGCGTTTTTCTGCGTTGTAAAACGCTCAAGTGAGAACCAGGGCCATAGGGAAGCATTGGTTTTCATGTGTTGAGCGTTTTACAGCGCGTTTGAACGCGCTGTAAAACGCTCAAGTGTGAACCCAGCCTTAAAGGGGTTATCCAATACCATAAACTGCCTCTCCATGTGCCAGGCCCCTCACAGGGAATATACTTACACCGCTGCTGCAGCTTCTCCCCGTGCGCGGATGAAAACATCTAGTTTCGGAGGGGAGCAGCCAATGACAGACGGGGACGAGCCCCCCCTAGCATCGCGGGTGACGCTAGGGAGGGTCATCCCCGTCTGCCATTGGCTGCCCCCCCACCCCCCCCCCACAGACACAGGATGTTTTCATCGACGCACGGGGAGAAGAAGCAGCCGCGGGGTAAGTATATTCCCTGTGAGGGGCCCGCACATGGGGGGCCAGTTTATGGTATTGGATAACCCCTTTAACATACAGGATCTTTTTTTTTTTGACGTGAACCCGGCCTTACAGATGGACGTGAACCCGGCCTTACAGATGGATAAGACCTGTGCAAAAAACTACTAATCACATTAGATCGTCATTTCTGAGGCTCGGTGCATCTTTACAAATCTGAGTGCAATCAGTCCCCTCATCTCTGCTCATCTGGGAGATCAGAACGCAGCTTTCAAATTGGTGCATTCATGAAGTTTTGCAAATCTACCAATTTAAGCTCAAAAATAAAAAAAAAAGTTATGGAATATGCTGAGTTTTCTTACTGTTGGTCTCATGGCTCCACCGTTGCACCCGTTGTACCTCCAGCAGCCGTGGTCCATTTAAAGACATTGGGGCAGATTTAGTTATTCTGTCTAAGTGCCGATTCACACAACTGTGGTCGGTCTGGGAAACACAACCCCTTTGTCGGCCGCGTCTCCTGGACTGGTGTTTTATAATGCAGTCCGTTCCTATCTGATCACAGGTCTGAGGTTTCGATCTGTAGTCCTCATCGCTGAACTCCTGACAGCTCACAAACATTCTTCTAAGCCATGGTCTTATCAAATGGATACAAGTTTACCTATTGTGAGTGTTTCTGAGCTGTCAGGACTACACATCGAGCCGACCGAGCAGCTCCCTGACGGATTCAGTATGAAGCAGAAGGCAACAGTCTGTAGATGTAGTGAAAGTGAAAGCTGTCTATAGGAAAAAACTGTTGAAAAGTTTTAACAAAGACCAATAAAAAATGATTTTTAGCTGAAAATGAGTAGAATGCAATAATAATAATAATAAAAAAGAAATAATTGCCCCCAAAGGTGTCCATAGCGCACTATATACACTGCTCAAAAAAATAAAGGGAACACAAACATAACACATCCTAGATCTGAATTAATTAAATATTTTTCTGAAATACTTTGTTCTTTACATAGTTGAATGTGCAGACAACAAAATCACACAAAAATAAAAAAAAATATGGAAATCAAATTTTTCAACCCATGGAGGTCTGGATTTGGAGTCACCCTCAAAATTAAAGTGGAAAAACACACTACAGGCTGATCCAACTTTGATGTAATGTCCTTTAAACAAGTCAAAATGAGGCTCAGTAGTGTGTGTGGCCTCCACGTGCCTGTATGACCTCCCTACAACGCCTGTGCATGCTCCTGATGAGGTGGCGGACGGTCTCCTGAGGGATCTCCTCCCAGACCAGGACTAAAGCATCTGCCAACTCCTGGACAGTCTGTGGTGCAACGTGACGTTGGTGGATAGAGCGAGACATGATGTCCCAGATGTGCTCAATTGGATTCAGGTCTGGGGAACGGGCGGGCCAGTCCATAGCATCAATGCCTTCGTCTTGCAGGAACTGCTGACACACTCCAGCCACATGAGGTCTAGCATTGTCTTGCATTAGGAGGAACCCAGGGCCAACCGCACCAGCATATGGTCTCACAAGGGGTCTGAGGATCTCATCTCGGTACCTAATGGCAGTCAGGCTACCTCTGGCGAGCACATGGAGGGCTGTGTGGCCCTCCAAAGAAATGCCACCCCACACCATTACTGACCCAATGCCAAACCGGTCATGCTGGAGGATGTTGCAGGCAGCAGAACGTTCTCCACGGCGTCTCAAGACTCTGTCACGTCTGTCACATGTGATCAGTGTGAACCTGCTTTCATCTGTGAAGAGCACAGGGCGCCAGTGGCGAATTTGCCAATCTTGGTGTTCTCTGGCAAATGCCAAAAGTCCTGCACGGTGTTGGGCTGTAAGCACAACCCCCACCTGTGGACGTCGGGCCCTCATATCACCCTCATGGAGTCTGTTTCTGACCGTTTGAGCAGACACATGCACATTTGTGGCCTGCTGGAGGTCATTTTGCAGGGCTCTGGCAGTGCTCCTCTTGTTCCTCCTTGCACAAAGGCGGAGGTAGCGGTCCTGCTGCTGGGTTGTTGCCCTCCTACGGCCTCCTCCACGTCTCCTGATGTACTGGCCTGTCTCCTGGTAGCGCCTCCATGCTCTGGACACTACACTGACAGACACAGCAAACCTTCTTGCCACAGTTCGCATTGATGTGCCATCCTGGATAAGCTGCACTACCTGAGCCACTTGTGTGGGTTGTAGACTCCGTCTCATGCTACCACTAGAGTGAAAGCACTGCCAGCATTCAAAAGTGACCAAAACATCAGCCAGGAAGCATAGGAACTGAGAAGTGGTCTGTGGTCACTACCTGCAGAACCACTCCTTTATTGGGGGTGTCTTGCTAATTGCCTATAATTTCCACCTGTTGTCTATCCCATTTGCACAACAGCATGTGAAATTGATTGTCACTCAGTGTTGCTTCCTAAGTGGACAGTTTGATTTCACAGAAGTGTGATTGACTTGGAGTTACATTGTGTTGTTTAAGTGTTCCCTTTATTTTTTTGAGCAGTGTATAATAAACTGTATTGACCACAAATGAAATACTTTGCTTTTGACAGGATTAAGTAGTAAATTGGGAGCAAAATGTATGCAAATGATGATGACTAACGATGTGACCAGTAAGGCTCGTCATAATATTCTTTGTGTCTGTTGAATTAATGGAATCTATGGTTTGATCATGCGATAGCCTGAGAGTCACAGGCAAATGTGACGTAAATTCACATCAAACTCAACCCTAGCATTGCGGGTAACGCTAGGGAGGCTCGTCCCCGTCACCGCCGTCTTTAACCACCTCCGGACCGCTGTACGCACAGACGCGTCCTGGAGGTGGTTGATTCATTCCTCCTGGACGCGCCGGCGCGTCCTCTCGCGAGACGCGAGACTTCCTGTGAACGCGCGCACACAGGCGCGCGCGCTCACAGGAACGGAAGGTAAGAGAGTTGATCTCCAGCCTGCCAGCGGCGATCGTTCGCTGGCAGGCTGGAGATGTGTTTTTTTTAACCCCTAACAGGTATATTAGACGCTGTTTTGATAACAGCGTCTAATATACCTGCTACCTGGTCCTCTGGTGGTCCCCTTTGTTTGGATCGACCACCAGAGGACACAGGTAGCTCAGTAAAGTAGCACCAAGCACCACTACACTACACTACACCCCCCCCCGTCACTTATTAACCCCTTATTAGCCCCTGATCACCCCTGATCACCCCATATAGACTCCCTGATCACCCCCCTGTCATTGATTACCCCCCTGTCATTGATCAACCCCCTGTAAAGCTCCATTCAGACGTCCGCATGATTTTTACGGATCCACTGATAGATGGATCGGATCCGCAAAACGCATCCGGACGTCTGAATGAAGCCTTACAGGGGCGTGATCAATGACTGTGGTGATCACCCCATATAGACTCCCTGATCACCCCCCTGTCATTGATTACCCCCCTGTAAAGCTCCATTCAGACGTCCGCATGATTTTTACGGATCCACTGATAGATGGATCGGATCCGCAAAACGCATCCGGACGTCTGAATGAAGCCTTACAGGGGCGTGATCAATGACTGTGGTGATCACCCCATATAGACTCCCTGATCACCCCCCTGTCATTGATTACACCCCTGTCATTGATCACCCCCCTGTAAAGCTCCATTCAGATGTCCGCATTATTTTTACGGATGCACTGATAGATGGATCGGATCCGCAAAACGCATCCGGACGTCTGAATGAAGCCTTACAGGGGCATGATCAATGACTGTGGTGATCACCCCATATAGACTCCCTGATCACCCCCCTGTAAAGCTCCATTCAGATGTCCGCATGATTTTTACGGATGCACTGATAGATGGATCGGATCCGCAAAACGCATCCGGACGTCTGAATGAAGCCTTACAGGGGCATGATCAATGACTGTGGTGATCACCCCATATAGACTCCCTGATCACCCCCCTGTCATTGATTACACCCCTGTCATTGATCACACCCCTGTAAAGCTCCATTCAGATGTCCGCATGATTTTTACGGATGCACTGATAGATGGATCGGATCCGCAAAACGCATACGGACGTCTGAATGAAGCCTTACAGGGGCGTGATCAATGACTGTGGTTATCACCCCATATAGACTCCCTGATCACCCCCCTGTCATTGATTACACCCGTCATTGATCAACCCCCTGTAAAGCTCCATTCAGATGTCCGCATGATTTTTACGGATGCACTGATAGATGGATCGGATCCGCAAAACGCATCCGGACGTCTGAATGAAGCCTTACAGGGGCGTGATCAATGACTGTGGTGATCACCCCATATAGACTCCCTGATCACCCCCCTGTCATTGATTACCCCCCTGTCATTGATTACCCCCCGTAAAGCTCCATTCAGACGTCCGCATGATTTTTACGGATGCACTGATAGATGGATCGGATCCGCAAAACGCATCCGGACGTCTGAATGAAGCCTTACAGGGGCATGATCAATGACTGTGGTTATCACCCCATATAGACTCCCTGATCACCCCCCTGTCATTGATTACCCCCCTGTAAAGCTCCATTCAGATGTCCGCATGATTTTTACGGATGCACTGATAGATGGATCGGATCCGCAAAACGCATACGGACGTCTGAATGAAGCCTTACAGGGGCATGATCAATGACTGTGGTTATCACCCCATATAGACTCCCTGATCACCCCCCTGTCATTGATTACCCCCCTGTAAAGCTCCATTCAGATGTCCGCATGATTTTTACGGATGCACTGATAGATGGATCGGATCCGCAAAACGCATACGGACGTCTGAATGAAGCCTTACACGGGCGTGATCAATGACTGTGGTTATCACCCCATTTAGACTCCCTGATCACCCCCCTGTCATTGATCACCCCCCTGTCATTGATCACCCCCCCTGTCATTGATCCCCCCCCTGTCATTGATCACCCCCCTGTCATTGATCACCCCTCTGTCATTGATCACCCCTCTGTAAGGCTCCATTCAGACATTTTTTTGGCCGAAGTTAGCGGAATTATTATTTTTTTTTTCTTACAAAGTCTCATATTCCACTAACTTGTGTCAAAAAATTAAATCTCACATGAACTCCCCATACCCCTCACGGAATCCAAATGCGTAAAAATTTTTAGACATTTATATTCCAGACTTCTTCTCACGCTTTAGGGCCCCTAGAATGCCAGGGCAGTATAAATACCCCACATGTGACCCCATTTCGGAAAGAAGACACCCCCAGGTATTCCGTGAGGGGCATATTGAGTCCATGAAAGATTGAAATTTTTGTCCCAAGTTAGCGGAACGGGAGACTTTGTGAGAAAAAATTAAAAATATCAATTTCCGCTAACTTGTGCCAAAAAAAAATAAATTCTATGAACTCGCCATGCCCCTCATTGAATACCTTGGGGTGTCTTCTTTCCAAAATGGGGTCACATGTGGGGTATTTATACTGCCCTGGCATTCTAGGGGCCCCAAAGCGTGAGAGGAAGTCTGGTATCCAAATGTCTAAAAATGCCCTCCTAAAAGGAATTTGGGCACCTTTGCGCATCTAGGCTGCAAAAAAGTGTCACACATCTGGTATCGCCGTACTCAGGAGAAGTTGGGGAATGTGTTTTGGGGTGTCATTTTACATATACCCATGCTGGGTGAGAGAAATATCTTGGTCAAATGCCAACTTTGTATAAAAAAAATGGGAAAAGTTGTCTTTTGCCAAGATATTTCTCTCACCCAGCAAGGGTATATGTAAAATGACACCCCAAAACACATTCCCCAACTTCTCCTGAATACGGCGATGCCACATGTGTGACACTTTTTTGCAGCCTAGGTGGGCAAAGGGGCCCATATTCCAAAGAGCACCTTTAGGATTTCACAGGTCATTTACCTACTTACCACACATTAGGGCCCCTGGAAAATGCCAGGGCAGTATAACTACCCCACAAGTGACCCCATTTTGGAAAGAAGACACCCCAAGGTATTCCGTGAGGGGAATGGCGAGTTCCTAGAATTTTTTATTTTTTGTCACAAGTTAGTGGAAAATGCTGATTTTTTTTTTATTTTTATTTTTTTCATACAAAGTCTCATATTCCACTAACTTGTGACAAAAAATAAAAACTTCCATGAACTCACTATGCCCATCAGCGAATACCTTGGGGTCTCTTCTTTCCAAAATGGGGTCACTTGTGGGGTAGTTATACTGCCCTGGCATTCTAGGGGCCCAAATGTGTGGTAAGGAGTTTGAAATCAAATTCTGTAAAAAATGACCTGTGAAATCCGAAAGGTGCTCTTTGGAATATGGGCCCCTTTGCCCACCTAGGCTGCAAAAAAGTGTCACACATCTGGTATCTCCGTACTCAGGAGAAGTTGGGGAATGTGTTTTGGGGTGTCATTTTACATATACCCATGCTGGGTGAGAGAAATATCTTGGCAAAAGACAACTTTTCCCATTTTTTTATACAAAGTTGGCATTTGACCAAGATATTTATCTCACCCAGCATGGGTATATGTAAAAAGACACCCCAAAACACATTCCTCAACTTCTCCTGAATACAGAGATACCAGATGTGTGACACTTTTTTGCAGCCTAGGTGGGCAAAGGGGCCCATATTCCAAAGAGCACCTTTGGGATTTCACAGGTCATTTTTTACAGAATTTGATTTCAAACTCCTTACCACACATTTGGGCCCCTAGAATGCCAGGGCAGTATAACTACCCCACAAGTGACCCCATTTTGGAAAGAAGAGACCCCAAGGTATTCGCTGATGGGCATAGTGAGTTCATGGAAGTTTTTATTTTTTGTCACAAGTTAGTGGAATATGAGACTTTGTATGAAAAAAAAAAAAAAAAAAAATCATCATTTTCCACTAACTTGTGACAAAAAATAAAAAATTCTAGGAACTTGCCATGCCCCTCACGGAATACCTTGGGGTGTCTTCTTTCCAAAATGGGGTCACTTGTGGGGTAGTTATACTGCCCTGGCATTCTAGGGGCCCAAATGTGTGGTAAGGAGTTTGAAATCAAATTCTGTAAAAAATGATCTGTGAAATCCGAAAGGTGCTCTTTGGAATATGGGCCCCTTTGCCCACCTAGGCTGCAAAAAAGTGTCACACATCTGGTATCTCCGTACTCAGGAGAAGTTGGGGAATGTGTTTTGGGGTGTCATTTTACATATACCCATGCTGGGTGAGAGAAATATCTTGGCAAAAGACAACTTTTCCCATTTTTTTATACAAAGTTGGCATTTGACCAAGATATTTATCTCACCCAGCATGGGTATATGTAAAAAGACACCCCAAAACACATTCCTCAACTTCTCCTGAATACAGAGATACCAGATGTGTGACACTTTTTTGCAGCCTAGGTGGGCAAAGGGGCCCATATTCCAAAGAGCACCTTTGGGATTTCACAGGTCATTTTTTACAGAATTTGATTTCAAACTCCTTACCACACATTTGGGCCCCTAGAATGCCAGGGCAGTATAACCACCCCACAAGTGACCCCATTTTGGAAAGAAGAGACCCCAAGGTATTTCGTGATGGGCATAGTGAGTTCATAGAAGTTTTTATTTTTTGTCACAAGTTAGTGGAATATGAGACTTTGTAAGAAAAAAAAAAAAAAAAAAAAATCATCATTTTCCGCTAACTTGTGACAAAAAATAAAAAGTTCTATGAACTCACTATGCCCATCAGCGAATACCTTAGGGTGTGTACTTTCCGAAATGGGGTCATTTGTGGGGTGTTTGTACTGTCTGGGCATTGTAGAACCTCAGGAAACATGACAGGTGCTCAGAAAGTCAGAGCTGTTTCAAAAAGCGGAAATTCACATTTTTGTACCATAGTTTGTAAACGCTATAACTTTTACCCAAACCATTTTTTTTTTACCCAAACATTTTTTTTTTATCAAAGACATGTAGAACAATAAATTTAGAGCAAAATTTATATATGGATCTCGTTTTTTTTTGCAAAATTTTACAACTGAAAGTGAAAAATGTCATTTTTTTGCAAAAAAATCGTTAAATTTCGATTAATAACAAAAAAAGTAAAAATGTCAGCAGCAATGAAATACCACCAAATGAAAGCTCTATTAGTGAGAAGAAAAGGAGGTAAAATTCATTTGGGTGGTAAGTTGCATGACCGAGCAATAAACGGTGAAAGTAGTGTAGGTCAGAAGTGTAAAAAGTGGCCTGGTCTTTCAGGGTGTTTAAGCACTGGGGGCTGAGGTGGTTAAAGAGCTTGTCTCACCTTGAACATTGGTGGCATATCGCATACGTGGCATATCAAACACATGTGAACCCTTTAGAACAAGAGTTCGGGAAAGCGCTTCATCTCTCCATTCTCTTCTATGAAACTGTCGGAAATGGCTGAGCCAATACTTGACTATTTCCGGCACTCCTCTAAAAAAATGTATGGAGGCGACTGCGCAGGCGTGGCGCACTCTCATTCTCTATGGGAGCTTCTTTCTAGAAATAGGTGCGGGTCCTAGCGATATGCCACCAGCGTTTTGAGGTGAGAGAACCCCTAAGTGATGGATGAAGAGGCAGTCGACAAGGAACAGTCTGGTAGATCGGGGTAGCTGTACAATGCCCAGAGCGCCATATGGTTACCTATAGCCCCTGCTCCCTGTACCTGTGGCACATGTAGCCCAGGGTTCACATGCCATGTCCTTAGGATTCTCGCTGCTGTGCTTATAACAGGCAGCACAGTTTATTTACCTTAAATTTGCTCCCTTTTTTTCTATTTTTCTATTTCCCTCTAGGAAATGAAAAAACAGCAGCGCCCGATTCGTCATAGGAAGGAGAAGAACTGCACCCAACAGACCACGTTGGCTAGAATAGAATCCGGCCCCCAGTATCACCGCTCCAATGGTCTCTGCCAGTGTCAGTATACTTCCTTGCAGCAATGACATGCTAATTTTTGAGACCGATTGATTGGCTGCAGCGGTCACGTGCAGCTCTGGGGTGAGTATTGTTTCTATATATATATTTTTTTTATTCTACATTTTTCAAACCAGCACCTGAATCTGAATACTTTTGTAATTGCGTGTAATTAAAAATGTAATATAGCCAGTGAATTATTCAATAAAATGTATCTGTATAGCGCCACCTGCTGTTTGTTCTTTCCCTTATTTTTTGTCCATCTCACTGAGCTGGTCGCACGCGCTCAGTTTGATTCTTCATCTGTCACCAGCCATATGTACTGTTAGAAGCTGTGGCAGTTGCAGGGAGAGAGTTCCAACAGAAAGGACACGTCCCTGGCTGAAAAGGATATAGTAGAGCAATTGGAGCAGTGAACGTGGAGATCTCTGGAGGGCTGGTTCTGGCTTTGTTAGAAAGGTGCCATGTACAATATAATTTGTGATTTTCATTTTTTACATCAGTCATGGCTTAACCCTTTTAACTATCTTGTTTGTAGCAAAAAAGGCAACCCCTTTAAATCTGTCTCCTGGACATCATTTTTCCAAACTGCAAGAACTTCTCAGCTGTGTGACATATGCACATGGCCGTGAGCGGTCCGTGGTATGCCGGGCTGGATTCCTGCTGACATTGATTGCTATGACGCCGTGCACTTGATGCCGCCGCTGCACTACAGTAATACACTCGTATAGATCATACGAGTGTATTACTGTAGTGCAGCGGCGGCATCAAGCGCACGGCATCATAGCAACCAATGACGCCGCGCTCTCCTGCTGTCAGCAGGAATCCAGCCCGGCATACCACAGGCCGGGATCTGTGTTTTGCGGATCCGAGATTTGCGGACTGCAAAACCCATACGGCCATGTGCATGATCCCTAACACAGGATCATGTGCGGCACATTTGCCATATACGCAGTTTAAAATGCCGGAGGATATTTTCTGCCAAGGTCTCATGAAGCATCAGAAAAACCCTTAAAAATAATTTCGAACCGCGCAAACATATGCAGCATATTTTTTAAAGCCGGGATTAGGCACGTTTTCCACATGAGCTCCTGAGAGTCTAAGCCCTGCAGCCACCTTTAAAATTGACTTCCCATTAATGAATGCATTTTGCTTTTGTCTAATGGCTAGCTGCTTATAATAAAGGCATGCACAATAGTGATAGAACTGTAATAGACTCTGACGGAGACATTTTGGGGTGTTTGCAGCTTTCAGACCCTGTAGGAAATCAATGGCTTTTGTTTTGCCGTACTAATTTGAAATGGTGTGTTAAAAACATGGCCTCGTAGAGCCTTATTAAGTGTAGCATAAAGAGCACAAGGGCTGAGGAAATGAAAAGAACCCCGCGTGGACAGTTTATGTTTTTTCTTCTATTTGTAAGATTGAATACCAAGTTATGGGCTGGTTCTACGGTCGTGTAACGTTCCACAAACATAATTACTTTCATTCACCTGTACGGTAATATTGCCAAATATAAATACGGAGGAGTCTGCTTTGTCTTCTTCTACTATCTGGCAAGAACTTAGAGGTTCAAAGGGTAAGCATGGGATGTCCAGGTACTGTTTACTAAGACTCTCAGGTTTGAGGAGAACACTATCAGGGTAGACATTAGAAGTACTTTGAGACCTCCACATTGCCGAAGAGCTCAACCCTGTAAATTTCATTGGGATGTATTCATCGTCTTCTTGTCTGGTCTCCGCGAAGGATGCGATACTGAACATGGAGACGGAACGCATGTGTATTTGGTTCTCAAAGTGCCTCACGTGCGTGTTAGGTCTCAACATCTGGGTGCCCCTTATCTTTGACTTGGTGTTTCCATAGTTCACCGTCAAAGGAACATCTTGCGCAAAGAAATTCATCTTGAAGAACGCCTTTTGCTTCACATTGGAAAGGGCTCTTCGGAACCTTTTGCTCAGTAGGGCATAGAGAAGAGGGTTGATGGCTGAGTTGAGGAGAGCTAACCAGGTTGAAATGGTCTCCATGAACGGAGGAGGTCTCCGGTGGTGGCCCTTTGCCGTGATGGACTGTAGTAGGCTCACAATGATATACGGCACCCAACAACAAAAGAAGATTAAAATAACCAGAAATAAGCGGAACGTCCCATTATAATCTCTTCCCAGGGTATTGTATATGGCAAAAATATCTTGTTTTTTGCATTGGGAACATCCAGACATTGGCATATTGGAGGTATGGACACTGTTCATAGATTCTTCTGTGTCAGGATCTGATATGATTTTGTCCGCATTCTTAGGAGATATTTTGTCCATGAATGCCACGTTCGGTTTGGCATTTTTTTGCAGTTGGGACTCAATGTTGTGAATGCGTCTGACATGATCTCTTGCCACTTGTACAATGCGGATGTAACAGAATACCATGGTGCATGACGGCACCAAGAAAGAACAGGACATGATGAAGCCCGTATAAGTAGGACTATGGGCCCAGTCAACTGAACAGCTGAATGTCGATGGTAGGTATGCAACACGTCCCCAACCTACAAACGGTGGAAATCCAGAGAACATAGCTTGTGTCCATATCCATAGGACCACGCTGATGGCCCTTTTCATTGTAGTTCTGGTGCTGTACTGGAGGCAGTCTATAATGGCTTTGTATCTGTCCACTGCTATGGCGGCCAGTGTTAGCACAGACGATGTGCAGTAAACTATGAAGGCGGATCCCATGTAGGAGCACAAATACTGAAACAAATAACATGGAGCAGGTTATTAAGCTACACCTCAATGACCTCATCAATCCCCAAATTATTACAAAAATGTTCATCCAGCTGTACAGTTACAGAAAAGATGGCCATTGGACAGGAACAATGATCTTTGCTAATAAAGAGACTCCCTCGACACCCAATTCTTCTACCACCATACTCATTAGTCTGATCCTTCAAAAATTACTCGGTTCGCCAAAATTAAAGGGAATTTCTGGCAGCAAAAAATTGATGGAAGTGGGATCATAGTGGATTAAAAAAAGAAAAGAACTGACACCCACCTCACCAGTCCTTTACCACTCCTGTTTGAAGCTGGGTAGGTCCTTCTGCACTCTACTTCTTGGTCACAATCTTGACACACAGGAAATACCTGCTTAGCCAATCATTAGCCACAGTGGTGACCTGTCTCAGGCTGTAGTTGGTTTAGCTGGCATTTCCTGTATGTTGAGACAGGAACAGGAAATAGAAACCAGTTGAGACTCGGGGACTGATGGAAAGGGATCAGTGAGGAATTGGTGAGATTTTTTATTTATTTTTTTACACCACTGCCACCAATTTTTGTAAAACCCCTTTAATATAAAGTATATGGCAAACTTAAAGGCTATGATGGATTATTTTTTTTCATTATTACATAATTTTTTTGCTAAAAATCTTTTTCTCAATTGTTTTTCCTCTACAGTTTTCTCTTTTAGTGTACCTGCAGACTGTTGCCTCTCTGTAACAGCAGTTGTTGTCCGCCGATGTTCCCCTGCTTACTGACGCAGTCCTGGGCTCTGTGTTCGGTGGTGATCTGCTGCCAGTGTTTCCCCATTTACTGCCGCAGTCCTGGGCCCTGTCCTTTCAGGCATCGTCCGTCCTGGAATCTGCTTCATGGTTTTCTTCCAGTCCTGGGCACAGCATGCTTTCATCTTGTTCCCTGTAGCACTTCTTTAAATGCCGGAGCTTGTCACTTCCTGTGATTTATGGCTTAGCACATGTGACCTTGCTGACCAATCCTAGCTCTCTTGCACCTATATAAGTGGTTCAGTCCCCTTCCCAGGTGCCTGAGCGTCAAGGTCCTTGTGTCCTGCAAAGGTTGCTGTTATCTCTGCTTGTGTTCCTGTTTACCTGACCTGTGCTTGTGTTTCTGGACTCAGCTACCTGTCTGATCCCTGCCTGCTTGCTCTGACGCTCCTATTGCCGATCGGGATTGCCTGCCCTGTACCTGTGCCGCCTGCCCTGACCTATTGCTTGTTTGACTTCGCCTCTGCGTCATTCTTCGGTCTTGCACTGTTGCTCCTGGTTATAACTCAGCCTGCTGACTACGTCTGTACCTCTGGTACCTTGCACTGGTACCCCCTGGTCCGTCTCGACTAGTTGCCTCGTGTGCCAAACCTCCTCAAGAGGTAGCAACCTAGTGTTCCCCTCGAGAAAATCTATCCCCATCATCAGGGGTACTGTGAAGAACAAAGGGTTCATTTAGACAACGCCCTTAGAGGAGTTAGGACACGTGGCACAGTGGGTTCACACCTGTAGCTCTTATCTCTTATCTCCGAACTCCTGGCTGCTCATGAACACTCATTATAGCTAAATTCTTATCAAACCGAAAGGTACAGATGAGGGCTACAGATTCAACCGTCAGAGCAGCTCTCTGATGGATTCAGTTAAAAGGAGAAGCAACAGAAGACAGCAGGTACACTGAAAGTGGAAGCTGTAGAAGAACAACTGTTGAAAAGTTTTAATAAAGACCAACTGAAAAAAATTATTCTTAGCTCATAAATGGTGCAATAATTTAAAAAAAATTGGCCCATAGCCTTTAAGTTCACAATATACTGCAGATTAAAGGGGTTTTTCATGAAAATATTTTTAGCCCCAAATGAGTAGAATGCAATAATAAAAAATGATTCCAAAGGTGGACCTGTCACCAGTGATGGCCAGTTCGCAGTGTTCGCCAGCGAACACATGAGGGCTGCCATCTTTAGTAAGGTTAGACTCACCCGTCCGGCGATGCACAGGTAAGCCCTTACCGGGAGCAGGCAGTTCCGAGAACAGCCGCCGGGGGCCTTCATCGGGCTGTTCTCGGAACTGCCTGCTCCCGGTGACCGCATTTGATTTCAGACCGGCTCGCGCACAGGCACAGGTAAGGGCTTACCTGTGCATCGCCGGACGGGTGAGTCTACCTTACTAAAGATGGCAGCGCGCATGTGTTCGCTGGTAAACACTGCGAACTGGCCATCACTGCCTGTCACCACCACTCAAACATTTAAAAAAAATTCTACAAGAAATATCAATTTTGCTTCATTTTTAGAACTCTGTATAGTGCTATTCCTTCGTTATTCATACTAAACCTTTATGAACGAATTGATAACAGTTGGAGGGGTGTCCCTACACAGGCCGACACTTTCCAATCGGTGTCAGACTGTGTAGAGACACACTCCTCTGACAAGGGGAGTGGGGTAATGCCCAGTTGTCAATTCATTTATAAGTATTCAAGAGGAATAACAGAGGAACAGTGTTATTTCATGGGGAAGGCAAGTCGTTACTGAACAGATATGTCCTGTTTAAAACCAGATTGTCCAAGAATAGAAGAGTATGTCTACTTTATTTTAGAAACAGTGCCACACTTGTCCATGGTTGCTTTAAAACAAATCCCCAATGTAACGTCCTGCCTCAGGACAGTACAGTCACATCTTACCTGGTGGTTGACCCATCTATTGTATATGACAGACGTTGCCACCAAAGGCATTACTCCAATGCCCACCAGAAAGTCGCTCACAGCCAGATTAATGAAGAAGATGGAAGTCACAGAACGGAAGTGCTTTGTTCCTGCGGTTATCACGATAACTAGAAGGTTTCCTAAAAAAAGAAAAGTAAACAACCAGTCTCATGTAATTATAAGGGGTGTCCAATTCAGAAACCCATTGTCATACACCCTATTCTGAGTTAATTTAGAAGGCTCTTCTGTTCAGGATCCCCATCTCTTGGCCAAAGTGGAGAACGGTTACAAAGAGTGTTTCTTATTTTGGAAGACCTGTCCTGTCCTGCACTGTACAGCCAACCAATTGATATGAATGGTCACGGTGTTATACTTCAGTTCCCCTGTGGGGGCACTGCATAAAAATTGAATTCCTACTGCCAGGTGCTTGGTGGGGATCCCAGCAGGAGGACACTTTGTGATCAGCTTATTATCAAGGGCCATTCTAACTAGTAGGGACTGTCCAAATCGAGAACAAAGTCATATCTCAGTTTAATAGGTGAGACAAGATGTAACTGTTGTTGCAGCCTTGGGCCCTCTAAAGGACCCAAGGCCTACCACAGCTAGGTTCCTATGGAGCTCTGCCACATAGGAATGCAGTGAATCTCCCATAGACTGCAATAGTAATTCATTGCAAACTATGGGAGAAGCGATCAGATGATCTCATGTTCAAGTCCTTAAGGGGACTTGAATAAGGCTACTTTCACACTAGCGTTCGGGGCTCCGCTTGTGAGTTCCGTTTGAAGGCTCTCACAAGCGGCCCCAAACGGATCCGTCCAGCCCTAATGCATTCTGAGAGGATGCGGATCCGCTCAGAATGCATCAGTTTGGCACCGTTTGTCCTCCGCTCAGCAGGCGGACCCCTAAACGCAGCTTGCAGTGTTCGGGTGTCCGCCTGGCCGTGCGGAGGCAAACGGATCCGTCCAGACTTAAGCTACTTTCACACCTGCGTTCGGGTGTCCGCTCGTGAGCTCCGTTTGAAGGGGCTCACAAGCGGCCCCGAACGCAGCCGTCCAGCCCTAATGCATTCTCAGTGGAGGCGGATCCGCTCAGAATGCATCAGTCTGCCAGCGTTCAGCCTCCGCTCAGCGAGCGGACACCTGAACGCTGCTTGCAGCGTTCGGGTGTCCGCCTGGCTGTGCGGAGGCAAGCGGATCCGTCCAGACTTACAATGTAAGTCAATGGGGACGGATCCGTTTGAAGATGACACAATATGGCTCAATCTTCAAACGGATCCGTCCCCCATTGACTTACATTGTAAGTCTGGACGGATCCGTTTGCCTCCGCACGGCCAGGCGGACACCCGAACGCTGCAAGCTGCGTTCAGGGGTCCGCCTGCTGAGCGGAGCGGAGGACAAACGGTGCCAAACTGATGCATTCTGAGCGGATCCGCCTCCACTCAGAATGCATTAGGGCTGGACGGATCAGTTCGGGGCCGCTTGTGAGAGCCTTCAAACGGAACTCACAAGCGGAGCCCCGAACGCTAGTGTGAAAGTAGCCGAAGTCAATGGGGACGGATCCGTTTAAAGTTGACACAATATGGCTCAATTTTCAAACGGATCCGTCCCCCATTGACTTTCAAATTTTTTTTTTTTTTTTTTTTGTTCATGGTAATGCAAACGGATTCGTTCTGAACGGATCTAAGCGTTTGCATTATAGGTGCGGATCCGTCTGTGCAGATACCAGACGGATCCGCACCTAACGCAGGTGTGAAAGTAGCCTAAAAGTGTAAAAAATGTTTTCAAAAATATAAAAACAATAAGAAGCAAATCATTCCCCCCTTTTCCATATTAAACATAAAAGTAATAAAACTATTAGAAAAATAAACATCATAGGTATCGCCATGTCACAAAACATCCTCCCTATTAAAATATAAAAGTACTTATCCCATACTGTAAATGTCATAACGGAAAGAAAAATCAAGACAGCCATACCCACGCCAAAATGGTAGCAATAAAAACGACAGATCGCCTCTTAAAAAATGAGCCCCTCACACAGTTCCGTAAATGTAAATATAAAAAAAGTTATAGGGGTCACAATATACAAAAAACTATAAAAACGTGGTATCTGTAACTACTGACCTGGAGAATGAAGTTAACGGGTCAGTTTTACTACATACAATAAAACCCAATAAACTGTGGAGGAATTGCGGTTTTTTTCCAATTCCACCCTATTTGGATTTTTTTTTACAGCTTCCCACTACTGATCTGTGCCTGTTAACCATATTGATCCTACACTGCCTGACCTTGGACCTATAACCATATTGAACATACTCCGCCAGCCCTGACTTCAACCTGGCCCTGACTAAAATTCTGCCTGACCCCTCAGTGCCCTGCACCAGTGTATCTGTTAATCACACAGAGACTACTCCAGCATGTACAGGCCTGCCGTGAAGTCCAGATCCTTGTATAGAGGTTAAAGGGTGAATACCAGGGGACTGTCAGGATAATGCCTTTAGGATTAGCCCAAAGTCAAATAAAAAGACTCTCAGAGGCTACTTTTGGGTAGCGTACATAATGCTGAGGGATCATTGACTGCTAAACATGCCTCCAGTATGTGATAGGGAGAGAACTGCATTAAAAAAAAAGGACACACAACCTGAAAAAGCACGCACTCCCTAAAAAAGGACATGCCCCCTAAGCTGCCAGCCTGGTGAGAGTCTACAAGAGCAACTGGAGCAATGAATGGGGAGATCTCTGGATCCATGTGAGGTACAGGGCTGGTCAGGGGTGGATTGGGAACTTAAAGTGGCCCTGGAAAAAAAGCCAAAAAGTGGCCCCGTGTTGTAGGCCAAAACAAGTAGGCGGGGACAACTGAAGTGGGCGGGCCTGCAATAACGTAGTACAGTGCAGAATACCCCCCGTCATGAGGACAGGAGGGCACCTGTGGCCGCTGAGCATCAGATCGTTATGTACCTGGCCTGCGGCCATCAAGAGGGCTTGAGTGGCCCCCTGAGCATCAGCCCACTGGGAAATTTCCCTGTAGGGTCTGAGGCCAACCCGCCCCTGGGGCTGGTTCTAGCTTAGCTAGAAGGATATTGTCCTGTACTATATGATGTCTGGTTTTCATTTTTTTACATTACTCATGGGATAACCTATTTAAGAAATGTGGCAGGCAATTAAATGGAGCATACTCAATTGCAATGCCTAAGGCAGCATAAAAAGTAAGTACGGCACTGACGGCTGCTTGCTTCCAAAAACAGCGCCACTATTGACCATAGGCTGTGTGTGCTACTGCGTCTTAGCATCACTCGGTGGAATGAGGCTGATCTGTAATGGACAAGAGTGGCACTACTTCTGGGGGGAATCCATATTTTCCATGTATCCTTCTTAACACATACAAAAATTTGCCCTCTATACAAAGGGAGCAATTCCGGAACCTCGAATATTATCTAATTTATTATATTTGAATCCACTTATTATATATATATAAAAAAAACTATTTCTAAATATAATAAATATAATATAAAACTGATCTCACCCATCACAGCTGTAACACACATGACCACCATGAATGTTCCCAGCGCCCCTTGCAGAACAGAACTGGAACCAGCTCTTTTATCTTCCGTGCTGATATTTGCGGTTCCTGGTTGTTGGGATATATATTTTACCAAATCCGAGGAATTTTCACAAATGGACGTCGTGGAAGTAGAGCTGCCGTAGGATTCACCCATTGCACAAATAATAAAGTAAAAATTCTTAACTACTAATCTAATTCTATTCCATTAGTCTGTTTTCCATTGGTGGAAACTTTTTTTTTTTTGCTAGAGGAACTATTAAATTGTATAAAAAGAAGAGGGAGGCAGCAAAGACAAGACGGAGGAAGATTCAAGTGATGAAATCAGAGCCAGTGATAAGAGTGGCTAGTCCTAGAACCATGATCCTAAATCTGCAAGGAGATAAACAAGGCAAATAGCCCTACGACAGGACAAACAGCCCAGCAAAGAAAAGATAAATGGGAAGCCATGGAAACCGGCAATGCACTGACGACAAAGATTCTTTCTACTGAAGAACCATGTCATACGCTCATGATGTTAATGTGCTGCATTCATCACATCAATATAGAGTGTGGTCGTTATCATGCAGATAGCGAAGTCGGCAGGATACATGGATACATCATAAAAGGCACCATGGATAACTTTTAGGTTTTAGGCTTGATGCACATGGTTGTGTCCATATTTCCATCCGCAAACCCCGGATCCAAAACTGCAGCTAGCATATGGATGGAAAATACTGTTGTGTGCATAAGGTCTAAGGTAGAGGTGACACCGTAGGGTGTATTCCAAGACTTCGTAATTGACATTCATTAAAAATTTCCAACCAGGCCAATGATTTGGTCCCCATCATGTGGTCCGCTCCTGCAGCTTCCTCTTTTTGCGCTAGAGTGCAGATTGTTCCAATCTACAATGAACGTGTTAGTCATCACTGATGACAAGGTAATGGTCTGTCCCCTGCGCTCCTTCACCACAGCGCAACCACGAGAATGAATCTCTGTGCTGGTGCAGTACCCCAGAACCAGGACCCTGAAAAGTGTTAATATGGTACATTACAAAAATGATTAAAGGGGTTTTTCGTGACTTTTATACAGATCACCTTTCCTTTGGACCCCCGCCGATCAGCTGTATGAGAAGGCACCGGTGCTCGCAGTACCGCCGCAGCCTTCTCTCAGCTCACCAAGCACAGTGCCATACACTGTATAGTGGCTGTACTTGGTATTGCAGCTCAGCCCCGATTACTTCAATGGGGCTGAGTTGCTCCTATGTAATGTGACCGATAAACGTGACATCACTTGGCCTAGGCTAAGCTGCGAGATGGCAGCAGCACTACTGAGAGCACCGGTGCTTCCTTAAACAGCTGATTAGCAGCGGTCTCAGGTGTCGGACCCCTACCGATCAGATACTGATGACCTATCCAGAGGATAGTCCAAATGCAATTGACGGCAGCATGTCCTTTAAGGATTTTTTATGCAAATTGAGTCCATAAATATGTACATGAAGTGCCAAAGATCGTGCAACGTTTCGACTTTATCATTGTGGCAGGCGCAGCACTATGAAGTGCCTTTTGCGCTGTGGCATTAGAAGAATTTTTATATCTCTGACTTTTAGTTTAACTAGACTGTCTATTACTCTGTAATTTCTCTAGCGCCGTTCTATGGAAACAGTAGGTTTAAAGAGCACACCAAATGCTTGAAATAACTTCTTTATTAACTTTAACTTTTCTTCATATATAACACTGCCGCCTCCGCAGCAGATAGTCCATGTACATAACGCGTGTTAAAAAGATATTAAAAGATGGCGGTATGCATAAGATGGTGGTTCAACTGTTTAATCTTGTCATTCAACATAAAATGGTGGATATATTTCTCTTGAGTATCTGTACTAGTTATTTAAGCACTTTATGATCTTTCTGAGAGGTATATCTGAGGTCTAACTGATAGTTCACATGCTGAATTTGGTTGCAATATGCAGTTAGCAGTAACTATTTGCAGATTGGTTGAGTATGATCTGGTATGGTTGTATGCAATTTGAATTGCAATATGGAATTTGAATGGTTGCAATTGTTTGTATGGTATTTGTAGTTTACAATTGTATGGTATTTGCAATTGGTGGAACTGTAAGTAAACACACATTTAACTGGTTCAGTATACATTTCTAATCACTATATTAACAGTAGGAACATTATATAATTGTTTTAAATACCTATTTTGGCCTCTCTGCTTCTATAAAACACAGCTCTTTGTCACGAGAGGCAGGCGGCGGGCTTCTGACCCCTGCGCTCTCAATGCTCCTCGATCTCCTTGCAGCCTGGATGCTCGCAGCGTCCGGCTGTGCCTCCTGGTTCCCGGCGTCGCCATTGCCATGTTGACGGGGGACGCGGTACGTCCGGCCGCACTCCTCCTGCAGGAGCGGTCGGCGTCTCTCGCCGCCATGGGAACCCGGGAGGGGCTGGGCGCCGAGCTGGGCACTCGGTGCTCGGCTACAGTCAAGGAGGATGGATCATGTGACGCTGGCCACGTCACATGGCCTCTCTCCATTATTTAAACAGGTAACCTGCTGGCCACAGGTTGCCTGTGATTTCGTCTCTATGGCTGTGTGTACTATTATTATTAGCATCCTACTTGACCTCTGGTATTGACCTTGTTCTTTTCCTGACTTCGCTTTTGCCCGCTCCCTTGGTACTTACGCTATCTCTCGGATTTGACCTCGGCTCGTTCTCGGATTTTGTCTCCTGCCTCATCCCTTGTATTGACGTGACCTCCCGGACTGACCTCGGCTAGTTGACCTGCCATTGCCTTTCCCATCACTGGGTACTGTTGTCTTATCTACCTCCCTGTCTATCCGTTTGCCTAAGTTTCGTGTACCGCCTTCTGCCTTGACTGTCTGTTCCTCTCTGTCTCTGTTCGCTCTGCTCTGCACTTACGTAGGTCAGGGACCGTCACCCAGTTGCGCCCTGTCACCTAGGGCGGGTGGTGCAAGTAGGCAGGGACAGGGTTGAGGAAGGCAGTTAAGGGGGTGCACTTCCTCTCTACCTTTATTACCCGTGACAGCAGGGCCGGATTAACATAGGGGCTGATGGAGCTGCAGCTCCAGGCCCCTGAGTGAAAATAGGCCCAGCAGTCCTGCCAACACATCAAGCAGCAGCCCGCAATTGCCCCTCCCCCCGGCCGATCTGGCGGCGCGGTCGGCCCGGCCCTGGACCCTGTTGTCCCTCTTGAAAACTTGTGTGCAGTGCGGGGCACCGACACAGGGAGATGAGCGCTTCTATTGTGGAAGCGCTCATCTCCATCTGTATAGCGGCAGGGCAGGGAAGAGGCGTGTCCCTCCCCTGTGTCTCTGATAGGCTGCCGGCCTAGTGCCTGCAGCCTATCAGAGGCCGGCGCAGACGTCATCGTGCGGCCTGAGGCCTGCATCGCATCGCTGAGGTAAGTATAAGTTGTTTTTTTTTTATAAATACTTTTACTGGCACATGATGGGGGCATGGGGGGCCCTCTTGTTATACTGGCACATTATGGGGGGGCCCCCCTGTTACTAGCACATGATAGGGGGCCCTCTTGTTATACTGGCACATTATGGGGGGGCCCTCCTGTTACTGGCACATGATGGGGGCATGGGGGGCCCTCTTGTTATACTGGCACATTATGGGGGGGGCCCTCCTGTTACTGGCACATGATGGGGCATGGGGGGCCCTCTTGTTATACTGGCACATTATGGGGGGCCCTCCTGTTACTGGCACATGATGGGGCATGGGGGGCCCTCTTGTTATACTGGCACATTATGGGGGGCCCTCCTGTTACTGGCACATGATGGGGGCATGGGGGGCCCTCTTGTTATACTGGCACATTATGGGGGGCCCTCCTGTTACTGGCACATGATGGGGGCATGGGGGGCCCTCTTGTTATACTGGCACATTATGGGGGGGCCCTCCTGTTACTGGCACATGATGGGGGGCCCTCTTGTTATACTGGCACATTATGGGGGGGCCCTCCTGTTACTGGCACATGATGGGGGCATGGGGGGCCCTCTTGTTATACTGCCACATTATGGGGGGCCCTCCTGTTACTGGCACATGATGGGGGCATGGGGGGCCCTCTTGTTATACTGGCACATGATGGGGGGCCCTCCTGTTACTGGCACATGATGGGGGGGCCCTCTTGTTATACTGGCACATGATGGGGGCCCTCCTGTTACTGGCACATGATGGGGGCCCTCTTGTTATACTGGCACATGATGGGGGGGCCCTCCTGTTACTGGCACATGATGGGGCATGGGGGGGCCTCTTGTTACTGGCACATGATGGGGCATAGGGGGCCATCTTGTTACTGGCACATGATGGGGGGCCCTCCTGTTACTGGCACATGATGGGGCATGGGGGGCCTCTTGTTACTGGCACATGATGGAGCATGGGTGGGTCTCTTGTTACTGGCACATGATGGGGCATAGGGGGGCTCTTGTCACTGGCACATGATGGGGGGGCTCTCTTGTTACTGGCACATGATGGGGGGCTCTCTTGTTACTGGCACATGATAGGGCATGGGGGGGCTCTTGTTACTGGCACATGATGGATGGGGGGCCCTCCTGTTACTGGCACATGATGGGGCATGGGGGGCCCTCTTGTTATACTGGCACATTATGGAGGGGCCCTCCTGTTACTGGCACATGATGGGGCATGGGGGGCCCTCTTGTTATACTGGCACATTATGGGGGGCCCTCCTGTTACTGGCACATGATGGGGGCATGGGGGGCCCTCTTGTTATACTGGCACATTATGGGGGGGCCCTCCTGTTACTGGCACATGATGGGGGCATGGGGGGCCCTCTTGTTATACTGGCACATTATGGGGGGGCCCTCCTGTTACTGGCACATGATGGGGGGCCCTCTTGTTATACTGGCACATTATGGGGGGGCCCTCCTGTTACTGGCACATGATGGGGGCATAGGGGGCCCTCTTGTTATACTGCCACATTATGGGGGGCCCTCCTGTTACTGGCACATGATGGGGGCATGGGGGGCCCTCTTGTTATACTGGCACATGATGGGGGGCCCTCCTGTTACTGGCACATGATGGGGGGGCCCTCCTGTTACTGGCACATGATGGGGGGGCCCTCCTGTTACTGGCACATGATGGGGGCCCTCTTGTTATACTGGCACATGATGGGGGGGCCCTCCTGTTACTGGCACATGATGGGGCATGGGGGGGCCTCTTGTTACTGGCACATGATGGGGCATAGGGGGGCCCTCTTGTTACTGGCACATGATGGGGGGCCCTCCTGTTACTGGCACATGATGGGGCATGGGGGGCCTCTTGTTACTGGCACATGATGGAGCATGGGTGGGTCTCTTGTTACTGGCACATGATGGGGCATAGGGGGGCTCTTGTCACTGGCACATGATGGGGGGGCTCTCTTGTTACTGGCACATGATGGGGGGCTCTCTTGTTACTGGCACATGATAGGGCATAGGGGGGGCTCTTGTTACTGGCACATGATGGATGGGGGGCCCTCCTGTTACTGGCACATGATGGGGCATGGGGGGCCCTCTTGTTATACTGGCACATTATGGGGGGGCCCTCCTGTTACTGGCACATGATGGGGCATGGGGGGCCCTCTTGTTATACTGGCACATTATGGGGGGCCCTCCTGTTACTGGCACATGATAGGGGGCATGGGGGGCCCTCTTGTTATACTGGCACATTATGGGGGGGCCCTCCTGTTACTGGCACATGATGGGGGCATGGGGGGCCCTCTTGTTATACTGGCACATTATGGGGGGGCCCTCCTGTTACTGGCACATGATGGGGGGCCCTCTTGTTATACTGGCACATTATGGGGGGGCCCTCCTGTTACTGGCACATGATGGGGGCATGGGGGGCCCTCTTGTTAGACTGCCACATTATGGGGGGCCCTCCTGTTACTGGCACATGATGGGGGCATGGGGGGCCCTCTTGTTATACTGGCACATGATGGGGGGCCCTCCTGTTACTGGCACATGATGGGGGGGCCCTCTTGTTATACTGGCACATGATGGGGGCCCTCCTGTTACTGGCACATGATGGGGGCCCTCTTGTTATACTGGCACATGATGGGGGGGCCCTCCTGTTACTGGCACATGATGGGGCATGGGGGGGCCTCTTGTTACTGGCACATGATGGGGCATAGGGGGGCCCTCTTGTTACTGGCACATGATGGGGGGCCCTCCTGTTACTGGCACATGATGGGGCATGGGGGGCCTCTTGTTACTGGCACATGATGGAGCATGGGTGGGTCTCTTGTTACTGGCACATGATGGGGCATAGGGGGGCTCTTGTCACTGGCACATGATGGGGGGGCTCTCTTGTTACTGGCACATGATGGGGGGCTCTCTTGTTACTGGCACATGATAGGGCATAGGGGGGGCTCTTGTTACTGGCACATGATGGATGGGGGGCCCTCTTGTTACGGGCACATGATGGGGGGCATCTATGGGGGCACATTTTACTGGCACATTATTGGGGGGCATCTATGGGGGCACTTATTACTGGCACATTATTGGGATCACTTTTTACTGGCACATTCTTGGTGGGCACTATAGGGGCATCTACTGAGGCCACAAAGAAGGGATATTTTTTATGGGGGGCTCTGTACAGTAGCATTTTATACTGGGGCACATTATGGTGGGTACTGTTGGGGAGAGGAGTACTATGGGGTCATCTACAGGGGCACTAAGAAGGGGTATTTTATACTTGCAAATTATGGGGGACACTTAGGGCATCTACTGAGGCATTTTATACTGGTAAATTATGGGGGGCACTAGGAGGAAGGGGGAGAGGAGCACTATGGGGGCATTTACTGGTGTGCACTATATAGGGGTATTTTATACTGTCACATTATGGGAGCACTATGGGGACATTAGCTCAACTGGGTGCATTACAAGGGGGTATTTTTTGCACTGTCTATTATAAGGAGAATTATTACTATGGGGGGGGGGGCATTATGGTGGGCTTTATTACTCCCCCATGGTATGACCCCTAGTAGCAGCACCAGCCTCTCCCTGCTCTGCTATCCCTCTGTCCCTTCACCAAATCCTTATTATGAAATCTTTCTCATTAGGATAAAACGCAACATCAGCTCCGCCGAGACCCGGCCAAAGTGTGGAAGTGGCGTCCGAGATCCCCAAGGGCCAAGCCAAGTAATTGTAAGTTTTCATGTGAAATATGTTTGTTATACACATATAGCATCCACTGTGCCACACAATGTACAGTATACCTCTACACTGTGCCACACAATATACAGTATACCGCTACACTGTGTAGTCTGTTCTATAAGCACCATTGTTTTTGCCCTGTGAGTTCATGCCTGCACCTTCTTTGACACACACACACACATCCCGTATGCGCTGTGAATGGGAATTGCGGTGCATGCACAGTCTCAGGTTCCTACAGACTCCTCATTTGTGTACCGCAATCCCCATTCATGGCACATGCGCAGGATCTCAACACGTCGCTGTCAAGTGAGCCGTTGGTGTCAACCAAAGGAGCGGGCATGACTTCACATGGGAGAGGTATTACGGTCTGGAGGACACAGAGGACCCCCTACCACACCTCTTTTGACACTCTGGGCCCCCATAAGTGTTTTACTTAAAAAGGTATGCAAGGTATCAATACATCAACATCTATTCAGCTATGAAGATAAAACACTAGTGATACACCGGCGCTTGCACTGAAATAGACTGACGCAGCGGTACCGCAACGGTATCGCCACCGTTGAAAATCAAGTAAATGATGTATGTAATATATGTATTAGGTACTGCGCGACATATGCCCCTTTAAGTCTCCTTGCCTGTTCGCCACTTTGAAGGTCCGCAGTAAATAATACAGAAACTCACAGATTTTTTTGGAATACCTTATCCTAGATGTTCATCTGCGAGAGCTGTTCTCCTGTGTCTTTCTGTTTTTTTCTTTTTTATTTTCTTTTAAGTGCCGTTCAGGATGAGGAAAGGTGTAGGGGGCTGGACCCTAGTAGTTGTTTGTGATTTTTTATAAAATACAGAGCTTGCCCCGGCCAGTGGCACAGCTCGTGGTTTAAAAGGAGCCGCTTGTTCGCGCTCGCACGGAGCGCTGCGTGACGTCACGGCAGTAGCTACGGTGGACCAGGAGGACCAAAGTTACTCCAACTGACGAAGATTAGCGAACTAATCGAAACGCGTTGGAGTAACTTTGGTCCTCCTGGTCCACCGTAGCTACTGCCGTGACGTCACGCAGCGCTCCGTGCGAGCGCGAACAAGCGGCTCCTTTTAAACCACGAGCTGTGCCACTGGCCGGGGCAAGCTCTGTATTTTATAAAAAATCACAAACAACTACTAGGGTCCAGCCCCCTACACCTTTCCTCATCCTGAACGGCACTTAAAAGAAAAGAAAAAAGAAAAAAACAGAAAGACACAGGAGAACAGCTCTCGCAGATGAACATCTAGGATAAGGTATTCCAAAAAAATCTGTGAGTTTCTGTATTATTTACTGCGGACCGTCAAAGTGGCGAACAGGCAAGGAGACTTAAAGGGGCATATGTCGCGCAGTACCTAATACATATATCTATTCAGCTATGCTGGTGATTTCATATGCATAAAACATATGACAGATGCACTTTATTTGTGTTATAAAAAATTGCTCTGCGTTGCGTTTTCATTTTCTATAAAAAGGCCCATTAAAATCTTCAGCACCAGGCCCATGATGCTCTTAGGCTACTTTCACACTTGCGTTGTTCTTTTCCGGCATAGAGTTCCGTCACAGGGGCTCTATACCGGAAAAGAACTGATCAGGTATGTCCCCATGCATTCTGAATGGAGAGTAATCCGTTCAGTTTGCATCAGGATGTCTTCAGTTCAGTCGTTTTGACTGATCAGGCAAAAGAGAAAACCGTAGCATGCTACGGTTTTATCTCCGGCTAAAAAAACTGAAGACTTGCCTGAACGCCGGATCAGGCATTTTTTCCCATAGGAATGTATTAGTGCCGGATCCGGCATTCAGAATACCGGAATGCCGGATCCGTCGTTCAGGTATGCGCATGCGCAGACTGAAAAAAAGGTGAAAAAATAAATGCCGGATCCGTTTTTGCCGGATGACACCGGAAAGACGGATCCGGCATTTCAATGCATTTTTTCGACTGATCAGGCATTTTTAAGACTGATCAGGATCCTGATCAGTCTTACTAATGCCATCAGTTAGCATACATTTTGCCTGATCCGGCAGGCAGTTCCGGCGACGGAACTGCTTGCCGGATCTCTCTGCCGCAAGTGTGAAAGTAGCCTTAATCCGGCCCTGCGTGACAGAATCACAGGCCTCAAATTAACATGGACCCCCTACAGAGTCTCACCGAGCATGTGCAGGGTCTTTCTCAAATTGTGCAAGAGTAAGGGGAGAGGTTACAGGTACAGGAGACCAACCAGACACCCCCCATTTTCGCTCCCGCCGCCATTCAGGTAGAACCGCATATTAAATTACCTGATCGGTTCTCGGGTGACCGCCGGAGTTTTTTAGCTTTCAGGGAGAGCTGCAGACTTTATTTCCGACTACGACCTCACTCCTCGGGCCCTGACCCACAAAGGGTTGGGATAATCATCTCTTTACTTCAAGGGGACCCCAGGAGTGGGCCTTTTCTTCGCTGCCTGATTTCCCTTGTCTTAATTCTGTCGACCTCTTTTTCCAGGCACTAGGGGTCCTTTACGATGAGCCTGACCGGGCATCTGTGGCTGAATGTAATCTAAAGGCCCTTACCCAGAGCGAGCGGCCCGTGGAAGATTATTGCACCCAGTTCCACAAGTGGTGCGTTCCCTCAGGCTGGAACAAACCTGCGCTCAAATGCCAATTTAGAGCAGGGTTGACAGAGAGGTTGAAGGATATGCTGGTCTGCTACCCCAGTCCTGACTCTTCAGAAGAGACCATGACGTTAGCCATCAGATTAGACAGACGGATTAGAGAGAGAGAGAGAGCAGGAGCATTTGTTTTCTCCTCATCCCCTTCTCAAACCTGAGACTTCTCCTACCGAACCCAAGATGGAGGCTTAGTTGGACGAGCCCATGCAGCTCGGGATGACGCGAAGAGAACTACGCCGTAGTCGCTGCTCTTGTTTTTATTGTGGCGATTATGACCACTGGGTTCGTCAATGTCCCAAAGCTCCTCCTTCCGGAGGATCATCCAAGTCAGAGGGATCCAAGAACAAGGTATTCCCGGAGGTGGTAAGAAGCAAACTATTGCTGCCTGTCTCAATTTCCTTTGGGGTCTTAAAGGGGTCAGGAAGTGCTTTTGTGGATTCAGGGTCAGCATTTAGTTTTGTTGATCTCAAATTTGTTGAACAGGTAGGGATCCCAATACTAAAATTGTCCACCCCGGTCCAGGTGGTTGCTATCGACTCTACCACCCTCCTGTGGGGCACGATAAAACTCCGAACTCCCGAGATTACCCTGTCTGTAGGGGTCTGCCACTCTGAGAAATGTTCTTTTTTCGTTTTAGAGAATCTTCCGGTGCAAGTAGTTCTTGGCATGCCCTGGCTTCAGCAACATAACCCGGTCATAAACTGGAGTTCGGGCAAGTTAGAGAGATGGGGTTCCAACTGTAGTTCTTGCTTAACTGTAGTTCAAGCTGGAGTTTCTTTTGATGCCATTCCTCACTTTATTGCTGATTTTCATGATGTTTTTTTCCACTGCTGAGACCGACACTCTCCCTCCCATAGGCCTTATGACTGTGTTATTGAGTTGGTTCCCGAGTCCAAGTTTCCTAAGGGACGCATTTACAATCTTTCTGGTCCTGAACGCACTGCCATGAGAGACTACATCCAGAAGAGTCTTAAGAAGGGACATATTAGGCCCTCCACCTCGCCCTTGGGAGCTGGGTTATTTTTTGTTAAGAAGACGGATGGTCTTCTGTATTGATTATAGAAACTTGAATAAAATTACTATTAGGAATCAATATTCCATCCCGTTGATTTCTGATTTATTTAACCAGATCTTGGGTGCTTCTTGGTTTTCTAAACTCGATTTGAGGGGGGGCTTATAACTTGATTCATATTAAGGAGGGTGATGAATGGAAAACGGCCTTTAATACCCCAGAGGGACACTTTGAGTATCTTGTTATGCCATTCGGTCAATGTAATGCCCCAGCTGTGTTTCAGAACTTTATGAACGACATTTTTAGAGAACTTATCTGCAAAGTTATGATTGTTTATCTTGATGATATTCTTGTCTTTTCACCTGACTGGAATACCCATGTATCTCACATCAGATCTGTTCTTAAAATCCTCAGGGAGAATCATCTGTCCGTTAAATTGGAGAACTGTGTATTTGGAGTTCAAGAGATTCCCTATCTTGGGTACATTCTTACTCCACATTTATTTAAAATGGATCCCAGTAAGGTTCAGGCTATCCAGGACTGGGTAAGACCATCCTCCTTAAAGGCACTTAAACGCTTTTTAGGATTCGCCAACTTTTATCGTAAATTCATAAAGAATTTTTCTGTTATCGCTAAGCCCCTTACTGATTTAACTAAGAAAGGGTCTGATCTTGTCAAATGGTCATTGGAGGCCCGTCAGGCCTTTGAGACTTAAAAAAATAGTTTTCAAGTGGCCCCAGTCTTGGTTCAGCCTAATCCTGAAGGAACCTTTTGTGGTGGAGGTGGACAGGCAGGGACAGGGTTGAGGGTGGCAGTTAACGGAGTGCACTTCCTCTATACCTTCATTACCTGTGACAGCTCTTAGTGGAGTGAATGTCTGTTCAGCTTCTCTCTCTGGTGAATAATGATTTCTAGCAGCTCCTGCTAGGGGGATTTTCCACAGAGGCTGTGTGTGAGGCTGGCTGTGATTGGTCAAAACTCCTGCTGTGTGTGAGGCTGGCTGTGATTGGTCTAGACTCCTTCCCAGCAGCAACAGTTTAACTCTATGCTTCCTGTTGTTTCTGCTGTGTCATTGAGCTTATCTCACATCCATATAATGAATCTTAAAGGCATATTATCTTTTCTGCTTCTGTGAACACAATATTTAACAGTTTTATGACATCCAAACATGAAGTCACTCTGCTTTTGTCTTTAATAACTCTGCTTTTGTCTTTAACACACAAACATAGGAACTGTATTAAGGCTATTGGCAGGTCTAGCTGTATAAACATATAAGCTATATCGGCAACCTAGGACAGGTCTTAGCTGGCCAGCTACAATCATAGTCTTTCTCATGCTTGAGAAATTACAAATCTGCTGACAGATGCCCTTTAATAAAGGCCCCCGTATTTGTGAATCCACCCTTGGTTCATTGATCTGGCTCATACAGAGGACTCCTGAGCATAGGACACCCACACCCATGATTTCCACATGCCAGATTTACATTGCAGATTTAAAGTGTCATGCCTTGCGTCCACACATGGATTAACCCATGCATTGAGACTGATCCATGTATAGCAAATTAATGAGTTTTATCCACGGAATATAGATCAATGCCATGCCTTTTTTTTTCAGCAACATGGATTTTAAATCCAAGCAGATAAAATCCTCATCATTTCAATTGGGGATGGGGATTTTTCATTTTAATAAATGGGACGTGGATTGTACGTAGATTTTGAGGCAGAATATGCCCCAAAATCCATGTGAAGTTTCCATCATGTGAACACAGACTAATAGATAATAGCTGTGGTTGTACAGTATTCTGCTATTCCAATGTTACGTATTTGCAATGAACCTTTCGCTGTTTTTAATCTATGCAGCTCCAGCTATGACAGAGAAATGTTCAATCCTTTGCACAGTGTGGGCAAGCGTGCCAGCATGCCGCGGCAAGTCAACCGCACGTGAAGTTGGACGTTTTACACCTACCTCACAATATGCCTCAGTGAACCAGGACATAATGTTCCACCTCTAGTCTTCACACTCACTTCCCATACGGGACTGGTCGGCACTAGTGCATTATGTCTGTGTTGTACCTTTTTATTTTAGAAGAACACGAGGAACAATGTAGTATACGGGAGTTGTAATACCCGTTACTACCAAAGGTCACTTGGTGTGCTGTTGTCCCTTCTTAATTATGGAAAGTTGTTGTATGTCAGTTTTGTAAAATGCAATGTAATGTGTGTATTTCCCTGTCACTGAAACTTGCATGCACAGGCCTGCTAGGGGTGTTATTACAGGTTCTAGTCCATAGAGGGAGCTAGAGAGCCCTAGTTTATATAAGGCCAGACAGGGAAGTGCAAGGCAGACGGAGTCTAGTGTCTGTAATCTACAGTTGGAGATTAGATAATGTCTGAGACAAGTCCAGGCCTGAAGCCTGCTGTTCAGGAGAAGATTCCCTCCTGAATTCCTACATGCAGAAGCAGGAATACCTTAGCCTGAGGAACCATTCAGAAGCTAGGAGAGACTGAGGCAAATATCAGAGGAGCCAGAGGTATTGAGGAAACAGAGGAGGTACTTATGAAAGCCATAATCAAGGATATAAAGCCAGACTTAGGTTAATGGGCCTTGGTGAAGAATTGCTATATTCCAGGATCAGACAGAATTAGAGTGCTAGCTCCTGTGCTGCGAATCCTGTGTTTTACACTCTGTAATTACCCTGCTGTACTGAATTGCCTGCATCGACCGAATTGCAAAATCGACTGTATGCTGAGGAACTGCGTTTCCAATATTGTCTCTGCCTGCAAACTACTAAAGTTGAAGTTCTGTTTTAACACCACGTTTCCTCAAATTATTCCTGCATCCGCAAACGGCGTGCCACCGTTTACTTGGCACTGGCGTCACGAACTATTCCTACCTATACCTGCCCTTGCAGAGAGTCAGCTGTACCAGGTTAGTGTATATTGCACTACTACACTCAGAAACACCTACTACGCACAACTTGAGTACACTGCACATCTCTTTTGGCGTCACGAACAGGATTCGCACGCTTTATAGTGCAAGAAGCGTGAACTTTGTGCCTTATACAAGTGCCCTGTGACCAAAGTGACAATTTTTCTGTTTTATTCAACTTGAACTTTGTGGACTGAAGATCGTACCCAAAGTGTTCCAAAAACCTCTAAAAAGCGCTGTGCAGGGTTGCGCTACCCAGAGGAAGAAAATCGCCGCATTGGATTGTGGTTTTGTGGACTTTAAACATTCCTGCTTGCTGTCAGTGAACAGACAGCGTTTGTACCTAAAGATGGCCGCTGAGCTGGCTGAATTTACTGCTGCGTCACCTTCATCCCGAAAAGGCGGGAAAAATTGGCGCCTTTCTGAGGAAAAGGCGGGAAGAAGGTCAAGGGCAGGCGCCACGGCTTATCTGGACATTTGCATGTCTGCCAGCATGGACACCGCCTTCCCTATATTGAGATACCTGGGGGGCGGCCTCCCAGTGCAATGGGAGGAGCTGACTACTTTAATTGACGCGTCCCTATCGCTCTCCTCAGTAGGATCGAGCATGTTGGATTGTGAGCAGAGTGTTGCTGCAGCGTCCGCACCTATGATTGGAAAAATGACCGACACCGGTGTAGAGCCAGAGGAGGCTCCACCGGCCTACGCTCCGGGACCGGAGCAACCTGCCTGCCGCACCAGGGAGAAAGAACCCGAGCCCTACTATGGCTCATGGAGGGACTTTTTTCAGCCATCGTTTAAATGGTCTTCCCTGATGGCGGAGATTCGGGAGGCCGCTATCAAGCGGAATACCAAGACTAAGATCGTGTATGAGGAACTGACCAAGACCATACATGAAAGACATACGCACACCCAACCCCGCCTGGAAAGGAGAAAGGGAGTGGTGCTGTCGTTTGACAAATCCCGTGGCTACGGGTTTATTCAGGACTATCTTACTGGCAGAGACCTCTATGTCAATCGAAGGTCTGTCAAGAGAGACTACCTCCCTTCGTACCAGCACAGCCTCCGCGAGGGAGAGGAAGTGGAGTACACCCCTGCCGAGAGCCTGCGAGGCCCCTATGCGACTGCTGTGACCCGTCCGAAGCGAGGACCTGAGGATTGGGAGGCAGAAGAAGAAGACCACTCTGGCTGCGAGCGAGAACCGGAACGCTCTCCAGAGCCGGCCCATCACGCCTTTCAGGAGCGGAGCTCCTTCATTGGGCCGAACGTCTTCTGGCAGCCAACCGTGTTGGAGAAATGGGTGAGCCCCTACCCTTCCCCCGAGCTGCCACGTCGGGAGAAGACACTATCTGAGCTGGAGCAGCAAAGAGGATTGAGTGCTACCTTCCAGAACATCCGGATGGGACGGAGACCTGAGGCAAGTCCAGAACCTGAAGAGGCCGAGTCTGCATCAGCGGTGACTGTACCTGCGCCGGCGGCGCCAGCAGAGAACAGCGACTCCGACACCGAGAGTATTGGTGAGCAGATCGTCCGGCTGGAGGAGAAGTTGCGGGAGTTGCGTAAGACCTACACCGCCAGGATCCAGACGCCGCCGAGGAAGGATGAGGTAAGGGTGCCTGTCACCACCCGCCGACCGCCTTCTGTTGTCACCGCTCCGTCAGTGCCCCAGACCGGACCCGCGATTGCTGTGAATTGCTGCACCCAGAGCACCGGACCGCTTGCTGCGGCGGTACCAAGTATGTCACACCCTGCAGTGATTATGCCAGGGCCGGCACGGCCCACCAGAGGGTTCACCCCTAGGCCTATGGGGCCAATACCTATTAGGGGCCCCTTTACCCTGCAGCTACCCCCTGATACAGTCATGTGGGCCCATCCTCCTGTAGAGGAATACTACAGAAGATACCTCCCTGCAGAGCCAAGTAGCTACAATATGCCACTGTGATCAGCCTGCTAGGCCCTTGATTTATTTCTTCAGAAGGTGATGTTAACCCTTCCAGGACAGGAGTCCTAAGTTGCTGGCCCTTTGTTGCAGCTGCCAGTTTGTCCACGGCCCAGTGGTAGGTGTTGACCACTGAAATCATAAAGTCAGCAAGGCCACGTTTGTTTCCAGGACCTCCTGCCTGCTTTTGTTACCCCACACCAAGTTGTGCCTGTTCCTTTGTTGCACCTTTTACCCTTCACCCCCTTTTCAGGTTGATCAGGGGTATTACAGCCCTTGTCTTTGCTGTCCATTTTATTGTGCAACCTGTTACTAAGGAACCGTGCCCGGAGACAGACTCAAAAGATACCTGAGCCTCTGAGATTCTTACTCTTTTAAAGTATTGTGCCCAGAGATGGACTCCACCGCATGAGAGCCTCTGTGATTTAATAAGAAATAACCTGGGTACGGACTCATGTTTGTTATTTGAGCCTCCAAGAACTTTTATACCGTTTTCTACTGTTTTATCATGGACTTATTCATTGTCATGGACTATCCTGGTTCTAATGTTACGCTGTGCCAGGTCAGCGCCCCCGTTCCATTCACTATCCTGAGAGAAGAGAACGACGCCCCTTGTCACTACCCTGCACCTTTGCCAATTGGACCTGATGCAAATGTAAATGCAGATGAATTACATGTATGTATGCCTGCATGTCTCTATTTTCTATTTCAGGTAGAGATTCCAGTTGGGCGACCCATGATGGAGTACGAGGGCGTACTCAGCTTAAAGCAGTGGGGTATGTAGTATACGGGAGTTGTAATACCCGTTACTACCAAAGGTCACTTGGTGTGCTGTTGTCCCTTCTTAATTATGGAAAGTTGTTGTATGTCAGTTTTGTAAAATGCAATGTAATGTGTGTATTTCCCTGTCACTGAAACTTGCATGCACAGGCCTGCTAGGGGTGTTATTACAGGTTCTAGTCCATAGAGGGAGCTAGAGAGCCCTAGTTTATATAAGGCCAGACAGGGAAGTGCAAGGCAGACGGAGTCTAGTGTCTGTAATCTACAGTTGGAGATTAGATAATGTCTGAGACAAGTCCAGGCCTGAAGCCTGCTGTTCAGGAGAAGATTCCCTCCTGAATTCCTACATGCAGAAGCAGGAATACCTTAGCCTGAGGAACCATTCAGAAGCTAGGAGAGACTGAGGCAAATATCAGAGGAGCCAGAGGTATTGAGGAAACAGAGGAGGTACTTATGAAAGCCATAATCAAGGATATAAAGCCAGACTTAGGTTAATGGGCCTTGGTGAAGAATTGCTATATTCCAGGATCAGACAGAATTAGAGTGCTAGCTCCTGTGCTGCGAATCCTGTGTTTTACACTCTGTAATTACCCTGCTGTACTGAATTGCCTGCATCGACCGAATTGCAAAATCGACTGTATGCTGAGGAACTGCGTTTCCAATATTGTCTCTGCCTGCAAACTACTAAAGTTGAAGTTCTGTTTTAACACCACGTTTCCTCAAATTATTCCTGCATCCGCAAACGGCGTGCCACCGTTTACTTGGCACTGGCGTCACGAACTATTCCTACCTATACCTGCCCTTGCAGAGAGTCAGCTGTACCAGGTTAGTGTATATTGCACTACTACACTCAGAAACACCTACTACGCACAACTTGAGTACACTGCAACAAGAACTAGAGTGAAACAACAGATAGATCCTAAAAGAAGCACTCAAAACTGCATTGAAAGAATGGTCTTCTAGAGCGGTGTGGCCAGTACCAGTATGCAAAATATATGGCGAAATCTGTCACTGGCAATCTGATCTGGATAAGGGTTTGGTCTTCTCAAAGAGGTGGTTTATTAGAGAGGTTTCACTGTATTCTGCTGCTAGGCAAAGTGTATTTACAAGGGGTTCCGACTATTTAATAATCCTTTCACTGCCTAAATAGTGAATGGATTAAAGGTAAAGCCCCTGGTGGTCTAGGGCATTGAAGTAGTTAATGGTAAAGTTCCTGGTAATCTAGGGTATTGAAGTAGTTAATGGTAAAGTCCCTGGTAATCTAGGGTATTGAAGTAGTTAATGGCAAAGTCCCTGGTGATCTAGGCCATTGAAGTAGTTAACGGTAAAGTCCCTGGTGGTCTAGGGCATTAAAGTAGGTAACATAAAGTCCCGAGTGGTATAGGGCATTGAAATAGTTAATGGTAAAGTCCCTGGTGGGCTAGGCAATTAAAGTAGTTAACCGGAAAGTCCTTGGTGGCTTAGGGCATCAAAATAGTTAATGATAAAGTCCCTGGTGGTCTAGGGCATTGAAGTAGTTAACAGTAATGTCCCTGGTGGTCTAGGGCATTGAAGAAGTTAACAGTAATGTTCCTGGTGGTCTAGGGCATGGAAATAGTTAACAGTAATATCCCTGGTGGTGTAGGGCATTGAAGTAGTTAACAGTAAAGTCTCTGGTGGTCTAGAGCATTGAAGTAGTTAACAGTAATATACCTGGTGGTCTAGGACATTGAAGTGGTTAACAGTAATGTCCCTGGTGGTCTAGGGCATTGAAATAGATTTTCCCCTTAAACTGGTATATGGGAGTTCTTGATTGATTTCAGGGGAAAGAAGGAACTTGCATGTTGAATTTGAGTTTTGCTTGCTCAGCTTAGACAAGTATGCATGTTCATGAGGAAGATTACAAAGATAGCTGTCCCTTTAAATCCCTGATCTTACTGCAGTAGTCAGTACCTCAGATTTTAACTGTTCTATACTTGGGCAACAGATTTTTCAAAACTCATACACTAACATTTATCTAAGAAAAAAATAAGGGGTTGGGTCAGCACAACCTGCCTGCAGGTGCACATCACTATGGCGAAATACATATACAAACGGAAAATGCAAATGTGATCGCACACTACATCCAGCACTCTGCCCTCCATGCTGGATGAGACATTGGTTTATATTTTGGCCAAAGCATAGTAAGCCACTCACCGCGTCAAGGTTGTCTCATGAGTGGTCCCTAACTCTTGTTCCTACCTGTTCATGGGCCATGACAGCCACATAAAATCCAGGGAATGCAGGTCAGCAAGCAAGCCAAGTACACTTTGCTTGTAACCCCGTCCGGTGCCATTACAGCTTTCATCGGATCCAGGGATGCAAGTACCAACATGCATGCTGAGCCCACCATATACTTCTCCTGGAGCCAGATGGCTAATGGTAGGTTCTATACAAGCAGACTCAGTTTTATACTGACTTTAAAACCAGCCTCAAGGACAGATTAACTGGTCAGGTGTGCAATGACTCCAAGGAGATCGCCACGCCTCCAATATATACTACAAAGAAAAAAATAAGGGGTTGGGTCAGCACAACCTGCCTGCAGGTGCACATCACTATGGCGAAATACATATACAAACGGAAAATGCAAATGTGATCGCACACTACATCCAGCACTCTGCCCTCCATGCTGGATGAGACATTGGTTTATATTTTGGCCAAAGCATAGTAAGCCACTCACCGCGTCAAGGTTGTCTCATGAGTGGTCCCTAACTCTTGTTCCTACCTGTTCATGGGCCATGACAGCCACATAAAATCCAGGGAATGCAGGTCAGCAAGCAAGCCAAGTACACTTTGCTTGTAACCCCGTCCGGTGCCATTACAGCTTTCATCGGATCCAGGGATGCAAGTACCAACATGCATGCTGAGCCCACCATATACTTCTCCTGGAGCCAGATGGCTAATGGTAGGTTCTATACAAGCAGACTCAGTTTTATACTGACTTTAAAACCAGCCTCAAGGACAGATTAACTGGTCAGGTGTGCAATGACTCCAAGGAGATCGCCACGCCTCCAATATATACTACAAAGAAAAAAATAAGGGGTTGGGTCAGCACAACCTGCCTGCAGGTGCACATCACTATGGCGAAATACATATACAAACGGAAAATGCAAATGTGATCGCACACTACATCCAGCACTCTGCCCTCCATGCTGGATGAGACATTGGTTTATATTTTGGCCAAAGCATAGTAAGCCACTCACCGCGTCAAGGTTGTCTCATGAGTGGTCCCTAACTCTTGTTCCTACCTGTTCATGGGCCATGACAGCCACATAAAATCCAGGGAATGCAGGTCAGCAAGCAAGCCAAGTACACTTTGCTTGTAACCCCGTCCGGTGCCATTACAGCTTTCATCGGATCCAGGGATGCAAGTACCAACATGCATGCTGAGCCCACCATATACTTCTCCTGGAGCCAGATGGCTAATGGTAGGTTCTATACAAGCAGACTCAGTTTTATACTGACTTTAAAACCAGCCTCAAGGACAGATTAACTGGTCAGGTGTGCAATGACTCCAAGGAGATCGCCACGCCTCCAATATATACTACAAAGAAAAAAATAAGGGGTTGGGTCAGCACAACCTGCCTGCAGGTGCACATCACTATGGCGAAATACATATACAAACGGAAAATGCAAATGTGATCGCACACTACATCCAGCACTCTGCCCTCCATGCTGGATGAGACATTGGTTTATATTTTGGCCAAAGCATAGTAAGCCACTCACCGCGTCAAGGTTGTCTCATGAGTGGTCCCTAACTCTTGTTCCTACCTGTTCATGGGCCATGACAGCCACATAAAATCCAGGGAATGCAGGTCAGCAAGCAAGCCAAGTACACTTTGCTTGTAACCCCGTCCGGTGCCATTACAGCTTTCATCGGATCCAGGGATGCAAGTACCAACATGCATGCTGAGCCCACCATATACTTCTCCTGGAGCCAGATGGCTAATGGTAGGTTCTATACAAGCAGACTCAGTTTTATACTGACTTTAAAACCAGCCTCAAGGACAGATTAACTGGTCAGGTGTGCAATGACTCCAAGGAGATCGCCACGCCTCCAATATATACTACAAAGAAAAAAATAAGGGGTTGGGTCAGCACAACCTGCCTGCAGGTGCACATCACTATGGCGAAATACATATACAAACGGAAAATGCAAATGTGATCGCACACTACATCCAGCACTCTGCCCTCCATGCTGGATGAGACATTGGTTTATATTTTGGCCAAAGCATAGTAAGCCACTCACCGCGTCAAGGTTGTCTCATGAGTGGTCCCTAACTCTTGTTCCTACCTGTTCATGGGCCATGACAGCCACATGTCTCATCCAGCATGGAGGGCAGAGTGCTGGATGTAGTGTGCGATCACATTTGCATTTTCCGTTTGTATATGTATTTCGCCATAGTGATGTGCACCTGCAGGCAGGTTGTGCTGACCCAACCCCTTATTTTTTTCTTTGTAGTATATATTGGAGGCGTGGCGATCTCCTTGGAGTCATTGCACACCTGACCAGTTAATCTGTCCTTGAGGCTGGTTTTAAAGTCAGTATAAAACTGAGTCTGCTTCTATAGAACCTACCATTAGCCATCTGGCTCCAGGAGAAGTATATGGTGGGCTCAGCATGCATGTTGGTACTTGCATCCCTGGATCCGATGAAAGCTGTAATGGCACCGGACGGGGTTACAAGCAAAGTGTACTTGGCTTGCTTGCTGACCTGCATTCCCTGGATTTTATGTGGCTGTCATGGCCCATGAACAGGTAGGAACAAGAGTTAGGGACCACTCATGAGACAACCTTGACGCGGTGAGTGGCTTACTATGCTTTGGCCAAAATATAAACCAATGTCTCATCCAGCATGGAGGGCAGAGTGCTGGATGTAGTGTGCGATCACATTTGCATTTTCCGTTTGTATATGTATTTCGCCATAGTGATGTGCACCTGCAGGCAGGTTGTGCTGACCCAACCCCTTATTTTTTTCTTTGTAGTATATATTGGAGGCGTGGCGATCTCCTTGGAGTCATTGCACACCTGACCAGTTAATCTGTCCTTGAGGCTGGTTTTAAAGTCAGTATAAAACTGAGTCTGCTTGTATAGAACCTACCATTAGCCATCTGGCTCCAGGAGAAGTATATGGTGGGCTCAGCATGCATGTTGGTACTTGCATCCCTGGATCCGATGAAAGCTGTAATGGCACCGGACGGGGTTACAAGCAAAGTGTACTTGGCTTGCTTGCTGACCTGCATTCCCTGGATTTTATGTGGCTGTCATGGCCCATGAACAGGTAGGAACAAGAGTTAGGGACCACTCATGAGACAACCTTGACGCGGTGAGTGGCTTACTATGCTTTGGCCAAAATATAAACCAATGTCTCATCCAGCATGGAGGGCAGAGTGCTGGATGTAGTGTGCGATCACATTTGCATTTTCCGTTTGTATATGTATTTCGCCATAGTGATGTGCACCTGCAGGCAGGTTGTGCTGACCCAACCCCTTATTTTTTTCTTTGTAGTATATATTGGAGGCGTGGCGATCTCCTTGGAGTCATTGCACACCTGACCAGTTAATCTGTCCTTGAGGCTGGTTTTAAAGTCAGTATAAAACTGAGTCTGCTTGTATAGAACCTACCATTAGCCATCTGGCTCCAGGAGAAGTATATGGTGGGCTCAGCATGCATGTTGGTACTTGCATCCCTGGATCCGATGAAAGCTGTAATGGCACCGGACGGGGTTACAAGCAAAGTGTACTTGGCTTGCTTGCTGACCTGCATTCCCTGGATTTTATGTGGCTGTCATGGCCCATGAACAGGTAGGAACAAGAGTTAGGGACCACTCATGAGACAACCTTGACGCGGTGAGTGGCTTACTATGCTTTGGCCAAAATATAAACCAATGTCTCATCCAGCATGGAGGGCAGAGTGCTGGATGTAGTGTGCGATCACATTTGCATTTTCCGTTTGTATATGTATTTCGCCATAGTGATGTGCACCTGCAGGCAGGTTGTGCTGACCCAACCCCTTATTTTTTTCTTTGTAGTATATATTGGAGGCGTGGCGATCTCCTTGGAGTCATTGCACACCTGACCAGTTAATCTGTCCTTGAGGCTGGTTTTAAAGTCAGTATAAAACTGAGTCTGCTTGTATAGAACCTACCATTAGCCATCTGGCTCCAGGAGAAGTATATGGTGGGCTCAGCATGCATGTTGGTACTTGCATCCCTGGATCCGATGAAAGCTGTAATGGCACCGGACGGGGTTACAAGCAAAGTGTACTTGGCTTGCTTGCTGACCTGCATTCCCTGGATTTTATGTGGCTGTCATGGCCCATGAACAGGTAGGAACAAGAGTTAGGGACCACTCATGAGACAACCTTGACGCGGTGAGTGGCTTACTATGCTTTGGCCAAAATATAAACCAATGTCTCATCCAGCATGGAGGGCAGAGTGCTGGATGTAGTGTGCGATCACATTTGCATTTTCCGTTTGTATATGTATTTCGCCATAGTGATGTGCACCTGCAGGCAGGTTGTGCTGACCCAACCCCCTATTTTTTTCTTTGTAGTATATATTGGAGGCGTGGCGATCTCCTTGGAGTCATTGCACACCTGACCAGTTAATCTGTCCTTGAGGCTGGTTTTAAAGTCAGTATAAAACTGAGTCTGCTTGTATAGAACCTACCATTAGCCATCTGGCTCCAGGAGAAGTATATGGTGGGCTCAGCATGCATGTTGGTACTTGCATCCCTGGATCCGATGAAAGCTGTAATGGCACCGGACGGGGTTACAAGCAAAGTGTACTTGGCTTGCTTGCTGACCTGCATTCCCTGGATTTTATGTGGCTGTCATGGCCCATGAACAGGTAGGAACAAGAGTTAGGGACCACTCATGAGACAACCTTGACGCGGTGAGTGGCTTACTATGCTTTGGCCAAAATATAAACCAATGTCTCATCCAGCATGGAGGGCAGAGTGCTGGATGTAGTGTGCGATCACATTTGCATTTTCCGTTTGTATATGTACTAACATTTATCTGCCATATTGTTTTGCCATTGTGCTGCGGCACTCGGTTATAGTCTGTATTTAACAGCTCAGAGCTGCAATCACAATTCTGCTTGCTGCTATTGGAAACAGTCTTAGTCTAAGATACACCGCTAACTGCCCAGCCGAGCTCCTATAATGCAATGGGACAGATCTGCTGTTCTCTATATGTCCTTGCAGTGAGCGAGAAATGCTGGGAAATGTCAGATCTGACACCAGCAGAATTTTGATTGCAGCTCTGACTGTAACAAAGTTATTCAATTTCCTGTGTAGATTCCTTCTTGATAGAAAACCTGCAGTACAATAGATTTCTCTGTGCTGATCTTTGTCCTATTAGACGCCATTATTCCAGCAGAAATAAACCTGCAGAATTTTGATTGCAGCTCTGACTGTAACTCATGATCCATACAAGATAATGTGTGTAATGTATTTACAAAGTTACTCAACAATTTCCTTTGTAGATTCATTCTGCAGTACAATATACCTCTGTGTAAACGTCTTTGCAGATCTTTGTCCTATTAGACGCCATTATTCCAGAGCAGCGCAGGAGTATACGGTGAGTGCAATGCAGCGGTGTGAGATTAAGGATAATGGTAACCTACAGAAGACGTTAGAAGCCGAGTCGACCATGAATACTTCGAACCCCATAGTAAAAACAATGAGATTACAAATCCACCTACCACCTTCAATTACCGTAAGAGCAACAATTACAAGGTCGTACTCCTACAGTCGCCCTGCCGTGAAAATGAGAGAAAAATGTTCCATTAGCTTAATGAAGAGAGTGCGAGGAAGCTCAAAGTAACATTTTATCTGTATTAGCCCCTGTGGAGTGGGGCTGGGCCAGAGACAGGGTAACAATTAAACTTCCCCACAATTAACCCCTATGATGTTTCAATTATTTACCTGATGAGAAAATAAAAGAGAGCAACCATAAAACATTCAAGTTCATCCGCGCTATAGTGGGTTTCTATTCGTGCCCGTCTATACGGCGCAGTCATCTTATATAACCGTTATATTATAATCAGGGCTGGATTGTAATAATGGAGTCAACAACGTCAAATATGTCAAAGGCTATGTACACCTTCGGAGACAATTTTTGTTTATGATTGCATTTTACTCATTTTTGCCAACAAAAAAACAACATATTTTCAATTGGCCTTTATTAAAAATATTGAGCCATACTGTAACAAAGGGCTAACTATCTAACTGGAGTTCATGACGGATCCGTCTTGGCTATGTTACAGATAATACAAACTGATCCATTCATGACGGATGCACGCGTTTGTATTATTGTAACAGATCCTTTTTTGCAGATCCATGACGGATCCGCCCAAAACGCGTGTGTGAAAGTAGCCTTACTTCTATATGGACTGTTACTGTGAACCAATCCTTTCCATAAATTTGGATTATTTCCTATATTAGACAGATGGAGAAGAAAAGAAACAGCCACCGGTTACGACGGGCAAATACGGTATTCTGATTTTTCTTAGTTTTCTTTAAAGCGAATCTCAAGTTCAAGAAAGAAAAATTCCCATTAACTAGGGAATGAACAGAAGAACACTTACCTGGTGACCACCTGCAGATCCATCAGTTCCTGAGCTCCTCTTCTACTATCCAAGATGGCTGCACAGCTTCTCAGACTACCTGATGCATACTGTGGATCGGTAGTCGAAGACACTTCCTCCTTGCCTAAGTGTCCCTTCAAATCGGTCATCTGGTTTATAAAAACAACAAGGTAGTCCCTTTTCTCTAGCCTCCATAATTTAGCCACGGCGGAGAAAAGATAGTACACTGTTTCTCTGAAGGACCCATTCATGAGTTACATAAAGGGACTACAGATTTCAACAGCCAACGTGTAATGCTTAATTTCCCCTGTGGAGGCACTGTAGAGATATGGAACACCTTCTGCTGGTTCCATCACCAACTACAGCTGATTGCTAGTGGTCCCAGCAGCTGGACATCCTATGATCACTTGGGGCCTTCTAAAAAAAAAAAGGCATTTTCCAAAGTGGGCAACTCTTTTATGAAACACCCTTCATTACACTAGAAATATGATTACATTTGTAATTTAAAGTGGTGCTTCAGTTGTCAGCTGAGCTATGTGCAGTGACCCGCTGGTTCACTGCTAAAGGGTTAATACCAGGTTCACTGCTAAACGGTTTACACCAAGTTGATTACTATAGTGGTTAAAGTGTTCACTGTGATGCTGAATATGATCTATGCACTATGTAACCCAAAAAGGATAAGTATAGGTAGGAAACAGTTAACGGCAGTTTCTTAGCTGGTTGTAGGGTAATGGGTTGGTCGCATTTTCCCCTGGTTAGTGAGAATCTGCAAGTAAGCAAGCGGGAGTGAAGACTTGTTTGGTGTGTGCTCTTGCCAAGTAGACCAAGACAAACCCTGCTCCAGGAAACACTATTCCTGTGTTTCTGCTGTTGTCCTGCTCTCCTGGGAGGGCACGGGTCCTGCTTCACTCACCTGTGTCTTTTGTAGTTCCAGAATTCTGGCAATAGGCCAGGGCAATTTGCCCTGTGTGTATTAGGACTTGAATTCTTTAACCCTCCGTTTGCAACACTGCAAGGGTTAATCTTTTCCTGCTCTGTGAGCTGCTACATGGCTGTGTCCTACTGCTAATCAGCTGTTCCTATATATACCTAGCAGTTTCCTTCTGTGGTTGCCTGTGCAATAGGTATCTACAGATCCTGCCAGGTCCACTGGTCTGCTTGACCCTGTAAACGAGCGATATATCCATTTGCTTGCCTCTGTACTGATGTCTGCCTGTCTCCTGGCCGCTGAATCACTGCCTCCTGACCTTACCGGTGTCTGTTCACTGTGATGACCCTGAGCTGCCTGCCCTGATCTCTGGTCTGTATTCGGATTTACACATACTCTGCCTGCTGTGACCTCGGCCTGTTTCCTGATTACAAATATAGTCTGATACTCTGGTGTTCTGCATCAGTGTCTCTGATCCACGTGGGCCAACTACATTGGGACTGTTCCAGCCTCGTGGCTCTCCTGCAGCGAAGACCAGATCCCTGTATAGGGGTTAAAGGGTGAAAACCAGGGGACTGCCAGGACAACGCCCTCAGGAATAGCCCGAAGTCAAACCGGTTAGTTGGCACAGTGAGTCCACACCCATTGTCCGTTACATCCTGTGAGTGAAAGCTGCCAGAAAAAGCAACTTTGCTAAGGATTAACCTCTGAGAGAAAGAAGGTTGAGGACCATGATCTCATGCTTGAACTGAGTCAATAAAGATAATGCACTCATACGGCTTTGGACTTTACTGCCCGTGGTTTGGTTTACTTTCTTCTTGGACCCACCAAACTTCTGAGACGGGCTGGCCATGCGATCTAGGACTGCACCTCGTAGAAATATTGTGGAATTGCATGCCTTTGGACATTTTGGGAAGATTGCTATTGACTATAAAGAAAGAGACTCATGGAGGATTATCATCATAATAGCCAACTTATTATATATGCAGCCTTTTGGAAAAAAAAACTACTCTGTGAAAACTTTCAGGACTGTGCCTGCTGTACATATTTGTACTGTGACCCCCATCATCTATTCAGTAAAGGAGAGACCCTACTTTGCTATAATCAAACCAGCCTGGTCTATTGACTCTAAACCTGATCATCATCTACTTCCTGTTCTCTAGACTTGCATCCCACTGCTCATACCTTCTTAACATCAAGGGCACTTCAGCCACCACCAGGCAGGAGACCCCAAAAGTCCAGGGTGTGCGCCAAGGGGAAGAAGGGTTGCGCCCCTCCATTCACTGCCCTCGTGACCTAGGAGAGTGTTGGAGCAAGAATTACCCACCGTGAGGACTACAACCACCCTCACCGCTGCAGGCACCACTCGTATCCCCTGAGGGCCAACGTGTGGCATATGTACCTTCCAGCAGAGGAAGTGTTAATCCCCAAATGCTCTTTACTCCTATTTTTGTAAAAAAAAATTTGTAAGGTCCTTTGTACTAGAATGAACTCAGAAGGGAGGCAGAACCTAAGCCTTTACATTAAACTTGAAAAGAGGCGGGAGGGGAACAAGTCTGTTTTTTTGCATTATCTCAGTATTTCTGTCCCACAGCGTTGTCTGGCCCAACTCCTTCAACCAGTCATTTTTTTACATTTTTTATTTTTATTTTTAAATCCAATGAATTTGCTGCCGTATATTTCAGCTCTGCCGCCATTTCTATATAAGTTAGAAAATTATTATTATTATAAAAAGGCACTGCAATTTTTATTTTTTTTACCTTACTGGTTAAATTAACATTCATTTGTTAGGGTTGCATGGAAGTATACATTATTTTACCCGCTGTGTGTTCAAAGTCGTCTTGTCATAGCAACAGCATGCCAGCGTGAAAAAGCTTTCTCACAAATAGGCAAATACATGCCTTTTGTGAATTAAAAGGTGTAATTATATCAGCTTCAATACCTTCGAGAGTAAATCGCTAAAAATAAGCATAAACGAAATGTTAGAAAATATTGGAAATTAAAAAGGACAAAATAAGGTGTCATTTAATTTGGGCATAGAAATGGAGTGTGCAGGACTTTCCTTTTCTTCCCCTATGATTTCCTAGTGGCTATTATTTTTTATTAGCGGGCTCGTAAATGAAGGACAAGAGATAAAGGGCAGATATTACATTGTCTGAGACCACTTGATCGCGCTGCAGTCTAAAATTTGGCCGACCTCTCGTACAGTCTAACTATGCCAAATTTTTGGATTTCTTTAATTATTCTGCTCTTAAAGTGTCATTGCCATTAAAAAGCAATTTCACATGACTTAGTAAAATGTTCTCCGCTAGAAAATATTTTACTCATTTTGAAAACATTGGGGCAGGTTAATCAAAGTAATTCTCTGATGAAAATACATGAAAAAAAAAATCATGTTCAATCCCTTTGTTATAGTTATGTAGCCCCTGCTCCACTTTTTTAAATGCGTTGGAAAAAGGGAGTGAGACTTCTACTTAGAAGTGGCGAAAAATACCTTAAAGGAGTTATATGTAAACATTGTAAACCGGACATTATATAGTACAGGACAATCTCTTTCTAACAAAGCTAGAACCAGCCCTGTACCTCACATGGATCCAGAGATCTCCCCCATCAGCCGGCAGCTCAGGGGTGTGCCCTTTCTCAGGGGGCATGTGCTTTCTGCAGCAACTCTTTCCCTATCACAGCATCCAAGGGGAGCATCCTTTCTGTTGCAGCTCCCTCCCTGTAGCTGTCCCAGCTTATAAGAGTAGATATAGCTTGTGGCAGTTGAAGAATAGAACTGAGCATGTGCGACCACCTCAGAGAGGTGGACAGAGGAAAAAGGAAAAGAACAACCAGCAGTTAGCAATATTCCAATACATCTTGTTGAATAGCTCAACGTTCATACAATTTTTTTTTTATTACATTGAATTACAAAAGTATTCCTAATCAGAAAAGTGTAGAATATATTTTGTGGGACAACCCATTTAAAACCTGGCTTGGTGTTATACTTGTCTACATTGGATTTACCAGCCAGGTGTGGGCATTGGTGATTAATGTGGTTCACATCAGACTGAGGGGTCCCTTGGGCACTGCTGAAGAAATGATTCTGAGTGCCCATCACTGATCTATATAAAATATGCAAATGTACCCCCCCCCCTTTCTTCTTAAAACTGAAAATGGGGAAAAGAGAATTTGAAACCTTCCCCCGTGTCACTCAGCCCCTACCTGTCCTAGCCATTACAGTTAACATCACCATCCTTTCTCTAGTCTCACAGGTCCACTGCCTGTCCTTCAAGCCACATATCCAAACCCTTAACACCACCTGCTGCTTTCAACTCAAGAAAATCACTCGTATTTGCCCCTTCCTTAATCCTGGGTCAACTGAAATGCTAGTGCATGCCCTCATCATCTCCTGCCTGGACTACTGCAACATCCTTCACTGTGGCCTCCTATCTAGCACTTTTGCACCCTTCCAATTTATCTTTACCTTGGCTGCCCCGTTACTCCACCTTTCCCTTCTACCAATCCCTTCACTGGTTCCCCATTGCCCAGCAAATTCAGTTCAAGATACTACTAGTTATGATGCCATCCACAATCTGCCCCCTCCTTACATCTCTGACTTACTCTATCACGGTGCCACTATTTCTATGGTTACTGCCGCTGCCGCCACTGCCCTCGCTTTGTCATGGGGCCACTATTGTTAGAGATGAAAAAAGTTCTTAAAAACTTCGATTTGGCTACTTATAAGAAATTTCCCAAAAAATTCTCTTCATGACAAATTACTTCGCCACGAAGCACATTTCTTTGTAAGTAGCGGGTGCTGCAATGACGGGGAACGTCGATTGTGCTGCCCCCTGTCATTGAATCCTTCAGATGCCGCGTTCATCGCTGATCACGGCATCTGAGATGAATATTAAGGCATTTCAAGGGTTGATCAATTAAAAAAAGAGCTAAACCTGGATATTTTCCCATTTTCATGCAGGCAGCCCCCTGATATAAGCATCAGAGCATTTCATGCTCCGATGCTCTCCTTTGCCCTGCTCTGAATTGTGCAGGGCAAAGGCTTTTTCTGGAGATGCGGTGATGTACCGGGCTCTCCGTAGGTAAGCTAAGCAGAGCCCAGTGATGTCACCTGCACTAATGGGCAGGCTTTAGTGCTGCCTTAGCCTGCAAAAGAGCTAGGGCCTGCCCCTCAATTCCGGTGACATCACCGGGAACATTTTTAGGTGGAAGCCTCCAACTAGCAGTGTAAAAAATATAAACAAACAGCCTTTGCTCTGCACTGGATCGGAGCATGAAACTGCCTGGGTGAAAATGGAGATATGTCCGGGTTCACACCTTTAAATTGTATTCACCTTATCAGTTTGAGCGCGAAGAGGCTGCCACGACCATCTTGCTTAATGATCCTGTGCAAATTCTCGCTCAGTGCGCGCAAGATTTCGTGCAGGAACTTCAAGCAAGATGGCCGTGGGCCCTATTCTGCTCAAACGGATAAGGTGAGTATGAGTTTAAAAAAAAAAAATGTAACGCCATTTTAGGGAAAATTGATTCGTTACCATGAAGCATGAGGAAATACGGCTTTAATTTTCACACAACGCAGGCCCCATAGAAGTGAATGGGGTTGCGTGAAAATCGCAAGCATCCGCAAGCAAGTGCGGATGCGGTACGATTTTCACGCACGGTTGCTAGGAGACGATCGGGGTGGAGACCCGATCATTATTATTTCCCCTTATAACATGGTTATAAGGGAAAATAATAGCATTCTGAATACAGAATGCATAGTAAAATAGCGCTGGAGGGGTTAAAAAAATTATAATAATAATTTAACTCACCTTAGTCCACTTGTTCGCGCTGCCCGGCTTCTCTTCTGTCCTGGGTAAAGGACCTGTGGTGACGTCACTCCGGTCATCACATGATCCATCACATGATCTTTTACCATGGTGATGAATCATGTGATGGACCATGTGACGACCGGAGTGACGTCACCACAGGTCCTTTACCCAGGTCCTGAAGAAAGGAGACAGAAGGAGATGCCGGCTGCGCTATCAAGTGGACTAAGGTGAGTTAAATTATTATTATTATTTTTTTAACCCCTCCAGCGCTATTTTACTATGCATTCTGTATTCAGAAGGCTATTATTTTCCCTTATAACCATGTTATAAGGAAAAATAATACAATCTACACAACCCCGATCCCAAACCCAAACTTCTGTGAAGAAGTTCGGGTTTGGGTACCAAACATGCGCGATTTTTCTCACGCGAGTGCAAAACGCATTACAATGTTTTGCACTCGCGCGTAAAAATCGTGGGTGTTCCCGTAACTTACCCGCACATTTTCCTGCAACGCCCATGTGAAAGAGGCCTAACTATTGTCACGTTTCCTGTCGCTGCTGCTGCTGCCACAAACCATCCCCACTCTGTCATGGGGCCACTACTTGAATCTTGGGGCACTGCACGGTTAAGTGCACAGCGATAAATTAGACCTGACGCTAACATTGACCTGTAATACTGACGCTGCTGACGCACAGTAATTCGATAGCTGACTGCACTGTCCCTGCAGTTTAATTTCCAAGCCTTCACACTGAGATTGGGCCACCAAGTGGGATGCATATAATTAGGCAGAGTGGCCGGGGTATGCCAGATTTCTCGTGATAAATTAATTCGGAAAAAAATTGCATTTCTTGATGAACTTTGGCGAATCGTCCGAATAAAATTTTTCAAAACTTCTCTCATCTCTAATCAGGATTGTGGGGGACTGGAAGTGGAAACCTCATTGATCATAAACTGATAGCATACAATGCGACATCACATGCTATGATTGTCATTGGGATCGTGATGTGACACATGCTGGGGCTGTGACGTGGCTCGCGCACGTTAGATTTCATTGTAGAAAATTTCTGCGGCTGAAAATCTGTTCCATTCATGTGAATGGGGTTGTTTTGGCTCGAAGCACATGGATTTCTCCAAGCCTCATTCAGATGAATGGAACAGATTTTTAGTCGCAGAAATTTTCTGCAACATAATCTACAGCGAGTGAAGGCGCCTCAGGCTTTAAGTTTGTTCATGTCACTATTTCGTACGAATCCTAAAACAATTATTATTTGATGGATGGTATTTTTGAAGGGAAAGATGGCCGCTCTGCATGTCACTCAGCACCATACTTGTGCATTGTGATGTCACCCAGCAGCAATCTCTATTGTGATGTCATCGGGGTATATAAGGAGGCGCTGGGCACAGAGCGGTCACTCTTCAGTTGGATGTGACACGTGAGTACTCCATCATTACCATGTCCGTACCTGTAGCTGATAAATAAGTGCCCCCTTCCAAAATCCATACCCTCCTTTCTTCAGGCTTTGGAGATTCCAGACCCAATACAGATCTCAAATCTCCATCTCTATAGCAAAGCCTCTTGTAAGAAAGCACTAGACTTCAGGGCATGCTGTGACTTGTAGTTCCACACCAATAAATAATTCAGCTAGACCCATTGGGGGAGATTTATCAAGCTGGTATAAAGTCCATAGCAACCAATCAGATTCCACCTTTTATTTTTCACAGCACCTTTGGAAAATGAAAGGTGGAATCTGATTGGTTGCTATGGGTAACTAAGCCAGTTCTACTTTACACCAGTCTGATAAATGACCCCACTTATACTCACTTCTCTCCGTTTTCTCAGGTTCGCAGGCTGAAGGGATATAGTGACGATACGTCATGCGATTCTTTAATTCCTATTATCTGCTGCTGCAGATCATAGTATTTCTATGTGGAGCACAGGTAGCAACATCTTGCCTGAAATGCTTTACCACCCCAGCGGACAGAGCCAGCATTTGTTACCATGCGGTCTCGCTGGACAAAATGGGGGCCGAAGAATGTCTCCAGAGGCTACACTGGGGCTTTGACCCCCTGAATAACATCTCGATAGGTAACTGCTTCATCTTATATATAGTAAATGTGTCATCTCAGGATTGAGCCATTTTCCTGCTGACTAAAGCTTTACTTGTAGCTCATTAACAGTTGTCAGAACAGGAAATCTCTTCTACATTCTATTCCTCCAGATATCCCCATCTCCATCATAGAGCACTGTATGCAATGTCTTAAATCTCATGTGTCTTCTCCTTACAGCCTTTAACCAGATAAACAACATCAAAAAGTATCTGAAGACCTTTGAAAAAGAGGTCAAGAAAATTGAAAAACGATGTAAGTTCCTGAAATCTCAAGAATTTCCCCAATTTCTTTTGAGTCATAAATAGTAAATGTAAGTTTTCCCCCAATTTTTTTTCCACCAGTTTGGGTAGAACAGTTTGACAAAAAGATGACTGAATTTGTGAAAGGCGTGAAAGATCGTGTCGCAAGTAAGTGACTAAAGATCCTCATAAAGAGCCAGTAGACATATTCTATATATATCACAACATCATCCATCCTTAACCATATTTGATTCCTTCCATTAGGTCATCCACCGGTGGAATGCAGATCTCCATGTGGTGAGTAATGTTATTAGATGGGACAATTTGATGAGTGGCCGCCATTACATACATGGTGGGGTCATCATTTACCTCAGACATTAGACCCATCTCTCTTTTTCTCTCCCTAGGGCTTCAAAAAGCTGCCCGTACCTTTTCATGCAGCCGATGTGCTGAGGAGGACTGCAAGATACCTGTGACCTGTCCCCGTAAGATCATTTCTACCATTAGTTTGTGAACCTCTTGCTCTTACAGTAAAGAACTATTTCTGATAACTTCTGTCTTTCATTCAGCACTGCAGAAGACAACGTTCTCCTCATCGCCTTATTTATTGTATTCTCTTCTGTTTTTCAGTGACGCAGACTAAATCCAAGGCAGTGGAGGAAAAAGAAGCTGAATTCCAACGAGCTCTGGCAGAAAAACTGCCTGCCCAGGAGGAAGAGGAGGTCCTCATGAACCATGCATGCTATGCCATCTACGGTGCTGTCGGCTGTCTTATTGTAGCCGTATTGGTCGGGATCCTTTGGTATGAGTGCCTGAGCTACGACTGGGTGAAAAAAATAATAAGATCAAGAACCAGCTTCCCACCAGAACGCTACCTGCCATAGAAAAAATCAGCCATCTGGAGTCAACAACAACAGACTCCCAAGGGGTATCACCAACTACCCCTCATCTGCAGCCAACCATCTCTGCAGAAAAAAAAATTATCCCTTACCCCCCCCAAAAAAAAAAAAATATATTCCTTACCCCAAACCTTTCCTATCCCATACCTTACCCAAAACTATACCTTACCTAAAAAAAAAAAAAATATATACTTTCCCTTACCCAAAACCTATCCCTTAACCCACCCCACCTGAAAAAAAACAAAAAAACAATCCTGCAGAGGCACAGTGAGAACCCCTCAAGCCTGGAGCAGACCTTTATCACTTGTCAATAGGTTACACCCTGAAAGGACCAAGAACGTGTCCAGGAGGCAGAGGAGGAGGCCACCAACCCATCTATTTTAAGCTGCAGCAAGACCAACACTGCAGAGGCACAGTGGGAACCCCTCAACCCTGGATGTGATTTTCATCACTGGTCAATGTGGTGCACCCTGAAAAGACATTGAGACATTCAGGATAAAGAGGATCACCATCAAATCACCTCTAGCTTGTGCTATAAGATCTTGCTGGATTGTTACCAAAAAAATAATAAAAAAATAAATAAAAAAATCTTCAGTAACAGTTTTATTAGCTAAAAGGTACAAATCTTCTACAGCATGGGTCCTCAAACTTTTTAAACAGGGGGCCAGTTCAGTGTCCCTCAGACTGTTGGAGGGCCGGACTATAGTTTAAAAAAAAACTACCGCCACTGCTGCCCAATTAGTGCCTGCCACCGCTGCCCAATTAGTGCCTGCCACCGCTGCCCAATTAGTGCCTGCCACCGCTGCCCAATTAGTGCCTGCCACGGCTGCCCAATTAGCGCCTGCCACCATGGCCCAATTAGTGCCTGCCACCATGGCCCAATTAGTGCCTGCAACCGCTGCCCAATTAGTGCCTGCCACTGCTGCCCAATTAGTGCATGCCACGGCTGCCCAATTAGCGCCTGCCATCATGGCCCAATTAGCGCCTGCCACCGCTGCCCAATTAGTGCCTGCCACTGCTGCCCAATAAGTGCCTGCCACCATGGCCCAATTAGTGCTGCCACCGCTACCCAATTAGTGCCTGCCGCCGTGGCCTAAACAGTGCCCACCACCGCTGCCCGATTAGTGCCCATGGGATGTGGGGGTCATCTGGGGTGTCAGGATCTGTCTCACCTCAGCCTTGATTGAACGACCTCTTCTTCCAAGGCTAAGCTGCCTTCTTCCAAACTGCCTCTGCTCTTCTTGCTCACAAGTCGCTGCGCTGTGATGTCTGCTGTCACGTCTCCCTCTTTCTCTCCCACGAGCCAGCGCCCAACGTTCACTGCCCACAAGTTACCGCGCAAATCGCGTCCAGCAGGCCACTCCCACATGCCCCTTCTCGCTCTTCCACTTCCACCAATGATAGGCTGGCTGCCGGACTGTACGTCTGTTAAGTTGGGGGGGGGGGAAAGTAACGGACAGGCAGTGGATAAATGTCCTCGGCGGGCCACATGTGGCCCGCGGGCCGTAGTTTGAGGACCCCTGATCTACAGAGTGTGAGTGGGGGGGGGGGCGTAAGGAGGAAAGAAACAGAAGGTTTGTAAAGGGGGATCAGAGGTGGTGAAAAATGGGGCGTGGATAGAGAAGGACATCAGGGTGGAGTAAAACATATTAGGACCACAAATTTCATGGCCATTGAGCAGCACAGCTAAACTGAAAATTCTAACAGAGAAAGGTCTCAAAAAAGGTTGGACTCCAAACTTTGCATTCACAAGACCCACTCTAATGGAAGAAGCAGCACCCCAATATCTGTAAGCAAAACTAGTGACAAGTGCTTCATAAATATGGTGCTCATTCTAACCACTCTATTTCTCATTATCTTCACACTAGACAACTGGCAGAAAATTCTTTGATAAATCTGTTTCCCTTCTATTACAATGCTGGCTGCCTGCAGCCACCACCAGGGGGAGCTCGGTGCATAGGAATTTATACAGTTACCATTCACTGGAACCTGAAATATTCTCTTTGCATTGAGCTCCCCCTAGTGGCAGCTGCATTAGAATCCAGTGCTTTTACATCTTGAGGAGAAAGGAGTTTAGTTCTGGGACCCCCTCCTCCAGACCCCGTTGCAGTTGCTTGGTTTGGTCTTTCTCTATTGGAGGTATGATACTTACACAGGCAGATAATCTGCAGTACAGCATGTCAAAGGGAATTTAAAAAACAAAATGTTAGCTTTAAAATGTGCTGTGTAGAGATGAGTGAATCAAAGTTGACAAAGTGGAATTCGATCTGAATTACATGAAAAATTAGATTCGCATCAAATCCGAATTTCCTCACACTTTGGGGTAACGATTCAAATTTTTTCCTAATACGGCTGCTGCACGTGTAATGACGTGGAGCAAGGAACTCTGGAAAGGCCGGATCCCCTATAATGCCATGCATGCAGGCAATCAGCAACCAGCCAGCCCAGTGATGTCACAGCCCTATAAATAGTCTCAGCCATCTTGGATTCTGCCATTTTCCAGTGTACTTAGTGCAGGGAGAGACATCAGCAGGCGCTAGGGACAGTGCTAGGAGAGACTATATTGTGCTAAAAAAACTATTTACAAGTTCAGGGAAAGATTATTCAAGGTGTAGGGAAAGGATAGGGAGAAATAATTCCACAGCATTTATGTAGAACGGGGTTCAGTAAGAGAGGTTACAGCCTGGGTAATGGGAACAATCCTATTACACCTTGCTGCACTGACTGCGGATCCAAGTTGCCATTATACAGCTCTGTAATTCCAGCAAACCGTTCTTGTTATTGGGGTGTAAGTGCTGTTTGATACAGCCATTAACCACTTCAGCCCCCAGTGCTTAAACACCCTGAAAGACCAGGCCACTTTTTACACTTCTGACCTACACTACTTTCACCGTTTATTGCTCGGTCATGCAACTTACCACCCAAATGAATTTTACCTCCTTTTCTTCTCACTAATAGAGCTTTCATTTGGTGGTATTTCATTGCTGCTGACATTTTTACTTTTTTTGTTATTAATCGAAATTTAACGATTTTTTTGCAAAAAAATGACATTTTTCACTTTCAGTTGTAAAATTTTGCAAAAAAAAACGACATCCATATAGAAATTTTGCTCTAAATTTATAGTTCTACATGTCTTTGATAAAAAAAAAATGTTTGGGTAAAAAAAAAATGGTTTGGGTAAAAGTTATAGCGTTTACAAACTATGGTACAAAAAAATGTGAATTTCCGCTTTTTGAAGCAGCTCTGACTTTCTGAGCACCTGTCATGTTTCCTGAGGTTCTACAATGCCCAGACAGTACAAACACCCCACAAATGACCCCATTTCGGAAAGTACACACCCTAAGGTATTCGCTGATGGGCATAGTGAGTTCATAGAACTTTTTATTTTTTGTCACAAGTTAGCGGAAAATGATGATTTTTTTTTTTTTTTTTTTTTTTCTTACAAAGTCTCATATTCCACTAACTTGTGACAAAAAATAAAACTTCTATGAACTCACTATGCCCATCACGAAATACCTTGGGGTCTCTTCTTTCCAAAATGGGGTCACTTGTGGGGTAGTTATACTGCCCTGGCATTCTAGGGGCCCAAATGTGTGGTAAGGAGTTTGAAATCAAATTCTGAAAAAAATGACCTGTCAAATCCGAAAGGTGCTCTTTGGAATATGGGCCCCTTTGCCCACCTAGGCTGCAAAAAAGTGTCACACATCTGGTATCTCCGTACTCAGGAGAAGGTGGGGAATGTGTTTTGGGGTGTCATTTTATATATACCCATGCTGGGTGAGATAAATATCTTGGCAAAAGACAACTTTTCCCATTTTTTTATACAAAGTTGGCATTTGACCAAGATATTTCTCTCACCCAGCATGGGTATATATAAAATGACACCCCAAAACACATTCCCCACCTTCTCCTGAGTACGGAGATACCAGATGTGTGACACTTTTTTGCAGCCTAGGTGGGCAAAGGGGGCCCATATTCCAAAGAGCACCTTTCGGATTTGACAGGTCATTTTTTTCAGAATTTGATTTCAAACTCCTTACCACACATTTGGGCCCCTAGAATGCCAGGGCAGTATAACTACCCCCACAAGTGACCCCATTTTGGAAAGAAGACACCCAAGGTATTCCGTGAGGGCATGGCGAGTTCCTAGAATTTTTTATTTTTTGTCACAAGTTAGTGGAAAATGATGATTTTTTATTTATTTATTTTTTTCATACAAAGTCTCATATTCCACTAACTTGTGACAAAAAATAAAAACTTCCATGAACTCACTATGCCCATCAGCGAATACCTTGGGGTCTCTTCTTTCCAAAATGGGGTCACTTGTGGGGTAGTTATACTGCCCTGGCATTCTAGGGGCCCAAATGTGTGGTAAGGAGTTTGAAATCAAATTCAGTAAAAAATGACCTGTGAAATCCGAAAGGTGCTCTTTGGAATATGGGCCCCTTTGCCCACCTAGGCTGCAAAAAAGTGTCACACATCTGGTATCTCCGTACTCAGGAGAAGGTGGGGAATGTGTTTTGGGGTGTCTTTTTACATATACCCATGCTGGGTGAGATAAATATCTTGGTCAAATGCCAACTTTGTATAAAAAAATGGGAAAAGTTGTCTTGGATCTATATGGGGTAATAAGGGGTTAATAAGTGACGGGGGGGGGTGTAGTGTAGTGTAGTGGTGCTTGGTGCTACTTTACTGAGCTACCTGTGTCCTCTGGTGGTCGATCCAAACAAAGGGGACCACCAGAGGACCAGGTAGCAGGTATATTAGACGCTGTTATCAAAACAGCGTCTAATATACCTGTTAGGGGTTAAAAAAAACACATCTCCAGCCTGCCAGCGAACGATCGCCGCTGGCAGGCTGGAGATCAACTCTCTTACCTTCCGTTCCTGTGAGCGCGCGCGCCTGTGTGCGCGCGTTCACAGGAAATCTCGGCCATCGCGAGATGACGCGTATATGCGTGACTCTGCGCAGGGCTGCCACCTCCGGAACGCGAATCTGCGTTAGGCGGTCCGGAGGTGGTTAAAGGGGTTATCCGAGTTAATAAAAAAAAAAAAAAAAAACACTTAAAATCCATCAGGATATACATATAATTTGGTTAAGCTAGATTTCATCAAGTTAAAACCCATATGTACACCTTTTCATGGTTCTGTTATTGCTGTGTTTACATGCTGAAGTACATGCTGAGGGGGCGTATAACAACAAAGCCTGAGCTCTGCCTCATGAATATTTCTGGGCGTGAACAATCTGACCTTTCCTTCACCCTGCTCTGCACTTTGCAAAAAATAAATAAATACACACTTGTCATGCGGATGGACGGATCCCTCTGTCAGTCTTTTTCACAGTTTTCATGTTCTGCGCATGCGCAGACCGGAAGGACGGATCCGTTCTTCAGTTGGTTTGCAATGCCGGATCCGCAAGGCAGCTCCATCGTCGGAGCAGCGTGCCTGCTGGATCCGCCGATCAGTGTGACAACTGACAGCATTTGTAGACGGATCCAAGTGCGGATCCGTCTAGAAATGCATTGCAATAACGGATCCACCTATCCGCTTGTCATGCGAATGGACGGATCCCTCTTTCAGTCTTTTTCACAGTTTTCATGTTCTGTGCATGCGCAGACCGGCAGGACGGATCCGTCCTTCAGTTGTTTTGCAACGCCGGATCCGCAAGGCAGCTCCGTCATCAGAGCTGCGTGCCTGCTGGATGCGCCGATCAGTGTGACAAGTGACAGCATTTGTAGACGGATCCAGGTGCGGATCCGTCTAAAAATGAATTGCAATAACGGATCCGTCCAGCGGCACGGCCAAATAGCGGCAGGGCGGATCCGACAGGGTGAACAGCCTGTCGGATACATCCTGCCGCTAGTGTGAAAATATCATTAGCATTATCTGTATCTAAGCAATATCTATATTATTCAAATATATATTCAATATGGATATTGCTTAGATAAATCCATATATTGGTGGCAGATAAGGATTTTATATAGCTGAATAATGATGTTGATGATGATAATAATGATGGCCAATAATTTATTTATATTTCCCAGGGGGTGTTCAATGTGTACTAGTGGGGGGACCAGGGCTGTAATAACGATCCCCAGATGCAGAGGGGAACGTTTACAAACTGCCACCTCTAGCCCCACTGAATGCAGGATGGACAAACATACCCTGTGCTGCTGGAGAAGAGATCACCTCGGCTCTGGTATGTACTGCACATGAGCGATCGCATACCAGAGCCGAGGCAGTGAGAAGAGCTGGAGGGGGGAGGGCACCAGAGGCTCTGACGTTTACAGAGCCTGGACACTCCCTCAAGCAGGGAGACGGCTGTAAACGAAACATCATCAGCAGAGCAGGCTTACTGACGTCAGGGGTCACATGACCCAGAACTGAACTGGCCAAATAGTGATAGATAGGTGATGAAAGTGATTTTAAGAATCTTTCACTGGTCTACAATAAAAGCAATTAGAATATATTATTTAAGTCGGATAACCCCTTTAACAGGGTTTATTACAAGGAAATATTTCTATGTCTTATTTGCCCTTGTGCGGTGCAGTTATATGTTCTAAAGCATTTTTTGTCTTGTATTAGTGGGAAAAAAGGGCTTTTTAGCCGTTGTGCGGTGAAGTGTGAAAATTACAGCCCTTTTTGTCGTGTATTAGTGGTAAAAGAAAAATATATTTGTCATAGAACGGTGCAGTTATATATTCTAAAGTCTTTTGTGGACTGTACAACTGGAAAAAAATAAGGGCCTATTTGCCGTCCAGCGGTGCAGTTATATGTTCTAAAGACCTTTTTTGCGTGTATTAGTGGCAATAAAAGTATTTGCCGTTGTTTGGTGATCTGAGAAAATGACAGCCCTTTTTAGCATGTATTAGTGGGGGAAAAAAGAAAATTCTGTGGTCTCCTCATGCTGCTTCCACCTCACCACTATGTCATAGGGCCACTCTGTGGACTTCTCATGCTGTTCCAATCCCACCCTCCCCACTTCATGACTGGACCACTATTTTGCCTTTAAGGCCTGACAGACATCATCATTTATTTGACCCTTCTGATCCATCAGAAGGAAGGAAAATGAGATGCACAATGGATCCTGTCTGTGTAGCAGCAGTAAGGCCTGTATGGTCCCATCAGAATTGGCTTATGATTTGGTAGCCAAAAGCAGGAGTGGGTACAAAACACAGAAGACATGCAAATATTCCATTCATGTGTCATCTCTGTTTTGGATCCACTCCTGTTTTTTTTGGCATTAGCAATACTGATGGATTACTGACTAAATGCTGACTGATTGAAGGCGGATGCTCCACAGACAGGATCCATTTTTGGGGGTTATTGTTCTGACGGATCAGAGGAAGGGCAAAATAATCAGTGACGTCAACACAAACTTACTGCTGACACCCTCTCCACACAGGTTCTGTAGACATCTATGTGGACTCAGCTGACGACGGTGTAAAGGGAGTGCGCTTCTTCTTGCCGCTAACATTGACCTGTAAGGCGGAGTTCATACTTGAGTTATTTGGTCAGTTTTGGCCCCGTGACTGCCCAAATAAGTGAAGTGTGCAGTGATTCTAAGAGCGACGCCTGTCATCTGCATGTCATACGGACTCACAGTATTTTTTCACTATCACAGTAGACTCCCTATGCGTGTCACTGCAAGGCACAGGGGTGTATCTTGGTTTTGTGCTGCCCTAGGCGAGACTAAACTCGGGCACCCCCCTAATATAAATTTGACCCACCCCTTCCTGTCAAGGCCAAACCCCTTCCTCTGTAAACCCCACCACTTCCTCTTTAGGCTCCACCCTTTCCTGAAAAAGAATCATCACAAATGTATGTATGAAATAAAATAAAATGTCTATCATCTATAAGTTATTTAAAAAAAATAAACTATGCACATTCCTAGTTTGACACAAATATTTTGTATTTTGCAGATGTATAAAAAATATATAAAAATCGGTAAAATACAAAGTATGTGTGTCAGAAGTTGCGCTTTAAAAAAAAAAAAGAAAGCAAGGTACTGATTGGTCGCTTTGGACCCTAAATGTCCATCCAGCGTGTATGTGCCCATTACACACAGATGTAGCAGAGCTGAGTTTGTTACTGAGCACTCCTCGCGCGCTGCCTGTAGTTTTGCATAGGACTGCACGTACGCCAAGCGCTTACTGGAGATTAGTTCTCCCCTGCAGACACAAGTTCAGCTCCATCTGCGTGTGACCGGCGCATCAGAGACTGGTGATGGGCACCGGGGTCACTTCCCCAGCAGTCCGGGCACTCACCGCCTGAACATCCCCTCCATGTCCTTGATCTGCTTTCTGCTAAACTGCTTGAACTCGGTGTACGGGTTGAAGACCCTCATGTGCGGCGGCTCCCGCTCTGCCTCCCCTGGGTCCTCCATCCGCAGACGCCGGTTCAGCCTGGAGGCCAGCTCATCCTCAGCCATCGTGTCCCTTCACCAGCTGCAGCCGCCACCTATCCCCCTCACATGAGAAGATGCAGCCGCCACTGGTCATGTGACCGCTCCCCCATGTAATGCTGCCCCTGATTGGAGGAGAGAGAGGGAGGGGCGGGGACTGGTCCAGAGAGACTGAGAGGAGGAGGATGCTGAAGGCAGAGGAGCGAGCAGTCACTGGAGTGTAACTATCACTAAGCAAACAAAGCATTTTGCCGCCCCATTGGCAAGTGCGGCCCTAGGCAAATGCCTTGTTTGCCTCGTGATAGATACACCCCTGGCAAGGCACAGTATTCTACACCATTATAAAGGCTCTCTTCAGCCAGGAAATAGCCATTTTTTAACGCGATTCGCTGCAAATAAATTTGTATCGAACCAAATTTTTTCAAAAAATTTGGCGAACCGGCCGAATCGAATTTTTAAAATTTGCTCATCTCTAGTCCTGTGCTGTCTCCACCTCTCCGATGCCTACTAAACATGCAGAGGTCACGTGCCATTTATCATTCCCAGAGGTCACGTGCCATTTTGTGTCTGGGGATTTTGGGAACATTTTAAAGCTGAATACATTGTTTTTAAATTATTCAAAACCCCCTGCTCCCTGCCACATGTTAAAAAAAATCCCAGAGAACCCCTTTAAATCTATGAAACCTTATATTGTTTAAAGAGGATGGATCGCTAGAACGATCATTCATCCTCATACAGTTTTCATACTGCCAGCAGCACATCCCCTGTTTTCAAGGGGAGCTGTGTATGCGGTATGCCAGACCGACAGGGGAATTATATGTGAGGTCACGGTGTAAGCATTAGGTGAGCCGAGGTAAATACAGTTCTGGTTACTCACGGTTATGTCGTCCCTGGGCAGGCTCGCATAAGTGATGAGGAGAACGGCACAAGGATTCTCTGGGGCACACTCTGGTGTAAGGGACACAGGCCAGATGGTGGGTCGAGGTGCCCTTGATGGTCTGTATTAATGTGCCTATGTCAAGGTCCCTTGTAGTCGTGACGCCAGTACCTTTTATGGTGGTACAACCATTTACTGTAGTGTTAACTGAGGAACTGGAGACTGAGGCAAAGATGGTGCAATCCAACTTATAACTTTTACTGAACGTTGCTCCTGGTAACAGTAACATCCAATTTATAAAACAGTCTTTGGTACATCCAAGTATGAAATACACTGCGTGCAGAATTATTAGGCAAATGAGTATTTTGACCACATCATCCTCTTTATGCATGTTGTCTTACTCCAAGCTGTATAGGCTCGAAAGCCTACTACCAATTAAGCATATTAGGTGATGTGCATCTCTGTAATGAGAAGGGGTGTGGTCTAATGACAGCAACACCCTATATTAGGTGTGCATAATTATTAGGCAACTTCCTTTCCTTTGGCAAAATGGGTCAAAAGAAGGACTTGACAGGCTCAGAAAAGTCAAAAATAGTGAGATATCTTGCAGAGGGATGCAGCACTCTTAAAATTGCAAAGCTTCTGAAGCGTGATCATCGAACAATCAAGCGTTTCATTCAAAATAGTCAACAGGGTCGCAAGAAGCGTGTGGAAAAACCAAGGCGCAAAATAACTGCCCATGAACTGAGAAAAGTCAAGCGTGCAGCTGCCAAGATGCACTTGCCACCAGTTTGGCCATATTTCAGAGCTGCAACATCACTGGAGTGCCCAAAAGCACAAGGTGTGCAATACTCAGAGACATGGCCAAGGTAAGAAAGGCTGAAAGACGACCACCACTGAACAAGACACACAAGCTGAAACGTCAAGACTGGGCCAAGAAATATCTCAAGACTGATTTTTCTAAGGTTTTATGGACTGATGAAATGAGAGTGAGTCTTGATGGGCCAGATGGATGGGCCCGTGGCTGGATTGGTAAAGGGCAGAGAGCTCCAGTCCGACTCAGACGCCAGCAAGGTGGAGGTGGAGTACTGGTTTGGGCTGGTATCATCAAAGATGAGCTTGTGGGCCTTTTCGGGTTGAGGATGGAGTCAAGCTCAACTCCCAGTCCTACTGCCAGTTTCTGGAAGACACCTTCTTCAAGCAGTGGTACAGGAAGAAGTCTGCATCCTTCAAGAAAAACATGATTTTCATGCAGGACAATGCTCCATCACACGCGTCCAAGGACTCCACAGCGTGGCTGGCAAGAAAGGGTATAAAAGAAGAAAATCTAATGACATGGCCTCCTTGTTCACCTGATCTGAACCCCATTGAGAACCTGTGGTCCATCATCAAATGTGAGATTTACAAGGAGGGAAAACAGTACACCTCTCTGAACAGTGTCAGGGAGGCTGTGGTTGCTGCTGCACGCAATGTTGATGGTGAACAGATCAAAACACTGACAGAATCCATGGATGGCAGGCTTTTGAGTGTCCTTGCAAAGAAAGGTGGCTATATTGGTCACTGATTTGTTTTTGTTTTGTTTTTGAATGTCAGAAATGTATATTTGTGAATGTTGAGATGTTATATTGGTTTCACTGGTAAAAATAAATAATTGAAATGGGTATATATTTGATTTTTGTTAAGTTGCCTAATAATTATGCACAGTAATAGTCACCTGCACACACAGATATCCCCCTAAAATAGCTAAAACTAAAAACAAACTAAAAACTACTTCCAAAAATATTCAGCTTTGATATTAATGAGTTTTTTGGGTTCATTGAGAACATGGTTGTTGTTCAATAATAAAATTAATCCTCAAAAATACAACTTGCCTAATAATTCTGCACTCCCTGTACAGTCTCATGCATACAGGGGTAGGGAAATGTAAGTCCTCAGAAGAAACAGGCTCTTAGTCCTATATATATATATATGTAAGAAGACTACTGCTTCAGACTAGGCTTTCCCTATCACAGCATCCTTTCTGTTGCAGCTCCCTCCCTGTAGCTGTCCCAGCTTATAAGAGTAGATATAGCTTGTGGCAGTTGAAGAATAGAACTGAGCATGTGCGACCACCTCAGAGAGGTGGACAGAGGAAAAAGGAAAAGAACAACCAGCAGTTGGCAATATTCCAATACATCTTGTGAATAGCTCACGTTCATACAAATTTTTTTTTATTACATTGAATTACAAAAGTATTCCTAATCAGAAAAGTGTATAATGTTTTGTGGGACAACCCATTTAAAACCTGGCTTGGTGTTATACTTGTCTACATTGGATTTACCAGCCGGTGTGGGCATTGCTGATTAATGTGGTTCACATCAGACTGAGGGGTCCCTTGGGCACTGCTGAAGAAATGATTCTGAGTGCCCATCACTGATCTATATAAAATATGCAAATGTACCCCCCCCCCCCTTTCTTCTTAAAACTGAAAATGGGGAAAAGAGAATTTGAAACCTTCCCCCGTGTCACTCAGCCCCTACCTGTCCTAGCCATTACAGTTAACATCACCATCCTTTCTCTAGTCTCACAGGTCCACTGCCTGTCCTTCAAGCCACACATCCAAACCCTTAACACCACCTGCTGCTTTCAACTCAAGAAAATCACTCGTATTTGCCCCTTCCTTAATCCTGGGTCAACTGAAATGCTAGTGCATGCCCTCATCATCTCCTGCCTGGACTACTGCAACATCCTTCACTGTGGCCTCCTATCTAGCACTTTTGCACTCTTCCAATTTATCTTTACCTTGGCTGCCCCGTTACTCCACCTTTCCCTTCTACCAATCCCTTCACTGGTTCCCCATTGCCCAGCAAATTCAGTTCAAGATACTACTAGTTATGATGCCATCCACAATCTGCCCCCTCCTTACATCTCTGACTTACTCTATCACGGTGCCACTATTTCTATGGTTACTGCCGCTGCCGCCACTGCCCTCGCTTTGTCATGGGGCCACTATTGTTAGAGATGAAAAAAGTTCTTAAAAACTTCGATTTGGCTACTTATAGGAAATTTCCCCAAAAAATTCTCTTCATGACAAATTACTTCGCCACGAAGCACATTTCTTTGTAAGTAGCGGGTGCTGCAATGACGGGGAACGTCGATTGTGCTGCCCCCTGTCATTGAATCCTTCAGATGCCGCGTTCATCGCTGATCACGGCATCTGAGATGAATATTAAGGCATTTCAAGGGTTGATCAATTAAAAAAAGAGCTAAACCTGGATATTTTCCCATTTTCATGCAGGCAGCCCCCTGATATAAGCATCAGAGCATTTCATGCTCCGATGCTCTCCTTTGCCCTGCTCTGAATTGTGCAGGGCAAAGGCTTTTTCTGGAGATGCGGTGATGTACCGGCTCTCCGTAGGTAAGCTAAGCAGAGCCCAGTGATGTCACCTGCACTAATGGGCAGGCTTTAGTGCTGCCTTAGCCTGCAAAAGAGCTAGGGCCTGCCCCTCAATTCCGGTGACATCACCGGGAACATTTTTAGGCGGAAGCCTCCAACTAGCAGTGTAAAAAATATAAACAAACAGCCTTTGCTCTGCACTGGATCGGAGCATGAAACTGCCTGGGTGAAAATGGAGATATGTCCGGGTTCACACCTTTAAATTGTATTCACCTTATCAGTTTGAGCGCGAAGAGGCTGCCACGACCATCTTGCTTAATGATCCTGTGCAAATTCTCGCTCAGTGCGCGCAAGATTTCGTGCAGGAACTTCAAGCAAGATGGCCGTGGGCCCTATTCTGCTCAAACGGATAAGGTGAGTATGAGTTTAAAAAAAAAAAATGTAACGCCATTTTAGGGAAAATTGATTCGTTACCATGAAGCATGAGGAAATACGGCTTTAATTTTCACACAACGCAGGCCCCATAGAAGTGAATGGGGTTGCGTGAAAATCGCAAGCATCCGCAAGCAAGTGCGGATGCGGTACGATTTTCACGCACGGTTGCTAGGAGACGATCGGGGTGGAGACCCGATCATTATTATTTCCCCTTATAACATGGTTATAAGGGAAAATAATAGCATTCTGAATACAGAATGCATAGTAAAATAGCGCTGGAGGGGTTAAAAAAATTATAATAATAATTTAACTCACCTTAGTCCACTTGTTCGCGCTGCCCGGCTTCTCTTCTGTCCTGGGTAAAGGACCTGTGGTGACGTCACTCCGGTCATCACATGATCCATCACATGATCTTTTACCATGGTGATGAATCATGTGATGGACCATGTGACGACCGGAGTGACGTCACCACAGGTCCTTTACCCAGGTCCTGAAGAAAGGAGACAGAAGGAGATGCCGGCTGCGCTATCAAGTGGACTAAGGTGAGTTAAATTATTTTTTATTTTTTTTTAACCCCTCCAGCGCTATTTTACTATGCATTCTGTATTCAGAATGCTATTATTTTCCCTTATAACCATGTTATAAGGAAAAATAATACAATCTACACAACCCTGATCCAAACCCAAACTTCTGTGAAGAAGTTCGGGTTTGGGTACCAAACATGCGCGATTTTTTCTCACGCGAGTGCAAAACGCATTACAATGTTTTGCACTCGCGCGGAAAAATCGTGGGTGTTCCCGTAACTTACCCGCACATTTTCCTGCAACGCCCATGTGAAAGAGGCCTAACTATTGTCACGTTTCCTGTCGCTGCTGCTGCTGCCACAAACCATCCCCACTCTGTCATGGGGCCACTACTTGAATCTTGGGGCACTGCACGGTTAAGTGCACAGCGATAAATTAGACCTGACGCTAACATTGACCTGTAATACTGACGCTGCTGACGCACAGTAATTCGATAGCTGACTGCACTGTCCCTGCAGTTTAATTTCCAAGCCTTCACACTGAGATTGGGCCACCAAGTGGGATGCATATAATTAGGCAGAGTGGCCGGGGTATGCCAGATTTCTCGTGATAAATTAATTCGGAAAAAAATTGCATTTCTTGATGAACTTTGGTGAATCGTCCGAATAAAATTTTTCAAAACTTCCCTCATCTCTAATCAGGATTGTGGGGGGACTGGAAGTGGAAACCTCATTGATCATAAACGGATAGCATATCCTAGCAATATGCTGTAACCTTAATCCCTTTAACCCTAAATCTATATATTTTTTTCATATTTACTTATTTTTACATCATCTCAATGCGACATCACATGCTATGATTGTCATTGGGATCGTGATGTGACACATGCTGGGGCTGTGACGTGGCTCGCGCACGTTAGATTTCATTGTAGAAAATTTCTGCGGCTGAAAATCTGTTCCATTCATGTGAATGGGGTTGTTTTGGCTCGAAGCACATGGATTTCTCCAAGCCTCATTCAGATGAATGGAACAGATTTTTAGTCGCAGAAATTTTCTGCAACATAATCTACAGCGAGTGAAGGCGCCTCAGGCTTTAAGTTTCTTCATGTCACTATTTCGTACGAATCCTAAAACAATGATTATTTGCTGATGGTATTTTTGTAGGGAAAGATGGCCGCTCTGCATGTCACTCAGCACCATACTTGTGCATTGTGATGTCACCCAGCAGCAATCTCTATTGTGATGTCATCGGGGTATATAAGGAGGCGCTGGGCACAGATCGGTCACTCTTCAGTTGGATGTGACACGTGAGTACTCCATCATTACCATGTCCGTACCTGTAGCTGATAAATAAGTGCCCCCTTCCCACATCCATACCCTCCTTTCTTCAGGCTTTGGAGATTCCAGACCCAATACAGATCTCAAATCTCCATCTCTATAGCAAAGCCTCTTGTAAGAAAGCACTAGACTTCAGGGCATGCTGTGACTTGTAGTTCCACACCAATAAATAATTCAGCTAGACCCATTGGGGGAGATTTATCAAACTGGTATAAAGTCCATAGCAACCAATCAGATTCCACCTTTTATTTTTCACAGCACCTTTGGAAAATGAAAGGTGGAATCTGATTGGTTGCTATGGGTAACTAAGCCAGTTCTACTTTACACCAGTCTGATAAATGACCCCACTTATACTCACTTCTCTCCGTTTTCTCAGGTTCGCAGGCTGAAGGGATATAGTGACGATACGTCATGCGATTCTTTAATTCCTATTATCTGCTGCTGCAGATCATAGTATTTCTATGTGGAGCACAGGTAGCAACATCTTGCCTGAAATGCTTCACCACCCCAGCGGACAGAGCCAGCATTTGTTACCATGCGGTCTCGCTGGACAAAATGGGGGCCGAAGAATGTCTCCAGAGGCTACACTGGGGCTTTGACCCCCTGAATAACATCTCGATAGGTAACTGCTTCATCTTATATATAGTAAATGTGTCATCTCAGGGTTGAGCCATTTTCCTGCTGACTAAAGCTTTACTTGTAGCTCATTAACAGTTGTCAGAACAGGAAATCTCTTCTACATTCTATTCCTCCAGATATCCCCATCTCCATCATAGAGCACTGTATGCAATGTCTTAAATCTCATGTGTCTTCTCCTTACAGCCTTTAACCAGATAAACAACATCAAAAAGTATCTGAAGACCTTTGAAAAAGAGGTCAAGAAAATTGAAAAACGATGTAAGTTCCTGAAATCTCAAGAATTTCCCCAATTTCTTTTGAGTCATAAATAGTAAATGTAAGTTTTCCCCCAATTTTTTTTCCACCAGTTTGGGTAGAACAGTTTGACAAAAAGATGACTGAATTTGTGAAAGGCGTGAAAGATCGTGTCGCAAGTAAGTGACTAAAGATCCTCATAAAGAGCCAGTAGACATATTCTGTATATATCACAACATCATCCATCCTTAACCATATTTGATTCCTTCCATTAGGTCATCCACCGGTGGAATGCAGATCTCCATGTGGTGAGTAATGTTATTAGATGGGACAATTTGATGAGTGGCCGCCATTACATACATGGTGGGGTCATCATTTACCTCAGACATTAGACCCATCTCTCTTTTTCTCTCCCTAGGGCTTCAAAAAGCTGCCCGTACCTTTTCATGCAGCCGATGTGCTGAGGAGGACTGCAAGATACCTGTGACCTGTCCCCGTAAGATCATTTCTACCATTAGTTTGTGAACCTCTTGCTCTTACAGTAAAGAACTATTTCTGATAACTTCTCTGTCTTTCATTCAGCACTGCAGAAGACAACGTTCTCCTCATCGCCTTATTTATTGTATTCTCTTCTGTTTTTCAGTGACGCAGACTAAATCCAAGGCAGTGGAGGAAAAAGAAGCTGAATTCCAACGAGCTCTGGCAGAAAAACTGCCTGCCCAGGAGGAAGAGGAGGTCATCATGAACCATGCATGCTATGCCATCTACGGTGCTGTCGGCTGTCTTATTGTAGCCGTATTGGTCGGGATCCTTTGGTATGAGTGCCTGAGCTACGACTGGGTGAAAAAAATAATAAGATCAAGAACCAGCTTCCCACCAGAACGCTACCTGCCATAGAAAAAATCAGCCATCTGGAGTCAACAACAACAGACTCCCAAGGGGTATCACCAACTAACCCTCATCTGCAGCCCACCATCTCTGCAGAAAAAAAAATTATCCCTTACCCCCCCAAAAAAAAAAAAAAAAAAATATTCCTTACCCCAAACCTTTCCTATCCCATACCTTACCCCAAACCATCCCTTACCTAAAAAAATACATATATATATATATATACTTTCCCTTACCCAAAACCTATCCCTTACCCCCCCCCCCCCTAAAAAAAAAAAAAAGCAATCCTGCAGAGGCACAGTGAGAACCCCTCAAGCCTGGAGCAGACCTTTATCACTTGTCAATAGGTTACACCCTGAAAGGACCAAGAACGTGTCCAGGAGGCAGAGGAGGAGGCCACCAACCCATCTATTTTAACCTGCAGCAAGACCAACACTGCAGAGGCACAGTGGGAACCCCTCAACCCTCGATGTGATTTTCATCACTGGTCAATGTGGTGCACCCTGAAAAGACATTGAGACATTCAGGATAAAGAGGATCACCATCAAATCACCTCTAGCTTGTGCTATAAGATCTTGCTGGATTGTTACCAAAAAAATAATAAAATAAAATAAAAAAAATAAAAATCTTCAGTAACAGTTTTATTAGCTAAAAGGTACAAATCTTCTACAGCATGGGTCCTCAAACTTTTTAAACAGGGGGCCAGTTCAGTGTCCCTCAGACTGTTGGAGGGCCGGACTATAGTTTAAAAAAAAAACTACCGCCACTGCTGCCCAATTAGTGCCTGCCACCGCTGCCCAATTAGTGCCTGCCACCGCTGCCCAATTAGTGCCTGCCACCGCTGCCCAATTAGTGCCTGCCACCGCTGCCCAATTAGTGCCTGCCACCGCTGCCCAATTAGTGCCTGCAACCGCTGCCCAATTAGTGCCTGCCACTGCTGCCCAATTAGTGCCTGCCACGGCTGCCCAATTAGCGCCTGCCATCATGGCCCAATTAGCGCCTGCCACCGCTGCCTAATTAGTGCCTGCCACTGCTGCCCAATAAGTGCCTGCCACCATGGCCCAATTAGTGCTGCCACCGCTACCCAATTAGTGCCTGCCGCCGTGGCCCAAACAGAGCCCACCACCGCTGCCCGATTAGTGCCCATGGGATGTGGGGGTCATCTTGGGTGTCAGGATCTGTCTCACCTCAGCCTTGATTGAACGACCTCTTCTTCCAAGGCTAAGCTGCCTTCTTCCAAACTGCCTCTGCTCTTCTTGCTCACAAGTCGCTGCGCTGTGATGTCTGCTGTCACGTCTCCCTCTTTCTCTCCCACGAGCCAGCGCCCAACGTTCACTGCCCACAAGTTACCGCGCAAATCGCGTCCAGCAGGCCACTCCCACATGCCCCTTCTCGCTCTTCCACTTCCACCAATGATAGGCTGGCTGCCGGACTGTACGTCTGTTAAGTTGGGGGGGGGGGGAAAGTAACGGACAGGCAGTGGATAAATGTCCTCGGCGGGCCACATGTGGCCCGCGGGCCGTAGTTTGAGGACCCCTGATCTACAGAGTGTGAGTGGGGGGGGGGGGCGTAAGGAGGAAAGAAACAGAAGGTTTGTAAAGGGGGATCAGAGGTGGTGAAAAATGGGGCGTGGATAGAGAAGGACATCAGGGTGGAGTAAAACATATTAGGACCACAAATTTCATGGCCATTGAGCAGCACAGCTAAACTGAAAATTCTAACAGAGAAAGGTCTCAAAAAAGGTTGGACTCCAAACTTTGCATTCACAAGACCCACTCTAATGGAAGAAGCAGCACCCCAATATCTGTAAGCAAAACTAGTGACAAGTGCTTCATAAATATGGTGCTCATTCTAACCACTCTATTTCTCATTATCTTCACACTAGACAACTGGCAGAAAATTCTTTGATAAATCTGTTTCCCTTCTATTACAATGCTGGCTGCCTGCAGCCACCACCAGGGGGAGCTCGGTGCATAGGAATTTATACAGTTACCATTCACTGGAACCTGAAATATTCTCTTTGCATTGAGCTCCCCCTAGTGGCAGCTGCATTAGAATCCAGTGCTTTTACATCTTGAGGAGAAAGGAGTTTAGTTCTGGGACCCCCTCCTCCAGACCCCGTTGCAGTTGCTTGGTTTGGTCTTTCTCTATTGGAGGTATGATACTTACACAGGCAGATAATCTGCAGTACAGCATGTCAAAGGGAATTTAAAAAACAAAATGTTAGCTTTAAAATGTGCTGTGTAGAGATGAGTGAATCAAAGTTGACAAAGTGGAATTCGATCTGAATTACATGAAAAATTAGATTCGCATCAAATCCGAATTTCCTCACACTTTGGGGTAACGATTCAAATTTTTTCCTAATACGGCTGCTGCACGTGTAAGGACGTGGAGCAAGGAACTCTGGGAAGGCCGGATCCCCTATAATGCCATGCATGCAGGCAATCAGCAACCAGCCAGCCCAGTGATGTCACAGCCCTATAAATAGTCTCAGCCATCTTGGATTCTGCCATTTTCCAGTGTACTTAGTGCAGGGAGAGACATCAGCAGGCGCTAGGGACAGTGCTAGGAGAGACTATATTGTGCTAAAAAAACTATTTACAAGTTCAGGGAAAGATTATTCAAGGTGTAGGGAAAGGATAGGGAGAAATAATTCCACAGCATTTATGTAGAACGGGGTTCAGTAAGAGAGGTTACAGCCTGGGTAATGGGAACAATCCTATTACACCTTGCTGCACTGACTGCGGATCCAAGTTGCCATTATACAGCTCTGTAATTCCAGCAAACCGTTCTTGTTATTGGGTGTAAGTGCTGTTTGATACAGCATTAAAGGGGTTATCCGAGTTAATAAAAAAAAAAAAAAAAAAAACACTTAAAAATTCTGACCTACACTACTTTCACCGTTTATTGCTCGGTCATGCAACTTACCACCCAAATGAATTTTACCTCCTTTTCTTCTCACTAATAGAGCTTTCATTTGGTGGTATTTCATTGCTGCTGACATTTTTACTTTTTTTGTTATTAATCGAAATTTAACGATTTTTTTGCAAAAAAATGACATTTTTCACTTTCAGTTGTAAAATTTTGCAAAAAAAACGACATCCATATAGAAATTTTGCTCTAAATTTATAGTTCTACATGTCTTTGATAAAAAAAAAATGTTTGGGTAAAAAAAAAATGGTTTGGGTAAAAGTTATAGCGTTTACAAACTATGGTACAAAAATGTGAATTTCCGCTTTTTGAAGCAGCTCTGACTTTCTGAGCACCTGTCATGTTTCCTGAGGTTCTACAATGCCCAGACAGTACAAACACCCCACAAATGACCCCATTTCGGAAAGTACACACCCTAAGGTATTCGCTGATGGGCATAGTGAGTTCATAGAACTTTTTATTTTTTGTCACAAGTTAGCGGAAAATGATGATTTTTTTTTTTTTTTTTTTTTTTCTTACAAAGTCTCATATTCCACTAACTTGTGACAAAAAATAAAAACTTCTATGAACTCACTATGCCCATCACGAAATACCTTGGGGTCTCTTCTTTCCAAAATGGGGTCACTTGTGGGGTAGTTATACTGCCCTGGCATTCTAGGGGCCCAAATGTGTGGTAAGGAGTTTGAAATCAAATTCTGAAAAAAATGACCTGTCAAATCCGAAAGGTGCTCTTTGGAATATGGGCCCCTTTGCCCACCTAGGCTGCAAAAAAGTGTCACACATCTGGTATCTCCGTACTCAGGAGAAGGTGGGGAATGTGTTTTGGGGTGTCATTTTATATATACCCATGCTGGGTGAGATAAATATCTTGGCCAAAAGACAACTTTTCCCATTTTTTTATACAAAGTTGGCATTTGACCAAGATATTTCTCTCACCCCAGCATGGGTATATATAAAATGACACCCAAAAACACATTCCCCACCTTCTCTGAGTACGGCAGATACCAGATGTGTGACACTTTTTTGCAGCCTAGGTGGGCCCAAAGGGGCCCATATCCAAAGAGCACCTTTCGGATTTGACAGGTCATTTTTTTCAGACTTTGATTTCAAACTCCCTTACCACACATTTGGGCCCCTAGAATGCAGGGCAGTATAACTACCCCACAAGTGACCCCATTTTGGAAAGAAGACACCCCCAAGGTCTTCCGTGAGGGGCATGGCGAGTTCCTAGAATTTTTTATTTTTTGTCACAAGTTAGTGGAAAATGATGATTTTTTATTTATTTATTTTTTTCATACAAAGTCTCATATTCCACTAACTTGTGACAAAACTAAAAACTTCCATGAACTCACTATGCCCATCAGCGAATACCTTGGGGTCTCTTCTTTCCAAAATGGGGTCACTTGTGGGGTAGTTATACTGCCCTGGCATTCTAGGGCCCAAATGTGTGGTAAGGAGTTTGAAATCAAATTCAGTAAAAATGACCTGTGAAATCCGAAAGGTGCTCTTTGGAATATGGGCCCCTTTGCCCACCTAGGCTGCAAAAAAGTGTCACACATCTGGTATCTCCGTACTCAGGAGAAGGTGGGGAATGTGTTTTGGGTGTCTTTTTACATATACCCATGCTGGGTGAGATAAATATCTTGGTCAAATGCCAACTTTGTATAAAAAAATGGGAAAAGTTTGTCTTGGATCTATATGGGGTAATAAGGGGTTAATAAGTGACGGGGGGGGGTGTAGTGTAGTGTAGTGGTGCTTGGTGCTACTTTACTGAGCTACCTGTGTCCTCTGGTGGTCGATCCAAACAAAGGGGACCACCAGAGGACCAGGTAGCAGGTATATTAGACGCTGTTATCAAAACAGCGTCTAATATACCTGTTAGGGGTTAAAAAAAACACATCTCCAGCCTGCCAGCGAACGATCGCCGCTGGCAGGCTGGAGATCAACTCTCTTACCTTCCGTTCCTGTGAGCGCGCGCGCCTGTGTGCGCGCGTTCACAGGAAATCTCGGCCATCGCGAGATGACGCGTATATGCGTGACTCTGCGCAGGGCTGCCACCTCCGGAACGCGAATCTGCGTTAGGCGGTCCGGAGTGGTTAAAGGGGTTATCCGAGTTAATAAAAAAAAAAAAAAAAAACACTTAAAATCCATCAGGATATACATATAATTTGGTTAAGCTAGATTTCATCAAGTTAAAACCCATATGTACACCTTTTCATGGTTCTGTTATTGCTGTGTTTACATGCTGAAGTACATGCTGAGGGGGCGTATAACAACAAAGCCTGAGCTCTGCCTCATGAATATTTCTGGGCGTGAACAATCTGACCTTTCCTTCACCCTGCTCTGCACTTTGCAAAAAATAAATAAATACACACTTGTCATGCGGATGGACGGATCCCTCTGTCAGTCTTTTTCACAGTTTTCATGTTCTGCGCATGCGCAGACCGGAAGGACGGATCCGTTCTTCAGTTGGTTTGCAATGCCGGATCCGCAAGGCAGCTCCATCGTCGGAGCAGCGTGCCTGCTGGATCCGCCGATCAGTGTGACAACTGACAGCATTTGTAGACGGATCCAAGTGCGGATCCGTCTAGAAATGCATTGCAATAACGGATCCACCTATCCGCTTGTCATGCGAATGGACGGATTCCTCTTTCAGTCTTTTTCACAGTTTTCATGTTCTGTGCATGCGCAGACCGGCAGGACGGATCCGTCCTTCAGTTGTTTTGCAACGCCGGATCCGCAAGGCAGCTCCGTCATCAGAGCTGCGTGCCTGCTGGATGCGCCGATCAGTGTGACAAGTGACAGCATTTGTAGACGGATCCAGGTGCGGATCCGTCTAAAAATGAATTGCAATAACGGATCCGTCCAGCGGCACGGCCAAATAGCGGCAGGGCGGATCCGACAGGGTGAACAGCCTGTCGGATACATCCTGCCGCTAGTGTGAAAATATCATTAGCATTATCTGTATCTAAGCAATATCTATATTATTCAAATATATATTCAATATGGATATTGCTTAGATAAATCCATATATTGGTGGCAGATAAGGATTTTATATAGCTGAATAATGATGTTGATGATGATAATAATGATGGCCAATAATTTATTTATATTTCCCAGGGGGTGTTCAATGTGTACTAGTGGGGGGACCAGGGCTGTAATAACGATCCCCAGATGCAGAGGGGAACGTTTACAAACTGCCACCTCTAGCCCCACTGAATGCAGGAGGGACAAACATACCCTGTGCTGCTGGAGAAGAGATCACCTCGGCTCTGGTATGTACTGCACATGAGCGATCGCATACCAGAGCCGAGGCAGTGAGAAGAGCTGGAGGGGGGAGGGCACCAGAGGCTCTGACGTTTACAGAGCCTGGACACTCCCTCAAGCAGGGAGACGGCTGTAAACGAAACATCATCAGCAGAGCAGGCTTACTGACGTCAGGGGTCACATGACCCAGAACTGAACTGGCCAAATAGTGATAGATAGGTGATGAAAGTGATTTTAAGAATCTTTCACTGGTCTACAATAAAAGCAATTAGAATATATTTATTTAAGTCGGATAACCCCTTTAACAGGGTTTATTACAAGGAAATATTTCTATGTCTTATTTGCCCTTGTGCGGTGCAGTTATATGTTCTAAAGCATTTTTTGTCTTGTATTAGTGGGAAAAAAGGGCTTTTTAGCCGTTGTGCGGTGAAGTGTGAAAATTACAGCCCTTTTTGTCGTGTATTAGTGGTAAAAGAAAAATATATTTGTCATAGAACGGTGCAGTTATATATTCTAAAGTCTTTTGTGGACTGTACAACTGGAAAAAAATAAGGGCCTATTTGCCGTCCAGCGGTGCAGTTATATGTTCTAAAGACCTTTTTTGCGTGTATTAGTGGCAATAAAAGTATTTGCCGTTGTTTGGTGATCTGAGAAAATGACAGCCCTTTTTAGCATGTATTAGTGGGGGAAAAAAGAAAATTCTGTGGTCTCCTCATGCTGCTTCCACCTCACCACTATGTCATAGGGCCACTCTGTGGACTTCTCATGCTGTTCCAATCCCACCCTCCCCACTTCATGACTGGACCACTATTTTGCCTTTAAGGCCTGACAGACATCATCATTTATTTGACCCTTCTGATCCATCAGAAGGAAGGAAAATGAGATGCACAATGGATCCTGTCTGTGTAGCAGCAGTAAGGCCTGTATGGTCCCATCAGAATTGGCTTATGATTTGGTAGCCAAAAGCAGGAGTGGGTACAAAACACAGAAGACATGCAAATATTCCATTCATGTGTCATCTCTGTTTTGGATCCACTCCTGTTTTTTTTTGGCATTAGCAATACTGATGGATTACTGACTAAATGCTGACTGATTGAAGGCGGATGCTCCACAGACAGGATCCATTTTTGGGGGTTATTGTTCTGACGGATCAGAGGAAGGGCAAAATAATCAGTGACGTCAACACAAACTTACTGCTGACACCCTCTCCACACAGGTTCTGTAGACATCTATGTGGACTCAGCTGACGACGGTGTAAAGGGAGTGCGCTTCTTCTTGCCGCTAACATTGACCTGTAAGGCGGAGTTCATACTTGAGTTATTTGGTCAGTTTTGGCCCCGTGACTGCCCAAATAAGTGAAGTGTGCAGTGATTCTAAGAGCAACGCCTGTCATCTGCATGTCATACGGACTCACAGTATTTTTTCACTATCACAGTAGACTCCCTATGCGTGTCACTGCAAGGCACAGGGGTGTATCTTGGTTTTGTGCTGCCCTAGGCGAGACTAAACTCGGGCACCCCCCTAATATAAATTTGACCCACCCCTTCCTGTCAAGGCCAAACCCCTTCCTCTGTAAACCCCACCACTTCCTCTTTAGGCTCCACCCTTTCCTGAAAAAGAATCATCACAAATGTATGTATGAAATAAAATAAAATGTCTATCATCTATAAGTTATTTAAAAAAAATAAACTATGCACATTCCTAGTTTGACACAAATATTTTGTATTTTGCAGATGTATAAAAAATATATAAAAATCGGTAAAATACAAAGTATGTGTGTCAGAAGTTGCGCTTTAAAAAAAAAAAAAGAAAGCAAGGTACTGATTGGTCGCTTTGGACCCTAAATGTCCATCCAGCGTGTATGTGCCCATTACACACAGATGTAGCAGAGCTGAGTTTGTTACTGAGCACTCCTCGCGCGCTGCCTGTAGTTTTGCATAGGACTGCACGTACGCCAAGCGCTTACTGGAGATTAGTTCTCCCCTGCAGACACAAGTTCAGCTCCATCTGCGTGTGACCGGCGCATCAGAGACTGGTGATGGGCACCGGGGTCACTTCCCCAGCAGTCCGGGCACTCACCGCCTGAACATCCCCTCCATGTCCTTGATCTGCTTTCTGCTAAACTGCTTGAACTCGGTGTACGGGTTGAAGACCCTCATGTGCGGCGGCTCCCGCTCTGCCTCCCCTGGGTCCTCCATCCGCAGACGCCGGTTCAGCCTGGAGGCCAGCTCATCCTCAGCCATCGTGTCCCTTCACCAGCTGCAGCCGCCACCTATCCCCCTCACATGAGAAGATGCAGCCGCCACTGGTCATGTGACCGCTCCCCCATGTAATGCTGCCCCTGATTGGAGGAGAGAGAGGGAGGGGCGGGGACTGGTCCAGAGAGACTGAGAGGAGGAGGATGCTGAAGGCAGAGGAGCGAGCAGTCACTGGAGTGTAACTATCACTAAGCAAACAAAGCATTTTGCCGCCCCATTGGCAAGTGCGGCCCTAGGCAAATGCCTTGTTTGCCTCGTGATAGATACACCCCTGGCAAGGCACAGTATTCTACACCATTATAAAGGCTCTCTTCAGCCAGGAAATAGCCATTTTTTAACGCGATTCGCTGCAAATAAATTTGTATCGAACCAAATTTTTTCAAAAAATTTGGCGAACCGGCCGAATCGAATTTTTCAAAATTTGCTCATCTCTAGTCCTGTGCTGTCTCCACCTCTCCGATGCCTACTAAACATGCAGAGGTCACGTGCCATTTATCATTCCCAGAGGTCACGTGCCATTTTGTGTCTGGGGATTTTGGGAACATTTTAAAGCTGAATACATTGTTTTTAAATTATTCAAAACCCCCTGCTCCCTGCCACATGTTAAAAAAAATCCCAGAGAACCCCTTTAAATCTATGAAACCTTATATTGTTTAAAGAGGATGGATCGCTAGAACGATCATTCATCCTCATACAGTTTTCATACTGCCAGCAGCACATCCCCTGTTTTCAAGGGGAGCTGTGTATGCGGTATGCCAGACCGACAGGGGAATTATATGTGAGGTCACGGTGTAAGCATTAGGTGAGCCGAGGTAAATACAGTTCTGGTTACTCACGGTTATGTCGTCCCTGGGCAGGCTCGCATAAGTGATGAGGAGAACGGCACAAGGATTCTCTGGGGCACACTCTGGTGTAAGGGACACAGGCCAGATGGTGGGTCGAGGTGCCCTTGATGGTCTGTATTAATGTGCCTATGTCAAGGTCCCTTGTAGTCGTGACGCCAGTACCTTTTATGGTGGTACAACCATTTACTGTAGTGTTAACTGAGGAACTGGAGACTGAGGCAAAGATGGTGCAATCCAACTTATAACTTTTACTGAACGTTGCTCCTGGTAACAGTAACATCCAATTTATAAAACAGTCTTTGGTACATCCAAGTATGAAATACACTGCGTGCAGAATTATTAGGCAAATGAGTATTTTGACCACATCATCCTCTTTATGCATGTTGTCTTACTCCAAGCTGTATAGGCTCGAAAGCCTACTACCAATTAAGCATATTAGGTGATGTGCATCTCTGTAATGAGAAGGGGTGTGGTCTAATGACAGCAACACCCTATATTAGGTGTGCATAATTATTAGGCAACTTCCTTTCCTTTGGCAAAATGGGTCAAAAGAAGGACTTGACAGGCTCAGAAAAGTCAAAAATAGTGAGATATCTTGCAGAGGGATGCAGCACTCTTAAAATTGCAAAGCTTCTGAAGCGTGATCATCGAACAATCAAGCGTTTCATTCAAAATAGTCAACAGGGTCGCAAGAAGCGTGTGGAAAAACCAAGGCGCAAAATAACTGCCCATGAACTGAGAAAAGTCAAGCGTGCAGCTGCCAAGATGCCACTTGCCACCAGTTTGGCCATATTTCAGAGCTGCAACATCACTGGAGTGCCCAAAAGCACAAGGTGTGCAATACTCAGAGACATGGCCAAGGTAAGAAAGGCTGAAAGACGACCACCACTGAACAAGACACACAAGCTGAAACGTCAAGACTGGGCCAAGAAATATCTCAAGACTGATTTTTCTAAGGTTTTATGGACTGATGAAATGAGAGTGAGTCTTGATGGGCCAGATGGATGGGCCCGTGGCTGGATTGGTAAAGGGCAGAGAGCTCCAGTCCGACTCAGACGCCAGCAAGGTGGAGGTGGAGTACTGGTTTGGGCTGGTATCATCAAAGATGAGCTTGTGGGGCCTTTTCGGGTTGAGGATGGAGTCAAGCTCAACTCCCAGTCCTACTGCCAGTTTCTGGAAGACACCTTCTTCAAGCAGTGGTACAGGAAGAAGTCTGCATCCTTCAAGAAAAACATGATTTTCATGCAGGACAATGCTCCATCACACGCGTCCAAGGACTCCACAGCGTGGCTGGCAAGAAAGGGTATAAAAGAAGAAAATCTAATGACATGGCCTCCTTGTTCACCTGATCTGAACCCCATTGAGAACCTGTGGTCCATCATCAAATGTGAGATTTACAAGGAGGGAAAACAGTACACCTCTCTGAACAGTGTCAGGGAGGCTGTGGTTGCTGCTGCACGCAATGTTGATGGTGAACAGATCAAAACACTGACAGAATCCATGGATGGCAGGCTTTTGAGTGTCCTTGCAAAGAAAGGTGGCTATATTGGTCACTGATTTGTTTTTGTTTTGTTTTTGAATGTCAGAAATGTATATTTGTGAATGTTGAGATGTTATATTGGTTTCACTGGTAAAAATAAATAATTGAAATGGGTATATATTTGATTTTTGTTAAGTTGCCTAATAATTATGCACAGTAATAGTCACCTGCACACACAGATATCCCCCTAAAATAGCTAAAACTAAAAACAAACTAAAAACTACTTCCAAAAATATTCAGCTTTGATATTAATGAGTTTTTTGGGTTCATTGAGAACATGGTTGTTGTTCAATAATAAAATTAATCCTCAAAAATACAACTTGCCTAATAATTCTGCACTCCCTGTACAGTCTCATGCATACAGGGGTAGGGAAATGTAAGTCCTCAGAAGAAACAGGCTCTTAGTCCTATATATATATATATGTAAGAAGACTACTGCTTCAGACTAGGCTTTCCCTATCACAGCATCCTTTCTGTTGCAGCTCCCTCCCTGTAGCTGTCCCAGCTTATAACAGTAGATATAGCTTGTGGCAGTTGAAGAATAGAACTGAGCATGTGCGACCACCTCAGAGAGGTGGACAGAGGAAAAAGGAAAAGAACAACCAGCAGTTGGCAATATTCCAATACATCTTGTTGAATAGCTCAACGTTCATACAAATTTTTTTTTATTACATTGAATTACAAAAGTATTCCTAATCAGAAAAGTGTATAATGTTTTGTGGGACAACCCATTTAAAACCTGGCTTGGTGTTATACTTGTCTACATTGGATTTACCAGCCGGGTGTGGGCATTGCTGATTAATGTGGTTCACATCAGACTGAGGGGTCCCTTGGGCACTGCTGAAGAAATGATTCTGAGTGCCCATCACTGATCTATATAAAATATGCAAATGTACCCCCCCCCCCCCTTTCTTCTTAAAACTGAAAATGGGGAAAAGAGAATTTGAAACCTTCCCCCGTGTCACTCAGCCCCTACCTGTCCTAGCCATTACAGTTAACATCACCATCCTTTCTCTAGTCTCACAGGTCCACTGCCTGTCCTTCAAGCCACACATCCAAACCCTTAACACCACCTGCTGCTTTCAACTCAAGAAAATCACTCGTATTTGCCCCTTCCTTAATCCTGGGTCAACTGAAATGCTAGTGCATGCCCTCATCATCTCCTGCCTGGACTACTGCAACATCCTTCACTGTGGCCTCCTATCTAGCACTTTTGCACTCTTCCAATTTATCTTTACCTTGGCTGCCCCGTTACTCCACCTTTCCCTTCTACCAATCCCTTCACTGGTTCCCCATTGCCCAGCAAATTCAGTTCAAGATACTACTAGTTATGATGCCATCCACAATCTGCCCCCTCCTTACATCTCTGACTTACTCTATCACGGTGCCACTATTTCTATGGTTACTGCCGCTGCCGCCACTGCCCTCGCTTTGTCACGGGGCCACTATTGTTAGAGATGAGAAAAGTTCTTAAAAACTTCGATTTGGCTACTTATAGGAAATTTCCCAAAAAATTCTCTTCATGACAAATTACTTCGCCACGAAGCACATTTCTTTGTAAGTAGCGGGTGCTGCAATGACGGGGAACGTCGATTGTGCTGCCCCCTGTCATTGAATCCTTCAGATGCCGCGTTCATCGCTGATCACGGCATCTGAGATGAATATTAAGGCATTTCAAGGGTTGATCAATTAAAAAAAGAGCTAAACCTGGATATTTTCCCATTTTCATGCAGGCAGCCCCCTGATATAAGCATCAGAGCATTTCATGCTCCGATGCTCTCCTTTGCCCTGCTCTGAATTGTGCAGGGCAAAGGCTTTTTCTGGAGATGCGGTGATGTACCGGGCTCTCCGTAGGTAAGCTAAGCAGAGCCCAGTGATGTCACCTGCACTAATGGGCAGGCTTTAGTGCTGCCTTAGCCTGCAAAAGAGCTAGGGCCTGCCCCTCAATTCCGGTGACATCACCGGGAACATTTTTAGGTGGAAGCCTCCAACTAGCAGTGTAAAAAATATAAACAAACAGCCTTTGCTCTGCACTGGATCGGAGCATGAAACTGCCTGGGTGAAAATGGAGATATGTCCGGGTTCACACCTTTAAATTGTATTCACCTTATCAGTTTGAGCGCGAAGAGGCTGCCACGACCATCTTGCTTAATGATCCTGTGCAAATTCTCGCTCAGTGCGCGCAAGATTTCGTGCAGGAACTTCAAGCAAGATGGCCGTGGGCCCTATTCTGCTCAAACGGATAAGGTGAGTATGAGTTTAAAAAAAAAAATGTAACGCCATTTTAGGGAAAATTGATTCGTTACCATGAAGCATGAGGAAATACGGCTTTAATTTTCACACAACGCAGGCCCCATAGAAGTGAATGGGGTTGCGTGAAAATCGCAAGCATCCGCAAGCAAGTGCGGATGCGGTACGATTTTCACGCACGGTTGCTAGGAGACGATCGGGGTGGAGACCCGATCATTATTATTTCCCCTTATAACATGGTTATAAGGGAAAATAATAGCATTCTGAATACAGAATGCATAGTAAAATAGCGCTGGAGGGGTTAAAAAAATTATAATAATAATTTAACTCACCTTAGTCCACTTGTTCGCGCTGCCCGGCTTCTCTTCTGTCCTGGGTAAAGGACCTGTGGTGACGTCACTCCGGTCATCACATGATCCATCACATGATCTTTTACCATGGTGATGAATCATGTGATGGACCATGTGACGACCGGAGTGACGTCACCACAGGTCCTTTACCCAGGTCCTGAAGAAAGGAGACAGAAGGAGATGCCGGCTGCGCTATCAAGTGGACTAAGGTGAGTTAAATTATTTTTTATTTTTTTTTAACCCCTCCAGCGCTATTTTACTATGCATTCTGTATTCAGAATGCTATTATTTTCCCTTATAACCATGTTATAAGGAAAAATAATACAATCTACACAACCCTGATCCCAAACCCAAACTTCTGTGAAGAAGTTCGGGTTTGGGTACCAAACATGCGCGATTTTTCTCACGCGAGTGCAAAACGCATTACAATGTTTTGCACTCGCGCGGAAAAATCGTGGGTGTTCCCGTAACTTACCCGCACATTTTCCTGCAACGCCCATGTGAAAGAGGCCTAACTATTGTCACGTTTCCTGTCGCTGCTGCTGCTGCCACAAACCATCCCCACTCTGTCATGGGGCCACTACTTGAATCTTGGGGCACTGCACGGTTAAGTGCACAGCGATAAATTAGACCTGACGCTAACATTGACCTGTAATACTGACGCTGCTGACGCACAGTAATTCGATAGCTGACTGCACTGTCCCTGCAGTTTAATTTCCAAGCCTTCACACTGAGATTGGGCCACCAAGTGGGATGCATATAATTAGGCAGAGTGGCCGGGGTATGCCAGATTTCTCGTAATAAATTAATTCGGAAAAAAATTGCATTTCTTGATGAACTTTGGTGAATCGTCCGAATAAAATTTTTCAAAACTTCCCTCATCTCTAATCAGGATTGTGGGGGACTGGAAGTGGAAACCTCATTGATCATAAACGGATAGCATATCCTAGCAATATGCTGTAACCTTAATCCCTTTAACCCTAAATCTATATATTTTTTTCATATTTACTTATTTTTACATCATCTCAATGCGACATCACATGCTATGATTGTCATTGGGATCGTGATGTGACACATGCTGGGGCTGTGACGTGGCTCGCGCACGTTAGATTTCATTGTAGAAAATTTTTGCGGCTGAAAATCTGTTCCATTCATGTGAATGGGGTTGTTTTGGCTCGAAGCACATGGATTTCTCCAAGCCTCATTCAGATGAATGGAACAGATTTTTAGTCGCAGAAATTTTCTGCAACATAATCTACAGCGAGTGAAGGCGCCTCAGGCTTTAAGTTTCTTCATGTCACTATTTCGTACGAATCCTAAAACAATGATTATTTGCTGGATGGTATTTTTGTAGGGAAAGATGGCCGCTCTGCATGTCACTCAGCACCATACTTGTGCATTGTGATGTCACCCAGCAGCAATCTCTATTGTGATGTCATCGGGGTATATAAGGAGGCGCTGGGCACAGATCGGTCACTCTTCAGTTGGATGTGACACGTGAGTACTCCATCATTACCATGTCCGTACCTGTAGCTGATAAATAAGTGCCCCCTTCCCACATCCATACCCTCCTTTCTTCAGGCTTTGGAGATTCCAGACCCAATACAGATCTCAAATCTCCATCTCTATAGCAAAGCCTCTTGTAAGAAAGCACTAGACTTCAGGGCATGCTGTGACTTGTAGTTCCACACCAATAAATAATTCAGCTAGACCCATTGGGGGAGATTTATCAAACTGGTATAAAGTCCATAGCAACCAATCAGATTCCACCTTTTATTTTTCACAGCACCTTTGGAAAATGAAAGGTGGAATCTGATTGGTTGCTATGGGTAACTAAGCCAGTTCTACTTTACACCAGTCTGATAAATGACCCCACTTATACTCACTTCTCTCCGTTTTCTCAGGTTCGCAGGCTGAAGGGATATAGTGACGATACGTCATGCGATTCTTTAATTCCTATTATCTGCTGCTGCAGATCATAGTATTTCTATGTGGAGCACAGGTAGCAACATCTTGCCTGAAATGCTTCACCACCCCAGCGGACAGAGCCAGCATTTGTTACCATGCGGTCTCGCTGGACAAAATGGGGGCCGAAGAATGTCTCCAGAGGCTACACTGGGGCTTTGACCCCCTGAATAACATCTCGATAGGTAACTGCTTCATCTTATATATAGTAAATGTGTCATCTCAGGGTTGAGCCATTTTCCTGCTGACTAAAGCTTTACTTGTAGCTCATTAACAGTTGTCAGAACAGGAAATCTCTTCTACATTCTATTCCTCCAGATATCCCCATCTCCATCATAGAGCACTGTATGCAATGTCTTAAATCTCATGTGTCTTCTCCTTACAGCCTTTAACCAGATAAACAACATCAAAAAGTATCTGAAGACCTTTGAAAAAGAGGTCAAGAAAATTGAAAAACGATGTAAGTTCCTGAAATCTCAAGAATTTCCCCAATTTCTTTTGAGTCATAAATAGTAAATGTAAGTTTTCCCCCAATTTTTTTTCCACCAGTTTGGGTAGAACAGTTTGACAAAAAGATGACTGAATTTGTGAAAGGCGTGAAAGATCGTGTCGCAAGTAAGTGACTAAAGATCCTCATAAAGAGCCAGTAGACATATTCTGTATATATCACAACATCATCCATCCTTAACCATATTTGATTCCTTCCATTAGGTCATCCACCGGTGGAATGTAGATCTCCATGTGGTGAGTAATGTTATTAGATGGGACAATTTGATGAGTGGCCGCCATTACATACATGGTGGGGTCATCATTTACCTCAGACATTAGACCCATCTCTCTTTTTCTCTCCCTAGGGCTTCAAAAAGCTGCCCGTACCTTTTCATGCAGCCAATGTGCTGAGGAGGACTGCAAGATACCTGTGACCTGTCCCCGTAAGATCATTTCTACCATTAGTTTGTGAACCTCTTGCTCTTACAGTAAAGAACTATTTCTGATAACTTCTCTGTCTTTCATTCAGCACTGCAGAAGACAACGTTCTCCTCATCGCCTTATTTATTGTATTCTCTTCTGTTTTTCAGTGACGCAGACTAAATCCAAGGCAGTGGAGGAAAAAGAAGCTGAATTCCAACGAGCTCTGGCAGAAAAACTGCCTGCCCAGGAGGAAGAGGAGGTCCTCATGAACCATGCATGCTATGCCATCTACGGTGCTGTCGGCTGTCTTATTGTAGCCGTATTGGTCGGGATCCTTTGGTATGAGTGCCTGAGCTACGACTGGGTGAAAAAAATAATAAGATCAAGAACCAGCTTCCCACCAGAACGCTACCTGCCATAGAAAAAATCAGCCATCTGGAGTCAACAACAACAGACTCCCAAGGGGTATCACCAACTACCCCTCATCTGCAGCCAACCATCTCTGCAGAAAAAAAAATTATCCCTTACCCCCCCCAAAAAAAAAAAAAATATATTCCTTACCCCAAACCTTTCCTATCCCATACCTTACCCAAAACTATACCTTACCTAAAAAAAAAAAAAATATATACTTTCCCTTACCCAAAACCTATCCCTTACCCCCCCCCCCCCCCAAAAAAAAAAAAAGCAATCCTGCAGAGGCACAGTGAGAACCCCTCAAGCCTGGAGCAGACCTTTATCACTTGTCAATAGGTTACACCCTGAAAGGACCAAGAACGTGTCCAGGAGGCAGAGGAGGAGGCCACCAACCCATCTATTTTAAGCTGCAGCAAGACCAACACTGCAGAGGCACAGTGGGAACCCCTCAACCCTGGATGTGATTTTCATCACTGGTCAATGTGGTGCACCCTGAAAAGACATTGAGACATTCAGGATAAAGAGGATCACCATCAAATCACCTCTAGCTTGTGCTATAAGATCTTGCTGGATTGTTACCAAAAAAATAATAAAAAAAAATATAAAAAAATCTTCAGTAACAGTTTTATTAGCTAAAAGGTACAAATCTTCTACAGCATGGGTCCTCAAACTTTTTAAACAGGGGGCCAGTTCAGTGTCCCTCAGACTGTTGGAGGGCCGGACTATAGTTTAAAAAAAAACTACCGCCACTGCTGCCCAATTAGTGCCTGCCACCGCTGCCCAATTAGTGCCTGCCACCGCTGCCCAATTAGTGCCTGCCACCGCTGCCCAATTAGTGCCTGCCACGGCTGCCCAATTAGCGCCTGCCACCATGGCCCAATTAGTGCCTGCCACCATGGCCCAATTAGTGCCTGCAACCGCTGCCCAATTAGTGCCTGCCACTGCTGCCCAATTAGTGCATGCCACGGCTGCCCAATTAGCGCCTGCCATCATGGCCCAATTAGTGCTGCCACCGCTACCCAATTAGTGCCTGCCGCCGTGGCCCAAACAGTGCCCACCACCGCTGCCCGATTAGTGCCCATGGGATGTGGGGGTCATCTGGGGTGTCAGGATCTGTCTCACCTCAGCCTTGATTGAACGACCTCTTCTTCCAAGGCTAAGCTGCCTTCTTCCAAACTGCCTCTGCTCTTCTTGCTCACAAGTCGCTGCGCTGTGATGTCTGCTGTCACGTCTCCCTCTTTCTCTCCCACGAGCCAGCGCCCAACGTTCACTGCCCACAAGTTACCGCGCAAATCGCGTCCAGCAGGCCACTCCCACATGCCCCTTCTCGCTCTTCCACTTCCACCAATGATAGGCTGGCTGCCGGACTGTACGTCTGTTAAGTTGGGGGGGGGGGAAAGTAACGGACAGGCAGTGGATAAATGTCCTCGGCGGGCCACATGTGGCCCGCGGGCCGTAGTTTGAGGACCCCTGATCTACAGAGTGTGAGTGGGGGGGGGGGGGGGGCGTAAGGAGGAAAGAAACAGAAGGTTTGTAAAGGGGGATCAGAGGTGGTGAAAAATGGGGCGTGGATAGAGAAGGACATCAGGGTGGAGTAAAACATATTAGGACCACAAATTTCATGGCCATTGAGCAGCACAGCTAAACTGAAAATTCTAACAGAGAAAGGTCTCAAAAAAGGTTGGACTCCAAACTTTGCATTCACAAGACCCACTCTAATGGAAGAAGCAGCACCCCAATATCTGTAAGCAAAACTAGTGACAAGTGCTTCATAAATATGGTGCTCATTCTAACCACTCTATTTCTCATTATCTTCACACTAGACAACTGGCAGAAAATTCTTTGATAAATCTGTTTCCCTTCTATTACAATGCTGGCTGCCTGCAGCCACCACCAGGGGGAGCTCGGTGCATAGGAATTTATACAGTTACCATTCACTGGAACCTGAAATATTCTCTTTGCATTGAGCTCCCCCTAGTGGCAGCTGCATTAGAATCCAGTGCTTTTACATCTTGAGGAGAAAGGAGTTTAGTTCTGGGACCCCCTCCCCCAGACCCCGTTGCAGTTGCTTGGTTTGGTCTTTCTCTATTGGAGGTATGATACTTACACAGGCAGATAATCTGCAGTACAGCATGTCAAAGGGAATTTAAAAAACAAAATGTTAGCTTTAAAATGTGCTGTGTAGAGATGAGTGAATCAAAGTTGACAAAGTGGAATTCGATCTGAATTACATGAAAAATTAGATTCGCATTAAATCCGAATTTCCTCACACTTTGGGGTAACGATTCAAATTTTTTCCTAATACGGCTGCTGCACGTGTAATGACGTGGAGCAAGGAACTCTGGGAAGGCCGGATCACCTATAATGCCATGCATGCAGGCAATCAGCAACCAGCCAGCCCAGTGATATCACAGCCCTATAAATAGTCTCAGCCATCTTGGATTCTGCCATTTTCCAGTGTACTTAGTGCAGGGAGAGACATCAGCAGGCGCTAGGGACAGTGCTAGAAAAGACTATATTGTGCTAAAAAAACTATTTACAAGTTCAGGGAAAGATTATTCAAGGTGTAGGGAAAGGATAGGGAGGAATAATTCCACAGCATTTATGTAGAACGGGGTTCAGTAAGAGAGGTTACAGCCTGGGTAATGGGAACAATCCTATTACACCTTGCTGCACTGACTGCGGATCCAAGTTGCCATTATACAGCTCTGTAATTCCAGCAAACCGTTCTTGTTATTGGGGTGTAAGTGCTGTTTGATACAGCCATTAAAGGGGTTATCCGAGTTAATAAAAAAATTAAAAAAAAACACTTAAAATCCATCAGGATATACATATAATTTGGTTAAGCTAGATTTCATCAAGTTAAAACCCATATGTACACCTTTTCATGGTTCTGTTATTGCTGTGTTTACATGCTGAAGTACATGCTGAGGGGGCGTATAACAACAAAGCCTGAGCTCTGCCTCATGAATATTTCTGGGCGTGAACAATCTGACCTTTCCTTCACCCTGCTCTGCACTTTGCAAAAAATAAATAAATACACACTTGTCATGCGGATGGACGGATCCCTCTGTCAGTCTTTTTCACAGTTTTCATGTTCTGCGCATGCGCAGACCGGAAGGACGGATCCGTCCTTCAGTTGGTTTGCAATGCCGGATCCGCAAGGCAGCTCCATCGTCGGAGCAGCGTGCCTGCTGGATCCGCCGATCAGTGTGACAACTGACAGCATTTGTAGACGGATCCAAGTGCGGATCCGTCTAGAAATGCATTGCAATAACGGATCCACCTATCCGCTTGTCATGCAAATGGACGGATCCCTCTTTCAGTCTTTTTCACAGTTTTCATGTTCTGTGCATGCGCAGACCGGCAGGACGGATCCGTCCTTCAGTTGTTTTGCAACGCCGGATCCGCAAGGCAGCTCCGTCATCAGAGCTGCGTGCCTGCTGGATCCGCCGATCAGTGTGACAACGGACAGCATTTGTAGACGGATCCAGGTGCGGATCCGTCTAAAAATGAATTGCAATAACGGATCCGTCCAGCGGCACGGCCAAATAGCGGCAGGGCGGATCCGACAGGGTGAACAGCCTGTCGGATACATCCTGCCGCTAGTGTGAAAATATCATTAGCATTATCTGTATCTAAGCAATATCTATATTATTCAAATATATATTCAATATGGATATTGCTTAGATAAATCCATATATTGGTGGTAGATAAGGATTTTATATAGCTGAATAATGATGTTGATGATGATAATAATGATGGCCAATAATTTATTTATATTTCCCAGGGGGTGTTCAATGTGTACTAGTGGGGGGACCAGGGCTGTAATAACGATCCCCAGATGCAGAGGGGAACGTTTACAAACTGCCACCTCTAGCCCCACTGAATGCAGGAGGGACAAACATACCCTGTGCTGCTGGAGAAGAGATCACCTCGGCTCTGGTATGTACTGCACATGAGCGATCGCATACCAGAGCCGAGGCAGTGAGAAGAGCTGGAGGGGGGAGGGCACCAGAGGCTCTGACGTTTCGTTTACAGAGCCTGGACACTCCCTCAAGCAGGGAGACGGCTGTAAACGAAACATCATCAGCAGAGCAGGCTTACTGACGTCAGGGGTCACATGACCCAGAACTGAACTGGCCAAATAGTGATAGATAGGTGATGAAAGTGATTTTAAGAATCTTTCACTGGTCTACAATAAAAGCAATTAGAATAGATTTATTTAAGTCGGATAACCCCTTTAACAGGGTTTATTACAAGGAAATATTTCTATGTCTTATTTGCCCTTGTGCGGTGCAGTTATATGTTCTAAAGCATTTTTTGTCTTGTATTAGTGGGAAAAAAGGGCTTTTTAGCCGTTGTGCGGTGAAGTGTGAAAATTACAGCCCTTTTTGTCGTGTATTAGTGGTAAAAGAAAAATATATTTGCCATAGAACGGTGCAGTTATATATTCTAAAGCCTTTTGTGGAGTGTATAACTGGAAAAAAATAAGGGCCTATTTGCCGTCCAGCGGTGCAGTTATATGTTCTAAAGACCTTTTTTGCGTGTATTAGTGGCAATAAAAGTATTTGCCGTTGTTTGGTGATCTGAGAAAATAACAGCCCTTTTTAGCATGTATTAGCGGGGGGAAAAAAGAAAATTCTTTGGTCTCCTCATGCTGCTTCCACCTCACCACTATGTCATAGGGCCACTCTGTGGACTTCTCATGCTGTTCCAATCCCACCCTCCCCACTTCATGACTGGACCACTATTTTGCCTTTAGGCCTGACAGACGTCATCATTTATTTGACCCTTCTGATCCATCAGAAGGAAGGAAAATGAGATGCACAATGGATCCTGTCTGTGTAGCAGCAGTAAGGCCTGTATGGTCCCATCAGAATTGGCTTATGATTTGGTAGCCAAAAGCAGGAGTGGGTACAAAACACAGAAGACATGCAAACATTCCATTCACATGTCATATCTGTTTTGGATCCACTCCTGTTTTTTTTTGGCATTAGCAATACTGATGGATTACTGACTAAATGCTGACTGATTGAAGGCGGATGCTCCACAGACAGGATCCATTTTTGGGGGTTATTGTTCTGACGGATCAGAGGAAAGGCAAAATAATCAGTGACGTCAACACAAACTTACTGCTGACACCCTCTCCACACAGGTTCTGTAGACATCTATGTGGACTCAGCTGACGACGGTGTAAAGGGAGTGCGCTTCTTCTTGCCGCTAACATTGACCTGTAAGGCGGAGTTCATACTTGAGTTATTTGGTCAGTTTTGGCCCCGTGACTGCCCAAATAAGTGAAGTGTGCAGTGATTCTAAGAGCGACGCCTGTCATCTGCATGTCATACGGACTCACAGTATTTTTTCACTATCACAGTAGACTCCCTATGCGTGTCACTGCAAGGCACAGGGGTGTATCTTGGTTTTGTGCTGCCCTAGGCGAGACTAAACTCGGGCCCCTAATATAAATTTGACCCACCCCTTCCTGTCAAGGCCAAACCCCTTCCTCTGTAAACCCCACCACTTCCTCTTTAGGCTCCACCCTTTCCTGAAAAAGAATCATCACAAATGTATGTATGAAATAAAATAAAATGTCTATCATCTATAAGTTATTTAAAAAAAATAAACTATGCACATTCCTAGTTTGACACAAATATTTTGTATTTTGCAGATGTATAAAAAATATATAAAAATCGGTAAAATACAAAGTATGTGTGTCAGAAGTTGCGCTTTAAAAAAAAAAAAAGAAAGCAAGGTACTGATTGGTCGCTTTGGACCCTAAATGTCCATCCAACGTGTATGTGCCCATTACACACAGATGTAGCAGAGCTGAGTTTGTTACTGAGCACTCCTCGCGCGCTGCCTGTAGTTTTGCATAGGACTGCACATACGCCAAGCGCTTACTGGAGATTAGTTCTCCCCTGCAGACACAAGTTCAGCTCCATCTGCGTGTGACCGGCGCATCAGAGACTGGTGATGGGCACCGGGGTCACTTCCCCAGCAGTCCGGGCACTCACCGCCTGAACATCCCCTCCATGTCCTTGATCTGCTTTCTGCTAAACTGCTTGAACTCGGTGTACGGGTTGAAGACCCTCATGTGCGGCGGCTCCCGCTCTGCCTCCCCTGGGTCCTCCATCCGCAGACGCCGGTTCAGCCTGGAGGCCAGCTCATCCTCAGCCATCGTGTCCCTTCACCAGCTGCAGCCGCCACCTGTCCCCCTCACATGAGAAGATGCAGCCGCCACTGGTCATGTGACTGCTCCCCCATGTAATGCTGCCCCTGATTGGAGGAGAGAGAGGGAGGGGCGGGGACTGGTCCAGAGAGACAGAGAGGAGGAGAATGCTGAAGGCAGAGGAGCGAGCAGTCACTGGAGTGTAACTATCACTAAGCAAACAAAGCATTTTGCCGCCCCATTGGCAAGTGCGGCCCTAGGCAAATGCCTTGTTTGCCTCGTGATAGATACACCCCTGGCAAGGCACAGTATTCTACACCATTATAAAGGCTCTCTTCAGCCAGGAAATAGCCATTTTTTAACGCGATTCGCTGCAAATAAATTTGTATCGAACCAAATTTTTTCAAAAAATTTGCCGAACCGGCCGAATCGAATTTTTCGAAATTTGCTCATCTCTAGTCCTGTGCTGTCTCCACCTCTCCGATGCCTACTAAACATGCAGAGGTCACGTGCCATTTATCATTCCCAGAGGTCACGTGCCATTTTGTGTCTGGGGATTTTGGGAACATTTTAAAGCTGAATACATTGTTTTTAAATTATTCAAAACCCCCTGCTCCCTGCCACATGTTAAAAAAAATCCCAGAGAACCCCTTTAAATCTATGAAACCTTATATTGTTTAAAGAGGATGGATCGCTAGAACGATCATTCATCCTCATACAGTTTTCATACTGCCAGCAGCACATCCCCTGTTTTCAAGGGGAGCTGTGTATGCGGTATGCCAGACCGACAGGGGAATTATATGTGAGGTCACGGTGTAAGCATTAGGTGAGCCGAGGTAAATACAGTTCTGGTTACTCACGGTTATGTCGTCCCTGGGCAGGCTCGCATAAGTGATGAGGAGAACGGCACAAGGATTCTCTGGGGCACACTCTGGTGTAAGGGACACAGGCCAGATGGTGGGTCGAGGTGCCCTTGATGGTCTGTATTAATGTGCCTATGCCAAGGTCCCTTGTAGTCGTGACGCCAGTACCTTTTATGGTGGTACAACCATTTACTGTAGTGTTAACTGAGGAACTGGAGACTGAGGCAAAGATGGTCTAATCCAGCTTATAACTTTTACTGAACGTTGCTCCTAGTAACAGTAACATCCAATTTATAAAACAGTCTTTGGTACATCCAAGTATGAAATACAGTCTCATGCATACAGGGGTAGGGAAATGTAAGTCCTCAGAAGAAACAGGCTCTTAGTCCTATATATATATATGTAAGAAGACTACTGCTTCAGACTAGGCTTTCCCTATCACAGCATCCAAGGGGAGCATCCTTTCTGTTGTAGCTCCCTCCCTGTAGCTGTCCCAGCTTATAACAGTAGATATAGCTTGTGGCAGTTGAAGAATAGAACTGAGCATGTGCGACCACCTCAGAGAGGTGGACAGAGGAAAAAGGAAAAGAACAACCAGCAGTTGGCAATATTCCAATACATCTTGTTGAATAGCTCAACGTTCATACAAATTTTTTTTATTACATTGAATTACAAAAGTATTCCTAATCAGAAAAGTGTATAATGTTTTGTGGGACAACCCATTTAAGACCTGGCTTGGTGTTATACTTGTCTACATTGGATTTACCAGCCGGGTGTGGGCATTGATGATTAATATGGTTCACATCAGACTGAGGGGTCCCTTGGGCACTGCTGAAGAAATGATTCTGAGTGCCCATCACTGATCTATATAAAATATGCAAATGTACCCCCCCCCCCTTTCTTCTTAAAACTGAAAATGTAGAAAAGAGAATTTGAAACCTTCCCCCGTGTCACTCAGCCCCTACCTGTCCTAGCCATTACAGTTAACATCACCATCCTTTCCCTAGTCTCACAGGTCCACTGCCTGTCCTTCAAGCCACACATCCAAACCCTTAACACCACCTGCTGCTTTCAACTCAAGAAAATCACTCGTATTCGCCCCTTCCTTAATCCTGGGTCAACTGAAATGCTAGTGCATGCCCTCATCATCTCCTGCCTGGACTACTGCAACATCCTTCACTGTGGCCTCCTATCTAGCACTTTTGCACCCTTCCAATTTATCTTTACCTTGGCTGCCCCGTTACTCCACCTTTCCTTCTACCAATCCCTTCACTGGTTCCCCATTGCCCAGCAAATTCAGTTCAAGATACTACTAGTTATGATGCCGTCCACAATCTGCCCCCTCCTTACATCTCTGACTTACTCTATCACGGTGCCACTATTTCTATGGTTACTGCCGCTGCCGCCACTGCCCTCGCTTTGTCATGGGGCCACTATTGTTAGAGATGAGAAAAGTTCTTAAAAACTTCGATTTGGCTACTTATAAGAAATTTACGAAAAAATTCTCTTCATGACAAATTACTTCGCCACGAAGCACATTTCTTTGTAAGTAGCGGGTGCTGCAATGACGGGGAACGTCGATTGTGCTGCCCCCTGTCATTGAATCCTTCAGATGCCGCGTTCATCGCTGATCACGGCATCTGAGATGAATATTAAGTAGAGTTGAGCGAACACCTGGATGTTCGGGTTCGACGAGTTCGGCCGAACTTTCGAAAAATGTTCGGGTTCGGGATCCGAACTCGACCCGAACTTCATCCCGAACCCGAACCCCATAGAAGTCAATGGGGACCCGAACTTTTGGGCACTAAAAAGGCTGTAAAACACACCCGGAAAGGGCTAGAGGGCTGCAAAAGGCAGCAAAATGTAGTTAAATCCCCTGCAAACAAATGTAGATAGGGAAATGATGAGTTAACATAAAATAAATAAAAATTAAACAATATTAATTGGAGTGAGGTCCCATAGCACAGAATCAGGCTTCAAGTCACCCACCAATGGAGAAGGTCACTTACTATTATTTTGACCACAGCACCCAGACAAAGGAGAGAGGTCCCACAGCAGAGAACCAGGCATCATATCACCCACCACAGGAGTAGGCCACCATTTAGTTACTTTGACCCCTACACCCAGACGGAGGAGAGAGGTTACACAGCAGAGAATCAGGCATTTAGATCACCCACCACAGGAGTAGGCCCCCATTGAATCAGACCCTGGCAACCATGTCAGATGGCACAACCATCAGCTTTATATCAATCAGCACAGGAGAAGGCGACTTTGAAAGACTTTGACCCCTACACCCAGATGGAGGAGAGAGGTTTCACAGCAGAGAATCAGGCATCATATCAACCACCACAGGAGAAGCCACCATTTAGTTACTTTGACCCCTGCACCCAGGAAGAGGAGAGAGGCACCACAGCACATATTCTGGCATCATATCAGCCACCACAGGAGAAGCCACCATTGAGTTACTTTGACCCCCGCACCCAGGAAGAGGAGAGAGGCACCACAGCACATATTCTGGCATCATATCAGCCACCACAGGAGAAGCCACCATTGAGTTACTTTGACCCCTGCACCCAGGAAGAGGAGAGAGGCCCCACAGCACATATTCTGGCATCATATCAGCCACCACAGGAGAAGCCACCATTTAGTTACTTTGACCCCTGCACCCAGGAAGAGGAGAGAGGCCCCACAGCACATATTCTGGCATCATACTAACCACCACAGGAGAAGCCACCATTGAGTTACTTTGACCCCTGCACCCAGGAAGAGGAGAGAGGCCCCACAGCACATATTCTGGCATCATATCAGCCACCACAGGAGAAGCCACCATTGAGTTACTTTGACCCCCGCACCCAGGAAGAGGAGAGAGGCACCACAGCACATATTCTGGCATCATACTAACCACCACAGGAGAAGCCACCATTGAGTTACTTTGACCCCTGCACCCAGGAAGAGGAGAGAGGCCCCACAGCACATATTCTGGCATCATATCAGCCACCATAGGAGAAGCCACCATTGAGTTACTTTGACCCCTGCACCCAGGAAGAGGAGAGAGGCCCCACAGCACATATTCTGGCATCATATCAGCCACCACAGGAGAAGCCACCATTTAGTTACTTTGACCCCTTCACCCAAACAGAGGAGAGAGGTTCCACATCAGAGAATCAGGCATCATATCAACCACCACAGGAGTAGGCCACAATTTAATGGGACCCCGGCAACCATGTCAGATGGCACAACCATCAGCTTCATATCAATCAGCACAGGAGAAGGCGACTTTGAAAGACTTTGACCCCTACACCCAGACGGAGGAGAGAGGTTTCACAGCAGAGAATCAGGCATTTAGATCACCCACCACAGGAGTAGGCCCCCATTGAATCAGACCCTGGCAACCATGTCAGATGGCACAACCATCAGCTTTATATCAATCAGCACAGGAGAAGCCACCATTGAGTTACTTTGACCCCTGCACCCAGGAAGAGGAGAGAGGCCCCACAGCACATATTCTGGCATCATATCAGCCACCACAGGAGAAGCCACCATTGAGTTACTTTGACCCCCGCACCCAGGAAGAGGAGAGAGGCACCACAGCACATATTCTGGCATCATACTAACCACCACAGGAGAAGCCACCATTGAGTTACTTTGACCCCTGCACCCAGGAAGAGGAGAGAGGCCCCACAGCACATATTCTGGCATCATATCAGCCACCACAGGAGAAGCCACCATTGAGTTACTTTGACCCCTGCACCCAGGAAGAGGAGAGAGGCCCCACAGCACATATTCTGGCATCATATCAGCCACCACAGGAGAAGCCACCATTTAGTTACTTTGACCCCTTCACCCAAACAGAGGAGAGAGGTTCCACATCAGAGAATCAGGCATCATATCAACCACCACAGGAGTAGGCCACAATTTAATGGGACCCCGGCAACCATGTCAGATGGCACAACCATCAGCTTCATATCAATCAGCACAGGAGAAGGCGACTTTGAAAGACTTTGACCCCTACACCCAGACGGAGGAGAGAGGTTTCACAGCAGAGAATCAGGCATTTAGATCACCCACCACAGGAGTAGGCCCCCATTGAATCAGACCCTGGCAACCATGTCAGATGGCACAACCATCAGCTTTATATCAATCAGCACAGGAGAAGCCACCATTGAGTTACTTTGACCCCTGCACCCAGGAAGAGGAGAGACGCCCCACAGCACATATTCTGGCATCATACTAACCACCACAGGAGAAGCCACCATTGAGTTACTTTGACCCCTGCACCCAGGAAGAGGAGAGAGGCCCCACAGCACATATTCTGGCATCATACTAACCACCACAGGAGAAGCCACCATTGAGTTACTTTGACCCCTGCACCCAGGAAGAGGAGAGAGGCACCACAGCACATATTCTGGCATCATATCAGCCACCACAGGAGAAGCCACCATTTAGTTACTTTGACCCCTGCACCCAGGAAGAGGAGAGAGGCACCACAGCACATATTCTGGCATCATATCAGCCACCACAGGAGAAGCCACGATTGAGTTACTTTGACCCCTGCACACAGGAAGAGGAGAGAGGCCCCACAGCACATATTCTGGCATCATATCAGCCACCACAGGAGAAGCCACCATTTAGTTACTTTGACCCCTTCACCCAAACAGAGGAGAGAGGTTCCACATCAGAGAATCAGGCATCATATCAACCACCACAGGAGTAGGCCACAATTTAATTTATTTGACCCCTGCACCCAGGAAGAGGAGAGAGGCCCCACAGCACATATTCTGGCATCATATCACACACCACAGGAGAAGGCCTCTTTCAGTGATTTAGGCCTTTGGACCCAGACAGAGGAGAGAGGTCAGAGATTAGCTTCATATCCCCCAGCACAGCAGAAGACCGCTTTATTTGACTTAGGCCTCAGCACCCAGACAGAAGACAGAGGTAGCATGGCAGAGGTTATGGCTTCATGTCACCCGTTAGTTTAACCGGCCACTTTCATCTGGTTAGGCCCCGGCGCCCAGACAGAGAAGAGTTTCATTCAACTGTGGGTTTCATAAAATTTGTATGAAATAAAGAAGTGGCCCGTAGCACAACAAGACATGTTTTAGGCAGTTAATAAGGACTACTCTGCACAAGGGAGGGACAGGTCCTGTGGGATCCATGCCTGGTTCATCTTTATGAAGGTCAGCTTGTCCACGTTGGCTGTGGACAGGCGGCTGCGCTTGTCAGTAATGACGCCCCCTGCCGTGCTGAATACGCGTTCAGATAAAACGCTGGCCGCCGGGCAGGAAAGCACCTCGAAGGCATAACATGCTAACTCTGGCCACGTGGACAATTTCGAAACCCAGTAGTTGAATGGGGCCGAACCATCCGTCAGGATGTGGAGGGGTGTGCAGACATACTGTTCAACCATGTTAGTGAAATGCTGCCTCCTGCTAACACGTTCCGTATCAGGTGTCGGTGCAGATAGCTGTGGCGTGGAGACAAAACTTTTCCACATTTCTGCCATGCTAACCCTGCCCTCAGATGAGCTGGCCGTGACACAGCTGCGTTGGCGACCTCTTGCCACTCCTCTGCCTTCACCTTCCACCTGTTCCCCTGTGACATGTGGGAATGCTCTCAAGAGCGCCTCTATCAGCGTGCGCTTGTACTCGCGCATCTTACGGTCGCGCTCCAGTTCAGGAATTAAAGTGGGCACATTGTCTTTATACCGGGGATCCAGCAGGGTGGCCACCCAGTAGTCTGCACACGTTAAAACGTGGGCAACTCTGCTGTCGTTGCGCAGGCATTGGAGCATATATTCGCTCATGTGGGCCAGGCTACCCATGGGTAAGGACAAGCTGTCCTCTGTGGGAGGCGTATCGTCATCGTCCACCGTATCCCCCCAGCCACGCACCAGTGATGGGCCTGGGCTGCCACCCCGCTGTGAACTTGCGTCATCCTCGTCCCCCTCCACCTCCTCCTCCTCATCCTCCTCGTCCTCCAGTACAGTGCCTTGGCTGGCGACTTGTGAACCTGTCCTCTGCTGCTTAAACAAACCTCCCTCTGAGCCACTTCGAACAGACTGGCCCGAAAGTGTTAGAAACGAGCCCTCATCCTCCTCCTCCTCCTCCTCCACCTGGGCCACCTCGTCTAACATCATTGCCCTAAGTGTTTTCTCAAGGAGACATAGAAGTGGTATTGTAACGCTGATAACAGTGTCATCGCCACTGGCCATGTTGGTGGAGTACTCGAAACAGCGCAGCAGGGCACACAGGTCTCGCATGGAGGCCCAATCATTGGTGGTGAAGTGGTGCTGTTCGGCAGTACGACTGACGCGAGCGTGCTGCAGCTGAAACTCCACTATGGCCTGCTGCTGCTCGCACAGTCTCTCCAGCATGTGCAAGGTGGAGTTCCACCGGGTGGGCACGTCGCATATGAGGCGGTGAGCGGGAAGGCCGAAGTTCCGCTGTAGCGCAGACAGGCGAGCAGCGGCAGGATGTGAACGGCGGAAGCGCGCACAGACGGCCCGCACTTTATGCAGCAGCTCTGACATGTTGGGGTAGTGGTGAATGAACCTCTGCACCACCAAGTTCAGCACATGCGCCAGGCAAGGGATGTGCGTCAAACCGGCTAGTCCCAGAGCTGCCACGAGATTTCGCCCATTATCGCATACCACCAGGCCTGGCTTGAGGCCCACCGGCAGAAACCACTCGTCGGTCTGTTGTTCAATACCCCGCCACAACTCCTGTGCGGTGTGGGGCCTGTCCCCCAAACATATGAGTTTCAGAATGGCCTGCTGACGTTTACCCCGGGCTGTGCTGAAGTTGGTGGTGAAGGTGTGTGGCTGACCGGATGAGCTGGTGGAAGCAGTGGAGGAGGAAGCCGAGTAGGAGGAGGAGGCTACAGGAGGCAGAGAATGATGCCCTGCGATCCTAGGGGGCGGAAGGACGTGCGCCAAGGAACTGTCCGCCGGGGGCCCAGCCGCCACTACATTCATCCAGTGTGCAGTTAGTGAGATATAGCGTCCCTGGCCGTGCTTACTGGTCCACGTATCTGTGGTTAGGTGGACCTTGCCACAAATGGCGTTGCGCAGTGCACACTTGATTTTATCGGACACTTGCATGTGCAGGGAAGGCACGGCTGTCTTGGAGAAGTAGTGGCGGCTGGGAACCACATACTGCGGGACAGCCATGGCCATCAGCTTTTTGAAGCTGTCTGTGTCCACCAGCCGGAATGACAGCATTTCAAAGGCCAGCAGTTTAGAAATGCTGGCGTTCAGGCCAAGGGCTCGAGGGTGACTCGGGGGGAATTTGCGCTTCCTCTCTAAGGTTTGAGATATTGAGAGCTGAACGCTGCTGTGTGATATAGTGGAGACGCTAGTTGACGGTGGCGGTGGTGGTGGTGTCGGTGGCACATCCTCTGTTTGCTGCTCGGCAGGTGGCAACATTCCTCTCGAGGCGGAAGCCGAGGCAGCAGCGGTAGAGGGAGCAGGGGGAGCCTCAGCGAGTGCCTGGTTTTTAAGGTGTGTACCCCACTGCAGTTCATGCTTTGCATGTAGATGCCTGGTCATGCAGGTTGTGCTGAGGTTCAGAACGTTAATGCCTCGCCTCAGGCTCTGATGGCAGAGCGTGCAAGTCACTCGGGTCTTGTCGGTAGGACATTGTTTAAAGAAGTGCCATGCCAGGGAACTCTTTGAAGCTGCCTTTGTGGGGCTGGGTCCCTGTTGGCGATGTCCAGTAGCAGGCGAACTCTGGGGGCGGCGGCTCGTCTGCTTTGGCCCCCTGCTCCCTCTTTGGCTTCGCTGTTGTCTCGGTCTCACCACTACCTCTTCCTCTGAACTGTGAAAGTCATCGCCACGACCTTCAGTCCATGTGGGGTCTAAGACCTCATCGTCCTCTGCATCGTCTTCCACCCAGTCTCCCTCCCTGACCTCCTCCTGTTCAGTCTGCACACTGCAAAAAGACGCGGCAGTGGGCACCTGTGTTTCGTCATCATCAGAGAGTCGGTGACTCTGCTGTGGTGGTATTCCCATGTCCTCTTCATCTGGAGACATAAGTGGTTGTGCGTCAGTGCATGGTATGTCTTCCTCCACTGGGGAAGGGCTAGGTGGACGCCCCTGGGAAACCCTGGAAGCAGAGTCTTCAAACAGAAGAAGAGACTGCTGCATAACTTGTGGCTCAGACCGTTTCCCTGATATGCTTGGGGGTGATGTGACAGACTGATGGGCTTGGTTTTCAGGTGCCACCTGTGCGCTTTCCGCAGAAGACTGGGTGGAAGACCATGTGGTGAACGTGCTGGAAGCACTGTCGGCCACCCAATCGATTAATGCCTGTACCTGCTCAGGCCTTACCATCCTAAGAGCGGCATTGTGCCCCACGAGATATTGCGGTACATTCTGCCGGCTAGTTGAGGGAGTTCGTTCCCTACTGTGTGCGCCTGGGGCCGAACGGCCACGTCCTCTACCAGCAACAGAGGCTCCACGGACATCACCACGACCGCGTCCTCGTCCCTTAATAGTATTTTTCTTCATTGTTGCGATTCAACTCGCACCACAATGAAATATATTATTTTTTATAAGCAAAATCCCCTCACTGGAATACTTTCAGTCTTTTGACTGTATGGATTACAGATGGAATGACTGTTATATGTGAGTACCGCTTTCTTTGACAGATTCTAGTATGGGTACATATATGTTTTCCCAACCCCAGCACATTAGTTTGCTAATTCCAGATGTATGAAACGCAGGCCTAACTGTATCTAGTATATTGAACGCCAGATAAACTAACTTGGCCTTTTTTAAATAAAAAAAATTCCCTCACTGGAATACTTTCAGTCTTTTGACTGTATGGATTACAGATGGAATGACTGTTATATGTGAGTACCGCTTTCTTTGACAGATTCTAGTATGGGTACATATATGTTTTCCCAACCCCAGCAAATTAGTTTGCTAATTCCAGATGTATGAAACGCAGGCCTAACTGTATCTAGTATATTGAACGCCAGATAAACTAACTTGGCCTTTTTTAAATAAAAAAAATTCCCTCACTGGAATACTTTCAGTCTTTTGACTGTATGGATTACAGATGGAATGACTGTTATATGTGAGTACCGCTTTCTTTGACAGATTCTAGTATGGGTACATATATGTTTTCCCAACCCCAGCACATTAGTTTGCTAATTCCAGATGTATGAAACGCAGGCCTAACTGTATCTAGTATATTGAACGCCAGATAAACTAACTTGGCCTTTTTTAAATAAAAAAAATCCCCTCACTGGAATACTTTCAGTCTTTTGACTGTATGGATTACAGATGGAATGACTGTTATATGTGAGTACCGCTTTCTTTGACAGATTCTAGTATGGGTACATATATGTTTTCCCAACCCCAGCAAATTAGTTTGCTAATTCCAGATGTATGAAACGCAGGCCTAACTGTATCTAGTATATTGAACGCCAGATAAACTAACTTGGCCTTTTTTAAATAAATAAAAAATCCCCTCACTGGAATACTTTCAGTCTTTTGACTGTATGGATTACAGATGGAATGACTGTTATATGTGAGTACCGCTTTCTTTGACAGATTCTAGTATGGGTACATATATGTTTTCCCAACCCCAGCACATTAGTTTGCTAATTCCAGATGTATGAAACGCAGGCCTAACTGTATCTAGTATATTGAACGCCAGATAAACTAACTTGGCCTTTTTTAAATAAATAAAAAATTCCCTCACTGGAATACTTTATGGCTTTTCACTGTATGGATTACAGGTGGACTGGTATTAGTAGGGGTGACACAAGCACACCCAAGTCCCTGATGTAGGATTTCTATGGCACAGACCACTATTACAAGTGATTAATGGACGTTGGGAGAGATTGTGCTGCAGCACTAGTCCCAAGATGGCCGCCGCCTATCAGCCCAGTAACATGTGCCACAAAATGGTCTGCACAACCTTTAAAAAAAATAGCCTTGGACTGTGCTGCTAAATCGCTATTGGTCTGAATCCCAGGTGTAGATGTCTGACTTGTTTGGAGCTTTGGAATGCACACTGTGGCAGCTTCTGCTGCAGCACTACAAGTCGCAAAATGGCGGCCGGCGGTCAGCCCAGGTACATGTGGATGGAAAAATCACTCTGGCCACTCTAAAAATAGCCAATCCCTATCAAAAAAGCAGCTCAGCTGCAGTTGTTCAGATGAATCACAGGTGGAGGAGAGAAATTTGCTTCCAGTTATTCAATTATCCCTGCCTATTCTCGCCCTAGCATCAGCTGCGTCTATCCCTGTTCTATTCACATCGGGAGTGAGCACGTCCCGACGTGCGCACAAGCTTATAAGAGGCTGAGTCACATGCTGCACTTGGCCAATCACAGCCTTGCCAATAGTAGGCATGGCTGCGATGGCATCTTAGGGCAAGTAGTATGATGCATGTTGATTGGCTGCTTTGCAGCCTTTCAAAATGCGCCAAAATACATGCCGAACGACGAACCCAAACTTTTACGAAAAAGTTCGGGTTCGGGTCCGTGTCACGAACACCCCAAAATTCGGTACGGACCCGAACTATGCTCGAACTGTTCGCTCAACACTAATATTAAGGCCTTTCAAGGGTTGATCAATTAAAAAAAGAGCTAAACCTGGATATTTTCCCATTTTCATGCAGGCAGCCCCCTGATATGAGCATCAGAGCATTTCATGCTCCGATGCTCTCATTTGCCCTGCTCTGAATTGTGCAGGGCAAAGGCTTTTTCTGGAGATGCGGTGATGTACAGGGCTCTCCGTAGGTAAGCTAAGCAGAGCCCAGTGATGTCACCTGCACTAATGGACAGGCTTTAGGGCTGCCTTAGCCTGCAAAAGAGCTAGGGCCTGCCCCTCAATTCCGGTGACATCACCGGGAAGATTTTTAGGCGGAAGCCTCCAACTAGCAGTGTAAAAAATATAAACAAACAGCCTTTGCTCTGCACTGGATCGGAGCATGAAACTGCCTGGGTGAAAATGGAGATATGTCCGGGTTCACACCTTTAAATTGTATTCACCTTATCAGTTTGAGCGCGAAGAGGCTGCCACGACCATCTTGCTTAATGATCCTGTGCAAATTCTCGCTCAGTGCGCGCAAGATTTCGTGCAGGAACTTCAAGCAAGATGGCCGTGGGCCCTATTCTGCTCAAACGGATAAGGTGAGTATGAGTTTTTTAAAAAAAATGTAACGCCATTTTAGGGAAAATTGATTCGTTACCATGAAGCATGAGGAAATCCGGCTTTAATTTTCCCTGAAATTTGGATCGAAGTCCACACTAACTATTGTCACGTTTCCTGTTGCTGCTGCTGCTGCCACAACCATCCCCACTCTGTCATGGGGCCACTACTTGAATCTTGGGGCACTGCACGGTTAAGTGCACAGCGATAAATTAGACCTGACGCTAACATTGACCTGTAATACTGACGCACAGTAATTCGATAGCTGACAGCACTGTCCCTGCAGTTTAATTTCCAAGCCTTCACACTGAGATTGGGCCACCAAGTGGGATGCATATAATTAGGCAGAGTGGCCGGGGTATGCCAGATTTCTCGTGATAAATTAATTCGGAAAAAAAATTGCATTTCTTGATGAACTTTCGCGAATCGTCCGAATAAAATTTTTCAAAACTTCCCTCATCTCTAATCAGGATTGTGGGGGACTGGAAGTGGAAACCTCATTGATCATAAACGGATAGCATATCCTAGCAATATGCTGTAACCTTAATCCCTTTAACCCTAAATCTATATATTTTTTTCATATTTACTTATTTTTACATCATCTCAATGCGACATCACATGCTATGATTGTCATTGGGATCGTGATGTGACACATGCTGGGGCTGTGACGTGGCTCGCGCACGTTAGATTTCATTGTAGAAAATTTTTGCGGCTGAAAATCTGTTCCATTCATGTGAATGGGGTTGTTTTGGCTCGAAGCACATGGATTTCTCCAAGCCTCATTCAGATGAATGGAACAGATTTTTAGTCGCAGAAATTTTCTGCAACATAATCTACAGCGAGTGAAGGCGCCTCAGGCTTTAAGTTTCTTCATGTCACTATTTCGTACGAATCCTAAAACAATGATTATTTGCTGGATGGTATTTTTGTAGGGAAAGATGGCCGCTCTGCATGTCACTCAGCACCATACTTGTGCATTGTGATGTCACCCAGCAGCAATCTCTATTGTGATGTCATCGGGGTATATAAGGAGGCGCTGGGCACAGAGCGGTCACTCTTCAGTTGGATGTGACACGTGAGTACTCCATCATTACCATGTCCGTACCTGTAGCTGATAAATAAGTGCCCCCTTCCAAAATCCATACCCTCCTTTCTTCAGGCTTTGGAGATTCCAGACCCAATACAGATCTCAAATCTCCATCTCTATAGCAAAGCCTCTTGTAAGAAAGCACTAGACTTCAGGGCATGCTGTGACTTGTAGTTCCACACCAATAAATAATTCAGCTAGACCCATTGGGGGAGATTTATCAAACTGGTATAAAGTCCATAGCAACCAATCAGATTCCACCTTTTATTTTTCACAGCACCTTTGGAAAATGAAAGGTGGAATCTGATTGGTTGCTATGGGTAACTAAGCCAGTTCTACTTTACACCAGTCTGATAAATGACCCCACTTATACTCACTTCTCTCCGTTTTCTCAGGTTCGCAGGCTGAAGGGATATAGTGACGATACGTCATGCGATTCTTTAATTCCTATTATCTGCTGCTGCAGATCATAGTATTTCTATGTGGAGCACAGGTAGCAACATCTTGCCTGAAATGCTTCACCACCCCAGCGGACAGAGCCAGCATTTGTTACCATGCGGTCTCGCTGGACAAAATGGGGGCCGAAGAATGTCTCCAGAGGCTACACTGGGGCTTTGACCCCCTGAATAACATCTCGATAGGTAACTGCTTCATCTTATATATAGTAAATGTGTCATCTCAGGGTTGAGCCATTTTCCTGCCGACTAAAGCTTTACTTGTAGCTCATTAACAGTTGTCAGAACAGGAAATCTCTTCTACATTCTATTCCTCCAGATATCCCCATCTCCATCATAGAGCACTGTATGCAATGTCTTAAATCTCATGTGTCTTCTCCTTACAGCCTTTAACCAGATAAACAACATCAAAAAGTATCTGAAGACCTTTGAAAAAGAGGTCAAGAAAATTGAAAAACGATGTAAGTTCCTGAAATCTCAAGAATTTCCCCAATTTCTTTTGAGTCATAAATAGTAAATGTAAGTTTTCCCCCAATTTTTTTTCCACCAGTTTGGGTAGAACAGTTTGACAAAAAGATGACTGAATTTGTGAAAGGCGTGAAAGATCGTGTCGCAAGTAAGTGACTAAAGATCCTCATAAAGAGCCAGTAGACATATTCTGTATATATCACAACATCATCCATCCTTAACCATATTTGATTCCTTCCATTAGGTCATCCACCGGTGGAATGCAGATCTCCATGTGGTGAGTAATGTTATTAGATGGGACAATTTGATGAGTGGCCGCCATTACATACATGGTGGGGTCATCATTTACCTCAGACATTAGACCCATCTCTCTTTTTCTCTCCCTAGGGCTTCAAAAAGCTGCCCGTACCTTTTCATGCAGCCGATGTGCTGAGGAGGACTGCAAGATACCTGTGACCTGTCCCCGTAAGATCATTTCTACCATTAGTTTGTGAACCTCTTGCTCTTACAGTAAAGAACTATTTCTGATAACTTCCCTGTCTTTCATTCAGCACTGCAGAAGACAACGTTCTCCTCATCGCCTTATTTATTGTATTCTCTTCTGTTTTTCAGTGACGCAGACTAAATCCAAGGCAGTGGAGGAAAAAGAAGCTGAATTCCAACGAGCTCTGGCAGAAAAACTGCCTGCCCAGGAGGAAGAGGAGGTCCTCATGAACCATGCATGCTATGCCATCTACGGTGCTGTCGGCTGTCTTATTGTAGCCGTATTGGTCGGGATCCTTTGGTATGAGTGCCTGAGCTACGACTGGGTGAAAAAAATAATAAGATCAAGAACCAGCTTCCCACCAGAACGCTACCTGCCATAGAAAAAATCAGCCATCTGGAGTCAACAACAACAGACTCCCAAGGGGTATCACCAACTACCCCTCATCTGCAGCCAACCATCTCTGCAGAAAAAAAAAATTATCCCTTACCCCCCCCCAAAAAAAAAAAAAAAAAATTCCTTACCCCAAACCTTTCCTATCCCATACCTTACCCAAAACCATCCCTTACCTAAAAAAAATAATATATATACTTTCCCTTACCCAAAACCTATCCCTTACCTCCCCCCCTAAAAAAAAAAAAAAAGCAATCCTGCAGAGGCACAGTGAGAACCCCTCAAGCCTGGAGCAGACCTTTATCACTTGTCAATAGGTTACACCCTGAAAGGACCAAGAACGTGTCCAGGAGGCAGAGGAGGAGGCCACCAACCCATCTATTTTAACCTGCAGCAAGACCAACACTGCAGAGGCACAGTGGGAACCCCTCAACCCTCGATGTGATTGTCATCACTGGTCAATGTGGTGCACCCTGAAAAGACATTGAGACATTCAGGATAAAGAGGATCACCATCAAATCACCTCTAGCTTGTGCTATAAGATCTTGCTGGATTGTTACCAAAAAAATAATAAAAACTAAAATAAATTTTCTTCAGTAACAGTTTTATTAGCTAAAAGGTACAAATTTTCTACAGCATTACATCATGGGTCCTCAAACTTTTTAAACAGGGGGCCAGTTCAGTGTCCCTCAGACTGTTTGAGGGCCGGACTATAGTTAAAAAAAAAAATACCGCCACCGCTGCCCAATTAGTGCCTGCCACCGCTGCCCAATTAGTGCCTGCCACCGCTGCCCAATTAGTGCCTGCCACCGCTGCCCAATTAGTGCCTGCCACCGCTGCCCAATTAGTGCCTGCCACCGCTGCCCAATTAGTGCCTGCAACCGCTGCCCAATTAGTGCCTGCCACCGCTGCCCAATTAGTGCCTGCCACCGCTGCCCAATTAGCGCCTGCCACCATGGCCCAATTAGCGCCTGCCACCGCTGCCTAATTAGTGCCTGCCACCACTGCCCAATTAGTGCCTGCCACCGCTGCCCAATTAGTGCCTGCAACCGCTGCCCAATTAGTGCCTGCCACCGCTGCCCAAGCAGTGCCCACCACCGCTGCCCGATTAGTGCCCATGGGATGTGGGGGTCATCTGGGGTGTCAGGATCTGTCTCACCTCAGCCTTGATTGAACGACCTCTTCTTCCAAGCTGCCTTCTTCCAAGGCTAAGCTGCCTTCCTCCAAACTGCCTCTGCTCTTCTTGCTCACAAGTCGCTGCGCTGTGATGTCTGCTGTCACGTCTCCCTCTTTCTCTCCCACGAGCCAGCGCCCAACGTTCACTGCCCACAAGTTACCGCGCAAATCGCGTCCAGCAGGCCACTCCCACATGCCCCTTCTCGCTCTTCCACTTCCACCAATGATAGGCTGGCTGCCGGACTGTCCGTCTGTTAAGTTGGGGGGGGGGGGGGGGGAAGTAACGGACAGGCAGTGGCGGGCCGGATATATGTCCTCGGCGGGCCACATGTGGCCCACGGGCCGTAGTTTGAGGACCCCTGATCTACAGAGTGTGGGTGGGTGGGGAGGGGGGGCGTAAGGAGGAAAGAAACAGAAGGTTTGTAAAGGGGGATCAGAGGTGGTGAAAAATGGGGCGTGGATAGGGAAGGACATCAGGGTGGAGTAAAACATATTAGGACCACAAATTTCATGGCCATTGAGCAGCACAGCTAAATTGAAAATTCTGACAGAGAAAGGTCTCAAAAAAGGTTGGACTCCAAACTTTGCATTCACAAGACCCACTCTAATGGAAGAAGCAGCACCCCAATATCTGTAAGCAAAACTAGTGACAAGTGCTTCATAAATATGGTGCTCATTCTAACCACTCTATTTCTCATTATCTTCACACTAGACAACTGGCAGAAAATTCTTTGATAAATCTGTTTCCTTTCTATTACAATGCTGGCTGCCTGCAGCCACCACCAGGGGGAGCTCAGTGCATAGGAATTTATACAGTTACCATTCACTGGAACCTGAAATATTCTCTTTGCATTGAGCTCCCCCTAGTGGCAGCTGCATTAGAATCCAGTGCTTTTACATCTTGAGGAGAAAGGAGTTTAGTTCTGGGACCCCCTCCTCCAGACCCCGTTGCAGTTGCTTGGTTTGGTCTTTCTCTATTGGAGGTATGATACTTACACAGGCAGATAATCTGCAGTACAGCATGTCAATTGGCGCTCATTTAGTAGATTTAAAGGGAATTTAAAAAACGAAATGTTAGCTTTAAAATGTGCTGTGTAGAGATGAGTGAATCAAAGTTGACAAAGTGGAATTCGATCTGAATTACATGAAAAATTAGATTCGCATCAAATCCGAATTTCCTCACACTTTGGGGTAACGAATCAAATTTTTTTCTAATACGGCTGCTGCACGTGTAAGGACGTGGAGCAAGGAACTCTGGGAAGGCCGGATCACCCACAATGCCATGCATGCAGGCAATCAGCAGCCAGCCAGCCCAGTGATGTCACAGCCCTATAAATAGCCTCAGTCATCTTGGATTCTGCCATTTTCCAGTGTACTTAGTGCAGGGAGAGACGTCAGCAGGCGCTAGGGACAGTGCTAGAAAAGACTATATTGTGCTAAAAAAAACGATTTTCAAGTTCAGGGAAAGATTATTCAAGGTGTAGGGAAAGGATAGGGAGGAATAATTCCACAGCATTTATGTAGAACGGGGTTCAGTAAGAGAGGTTACAGCCTGGGTAATGGGAACAATCCTATTACACCTTGCTGCACTGACTGCGGATCCAAGTTGCCATTATACAGCTCTGTAATTCCAGCAAACCGTTCTTGTTATTAGGGTGTAAGTGCTGTTTGATACAGCCATTAACAGGGTTTATTACAAGGAAATATTTCTATGTCTTATTTGCCCTTGTGCGGTGCAGTTATATGTTCTAAAGCATTTTTTGGCTTGTATTAGTGGGGAAAAAAAGGGCTTTTTAGCCGTTGTGCGGTGAAGTGTGAAAATTACAGCCCTTTTTGTCGTGTATTAGTGGTAAAAGAAAAATATATTTGTCATAGAACGGTGCAGTTATATATTCTAAAGTCTTTTGTGGACTGTATAACTGGAAAAAAATAAGGGCCTATTTGCCGTCCAGCGGTGCAGTTATATGTTCTAAAGACCTTTTTTGCGTGTATTAGTGGCAATAAAAGTATTTGCCGTTGTGTGGTGATCTGAGAAAATGACAGCCCTTTTTAGCATGTATTAGTGGGGGAAAAAAGAAAATTCTGTGGTCTCCTCATGCTGCTTCCACCTCACCACTATGTCATAGGGCCACTCTGTGGACTTCTCATGCTGTTCCAATCCCACCCTCCCCACTTCATGACTGGACCACTATTTTGCCTTTAAGGCCTGACAGACATCATCATTTATTTGACCCTTCTGATCCATCAGAAGGAAGGAAAATTAGATGCACAATGGATCCTGTCTGTGAAGCAGCAGTAAGGCCTGTATGGTCCCATCAGAATTGGCTTATGATTTGGTAGCCAAAAGCAGGAGTGGGTACAAAACACAGAAGACATGCAAACATTCCATTCACATGTCATATCTGTTTTGGATCCACTCCTGTTTTTTTTTGGCATTAGCAATACTGATGTATTACTGACCAAATGCTGACTGATTGAAGGCGGATGCTCCACAGACAGGATCCATTTTTGGGGGTTATTGTTCTGACGGATCAGAGGAAAGGCAAAATAATCAGTGACGTCAACACAAACTTACTGCTGACACCCTCTCCACACAGGTTCTGTAGACATCTATGTGGAATCAGCTGGCGACGGTGTAAAATGAGTGCGCTTCTTCTTGGCGCTAACATTGACCTGTAAGGCTGAGTTCATACTTGAGTTATTTGGTCAGTTTTGGCCCCGTGACTGCCCAAATAAGTGAAGTGTGCAGTGATTCTAAGAGCGACGCCTGTCATCTGCATGTCATACGGACTCACAGTATTTTTTCACTATCACAGTAGACTCCCTATGCGTGTCACTGCAAGGCACAGGGGTGTATCTTGGTTTTGTGCTGCCCTAGGCGAGACTAAACTCGGGCCCCTAATATAAATTTCACCCACCCCTTCCTGTCAAGGCCAAACCCCTTCCTCTGTAAACCCCACCCCTTCCTCTTTAGGCTCCACCCTTTCCTGAAAAAGAATCATCACAAATGTATGTATGAAATAAAATAAAATGTCTATCATCTATAAGTTATTTAAAAAAAATAAACTATGCACATTCCTAGTTTGACACAAATATTTTGTATTTTTGCAGATGTATAAAAAATATATAAAAATCTGTAAAATACAAAGTATGTGTGTCAGAAGTTGCGCTTTTTTTTTTAAAAGAAGAAAGCAAGGCACTGATTGGTCGCTTTGGACCCTAAATGTCCATCCAGCGTGTATGTGCCCATTACTCACAGATGTAGCAGAGCTGAGTTTGTTACTGAGCACTCCTTGCGCGCTGCCTGTAGTTTTGCATAGGACTGCACGTACGCCAAGCGCTTACTGGAGATTAGTTCTCCCCTGCAGACACAAGTTCAGTTCCATCTGCGTGTGACCGGCGCATTAGAGACTGGTGATGGGCATCGGGGTCACTGCCCCAGTAGTCCGGGCACTCACCGCCTGAACATCCCCTCCATGTCCTTGATCTGCTTTCTGCTGAACTCCTTGAACTTGGTGTGCGGGTTGAAGACCCTCATGTGCGGCGGCTCCCGCTCCGCCTCCGCCGGGTCCTCCATCCACAGGCGCCGGTTCAGCCTGGGGGCCACCTCGCCCTCAGCCATCGTGTCCCTTCACCGGCTGCAGCCGCCACCTGTCTCCCTCACATGAGAAGATGCAGCTGCCACTGGTCATGTGACCACTCCCCCATGTAATGCTGCCCCAGATTGGAGGAGAGAGAGGGAGGGGCGGGGACTGGTCCAGAGAGACGGAGAGGAGGAGGATGCTGAAGGCAGAGGAGCGAGCAGTCACTGGAGTGTAACTATCACTAAGCAAACAAGGCATTTTGCCGCCCCATTGGCAAGTGCCGCCCTAGGCAAATGCCTTGTTTGCCTCGTGATAGATACACCCCTGGCTGGAGGGCCGCTGGGTGGCCATTCTTGCTGTAAGACAAACATACATATGCCAAATGGATTTACATCTAAATGTTCTAAGTGCTGGGATAACCTCCAATAGTACCTTGGACTGCGTCTTGAAGTGGTCTGCATGGATAAAGAAAGAAAATATGTGTCACGATACTGGTGTAACAGAACTGGAAACCAATGGCCAGGACTTGGGAGCAGAGTATATATAGTACGGATGTAGCAGAACCCACGTTGTTGTGCCCCGCACAGATGAGGCAGAGTCTGTAGATGAGAACCGAGGTCAGGATTAGCAGAAGTCAGGGCAGGCGGCAAGCTGGCAGGAAAGGGAGACGAGCAGAAGGTCAGGTCAGGCGGCAAGCAGGTACGAAGGTCCAAGGACAGTCCGGGTCGGCAACAGGAGGTAGCAGGGAGAACCGCTAGGGCACAGAACACACGGAGGAGTGAGTTCCAGCAAGAGGATTGCAGACTAAAAGCCAAACACAATACTCTAGCAAAGACAGGAAGGTCTGGCCAGTTTAAAAAGGAACAGGAACAGGAAGTGAGATGGCAACCAGGAAACACATAATCCACCATCTTGACTGAGGGCAAGGTAAACTATATCAGGGTGGTTTCTGACACAGAAACAGGAAGTAAGATGGCAACCAGGAAACACATAATCCACCATCTTGACTGAGGGCAAGCTTGAGGGCAAAGTAAACTATATCAGGGTGGTTTCTGACATTACTCCCACCTCAACAGCGGCCTCTGGACGGGACCTGACTTGGTCTTCCAGGATGTGTTTGATGGAATTGTCTAATCATTCGAGGAGCATTGATGTTGTTTATTGGTTCCCAGGAATTTTCTTCAGATCCGTACCCCTGCCATTTGATAAGGTACTGTAGCTGATTCCTGAAAATCCTAGAGTCCAGAATCTCTTCTACCACGAACTGCTCCTGTCCATCTATCTCCAATGCTTCAGGAGGAGGAAGGGTACGTTCAGGAAACGGATTGGGCACTGCAGCCTTAAGTAAGGACACGTGGAAGACAGGATGTATCCTCATGGATCGTGGGAGTTTAAGTCGAACGGCCACTGGGCTGATTATGCCTATGATTTTATAGGGCCCAATAAACTTCTGTCCCAGCTTTGGTGAGGGGACCTTAATTTTTAAATTCCTCGTAGAAAGCCATACCTTGTCGCCCACTCTAAACATTGGTGTTGGTCTACGGAATTTATCAGCGGCCCTCTTATAATTCTCCTGAGCACTCTCTAAGGTCTCTCTTAGTAGTAGCAAATTTTGTTGAAGTATGGAAATTCTTTCCGCCACTGCTGGTATAGGCGAAGTAACAGGAAACTTGGGGAGAATGTTCGGATGGTACCCCAGATTTGCAAAGAAGGGGGTCTGTCTGGTTGATGCATTTTGGGAATTATTGTAAGAAAATTCAGCCACTGGAAGAAGGTCAACCCAGTCATCCTGTAAGTGACAGATGTAACATCGAAGGTATTGTTCCAAAGTCTGGTTTGTGCGTTCGGTCTGTCCATTAGACTGCGGATGAAAGGCGGTTGATAAATTGATATCGATTTCCAAAGATGTGCAAAAACTGCGCCAGAACTTTGAAGTAAACTGTACTCCACGATCCGAGACAACTTCATCTGGCACCCCATGTAGACGAAACACATTTTGTATTATAAGGTCTGCAGTTTCTTTAGCAGATGGTAGGCCCTTACATGCAATGAAGTGTGCAGCCTTAGTGAGACGGTCTACCACTACTAAGATTGTATTCTGTCCCTTGGATGTAGGTAGATCCACAATAAAGTCCATGGAAATGGAGCCCCAAGGACGGGAGGGGACCGGCAAGGGCTGTAGTAGCCCTACTGGGAGAGAGCGTGGAGTCTTGCATCTAGCACAGGTATCACATGACAGGACATACTTTTTCACATCCTGTCGAGAATTAGGCCACCAAAAGAAACGAGATAAAAATTCCTGAGTCTTCTGCACACCCCTGTGACCTGCGACCTTAGAGTCATGGACTAGTCTTAGAACCTTAAGTCTTATAACCTCGGGTATATATAACTGTTGTCCATGAGTCCATACCCTGTTTTTGTATATTAATTGCAGATCATCGGGTGGTTCTGCCAGGAGGGAGTCAGTGACATAGGCTTCTTTGATTTCTTCAAGTAAGTCTTTATTAAGGATTACCCCCACGAATCTAGACTCTGGAATGATGGTTTTAGGTGGAGTCGTAGACACAGCATCATTGGAAAAAATTCAGGATAAGGCATCTGCCTTGCCATTCCGAGAACCCGGCCTGTATGAAATCACAAAGTTGAATTGGTTTAAAAAAAGAGTCCAACGGGCCTGGCGAGGAGATAGACATTTGGCTGATCTGACGAACTCCAAGTTGCGATGGTCGGTGAGAACTATTATTGGCTGGGAGGCTCCTTGAAGGTGATGTCTCCATTCTTTAAAGGCTGCTATAATAGCCAGTAGTTCTTTGTTTCCCACGTCGTAGTTTTTCTCAGCCGGAGATAGACGTTGAGAGAAGAAAGCGCAAGGATGTAACAACCCCTTGTCTCCTGTTCTCTGTGATAAAATGGCTCCTATAGCAGAATCTGAAGCATCTACTTCTACGATGAACGCCAGTTCCGGGTTGGGGTGAACCAATACAGGGGCTGTGGTGAACCTGGTCTTTAATAAACAAAAGGATTCTTGTGCTTCAGGTGACAAAACAAATTCCTTTTTTGTTTTCCTGGTTAGTTGTGTAATTGGGGTGACTATTGTTGAAAATTTTTTGATAAAGCGTCTGTAAAAATTGGCAAAGCCTATGAAGCGTTGGACCTCTTTTAAGTTACTGGGGACAGGCCAGTCCACTATAGCTCTAATCTTGTTGGGGTCCATGTGTAACCCTTGGGGTGAAATTATGTAGCCGAGAAATTGGATTTCAGTTCGATGAAACTCACACTTTTCAAGTTTGATATATAATTTATTTTTCCTAAGACGTTCCAGAACGAGTCTTACATGTTGCTGATGTTCTTCTGTTGAGTTAGAGAAGATAAGAATGTCATCCAGATAGACGACTACAAATTGGTCCAGAAGATCCCTGAAAATGTCGTTGGCCAAGTGTTGAAAGGTGGCTGGAGCGTTGCAAAGACCAAAAGGCATGACGAGGTATTCGTAGTGTCCGTACCGTGATCTAAATGCTGTCTTCCATTCATCTCCCGATCTGATACGGACCAAGTTATAGGCGCCTCGTAGGTCTAACTTTGAGAAAATTTTGGCGTGACGTACTCTCTCCAATAATTCTGGGATTAGTGGTAGGGGGTAGCGATTCTTAATTGTGATTTTATTGAGTTCGCGGTAGTCAATACATGGTCTTAGAGACCCATCCTTCTTTTTGACAAAGAATATGGGAGCCCCTGCTGGTGAGGAGGAGGGACGGATAAACCCTTTAGCCAGATTCTCTTCTATATATTCCTTGAGGGCCTTCAGTCCCGGACCTGCCAAGGGGTAGATATTCCCGAAGGGGATGGAAGCACCAGGGAGCAATTCTATGGGACAGTCATAGGGTCGATGTGGGGGAAGTTTGTCTGCCTTTTGTTTATCACCAACGTCCATAAAATCCTGATATATGAGGGGTAGTTCCATCACCTTATCGTTCTGGGATGTGGCTTCCCCCCCTTGTTCTGACTGTTTTGTTGGCACAGCATCCTTCCCTGGAAACGTTATCTCTTTGGTCTCCCAGTTGATGTCGGGGTTCTGTGCCTGTAACCAGGGCAAGCCTAGGATAACAGGAAAATGAGGAGAGGAGATCAAAAGAAACGATAGAACTTCGTGATGTTGTGGTGTTATACAGATGTCGAGGGGTTCCGTTTCTTGATCTACAGGGCCCGAATTTAAAGGGGTACCATCCACTGTTTCCATAATCATAGGTGAGAGTTTTTTATGAATCTTTACCCCATGTCTCCTTGCAAAGAAATAGTCCATAAAATTGCCACCAGCCCCGGAATCCACCATAGCAGAGGTGGATATCCACTTGGAATTAATTGAAAATTTGATGGGGAGGAAACAATGAGAGTTTCTGTTTTCCTTCTTAATACGAGGGGCCACTGAAGAGATGGAGCGGATGGTTGTTTCTTCCAATGATTCCGCTTCAGATGTCACAGAGTCTTCATCTGAGAGATCGGGGTCTGTAATGGCTGCCACCAGTTTTCGAGGACGTCTGGGACAATTAATCAGAAAGTGGTCGGCTCTTCCACAATACAGACATAAGTTCTCTCGGAGTCTATGTTCCTTGCGATCAATATTTTCGCGTTTTAAGATGGAGTCTATTTGCATTGGCTCGCTTTCTGATTCCTTGTAGATTCTTTTTGGAATTTCTTTTGAAGTGGGGGTAGACGAAGAAAGTGCCTGTTTCGTAGTATAGTTCAGTGTGGCCCATTTTTCTTGCCGTCGTTCAGCTAGTCGTGTATCAACTCGGATGCAGTGGTTGATAAAAGCATCAAGCTCTAAGGGGGCCTCTGCACGGGCCAGCTCGTCTTTTAGGGAACTACACAGTCCTTTCTTGAAAAAAGATAATTTTGCTGCATCATTCCGGTTAGTGTCGACGGACCATCTTTTAAAGTCCATAGCATATTCCGTGACGGGACGTCTGCCCTGACGCAAGGCTAGTAAGGCTGCCTCTGCTGTAGCACCTCGGTTAGGGTCATCGAACATCTGGCTCATGGCCCCAAGGAAATCCTCCAGATTGTTTAGTCGGGCATCCCCGGTTTCAATCAACGGATTCGCCCAGGCGATAGCCTTGTGTGTTAGTAGCATAATGATGCATAGCACTTTAGATCGATCAGTAGAAAACTGGGAGGAGTTTGCGTCAAAGTAGAGGCGACACTGATTGATAAACCCCCGGAATTTGTCGCGGTCCCCGCCAAATCGGAATGGAGGTAATTTAGGAGTTGATGTAGGAGATGGTGCAGGAGCTGCATTCTCCACCTGTGTTATGCGATCAGCCAGTGCTTGCACTGTATCACGGAGTTCGTGGATTGTTTGTCCATAAAACTGAATGTTGGGGCCGGTCTGACTCTCAAAGGCATTGTATTTCTTCTTTAAGGATTGCAAATCCGCGTGCATACTAGATACCGCAGTCTGCAACTGCTTAATATGGGTCTCTACAGATCCAGTCCCGGCGGAATCCATGGTGGCTAGAGTATTCTGTCACGATACTGGTGTAACAGAACTGGAAACCGATGGCCAGGACTTGGGAGCAGAGTATATATAGTACGGATGTAGCAGAACCCACGTTGTTGTGCCCCGCACAGATGAGGCAGAGTCTGTAGATGAGAACCGAGGTCAGGATTAGCAGAAGTCAGGGCAGGCGGCAAGCTGGCAGGAAAGGGAGACGAGCAGAAGGTCAGGTCAGGCGGCAAGCAGGTACGAAGGTCCAAGGACAGTCCGGGTCGGCAACAGGAGGTAGCAGGGAGAACCGCTAGGGCACAGAACACATGGAGGAGTGAGTTCCAGCAAGAGGATTGCAGACTAAAAGCCAAACACAATACTCTAGCAAAGACAGGAAGGTCTGGCCAGTTTAAAAAGGAACAGGAACAGGAAGTGAGATGGCAACCAGGAAACACATAATCCACCATCTTGACTGAGGGCAAACTTGAGGGCAAGGTAAACTATATCAGGGTGGTTTCTGACACAGAAACAGGAAGTAAGATGGCAACCAGGAAACACATAATCCACCATCTTGACTGAGGGCAAGCTTGAGGGCAAAGTAAACTATATCAGGGTGGTTTCTGACAATATGTTGTAAAATGTGGAGAAACATTAGGCCATGTCAGCACACAATACATAGGTCATAAACATATAATTATAAAGAGGGTTATTGTAGACAAAAAAAAATCTTATATAATCATGAACATGTTAACATATAACATGATTTACAACATATTTTATTGTTTTTAAGTGGCTACATTTTAACCCCAGCCCACAAGCCCACGTCAAGGGTCCTCTTTGTCTTGTGAGTCCCTACACTATCTACATATAACTCCCCCCCCCACCAACATAAAAAAACTCACTAGAAAATAAAAAAATACTAAGATGACCAGAGTCCAGACACTTCATAGTCTGCCGTGAACTACTTCCATCTGCCACGGCTATGCTCCCTCAGGACTTGAAAAAGATTCTTCATAGAGGGCCCGAACTGCAAGCCCTTCAGTTCCAGGAGGTACATGAAGGGTCTGGTCCAATCCTCCAGATGAAGAAGAGGTACCAGGTTCCACATCATCAACTTCTGAGGGAGCATCATGAATCCTGATGAAGTTATGCAGGATCACACATGCTTGAATAACCTGGGTGGCATTCTCTGGCGACATCTGTAAGGATGACAGTAATACTCTCCACTTGTGTGCGAGTATTCCAAACGCACATTCAACGTACCGACGGACTCTACTCAGACGATAAAGATACGTCTGCTGTCATCCAGGCTGCGTCTGGGGCGCATGACATGGGGTGTCAAAGCAAACCCTTCACCAGCCACAATAACAAAAGGAGCCGGTGGTTCCGCAGTACCTGGCAGCATTCTGGCCTCTGGGAGGGCAAGCTGGTTGGCTAGAAGCCAATCACCCATTCTATAAGAACTGAAAATGCGCGCATCAGCAGTGCTCCCAAAATCCCACAATTATAAACTTGTAAGTACCGTCAGCCAAGGCCATCAGCACGACAGAAAAATACTGTATAATTGTAGTACTGGGACCCTGAGTGAGGCGGCTTCTTAACACGTATGTGTTTGCCATCCAGTGGCCCAATGCAGTTTGGAAACGGCGCATCAACATAAAAACCCTCAGCAATTCGATTCCAATCCTCAGCCTTGGACTCTGTCATCACCACTTCCCGGAGTCGCTGCCAAATCAAATCACAGGTTTGACGAACTATCCGAGAAATCGTCAAGACTCCCGGCAGAAACTAAAAATGCAGAGATGCAAATGAATTCCCAGTTGCCAAAAATCTGTAATATACAAACATAAACAGTCATGCAACACAGATATACTATAACACCCGCAATTTACAGCTAATCTATACATACACATAATCACATTGCATCTAAACTATCACATAAGCATATAAAAAATGTCAAATAGACATACCTCAACGTTACGATGAGCCGTTCCTCAGGAGAAATGCAGCGCCTCATATTTGTGTCCTGGTAAGTGAGGCCAGGGCGCAGAGTCGCTAACAACAAGTCAAAGCTGCTCACAGACATAAGACAATACCCATGCAAGTTAAATAGGGGAAGTGAATAAAAGGATGTGTCCAAAAATGATGATATACGGAAACCATATGTAACACCCCAGAGTTATGTTACTACACGCCTCTACCCCGTTACTATCTGTTAAGAGCTTTTTATACTGTCATCTGATGTGATTTTGCTTATGTCCTCCACAAATGTGCATAAACCTATGTTAAATGCAATTGTTCAAGTCATTTTCCTGGTATACCAGCAGGTGGCAGCATCTTTGGTAGAAATAGTTTTAATGTTATGGCAGTTCAGAGTGGAACAATCCCGTTCTATTCTGCCCCCCTGCAGAAGAGAGGTGGAGGATTCCGTCTTCCTGCAGCAAGGGAGGCAAAAACTAGTTAGATCGAGATTTAGTTACCCCCTGTATAGGGAAGACAGCAAGGACCAAGTCTCGGTCTGAGACTTGATCATATTCACAGTCTGAGCACCTGCAGCTCAGCTGGATGAACAAAGCAGAAAACTACAGACAACCTCCAGAGTTCCAGGAAGAAAGCATCTCCTGAGAATACATCGGTGAGATAAGTCCAGAAACCTAGGAGAAGCTGATTCCTCCTCAGCTAGTCTGTCCCCATAAAGCAGAAGTTACCAGATAAGTGCAGAAGCTAACTCTGCCACAATTACAGAGCTACCAAGCAGACGTTTTATCCTGCAAACTCCACATTTAAAGCAGAAGTATTCCTTCCTGCCAATGATTGCCAAAACCTGCTGGGACCAAGAGACCAAAGCTGTATACTGCTTGGATGCAATTTATTTCAAGTAAAGCAACGTTTGAACTTCATCTGAAGGTCTGGAAACCATTTCTTCTGCAAAATTCCTGTATTAGGCCTCATGCACACAACCGTTCCATTTTTTGCAGTCCGCAAACCGCGGACCTGCAAAAAACGGAAGCCGCCCGTGTGTCTTCCGCAATTTGCAGAACGGAATGGAGCGGCCCATTGTAGAAATGCCTATTCTTGTCCTCAAAACGGACAAGAATAGGACATGTTCAATTTTTTAGCGGGGCCACGGAGTGCTGTCCGCATCTTTTGCGGCCCCATTGAAGTGAATGGGTCCGCACCCGAGCCGCAAAAATTGAGGCTCGGATGCGGACCCGAACAACAGTCGTGTGCATGAGGCCTTACTCCTACTATCACTACACTCAAATTTATTGCAAGTGAGCCAGGAGCCAGGAGTCCGGCCGTACCCAGGTAGGAGACACCGTGACACAATTATCCCTATCCTACAGAGACATTATAGGCCATTACACCACTCTGGCATTCCTAATCTGAGACGTGCATTATAACACCTTGGAAGGGCCCTGGAATAGTACCCTGCGCACGCTGCAATTGGCGTCACAAAACAGAAACACAACGGATGCTACAAACGGAACAGCGGATCCGTGAAAAACGGTTCGCAAAAAACATACGGTCATGTGAAGGAGGCCTTAGTAGTTAGTGCTTATTATTATTAGTTAGTGCTATGGCTCTTAGAGAAGGGTCTTGAACGGGGTGACCCCCCTTCCTAAGAGAGCATACAGAATGGCATTGTTGAGATGAGACAACCCCTTTAAACAAAATACATTAAAATATCCTCACATGTATTAATATGATATGTTATGCAAATACATACAACAAAAAGCTGATAAAATGAGATAGCAAGAGATGTAACCGGTGGGCGGAAAAAGATGAAATAGCTCCTAATAATATATCCTAAACACTTAAATAAATGAAAGCGACTCTTGATCTTTATAATGAGCCTCTTGTTAGCAGAAAGAAAAAAAAATCCCCCAGAGCTTTCCTCGCCTCTGACTCTCAGCGGGACCCGCGGAGCTGTCACAACGTGGTGCTGAAAGAATTCTTCAGCAGCAATTTTCTCTCTCCGAGGCTTTGTGATCCGGCTGTTACAGAGCCATGTAAAAGGAGATAGTTCTTTTAATTTGGCTGAGTAATTCCCCCTGTTGTAGTCATCTTCAGTTTACCTCGTAGTTCTCAGAGCCAATTAAGCGAATCGCGAACGCCGGCAGCAGCCTGAGCATATGACCTATAGCTTCTACACGAGACCGGTGGAGAGGTGCAACAGGAGTGCTGCAGAGACCCTCGCTGCCGCTGAGATCAAATTATGTCATTAACCAGGCAAAACTCACACTCTAATTGATTTGAATGAATACATATTTGCCACTTGCATCAGATGCCTACAGCAAAGATAGCGAAATGCTCCCATTATACCCAGGGCCGGCGCCACCAGTCGCCTAGGGCGCCATTTAGCAGGGGGCGCCTGTTGCCCGCCTGAGCGGCTGATGCTGAGCGCTTGCCGCTCTAAAGAATCCTGCCTGCGCCTGCTCTGTGCTGTTGTTAATGTAGCGTGGCCGAGCTCTGTTCGATCCGCGGTACAGGAGCTTTTGTTTCCTGTACCCGGCCGGACTGACAGGAAGTGCACACTTAGTGTGCACTTCCTGTCAGTCCGGCCGGGTACAGGAAACAAATGCTCCTGTACCGCGGATCGAACAGAGCTCGGCCACGCTACATTAGAGGTGGGGGTAGAAATTAGAATGAGAGTGACAAGGGAGGGGGGGGAGGGAATAATGAGAGTGACAAGGGAGGAGGGGTGGAATAATGAGAGTGACAAGGGAGAGGGGGGGTGGAATAATGAGAGTGACAAGGGAGGGGGGGAGGGAATAATGAGAGTGACAAGGGAGGGGGGGTGGAATAATGAGAGTGACAAGGGAGAGGGGGGGGTGGAATAATGAGAGTGACAAGGGAGGGGGGGGAATGAGAGTGACAAGGGAGGAGGGGTGGAATAATGAGAGTGACAAGGGAGGAGGGGTGGAATAATGAGAGTGACAAGGGAGGGGGGGGAATGAGAGTGACAAGGGAGGAGGGGTGGAATAATGAGAGTGACAAGGGAGGAGGGGTGGAATAATGAGAGTGACAAGGGAGAGGGGGGGGTGGAATAATGAGAGTGACAAGGGAGGGTGGGGGGAATGAGAGTGACAAGGGAGGAGGGGTGGAATAATGAGAGTGACAAGGGAGGAGGGGTGGAATAATGAGAGTGACAAGGGAGGGGGGGGAATGAGAGTGACAAGGGAGGAGGGGTGGAATAATGAGAGTGACAAGGGAGGAGGGGTGGAATAATGAGAGTGACAAGGGAGAGGGGGGGGGGGGTGGAATAATGAGAGTGACAAGGGAGGGGGGGGGAATGAGAGTGACAAGGGGGGGGGGGGAGAGAGAGTGACAATGGAGTCCCCAGAGCCAGACTGCAGCCAGAGACCAGATCATCTTATTGTCCTGGTGGTAAGTAGACAATGCAATATGTTTATTATTTAATTGTTTAGTTATTAATACTACATTGGAAACTAATTTACCTCACATTTAGGGTCCATTCACACATCCGTGTGTGTTTTGCGGATCCACAAAACACGGACAGCGGCAATGTGTGTTCCGCATTTTGCGGACCGCACATTGCCGGCACTAAGAGAATATGCCTATTCTTGTCCGCTATTGCGGACAAGAATAGGACATGTTCTATTTCTTTCAGGTTCGGAATTGCGGATCCGGGTCCACAATTCCGGATCGGGGCCGCACGTCGTGCGGCCCCATAGAAATGTATGGGTCCGCAATTCCGTTCCGCAAAAAGAGACGGCTACAAGAAGCTGGATTAACCCTAAGGGAAACATAGCAGTTCTTTTAATTTAAAAGCTGAGAAAGGGGTGGAACATGATATGATACTTCAACTTTCTACATACAGTTCACATTTTTATATAAGGTGGTTTGGGGGTTATTGGTAGTATTCCCGGTAATCGCTCTAGGGGTCCATTCAGGTTTAAAGGGCATCTGTCAGCAGATCTGTCCCTGTGACACTGGCTGACCTGTTACATGTGCGCTCGGCAGCTGAAGACATCTGTGTTGTCCCATGTTCATATGTGTCCGCACTGCTGAGAAAAATGATGTTTTAATACATGCAAATGAGCCTCTAGAGGCAACGGGGGCGTTGACGTTACACTTAGAGGCTCTGCTCTGTCTGTCACGCCCCCTGCACTGTAACCACTTAAGGACCCAGGACGAAAATGCTCGTCCTAAAGTGCTGGTACTTTACGTCCCAGGATGAGCATTCTCGTCTTTCGGTCCTTCCTCCCCCACATGTGCGGTGCCGCGACCAGCGGCAGAGATCCAGCTGTTCCTGTCAGCCGGATCCCTGCTGTATCCACCAGCATTGGTGATAACGCTGATGCCTTTGGATTAACCCATCATACTGTATTCCGCAGTCAGCGCTGACCACGGCATATGAGAGGTTTGCGCTTTCTCTCCTTAGCCATTGGGTCCCCGCGCTGCTGTGGCGGGGACCCAATGGTTGCCATGGCAGCCCCAAGCCATTCCAAGGCCTTGGGGCCCAGCATGTATGGAGGCCTATGAGGCCCAGCCCCCAGAACTGAGTCTCATAGGCAAACTATCAGCATTGAATCAGGGATCAGACCCTGTTTTGTTGAAGTCCCAAAGTGGGACAAAAAATAAAGTGAAAAAATAAAGTTTCCCAAAATAAAGTAAAAAAAAGTTGTAAAAAATAGGAAGAAAAAAAAAGTAGACATATCGTCGCATCCGTATCGACCGTCTATAAAAATATCAAATGACCCAACCCCTCCTGTGAACACCATAAAAAATAAAAACGGTGTCAAAAAAGCCATTTTTTTGTCACCTTACATCACAAAAAATGTAATACCAAGCAATCAAAAAGTAATACGCATCCCAAGATCAAACCAATCAAACCGTTATCTCATCCCGCAAAAAATGAGATCCTACCTAAGACAATCGCCTAAAAAATAAAAAAAAATATGGCTCTCAGACTATGGAGACACTAAAACATGATTTTTTTTTGTTTAAAAAATGCTGTCATTGTGTAAAACTTAAATAAATAAAAAAAAGTATACATATTGGGTATCGCCGCATCCGTAAGAACCTTAAACAATAAAATAAAAACAGTGTAAACAAAGCCATTTTTTGTCACCTTACATCACAAAAAGTAGAATACCAAGCGATCAAAAAGTCATACGCACCCTAAAATCATACCAATCAAACCATCACCTCATCCTGCAAAAAATGAGCCCCTACCTAAGGCAATTGGTCAAAAAATAAAAAAGCTATCTCTCTCAGACAATGGAGACACTAAAATAAGATTTTTTTTTTGCTTCAAAACCCAAAAATTATTGTGCTAAAGTGAAATAAATAAAAAAAAATTGGTATTGATAACCACCTGCTCTATGAAAATATCACATGACCTAACCTAACAAAATAAGTGTGTCAAAAAAGCCATTTTTTTTCTCCTTACATCACAAAAAGTCTAATACCAAGCGACCAAAAAGTCATATGCACCCTAAAATAGCACCAATAAAACCATACAAAAAAAAATAGCCGCCCATAATTTAAAAATTAGTCACCCAAAATTTAAAAAAACTATGGCTTTCAGAATATGGAGACACTAAAAAAATATTTTTTTTCAAAAATGCTTTATTATGTAAAACTGAAACAAACAACCAAAAAAAGATTTATTTGATATAATGATATATCATATTTGATATTGTTGCGTCCGTAACAACCTGCTCTATAAAAATACCACATGATCTAACCTGTCAGATGAACATTGTAAATAACAAAAAATAAAAACGGTGCCAAAAAAGCTATTTTTTGTTACCTTGCCTCACAAAAAGTATAATATAGAGCAATCAAAAATCATATGTACCCTAAAATAGTACCAACAAAACTGCCACCTTATCCCGTAGTTTCCAAAATGGAGTCTTTTTTTGGAGTTTCTACTCTAGGGGTGCATTAGGGGGTCTTCAAATGTGACATGGCAACTTAAATGGTACCTGTCATCCACTTTATGCTGACCGTACTGAGGGCAGTATAAAGTAGTGACAGAAATGCTGATTTCAGCGCTGTGTCACTCATTAGCTAAAAGTAAGTGGTTGCTGAGAACCAGCATCATAATCATTGCAGACTGGGCCTGGAAAAGAGTCCCGGCCACCTGAGAAGAGTCATGGTTATTCATGAATTCCTGCTCTCCTGCCCACCTGCTGATGACTAGGTCTAATACCTAGTTTTCTCCCTTTCTCTCTAGGAGAGAACTGCCAATCATCAGCAGATGGGTGAGAGAGCAGGAGATTAGGAATAACCATGACTCTTCTCAGGTAGATTTGACTCTTTTCAAGGCCTGTGCTGCAATTATTGTTCTCGGCAACCACTTACTTTTAGCTCATGAGTGACACACCACTAAAATCTGCATTTCTGTCACTACTTTATACTGCCCTCAGTGAGGTCAACATAAAGTTGATGACAGGTTCCCTTTAAAATTATCCCAGTGAAATCTGCCTTTCAAAAACCATATGGCGTTCCTTTCCTTCTGCGCCCTGCCATGTGCCCGTACAGCGGTTTACGACCACATATGGGGTGTTTCTGTAAACTACAGAATCAGGGCAATAAATATTGAGTTTTTTTTGGCTGTTAACCCTTGTTTTGTTAGCGGAAAAGAATGAATTAAAATGGAAAATCTGCCAAGCAGTGAAATTCTGAAATTTCATCTCCATTTTCCATTAATTCTTATGGAACACCTAAAGGGTTAACAAAGTTTGTAAAAACTGTTTTGAATACCTTGAGGGGTGTAGTTTCTAAAATGGGGTCAATTTTGGGTGGTTTCTATTATGTAAGCCTCACAAAGTGACTTCAGACCTGAACTGGTCTTTAAAAAGTGGGTTTTGGAAATTTTCTGAAACATTTTTGGAGTTATTACTATCTACTATAAAAGTAGAGAAATCAAAATTTGCTAATTTTTCAAAATTTTTGGTACATTTGGTATTTTTTTATAAATAAAAATGAAATCGTGAAGTACAATATGTGACGCGAAAACGATCTCAGAATGGCCTGGATAAGTAAAAGCGTTTTAAAGTTGTTACCACGTAAAGTGACACATGTTAGATTTGCTATAAATGGCCCGTTCCTTAAGGTGAAAAATGGCAGGGTCCTGAAGGTGTTAATTGACAGGAACAGGCAGTGAAAGCATCATCATGTCTGGATGTCACCATTCCACTAGTAAAAGCGGTGTGTCCCTACACATGTCTGGCAGTGTCATTGCTAAATGGACAATTACAGATTGAGCAGGGACATGCCCTCAATTTGTAATATCTAGTTGTCAATGTATTCATATAATTATAAAAAATATATATATATAAAATACACCTATCAGGAGAGGTTTTACAGGTCCTCTATAAATAATAAACTTCTCTCTGCCAGCAGCCACCACAAGGGGGAGCTCACTCTACTGATACAGCTTTTTCTTTTTCTCTTTTAAGTTTATCCCAGTTGTAAATTCTAATCACAATCTATGATCAATAAGTTGACGGTTCCGCACCTAACGCAGGTGTGGAAGTAGCCTCAGTCTGTTTGCAGGCTGTCAAAGTCTGTTTTCTTTGAATCAAGTCATCTGATGGCTCATGTGTAGCTGTTATCTCTGATCTCCTGACCTTATAAACACTCATTATACCTCAAATCTTGATAAGAACAAGGCTTAACCCCTTAGTGACCAGCCTGTTTTGGGCCTTAATGACCAAGCGTTTTTCTTTCTTTTTTCATCGTCGCTTTCCAAGAGCTATAACTTTTTTATTTTTCCGTCTATATAGCTTTATGAGGGATTGTTTTTTGCGGGACAAGTTGTAGTTTTTAAAAGCGCCATACACATAACTTTCTGATTAACTTTTATTAACTCTTTCTGGGAGAGAGATGGGAAAAACAGCAATACTGCCACTGTGTTTTTACGTTATAAATTTTACAACGTTAATTTTTCGGTATAAATAACAGAATATCTTTATTCTCTGGGTCAGTACGATTACAGTGATACCAAATACATATATATATTTTTTTTACATTTTACTACTTTTTTGCGATAAAACCTTTTTTTATAAAGAAAAAAATGTTTTTACATTGCCGCGTCCCAAGACCCATAACTTTTTAATTTTTATTTCTATGGAGTTGCATGAGGGCTTGATTTTTGCAGGACGACTTGTATTTTTCATTGGTATCATTTTGGAGTAAATGGCACTTTTTGATCACTTGTTATTAGGTTTTTTCGGTGGCAACTAAGAATAAATAAGCAATTTCATGGGATTTTTGAATTTAATAAATGTGTTTTTTTTCTTTTTTTACCACTTAATAGTCCTACAAGGAGACTATGATAGACAGTACCGGTATTTTGATTGCTTTTAAAATGCAATGCATTATCCCAATAATGCAATGCTATTTTAACATTGACCAGCAGGCTGCGCCAGAGAGGCGCAGCCGGCTGGAAATCAGTATAGCCAGGAACGGGGCCTACATCGGAAGACTGGTAGGCTTCACACACATGGCCACCTCGTGATTGCATTTGCGAGGTGCCGATGGGAGACAGAGGGAGTCCGCTCACTCTGTCACCGCTTTACATGCGGCGGGCGCCATTGCCCGTGGCATGTAAAGTGTTAAACAGCCTGGATCGGCACTCCTGCCGGTCCGGGCTGTCGGAGCAGGGCCGCGGCTCTTATGTGAGAGCCAGCTCCCCGCTGCACAGGGGACCCGTGCAGCACTTAGACTGGGCCACTGTAAAAAAGGCCCCTTAATGACCGCCGTAAAAACACGTATTGGTGGGCACTAAGGGGTTAAATAAGTGTATACTATATTTACACTATACAAAAATGTACTCTCCTACAGTCTCGGCCACCTATATTGTACAACCACAGCCACTGCTGCTGGATTACAGAGTGGTCATAACCATGGAAACGAGCAGTGTATAATGTCATGCAAAAATGAATCCAGGCAGCAAAGGAGGCAATATGGACAATCACAATACATTAGGAAGTGCCTTGTATTAACTCTCTCTACATAATAAATGCCATCTGCTGAAGTGAGACAACCCCTTTAACTGTACATAATCCTGATCCATGATGTCTGGTACTTTATATCCGGTTCCGTAGAACCCCAGTAGGAGTCATCGTGTCCAGCTGAGAGGCATCACTTGGGTTCCTGAGGCTGGTCTGTATCAATTGCTCAGTATGGAGTGGTCCCCATATGATGTGTCTAGCCATGCCATTTGGTCAAGTGGTCAGTCATGAGAAGCATGACGTGAAAGTAATTCCCTCATTCAAATTCTGGGTGGTAAGCCTGCTATAATGATATCCAACTCATTATAATGACATGTTGTTGTGAACATTATCATTGGCCAGGCTTCGTTTATACACTATGTAAGACGAGATTGAATCCCATTACCACATAGCAAAATGCACTGATATACCAATAATGTCACTTAAAGGGGTTTCTCACATTTTTTTTTAATTTCCCCCATCCATGGGGATCTATGAAGGGATTAACTATACTTACCAACTCCCTGCTCACTACCGGCTCCATGGGTCCTGAGGTGTCTCCACTGGACTTCCGGTTCCTACTTGTAAACGTCTGCATGGACCGGGCCCTTTGTGCTGTTGCAGCCAATGACTGAACTTGGTAGTGACATGTGCCCCAAGATGGCACGTCACTGCTGGCTCAGGTGCCACTGAGGCTAGTCAGTGACTCCCTCAGCACATGTGACCCTGTCTGTGTTACCCGTTTACACGTGGAGACCATTGAAGACAGCCTGAGACCCACAGAGCTGTAACCGAGTGGCGGAGAGCTCACTTCACAGGTCCCGCTGGGTTGGAGGGGGAATTAACCCGATAAAGAAGACCACCATGCATGTACATAGGAATTCCAGGGTTTAAGCATGGCACCCCCTCAGAAGCTGAGTGGGTGCTGTAGCTGTCAGGTGCCTGCTATTTTACACGGCAGATACCCTGAGGCAATGTCTGTGATCAGTGATAACGCCGATCATAGACATTTAACCTCTCTGATAACGTGTCAACTGAGACCACGGCCTCTAAGTGGTGAAGTCGTGTGACCGCTGCACTCCTGGCGCCCGAACGGCTTTCCCATGCCAAGACTGTGGAGTTGTTCAGGCTCCAAGGCCTACCACATCAATATTCCTATGAAGTCCTGCCTGTGACAGGGGTCCATAGGAACACAGTGGATGTCCTGTAGAGAAGCGATCAGACGATTTCATGTCAAAGTCCCTGAAGGGGACTTAAAAATAGTGAAAGAAAAATTAAAAATATAAAAAAAATCAAAATATAAAAGTTCAAATCAGGTAACAGTAAAATCAGGAATGCAGTAAAAACAAAATCCATAAAACTATGGTGGATTTGCATTCTTATTTTTTTCCTATTTCACCACATTTAGAATTTTTTTCCAGCTTCTCACTACATTGTATACAATATTAAATGATGTCATTAGAAATGACAACTTGTCTCGAAAAAAAAAAAAAAAAAAAAAGCTCTCATACGTCTATGTGAAGGGAAAAATTAAAATTGTAAAAAGGAAGAAAAGGAAGACAGAAAAATTTAAATTGGCCTGGTCCTTATGGGATAAAAAAATAAAAAATCATGGACAGCCCCTTTAATATTACATAGGTTCATGCCATACTGGATAGCATCTACATTATTTATCTCCTAAAAGGAAATGTTTATTTCATAGAGAGATATCTCTGACTTTAAAACAATTCATGAATTTAACATAATATAAAATAACATCAGAGCGCCTTTATAGCTGGTAGTAATACCTATATAAGGCCACTAGAGGGCAGAAAGTTTTTTTTAGCTGTGTAAGCATTTCCAGGACCCAGAGGATTTTTTTGCTCTGTTTCCCCCAAATTGGACACGCAGTATAGGACGGCAGAGTGCACTACGTAGTGTATATAAAATCATATCGCATGCAGCGTCAGTAAAACGGCACTCATAGAATTCTATGTACCTCCATGTGCCTCAGATATTACATGACACAAATCTATTTCTTATTGTTCCGTGAGATTTTGCAAAAAAATTAAATGTGGCATATGTCCTTGCATGCCATACTACATACAGTATGTATTCTGCCTAGAAGTAGAGGTCAGGATAGGATGCTTTATACATACAGATCTATAGGGATCTCATGAGTCCATAGACATTTACTATGCCTATAAAGGGGTATTCCAACCATACAATGGCATATCCTAAACCTTTGGCTGAGTTTTTAAGCCACCCATGCTGCTTTTGAAGAGTGGGTAGCAACGTCGGCCTGGTTTTGTTAATTAGCTTGATGCTAGAGTTCTTGCTGCAAACTTTTTGAAAAGTTGCAAATAGGGACGAGCGAACTTGTGTTTTCAAGTTCGGCGTACAAGGTTTGGGTAATCTAAGAATTCTATGATAGATTCTGCTACCAGCAACTTATGGTCTGTGGTAGCGGAATGCATAACGGAATTCTCAGATAACCTGAACCTTCTACGCCGAACTTGAAAACACATGTTTGCTCATCCCTAGTTGCAAAAAAAAAAGTTGCAACATCCAGTGAGTGGAGAAGTGTAAAAAAAAATGGTGTAGCTTATCTGGACAAAAGTGGCAAAAGTGTTAGGTGTTAGGTTTTAAGAGGCACCAAGTTTATCTACGACAGGGAATTTTGATAAATTTGGTGCACCTTTCATCAATTCAAACTGAAAGCAAAATCGGTTTCAAAAAGTTACATTCTGATACATCCCCCCCTCTCACCCACTGTTTGCAGAAGCTGTCTGGTCCAACAGGACTGTAAGATTTTGGACTGTTATTCCCACGCACTGCATCTCAATAGCCAAAAACACAACACATTGCCGTATAATATATTTGTATTTTACTCACTCATATAGCGCTGACATATTCCGCAGCACTTTACAGACATTAGCATCAAACTGTCCCCAATGGGGCTCACAATCTAAGGTCCCTATCAGTATGTCTTTGGAGTGTGGGAGGAAACCGGAGAACCTGGAGGAAACCCACGCAAACACAGGGAGAACCTACAAACTCCATGTAGATCTTGTCCTTGGTTGGATTCGAACCTAAGACCCCAGTGCTGCATATCAGAATACATCTTTATTTATCATCTAACATACACAATAACAACACATAAAAATACATATAAATATATGGAGGGACCTATAGACACCTGGGCATAAAGGGTGCCAGTCAGAACTTAAAGGTGGCATATTGGAAGAGCATACAACACTGCGGACCAGCTGCCAGCCATAAGAGAAACCAGTTCAAAGGAAGAAACTTAAGAAACCATGGCAGACATTAAAGGGTGTTCCCCTGAGAACCAGTCCCTGCTGGCCCAGAAGTGTCACCTGCCAACACTGCTGCTGGACAATTAATGTCCTCAGTGGTGACATGCAGGCATGGTATGTGACTGCTGCCACCGCTGAGGCCCATGGTTGGCCAGCCGCAGTGACGTACATGTAGATGGCACATCACGCTCCTCATCCAAATGATGACTCCCAGTACCCCAACGTACATGACGCCCATTCTTCCTCAAGAGGTCTGACAGACCATGGAGCGTCCCACCCTTTGGGAATACACATGGACCAATAGCAAGAGACACCATGCATCTGCTGAATATTAGAGATGCAGATAGTTGTGCATTTTTATATTTATCAACTGTTCACCTATTTGCTAATGGTGTCCATTGAAGTGAGAGGGCCCCATAGCAAATCTTAAAATGGGGCCACCTTGGGTGGTTTTAAAGGCCCTCCTACATTTCAGACTATGGTTGGCTGTTTTCACCATTTTTGGTGGGATCTGGCAACTAATGTATATGGGGAGCCTCCAACTCTTCCGTCATGACACGTTGGTGTCTGGCAGTGGCCTTCTCCTCTCTCTCCACTGAAATCCCATACACTCTCTAAAGAATCAAGTGAGATAGCTGAACAAGCATTTGGTCAACAGGTATCGAAGGTGGGCACCATAACATCTCTACACCTCCAAATACTAAGTACAAGAAGATTTGGTGTGCTTCTGCCCACATGGACCTTCCGAGTAGTAGTCCTCGTACAAGTTCTCACCATCTCGATACACCCAAACTCTACTGGACCCCCTCGCTCTCCAGAGATCTCATAGTCGCCGCATGATCTAGGCTCTATGGTATGCATGTCCTTGGAGACCGCTCGTACCCTCAATGTATCACAATCTAAGAACTCAAAGTGGCCGACGTCCCCCTTTTTTTTCTTTTTCCATGGTCAGGAACAAACTTCATTACCTATTCCATTGACTTCCTAACTTAGCTGAAAAGAGTTTGAATGCTGAAAATAGATTACATTCCTGGCCCCTGCTTAAAAGGGTGAGGGAGAATAGGCGCGCACCCTACTAGTATTCTAGTGATCTCCCTAATCTCAGATGCACTTTGTCAGAACGAGGTAACTGGTAGTTGGGAGAAATAGCCTAGATCAAAGCGAGGATTAATCACCAACCGAATCCAGGCTGAATAAACCTGTCATTCAAGAAAACGATTTCCACCGAACGTAGAGAAGGATTGAAGGAATTTGCATAACAGGGACCAACATACTCCAGCCAGGTTAAAAGGTTCCGAATTCATCCCGTGTTTAGCTCTTGCCGTCTTTTCTTTTCAGTGGCCGCGTACAATGGCTCTTAATCTCATAATACCGCTAACTATCTAAACGGTGTCAGTACAGGCGAGTATTGCGAAGAAAAAAAAAAAGTTTGGATGAGGGATGGATCAATTTCACTTTACTATCGCCTAAATCAGATTTGTTCGAATTTAACATGTAATCCTCAGGAAAAGTCCTCTAAACCCCCCGAAGGATTGTTTATGAACACCCTCAGTGACCTTTTTGTCTTAAATTAGTGATTAGCTGACAGGTTACATTTGCGCTTTTTTTTTTTTTATTTACATCAAGGTTAAGTCCGTTGCTGGAATTTCAGTTTAGCGTTAAGTATTTAATGGGGCTTTATGGGATTAAAAGAAAAAGACGCGGCTGCTCCCTGCCAGAAACAGCGCCACTCTTGTCCATGGGCTGGGTCTGGTACTGCAGTTCAGCTTCACTGAAGTGAATAGTCTGGAGTAAAGGGGTGTGCTGTTACTTAGATACTGATGGCCTGTCTTCAGGGTGGTGCGGGTCTGACACCCGTCTGGCAGCTGATCGGTGGAAGTGACGGGTGTCGCGCCCACTGATGTGAAATTGATGACCTATACCGGGGATAGGCCATTAATACTTAAGGCTACTTTCACACTTGCGTTGTTGTTTCCGTTTAGTCCTCTGAAGGGAAAGAGATCAGTTCAGGAGACATCAGGACGTCTTCCGTTCCAGCATCATTCCATTTTGTGACCGTTGCAAGTTGCGGTTTTGGGTCCGGTCATAAAAACTGAAAAAAAAAACCAAAAAAACGGATCCGGCATTGAAAACAATGTAACTCAATGGTGATGGATGTTTTTTTTTTAGGAGCCTGAAACACTGGAACCGTCATCCATTGACTTTCAATGTATTTAGTGGCAGATCCATTTTTTTTCTGTTTTGATTTCACACAACCGCATCCTAAGGCCTCATGCACATGAGCGTATTTTGTTTCCGTGTCCATGGCATGCGGATGTCATTGTTTTTTTGTTTTTTTTTGCGGATCCGCAATTTGTGGACCGCAAAACACATACGGTCGTGTGCATGTAGCCTAACAGAACGGATGCATCCTGATGTGCAAAATCAAAACGGATCCGTTTAATTCCGGTATTGAGATCCTCTGCCGGATCTCAATACCGGAATTAACAACGCAAGTGTGAAAGTAGCCTAAGTCCCAGAATACCCCTTTAACTATTTGTATTACTGTACGTTGATTGTAGCAATAGGGAGGGGCTGTCTTAAAGGGATTGTCTGGTTTAAAAAAAAAAATAATTCCACTACCACACTAAAGTATTATGTGCTAATAGAGGTGGAGCCTTCTTTCTGGCTTCAAAGAGTGTCTATTGCTCTGGAGGAATTTACTTTGACAGTCCATTGATTTCAATGGGAACTATGCAATACTTCATCTCTCCTGTGGTGGCGCAGGTGGGGAATTGAACCCTTGCTGCCAGGTTCCCCATACATGTCTCTGGGGGTTCTAGCAGAGGGACATCTTGGAATTTGCTTATCTTTGCAGGGCTCTTGTAACAAAAAAAGAGACTGTCCAACATGGAAAACCCCTTTAAGTCTGCTGATTTTAATTAATATTAGGTTCAATTTTATGTATTCTAGTCACATAAAAGCGACTGCAGCATCGAAGGGCTGTTTCACACGAGCAGATGCCGTGCGTGTCAACCGCTGCGTGAATGAGAGCCAAGCCCCGTTCCGGACAGCAGAGACACGGAGCATTGACATGACTGATAACGCCATTTGCCTCTCTGTGATCTTTTTACTACAAAATCACAGTGAGATAAAGTTGTCACCATGATTTTGTAGTAAAAAGATCACAGATAGGCACGGAGCATTATCAATCATGTCAATGCTCCGTGTCTCTGCTGTCCGGAACGGGGCTTGGCTCTCATTCACGCAGCGGTTGACACGCACGGCATCTGCTCGTGTGAAACAGCCCTAAGGCTACGTTCACATCTGTTTGTGAAGTCCGGCAGGCTGTTACGGCAGAGGCCGGAGTTCACCATATACGGCATAGCCGATGGAGATCCATCTGCTTTCCGGCATAAATGCCAGCTTTCAGCCTGCATGCATGACGTCTTGTCCAGCCAAAAGCCGGCATGATGGCGGAAAGTGGCCAGATCCTATCGTAGTCAGGAGGTTTGTGGCATTATCCGGCCATATTTTACAACTTAGGGTAAGTGACGCCAGGAAGGAGCTGCCTATGTCAACCCATGCAAGTTCATCGGCATCAAGTGGTGCCAAAGGGTTGCCGTGGCAGTAGGAGTTCTCCAGGTCTGCCACAGGTTTGTGCCTAGTTACCTGTCGGTGGCAGTTTTAATTAAAAATAAAGTTTTAATCCTTCACGTCCACCATCTGTATGCAAGTCTTAATTGTTGTAGCACCATGCAGGTCGGATAAACATATAGACACTCCACTTTAAAGGGCTCGTCTCACTTCAGTAAGTGGCATTTATCATGTAGAGAAAGTTAATACAAGGCACTTACTAATGTATTGTGATTATCCATATGGCTGGATTAATTATAATGGCTCGTTTCCATGGTTACAGGCCACCCTGAAATCCATCAGTAGTGGTCGTGCTTGCACACTATAGGAAAAAGCGTCAGCCTGTCTGGTGGCCGGGACCATCGGAGCGCACATAGGCTGGTGCTTTTTCCTATATTGTGCAAGCCCGACCACCACTGATGGATTGCAGGGTGGCCTGTAACCATGGAAACGAGCAGTGTATAATGTGATGGAAAAATTAATCCAGCCATATGGATAATCACAATACATTAGTAAGTGCCTTGTATTAACTTCCTCTACATGATAAATGCAACTTACTGAAGTGAGACGACCGCTTTAATGGCAAATTTTGCTGTATATCATTGTCTCTAAATAGATTAGGACAGCACTTTGTCACTCCAATTCTACTAAAGTGACGGGGAGGTGAAGGTTATCCCCGTTCACGAAATGTGCCAAGCAATGATGTATCGATAACGCACACATGTGAGGTATTGTTATACGGGGAAGAGAGAGAAATATTTCATGGTATGAATTTGTTTTGTCAAATTTATGACATGTGTTACTAATGAAAAACAAAAGTTGAAAACTTGAGCATGTACTATTTTTCTGTATACAAAAATAAAAATAAAAAGAAGCATAAAAATTGAGGGAGTCATTTATCATTAGGCATATGTCAGGCGCAGATTGTGGCGCAATCTGTGACTTCTCCCTGGTCCCACCACGTCTAAAAAAGTAGGTGTGGGCGAGGAAGGGCACTGTTACAGGCGTAGAAAAAGGTCTAAATGTAAGAAGGCGAGGAAGCTTTCTTACATTCAGACGTGGCGGAGGATCTGCCGAAGTTATGAAGAGGCCGGCGCCTCAACATAACTTGGGTGCATCCAACGCCAGGTATAGGGGTTAAGACCGGTGTCTTAATAAACATCGGTCTTAATAAATGAGCCCCTTAATGTTAATATTCAAGCACCATAGGCTGTGGCTTTAAGTTAATTGAAAAAAAAAAAAAAAAGTCCCAGCAAAAAAATTAATAAAAAATACTGGTAATTCTTTCCCTTTTTGAACAAAAATTATTTTATTGGTTAAAAAGAGTAAACCATAAAAAAAAAATATATATATACACTGTAAATGGTACCGCTGTAATCACAATGAGCCCTAGAATAAAGTTGACATATTATTTATACCAAATGACATAAAAGAAACCCCACAATAGATTTATTAGTGCTACCCCCTCAAAAAAGTTAGCACTAAATATGTACCCCAAAATGATGCCAATAAAAACTACAACTTGTTGGTAAGGCCTCTTTCACACGGGCGTTGCGGGAAAATGTGCGGGTGCGTTGCGGGAACACTCGCGATTTTACCGCGCGAGTGCAAAACATTGTAATGCGTTTTGCACTAATGTGAGAAAAATCGCGCATGTTTGGTACCCAAACCCGAACTTCTTCACAGAAGTTCGGGCTTGGGATCGGTGTTCTGTAGATTGTATTATTTTCCCTTATAACATGGTTATAAGGGAAAATAATAGCATTCTGAATACAGAATGCATAGTAAACTAGCACTGGAGGGGTAAAAAAAATAATAAAAAAATTAACTCACCTTAGTCCACTTGATCGCGTAGCCGGCATCTCCTTCTGTCTCCTTTGTTGAATAGGACCTGTGGTGAGCATTAATTACAGGAACAGGACCTTTGATGACGTTACTCCGGTCATCACATGATCCATCACCATGGTAAAAGATCATGTGACGTACCATGTGATGACCGGAGTGACGTCATCAAAGGTCCTGTTCCTGTAATTAATGCTCACCACAGGTTCTATTCAACAAAGGAGACAGAAGCGATGCCGGCTACGCGATCAAGTGGACTAAGGTGAGTTAAATTATTATTATTTTTAACCCCTCCAGCGCTGTTTTACTATGCATTCTGTATTCAGAATGCTATTATTTTCCCTTATAACCGTGTTATAAGGGAAAATAATAATGATCGGGTCTCCATCCCGATCGTCTCCAAGCAACCGTGCGTGAAAATCGCACCGCATCCGCACTTGCTTGCGGATGCTTGCGATTTTCACGCAGCCCCATTCACTTCTATGGGGCCTGCGTTGCGTGGAAAACGCAGAATATAGAACATGCTGCGATTTTCACGCAACGCACAAGTGATGCGTGAAAATCACCGCTCATGTGAACAGCCCCATAGAAATGAATGGGTCCGGATTCAGTGCGGGTGCAATGCGTTCACCTCACGCATCACATCCGCGTGGAATACTCGCCAGTGTGAAAGGGGCCTAAGAGTCAAGCCCTCACATGACTATGTCGTCTTACAAAAAAAAAAATTGCCTTTATTGGCATTAAATAAAATCACAAAACCCCAGCTTCGGGAATTTTTAAATGCCATTGTGACATTTTTACTCCCCCCCCCTCGCAGGTTCTGAAAAGCGGGCATGGTGAGTGCAGGGTGTTGACTGGACCTTCGGATTCATTATTATTATGTCTGAAACGGCCTGAAATCTACGTCAGTCTGGCACACGGAGGCATGTAATGCATAAATGACGTGTCTGTTCCGGCAGCGCAGGCACTATCAAGAGTGGCATACAATTAGGGCCTATGGCTTTCAGAATATGGAGTTACAAAAGCAAAAAAAAAGAAAAAAAACACTATGTGACAAATTTTGTAATCCTGACTATGATGTAGACAGTACAAACTTAGACTAGACAGTCTATAAAAATCTGCCACATTTCTCACAGGGGCTCAGGCTGGGGATAAGACATTGGTTGGGTTAGGGCTCGTTCACACATCAGTTTTTTGATCAGTTATTTCCATCGGTTATTGTGGGCCAAAACCAGGTGTGGGTCAAAAACACAGAACAGGTACAGATCTTTCCATTATACCTGATCTCTGTGTAGCCTCCACGCCTGGTTTTGGCTCACAAAAACTGATGGAAATAACTGATCAAATAACTGACGTGTGAACAAGGCCTTACTTTGTGATACATTTTCATACCTAACTTTTGGTGCAAAATGAGGCATATAAGGCCAGCCTCCTTTCCGAATAAGCCTCAATGGTTGTGGGCAGGGGGTCAAAATGCAGGTGTAGCCACAATAGTAATTGCATGTAAAGCTACATTCACAAGGATAAACTGTCAGTTTTTAACAGACGTCTTTCTGCGAAACGGACGGTAAAAACGGTCCCCTTCAATTGTATGGGGGTTGTCGGACAGAATAGAACATGTTCTATTTTTTGACCGTCAAAAAAACTGCTGTCTGACTAACCCCATAGACGACCATTGGTCTTAAAACTGCCATTAAAAAAACTTTGGCCACACGTCAATTCTTCACTGTCGTCTGAATGTAACCTTAATGTCCTGAAGGCCCAAAATAGACCGGTTCTCAACAGGTCCATCAATGCTTAGCTGCCCTCCATGGGGAAGAGCTGACAGCAACTACTTGTTAAGCCATTACTGGTTGAGCCCCTCTTTGCAGTAGCTTTCAATTGTGGTTAATAGACAGCGGTGACGGTCAGGAAAGTGATAACCAGACAGTCTAACGCAAGCAAATATTTGAAATCTTCTTAGCAATGTATAATAAAATTGCCTTGAAATCATGGTGGCAATTGTAGGCGATGTGTGTTATATGGCAATCCAGGATCCAAAACTGAAAAAGGACCTAGTTGAAAAAAAAGGGGAATATTGAAGTAGTGATGTAATATCTTATATAACTGTGATTTATTATCCAAAACGGAGGGAGCAGAATCCAGGTTTTATAGAAATTAGAGTTCTCTCACCAGCGACCACCCAAAAGTTGGCAGCTGCAAGTATTATTTTAGGTCAATGGTACCAGAGATGTCAAAGCATTACTGATACTTGACAGGCAGATAAGAACCTTCTGACTGGTAGTGGACACCAGGCTCTATCAAATGGCACTCAGTTCCTGGTCAAGATCATATCAACAGGCAATTAATACAACAGCCAGAACCATTAAACTTACCAATGCATTAGCACCCGATAAGTTTTAAAGCTCAGGAAAAGCATGAGGAGCTAAAGGTGATGAGACATTTTCTTCTAGAGATTGCTGGGGGTCTCAACTTCTGAATCTCCAGACCAATTTTTGTGTTTTCAAGTATACCTACTAAGATTACACAGTACAGTCTAAAATTAACAAAAAAAAGTTAAAAAATACCCTACCCCTCAGAATTGTGCTCAAAATAGACATGAAATGAGATACTGACGGCAGTTGCCTCCTACCAACCACTCCTTGGACCAACTGTGTCACTGACTTCTTTAACCCTTGTATGAAGGCACCTGCTTAAAGAGTGTTCTTCAAAGTCCACTCACCTCGCATGAAACGCTAACACACAGGTTTCGTTGCACTATCAATACATCCCGATATAAATGAAAGGCTGACACTATTCAGGCCTTCAAAGAAAACTCTTAGGCAAACTGAAGACTTAAAGCATCTTTCAAGTTAAACATATGCAAAGAAACACTATCAAAGAAAATTAATAAAATCCATATTGGGATAATTTTTTATAGAAAATGATTGAAGTTTTAACCCAAGAAAGGACTCTCCTATTTTCATATAGCTTAGTATAAGAACTTGTCAATCACGATTAAGGGTCTGGAATCTGAATCCCTTTGAAATGCAGCTGTTTCTTCTTTAATTGTGGCAGTGGACTCCAAAGAAAAGAAAGGTCTGGACTTAAAGATGAGCAAGGAATACAAACTAGCTTGGGATTAGCAGTGGAGTGCAAAGGTCGCTAATTACACTAAGGCGTTCCCAGACACAGGGAGAACATTAAACAGGTCATCTACCAAACTGGGGAAACGGACCTTGTCTTCAAAAATGTATCTTCAAGTGACAGATTTTGAGACAATATCAAAAGCTTTTTTTCAGCAGGGTGAAAAGAACAATGGGTAAAAAAGAATGTTTTCTACCACAGCGAAAAGTAGCAGGAGAATCTCCTGAAGATGGCACCAGACTATTGTCCTAGCTGTAGGCATGAAAGTAAGATACCCCACATGAGTCAAGGATTGCTTCATTCTTCTTGATTAAAAAATGCCTGGGACCCATTGGATTTGTTAGCAGAGAGGGCCAACTAGCTGTGTTTTAAATTAAAGAGATGATCAAGGAAAAGAAAATCCATCTGTCCTGATAGGCACTTGGTAAACCTGTCAAGAGGCTTGATAGTAAAAAAATAAAAAAGTCTTCGAACACTAGAGGGCCTCCATTGTATAATAACCTTATGAAGATTGCCGCTTGCCTTCTGCTAAACCAACGAGGTGAAAAAAAAATTAGATTTTTTTTCTTTAGTTTGAATACATAGATATGTTGTAAAATGATGTGCATCAACTGCAAATATGGTTGACCAACACAGCCACCTTTACTGCTCTCACAAGGGTGGACACCCAAATCCCCAAGATGGTTGAACGCTAGGTGGTGATATACCCTTACTCCATGTTTTTTATTATAACTCTGGAGATTCAAGACCTAATAATGCTGTGGTTTGGTGTTACCTGGATCTCTCAGAAACTGAAGCTGGAAACGAGTGAAGGAACTTTTTGACAAGTTCAATGACTTTTTTGTTTTCATTTTAAGGTGGTATGGTCTATTAAGGAGCAAAACCAACCATTATATAAATATACCAATTCATAAAGGGTTTCATGTGGTTTAGCATGACCAGCTTGAAAGCACAACTAAAGCTGGTTAAACACTTCAGATGCATGTGTTTTCACTGGGAAGAAGGAAGTTAGGGGCTTATTATCACTGACCAATGTTCGGGCAGGATGAGCGCCGATCGGCACTCATTTGCATCAGCCTATTACACAGGCAGATACAAAGTATATGGGTCATACATACCTCATCCAATTCTATTGATTATTGGCAGCACATCCCTGATTACACATGAAAATCTTCTGCCAAAAATCAGGCATTTTCATTCTGATGAAAGATGCAAATCATCTGGCAAACAAGTGCTAATTTTCTGGTTGATTGGCAACGTGATCATATGTGCCAATGATCGGGAATGAGCGTTTTTCGTAAGTGTCCGGAAAAATTACTTAGAGAAGTCCATAGTCTACAGAGTATGTGCAAACTAGTATACTTCAAAGATAGAAAATTGTTTTGGAGTTAAGCTGTCCGGAAACACACATCACTGAACTGATGCAACTGGTAAGAAACACTCATAAGGTCTTTCCATTGAGACAATGATCATAATTTCCATTAGATTCATTATTTTTTGAAGTTTGGACAATGGTCACCAAAAGCAAATATTCAATCGTACAGATTCTTAACATTTAAATATGTGAAATGATAGAAATAAGTGAGGTAAAGTGCTTTTTATTGGTCACCCATCTTCACAATTTACAAATCACTGTTGGTCGCTAATCAAAGAACGATCTGCATACGATAGGTGCCGGCGCCTTGGAGTTCCATAAGAAGTAGTCTGCTGAGATGAGCTCCCGTGCTGTAAAGCAAGGAAACAATGTGAGATGATACAGGCCATTCTCAAATAAACCAGCCGAAAAACCAGAATATAGACACAGGCTATTAGGGATTTATTGTCATGGAAGCCCTACAACTATTAAGTGGAATGTATCGTCAGAATTATAAATGTTTGGTAGTATTTTTTTTTTTTTACTATTCTACAAAAAATGGAAATATTTCAATTTTCACAATGGTCACTAGAGCAGTCACAATAGGCTTCCTGTTTTCTGTAGATTACTTGTCAGCTTTGACGTATAGACTGAGGCATCATGAGCAGAGTCATCTCATTCTCAGTAGCAACGGTAACTCTACTGTACTGCTGACAGGTAGTAATATTGCAGATATGGCTCTGTACGCCTCTCCCCAGTGTGTATGGGAGGGGGTATTTTACTCTATTACTTTTTGGAGACCAATAATACTTATCTATTTTTCTATCAATCAAGTCCCATTTATTTTAGCTGCCATGAGGCACGCATAACCTGAGTGTGTCTGTGTGTGCCTTCAATATGGCCGCCCCTTGAAAGTTTTTTTTTTATAATAAACTATAAGTTGCTACAATATTATATTCTATCTTTTAAATTTTATTAATGAAGGTAAAATCAAAGGCATGGTAGATTTCTTAGAACAGTGGAGTCAAAGGGGATAAAAAGCAGAATCTCACATATACGCTTTTGTCCATTAGCCCATATTGTAAATATACTCAGTAAAAATGGTGAATGACCAAGAGTGAACACAAAATGACTCTTACAGGTAAGGATTTTTGGCTTTGCCGTTGAGAAGACTTGGACAGAGTGCTGGTCGGTGTAACATCCCGTCAGGCTGTAGTCAGGAATCCTAAATAAAAGCTACGGACACAACAAGAGTTTTAGCACCACGCAAACATTCGGATGTATACAATACATGAACTTGTGTAGGAAACACCCTGGCTCTGCCATTGTTTACTAGGCACAGCTCCATACTTTTACTAGTGGCAGAGCCTGGTATTACAATACCAGGCATGGCCACTACTAGGCGTACAAAGCTGTACCTGGTAAACCATAAATATGGAGGTGGTTCTCTCTGGTATGATGCAGCCTCTTTAAACATCAAGGAAACGGCAGGAATGCCAGGAGTCATACTCGCACTGATTTCATATTGATAGGTTATCCTAAGGATAGGAGACAAAGTTTAAAGTCTTAGATAACCTCGTTAAAATAAACACTTCAGGCTACTTTCACACTAGTTCCGTCGCTGCCTGCAAACAGACAGCATTTGTAGACGTATCCGGATCCGTTTTTATTTTTTTTTATCACATTTTTAAAGGTCTGCGCATGCACAGACGGGAAGGACGGATTCGGCATTCCGGCAAGTGTTCGGGAATTTTGGACGGAGATAAAACCGTAGCATGCTGCGGTATTATCTCCGTCCTGAAAAGTCAAAAAGACTGAACTGAAGACATCCTGATGCATCCTGAACGGATTGCTCTCCATTCAGAATGCATTAGGATAACACTGATCAGTTCTTTTCCGGTATAGGGCTCCTAGGACGGAACTCTATGCCGGTAAAGAAAAACGCACATGGGGTAAAGTACCCTCATTCCTTAACTTACTTTGACATAAGCAGTGTTTCCAACACAAATGGGATCCACTGGGTCGTTCAGGTGTTTCTCCGAGAGAAAAGTCACAGTTCCTGACAAGGAAATCTCTAAGGATTTGGGAAACTTCTGGCCTAAAGAGAATTGCAAAAAATAAATAAATTGTGATTTATTTTATTATGTGCCATTTATTCCAGTCAGCTGTGTATATGAAAAGGCATCACATACAAAAGACATAAGTAACATAGTGACAGACTGGTACAGGAGGAGAGAGGACCCTGCCTGCAAGGGCTGACACTCCACAAGGGAGGCACAACATATATAAACCTCACCACATCAATAGGTCTGTACATTCCTGATCATCCCGTAAAAAATATTGAACCTCCAAACAAGCAGAGTGAAGGTGAACCTAAAGGAGGTTGTCTGGGTCACAAAAAACATTTTCATATACCTTCTTAGGGAATTCTGAGTCCCTGAAATCCCCTATACTGAGCCTTAAAGGGGTTTTCTCATCTCTGGACAATGGGGGCGTATCGCTAGGATATGCCCCCACTGTCTGATAGTTGCGAGGGGTGGCTGGACAAGCACGGTGCGCTCCCATTCAGTACTATGGAGAGGGGGCTTGGTGGTGTCAGGACCCGGGGCAAACCCGAGGTCCTCCGGCCACCGCCTTCCCCTGCTTCATTCTCAGTGTAGGTGTGGGTCCCAGCGGTGGGACCCGCACCTATCAGACAATGGGGGCATATCCTCAGATGGGAATACCCCTTTAATGTATTAGTCATAGTGGAAAGTGTCTATAAAGATCTTGTTATTCTGGAGGACCCAGCATGTCCATGCATTACACTGCTACCCACTGATTCTCAAAGGGATTGATTAATGCTTTATTTCTCCTGTGGGGGCGCCAACCCTTTCAGCCGATGGGTGAGGATACCCGTCACAAAGAGGGACTGCCAATTCTTTCAAACTGGGTACTGCCACTGTAAGTTATTTTTTTAAGAAAAGGTGTTCAGTACTATGTGTGTTCAGACTTAGTGTGCAGAAACTGAGAGCAATCCCCCTCTCACTGTTGTCAATGGGAACCTGCACTGACCTTCATTCGACCACAGGTTATCTGAATGGGGCTAAAACTGCAGATGGATCTGCGGCATGCAAAACTGTGGCAGAAGGCCAAGGGCCAGCCTCAGATAATGCAGAGATATCAGCTTGCATTTAAAGTTTTTTTTTGAGATTTTTGAACTGATGACTGATCCACTGGTGGGGGGCCAACACCCGGGACCCCCGCTGATCAACTGTTTGAGAAGGCAACGGTGCTCACAGTAGTGGCACAGCCTTCTCTCAGTTCACCAAGCACAGCGCCGTCCATTGTATAGTGGCTGTGCTTGGTATTGCAGCTTGGCCCCATTCACTTCTATGGTGCTGACCTGTGCCTAGGCCATGTGACCGATGAACGTGACATCACATGGCCTAGGGGAAGCGAGAGAAGGTCGCGGCGCTACTGTGAGTGCTGGTGCCTTCTCAAACAGCTAGTGTTCGATCCCCACTGATGACCTATCCGGAGGACAAAAAAACCTCTGAAAATCCCTTTAAAACATGGCATTTTTGCTAATGTTTATGGAGATCTCAAAAAAAGCCATTTAGGCCTCTTTCACACGGGCGTGTGTGCCCCGTGGTCGTGCGGGCCGCAATGCACGAGCACAGTCCGTGGGGCAGCCGCAGCGGATCGCGGACCCATTCACTTGAATGGGTCCACGATCCGGCCGTTCCGCAAAAAGATAGGACATGTTCTATCTTTTTGCGGAACGGAAGTACGGGACGAAACTCCGTAGTGCTTCCGTAGGGTTCCGTTCCGAGCTTCCGTTCCGCAACTCCGGATTTGCGGACCCGTTGAAGTGAATGGGTCCGCATCCGTGATGCGAAATGCGCACGGAACGGCGCCCGTGTATTGCGGATCCGCAAATGCAGTCCGCAATATGGCAACGGGGGCGCACACGCCCGTGTGAAAGAGGCCTTAGACATGAAATAAAAAAGTGACTTTGTAACATAAACCTCATCTCTAATTTTCATTATTTTGCAGCGAACAGTGGAGGTGGTTTTCATTTCGTCTTGAGTGCTCTTGTATTTTAGTGTAATACTGAGGATTTTCTTTAATCAGATCAGCTTCGTATATTTTCATTCATATTATTTGAATATATATGTTGCAAGAGAAATGAACCAGGCCAGATAATATATATATATTTTATTATAAAAATGCTAATACTTACCTATCACCCAAACTACAAGACTCTTCTCTCTTGATAATTCAAGATGCCCGTGGCTTACTTTATATTCAAAATGCTTTATCTGGCCTCTGTAATACACGGGAGCAGATTAAGGGAACCGCACTATAATATAGCAACACATTAGCTTCTTTACTGTTCTCTCTTACCCAATTGCCCATTATAGGACATTCAAATAAAAATCGAATAAAATGGATTTGTATATTCTCATGATCCAACTGTGCTGTTTCCACCGCCCTATGTAGAGTATATATGACGATTCAGCATTCAAGCCACAATGGGTGTTACGCTTGTTATACGGGATACATTTTGAGAGAATTTGCCATAATTATTCTCTGAGTGACTGAGAAAACCCCAAAAAATTCAATTGTTCTATAGTTTAACTGTATGAGTCCTGATCAGACCGTAACAGTGGGTTAGATCCAGGAAGAGATGATACAGATGTATTGTATAGGTTGTATACAATGAACGGTATCTGACGGCATTATAATAATAAGCAAAACCAAAACTACAGAGTAAAAATTGGAGCATTAAGTATTATTTATTAATACGCGATTTAAGCAAATTTTAAAGAATTTATAATATTCGTACTCTAAAAAAAAAAAAAAAAAAATGCTTTCTGTGTAAGTAAAAAAAATAAAGGATTTCTATAAAATAAATTATCCTGATAGGAAGGCACAGAAGACAAATACCTTGGAAGATGTATTTACTAAATTACGGACTAAAAAAAAGTTAGACTGTGGATTAATGAAACATGTTATTATTATAATACCTACAAATAATAAAAAAAAAGCTAAAATAATTTTTTTATTTTATTTTACATGTGCAGTTTTGTTTAGTATTTCATGACATCAAAATACCTAAATGGCAAATATTATTTTAAATGACACATTGGCAATACATGATAAGGCCATATATGATAAAAATTCCATATCAGTTTAAAATAATACTGTGATAAAAAAAAAACAACACATTTAATATTAAAATAATACATGATAAAAATTCCATATACTTATTATTAAAATAATGTTGTCAGGCCGTGTGTGCTAAAAATTCCACATACTTAATTTTAAAATACTGTCAGGCCATACGTGATAAAAATTCCATGTATGGTACTTAATATTAAAATATTACTGCCAGACCATACGGGATAAAAATTCCATATGCTTAATATTAAAATAATATCGTCAGACCATATGTGATAAAAATTTATTTTTCCATATAGATAACATTAAAATAAAATATAAAAATAAATAGAATTTTAAAAAATATATCTTACTTGTTGAAAAAGGGTATTTGTGCTTCACAGTAATCAAACCCATTCTTTATGCTCTCGTGAAGCTTTAGTTTAACCGATATCTGTACCTGATGTCCATCATCTGTCAACTGGTAAAAACCTAATATGGGAGGCACAGGTACCTGTAACAAAAAATAAATAAAAAACGAATAATAATACTAGAAAATGATAGCAAATTGAATAAAAAAATAAAATTTAAAAAAAGGCTCACGCACAGGGCCACCATGCAAAGTCAACACCTGTGAAGGCACAGGACTCCGGGACTAATATAAAAGATATTCTTGGTACAGCCATAGTCTATAAATCCAGGCTCCTAGCCCCCCATTTACCTGGGATGTGTAGTAACACAATTGGAACAAATCAAAGGGCGGAATGAATGGAAATTTGTACGGCCCGTTGAAAGCAGAGTCGTCTGTCGCAGCCACGCTGCTTGAGATCAGCATGGAAGAGTCAATGGAAGTCACACAGGGATGGACCAGGATATCCTGAAGGGGGGAGCCATTGGCAGGAAGATTCAAGCCGACTATTACATTTGGGCTGATTGTTTCCAAATTACACTTTGGGAAGAAAGAAAGAAATAAGAAGAAAAAAAATATAAAAATGCTGACGTTAATTAGATCTGTTTAAATGCTCCAGCCAAGGCTTTTAATCCAGCCGTCCACTTACTCAGCGCAGGCTTCCAATGGCGCCCTGCGGGACTCGTGCATTAAATCAATCAAATGTACCTTTTGCATAATAAAAAATAATAACAATGATTTACATAGGTCCGTACATGCTAATAAGTCCTTGAGCCACTTTAGGTTGACTGCAATCAAAGAGTCATTATTTTAGGTAGTGCTGAATACGTCGGTCCCTCGGAGCTAATGTCGCTCGCACAAAGATAAACAAAAGAGAAAGCGGCAGGAGAAGAGCTGAAATGACTCGGGCTCCCACCATGTTCATTGACCACCACCTGCATAAACATCTGCCTGCCCTTCACCGGCGACACATTTGACTGCCCACCGCAACCGCTTTCTGAATGCCGGTAATACATTTCAACTACCAACAAACTGTGTTCTGCAAAAAAAAAAAAAAAGACCGCTGCCAGCACATGGGAATATGATGAAAATCACTTCGTTTTGTCTTTTTTTTGCTTTTTTTCCGGTTAATCTGTACAGCTATTTCTAAGTATAACCACAATCTGTTCAGAGAGTACAAACAGCATTCTTGGACATTTCAAAGAAAAAATAAAAAAATAATTAACAGGAGCCACAGGCCCGACCTGGACATACTTTGTTGAGTGTAGATTTTTTTTTATTTTTTATTATTATTATTATTATTTATGAGGCTAAAAAAAGTCTAATTCACTATATTTTATGGAAATATTTTATGGTTAATGACAGCTTAGTTGCGTATCATTTTGGTGCATTTTTTGCAGTGATTTGTTAATGACAGCTGAGACTAGTTTCATAATCTGCGCTTTTTACTTTCTGGCTTTGAGATCCATCAGGGGATCTCAAAAACCGGAGGAAAACGCTTACGTTTTGTCCCCATTCATTGTCAGAGTGCGCCAGAATGCATTCCGTTTGGTCGCGTTCACATACCAGACACAAAAATTCTACAAGCACCTTTTTTTTGTGTGTGCGTCATGGGATACTGAAAAAAAGGATCCAGCATCATTGACTTACTGTATATTGTGTCTCATGTCGGATTAATTTTTTCAGACACAACAAAAAAAAAAAAAGGGATCCGGTGCCTATTGACTTACAATAGTTTTAGTGCCGGATCCGTCTTGTTCAAAAACGTAGATGTGAAAGTAGCCTTAAAGGGGTTTTCCATTTGGCCATTTCTTTTACCTTTATTGCCCCTATCTCCCGTTCTGGGCTGTGGTCACATGACCATGTCCGTGCCGCTCTCTCATTTCCTGTGATGTTATGTCCATGAGCGGGGCAGTGATAGGGGCGTGTCCATGTAGCTGGGTGGGAGGAGCTATAAACTAACAGTGTGCGTTGTTAGAGACGGGCTGGAGCGGTGGCAGAGGAAGGAGACGTGCATCATGGGTTTGGTTGGATGCAGGAACAGGAAGTGCTACATACAAGATGGAAACAACCAGAGGGATTGGTTTATATGGTGAAAACAGGTCGGGAGAGTTCAACTTGAATGTAAAAAAAAGCATGGGAAGGATAGACATGAAGTAATCAACTACATGAGCCTATCTGTTAAAAACCATAGTCATCCTGGAAAACACCTTTATGGGTCATGGCCACTCATGAGCGCCTGCTTCCCTACCCACCACTTCCTAGTTTTCTCTTCCTCTCTACGAGAGAACTGACAATTATCAGCAGATGGGCAGGGAAAGCAGGAGCTCATGGATAACCGTGACTCTTCTCAGGTGGCCATGACTCTTTTCCAGGCCTGTGCTGCAATGATTATGACATCCGTCCACTTTTATTTTCTGATTGTAGATTTTGACATGCTATTTCCAGAACATGATTAAGGGGGCGGCCATTTTGCCTGCACTGTTGTTAACAGCATTTAGAGATAGGCTTTACAGCAGCCACCGTAGGCCATAGACACAATAGACAGAAGGAGACCTCGCTGACTTCAGAGGGAGAGTTTTCTAGGCATGCTCTGTGACCCGTGCAGAGGTCATTGTGCAGGGAGGGGGAGTAGATAAGCTGTGACCATCACTTATTGTGAATAGTGTATACAGGTTTTATATTTTGTTGTAATCCTGCCTGTGATGATAGTAGTGTTAATAGAGTCTCAAGGGTGTATAAAAGCAGGTACCCCACTTTTATAGACCTTTGAGACTCTATTAACACTACTATCAACATAAGGTCATCTAGAGAAACAGCAGGTTTTGAAAATTCTTTTTTTCCTTTTGGTGTTTCGGTATCAGAGGAATCAAATGAAAGTTTTTGTTTAGCCTCTTGGCCATTAGTTTTTCTATGTACGGTAAGTACCCTGGACCACTGAGGTCTATTTTTCTGTATAGTTTATGCATTGAGCGCAGAGATCACAGAGAGGACTATAGGGTACATTATACTGGCTACAGTCCGATATATCGTGTATAAGACTGTCCTATAACTGCCTCCTGTGCATTCGTCCCAGACGCCACCCAGTGCCACCAGACCACCACTGCTCCCTGCCACAACCACCAGACGTCCCCGTTCAATTCTTATTGCATTGAGTTTTGCACAGTCTACCGCTCCGATCTCTACGCGACAGATTTGGTGCTTAAAGAAAGGTAGGGATTCAGTCTTCTGAGAGATACATTTAAAAATGGTCAACATTTGCTATTTCTGCATGGAAGACATTATAGAGGAGACTGGTAATGGTTTCCCTGCATGAATAGCAACCCCTTAATGTTATATAGGCCTACGTATTATATATATGAATACCTGCAATTTTCGTACTCCTCCTCGGCTAAAAATACTCCTCAAAAATGGTCAGAGGAGTATTTGTACTCTTCCGGTAAAAATGCAGTGCGACCTCTGCCGCTATCCATTGCGCGCTTAGCTGGGTTTTGCTTTCATAAAAGCTGGCAGAGATTCCTCTTAACTGTACAAAGAGGAAAATGATATTTGCATACATGGTTTAATATGAGAATAAGCGCACTAAGGTGAATGAATCCGGCAGCCTTCACGGGTAGCTGCCTGAGCCTGCCATACGAGGCCACAAATCACATACATCGTTGGGCTGAGACCTACAAACGGCATTCACTAATCGCACACGTGGCGGCTTACATCATTCCGTAACAGGTAACAGAAGAAAGGCAATTTCCAAGGCCATTTGGCGCCTTCACGATAATTCTTGATAGCCCATTAGACATGGCAAGAACATCAAGGGAAAACGAGATCCACTTCTGTTCGGGGATAAAAGCCTGACAAGTGGATGTAAAATGAATGACGTTCACAACACTTGTTGGTTCCTGAACAGCAGTGTTAACTACAAGGCCGTCTTATCCCTATGTACAGACCAAGTCCTCACGCACGCGACCGTGTTTTCTTCCGCATCCAATTCGCGGACAGGAATAGGCTTTTTTTTACAATGATGCCTGTGGACACTGCGCAAAGCACACAGCCGGTATCGTATTTAGCGGGCTGCAAAATACATACAGTTGTGAGCTTAAGGCTACATGCACGCGAACGTTGTTTGTTTCCGTGTCCGTTCCGCTTTTTTTGCGGATAGGATGTGGACCCATTCATTTCAATGGGTCTGCAAAATATGCGGACAGCACACCGTGTGCTGTCCGCATCAGTATGCCCGTTCCGTAGCCCCGCAAAAAAAAAAAAATAGAACATGTCTTATTCTTGTCCGTTTTAGGCATTGTTACAATGGATCCGCAATTTGCGGACCGCAAAACACATGCGGTCATGTGCCCGTAGCCTAAGGCTTAGGCTGCATGCACACAACTGTATTTTGGGAGTTGTCCAATCCGCATTTTTGTGGATCGCACACAGACCCATTCAATTCTACGGGTCTCACAAAATACGGACAGCACACGGATGTCACCTGTGTTCCCGAAAAGTCATCAGTATCTGATCAGTGGGGGTCCAACACCCAGGACCCCTGACAATCAGCTGTTTGAGAAGACACCGATGCTCGCAGTAGCTCCAGCGCCGTACATTGTATAGCGGCTGTGCTTGGTATCACACTCAGCCCCATTCACTTCTATGGGGCTGACCTGCGCCTAGGTCATGTAACCGATGATCGTGATGCCAAGACTGCGGCACTACGACGAGCACGATGCCTTCTGAAACAGCTGATCGGCGAGGCTCCCAGGTGTTGGACCCCCACCGATCAGATACTGATGACCTATCCAGAGGATTAGTTCATCAGTATATAAGTCTCAGAAAACCGCTTTAATCTGACCATTCTCTATAAAATTTTCCTTTCAATATCTGGCGACTTATGATTTGTGTGCATGAGGCCAGTAGGGCAGCACATGGAGTACTTAGAGCTCAGTAGGACATGTGCCGTCATAAAGTGCCTCCATACACTACTGTATTACAGATGTATTTTCTCCTAGAAGCAATGTGATGGAACCTGCCACAATTCCTTTCCGTTTTATTCCATATGGATCTGAGAAAAAAAAAACGTTGTAGGTCGTCGTATGAAATCGTATGCAACTCAAATTTTGATGGACCCATGATATGGTCCCCAGAGTAAAGACTGCCTAGTGTACCTCAGACAATCGCAAAGCTCACATTTAGGGTCCATTCACACGTCCGCAACTTCATTCCGCATTTTGCGGAACGGAATTGCGGACCCATTCATTCCTATGGGGCAGCACGATGTGCTGCCCGGACACGGAATTGCGGACCCGCACTTCCGGGTCCGCAATTCCGTTCCCGGAAAAAATAGAACATGTCCTATCCTTGTCCGCAATTGCGGACAAGAATAGGCATATTCTATAGTGCCGGCAATGTGCGGTCCGCAAAATGTGGAACACACATTGCCGCTGTCCGTGTTTTGCGGATCCGCGGCTCCGTGGATCCGCAAAACACGTTGCAGACGTGTGAATGGAGCCTAAGACTTCATTTGATCTCGTGGTGGTCTAGTAAACATCAAGCACTCAGTTTTCACAACCCACTTGGTTGGATCCGGAGATAGATCCGGCATTTCAATGCATTTGTCAAAAGGATCAGGATCCTGATCCATCTGACAAATGCCATCAGTTTTCATGCGTTTTGATGGATCCGGCGACGGAACTGCCTGCCGGAATCCTCTGCCGCAAGTGTGAAAGTACCCCAAGACATTCTTTTCATATTTCCTTTACGCAACTTTAAGAGGATGATAGGTAAATTCATTCTTTCATTGTATTCTGTAGAAAGGTGACATTAATGTATTTTTCGCTTTATAAGACGCACCTAGGTTTTAGAGGCGGAAAATTAGAAAAAAAATATTTTTCATCGGACCTCAGATCAAACTTCTAATCTTCATAAGACCTCAGATCAGACCTCAATATCAAACTTCAGATCAGACCCCCATATCAGACTTCCATTTCACACTCCAATATCAGACCCCATATCACACCTCAGATCAGACCCCAATATCAGATCCTTATAACAGATAACTAAATTACTTACCTCTAATGCTCAGGACAGCCGGACACTCTGCACATCCAGCCGCTCTTCCTGCATTCACCGCTCCATGGTCTTCTCTGGCCCACACTGCCCTGTGACCTGACGTTGCACAGCACCAGGTCATAGTGCGCACACTACATCCTGAAGCTGCAGTGCTCCAGACTAAAAAAAATACCTAGTAGCCATTGGCTCCTGAACTGAAAAATTTAGGAGCCAGATCAAATTTTTAGTCGCCAAATCGAAACCGAATCAAAATTTTGGTATCGTGACAATGCTACGTCGATCACATCGGCGTAGGGTTGTTTTGAAACCCAAATTTTGATTCGCTTTTGTCACCATAAAAAAGTATTGCGATACTCAATACCGCGCAAAAAAAAACACCAAAAAAAGCCGCGTGCATTTCGCATTTTATGAAACGTTCGGCCCATAATAGAACAGTCCTATGCTATTTTTTGGGGTGACAAGGTGACTAAAAAATGGCGAATGCTCACTGCATAGGAGATATTTTTTAATAATTTAATAGTTTGGACAGCGCTATGTAATATGTTTATTTATTTATTGTTTATATATTTTATATGTAAAATTGGGAAAGGGGGGATTTAAACTTAATATTTTAGAGTACTTTCACACTAGCGTTTTTCTTTTCCGGCCCTGAGTTCCGTCACAGGGGCTCTATACCGGAAAAGAACTGATCAGTTTTATCCCCATGCATTCTGAATGGAGAGTAATCCGTTCAGGATGCATCAGGATGTCTTCAGTTCAGTCGTTTTGACTGATCAGGCAAAAGAGAAAACCGCAGCATGCTACGGTTTTATCTCCGGCGAAAAAAACTGAAGATTTGCCTGAATGCCGGATCCGGCATTTTTCCCCATAGAAATGTATTAGTGCCAGATCTGGCATTCAGAATACCGGAATGCACCCGCACTGAATCCTGACCCATTCATTTCTATGGGGCTGTGCACATGAGCGGTGATTTTCACTCATCACTTGTGCGTTGCGTGAAAATCGCAGCATGCTCTATGTTGTGCGTTTTTCACGCAACGCAGGCCCCATAGAAGTTAATGGGGCTGCGTGAAAATCGCAAGCAAGTGCGGATGCGGTGCGATTTTCACGCATGGTTGCTAGGATGAAAGTCTATTCACTGTATTACATTCCCTCAGGGTGGATTTGATTTAAATCATAGTTTTCTACATAAAGACTAATTCTTGCTGGTATAACTTATAATATGCAAGTAGATGAAGATTTAAACAACTTTTCATATTAGTTTGATTAGGTTGATTCTGCATTCATAGGTTTGTAGAAGTTAGGATTAAGGTATTTTTCTCAACTCTGTTCATGTTATAACATTTTTGCTGTGAAGAAGAGGCATGTGATCTCTGCTGAGTCAAATTCAGTTTTGAGAACTGCAAAAGTAAACCAAGCATCTGTGATAATATCTTGTAGGCAGAGAAACTGCCCAATAATCTTACAAAAACCTCTGGAAGAGCATGACATTGTGAATGGATTAATGGAATTTATTTACCAAAAAGATCACACACATAGAAACATAGAATGTGTCGGCAGATAAGAACCATTTGGCCCATCTAGTCTGCCCAATATACTGAGTACTATGGATAGCCCCTGGCTTTATCTTATATGAAGGATGACCTTATGCCTTTCCCATGCATGCTTAAACCCCTTCACTGTATTTGCAGCTACCACTTCTGCAGGAAGGCTATTCCATGCATCCACTACTCTCTCAGTAAAGTAATACTTCCTGATATTACTTTTAAACCTTTGCCCCTCTAATTTAAAACTATGTCCTCTTGTAGCAGTTTTTCTTCTTTTTTAAATATTCTCTCCTCTTTTACCTTGTTGATTCCCTTTATGTATTTAGCAGTCTCTATCATATCCCCTCTGTCTCGTCTTTCTTCCAAGCTATACATGTTACGGTCCTTTAATCTTTCCTGGTAAGTTTTGTCCTGCAATCCATGTACTAGTTTAGTAGCTTTTCTCTGAACTCTCTCCAAAGTATCAGTATCCTTCTGGAGATATGGTCTCCAGTACTGAGCACAATACTCCAGATGAGGTCTCACTAGTGCTCTGTAGAGCGGCATGAGCACCTCCCTCTTTCTACTGGTAATGCCTCTCCCTATACACCCAAGCATTCTGCTGGCATTTCCTGCTGCTCTATGACATGGTCTGCCTACCTTTAAGTCTTCTGAAATAATGATCCCTAAATCCCTTTCCTCAGATACTGAGGTTAGGACTGTATCACTGATTTTATATTCTGCTCTTGGGTTTTTACGCCCCAGGTGCATTATCTTGCACTTATCAACATTAAATTTTAGTTGCCAGATTTTTGACCATTCCTCTAGTTTTCCTAAATCCTTTTCCATTTGGTGTATCCCTCCAGGAACATCAACCCTGTTACAAATCTTTGTGTCATCAGCAAAAAGACACACCTTACCATCGAGGCCTTCTGCAATATATATTAAACAATATGGGTCCCAGAACAGATCCCTGAGGTACCCCACTGGTAACAAGACCTTGGTCTGAATATACTCCATTGACTACAACCCTCTGTTGTCTGTCCCTCAGCCACTGCCTAATCCATTCAACAATATGGGAGTCCACGTACAGCCTTATTCTACATAATTAAAAAACTAATCTTTATTTCATGATGGAATAACCTTTGGATGGTAATATATTTTCCTCAAAAAGAATTTTATATAAAAAAAATCTGAGTTAAATCAAAAAAATCTGATTTAAATAAAAAAAATCCAATTTTTTTGATTTTTTAAAAAAAAATCATTGATTTTTATCCACCCTGCTTTCCCTTATAACAACATGGTTATAAGGGAAAATAATAGCATTCTTAATACAGAATGCTTAGTAGAAGGTCAATATAATAAACATTGGTGGCGCAGTGCACCCCCCCAACACCCTAGTATAATAAACATTGGTGGCGCAGTGCGCCCCCCCTCAATATAATAAACATTGGTGGCGCAGTGCGCCCCCCCTCAATATAAAATACATTGGTGGCGCAGTGGGCAGTGCCAATGAGGGTTAAAAAATAAAAAAATAATTAACTCACCTTCTCCAATTGATCGTCTCCTGTTCTTTCTTCAGGACCTGTCAAAGGACCAGTGGTGACATCACTGTGCTCATGGACCATGTGATGAGCTCAGTGACGTCACCACAGGTCCTGAAGAAAGAACAGGAGACCGGCAGCTACGCGATCAACTGGAGGAGATGAGTTAATTTTTTTATTATTTTTAACCCTCATTGGCACCTCCCACTGTGCCACCAATGTTTATTATACTGGGAGGGGGGGGGGGTGCACTGTGCCACCAATGTTTCTTATACAAATACAGGAGGCGGGTGCTGGAATCAAATAGCCGACACCCGACCTTTGTGACAGGGAGCTGCGATCAGCGGCAGTTAACCCCTCAGGTACCGCACCTGAAGGGTTAACTCAACTGCAGCTGATCGCAGCTCCCTGTCACAGAGGTCGGGTGTCGGATATTTGATTCCAGCACCCGCCTCCTGTATTTGTATTACAGGTCAGTTATCTTCATTGGTGGCGCAGTGGCCACAGCCCCTCCCCTCCTCCTCCCGTCTCTTCTTACTGGCGGAGGCGGCGGCAGCAGCAGCACAGGGGGAGGGAGAGACTCCTCCACTGCGCTGCTGAGAACGATCATCTCCTGTGCCCCGCCGCTATATTGAGCAGAGCTGCGGCGGCGGGTCTAGTCGCAAATGGCGACAAGACAAAAAGTCTTGTCGCCATTTTTAAATTCTAAGTCGCATTGGCGACCATTTTGGTCGCCATCTGGAGCCCTGAGCTGTACTCAGTCATTGCAGCACGGGCCTGGAGAAGACCAGGGAGCGGTGAGTACAGCAAGAGCTAAGCAGTGCTACACTCACTGCTCACTGGGCTTCCTGTATATTAGTGAGCGTTACCATAATAGAAGCTCTCACTAGTATTCGCTCCATAAGACACACTGCCATTCCCCCCCCCCCACTTTTGGGGGAGAAGTGCGTCTTATAAAATGAAAAATGCAGTAATTCATCAGACATCAAAAAAAGATATACTTGTCATATAAAGTCTATGCTTTTACCTTGCAGGACACTGTCCCATGCACCTGCCACGTGTCACTATCATCCCCTTTGTCATACTGTGTGGAATCCACTTTTTCTGTGATATAAACTTCAATTTGAGCTTTGCCTTTTTGTTTGGTGGTCTTCCACGCCGGAGATTTATAAGACTGGTTTGCAGATGCGTTGCTTAGATTATCAGGCAATGCAAAAAAGTCAGTGTCCAGTGGAGAGCCTAGCGGACAGGCCTGTGTCACCAGAAGTGGAAGCTGGGTGAGCCTAGAGGAAACATCCGCCTCCGCGTTGTGTCCAGAATTCACAAACTGCATAATTCCAGATAAAAGGGAAAATGCTTCAGAGATACTACTAACATTAATAAGTGGTGGGACAGGCGTCAGTAGCTGCTCCACCAGAGGAAGACATACGTAGATAAAGTCACCACTCTGAATGGCCAGGACAGGCCAGAGGTTTCCTTCAGAAACCACCAGGGAGTATACATTTGTTTTACTGATCCTGGCGCAGTTATCTCTGTATTCCACAAAGTTTTTCTCCTCGTTTGTCAGTCCAAGTTCATGGAGCAATGCTTTTAAGAGGTCTACATCTTCCGGGACGTTCACATAGCTTGCCCTGTTGAAGGCCTTGGCTCGTTTCTCCACTGTAGGGTAATGTCTGGAAGACATTGAAATACACTCTTTCTGTAATAAACATGATTTTAATGTTCTCTCAAAACCATTATGAGCATATTCTTCGGACACTAAGACACTTTTAGCAAGAAAAATATTTCTAAAACGTGTGAGCCCACCTAATGGTTTGGAGCAGGGCCTGGACATGTCAGATGTTTCCTTGGGTATACTGGGCATAAAAGTATTAAAAAGGTTCTTCAGGAGTTTGATATTGATGGCCTATCCCCAGGATTGGTCATCATTATGATATTGGTGGGGATCTGACTCCCGACATACCCACCAATCAGCTGTTTGAGGAGGAAGCAACGCTTCCTCACAGCTTACCGAGCAAACTGCTGTCCATTTGACCGTACTGTAGCTCAGCCCCATTCACCTAAATGAGATTGAGCTGTGACTAGGCCATGTGACCAATGTATGATGACATCACGGGCCTAGGAAGCACCGCAGCCTCTTTAAAAAGCTGATCAGCGGAGGTGCCTGGTGTCGGACCCCCGCTGATCTGATATTGATGACCTATCCTGGGGTCTTAGAGAACCCCTTTAACCCTCTCATCTACCATAGACCACCAGCTTTCCATTACTCTAAACCACAAGGGTAGGAAACGTCAACCTTTCTATTACCGTAGACAACCGAAGAAGGGGGCACTTAGCCTACCTTTATCCTAGTTTCCAATAGTAACCACATGAACCTCTCTACAGTGGCTGAAGAAGGACTGTTGTTCCTTGGGCCTACCGGAGGAAATTATTCTTGTATCATCAATAAAGTTCAATGGAGTTAGAATCAACAAATACACCCTGGTGGCAAATTATTGGCTCCAAAAACAGCCAAACCTGCTTTTTCTGCTGGATCTTTGGGGGTATCAGAGCCTGGGGCCACCGGAGGATCCTCTGGTACTCTGGTGGGCCAGTCTGACCCTGAGAGGCATTGTTCTGTTACATGGTGACTGTTCAGATGAATGGCCGTCCATATAATACAAAGAGTGGGAACCACTTTTACAAAGTAGATTTCGGCTAGGTTCCATAGAATGGGATCCAAATTAGGGGCCCACAATAACAGGCCACATGGACAGAGGTTCTCTTTATAGCCAGTCCCTATAAACACATTACCCACTGCCATAATACACACAGACCCCTAGATTAGTCTGAGATCTTTTCTTCTTCTGCCATCATCTATCCTTGGGGAATGTCATGTAGAACATAACCCACAGAAGTTGTTACTGAAGATCCTTATTACCTTGAGAACTTTACTTCTCCTCGTCCCCCTGGCCGGTGATAGAAGATCCACAGTCCACGGATAGGCATTATTCTTCTCTAATATTGATATCGACCTGCCAGACCTGTCCAAATATTTAAGTAATTAAAAAAATTGTACAGTATAGTTATGATACTTAATTGAGGTCGATTGGTCATTTAATTATGTGATCGCCGGTAAGGATAGCGGGGTCAAATTTATCCTCCAGAATTCTGCCGCAATTTGCGCCAAACACAGCTGTACATGCTTTGCAACACACTTATTAAAGGTGCTTTCTCATCTCAGACAATGGGGGCATATCGCTAGCCTCCACTGTCTTATAGGTGCAGGTCCTACCTATATCGGGAACGGAGCCCAGCAAAGTGATGGCTGCAGGACGATGATCCGGCCACCAGCAAGCGCTCTTCCCATAGTAGTGAATGGGAGCGCGCCGCGCATGACCGGCCTCCGCTCCTATGACTTCTATGGGCCCGATGGAAATAGCCAAGGTTATTTTTGGCGGCTACAGTGCCCTCGCCACCACTTTCAGGGCTACATTCTCGATATAGGTGCGGGTCCCAGAGGTGGGACCTGCACATATCAGACAATGGGAGCATATCCTAGCGATATGCCCCCATTGTCTAAGATGGGAATACCCCTTTAAAGGACATCTGTCAGCAGATTTGTCCCTATGACACTGGCTGACCTGTTACATGTGCGCTTGGCAGCTGAAGACATCTGTGTTGATCCCATGTTCATATGTGTCCGCATTGCTTAGAAAAATGATGTTTTATTATATGCAAATGAGCCTCTAGGAGCAACGGGGGCGTTACCATTACACCTAGAGGCTCTGCTCTCTCTGCACTTAGATTCACAGGACCAGGTGTGATCATGTTTTCACTGTCTGGTCCTATCAAGAAGTGCTGGCCACCTGAGCTCTTCTTATGGCTGCCGGTCAGGCGGTACTTTGTGCTGCACTATGGTATTTGGTTCTGCTGGGGCGGTATCTTGTGCTGCACTGTGGTATTTGGTTCTGCGGGGGCGGTATTTTGTGCTGCACTATGGTATTTGGTTCTGCTGGGGCGGTATTTTGTGCTGCACTGTGGAATTTGGTTCTGCTGGGGTGGTATCTTCTGCTGCACTGTGGTATTTGGTTCTGTGGTGGCGGTATTTTGTGCTGCACTATGGTAATTGGTTCTGCTGGGGCGGTATCTTGAGCTGCACTGTGATATTTGGTTCTGCTGGGGCGGTATCTTGAGCTGCACTGTGATATTTGGTTCTGCTGGGGCGGTATCTTGTGCTGCTCTGTGGTATTTGGTTCTGCTGGGGCGGTATTTTGTGCTGCACTATGGTAATTGGTTCTGCTGGGGCGGTATCTTGAGCTGCACTGTGATATTTGGTTCTGCTGGGGCGGTATCTTGTGCTGCACTGTGGTGTTTGGTTCTGCTGGGGCGGTATCTTGTGCTGCCCTGTGGTGTTTGGTTCTGCTGGGGCGGTATCTTGTGCTGCTCTGTGGTATTTGGTTCTGCTGGGGCGGTATCTTGTGCTGCCCTGTGGTGTTTGGTTCTGCTGGGGCGGTATCTTGTGCTGCCCTGTGGTGTTTGGTTCTGCTGGGGCGGTATTTTGTGCTGCACTGTGGTATTCGGTTCTGCTGGGGCGGTATCTTGTGCTGCTCTTTGGTATTTAGTTCTGCTGGGGCGGTACTTTGTGCTGCACTGTGGTATTCGGTTCTGCTGGGGCGGTATCTTGTGCTGCAATGTGGTATTTAGTTCTGCTGGGGCGGTATCTTGTGCTGCACTGTGGTATTTGGTTCTGCTGGGGCGGTATCTTGTGCTGCCCTGTGGTGTTTGGTTCTGCTGGGGCGGTATCTTGTGCTGCACTGTGGTGTTTGGTTCTGCTCGGGCGGTATCTTGTGCTGCACTGTGGTATTCGGTTCTGCTGGGGCGGTACTTTGTGCTGCACTGTGGTATTCGGTTCTGCTGGGGCGGTATCTTGTGCTGCCCTGTGGTGTTTGGTTCTGCTGGGGCGGTATCTTGTGCTGCCCTGTGGTGTTTGGTTCTGCTGGGGCGGTATCTTGCGCTGCTCTTTGGTATTTAGTTCTGCTGGGGCGGTACTTTGTGCAGCACTGTGGTGTTTGGTTCTGCTGGGGCGGTACTTTGTGCTGCACTGTGGTATTCGGTTCTGCTGGGGCGGTACTTTGTGCTGCACTGTGGTATTTCTGGCCCCGCCTACTTCTGTTATCCCCGCACACATGTGTTGCTCCTCCTTCTGTCAACTTGGACCCTCCTACAACATGGGGTCCCTTTTAGTTTTTTTTTTCCAGGGCCCCTTTAGGTTACCAGTCCGCCCCTGGTCCTATTCTGCATTATCAGTATGGCCTGACTAGTCTGGACAGTAACCCACCCCCTTCAGTGGCCTGAATTCATTTAACCCTTTAAATCAGACTCTTTTGTGCCCACTTGGGTGCCAGTCATTACTGCTTTCATGCCAGCACTGCCCCCTGCACCTTTATTACTTAAAATTCATTAAAACAAAAAATAAAATAACAATATATAAAAGCCGTGAACCCGACCTTGGCCGCGCAGCTTCCTCTCCCTCCCTTCAATAAGCTCTCTGTCTGGGACTTTTTAGCTGTACTTGTCACGTGATCCGGCCGCAAAGCATTCTGGTAGGCTAAACCGTTTCCCTTGCCAACAACAAAAATGGCGACAAGAGACTCTCGTCGAAGGCGAAATCCCCCGAGCTTTTCTAAACGTCGCGAAATGTCTGCGTTTCATTTCTTCAGGCTCCATCTAAACACTAAGCCGCGGGACGCCAACCCGCGTGGGATCAAATCTAGTACGGCATGGCTATGGAACTGAACTAGCAGTTACAGCATGCCCTGACAGCAGACTCGCCTGGTTACGAGCATGCCGGGACGGGCCGTTGTGCAGCCTCTGCAGCGCCCTCACCCGGTGTTCTTCCGCGGTCCCGTCCAGCTCCGCTCTTGTTTTCACTGGTGGGTCAGAGGTCATCAGCTGCTTCCGGTCCCTGTCAGCGCTTCACTTCCGGTAATAATGGCAGCTCGCTGATCCCCGCCCGCCCGGGAAGTGTCTGGTGCTGTGTCCGGAGCCTGCCCCGGGATTTAGCCTTTGGGGCCTCACATAGAGCACCATGGCCGCCACTGCGGAGCTGTTCGAGGTGAGTGAACGTCCGACGCGTCCTCTGCTGCTGCCTGTACACACTGTGCGTTATGGGGGGAGCTGAACCAGCAGCCAGTATGTGCATTTGTGTGTACGTATATATACGTTGGGGGTTAGTATCAAGCTGGGGGTGCCTCTTTCCAGTGGAGCCCCAGGAATACTACCTAGAGGCCTGTCTCTATGACAGATCTCATTCCCCCCCCCCCAATAATAAGGTTCCCCAATATACAGCGAGTCTCAGGTCCCGATCCTTTCATGCTGATCTCAGAAAACTGCATCAGGTAACAGGATCTCTACTTTGAATCGCGGCGGGGGCGTCGCTGGGCGTGCAAGTGGTCACATAATATACAATATGATGTATTGTTCTGATCGGACTGGGCGGTAGAGCTTCTCACTACTGGAACCAGTAGCCAGTGGAGCACCGTGTAGCGGTGGGCGGGCTCCATGGACAGAGTGTCGCACACGTCGGCTTGGCGTTAGCATTCTGTATTAACCCTACATGATGAGCTACATAATGACCCCTCGTCACCCTAAAGCCTACGTGGTCGCTTGATGGCGAGCCGTCACCTTCTGACTCCTCCCCAGAAATGTGGAGAATGGCGGGCCCCAGCGCCTGTAGTCACCGGAGAGGTGACTATTTATTGGAAGGGTTAGGTGGATATTAGGTCTATCACAAGCGTTCGCCTAATGTCAGACTGTGCAGGGACCCCCCCCCCCCCCCAACTGTAACACCTATTTGAGCCTTCATTGCAAACTGCTAGTAACTCATTCATAACTTCTAGAAGGAATAATAGAGGAATGGCACAACATAGAGCCATAAGAAGAGATGCTCCAGAATTGGGGAATGCAGGTAGTTACTAAATCTGACATCTCCCCTTTAAAGCAGAAATGGACGACCGACACTCACTTTACTCGCAGCACCGTATGGGTTTGTTTTTAGCATCAAAACTAACACGTTTTGCCTCTAAAGGCATTAAACGCGTTGCAGTTTTGATTCTAGAAATAAACGGATACATACAGGCCCGTCTTTTCTGTTTCAATACGAGACGCCTTCCCTAGAGGCGAGCACCTCATGGAAAAAGACCGGAGAGCCGACTGAGTATCTTCACAACGTGCTCCCCTTTAAAGGGCATCTGTCGGCAGGTTTGTCCCTATGACACTGGCTGATCTGTTACATGTGCACTTGGCAGCTGAAGGCATCTGTGTTGGTCCCATGTTCATATGTGTCTGCATTACTGAGAACAATGATGTTTTATTATATGCAAATGAGCCTCTAGGAGCAACGGGGGCGTTACCATTACACCTAGAGGCTCTGCTCTCTCTGGAACTACTGAGCCCTCTGCACTTTGACAGGACCAGACATTATGACAGTTTCACTGCCTGGTCCTGTCAAAGTGCAGAGGGCGCGGCACTTGCAGAGAGAGCAGAGCCTCTAGGTGTAATGGTAACGCCCCCGTTGCTCCTAGAGGCTCATTTGCATATAGTAAAACATCCTTTTTCTCAGCAATGCGGACACATATGAACATGGGACCAACACAGATGCCTTCAGCTGCCGAGCGCACATGTAACAGGTCAGCCAGTGTCATAGGGACAAATCTGCTGACAGATGCCCTTTAAATCCCCCCCAACAGACACAAGAAATGAAGCATTACACTGCGCATTCAAATCAATGGCTTGTCTGTGTAATGCTAGATGGAGCAGGGGACGCCCCTTGTAACTGCTCTTTACTTTGAGTATCATGATGAGAGGACCCTGTAATAGGGTGTATGACAATGGGCTTTCTAAACTGGACAACCCCTTTAAGTCACATGCATAAAACTGTATTTCATCCAGATCCTGTAACCCAAAGCTGATATTTGGCTTTTCCTGTGGAATATTTATTGATGTACTTTCCTTAGGATAAGCCGTCGGTGTGTGATCTTTGGGGGCTGACCCCTGACCCTCACTGGGTTCGCTCAGTTAGAGCTGAGCCCTAGACAGGCTGATGTAACAGCGAGAGATGACGTTTGGATTTGACCTAATGGAAAGTTGATTCATTTTATGCTTTGAACCAGTAAGAAAAATGTGGGGGTGACGCTGTGGATCGGCTTTATTTTATATATGACCCATTATCACGCCGAGAAAGCCGAACTGTCGCCTGCAAACGCCTCCAGACTGTCTTCTATGTGCACCTTGTGTCGAAGGACATTTCCTGCTCTTTCCTGGACAATAGAAGGAAATGGGTTGTGAGCGCATGTTTTTGGGATCTGGCCGGCTTCATAGTGTGCATAGAAAATATAGGGAAAATGTGGCCACCCTTTGTGCTCGTTTTTGCCAAGCCCCTCTTGGGCAGACCTGCAAAGGGGAGAAAACTTACTTGCTCCCTGCTGCTGGGTCCCTGGCTCAGGTCCTCCGCTGTCAGCATCTGCTTTGACGCTGCTGCAGCCATTTGCTAGTGGCAGCGATAACCTGTTCCCCTTACATCATGTCATTTGGTCAAGGGTAAATGGTCACAGCTGCAGCCAGCAACTGGCTGCAGCAGTGTCAAAGTGGATGTTGACAGTCGAGGCCAGGAAGCGAAGGAGCCGGAACCCAGCAGCAGGGAGCAGGTAGGTATGCTGGCCAGGAAGAAGAGGGGCGTCGCAAAAATAAAAGCCAAATAAAACCCAAGAGGTGGCCAGAACACGAACCGCAAAACATATAGGTCACGTGCATGAGGCCTAAAGGGGTTGTCACATTACAACAACTTATCCCCTGTCCACAGGATAGGACATAAGTGTCTGATTGGCAGTGGTCTACCTGCAGGGGGGCCCCCCACCAATCTCTAGACATGGGGCCTATGTACCCCCTTTTGAGTGGAGTGATGGATGTGCATGCGTGTCTGCCGCTCTATTCAGCTCTTCGGGACTGCCAGAGGTAGCCAAGTGCAAGCCCCTCATTATATCCGGCAGCGCTGCGCAGAGGAGTGTCTGATGCTCTATTCCAACAGGGGAACACGGACGCCTGTCCTAGTGATTCATGGCGGCCCCAGTAGTCGGACCCCTGCCAATCAGACACTTATCAAGGATAAGTTATTGTAATGGGACAACCCTTTTAGGCCTCATGCACATGACCTATGTATTTTGTGTCCGCTTGCGTCCCGCACTTTCTCATCCTGAAAATTGGACAAGAATAGGACATGTTCTATCCTTTTTGCATGACGGTCATGCTTACGAACGGTTGCAGATAGCATATAAATGTTGTGTATACCATTCCTGGAGACTGGACCAGCGCCCCATTCAAACGCTGTCTCACTGTGGTCATGGGGGGGGGGGGGGGGGGGGGTTCAGAAGCCCTAGTCTAGCGATCGGTGGGGCTCCCAGCGATCAGACCTCATCTGATTATCTCTGACTGCTGGTCACAGCTCTACCATCGTACAGAGTAGGAGTGACTGACCAGAACTGTGTGCTTCTGATTCTAGGAGCCGTTCGTTGCTGATGAATACATTGAGCGGCTGGCGTGGAGAACTCCAGGGGGGGGATCCAGAGGAGGAGCAGAAGCATTTGATCCCAAAAGGTAAGGGCATTGATTTTGGGACCTCTCCGCTATGTGGGGGTGTTTTAGGGTGCCTTCGCACGTTGCAGACAATCTCTGCAACATCAAGACTTCCACCATGTTATCCTATGGTAAACTGATTCAGCAGCGCAAAACGCTGTGGAAAAATCCGCGGCAAATTTTGTTGCACATTTTTGCGATAATTTTTCTGGCAGGATTTTCCGCAAGGTCAGAGGGCACCCTTATTTGGGAAAGGTGCATTTCACGCAGCTGGGTACTTGAATGGGAATTAGGGCTTAGGGATGTATTTTGGCTGTGGCAAGTTATTTCCTATCCACAGGACAGGAGATGACTATTAGCTGGGTGGGGGTCCTAAAGCTGGTAACCTACTGATCACAAGAACGGGGACCCTGTACCCTGCTGGGCCCCTTGAAAAAGAACAGGGCAACAGGTTGGGTTTGTGCACTGTTGCTCCATTCAGAGTACAGCGCTCGACCATCTCTGGAACTCCCATAGAGATGAATGGTGCGGCGGTTTGCATGCCCGACCTGCCGCTCCATTCATTTCGGGGTGGCCCACAGAGTACAGGGTCCCCGTTCTCGTAATCAGTGGGGGTCCTACTGCTGTGATTGGGGATTACTTGCCACAACCGGACTACCCCTTTAATTGTATTACTTCTCTGAGACATTGTGACAGTCACCTTGATTAACTGAAAGGTGCATATTTCAAGTCCGGCCATCTTGTTTTATGCTGTGATTGGGGTCTTTTTGCAGTTCTTCTGGTTTTAGAGGGAAATATTGGCTTTCAGTGTCCGATGCCATTTTTTAGGATTAGGATGAGATTAAAGGGGTTGGCCCGTGTAGATTACTAGCTGCACATGGGCTGGTAACACACATGCATGCGGCTAGTAATAAGCATTATTATACTATCAGCGCTGATGTCTGATAATTTTTAATATGAATAATTCATGTTTGTCAGCAGGTGACCTGACCTGCGCACTGCCAGCGCTGCGCTGGGAACATGGCTGCTGAAGTAGGATCCCGTCCATCAACAGTCTCCAGTTACTTATACTGGGGACGGACTGTTCACAAGCGAGTTCATCTGTCCATCCCCAGTGTAAGTGAATGAAGGCCGCTGATGGACAGAAACCTCCAGCAGCAGCCATGTTCCCAGCGCAGCGCTGGCACACAGGTCAGGGGACCTGCTGATAAACATGTGTCATTCATATTAAACTATTTGAAGGGGTTCTCTCATTTGAGACAATGGGGGTATATCGCTAGGATATGCCCCCATTGTCTGATAGCTGCGGGTCCCACCGCCGGGACCCGCAGCTATCTCCTAAACGGAGCCCCGAAAGTGGTGAAGGGTGCACTGCGCGTGAACAGCCACCCTCCATTCATTTCTATGAGGCACATATAGAAGTGAATAGGATCGGTGGCCGGTCATGCGCAGTGCGCTTCCATTCACTCTCGGGGCTCTGTTTAGGAGATAGGTGCGGGTCCCGGCTATGGGAGATGGCTTTTTGGTGGCCGGACCGGAGGCCACCACTTTGCCCGCTCAGTTCTTGAAATAGGTGTGGATCCTAGCGGTGGGACCTATCCGACAATGGGGTTATATCCCAGTGATATGCCCCATTGTCTCGGATAAGAATACCTTGTTAACATCAGCGCCGATAGTTTAATAATCCTTATTACTAGCTGCATGCGTGTATGTTACCAGCTATTAAATCAAGCTGGCCAACCCCATTAAAGAGGTATTCCCATCTCATCGCTATATGCCATCAGTGTCAGATAGGTGCAGGCACTTCTCCTGTCTCCAGAATGGGGTCCCTGAAGTGAAGGCGAGCGCAGTGGTGGCATATCCTAGCCATATGCATCGATGTCTGAGATGGGAACACCCCTTGAAGCAGTTGTCTGTGTTGCAGGTTATTGGAGCAATTTGTCAACCATATTGAAGAGCTGAAGATTATGGATGAGAGGATCCAGAGAAAAGTGGAGAAATTAGAACATCAGTGCCAGAAAGAAGCGAAAGAGTTTGCTAGAAAAGTCCAAGAACTTCAGAAAAGCAACCAGGTGAGTGATGGGTGAAACGCAAGGTTCTCACTGAAGTCGCCCAAATGTTGTGCAGTGGAGGCGACTGAGAAGTGACATTTCTAGAGTCTTCTTGCCACCAATGTCTAAAGTGAGCCATAGATGGCCTGGTGACTAAAGAACCCTGATTGTTGACAATAAATCTCACCTCCCTCTATTTAAGGCCGAATGCACACGGCTGTGGAACACGGCCTGGCACGGTGTCATTGGTTGCTATGACGCCGTGCGCTTCATGTCGCCGCTGCACTACAGTAATACACTGGTATGATCTATACGAGTATATTACTATAGTGCAGCGGCGGCATGAAGCGCACGGCGTCATAGCAACCAATGACGCCGTGCGCTCCTGCTGTCAGCAGGATGCCAGGCCGGGATACCACGGACCGCTCACGGCCGTGTGCATTCGGCCTAACAGTGTTATGAGACACTGAAATACTTAACCCCTTCCAGACCTCCACCTTACATGTACAGCAGCAGTTGGTGCCCTCTCAGGAGCTGAGCTGGCATCATAGACACTGGGTTTTTGCTGTTTTATACAGCAGACACCAGGAGCTAATATCTGTGATTGGCGATAACGCCGATCACAAACATTTTTTCCCACAGATGCTGTAGTCAATTGTTACGACGGCATCTAAGAGGCTTTTACCGGTGAGGGATGCGCTTCCAGGGCCCGAACGGCTCCCCCGATGGGGGAAGCTGTCGTTTACTTGTGGTAGCCTTCAAGCTTTCTAAAGACTCTGAGGCTACCACAGCGATAGTTCCTGCAGCATGTCAATTCATACATCGGATTTCACTCTTTCCAATGCAAAGAGTGAAATCCTGCAACTAATCGGCCACATTTCAGCAAAAAAATCTGTTACAAAAAATGCTTCATTCCGCTGCTAATCAGTCACTTGTGAACCCACCCTCAAAGTCTGATCCATGAATTTCTGTGCTAAAAAGTCAAAACTGTTTATGTGGGTCAACTGAAAAGTGATCCCTTGTGTAAGAAACGTCCCTTCTGTGTGTTGACATATGGATCGATACAAGCAGGAGCTGCAGATAGAGTACATATATCGGATATCTGTACCGTCTCTGACGTAGAGGCTAGTACAGACAAGAAATATGTTATAATCAGGCCACAGGAAAGGGAATAAGGGCACTTTCACACTAGCGTTTTTTTCTTCCGGCACTGAGTTCCGTCCTAGGGGCTCAATACCGGAAAAGAACTGATCAGTTTCATCCCCATGCATTCTGAATGGAGAGAAATCCGTTCAGGATGCATCAGGATGTCTTCAGTTCAGTCTTTTTGACTGATCAGGACGGAGATGATACCGCAGCATGCTACGGTTTTATATCCGGCCAAAAAAACTGAACACTTGCCTGAATTTTTTCCATAGGAAAGTATTAGTGCCGGATCTGGCATTCAAAATACTGGAATGCCGGATCCTTCCTCGCAGACCGAAAAAAATGTTTTTTTTTTAAACTGATCCGTTTCTGTATGACAAACGGACAGACGGATCCGTTCTTGCAATTCATTTGTAAGACGGATCAGGATCCTGATCAGTCTTAAAATGCCATCAGTTGGCATACGTTTTGACGGATCCGGCAGGAAGTTCCGGCGACGGAACTGCCTGCCGGATTCCCCTGCCGCAAGTGTGAAAGTATCCTAACTGGTTGATTGCTGGGGTTCTGACTGCTGGGACCCCCACCGATCCCAAGAACGGGGCTTATGTTTCCTCGTTCTGATAGAGTGACAGGTCGAGAGTGCACCCTGCTGCTCCATTTTACTCTCTATGGGCACGCAGGAGATAGTGGAGTACAGCGATTGGCTACCTCCCACGCTCCCATAGAGAGTTAATGGACGTCAGGGCGCATAAATAAGGGATAACTTAGAAACTTGGCACAACCCCTTTGATAAAGAAGCCTACCAGCAACTCCTGCTCGTACCAGTCCACTTGACAGAATTTTCCGTCAGAATTGTGGCACAGATTTGACGCAAAATATTGCATCTTAAAGGCCCACATACTGTATACGCTCATCTGGTCTAGGTGTACAAATAGCACATAACGACTATGGCCCAGATTTACGGGTGCACTGAAAAGGCTAGAGATTGGTTGCTGCGATCACATTTTGTCAATATGTTTTAAACGCTGCAGCCAGGCAAACAGAGCCCTACTGGGAGAACCGGAGCGGGATCTGTCAGGTAAGTAATAATCTATTCTTTATTACATGTAACTCTGCTAAGTTGTCCGGTTTCCTCTTGAACCAGACAACCCCTTTAAGCCATGCCCCTTTCCCTCAAAGCTGCATCCCTCCCTGTTAAACCCCGTCCCTTTTTCAAAAAATTGAAGCAACCCGAATTGTGCCAATTTGCACCACTTTTTAGACAGATTCTGGATGTAGACACATTGGTACATCTGGGTCCTAATTGTTATGTGCTATTTGCATAACTAGAGCAGGTGAGTGCATACAGTACCAGTGTCCCCCAGAACTACCAGACTGTACCCTATGAAGTGCCTTTGTGCTTTCTATTGTCAGACACAATCGTTATTGCCTCCATTGCATGTAGGGGCTCATAGCGGAGTATTAGTCATAATAAGGGCTCATTCACATGACCGTAGGAACAAGTCCGCATCTTGCGGATCGGATGCGGACCCATTCATTTAAATCGGTCCACATCCGTGATTCTGTTCTGCAGCCCTGCAAAAAATGAAGAGCGTGCCCTATTCTTCTCCACAATTACAGACAAGAATAGGCATTTTCCATGTGCGGCCCGCAAGTTGTGGAATGCACATGGCCGGTATCCATGTTTTGCGGATCCGCAAAACACTACAGTCGTGTGAATGTAACCTAAGGGTGAGTCATCAGCCTCATAGTCAGATGGGATACAAGTCTCTGAGTGATATCATGCACTTCTACAATATTCTGTCAGCAGGTCACATTTTCCGTATAGATCAGTGGGTAGGACTAAGAAATATTGTCATCCTCCAATATGTTTGAAGTGACCTCCATGACTTACAGAAATCCAATTAAATAAGTGTCTGTTGTTGTCCAAGTCCTAATCAGGAAGGATTAACACTGTTAGGCCATATCCATTTTACGGCCTGCAAAATACGGATGCTGTCCGTGTGCATCCCGCACTTTCCCCATAATAGTAATTGCTGCTCTTTTCTGCAAAAAGGACAAGTATAGGACGTGTTCTATAATTTTCAGAACGGCCACGTGAATGCCGACAGCGCACGGATGGCATTTTTCGAGCCCCCATAGAAATTAATGGGTCCATGTGCGAGCTGCAAAAAATGCGGATCGGGAGCGGAGCAAAACTACAGTTGTGTGCATGTAGCCTAATCCAGGACTTTAATACGGATATAAATGCCGTGTTTCGGCTTGATAAAAAACATTGCCTACAGCATTTCTTTTGGTACGTCCAACAGCCAGTAGACCGGGTGGGAATAGGGTTTGATAGGCCTGTGACATCACAGGGGATCGCTACCTGCGGATTGGCTGGATGCACGACATTATGGGTGATCTCACGTTCCCGGCCTTCTTAATTTCACACATGCAGCCACCCTTCTTGGAAAACCTGATTCATTGCCACGAAGAACGAGGAAATTCCGCTTTGTTGGGAACCAAAGTTTTCCTTAACTTGCTTCACTCAACACTAATTTTTGGCATGGGTTACTGACCTAAAATTTCAATGGGCAACACGCATGTTAAATAGTGTTGGGCGAACTTGTTTTTTAAGTTCGGCGTCTAAAGTTCGGGTTATCGAAGAATCCCGTTATGGATTCTAAATTCTATTATGGTCCGTGGTAGCGGAATGCATAACACGATTCTTCAATAACCCAAACCCGAGCTTTAGACGCCGAACTTAAAACACAAGATCGCTCAACACTAATGTTAAACCATATAGAGCTTTTTTTTCTACTTGCAGCTTTTAAAAACACGGGCGTTGCAGGAAAATGTGCGGGTGCGTTGCGGGAACACGCGCGGTTTTTCCGCGAGAGTGCAAAACATTGTAATGCGTTTTGCACTCGCGTGAGAAAAATCGCGCATGTTTGGTACCCAAACCCGAACTTCTTCACAGAAGTTTGTGCTTGGGATCGGTGTTCTGCAGATTGTATTATTTTCCCTTATAACATGGTTATAAGGGAAAATAATAGCATTCTGAATACAGAATGCATAGTACAATAGCGCTGGAGGGGTTAAAAATAAATAAATAATAATTTAACTCACCTTAGTCCACTTGCTCGCGCTGCCCGGCTTCTCATCTGTCTCCATTGTTGAACAGGACCTGTGGTGAGCATTCATTACAGGAACAGGACCTGTGGTGACGTCACTCCGGTGATCACATGATCCATCACCATGGTAAAAGATCATGTGATGGATCATGTGATGACCGGAGTGACGTCACCACAGGTCCTTTACCTGTAATGAATGCTCACCACAGGTCCTGTTCAGCAAAGGAGACAGAAGGAAATGTCGGGCTACGCGATCAAGTGGACTAAGGTGAGTTAAATTATTTTACTATGCATTCTGTATTCAGAATGCTATTATTTTCCCTTATAACCATGTTATAAGGGAAAATAATAATGATCGGGTCTCCGTCCCGATCGTCTCCTAGCAACCGTGCGTGGAAATCCCACCGCATCCGCACTTGCTTGCGGATGCTTGCGATTTTCACGCAACCCCATTCACTTCTATGGGGCCTGCGTTGCGTGAAAAACGCAGAATATAGAGCATGCTGCGATTTTCACGCAACGCACAAGTGATGCGTGAAAATCACCGCTCATGTGCACAGCCCCATAGAAATGAATGGGTCCAAATTCAGTGCGGGTGCAATGTGTTCACCTACCGCATTGCACCCGCGCGGAAATCTCGCCCGTGTGAACTCAGCCTTAGGGGGTAAAAAAAACAAGTGACCTGTCCATTGACGTGGATTCTCCGTTCAGAATTCCTGTTGAAAAAGGGCAGGAATGAAAATACATGCCAAAACTGTGTTAAAAAAATGTGTGAAACAGAGAGTACTCCAAGTGAGCATTTTCTAAGGGTCCTTCTACGTGGGCAGATTTCTGCTTTGAATGAACCCTGATGATACAGCAGGTTGCTTAAAGGGAATCAGTCACTAGCATATTAGCAAAAAATTTTTTTAGGAATCCATGTGTAATAAAGTACCTTATTTCCATATGTCTTGTTCTTTTTATTCTGTGTCTTGTCATTTCTTAAAAAAAAACGCTTTTTATGATATTCAAATGAAGCTGTAAGGAGCCCAGCGGGGCGTTATTCTTTGTCCACGGTGCCCAGGAACGCCCCTCTGAAGTGCCGTGCCCGCCGAAATTTGAAAACTAAGAACTCCTCCAAGATCACCTAAGTGCTCCCCCCCCCCCAGCGCCGCGCTCTGCGGCAAACACCCCCGATCCTCCTCTCGCCTGCATCCGAAATCCCGCGCAGGCGCAGTGCCGGCGATTGCCTGCGCGATGATAAGACGACTGAGGGTAACCGCTTCAACAGCGTCACTGGGCATGCGCCGATCCCAGTGACGTGTTCGCTGTTTCCTCAGCCAGCTAGAAGCTGAAGGGGCTGTCCCCTGTCCTGACGTCAACCAGAGGATTTGAGTCTGGAAAAAAGAGATGGAAAAAATGTTGGAAAAAATGTTTTTAATAACTACCACTATACACCAACGTATATTTATTGTCCTACACTAGTTACATATCAATATAATATATGGCCATATGATCCTATACACCCCCCCCCCACACACACACACAAATAAAACCCTCAAACATATATGATATAAATAGCTCCCACATCTTTTTATATTATATATGGTTGAGGGTTGAAATAATGTGCTAAAACATGTGAAACACCCCCCTCCCCCACACATAAATCGCCGGCACTGCGCCTGCGCGGGATTTCGGATGCGGGCGAGAGGAGGATCGGGGGTGTTTGCCGCAGAGCGCGGTGCTGGGGGGGGGGGAGCACTTAGGTGATCTTGGAGGAGTTCTTAGTTCTCAAATTTAGGCAGGCACGGCACTTCAGAGGGGCGTTCCTGGGCACCGTGGACAAAGAATAACGCCCCGCTGGGCTCCTTACAGCTTCATTTGAATATCATGAAAAGCGTTTTTTTGAAGAAATGACAAGACACAGAATAAAAAGAACAAGACATATGGAAATAAGGTACTTTATTACACATGGATTCATAAAAAATTTTTTGGGATAATATGCTAGTGACAGATTCCCTTTAACACTCGTGAAGAGACCTTTTACACGGGTAGATGATAGCCTGAGCGAGCGCTCACATGATTCATCAGATTGTTTTATGCGACCATTCATTTTCATGGCCGTGTACTACCAAAAAACAATGTTTTTTTTAAAGAGGACCTTTCACCTCTCCTGACATGTCTGTTTTAATAGCTTCATGCATTCCCCATGTAATAACAATTCTGTAGCATCTATTCTTATGGCTCTGTTGTGCCATTTCTTTATTATTTTTATAAATGAATTGCTAGCAGTCTGCAGTAAGGGTACAGAGGGGAGGTAACCAGTTGGGGGTGTGTCCCTGCACAGACTCACTCTATCCAATCAGTGCTGCCATTTTCAGACTGTGCAGGTACACGCCCCCAACTGGTTACCTCCCCTCTGTACCCTTACTGCAGACTGCTAACAATTCATTCATAACTTCTAGTAGAAATAATAGAGGAATGGCACAACATAGAGCCATAGGAATAGATACTCCAGAATTGTTATTACATGGGGAATACATGAAGCTATTAAAACAGGCATGTGAGGAGAGGGGACAGGTCCTCTTTAAGTAGTCCTAAAAGATGCAATGAGCCAACAACTAGGAATAATGGGTTACACCGACTTAAGTAAAGACGCCCTCCCCTCCCCATTTAATGAGGGGGATGTGATGGTGCTGTATATTACGGTATGCTAAGGTTGCTTTCAGAGGAAGGCAAAAAAGGTCACAGCCAGCAAAAGGGATGATTACAATAAGGTCTCCCCAATTTTTGAAAATCATTGACTATGTTCACATCTGCATCAGGTCCCAGTGACTGATCTGGCACTGGATCATAGTTTCCGTTTATGATGAAAATCCACCGTGCAGATGTGAACAGAGCCTATTCTGTCCACGTTATACTTCTTTGTTAGACTTCATGCACACAACAGTGTCCATTTGTGTCCCACAAACCACAGATCCTCAAAATACGGGTACAGGCCATATGTTTTTTCTACTAGAACTGGATATTAGAATAGGACATGTTCTATAATTTATGAAATGGCCAACATGGATGTGGAGCCCTATAAACACATGGATCCACGTGCAATCCGCCCCAAAAATGCAGGTCGGACGTAGACCAAAACTGTGGTCGCGTGCTTGAGGCCTAACACTGTTGCGGCATTATTTCTCCACTCCACAATACGCATTCTCCGCTCTTCTGCCCTTCAGATCGCTTTTCAGCATTTCCAAGAGCTGGACGAGCACATCAGCTACGTGGCAACGAAGGTGTGTCATCTTGGTGACCAGTTGGAGGGGGTGAACACGCCGCGGCAGCGGGCTGTGGAGGCCCAAAAACTGATGACCTATTTTAATGAGTTTCTGGATGGAAATCTGCAGTCTGATGTGTTTAACAACTCTGAAAAGGTAAGGACTGCCAGCAGGGCGTGAAGTGATTGCAAGCGACAAGCAGCGTTGCCCTAATTGCTTCGACTTGTGCTGGTCACACTTACAGCCGTTGAGAGACTGACTCGTTAAAGTTTAATTGTTCACAAGTGCGCGTTTACAACATTATCCCGCTGAGCGCTTCCAGATTTATTTATGCTTTAAAATGTTGTTAACTGGTCTTTTTTATGTTACATTTTCTGCCCAGCTGCTTGTATGTTTAATTCAACAAACACATAGACTTTTTTTTTTTTTACGTCTTTCTCGCTGGTCTACAGAAGTGCATTAAGAAGCAGAAGGCGAATGCGGGAACCGGCCATATTTTATTCAATGTACTATTGTGGAAATAATGTAAAGGTCCTCCTCATACTCATAGGGTGTATTGGGTTACAGAACCTGGACCCATACGTTTCCCGTATGGACCATTACATGGCAGCGATCTAAATGTTTATGTGATCTAGATCTGCCAGGGTGGGATCTGACTAGTCGCGGCCAAAGGTCTGAGACTGACACCATCATTGTAAAATGATATTTATTGGTAAAAACTATAAAATAAAATAAAAACTAGCTATGTGTTTCGGTAGCAGTATGCCGCTGAAACACGTAGCTATTTTATTTTATACTTTAATGGTTTTTACCAAAAAAATACCATTTTACAAGACACCAGTGCAGCTCCCGTTTCCCTATTTTTTACACTTACCTCTTTCGGCATTAAATATTGGTGACTTGTGCTTCAGTCATAGAGGTAAGATTGCATTTGCATGTCTGTATCTATTAAGTGTGATTAAACTGCCTCAGGAGAGGTGTTAAAACAGCATTGTAAGTGGCAGACTATAGATGTCGCACCCCTCCACCTCCTTTCAAGTTCAGTTTAACATAAATAGCTTTCACACCTTTTGAACCAGTCTTACTCTAAGATGCAAACCCCGCTGTCATCAAACGTCACTGACGTCAAGCATCACAGGCATATTCGTTGCCATGAAAATTACTTAATCACTTAAAGGGGTTATCCCATCATAATGATCAATGTTAAATCTGTTAATGATTTGACAGTGATCATTTTTGTAAATATATTTGATTAACCCATTCCCACCGTTTACGAGAAAATTCATCCCCACTTACCTCATTGTTGTCATTCGGTCTCCCCTGGTTACGGCCACCGCTCTTCTCCGGAATCCCGGTGGCCGCGCTTGCGCATAAGATTCCTTCTTTTCTCCCGGCCGGGCCGCTCGCTGTCCTGAACGCGCATGCGCGATGGTGACTTCTTCCTGGCCAGAATAGTACAGAGCCGCGAACGCGCACGCCGTCTCTGTACTATACTGGCCAGGAATAAGTCACCATGGCGCGTGCGCGTTCAGTCCAGCGCGCGGCGCGGCAGGGAGAAGACTTCAATCAAGATGAAGGCCGCCCCCAGCCAGAATCCAGGAAGTGAACGGCGCGCAGGCAGCAGGTAAGTATGAAAATGCAAAGTGGGATAACCCCTTTAATTAAACCCAATATCCGACGCATTTTAGCCCTGCCACAAAATGACCAGTTTAGTGATCCTCTCTTTAGTTCAGGAGAAAGTGTTAATGAGGAAAAGGCAGCCGTTATCACTCTGTCATGCTGATTGAATTTGAAAAAGCGAACTGGTTGCTTTAAAGGGGGGTACTTGAAATCATTGTCTTCTTCTGTTAACCATGGTTACCTCCAAGGAAACACATGCAGTGATCATTGCTTTGCATCAAAAGGGCTTCACAAGCAAAGACATTGCAACCTGTGAGATTGCACCTAAATCAACTATTTATCGGATCATCAAGAACTTCGAGGATAGAGGTTCAGTTGCTATGAAGACTTCTTCAGGGTGCCCAAGAAAGTCCAGCGAGTGCAAGGATGGTCTCCTAAAGAGAATTCGGCTATGGGATTGGGTCACCACCAGTGCAGAACTTGCTCAGGAATGGCAGCAGGCAGGTGCGAGTGCGTCTGCACGCACAGTGAGGCGAAGGCTTTTGGGAGATGGCCTGGTGTCAAGAGGGGTCAGCAAAGAAGCCACTTCTCTCTAAGAAACCATCAAGGATAGACTGACATTCTGCAGGAAGTACAGGGATTGGACTGCAGAGGACTGGGGTACAGATGTTTTCTGTGATGAAGCCCCTTTCAGACTGTTTGTGATATCTGGAAAAATGATTATCTGGAGAAGAAAGGTGAGCGCTACAATGAGTCCTGTGTCTTGCCAACAGTAAAGCATCCTGAGACCATTCATGTGTGGGGGTGCTTCTCATCCAGAGGAGTGGGCTCACTCACAAACTGCCGTGACTAAAGAACGGGATCAAAACATCCTCCAAGAGCAACTTCTCCCAAACGTCCTGGAGCAATTTGGTGATGGACAATGCTTCTTCCAGCATGATGGAGCACCATGTCACATAGCAAAAGTGGTAACTAAGTGGCTCGGTGAGCAAAACATTGACATTTTGGGCCCATGGTCAGGGATCTCCCCAGATCTCAATCCCATTGAGAACCTGTAGTCAATCCTCAAAAGCTGGTGACAAACAAAAACACAGAAATTGTGATAAATTCCAAGCACTGATTAGGCAAGAATGGGTTGTCATCAGTCAGGTTTTGGCCCAGAAGCTAATATCCAGCGTGCCACAGCAAACTGCAGAAGTCTTGGAAAACAAGGGTCAACACTGGAAATACAAAGTCTTTGCAGAAACTTGATGGATTTGTCTGTAAAAGTAAAAAAACAACAACTTATAATTGTACAGAAACATCTGTCCAAAAGATCCAAAAACACTAAAACAGCAAACTGTGTGGAAAACAAAATTTGTGTCCGTCTCAAAACCACCATGGTAGAGGGAGGTCTCTATGAAGTCCATAAGCTCTTTAAGGCATACGGACATGGATTGTTTTTATGAAATAACCTTTATAAAGGGGTTGTCCCATGAGGACAACTGGTCCCCTATACACAGAATAGGAGTTAAGTGTGTAATCCCCAGTGTCCGACTGCTGGGGCCTCAGTTAATTACGCAAATGGGGGGCCATAATTCCCATATGAATGACACGCATGAGCACTCGGGTACCTTCAGCTGTTCCATAGAGCTGAATGGAGCGGCAGACACACACATGTATGGCCACCACTCCATTCAGATGGGGGGGGGGGCTCCGTTCTCAAAATCAGCAGAGGCCACAGCGTCCAGACCCCTGCAGTTCAGACACTTATCACCTTGTGGATAGGCAGTAACTTGTCATCATGGGACTCACTGCAAGGGGTATCATATCTGGGTCTTTTCCTTTGTTCACACATTGCACTGTAGGTTGGGGAAGGTTAACAATACATATTCAGTGGGAGAATCACCACAAAAGTCAGTGCTGATATATTCATGAGAGAGTGACTGGCCTGTCCTGTGCCCTAGCTCTTTCATGGCTCTGGTACAGATGTAACGGTATGGACCTCAGTACTAAAGTAGAACGTAGAGCACCAAATGGTCTGACCCAATGCTCTGGATAGGTAGTAGTAGTAGTATATAAAGATTTGCTTGGACAAGAAACACATTTTATTGTTTGCAGTTTTCATTGTGATTTTTGGGGAAATCATCTCCGTCTGTGTATTTTTACAGATAAAGGAAGCTGCTGATATCATTCAGAAGTTGCATTTAATTGCTCAAGAACTACCATTTGATAGGTAAGTCTTTTGTGGTACATATGCAGTGGTGCAAGTTCACACTTTGTTTTCGTTATGTCAAAGTCTTATGGGCCATCCTTTCTCTTAACATTTTATATTTTTTTAAAAATCGTCTTTCTCTACCATCGGACTCCTTTTCGCTAATCCCACTCTCCGTCGCTGATCACTCACTCTAAGTTCATGATTAATGTCTGTCTTCAATGAAGACAGGCTAGCAGCTCACTGAGAGTCAGGTTAGAGTGGCTGCCCATGGAAATCTATGGACAGTGCAGGAGGAGGGAGATAGAGGCGGAGATACACACAGAGACGCTGCTGCTGTTTTAAACTCACTCCAGTGCTGGATTCACAGCTGCACTGCTATAGAATGTCTTCCATGCTGTTGCTGCTGCTTTTGAGGGTGTGCTGCAGAGAAATAGGGGAGCAAGATCTCCTCTACTGTGTGTTCGGTTTATGGGGGACACTTTAGCAGCTAATCCTCACATTTTAGTCCATATTGGCCATTAACAGTCATTCAAACTTGTCCGTACATGTTCAGTGACACCTGGAGAAGGATGAACGATCTTTCACCGAATGATGATTCATGAGCAACCACCACCATATGCAGTCAAAAATTGTGACTATCAAAAAAATGTTTTAAACATTGTTGTTAATATCTGGAAAGATGGCAACTATCGGTCATCAGTTGGCTAAAACAATTGTTCGGCTCTATCTCCAATAGTGAATAGAGCCAGTTACTTCCATTCGTGTGACTTCTGAGAGTCCCTCCAGTGATCAGATACTTACTCCCTAGCTCCATAGCTGGTGGAGGATATTCTGACGTTACGAAGAGGCACCGGCCTCTCCATAACTTCGGTGCATCCAGCTCCAGTTCTAAATGTAAGACAGCTTCCAAGCTGGCTTACATTTAGACCATTTTCTACGCCTATAACAGGCGCAGAAAATGGTGAATGAGATGGGCCTGCCAGCCCGTCCTCTTCCCCGCCACACCCCCAATTTTAGACCTGGCGTGAACAGGGCGAATTCACAGATAGTAAAAAAAAGGGGGTCAGTCAGCACATCCCATAGCACTGCATTATTGCAAATGCTATATCAGCCAGTTAGAGATATTTGGCAAATCATTTTGTACAAAATTATCTGAGCCCGTCTGCCGAACGTCAAGGCAATCTCTAGTTAGACGGGTTCCTAACACTATATACCTGTTATGTGCCCTGGCGGCTAACATACAATTCAGAAGGTATAGGTTCCACTCACATGCTGGGCTCACCTGAATTTCTGTCATTTTCGGTGCCAAAATGGCCTCCATTGAATCCAGGGAAGACATGAACCAGCATGCACCCTGGGCCCACTCCACACCACCCCCGGCGCCACATCGAATTCACAGATAGCGGTGCAACTTACCATTGCACCGCCATCTGCGCCATAATTTAGGCATATTTTAGCTTAGTAATTGACCCCGTGAATGCACCTAGTTAGCCCCTGTTCCCGCACATCATCTCCTCCTCTGGTCATGGCCACTGTAAGGAAGCAGCAATATGAAAGTCACTTTTCTAAAATGGCGAGAAAAGGGGTGAGGCTTAGCAGGAAGATGACGCCCATTACGTCCCACCAGATTTACTATTACTTATGCCAGAAAGTGGCTCAAGTCCTGGCGTAGATTTGTGTTTCTGGAGCTCGGAGGGCCAGAGATGCTCCTAATTTGTTAAGAGGCGTCTGCGTCCTATTCAGTTAGGTGCATCTTACTCCAGTGCACCAAGACTGGCGCATGGGAACACCAATCTAGTTAAATGTCCCCCACTGTGTTCTCAATTACGTTAGTACACAACTCTCATTCGTTTGCAGAGAGCGACCACGCATGGCGGACTGCTGTCTTGTAATAATGAATTTTAACCTGAAACACGGACCAGTAAAGACCAGCTTGAACTCGCTGTGCAGATTATTAACTATTTTGAAGAACATCTCACATTTAAAAAAAATATCAATTTTTTCTTTTTCAGATTTGCTGAAGTGAAGTCTAAGATTGCCAGTAAGTACCTGTTCTAGAAGTCGGTGGTTTCACATGGTCACTTCTAGATTGTGCTGTGCATGAACTGACTGTGGTTTATGTCGTGTTACAGGTAAATACCATGATCTAGAACACCAGTTAATTCAGGAGTTTACAAGTGCGCAGCGACGAGGAGAGATATCTCGGATGAGGGAAGTGGCCGCAGTATTGCTTCATTTCAAGGTGCAAAAAAATTTACTGAATGTATTTGTATTTTTTATTTGGCAAATATATTGACTTGTTGTTTACATAGTTCCAACATACTGCATAGCGCTGTACAGAGATTGACGTCACTCGCATCCGTCCCTGTCTCCAGTCTTAATTCCAGAACTGTAAGGTGTAATTTAGAGGAGTCTTTTCTGTCCATGCGCTATCTGGACTGCACCCACAGACCCGTTAAAGCAGGGGTGCGCAGCCTGTGGCCTGCAATGCTATTCTTTGATGCCCCTAACTAACTCTGTCACCCTGTTTAGGACCCCCCCCCCTCTGTTCAGTACTCCAGATAGGAAGAGATGGCTATTCGGGTGAATCTACAACCTTCAGCATGCTCCCTTCACTTCTGTGGGAAGCAAATGTGCATGCTGGGAGTTGTGGTTTCAATACAGCTGGAGTTCTGGATGTTGGTGACCCCAGTTATAGGTGATAGCAACTCTTAGAAGTCCCAATGGACATGGCATTGCTTATACTTGGCCACCTCGACTGATTTTCTTTCCGGAGCGCCCAATGGGACCCGCATTCTCTGGGTAAATTTACAATTCCAGAAATGGAACCTCACGTATCAGATATTTATGGCATATACTGTCAATATGTCTCAGAAGGGAATACTCCTTTAGGTTTAACAGTCTAACGATGTAGACCTCTGGTCAAAAAAGGATGTGTACCACTGCAATAATGTAAAGGGTGCGGTTCACACCACTGGTCTGTGCAGAGACGTTTGCCGCCTTCACCGTTCTTGTACATTTTATTAAAAAAAAAATTGTCCAATACTCATTCATTCAAGTACGTGGTCCCTGAAAAAATGGACGCACCCAGACACCATACACAAGTCCGGGTTTTGTGTTCCGTAGTAATGCACAGTGGGTACCATGTCAATCTACCTGTATGTTTTTGGAGCGTGGGCAGAAACCCCCACAAATAGAGAGAATATAGGAATTTGCAGATGTCTTTGGTTGGACTTGAACCCAGGACCACTGTGCGGTAAAGCAGCCTGGGCAGCAATCTGCTACTTATTTAAAGGGGTATTCTGGTTGATACAAGTTATCCCTATCCACAGGATAGGGAATAACTATTAGATCAGTGGGGGTCCTACCACTCGGACCCCCATCGATCACAAGGACAGGGTCCCCCAAAATAAACGGAGTGGAATGCACACTGCTGTTCCATTCATTTCTGAAGCTTATTCAGAGACAGCCGTGTACAGTGCTCGCCTATATCCAGAACTCCCATGGAGATGAATGGAGCTGCAGTGTGCCTACTCGACCTGCATCTCTGTTCATTTCGGGGAGCCCCAAGGGGTAGGAAGTCTTTATTTCGGTGATTGTGGGGGGATTCAGCGGTAAGACCCCCACCAGCGCTCGCAGTAGCACTGCCGCCTTCTCTCAGCTAACTAAGCACAGCGCCATACATTGTATAGTGGCTGTGCTTGGTATTGCAACACAGCCCCATTCACTTCAATAGGGCTAAGGTGCGCCTAGGCCATGTGACCGATGAATGTGACGTCACTGTGGGTGTCGGACCCCCTCACTGATCAGATATCCAATCCAGAGCCTAGGTCATCAGTTAAAAAATCTTGGAAAACCCTTTAAAGCAGCTTATTGGCACTACCAATAGTGGGTCGTTTCTGATTTGTCTGTTTCTTCTGTCAACAGGGATATTCCCATTGTGTGGATGTGTACATAAACCAGTGCCAGGAGGTAACGTGAGCAGCCTGACCTCATGGAACCGCCGCCAGCAATGGTCACAGCAATGGGTTTGATGGTTTGTTCTGTTTTTAGGGGGCCTACACGAGGAACGACATATTTGAGGACTCTGCTCTGTTGTGCCAGCGCGTCAACAAGGAAGTCGGAGACATTTTCAGCAATCCAGAAATTATTTTGGCCAAGCTTATACAAAACATATTTGAAATCAAAATCCAGGTACGTTTATACCATTCAATCTGCAGTCATTGCTTTAATATGAGCTTGTATTGGCTGGCCATAGGCATGTGCGGGCTCCATTAGTATGCACATTCAGCCGAGGATGCGTGTTCTGTCAGTACAGGTAAGTAAGCGACTCTCAGGTTCTCGCACTACTGGTTTGTGGTGGGAAAAATAGGATCACAGGTAAAGCATTATGGTGACATGTGAATGGGGATACATTGCTACCCATTCACCACGCACCTACCACAGCTTGAAAGGTAAATGAAGCCAAAAAGAAAATGAAAAAAACTTGAAATATTCCAGTATTCCCACTGCAAACTACAGTACACACAGTAAGCTAACATGTCCTGTTTTCTACAGCTCACTTGTCAATGTTGCTCTGTAGTTTTTAGCAAGGGCTAGGGGATGTGGTGTTCTAAATAAGACTGGACTATAAAGGTGCCCATAGACATTACAGTCTGCAAAACCTGCCAATTTCGGCAGGACTGGCTGATCTTATGTGTATGGGGTTGAGCAGACTCTCCTTTGATGGCAGGAAAGACAGATTGGGCATATTGCATTTCAACATGCCCTATCCCATGCTGTCAAAGGAGATAAGCTACCACCAAGCGTGTCTGACAGGCTTATTCCTCTTTTTCCATTGAGGACATATTCACATTCAATTGAGCGGAGTGTGCGCGTGTCTAGCGGACTGGGAGCGATAAGTGTGTAATCTGCAGGGACCGGGCCGCTGGTGCCGATCACAAGAAGCGGTGGCCCTGCTTTAAGTGGAGCAAAGGTCACACGTGCACACTACCACTTCATTCAAAACTGAGGGACTGCCAGCGATGGTGGAGAGTTGAATGGAATGGCAACATATGCATGACCCCAGTAGTCGGATCCCCGCCAAACAGAAACTTAAAGGGGTGTTCCTATCTGGGACATTTATCCGATATGGCATCAATGTCAGATAGGTGGGGGCCACACGTCTGGGACCTGCTCCTATCTCCAGAATTGGACCCCCGAAGTCAGGAGAGCAGCCGCACATGTGTGGCCACCCTCCGTTCACCGTTATAGGAGGTCCGAAAATGGCCAAGCACTGGCTTGGATATTTTTGACAGTTCCATAATTGTGACTAGAGAGGTGGCCGTGCATGCGAGGTGCACTTTCCATTCGCCAGTTCCGAAAATAAGTCCTTCCTGCATGACTTTTGTCTCCGCTTCAAAAACCTTCCTCTGAGCAGATACCTAACGGACCCCATTGTAGTCTGTGATGGGGTCCTAAGGCTTCGTTCCTATAACGGAGCAGGAGAACGGAAAGGCTGATGGCTTATCTGAAGTGAGCCCTATGGTATATGGGGATCCAGCAGTGCTCGGTGGTGTCTGGCTATGCCGGATACGGCAACTTCAGTACTTTGTTGGACCAGACTACCGGGTTATCTTAGCGGAGATCCTACCCTTAGCGATGTTTGCTGCCGTTTCTTCCCCTAGCAGCCTGATACCACATAAGATTAGGTCGGTCTTATTTACATCGAGATGAAAAGAACAGCGAAGCTTTCCTAATTTTGTTTACATGCGCTGTGACTAATTGGACAGGACACACATAATCTGCTCTTTCTCGCAGTCGGCTAAGATTCTGCCGTTCTGTCTCCACATTTAACTCTAGAATTTTGTGAAAGAGCATTTGGAAGAATGCAGAAAATCGGATGCAGAACAGTATCTGAAGAATCTCTATGATCTGTACACAAGGTGAAATTGATTTATTTGGCAAATCTATTTTGCGCAAATGTGCAGATTTTTGTGGGGGGGGGGGGGGGGTGGATGTTTATCTATGTAAAAGCTTGAGGCCGAAAACGCTGCAATTGTTGTTTTGGAAAACATATTTACTTTGAACTTTATGTGCGTTTCGGGAGGTAGTTTTGAGTTAGGATTTTTTGTTTTCTTTAGGCGTTTGGGGGAAGGTGGGGGGGGGGCTTTCCCTTGCATAGAAAATAGATGCTGAGCCCTTGTATTAACTCCTTCACGTCAATTAATGTGAGTGTTTGCAGTCTAATAGCACCTACTCTTTGAGGCAAAAACTTAAAGGGAACCGGTCATCGGGATTTTGTGTATAGAGCTGAGGACATGGGTTGCTAGATGGCCGCTAGCACATCCACAATACCCAGTCCCCATAGCTCTGTGTGCTTTTATTGTGTAAAAAAACCCCGATTTGATCCATATGCAAATTACCCTAAGATGTGTCCTGTACATGAGATGAGCCCAGCACCGCCCCGCATCCTCAGGATCTCCTCCTTTCTCCCCGATGTCAGACAGCCAGAGCGCCGTAATCTCGCGATGCGCAAGCTAGCGCATATGCAGTGTCCTCATAGTGTTCCTTCCCTCTGCTGGCATCAGCCTCAGGGAAGGAACTGTGCATGTGCTAGCTCGCGCATCGCAAGATTACGGCGCTCTGGCTGTCTGACGTCGGGGAGAAAGGAGGAGATTCTAAGGATGCGGGGCGGTGGTGGGCTCCTTCACGCTGGACTCATCTCAGGGTAATTTGCATATGTATAAAATCGTTTTTTTTTTTTCCCCACAATAAAAGCACACAGAGCTATGGGGACTGGGTATTGTGGATCTGCTAGCGGCCATCTAGCAACCCATGTCCTCAGCTCTATACACAAAATCCCGCTGACAGGTTCCCTTTAAAGGGGTGTTACGGGAGTACAATATTGATAATCCATTCTCAGGATAGGTCATCAATAGCTAATTGGTGGGATTCCGACACCCGGCACAGCCACTGATCAGCTGTTTGAAGAACTGTAGCGCATCGGTCTCTTCACAGCACACCAAGCACAGTGCTGTTCATGCTATAGTGGCTGTGCTTGGTATTGCAGCCTAGGCCCATTCATTTTCAAATAAGCCATATGACTGATGAACGGGACGTCGCTGGCCTAGGAAGAGGCTGGAGCTCTGCTGGAGGTTAGGGCATATCGACGTTTTAATTTTTTGTGAGACATGATCTTCTACCTTTTTTTTTTTTTATGTTACACAGGACTACCAGCCTTTCCAGTAAATTTATGGAATTCAATCTGGGGACGGACAAGCAAACTTTCTTGTCCAAGTTGATCAAATCAATTTTCATCACCTACTTGGAGAACTACATTGATGTAGAAATTGGTTACTTAAAAAGTCGGAGTTCGGCGATCTTACAGCGATATTACGATTCCAAGAACCATCAGAAGAGACCCGTCGGATCTGGAGGGTGAGTGGCGAATTCACACAGTGTGATCCGCTTCATAGGGAGCCTTGGATGTAGACCACAGTCTTGTAGATGACCCTTTTGTGTTCACTGACAGAATTCAGGACCTGAAGGAAAGGATTAGACAGCGCACTAATTTGTCTTTGGGCCCAAGCATAGAGACTCATGGTGAGACCTTCTTGGCACAAGAAGTGGTGGTGAACCTCTTACAAGAAACCAAACATGCCTTTGAAAGATGCCATAAGGTAAATCTGAAGCTCATTCCTTGCCTTGTGGCAGGTTTTATTTTCTGATATTGCTAGGGGACACTTTCTTGTGTCAGCGGTGACAGCAGTAGAGCGTAATCACCCTTTCTCCTCTTCTTGGAACTACTTCGATCTGATGACCCCCTTTTAGTAGAACAGGATTGTAAAAGGAATCGTCACATCTGGTGAATACCCCATTCCATATACCCCTTGGCTCCTGTTTTGACTCACACACAAGGCGATGTATTAGGGCAAATTCACATTCTGCAGATTTAGTTGCAGAACTTTTTGTGACCGTCTCATTACTCTGAATGCAGCGTGCAGAAATCCACTCTTTGCCACTAAAACAGTCCCATTGCAGTGAATAAAACAGAGTTTGTCGCAGAAATTGTCTGCAACCAATTTACCGCTTGTGAATATACCCTTAAAGGGGTTTTCTGGAAGTACAATATTCATGACCTATCCTCATGATAGGTCATCAATATCTGATAGGTGAGGGTCTGACTCCCAACACCCCCACCAATTAATTGTTTGAAGAGGCTGCATCTCACAGCATGTCAAGCACAGCACCCCACGTTGTATAGTGGCAGTGCTTGGTATTGCAGCCTAGACCCATTTGCTTGAATGGGACTGAGCGGCATTTAGGCCATGTGACTGATGATCGTGACATCACTGGCCTGCCGGGATTTGAATCCCCCACCACCACCAATCAGATATTCATGACCTATTCTGAGGATAGGCCATCAATATTATACTAACAGAGAACCCCTTTAAAAGGCATCTGTCAGCAGATCTGTACCTATGACACTGGCTGACCTGTTACATGTGCGCTTGGCAGCTGAAGACATCTGTGTTGGTCCCATGTTCATATGTGCCCGCATTGCTGAGAAACATGACGTTTTAATATATGCAAATGAGTCTCTAGGAGCAACGGGGGCGTTACCATTACACCTAGAGGCTCTGCTTTCTCTGCAACTGCCGCGCCCTCTGCACTTTGACAGGACCAGACAGTGAAAACGTCATAAAGCCTGGCTCTGTCAAAGTGGAGAGGTTGCAGAGAGAGCAGAGCCTCTAGGTGTAATGACAACGCCCCCGTTGCTCCTAGAGGCTCATTTGCATATAATAAAACATCATGTTTCTCAGTAATGCAGACACATATGAACATGGGACCAACACAGATGCCTTCAGCTGCCAAGTGCACATGTAACAGGTCAGCCAGTGTCATAGGGACAGATCTGCTGACAGATGCCCTTTAACAATCCTTTGAGTAGCTGCTATATAATACTATATTTCCCCTGCAGCAGCCACTGCTGGGACGTCTATTTGTAATGTAATGGGCATCGCTGTATGTATGCAATATACTAATCACTAATTTTGTATGTTTTCAGCTTTCTGATCCATCCGATCTCCCGAAGAATGCATTTAGAATATTTTCAATACTTGTTGATTACTTGTGCATTGAGCACATTGATTATGCCTTGGAGATAGGATTAGCAGGTAAGGGTTTTTAACTGTATAATGCTTGTATACATCTTTGTCATGAGGCTTAATTTACACTACTGCCATTTCTGTCAGAGATGTTGTTCTGTATTAGAAGAACATGGCTGCTTTCTTCCAGAAACGGTGCCCAGTCGGTCCATGGATACCATGACCAGTAATTAGCTGCGGAATGGTTAATGTGTCTACAAGCCTTAGCTGAGGTACATGATCAACTTCAGGTTAATTGGCTGACAGCTATTACTCCGACATATATATGCACACTCTGCTTGGCTAAGCATGCATGTTCTCACTGCAGAGATGGGAGTAAGCTGCTTCCAGCCCACAGAGGCTTATCTTCCTTGAATACAATTGGGTTGGGCATGTAGAATTTCAACCTCCACGGAGATCTGGTGCTGGTGGAGAGTTGGGACACCCCCATAAACATTAAACAGTCGTCCGGTTCCACCAGATACAGTTGGTTCATTGGTCTAAGGGTACTTTCACACTAGCGTTATTCTTTTCCGGCATAGAGTTTCGTCCTAGGGGCTCTATACCGGAAAAGAACTGATCAGTTTTATCCCCATGCATTCTGAATGGAGAGTAATCTGTTCAGTTTGCATCAGGATGTCTTCAGTTCAGTCATTTTGACTGATCAGGCAAAAGAGAAAACCGTAATACTAATGTATTAGTGCCGGATCCAGCATTCAAAATGCCGGATCCATCCTTCCGGTCTGCGCATGTGCAGACCGAAAAAAAGGTGAAAAAAGTAAATGCCGGATGACACCGGAAAAACGGATCCGTAATTTCAATGCATTTTTAAGACTGATCATGATCCTGATCAGTCTTACTAATGCCATCAGTTGGCATACGTTTTGCCGGCAGGCAGTTCCGGCGACGGAACTGCTTGCCGGATCACTCTGCCGCAAGTGTGAAAGTAGCCTTTTGTGTATGGACATTTTCAGTACTTGCCTACCTTTGAAATAAAGGAAGTGTACAACTGGTGAGAGTATGACGCCACCAGCCAGATTACACTGAGATGCAGATAGTAACATAGTACATAAGGCCGAAAAAAGACATCTGTCCATCCAGTTCGGCCTGATTCCTGCAAGTTGATCCAAAGGAAGGAGAAAAAAAAAAACCCTGTGAGGTAGAAGCCAATTTTCCGCACTTTAGGGGAATAAAAAATTCCTTCCCGACTCCAATCGGGGAATTCAGAATAATTCCCTGGATCAACGACCCCTCTCTAGTAGCTATAGCCTGTAATATTATTACGCTCCAGAAATACATCCAGGCCCCTCTTGAATTCCTTTATTGTACTCACCATCACCACCTCCTCAGGCAGAGAGCTCCATAGTCTCACTGCTCTTACCGTAAAGAATCCTCTTCTATGTTTGTGTACAAACCTTCTTTCCTCCAGACGCAGAGGATGTCCCCTCGTCACAGTCACAGGGATAAATAGATGGGAGAGATCTCTGTACTGACCCCTGATATATTTATACATAGTAATTAGATCTCCCCTGAGTCATCTTTTTTCTAAAGTGATCCTAAGACGTTTAAATATACACTTTAAGGAGGAGCCGTCACCTTTCCTGACTTGTCTGTTTTAGTAACTACTTTTATTCCCCGTGTACTAACAATTCTGGAGCCTCTATTCTTATGACTCTATGTTGTGCCATTTCTTTATTATTCCTGCTAGAAGTTATGAATGAGTTATTGGCAGTTTACAATGAAGGCCCAGCTGGGTGTTACCAGTTGGGAGTGTGTTCCTGTGTATCTTGACATTGGCAGCATTGATTGGATAGTGTCAGACTGTACAGGGACAGCCCCCCCCCCATCTGGACCTTCATGGCAAACTTCTATAATTTCATTCATAACGTCCAGCAGGAATAATAGAGGAATAGCACAACATAAAGTCATTAGAATAGATGCTCAGGAATTGTTATTACATGGGGAGTGCAAGTAGTTACTAAACAGCCATGCCAGGAGAGGTGACAGGTCCGGTTTAGTAACCGAGTGAAGTAATGTACGGTAGGTGCACATTTCTGCAGTTCTGTGAGTATTTGGATAGCACTGGCTCTATACACTTAGGCCAGACACGCACGTCTACTAGCAGTGTGTCAGTGTGAGTCCTCCTCTGACGGGATCACACAGAGTTATAATGTGTGAACCTGAGAGTCCTGGGATCTATTGCAGTACTCTGACAGCATTATGTCAGTATAATTCAGTAGATTTCAGGACTCTTAGGGTCACACAGCATTATAAATCATTATAATGCTATGTGATCCTGTCAGAGGAGGGTGGTGTCCGGCCTAATTCTCTGAGTGATGTCATGGATCAAAAACGCACCTCCTTTCTTCCAAAAACAGCACCTACATGTCAATGGGTTGTATGTGGTATTGCATCTCAGCCCCATTGAAGAGGATAGAGCTGTTCTTCAATACCACGCACAACCTGTGAACACGTGGTACATTTAGAAGAAAGCAGACACGTTTTTTTACTTATGTTACTATGATCCAAGATAACCCCTTTATTAAAATGATTGCTTTCCAGCGATCCCTTCTCCCGACTCTCGGAATGCCAACCTATATTTCCTGGATGTCGTCCATCAAGCCAACACAATTTTCCATCTATTCGATAAGCAATTTAATGACCATCTCATGCCTTTGATAAGGTAAGTGCAAGAACTTCTGATAAAGTTATTGATCTAGAGGAATGGCCAACCTGAGGCTCTCCAGCTGTTGCAAAACTACAACTCCCACCATGCCCTGCTGTAGGCTGATAGCTGTTGGCAGTCCGGGCATGCTGGGAGTTGTAGTTTTGCAACATCTGGAGAGCCTCAGGTTGGCCATCCCTGATCTAGAGGAATGGCCGCCATCTTTATTTGCTCTTTCTCGTCTAGCTCCTCTCCAAAACTGACAGAATGTCTGCAGAAAAAGAAAGAGATCATCGAACAAATGGAAGTGAAGCTGGACACGGGTATCGACAGGTGAGTCACTAGCCGGTAGCCCATGGCCGGTCAGCTCCTGCACTGTAAGGTGCAGTCAGCAGTGCATCCTGGGAGTTCATCGGTCGCCCCACAAGCCACAGATATGAGATGTAATCACTTGACTGCCCTTTATTTGGAGACCTTTATTACTATTTTTTGCGATCCATCTGCAGGACACTAAATTGCATGGTGGGTCAGATGAAGCAGATATTGGCAGCTGAGCAGAAAAAAACGGATTTCAAACCAGAAGACGAGAATAATGTATTAATTCAGTACACAAGTGTAAGTTTTTTTTGTTTTTTTTTGTTTAGGACAAGACTGGTTAAGCTTTAGATTAGCAAAAAAATAATTCTGATATTAAGGGGGTTGTCCAGAACTAGAAAAAAAGCTAAATGCTCTACTTTCTTTCTAAAAGAAGCACTGCACCTGTTCATGGGCGGTGTCTGGTACTGCAGCTCATTCAAGTCAATGGCGCTAAATTGCAATACAAGACACCACCCATCGGCAGCTGTGCCTCCGTTTCTTATAGGGCCTCTGGCACACTGCGGATCAGCGAAACACCAGCCAGGTGTGTCCCGCACTTTTCCATCGCCCTGCCCTATTGTAAAAATGCCTATTCCTGTCCGCAAAACGGACTAGAATACGACATGTTCTGTTTTTGTGGGAAAGAAATGCAGATAATACAGATGCAGACAGAACACGATGTGCTGCCTGCATTTTTTTTTTGTGTGGCCCCCATTGAAACCAATGGGTCTGCATCCAATCCGCAAAAATGTGGGAAAAAAAAAATATGGTTGTGTGCATGAGGCCTAAGAGAGTAGACCCATGAAACCCCAAGAATGAATGGTTGTGCAGACAACAACTTGGGCACAGGTTTATGCCACATCACACATTAGAGGATTTGGGGCAAGATAAAAGTGGTCGGAAATAGACTTGTTAACAAAAAAAATATAACTTACCAAGTAAGAGTTGTTGGAATCGAATAAAACTTTCTATGTTTGAATGTCATAATGATATATATATATATATATAAGTGATTACAATATTAGAGCTATAGGAGAAGTGTACAATCCGCTCGAGGACCCTGTTGGGCCACCTCTAGCCTGGATACAAGATGAGATATGGTTGGGCATAGAGGCATACAGGTTCCCTATGGTATCCTGTGGCACATTTGCCCACAGATGTTGCAGCTGGGCCTGTTGATCCTACACACTTGCTGACGCTGGCGTTTCAGCTGGTCCCATAAATGCTTGATTGGCGATAAATCTGGAGACATGGCAGTCAGACGAAGTGAAGACATTGTTGGAAAACTCGTGTGTGTGAGCATTATCTTGCTAAAAAATGCCTGTTGGAAGCCCTGCCATGAGAGGAACACATGTGGGCGCAGGATGTCCTGCACATAATCGCTTAGTGTCCCTCGTAGGGGTGACACTGTCGTATACAATGGCTCCCCAGATCATCACACCAGCAGTAGGGGCAGTGTGTCATTCTATAGCAAAGGCAGGATTGAAGTGCTCACCACAAGATCTCTGTGCTCAAACCCGACCATCCCCTGATCTCAGACAGAACCTGGATTAGTCTGTAAAAACAATATGGTTCCAGTCCGAAGCAATCCAGGTTTCTCATTCACAACACCACTGCAAGCAAAGGTGATGGTGGCTGGCTGTCAGTGGCAGGACATGTAATGTGTGTGCAATGGAGGTGCCATCTGTGTTTGGATGGTGGACAGCGAAACTGTGGGAGCTGCCTGTGGTTGTTCGTGGATCAAACGGTCCTCTCTACCATTGGTCTGGAGCTTGGTCACCATGCGTGCGTGTCCTCGCGTAACCACAGCTCCCAGCACCTCCTAACAGGTCAGGACCGCCTACATAGCGGGCAGTTCGTCAAAACAACCATCCTGCTTCCCTCAATCCAATGGTGTGCCCCATCTCAAAGTCTGATAGCTGGGTAACATGTCTTCAAGTGCATTGTAGAGGCATGTCTAGCAGTCAACGATCTTTCACCAAGAGGTACACTACCCAAAAGTAGCTTCTGAGAACCTTTTTATACAGTAGCGGGGGAATCACTTTTACACCCTCTTGTGACAGGACCCAGTGTATAATCACACCACACCTGTAATCATTTACATTGCTGCACGCCGAGTTTTGCATCAATCCGACATTGTCTGGTTGCGTTATGTTTTTTTTGTTAGTGAGTGTACACCCTGGCCCAAGGGGCTTCTGCTATGTAACATTCGCCTCCTTATACGTTTTTGCCTTCTCTCCCTGTTTATAGGCTTGCGCCAAAGTTTGCATTTACATTAGAAAGCAAGTGGAGAAGATCCGTAACTCTATGGATGGAAAGAACGTGGACACCGTGCTATTGGAACTTGGGGTGCGTTTTCATCGCCTCATATACGAGCATCTGCAGCAGTTTTCCTACAGCTCAATGGGCGGCATGCTGGCTATCTGCGACGTAGCGGAGTATAGGAAGTGTGCCAAGGAGTTCAAAGTATGTAGTGTGTATATATATATATATATATATATTCTAATATTCTGCTACCTCACTTTTATATTGTACTACTGCTGATTATACTGACTGTTCAGAACAGCGCTAAGGACATACAACATAACGGATTTCTCCTGACTGGAGCTTTGCATTGTGCAGTTCATCTGTTATTCCCCCTAGAAGTTAGATTGACAACTGGTTGTTACCATATGGGGTGTCCCTATACACTGACCTCGTCCAATCACTTCTGGCTGTGGCAGCCTGTGTAGGGGCAACCCCATTTTGACAAAGGGGATTGTTAAAGGGGTTTTCCAAGATTTTGATACTGATGACCTATCCTCAAGATAGGTGATCGGTGGAGGTCCGAAGTGAATGGGGCTGAGCGTGATACCAAGCACAGCCGCTATACATTGTACAGCGATGCGCTTGGTAACCACGAAGAAGGCCGCAGCACTCGCAACAACGCTGGTGTTTTCTCAAACAGCTGATCGACGGGGTTCCCGGGTGTCAGACCCCCACCGATCAGTATCAGAATTTCGTAAAACCCCTTTAATACCCAGTTGTCAATTTTAAGTATATACAGGGGTAAAACTAGAGGAACAATACAATGCAGAGTTCTAAGAAAAGTTGCTCCAGAAGTTTTTGAGGAATACAGACCGGTCGGGAAAGGTGACGGGTCTTCTTTGGTAGAAATTATAAATAAGGATAATGTGTGTAAATGAATAGTATATTTATTTTCTTGAAGTTGTGGTTCTAAAGTACAGTGAAATTCTTTTAATCCAGTATCTGATAATCCAAAAAATCTGCTCCATTTTCCGGGACCACTTATCGATGTCAGATGTGGAATATGCAGCATAGTACAGTACAGCACGATGGACAAGATTACAAAAATCTCTGTACACGGGGGACTTGTTCTGTGGAAATCGTCCTGCCATGCAGATCCAAGTCTGCAGCATGTCAATTATGTTTGCGGTTTTACGGTCCATTCACACATCCGTGTGTGTTTTGCGGATCTGCAAAACACAGAAACCGGCAATGTGCGTTCCGCATTTTGCGGACCGCACATCGCCGGCACTAATAGAACATGCCTATTCTTGTCCGCTATTGCCGACAAGAATAGGACATGTTCTATTTTTTTCGGGATCGGAATTTGCGGACCCGGAAGTGTGGGTCCGCAAAATGCGGAATGGAATTGCGGATGTGTGAATGGAGCCTTAGCTGCTGATTTCACCCTTTTCAAATGACGAGTGAGATCTGCGGCAAAAACGGCATTGAATCTGTTATTAGAATTGGTGCAGTTTTGGTGGAGATCTTCTGTGGATTCACTTTCAACCGAAGGGTAAGAATGGGGGGCCGGACCTGTAAAGAAAAGCTGACTTGCCTGCCTCCCGGTGCTGGCTCCTTCTTCTCCAGACACCGATTCACCTTGTGTCATGTGACGTCTTGTCATGATGTAAGGGGAGCCCAGCAGAGCCTCATAGACCTAGAGGACACAACCCCTTTAAGCAGTTTTACTGTAATATTTTTTTTCAACAGGTTCCAGTCTGTACTGTGCTTCTTATCGTAGGGTCCTCCACTTGCCCCTTGCAGTTTTGTTATCGGGCACTGTAATATATTTCCCTGTGCTGTTCCATTTTTATTAGGATCATTTTTCCGATGCAGGGAGCTTCACGCCAAACATTTCTAGATCACATATGTATGTACTCTTGAGTTGATTGTCTGACTGTCGCCTTGTCCCGTTGCAGATTCCTCTTGTGCTCCAGCTTTTTGATACGCTGCACTCCCTCTGCAACCTGCTGGTGGTGGCCCCAGATAACCTAAAGCAGGTGTGCTCCGGAGAGCAGCTCGCCAGCCTGGACAAGAACATGCTCCACTCCTTTGTGCAGCTGAGAGCCGACTACAGATCCTCCCGCCTTGCCCGACATTTTAACTGAGCAGCTGCCTGCTGAGAAGGACTTTCTACAAGCTGAAGCTAAGCCAGGGCTAGAGAATAGCACAGCATACACTCCCTGATACATAGACGTTTCTTTAGTTCTTTCAGCACGGTCGTGCGGCCATGTTTCATTTGCTGCTCAGTGCGTTTCCTAGAAAGATGCAGATGTGTATTCTTTATGTGTTGTTCTTTAACGCAAGGCCAACCCCCCCCCCCCACCCCAGTTTACACCTTCAGAAAGAATGGAACTTTCTTAATCGCCAAGATAAGGGACAGTGGTCATCCTAAGAAAGTGATGAAAAGTTCAGTTTCTTGTTATGTGCTGTCCCATAACTATCACTAGATCCACCTGGGATGACACCCACCAGTGTGTACAGTTCTTAAAGGGGTTGTCCGGGACTTAGTCATTGGTGGCCTAACCGGAGGCTAGGCCATCAATATAAGATCGGGGGGGCGCGCTGACACCTTGCAATCAACTATTTTCAGAAGCTCCCGTTGCTGGGAATGGTCATGGGGGCCGCACAGGTCTGTCCGAGCCTGGTTACTGCAGCAATGTTTTATTGAAGTGCTGCAGTAACCAGGCCCAACGACTGCACAGATGTGGAGCTTCTAAATACAGCTTTTAGAAAGTAAGGATAGCCCATCACTTGGAATGCCTTTTAGCTAAATCCAGGGCCAAGTCCGCTGCAGGTCAACAAGAATTTACAATGAAAAAGGCTGATCACACCGGGGCCCCCTGCATTGCCACATGCTGTGTCCTGACTTTGGGGGCACTTGGAATGTTAACAGGGGTTTCGTAAACTGAACAAATACTTGCTAAAAAAAAGGTTTGTTCCTGTGTAGAGAACGTTAGGACATTATTTTTTAACACAGGGGAGTCCCTCTTTGGGGTTCTTTAGCATTTAGCCACAGCAGAGAGTGACTACAAAGAAGGTCTCTCTCTGGAGGATCAGGCATGTCCATCTGAATACAGTGGGATCCAGTGGTGTTACACTGCAGAGGAACACTTGCTGCCTGATTCCTCCCACAGATTTATAGCTGACCACTGGTGGCCTCAGCATAGCCTGGTGATCAGCTTATTTTGGGGGAAACCCTTGTAACAAATTGTCTAAAATTGACAACCTCGTTTTATCATCTTGGACATTGCTGGAATATCGCTAGGATTTACCACCAATGTCTGGTGCGGGTCTCACCTTTATGACCTGTATCTATCACCAGAACGGGCCCCTGAAAGTGAAGGGGTGGGGGCGCAGGCACGTAGTGGTCTCCATTCAACTCTATGGGAGTGAGCACGCTCAGCTATTTATAGAAGTCACATAGAAATGAATGGCAAGCGTGGCCATCTCTCCATTCACTTCTATGGGACTATCGGAAATAGCTGAGCCAGAAATGAATGGAGGGTGGCTGCGCATGCACAGCTGCCCTCTGTTCACTTTGGGGGTTCCATTCTGGAGAAAGGATCGGATCCTTTAAAGGGGTTTTTCATCTTATAAAGTGACATATTGCTAGAATACGCTATCATTTTATGATTGGGGGGGTTGACCAACCTTTGAGAACCCAGCCGATCCGGAGAATGAAGCGGCCGCAGTGTACCACTTCACACCCTACACTCTTTACCTGTACAGAGCCGCTCCAAGCCCCCTGTGAATGGGGCCAGCTGCAGTTCCCTGCACAGTTTGGCGGCTGGGAATGTCATTGTACAGGGAAAACTTCAAGGGATTGCTACACTACACCACAGCTGCAGCTCCTTCACTCAGTGAAGGTGCGAGTTCCAGATTTCGGACCATCGCGATAATAATAATAAAAAAAAGTCATAATTCTACCAATCTGCTATCCTTGTATATGATGAAAATACCCCCGTTTGGTTGAATTGCACTGAGCTTGTTGCTTTTTATTAAGGTTTCTTATTGCCTCCTGTAATTCATAACTCCCCTCTCTTCTCCGGATTCATTTCTCTTCTCAGTTCAGGTTCTAGGTATTCAGGAAACAAAGATGCATTCATTAGATGGTCAATTTGCTGCATTACGTTGTGCACATTTGTCGGGTTTATTCGCGTTCTATACCCTTTGTCATTGTACTCTAGCCATGTCCGATAAAAGGGCCTCATCCCCAGTCCTAGAAACTGCAATTATTATTTTACAATATTCCCAGTCCACAGCAAATTTTTGGGTTCCCCCCTTCATTTTGAACATCGACTGGGTTCTCAGGTTGGACCCTCAAGGTCGATGGTTTTTTTTACCTCTGCTTTTCACACTACTCACTAAGAATGCAGTTAAATGGATTTTCTGGGAGATCAGTATTGACAGCCTATCTTCAGGATAGGTCATCAATATCTGATCTGTAGGGGTTCGACTCCTGCTGATCAACTGTTTGATGAAGCGGCCGCGGTGCTCCTGTCAGTGCTGTGGCCTCCTCACAGCTTACTTAGCACAAGGCCATACATTGTATAGCGACTTTGCTTGGTATTGCAGCCCAGACCCCATCCCTTGAATGGGACTGAGCTATGAGGCCATGTGGCTGACTAATGTAATGACACTGGCCTAGGAAGATAGGAGCACCACAGCCTCTTCTAACAGTAAAGTCAGACACCCACCAGACAGATATTGATGAGCTATCCTAAGGACAGGTCATCAATATCAAATTCCTGGAAAACCCCTTTCCCGAACTCTGGTTCAGTTCCAAGGTACCACTTGGAACCGAACCTGAGTTCGGGAAAGGGTTTTTTACAGTATAAATTAATTTCTGAAGTTATTATGAGACTTCGCGAAGTAATAACTTTGGCTCATCAGAGCCAATACATTCTAATACGGTCTAGAGCTCCTGCTCCGCACAGTATTAGAACGAAGTTTTATGCGAATCGAGTTTGGATGTTTCATCCGAAGTCGATTCGCTCATCTCTAATCATAACCAAATACCAACTTAATTTACAAAGGAAAAGTTATTCAGATTAGTTGTTTTTTTTCAATTATTAGATTCTTACATAGCTTTTAAAGGAAATTCCCTTTTTTCGACCACTCGAATTTACATGGGTCATAGACTGGTGGTGGTGGGACTCGCAGTTTTAGACCAGTAGTCTTCAACCTGTGGCTCTCCAGTTGCAAAGGAACTACAACTAACAGCAGTCAGTTGTAGTCTTCCAATAGGTTGAAGACCACGATTTGAAGGTCACAGGTTACTGATTTGACTCCAGTGTAAATTTCGTCTTATGTCGCCATTGAAGACTGTATCTCACAGAAGTGCTTGAAAATTTTTTATACTTTCTACACTTTCCTTGTGTGGACTTCTATTTTAAAGTTGTATAAATTGTATCTATGGCTGTATGTTTTCTTAATATATATTTAGTTATTATATTGTTTTTGGTGCATGATCTTTTTGTTCTCGTGCAATATCTCCTTATGCCCCCTGAAAGGACAGCAGCAAAAACATTTAGTATCTGTTGTAGTTTTAACATGTAAAGTGCTCCTTCATTAAACACGTTTCCTCTATCTTCTTGTTATGGTGTCATTATTATTGTGACAAACTAAAGCTAAAAAATAATAATTCAGTCCTTATTCCCCGCTAGTTTGTTAAAGGGAACCTGTCGGCACAAAATGCAGTCCAGCCTGTAGGCGGCATCTAGTAGAGCAGGAGAGGCTGAGCAGACTGATTATATAGTTTTGTGGGAAAAGAATCAGTAAAACTTGTTTTTTGTTTCTGAACTTAGGCTACTTTCACACTTGCGGCAGAGTGATCCGGCAATCTAGAAACATAGAATGTGTCGGCAGATAAGAACCATTTGGCCCATCTAGTCTGCCCAATATACTGAATACTATGGATAGCCCCTGGCCCTATCTTATATGAAGGATGGCCTTATGCCTATCCTATGCATGCTTAAACTCCTTCACTGTATTTGCAGCTACCACTTCTGCAGGAAGGCTATTCCATGCATCCACTACTCTCTCAGTAAAGTAATACTTCCTGATATTACTTTTAAACCTTTGCCCCTCTAATTTAAAACTATGTCCTCTTGTAGCAGTTTTTCTTCTTTTTTAAATATTCTCTCCTCTTTTACCTTGTTGATTCTCTTTATGTATTTAGCAGTTTCTATCATATCCCCTCTGTCTCGTCTTTCTTCCAAGCTATACATGTTAAGGTCCTTTAATCTTTCCTGGTAAGTTTTGTCCTGCAATCCATGTACTAGTTTAGTAGCTCTTCTCTGAACTCTCTCCAAAGTATCAGTATCCTTCTGGAGATATGGTCTCCAGTACTGAGCACAATACTCCAGATGAGGTCTCACTAGTGCTCTGTAGAGCGCCATGAGCACCTCCCTCTGTCTACTGGTAATGCCTCTCCCTATACACCCAAGCATTCTGCATGAAAACGGACATTTGTAGACTGATCTGGATGCGGATCTGACTCACAAATGCATTGCAAGAACTGATCCGTCTCTCCGTTTGTCATACGGAAAAACGGATCAGATTATTTATTTTTTGCACATTTTTACCGATCTGCGCATGCGCAGACCGGAAGGACGGATCCGGCCTTGCTGTATTTTTAATGCCGGATCGGACACTAATACATTTCAATGTAAATTAATGCCGAATCTGGCATTCCGGCAAGTATTCCAGAATTTTGGACGGAGATAAAACCGCAGCATGCTGCGGTACTATCTCTAACCTGAAAAGTCAAAAAGACTGAACTGATGCATCCTGAACGGATTGCTCTCCATTCAGAATGCATGGGGATAAAACTGATCAGTTCTTTTCCGGTATTGAGCCCCTAAGACGGAACTCTATGCCGGAAAAGAATAACGCTAATGTGAAAGTACCCTTAAAGAGATCTTCTGGCCCCAAAATCAAAATTCTTTTAATGTGCTCCTAACACCCCTCACTATGCATATATATGCCCCCCAATACCTATTTTTCATGTCTGTGCTTTCCTTCCCCCCCCCCCCTGTCTGGGCTTCAGATTGGCAGGAATGTTTACATTCAGCACTTCCTGTTTACTTCCTGTTTTCTTCACTAACTAGCCTGATCTGCAGAGTGATGAGTCATAGGCTGACCCCGCCCCCACACTTCAGTCTGCAGGAGCCACGCCCACTACACTTCCTGTGGTCATGTTACTACACCCATACATGCTAGTGTCTTGTCTCTTACTACATCACTGACTGGCCACAGGTTCTTCCCTCACTATATAGGAGTGAAATAAACAGGAAGAACATCCAAATCCATCTGTCTAAAATCCTATCCAGTACAATACAGCCTGATACATTGCCTGTGTGTGAGATACTGCCTGCTGAGCTGTATATCTATTCCTATCTTGTATGATCCTGTCTGGTGTGTATATAAGGCGGCTTTCACACCTCCGGTTTGAGTTCCGACAGAGAAAAGCCTCCCGGAATTCTGAATGTCCGCCGGCCCCTATTAGGTTTAGGCTGCATTCTGCGGTTTGTGTCCGGCCAGTTCTCCGCTTGTCTGTGAGAACAACCATGCCGGAGTTTCACTACTGCCCCAGTGACATCCTCAGTGACATCCACATTGTCCTGAAGTGACATCCTCAGTGACATGCACATTGCTCCATAGTGCCATCCATACTGCCCTTACAGTGTCCCACAATTAAAGTGACATTTACGGTGCTCAACAGTACCATCCATACTGCCCCAAAAGTGACATCCACAGTGCTCAACAGTGACATTTATAGTGCCTCACAGATACATCCACATTGACATCCAAAGTGCCCTAGTGAAAGGCTCAGTGCCCCCCAGTGACATCCAAAGTGTGCCACAGTAACGTACACAGTACCACATCCACAGTGACATCAACAGTGCCCCAGTGACATCCACAGTGCCTCACAGTTACATTCATACTGCCCACAAGTGACATCTACAGTGCCCCACAATGACAACCAAAGTGCGCCACAGAGACGTCCACAGTGCCCTTCACAGGTCACCACGGAGCAGTGACAATCCAGCAGTGACATCCAAAATGACCTACAGTAAAATGCACAGTGCCCCAGTGACATGCTCAGTGCTCCAAAGTGACATCCACAGTGACTCAATTACATCCACAGTGCCCCAGTGACATGCAAAATGCCACAGTGCCCCAAAGTGCAACAGACTGGTGCACAGGGGATAGTGAGTGTAGTGGTGGTGAGCCGGTGGGTGTAGTAGTTCGTTTACTCACAGTTAGGTTGTCCCCTGGGTCGGCGTGCAGTGGGTGGGAAGACAGCACTAAATCCTCCGGGGCACTTTCGGTTGCAGGGAACACCAGCCAGATGGAAGTTGAGGAGCCCTTGATGGTAGTGTGTAAGCTTAGGGTGCTTTGGTGGCTGGGCCCCTGTGTTCGTGACGCCAGTACCGTAAGGTGCAATTAAGAGATGGAGCAGAAGAGTGAAGAATGAGACAATAGTTAAACCAAAGAGGAACTTTACTTGTCAGATGTAGTAAGACATCCAATATCATCACTTTGTCTTGCATACAGATGGCAAGAAGGGTAAAGCTGCAAATCCAAATTAGCAGGCTCCTTGAGGTGAAGTGTAGAGGTTAGCTCCAGCTCACTGTAGTAGAAGTGATGTTCTTACTTGTACTTGGTTTCTGATCTTGCTTTTGTCACTCACCCTTTCAATAGTAGTTTAGATCCTCTGTAAGTAAGTATTCTGACAGATGGCCTTTCTGTCCGTAATTACGGTGGGCAGCCCGTAGCTTAGAATCTCTCCCCCTAATGCAAAGGTGACTAAAACCTGATAAACGGCAGTTATCTTCCTTTGCCAATAGTCTATAGTTCAGTAATCCAGCAACCCAAGGGCGATCTCCCTCACGGCAGCCAAACTCTCTGCTTCATTATTTTAAAAGGTTGCGGTCCTCAAAGTGATAATCCACTTTATACCCCGAAAGGGTAATCTACAGTCTAGGATCAGATAGTCCTAATCTTGGACTCAAAGGTTGAGGTAAATTGGTTCTCCGGGCTAGGCCCGGGAGAACAGAGACAAGCCTGTCTCCTCTCCTTCCTCCCAACTCCCAATCTTCCTCTAACTTCCTGTGGCTGCACTATATAAAAAGTGTGATGGTGACCTCTAGTGGTGGAAGTATGTAAAGCATGTTAACAGCCTGTAATATGGATTTAGCAGCATAGACAAAAAAAAGTGCAAAATAACATCATACTATACATAACAATTTGGAGTGGACCATATGTGGGACACTACAAAAGTGACATCCAAAGTGCTGCACATTGAAATACACGGTGCCCCAGTGACATCCCCTGTGCCCCACAGTGCATTAGTGACATTCACAGTGCCCCACAGTGACATCCAAAGTGCAGCATTGAAGTCCACTTTGCCCCACAGTGCCATCCATAGCACTCCACAGTGACGTCCACAGACATCCCCAGTGTCCACGTGACATCCCCAGTGTCCAATGGCATACCTCCCAACTTTTGAAAATCACATAGAGGGACAATACATGTGGCGCACATCACGGCAGTTTTTTTTTATACTAGGCCGCGCCTCTAACTCCACAAAGCATAATTACTGACTCCGTCACAACTGCAGCAGCTGGGGAACGGTGAGGTGAGTATAACTCCCTATATTTTTTTTCACCGTAACATCCACAGCGCTCCAGTGACGCCCACTGTGATCAACAGTGACATCCACAGTGCCCCACAGATACATCCACAATAACATCCAAAGTGACTTTCACAGTGCCCCAGTGCCATCCCCAGTGTCCCAGTAACAGACTCAGTGCCCCAAAGTGACATCCACACTGTCCCACAGTGCTCAACAGTGACATCCACACTGCCTTAATAACATTCACAGTGTCCCACAGATACATCAACAATAACATCCATAGTGGAGCTCAGTGACATCCAAAGTGACATCCACAGTGCCCCAGTGACAGACTCGGTGCCCCACCGTGACATCTACAGTGCCCTAGTTAGATCCAAAGTGCGCCACAGTAACATACACAGTGTCCCAGTGACATCCACAGTGCCCAAGGGACATCCACAGTGACATCCATAGTGCCCCATATATATATATATATCTCCACAGTGGACCACGGTGACATGTACAGTGCCCCACAGTGACATCCACAGTGCAACAGTGATATCCAACAGTGCCCCAAAGAGACATCCAAAGTGCGCCACAGTGACATCCATAATGACATCCTCAGTGCCCCAGTGACATCCACAATGCCCTAGTGACATGCTCAGTGCCCCACAGTGACAGCCATACTGCCTCAAAGTGACATCCTCAATGCCTTAGTGACATCCACAGTGCCTTAGTGACATCCACAGTGCCCCAACGTGACATCCAAAGTGCACCCCAGTGACAGCCACAGTGACATCGACAGTGCCTAAATGACTTAGTCACATCCAGTCTCCCACAGTGACATCCACAAACAGTGCCCTATACTGATATCCACAGTGTCCCACTGTGATATTCACTGTGCTCCACAGAGACACCCACAGTGACATCCATACTGCCCTGCAGTGCCTTACAGTGACATTCACAGTGAATATCAGCGGTCAGGGGGCAAGGAAGGCCGGCAGGAGGTGGTGATGTGCCGTCTCCTGATGAAGATGGACTTGGACCAGAGGCCCTGAAAATGCAGAATGAATGGTCACATGCAGAAGAGAAATTAGCTCAGTCAGGGAAAAAAGGCGATAAGGCATTCTTCAGATACATAAATGAAAAAAGGAAACTAAAACAAGGAATTACCAAAATAAAAACAAAAGAAGGAAGGTATATGGAAGAAGATAAAGAACTAGCTGACTGCCTCAATGAATACTTCTGTTCAGTTTTTACAAAGGAAAATGAAGGAAAAGGACCTCAGTTAGGAAAGAAGACTAATGAATCTTTTGATGCATCTGTCTTTACAGAGGAAGAGGTTCTAAGTCAGCTGTCTAAAATTAATACAAATAAGTCACAGGGTCCTGATGGGATACACCCAAAGCTATTAAAAAAGAGCTCAGCGGCGAACTAGCAAAACCATTAACAGATTTATTTAACCAATCACTGGCAACAGGAGTTGTCCCAGAACATTGGAAATTAGCAAATGTTGTGCCCATTCACAAGAAAGGTAGTAGGGAGGAATCGGGCAACTATAGGCCAGTAAGCCTGACATCAATAGTGGGGAAATGAATGGAAATCATACTTAAGGAGAGGATTGTGGAACATCTAAAATACCATGGATTGAAAGATGTAAAACAGCATGGGTTTACTTCAGGGAGATCATGTCAAACTAATCTTATTGATTTTTTTGATTGGGTGACTAAAATAATAGATGGCAGAGGTGCAGTAGACATGGCTTATCTGGACTTTAGTAAGGCTTTCGATACTGTCCCACATAGAAGGCTTACCAATAAATTGCAGTCTTTGTGCGTGGACTCCCATATTGTTGAATGGATTAGGCAGTGGCTGAGGGACAGACAACAGAGGGTTGTAGTCAAAGGAGTATATTCAGACCATGGTATTGTTACCAGTGGGGTACCTCAGGGATCTGTTCCGGGACCCATATTGTTTAATATCTTTATCAGCAAAATTGCAGAAGGCCTCGATGGTAAGGTGTGTCTTTTTGCTGATGACACAAAGATTTGTAACAGGGTTGATGTTCCTGGAGGGATACACCAAATGGAAAAGGATTTAGGAAAACTGGTCAAAAATCTGGCAACTAAAATTTAATGTTGATAAGTGCAAGATAATGCACCTGGGGCATAAAAACCCAAGAGCAGAATATATAATCTGTGATACCGTCCTAACCTCAGTATCTGAGGAAAGGGATTTAGGGGTCATTATTTCAGAAGACTTAAAGGTAGGCAGACAATGTCATAGAGCAGCAGGAAATGCTAGCAGAATGCTTGGGTGTATAGGGAGAGGCATTACCAGTAGAAAGAGGGAGGCGCTCATGCCGCTCTACAGAGCACTAGTGAGACCTCATCTGGAGTATTGTGCTCAGTACTGGAGACCATATCTCCAGAAGGATATTGATACTTCGGAGAGAGTTCAGAGAAGAGCTACTAAACTAGTACATGGATTGCAGGATAAAACTTACCAGAAAAGATTAAAGGACCTTAACATGTATAGCTTGGAAGAAAGACGAGACAGAGGGGGATATGATAGAAACTAGAGGTGGGACGAATCCAATTTTTTTCGAATCCGAATCCGAATAGGTTCTCGAATATATCGAATCTCGAATCCTACGAATCCTGTACATAATTGTGTGAACGCACGGAAATAAAGTCAGACCGCGTCAGTTTGTCTGAACCTCCACCTCCCAGTCACGGTCGCACCCTATATGACTGCGATGACCCCTGCTATGACTCCTGCTCCTATCACTACAGAACATACAGGGTAATACAGCGCACATACCTCTTACATCCAGTGACGTCTCTTGTAGATGTTCTCTTTCCTCATCTTCTCCTTTCAGACCAGACACAATTTTTCAGCCATTTTTCGTCTCTGCAGCTTGACAAAAAAAAAAAATCTTAGTTTACTACTTTTCCATCATCCTCCCATCTTCTGGACAAATCATCCTAACACCCCCAATACTATACTGCAGAAACAGATAATACCCCTGATAATACTAGTACCACACAGAGCCCCCCATATAAAATACCCCTTCTTTGTGGCCTCAGTAGATGCCCCCATAGTGCCCCCAATAATGTGCCAATAAGAAGTGGCCCCACAGTGCCACCCAATAATGTGCCAGTAAGTGTCCCCATAGATGCCCCCCTAATCATGTGCCAGTATCAAGTGCGGAGTGCCTCTCTCCTCCCCCCCCATGTGCCGGTATCATAGTGCCATCTCCCCCCCAATGTGCCCGTATCATAGTGCCACCTCCCCCCATAATGTGCCCGTATCATAGTGCCACCTCCCCCCCATAATGTGCCCGTATCATAGTGCCATCTCCCCCCATAATGTGCCCGTATCATAGTGCCATCTCCCCCCATAATGTGCCCGTATCATAGTGCCATCTCCCCCCATAATGTGCCCGTATCATAGTGCCTCCCCCCAATGTGCCAGTAGTATCATAGTACCTCTCACCTCTCCCCCTGGCATTCACAGATCCCCCCACCCCATAACAGTGCCATCCACAGACCCCCCACCCCGTAACAGTGCCATCCACAGACCCCCCCCATCCCATAACAGTGCCATCCACAGACCCCCCCATCCCATAACAGTGCCATCCACAGACCCCCCCATCCCATAACAGTGCCATCCACAGACCCCCCCCGTCCTATAACAGTGCCATCCACAGACCCCCCCCATCCCATAACAGTGCCATCCACAGACCCCCCATCCTATAACAGTGCCATCCACAGACCCCCCCCATCCTATAACAGTGCCATCCACAGACCCCCCCCCCATTGCCGCTCCAGTAGTTATAAAATGTGTAATTGTGATTAAAAATCATGCTGCCCCCTCTGTCTGTAGTATTACATGATTCAATAAATCTTACTTACAGGGCTAGTACTGCTATCGTAACAGGCCGGCCGGGCAGACGAGCTGCAGCGTCACTGACTGACGTCACCTGCCTGAGCCGCCTGCTTTATGAATGAAGCAGGCGACTCAGGCAGGTGACGTCAGTCAGTGACGCTGCCGCTCGTCTGCCCGGCCGGCCTGTTACGATAGCAGTACTAGCCCTGTAAGTAAGATTTATTGAATCATGTAATACTACAGACAGAGGGGGCAGCATGATTTTTAATCACAATTACACATTTTATAACTACTGGAGCGGAGGGGCCAGAGCACAGTGAACGCACCGGCCCCCAGCTCCGCCTCCCAGTCCCTCCCACCGGATTCGTTTCAGGCAAATTACGTCAGGATTCGAGTCCACGAATCCCACGAATCCAGCAAGATTCGAGGGATTCGTGGATTCGACGAATCCCCCGTCCCATCTCTAATAGAAACTTTTAAATACATAAAGGGAATCAACAAGGTAAAAGAGGAGAGAATATTTAAAAGAAGAAAAACTGCTACAAGAGGACATAGTTTTAAATTAGAGGGGCAAAGGTTTAAAAGTAATATCAGGAAGTATTACTTTACTGAGAGAGTAGTGGACGCATGGAATAGCCTTCCTGCAGAAGTGGTAGCTGCAAATACAGTGAAGGAGTTTCAGCATGCATGGGATAGGCATAAGGCCATCCTTCATATAAGATAGGGCCAGGGGCTATTCATAGTATTCAGTATATTGGGTAGACTAGATGGGCCAAATGGTTCTTATCTGCCGACACATTCTATGACTGTGAGTAGGATCCTGGAAACGCTGGTGCTGCTGTGGTTAACTATTTGTTAATTATTGGTCCCCTTTAAGATGGCCCCCATGTACAGCTATCAGTAACTGACAGCTATCTCTGTATACACACTTACACAGAGAATGTTATCAATCACTGAGAACACCTCTCCCTGTGTACAACTGTCAGTGACTGACAGCTACAGTATCTCACAAAAGTGAGTCCACCCCTCAAATTTTTGTGAATATTTTATGGGACAACACTGACGATCTGACACTTTTATACAATGTAAAGTAGTCCGTGCACGGCTTGTATAACAGTGTAAATTAGGAGTGCCTTCAAAATAACTCAACACACAGCCATTAATGTCTAAACTGCCGGCAACAAAAGTGAGTACACCCCTAAGTGAAAATGGCTAAATTGTACCCGATTAGCCATTTCCCTCCCCGGTGTCATTTGACTTGTTAGTGTTACAAGGTCTGAAGTGTGAATTGGGAGCAGGTGTGTTAAATTTGCTGTCATCGCTGTCACGCTCTCTCATACTGGTCATTGGAGGTTCAACATGGCACCTCATGGCAAAGAACTCTTTGTGGATCTGAAAAAAAGAATTGTTGCTCTACATAAAGATGGCCGAGGCTATAAGAAGATTGCAAACACCCTGAAACTGAGCTGCAGCATGGTGGCCAAGACCATACAGTGGTTTAACAAGACAGGTCCCACTCAGAACAGGCCTCGCCATGGTCGACCAAAGAAGTTGAGTGCATGTGCTCAGCGTCATATCCAGAGGTTATACAAGTGCTGCCAGCATTGCTGCAGAGGTTAAAGGGGTGGAGGGGTCAGCCTGTCAGTGCTCAGACCATATGCCGCACACTGCATCAAATTGGTGTGTATGGCTGTCATCCCAGAAAGAAACCTTTTGTAAAGATGATGCACAAGAAAGCCCGCAAACAGTTTGCTGAAGACCAGCAGACTTAGGACATGGATTACTGGAACCATGTCCTGTGGTCTGATGAGACCAAGATAAACTTATTTGGTTCAGATGGTGTCAAGCGTGTGTGTCAGCAACCAGGTGAGGAGTACAAAGATAAGTGTGCAGCGTCCCACTAGCATACACGGGCAGTGGAAATCTTGCTATGATGTATGTTGTATCATGTTGTATTGCACTTTTGTATAAGGATCCCTGTTACCAGGCTGTCAGGTGCACGACACACATTCCACCACTAGATGGGGATAGCACCACAGTATATATATACTACTGTTCAGGCCTAGTGAGGCAGTTTGGAGTTAGAGTTTGGAAGCAGGAGGAGATGGAGTAAGAGGCAAGGGGGAAGGAGAGGGCCCCCTCCTCTCAGCTCTCTCTTGGGCTCCACAGCCCAGAGGAGCCAATTAATGGTCTCAGTGTCAAGCAAGGAAAATAAGCAGAGGTGAAGCCTTTAGTCTACCGTCTACTCTTCCGGAGTGCCAAGTGGATTTTACTAATGTTATTGTGGAAAGACAAAGGAAGGACAATAGCCATGATTTTAGGCTCTAGGCGCCTTTGTAATAAGGTGAAGGTTTATTAGCTTCCGGCAGCCTCACCATTACTTCAAGGACAGACAGGCCATCTGTTGCATCACTTGTGTGTAGAAGATAAGGACTTGAACCACCCTTACTGCGATTGGAGCAAGCCAAGGAGCTAAATACCTGTGAGTATACAACCTACTACTATAGCCTGAAACATAGCCACCTATACATCCTGTTACTGGGATTTGCCACATCCAACCTACATGTTCATAAGAGACTGTTTATAATTGGATGTAAAATTGCTGTCAAGATCCTGGTTATAGTAAAGTTCTTAGTTGGATTGAAACCTTGCCTCATTCTTCTATCTCCATACTACTACCACTCTCATCATTTTGCACCACCAAGGTGCTGGCATCACAACATTACCTAAGTCAGGGGCCCAGCCGCACAAGCACTCAGAAACCCAATCACCATCAAGGGCACCTCGATCACCACCTGGCCGGTGGCCCCTGTCACCGAGTGTGCCCCGGAGAATCCAGTGCTGTTCTCCCCCTCACTGCACTGCTGGCCCAGGGAGGCGTCTGCTAAACCGCGAGTAACCGATGAACTATTGTACCCTTAGGCCCACACTGAATCTCATGTGTTCTCCCCTGCGGACCGGCACGCTGCACGTGTGTCTTGCCTACAGTCAAGCATGGTGATAAGAGTGTCATGGTTTGGGGGTGCATGAGTGCTGCTTGTTGTGGGGAGCTACAGTTCATTGAGGGAACCATGAATGCCAACATGTACTGTGACATACTGAAGCAGAGCATGATCCCCTCCTTTCGGAAACTGGGCCAAAGGGCAGTATTCCAACATGATAACGACCCCAAACACACCTCCAAGACAACCACTGCCTGCTAAAGAAACTGAGGGTAAAGGTGCTGGACTGGCCAAGAATGTCTGCAGACCTAAGCCCTATTGAGCATCTGTGGGGCATTGTCATACAGAAGGCGGAGGAGTGCAAGGTCTCTAACATCCACCAGCTCCGTGATGTCGTCATGGAGGAGTGGCAGAGAATTCCAGTGGCAACCTGTGAAGCTCTAGTGAACTCCATTCCCAAGAGAGTTAAGGCAGTGCTGGAAAATAATGGTGGCCACACAAAATATTGACACTTTGGGCACAATTTGACCAATTTCACTTAGTGGTGTACTTACTTTTGTTGCCAGAGTTTTAGACATAAATGGCTGTGTGTTTGAGTTATTTTGAGGGCACACCAAATTTACACTGTAATACAGGCTGTACTTCGACTACTATCTTGAGTGTTGTCCCATGAAAAGATATAATAAAATATTTACAAAAATGTATCTCTGTATATACACTTACACAGAGAATGCTATCAGTCACGGATAACACCTCCCCTGTGTACAGCTATCAGTTACTGACAGCTATCTCTGTATACACACTTACACAGTGAATACTACCATTCAATGATATCACCTCCCCCTGTATACAACTATGCATACCCACTTACACAGAAAATACTATCAATCACTGATAACAACTCCCCCGTGTGCATCTATCAGTGACTGACAGCTATTTCTGTACACACACTTACACAGGGAATGCTATCAATCACTGATAACACCTACTCCTTGTACAACTCACAGTGACTGACAGCTACTTCTGGATATACACTTACACAGAGAATCCTATCAATCACTGATAACACCTCCCCCTGTGCACAACTGTCAGTGACTGACAGCTGCCTCTACATACACAGAGAATACTATCAATCACTTATAACACCTCCCCTGTGTACAGCTTTCAGTGACTGACCGCTATCTCTGTATACACACTTACACAGAGAATTCTATCAATCACTGATAACCCCTCCCATATGTATAGCCATCAGTGACTGACGTTTTCTGTATACACATTTACACAGAGAATGCTATCAATCACTGATAACACCTCCCCTGTGTACAGCTATCAGTGACTGACAGCTATCCCTGTATACACACTTACACAGAGAATGCTATCAGTCACGGATAACACCTCCCCTGTGTACAGCTATCAGTTACTGACAGCTATCTCTGTATACACACTTACACAGTGAATACTACCATTCAATGATATCACCTCCCCCTGTATACAACTATGCATACCCACTTACACAGAAAATACTATCAATCACTGATAACAACTCCCCCGTGTGCATCTATCAGTGACTGACAGCTATTTCTGTACACACACTTACACAGGGAATGCTATCAATCACTGATAACACCTACTCCTTGTACAACTCACAGTGACTGACAGCTACTTCTGGATATACACTTACACAGAGAATCCTATCAATCACTGATAACACCTCCCCCTGTGCACAACTGTCAGTGACTGACAGCTGCCTCTACATACACAGAGAATACTATCAATCACTTATAACACCTCCCCTGTGTACAGCTTTCAGTGACTGACCGCTATCTCTGTATACACACTTACACAGAGAATTCTATCAATCACTGATAACCCCTCCCATATGTATAGCCATCAGTGACTGACGTTTTCTGTATACACATTTACACAGAGAATGCTATCAATCACTGATAACACCTCCCCTGTGTACAGCTATCAGTGACTGACAGCTATCCCTGTATACACACTTACACAGAAAATGCTATCAATCACTAATAACACCTCCCCATGTACAACTGAAGTCAGAAAGAGCAGAAGTTTTACTGAATCTTTTCCCAAAAAACTATATATCAATCTGCTCAGCTCCTCCTGCTCTATACCATGCTGCCTGCAGATTGCACTGCATTTTTTGCTGACAGGTTCTCTTTAAAACATATATCCACATTTGTTCCAATGAATCTAAAAGAGAAAATAAAGCAATTTTGCAAATAATAACCCTTCATTTTGTGTATACAACTCATGTGCAGACCTTTATTTCCATGGTAACAGACCACAAACAAAATGTGTAGTCTGATCCTGCAGTCATCTTCCATTTCATATGTCCACTGGCCGCTATTGTGGGAATATGTGTGTATTTGTCATTCCCACTGTAAGCTGTGTACAAGGGTGGGCTCCCCAGGATACAGCGAAGTCACGAACGAGGAAAACAACTCCACCACCAGCTTTTGCTTAAACAGAATTTTACTTAAACGTGGCAATGAACACAACCACAAATGCTGGGAACATACAATAAATTTACTTACACCCAGCCCGGCACCCTCTGATGGATGCAGGAGGAAAGTGTGGTAATTTACCTACTGACAGGCACAACTAAACTGCCACACCTTAAGTGTTATTTCCCTAAAAAAAAATGAATAACTGTTTCGGTGTGTGGTGCGGACTAGCCTGCCGTGCAGAACAACGGCTTACAATCTTACAAAGCTCTACAGAATTCCACCTCCTATAACTGGTCCTGTAGCACGTGCCTGAGTATTCCTTCTGAGCAAAACGCCTGCCTGGCTTCAGTTTGTGGGAAGTTTATCAGCTCTCCAGTGTGAAATGTCACTTTAAGTTATGGAGTCCTTGAAATGGACAGTAGCAACACTTGTGGCCTGACACAGAGACCCTAACTAACTTACTACAGGCCTGGTCTCAGTCTCTAGGCGCTAACACTGTAATGAGGTGCGTGCACGATCTTACCGACCCGGGTTTTATCTGCATCTGCTGGTGACTCTGAACAGAACAAATGCCTCTCCAACAAGCATGCGATCCCGCAGTGTATGTAGCTTTGCTCCTCAGCTCTCATCAGCGTTCCTGGAAGCAATCATCCTTCCTTTGGACAGGATCAGTGTCTTGGACATGATCAGCTTCACTTAGCTGCAGCTCTGGTCACTGATGTATGCTCCCACACCTGGATGCCGTCAAATCCTCTGCTGACACAGTTCCTCAGTATCAGCTCCCTCTAAGATGGCTGCCCGCTTTCTCTTCCTCTCCAGGCTCTGTGTCTAACTCCACCTCTCATGAATATGGAAATATGCAGTCTGTAGCTGTGTTTAGGAAACAGCGGCATCTTGTGGCCAAACACCAGAATGTCAGACCAGATCATTTAATTTAATCTACACAAACAGTGTTCAGAAAAGGAGAGCTGTTTCCTCATCTCAAACAACCATTGTTGTCGTGTCAGTGTGTGTGTGTCGTGCCATCACATACAGTTCTCTGGGTAGAAGGGTTAATGAGTTCTAGGCCACTAAGAAATGTTGGACCGGTCTCGGCTGCTCTTCACGTCCTGGTCCTGGCATATGGTGTATGTGCATCTCAGTCCTATTCAAGTGAATGGGCCGGGTCTGCAGTACCAAGCACAGGCACTGTACGATGTATGGCACTGTGTTTTGTATGCTGCAAGAAGGCTGCTGCACTTACAGGAGACAGCTGATCAGTAGTGGGTATCCTAACCCCCTCAGTCATAAATCGAGCTGATAGACCATCAATAGTTTAACTCCCCCTTTAAGAGGAAACGATGTATAGTTGCATCATTTTTAGTACTTTTCTAACATCCCCTTTAAAACATTGCATCGTTTAACATGAGCTACAAGATGTTTGCTTAGGGTGTAACGTCTTCCGAAGATTTCATAATGAGAAAATAAATCTGAAAACCGAACTAGGTGCTGATATTTTGCCATAAAACAAAGCCCCTTCATTAATTTGGCGGGTCTCACTCTCTCTCGATGACTGCACAAAATTAATTAAAATAAATTGCAAAGTCTCAGGCAAGTGGCTTGTGAAGGTTGCCTGCTTCACTTTCTGATCCACCAAATCAATCCAAGCAGGAGCTCGTAACATTTCGCTCATAACGCAAACAGACGGGGGGGTCCGCTCGCTCACTTCGCCGTCTCTGCGTTACACGGCAGACCGCAATGATGCATTACAAATATTATATAATTATTTGCACTAATATTTGAGCAGGTGGAATGGATTAGTGCACGGTAAACAGCAACGTTCTGATAACATGCAATTCCCTAAATGAATGTGTGCCATGCATCATGTCTAAATATTGTCTGGAATTCGCTTCATCCCAGATAGCACTGTGTATCCTCGCTGCATTGCAGGCTGAGTATGGAATTGGCGCTCGTTGTGGCGCTGTCACATTGCCTCAGTGTATAATTACAGAACACAATTCATTTTACAGCTGAAAAGGTAAACAAGCCGGGGTTTTACTATTTGATCATAATTAAAATTGTATCTTCTTGTAAGTAATTGCAAGTATTCTTATTTTTGGAGAAGAGTTTTTTTTTTTTTTTTTAAAGGGTTATCCCACCATCAGACATCATATAGAACATGACAATCTTTTTCTAACAAAGCTAGAACCAGCCCTGTACCTCACATGGATCCAGAGATCTCCACATACATTGATCCAATTCTTCTGCTAGATTTATTTCAAGCTGGCAGCTCAGGGGCGGGTCATTTCTGATGAGGTCAGGGGCGGACTGGAAACTTAAAGTGGCCCCGGAAAAAATGTAAAAAAATGGCCCCGTTTTGTAGTTGGGTCCAAATTGATGGAAGACAGAGCCAGCGATACCTACAGAGCCAAATACCACAGTCCATCACAAAATACTGCCAGCAGCACAAAATACATCCCCAAAAACTTCCACTGGCTGGCCATGAGGAGGGCCCAGGCGGCCCCCTGGGCATCAGCCCACAGGGAAATTTCCTTGTAAGGTCTATGGCCAATCCGCCCCTGTCTGGGGTTGTTCTTTCTGCTGCAGCTCTCTCCCCATTGCAACTCAGGAGACCGTTGAAGGATGAAACTGAGCATGTGTGTCCACCTCAGCGAAGTGGACAGAGAAAATAAATAAATAAGCAAACAGCAGGTGGCGCTACACAGATAGATTTCATTGAATAACTCTGTAGCTATACAACATTTTTTATTACATGCAACTGCAAAAGTATTCAAGTCCAGGCATTGGTTTGAAAACTGCAGAAAACTTTTCGTGGAACAACCCCTTTACGTAGTAACAGGTCCCCTTCAAGTTCTATCTCAGTAGCCTGATTATATACAAGATGCTGATGAACATCCTGATGTTACCATTTTACTACCGTGTATCTGTTATTACTAATTACTTTACATCTAGGAGATGGAGTCAGAGTTAGACTTGAAAGTTAGGCTTACCGACTCCACCGCCCTGTGATTGACTATGATGAGGTAGGTTGATTTCAATCACAATGTCCACCATTTTACATAATAATGCTGCATTATTTTATCCAGTGAGTTTGAAAGATTTTGCTACTGAAGCTCCTAACGGAGACTCCAGCACGTATGTCACCAGGTTAATGCTGCCCCAACTGTGGGTAGCATAAAGTAGTGAGAAAGATTGATTCAAGCAAAGGGTCACTTACTTTTTTTGTACATTGGTTTCCTTTACAACTACTGTTGAGCAGCTACAGTGGGACCCAAGCACGGGAATCAATGATGAGCGTCCTCAGTGGAGTCCCGCTATTGATGAGCTGCCGGCTGCCGCGTCCCCAGCACTTTTTGGCAGCTTTGTCTGTATTCACAGTATAGAAAGAAGCATGTTAATCACAGGCATCATGGTGGCTTAGGGGGGTTAGCACTGGTACCCTGCAGTACTCTTGGGTTAAAATCCAACCAGAGACAAGATATGCATAGAGATTGTAGGCCCTCTCCATGTTTGCATGGGTTTCCTCCAGATACTCCGGTTTCCTCCCACACTCCAAAAGTATACAAAATCGGATTCCTATAACATTGACCCTAATGTGTGTTGGGGTCCCGAGTTTGCATTCAATACGGACAACATATGCATGGAGTTTGTAGGTCCTCCCTGTGTTTGTATGGGTTTTCTCTGGGTACTCTAGTTTCCTCCCACACACCAATAATATACTAATAGACAAATTGGACCCTAGTGTGTATTATGCGTTGGGATCAAGTCCCTATATGGCAGCCAGTGACTTCCTAGGGAGTCGCCCCCAACCTCACAACTATCCCTGCGCTATAAGCCCCTGTGAGAAAAGCGTGTTACAGTTGTTTATCATTGTCATCATCTTTTTACGGGTTCTGCTGGTACTTGTCACTAGGGATTATAAGAAAAAAGCACAAAAAAATTTGTGACTTATCATTTGAATCAGGGTCTTTGTCACCCATTAATCCCACGCTCAGATAAAATCGTAACAGATTTCCTTTAAATGGCTGCATATAACACTACGTGTGCATTGCAAGGGCTGCTTCATCGATTAACGTTGATCTCTGCAGGAACCTCACTGCAATAATATCTGAAGCCAGTTGTACATTTCCCCTGCTGCAGCCCGAGTATTAAATGCTGTTCCATGGAGGGCTGCATCCACCAGATTTATAAGCTGCCCTTTTTTAGCATCTCTTTGCTTCGGCTAATACATCAGGTCCATATGCCTTAGTAGCTCATGTAAGAAAAGGTGGTCTTCATAAGTGTTCCTCTTTCAATGATAAAATTCTGGCTTTCTGCAGCCACCACTAGAGGGAGCACACTAGGGACAAATTTACTACTGTGTTCAATAACAGCCGTATAAATCCAGTATGGAATTTTACATCTGACATGTTAACTAGACACCCTCTGTTCCACTCATGGACTATTTATAACTGTTGTTATTCCAAATTCTTTTATAACATTAATTTCTATGGAGAACAGATGGCACATGGGAAATCATGTCTCCATTGAAATGAAAGGGATTGTCCAGTATAAAAATAAATAAATAAATAAAACATGGCTGCTTTCTTCCAAAAACAGTACCACCCCTGTCCACAGGTTGTGTGCACTATTTCAGGTGTTCCCCTGCTTACCGCCGCAGTCCCGGGCGCCATGTTCAGCGGTGATCTGTGGCCGGTGCTTCCCATTTACCGCTGTAGTCCTGGGCTCTGTCTGTGTAGCTACTATCGTTCTGGGATCTGCTCCACAGCTTCCTCTCAGCCCTGGCCACAGCATGCTTGCTGTTTGTTTCTTGCAGCACGTCTCTAAGGGCCAGCACACGTCACTTATTGAGCTTTATGGGTTAGGTCATGTGACCTCGCTGACCAATCCTAGCCCTCCTGCACATATATAAGTGGCTCAGTCCTCTTCCCAGATGCCTCAGTGTCAAGGTCCTTGTGTCCTTTTAAGTTCCTGATAACCACTTGTATTTTTGTGTTCCTGACTCGTATTGTGTTCCTGGATTCTGCTACCAGTCTGATCCCTGCCTGCTTGCCTTGACTCTCCTGTTGCCGATCCAGATTGCCTGACCTGTGCCACCTGCCCTGACCTTTTGCCTGTCTGACTACGCCTCTGCCTCATCCTTTGGTTCTGCACTGTTGCTCCTGGTAATGACCCCGCCTGCTGACATCGCTTGTACTTCTGGTACCTTTCTCAGGTATCTCCTGGTCCGCCTGGACCAGCTGTCTTGTGTGCCTACCCTCCTTAAGAGGTAGCTACTTGGTGTTCTCCTCGGGAAAGTCTATCCCCACCATCAAGGGTACTGTGAAGAATCAAGGGGTTCACTTAAATAACGCCCTTAGAGGAGGTAGGATACGTGGCACAGTGAGTTCACACCTGCTGGTTCGTGACAGCAGGTCTGCCACATTGACTCTAACGAAAAGGAGCTGCAATGCAAGACACATCCCATGGACAGGGAGGTTGGTGTTTTTGGAAAAAACAGCCATGTTTTTGTAACCCTGGATATCCTGGCTCATTTCTTAGAAAAACACATGACCATAGCCAAAGTAATCAGGTTTCTTAACTGGTGCCTTGACCTATTTATTCATGGAGGACCTTGATGAGGTCTCATCTCTTGTTCCTCACCTGGGTCATTTTCTGACAGCTATAAATTGTTGCTCTGCTTGACATGGTTAATAGACATTCCTTGGAATTTTTGGGAAATTGACTATTAAATATACAATTCTAAATATAGAACTGATGTCCTGTTTTTCTAACTAATGTTTAAAAACATATTTCTAAGACTTTTGCTATATAATATCTTGTGCATTTCAACTGTAATTACTTCTAAATGGTTCCCCTTGTAAACCTCATGAGCGGTGCAAACTACAAAGAAACTGAACTCGTCACGTAACAATTGAATAGCATGATACCTTTTTTCAGTCCCAAAATTGGTCACATGGGTGTCACTTATTTAAAATGTACCTGTATAATATGTGGCTCGGGGATGATGGATTAAGTGTTCTTGAAGCTGCCAGAACAGCATATGATTTAACAAGGATGACTGAGCTGTTCCGAAGAATCTTGCAAGTATGATTTTCACCTCTCCCCTAATGTGCCTCAGAAAACACGGGTCACAACATCAGCCTCTTACATTATGGAGACCCCTTCATTTACCGGAATTGGCTCTTAAAATTAGACATTTGGAAAAGAACTAAAACACTATGGAATATTTTATTGATTACCCATAGAAAAATGCAACAAGATGCTTCAAAATATTGCTTTCTCCTCCTTAGTAAATCCTTCTTTAAATATCCCATACAGCGAAAGCATAAAATCTGCTTAGAAAAATTCTACATGTGAACCAAAAAGTGCAAAACAAATCCAAATTTTCAAACAGATAATCCACAGGGAAGTACAGAGGTGTTGAATCAAGCGCGATTGCATGCAGTTGCGAAGTTTCGGGGTCCACCCCCTTAATGAAGCATGGAGACGGACCGCGAAACATCAGGGAAACCACTGCATTACAGCATAAAAACCTCATACCATCTGTGAAACGTGGTGGTGGTAGTATCATGGTTTGGACTTGTTTTGCTGTATCTGGGCCAGGATGGCTTGCCATAGTTGATGGAACAATGAATAATACCAGCAAATTCTGAAGGAAAACGTCAGAACATCTGTTCATGAGCTGAATCTCAAGCGAGAACGTGGCTCATGCAGCAAGAGAATGACCCTAAGCACACAAGTAGTTCTACCAAAGAATGGCTAAAGATGAATAAAGTTAAAGTTTCGGAATGGCCAAGTCAAAGTCCTTTCCTTAATCCAATAGCAGGGGCGGACTGGAAACTAAGAGTGGCCCTATAAAAAACTTAAGAGTGGCCCCATGTTGCAGGCGGGTCCAAATTGACAGAAGGCAGGGCAACATAATTAGTCAGGGACTACATATGTAGGCAGGGACAACAGAAGTAGGCAGGGCCAGCAATACCATAGTGCAGAGCAATATACCGCCCCAGCTGAACCAAATACCACAGTGCAGCACAAAATACCACCACCTGTGCCACATTATTGAACTGTATTACTGTCTTGAGGACGTCGATATAGTTGAATTCAGGAGGGCACCTGCGGCTGCTGAACAGGTGTGTAAGAAAGAACCAGATCATTATGTACCCAACACGCTCCCGTTAGGAGGGCTTGGGTGGCCCTCCTAGGCATCGGCCCATCAGAAAATTTCCCTGTAGGGTCTAGGCCAATCCGCCCCTGTCCAATAGAAATGGAAACCCACCAACACAGCAAAGGTAAAGCTTTTTTGTACAGAGGAATGATGTACAAAAATTCCTCCAAGGCGATGTTGAGGACTAATAAAAAAAAAATAGCTGCACAAGGAGGGAAGGGGGAAGGGGGGCGGGGGTCACTCCAGATACTGAAAGCAAAAGTTCACATACTTTTGCAACTTACAGACATGTGATATAGGATCATTTTCCTCAATAAATAAATGACCAAGTCTAATATTTGTAAGACTCACTCATTTGATTTGGTTATCCTTATCTACTTTTTAGGAATCGTGATGTCCTTTTAGTTAAAATTTATGTAGAAATATAGAAAATTCTGAGGGGCTCACAAACTTTCACGCACCACTGGATATTTTATTTCTTACCAACAACAGAATTCTTGGAAATGTAGTAAAGGTGTGGTCAACCAGATTCACCAGGAATTGAAAACAAACCACAACAGAGTTTGTATTAAATTACTGTGTCCTACCAACTACCCAGCTCCTTGCTCATAGAATAGTTGTTCATCGTGAATAATCCTTTTTGGTTAGAAGAACCCCTTGAAAATATGATGATCACAGCGATCAGTTGTACAGAGGGGCCCAGCAGCAAGTGTTCCATTTCCCTGCAGCACCACTAGAGGGGAAATAAAGCATTACACTGTCCTGATTTAAATCAAGGGGTTGAGTGTGTAATGCACAGACATGCTGGGTCCTCCCAAGGAGTGAGATGCTCTTTGTGGCTGCTCTCTGATATAAAATAATTAATTGATGAAGATCCTACAGGTTTTTGATTCATTTATACTTAGCAGGTCCAATTAAGCAGCCACCAGGCCATCCCTAGTGATTACTTGCCAAGCCTCATATAGCAATTGTTCAGATTTCAGCCTCATACCATAGAGGCAGTTATGTATCCGCTATGGGAACCTTGGAGAGATGGGGCCAAGCTCTGATTTGACCTTTTCCCTTTGCTACTAGGTAGCAGAAACCGAACTACCAAACATTGGGATGACATATTAGCCCAAGTGGGTGTAAAAACCCATCACCATCAGGGTCCATTCACACATCCGCAATTCCATTCCGCATTTTGCGGAACGGAATTGCGGACCCATACATTTCTATGGGGCCGCACGACGTGCGGCCCCGATCCGGAACTGCGGACCCGCACTTCCGGGTCCGCAATTCCGATCCTGAAAAAAATAGTACATGTCCTATTCTTGTCCGCAATAGCGGACAAGAATAGGCATATTCTCTTAGTGCTGGCAATGTGCGGTCCGCAAAATGCGGAATGCACATTGCCGCTGTCCGTGTTTTGCGGATACGCAAAACACACACGGATGTGTGAATTGACCCTAAGGGCTCATGCACACGACCGTATGTATTTTGCGGTCCACAAAAAACATCTGCAAAAAATACGGATGACATCCATGTGCATTCTGTATTTTGCGGAACGGAACAGCTGGCCCCTAATAGAACAGTCCTATCCTTGTCCGTAATGCAGACAACAATAGGACATGTTCTATTTTTTGGCGGAATGGAAATACGGACATACGGAAACGGAATGCACACAAAGTAACTTCTGTTTTTTTTTTTGCGGACCCATTGAAGTGAATGGTTCCGCATACGGTCCACAAAAAAAACGGAACGGACACGGAAAGAAAATAAGTTTGTGTGCATGAACCCTAACAGAGGGTCTATCAAGATGATTTCATAAGTTACAGGGTATGGGGCTAAGGGTGGGGGGGACCTTCAGTCTTGTTCCTACCAAAATAAATCACCCATCAAAGCAGAATAATTAAGTAGATTGGGTTTTATTGCAGGAATAGAAGAATTAATTTGTAGCAAGAATTTCTTCAAAAACATTTGCTGACGGATCCTCTATTGACTCGTATTTTGGATGACAATCCCAGCCCTTGAGCTGCTGGCACAGAGACAGAATTAGATCTGAGAGCTTTCATGGACAATACAATGCTTTAGGAATGTGACACAAATATTAACAAAGCCACAAACACATTAGAAAACAAGGAACAATGTAAGTAGACATGGACGAATGGAGATTGTCCATACATGATGGTACTGTACGTCCTCTCCATTGGTCCGAGGCTTTGGCACAAGTTCCAGCAAAAGACGCTTCCATTTAGAATTGCTCTGGCAGCAACAGACTGGAAACTTGGTTGCTGTAGGGACCAATATATTTAGCTTTCAGTAGCACCTACTGTATATGAAACTCTAGTCCCTACTAGGCATGCATTGGCAGCAGAACCATCCATGATCTTCTGACCACTTCCCCTCTGGGGCTTGACTCTAAGATATGTAATAGTTCTATTCCAAGAAGGACGTTTATTCTCAAGATGATATGGGGGGGGGGTCTCATCTTCTTCGGGGAGTTCTTATGGGTAACAATATTGGACACCAGGGTTGACAGCCAGTGATAGCATCGATGTTAAAAATCTATTTCTTGACCTAGACCAAGAGTATTTCCACCTAGACAAAGAGTGAGCCCAAGGCCCAACTCGAAGAGCTGCCCATGGACTTCGTGCAGCTGTTGGCTAAACATTAGTTTGGTCGACAGCTGTTTATGCTGAATACCCCATGCACAGCTAGGCCAAGTGTTCATGTATTTTTAAAGAGACAAGGTTGCCAACCTCTCCTTCAGTTTTTTCCGGGTTGCAATTATGGGTCTCAGTGTGTCAGTCACTACTGCACGCTGCTCTCAGAGAGATGATGGGTTCCCTTCAAGAATGGATGTTACCTTTGAAGGGGGTTTTGTGACTTCTTGAAAGGTTCCAGTTGGCTCAATATGTGTAAAAAAAATTAACAATCATCTGTAAGCCATTTCCTATGTTTCTGCACCTTGGCATGTGAGGAGGCATAGTGAACATAAGCCTCAAGCTATTTATAAAGCTTAGGCACATGGATGACATCTGAGCAGAAACAAATTGTGCGCAAACCCTGCGTCAACCCAATAACAGTGACTCAGAGACATTTTACATATACCGCATGGACAAGAACCAGCCCCAGTAGCAATAACTTGCATCTATGGTACAATCAGATGAAGCCAAGTTATTGGAGACAAATGGAGGTATTTTTATTCATGGTGTTAACGTCAGAAGTATTTAATGAGTAGTCACTAGCAGTTATGATGCTGGGCGGTCATCTCTCTATGGGCAGCTTTATAAGCTGGTGTTTGGTGGGTGGTGGATAGTAGTTGTGGGCAAGGTTCCTACAGACTGTGCAAGAAGTCTGAGCATAGTTAATGCCTCCGGTCTCAGGCAGCAATTTCTTGTTCTCCTCTCTCTGTGGTTCTGGCATAAAGCTATTGGAGTTGACCAGCTTCCATGAGATCTGTCGCCCACCTGATCCCATGTGGAAACAGTAGAGATTCAGAGGTTGGGTGTAAGGTCCCAGCAGAGGCAGGATCCTGGGCACAGTGCATCATCTGGCATTTCAAGAGGGGCCTCAGACTCACTGACCAGCAAAGACTTCAGATCCTGATCACCATAGCCTTCAAAGAACATCATCTCATCATCTCATCACTGGTGCCTTGGTTCTCCTGGGGTATGAACCCCCTGCTTGGGAAAATTGGGGTGGCACAGAGTTTGGAAGAACAATCTCACCATGCAAGCCTGGAGATCAATGCCTGGCATGAGAGGGAAGAGGGTGCAGGCCACTATGAAAACAGGCATGGAGGGGCAGTCCCTTGATTGCACTGCTCATGTCATATACTGGCACATGTGCAGTGCAGACTTCATATGAAAAAACAAAAATACACATACAGAGGTTTTTTTTCTCCCAGACTATCGATTTTAGGATGTAGTTGGCTTATATAAGGTTCCCATATCTATTGTATAGGTTCATGTTGATGTGCTTTTATACATATTAGGCTACATTCACATGACAGTTGAGGACGGCCATCACACCGCCGTTTTCAGAACCATTGCAGTCTATGGGACATCAAGAAATAGGACGTCCTATTTTGACAGCCAGACGGACCCCATTGAAATAAAGGGGCCCATTTTTAAAGGCCGTTTAGACTGAAATGTTGTTACAAACGGGTACATTATTAAAATAAATACCTCACCACAGGTATGCTGGGAACACTTGCTCTGCACTGGAGGCAGAAGAACCCCAGTGTGATCATGTGACATCATTACTTCAGATCCTGCTGCCTCGAGTGTGCAGTAGGTGTTCCCAGTGTGTCTGTGGGCAGGTGAATATATATATATTATTGTTCTTTACTGGGAGCACTAATGAGAGGCATAATTAATGCTGGGGGCACGAATGAGGGCATCATTTTTCCTGGGGGCACTAATGAGGGGCATAATTTATACTGGGGGCACTAATGAGGGGCGCAATCATTGCTGGGGGCACTATTGTGGGGTATTATCTATACTTGGGGCACTAATGAGGGGCATAAATAATCCTAGGGGCACTAATAACATACATTATTTATCCTAGGGGCATAATATATACTGAGGACACTGGGGCGGGGGGCAAAATATATACTGAGGAGGGCACTTCAGGGGTTGGGGTCAAAAGAAAAAAGCCACTGAAATTGATCCATTTTTAACAGACGTTAAAAACAGACAGAAAATTAATGCACGCACTGATGCAAAATGGCCATTTTAACAGACATTTTTGTTGTGTGAATGTAGCCTGAGGCCTCATTCATACGGCTGTGTGATGGCCATTTTTAGAACCAATTAAAGTCTATAGGACTATTTTTTCCCACTTCCCTCCAGTGCAGAGTGAGTGTCCGTGCGTTCAAGTGGATGAGGTGAATATATATATTTTTTGTGCTTCTATTTATACAGGGGGCACCATTGGGGGCCTTTTTATATTATTAGGAGAAAACTATTGGGGAGCATTTTCTATACAAAGGGCACTATTGGGGGTATTTTATATACAAGGGGTACTGTGGGGGGCATTTTACAAACAGTGGGCACTGTGGGGGGCCTTATATATACTGAGGTTACTATAGAGGGGCCATTATAGATACTGGGGGCACTGAAGGGGTTAGGAGGCTAAAAAAAAAAAAAAAGTGAAATTCATCCATTTTTCATGGCCATGACAAATGGACGCAAAACGACCATTAAAAATAGCCAGAAAATGGATTCAGAATGGCCATGAAAAAGTAAAAGGGAGTTCATTTTTAACAACCGTTTTTTTGGCCGTGTGAATGAGCCCTTACACATTTTGTGATTTTTTTACTCCTACTTCTCCAGAAGCCTTCCACCAAGTTAAAAATCACAATAAAAGCAAACAATCTTTATCCATCCTCCACAGTCTGCTTGTTGCAGCGTATTATGCGAGTATGGTCACTAATGCTAAGGGGAATAATTATATAGCAAAAGGGAACTAACATAAAATAATAATAAAAAATAACACAACCCAGCGGCGGATTTCTTGTCAAAAGGCACTAGAATGACAGGCTGTTTGAGGTATGCGGAATGTTTCTGCTTTCATACATGCTGCCAGCCGGAGGGGGTTTATTGCCGAGAATATGAGGAAAGTTACTGCCAGTTTCTACTGGTACTCGTGTTTAAAAAGAAACTATGGAAACCAGGACTAGGATTATTAATTAAGTTTAAATTTGGAATGTCTCTGCCAAGGGCGCCTGTATGAATTCAATAATGCTACCTGTTGGGTTGTAATTTAATGTACTGTTTGTAACTTATTAGAATGCCGAAGTGTTCCTAAATTAACACATTGTTTCAATAATCTTATTAACATTTCTTTTTATCCATCAGATTGGATTTAGCAGGTTACAATACAGAGAGCCAATGTGCGTTTTCCCTTATTGTCTTGGTAATATAGACAATGTCTGGTACTTGCGCCCTTAATGACTAGAGCGGCATTTTCCTATATCTGCCATGCGGGATTATGTCATGTCACCCAAGGTCGCTACTTTCTTCTAGTCCTAAAGGGCATCTGTCAGCAGGTTTGTACCTATGACACTGGCTGACCTGTTACAGGTGCGCTTGGCAGCGGAAGACATCTGTGTTGGTCCCATGGTCATATGTGTCCGCATTACTGAGAAAAATGATGTTTTCATATATTCAAATGAGCCTCTAGGAGCAACGGGGGCGTTACCATTACACCTAGAGGCTCTGCTCTCTCTGCAAATGCTGTACCCTCTCCACTTTGTGCAGTGTAAAAGTCATCATACTTGGCCCTGACTTCTAAAGTGCAGAAGGGTGTGTTAGTTGCAGAGAGAGCAGAGCCTTTAGGTGTAATGGTAACGCCCCCGTTGCTCCTAGAGGCTCATTTGCATATAATAAAACATCATTGTTCTCAGCAATGTGGGCACATATGAACATGGGACCAACACAGATGCCTTCAGCTGCCAAGTGCACATGTAACAGGTCAGCCAGTGTCATAGGTACAAAACTGCTGACAGATGCACTTAATGACTAGAGCGGTATTTTTCTACATCTACCATGCGGGATAGTATCATATTAAGGTCGCTACTTTCTTCTAGTCTTATGGGAGTCTAAAGGTAAAGCAGAATGAACCGAAATCTGCTTTGATAGGTGAAGGTCTCTGCAGGCATCATCAACCCAATTATAAAACATATTGTAAATGAATTGTCTTAGGGCAGGGGTGAGAATCTAAAAATATTAGGGACATGATCCCGGGGGCATGTGTTTTGCGCCCCCACTCAACCCCAAAAAATATCTTGAAGACAGCATAGCTCCAACAGTACGTCCACACAAGGCATGAGCGCCACAGATCCGCTGTTGTGCATTTGCGCACAGGCAATCTGCAGCATAAATTGATCTGAGGAGCACTTTGTAAATCCGCAGCATGTTTATTTATGCTGAGGATCTCCCCCGTGGATCTCACCCTTTGCAATCCAGAAGGTGAAATCTGCAGCACATAACTTAGGCGGATTCTTTTATAGGATGTTGTTTCAGGTCCGCTGCCAAATATGCAGTAGATTTTTCACTGCAATTTTCAGCGTGGACGTACCCTAAATCAACTTTCCGAAGACCTGATAGCCAACTTTCGGAATGCAAGATAATCATTGCTTCAATGCCTCAAACTGCAGAGTTTGCTGAGCTCCTTAGTGCCTCACACAGTAATAATGGCTCTTTAGTGGCCCCCACAGAAGTAGTGTCCCCCTACTCCACTATAATTCCTCCTCTCTCAGTACTGTGGTCCCTTAGTGCTCTTCACTCTATAATGGTGCCCATTAGTGCATGCAGTTAGGTATGGTGCCCCACCATGTCACCCCTCAGTAATTCAGTAATAGTGCCCATTAGTGCATGCAGTTAGGTATGGTGGACCACCATGCTACCCCTCAGTAATAGTGCCTATTAGTGTCTCCAGTTAGGTATGGTGCCCCACCATGTCACCCCTCAGTAATAGTGCCTATTAGTGTCTCCAGTTAGGTATGGTGCCCCACACTAGGTAAAGGTGAGCTCTGCCGTGCCCTCTCTCAGTAATAGTGGCCCTTACGGCTCCTCTTCCAACAGAGAAATTGTGACACAAAATAATATATTAACCTCTAGCCTCACATCTCGGTTTAGTCAGGTAAGCAGCATAGATGGCATCCCCGTGCGGTCCGATGCAATCTAGTGATGTCTTCATGCCCGGCTTGTGCAGGACTCTAATCCCAGTATCTCCTATGCCACAGGCTTAAAGTGGCCTGTAGCCTATGAGACAGAATGGTGGAGCAAGGAGATGACAGCACTCAGCTCCACCATTCTATCCCACTGTATCCTGAGGATGCAGATGCAGTTGAAAGTTGGCGGAGATCCAGGGCACTGGGCCAGAAATCCGAGGCTTGTGCCCCAAATGCTTGGTGCTAGTGACGCCCCTGTCTAAGGGTAGGTTTACATCTTGTCTTTGTAAACATTGGAGGTATACCTCAGGAGTAGGGATGAGCGAACCTGAACTTTATCGGGTTCAGGTTCAGTGTTGAGGTGGGTTAGGAATTCCGTTATAGGTTCGTAGATGGAATGCAAAACAGAAGCCTTTCAGAGGCATTCTGTTTTGATCCGTCCTAATAAAAGTCTATGGCCAATCATAACGGATCCGTCTGGTTTCCGTTATGCAGGACGCCGGAAAACAAAGTCCTGCATAACGGAACGTCCTGCATAACGGAAACCAGACGGATGCATCCTTTTTTTTTTTACACTGTATACCTTCTACATAGAGAGGAGAAATCTGAGTCTCACTTCCTTCTGGGATTCGCGTCCCCACCTATTCCTTGGTTGAACTTGATGGACTTATGTCTTTTTTCAACTGTATTAACTATGTAACTATAGGCTTAAAACAAGATGAGAACAGAGCCCTACCAGAAACATTATTTCTTTTTGGACCCCAGAGTTTGGGGACTATGGGGAACGGTGACTGAGAAGATCAGTCATACACAGGAACTTGACAGATCTTCTCATTCTTTCTTCCATTTCCTGTCCCCAGGTCTGTCTGTCTTCTGTAGGCCGCTTTCACGCTCATAGACTATTTGTGCAGTCATTGGGGTCCTTTTGGCCCACCAGTGGCCAATCCTTTGTCTATACAGAACACATGCACATCCACTTTTACCTGCATTGTAAGTTTTCTTCTCATCATTGTACACAAAGAACAGATCATCAGTAAGGAATAGATGAAACATGATTAGTAATGGACCCTGGTGGCAAGCGTCTGACTCCAAAGTCAGTTAGAAATGGGGTTGTCTTCTGCTGAACCTTTGGGGTCCAAATTTATGTTGGAGTACTGGTACACTGGTGGACTAGGCCAACCATGCTTCTGTGCCTACCTGGATTAGTACAGAGGGATGGCACACCAACATGAAGGTGCACATACCGAGATTAGTCCACGTGCAATCTGGTTGGTAAGGGTGCAAACAACCTTCTCATAGGGTTTCAAGCAGCTGGTTTAAAGATGTAGACATGGCATAAAAATGCACCAATACTGCAGTAGCAAATATCATACATCCGATATAACCGTGATGAAGCTCATGTACAGGGAAGATTGTGAGGAGGATGACTGGTACCATCTAGATTCTTTGGAGAAATCCTATACTACCTGGCTCATTAGGTTTTGAAATCTGCCCTTAACCACCTCCGGACCGCCTAACGCAGGATCGCGTTCCGGAGGTGGCAGCGCTGCGCACAGTCACGCATATACGCGTCATCTCGCGATGGCCGAGATTTCCTGTGAACGCGCGCACACAGGCGCGCGCGCTCACAGGAACGGAAGGTAAGAGAGTTGATCTCCAGCCTGCCAGCGGCGATCGTTCGCTGGCAGGCTGGAGATGTGTTTTTTTTAACCCCTAACAGGTATATTAGACGCTGTTTTGATAACAGCGTCTAATATACCTGCTACCTGGTCCTCTGGTGGTCCCCTTTGTTTGGATCGACCACCAGAGGACACAGGTAGCTCAGTAAAGTCCCACCAAGCACCACTACACTACACTACACCCCCCCCCCCGTCACTTATTAACCCCTTATTAGCCCCTGATCACCCCTGATCACCCCATATAGACTCCCTGATCACCCCCCTGTCATTGATTACCCCCCTGTCATTGATCACCCCCCTGTAAAGCTCCATTCAGATGTCCGCATGATTTTTACGGATCCACTGATAGATGGATCGGATCCGCAAAACGCATCCGGACGTCTGAATGAAGCCTTACAGGGGCGTGATCAATGACTGTGGTGATTACCCCATATAGACTCCCTGATCACCCCCCTGTCATTGATTACCCCCCTGTCATTGATTACCCCCCTGTAAAGCTCCATTCAGACGTCCGCATGATTTTTACGGATCCACTGATAGATGGATCGGATCCGCAAAACGCATCCGGACGTCTGAATGAAGCCTTACAGGGGCATGATCAATGACTGTGGTGATCACCCCATATAGACTCCCTGATCACCCCCCTGTAAAGCTCCATTCAGATGTCCGCATGATTTTTACGGATGCACTGATAGATGGATCCGATCCGCAAAACGCATCCGGGACGTCTGAATGAAGCCTTACAGGGGCATGATCAATGACTGTGGTGATCACCCCATATAGACTCCCTGATCACCCCCCTGTAAAGCTCCATTCAGATGTCCACATGATTTTTACGGATGCACTGATAGATGGATCCGATCCGCAAAACGCATCCGGACGTCTGAATGAAGCCTTACAGGGGCATGATCAATGACTGTGGTGATCACCCCATATAGACTCCCTGATCACCCCCCTGTAAAGCTCCATTCAGATGTCCGCATGATTTTTACGGATGCACTGATAGATGGATCGGATCCGCAAAACGCATCCGGACGTCTGAATGAAGCCTTACAGGGGCGTGATCAATGACTGTGGTGATCAACCCATATAGACTCCCTGATCACCCCCCTGTCATTGATTACCCCCCTGTCATTGATTACCCCCCTGTAAAGCTCCATTCAGATGTCCGCATGATTTTTACGGATGCACTGATAGATGGATCGGATCCGCAAAACGCATACGGACGTCTGAATGAAGCCTTACAGGGGCATGATCAATGACTGTGGTGATCACCGCATGTAGACTCCCTGATCACCCCCCTGTCATTGATTACCCCCCTGTCATTGATTACCCCCCTGTAAAGCTCCATTCAGACGTCCGCATGATTTTTACGGATCCACTGATAGATGGATCGGATCCGCAAAACGCATACGGACGTCTGAATGAAGCCTTACACGGGCGTGATCAATGACTGTGGTTATCACCCCATATAGACTCCCTGATCACCCCCCTGTCATTGATCACCCCCCCTGTCATTGATCACCCCCCTGTCATTGATCACCCCCTGTCATTGATCACCCCCCCTGTCATTGATCACCCCCCCTGTCATTGATCACCCCTCTGTAAGGCTCCATTCAGACATTTTTTTGGCCCAAGTTAGCGGAATTTTTTTATTTTTTTCTTACAAAGTCTCATATTCCACTAACTTGTGTCAAAAAATAAAATCTCACATGAACTCACCATACCCCTCACGGAAACCAAATGCGTAAAATTTTTTAGACATTTATATTCCAGACTTCTTCTCACGCTTTAGGGCCCCTAGAATGCCAGGGCAGTATAAATACCCCACATGTGACCCCATTTCGGAAAGAAGACACCCCCAGGTATTCCGTGAGGGGCATATTGAGTCCATGAAAGATTGAAATTTTTGTCCCAAGTTAGCGGAACGGGAGACTTTGTGAGAAAAAAATTAAAAATATCAATTTCCGCTAACTTGTGCCAAAAAAAAAAAATTTCTATGAACTCGCCATGCCCCTCATTGAATACCTTGGGGTGTCTTCTTTCCAAAATGGGGTCACATGTGGGGTATTTATACTGCCCTGGCATTCTAGGGGCCCCAAAGCGTGAGAAGAAGTCTGGTATCCAAATGTCTAAAAATGCCCTCCTAAAAGGAATTTGGGCACCTTTGCGCATCTAGGCTGCAAAAAAGTGTCACACATCTGGTATCGCCGTACTCAGGAGAAGGTGGGGAATGTGTTTTGGGGTGTCATTTTACATATACCCATGCTGGGTGAGAGAAATATCTTGGTCAAATGCCAACTTTGTATAAAAAAATGGGAAAAGTTGTCTTTTGCCAAGATATTTCTCTCACCCAGCAAGGGTATATGTAAAATGACACCCCAAAACACATTCCCCACCTTCTCCTGAGTACGGCAATACCAGATGTGTGACACTTTTTTGCAGCCTAGGTGGGCAAAGGGGCCCATATTCCAAAGAGCACCTTTAGGATTTCACAGGTCATTTACCTACTTACCACACATTAGGGCCCCTGGAAAATGCCAGGGCAGTATAACTACCCCACAAGTGACCCCATTTTGGAAAGAAGACACCCCAAGGTATTCCGTGAGGGGCATGGCAAGTTCCTAGAATTTTTTATTTTTTGTCACAAGTTAGTGGAAAATGATGATTTTTTTTTTTTTTTTTTTTTTCATACAAAGTCTCATATTCCACTAACTTGTGACAAAAAATAAAAATTTTCATGAACTCACTATGCCCATCAGCGAATACCTTGGGGTCTCTTCTTTCCAAAATGGGGTCACTTGTGGGGTAGTTATACTGCCCTGGCATTCTAGGGGCCCAAATGTGTGGTAAGGAGTTTGAAATCAAATTCTGTAAAAAATGACGAGTGAAATCCGAAAGGTGCTCTTTGGAATATGGGCCCCTTTGCCCACCTAGGCTGCAAAAAAGTGTCACACATCTGGTATCTCCGTAATCGGGAGAAGTTGGGGAATGTGTTTTGGGGTGTCATTTTACATATACCCATGCTGGGTGAGAGAAATATCTTGGCAAAAGACAACTTTTCCCATTTTTTTATACAAAGTTGGCATTTGACCAAGATATTTATCTCACCCAGCATGGGTATATGTAAAAAGACACCCCAAAACACATTCCTCAACTTCTCCTGAGTACGGGGATACCAGATGTGTGACACTTTTTTGCAGCCTAGGTGGGCAAAGGGGCCCACATTCCAAAGAGCACCTTTTGGATTTCATAGGTCATTTTTTACTGAATTTGATTTCAAACTCCTTACCACACATTTGGGCCCCTAGAATGCCAGGGCAGTATAACTACCCCACAAGTGACCCCATTTTGGAAAGAAGAGACCCCAAGGTATTCGCTGATGGGCATAGTGAGTTCATGGAAGTTTTTATTTTTTGTCACAAGTTAGTGGAATATGAGACTTTGTATGAAAAAAAAAAAAAATAAAAAATCATCATTTTCCACTAACTTGTGACAAAAAATAAACAATTCTAGGAACTCGCCATGCCCCTCACGGAATACCTTTGGGTCTCTTCTTTCCAAAATGGGGTCACTTGTGGGGTAGTTATACTGCCCTGGCATTCTAGGGGCCCAAATGTGTGGTAAGGAGTTTGAAATCAAATTCTGAAAAAAATGACCTGTCAAATCCGAAAGGTGCTCTTTGGAATATGGGCCCCTTTGCCCACCTAGGCTGCAAAAAAGTGTCACACATCTGGTATCTCCGTACTCAGGAGAAGGTGGGGAATGTGTTTTGGGGTGTCATTTTATATATACCCATGCTGGGTGAGATAAATATCTTGGTCAAATGCCAACTTTGTATAAAAAAATGGGAAAAGTTGTCTTTTGCCAAGATATTTCTCTCACCCAGCAAGGGTATATGTAAAATGACACCCCAAAACACATTCCCCACCTTCTCCTGAGTACGGAGATACCAGATGTGTGACACTTTTTTGCAGCCTAGGTGGGCAAAGGGGCCCATATTCCAAAGAGCACCTTTCGGATTTGACAGGTCATTTTTTTCAGAATTTGATTTCAAACTCCTTACCACACATTTGGGCCCCTAGAATGCCAGGGCAGTATAACTACCCCACAAGTGACCCCATTTTGGAAAGAAGAGACCCAAAGGTATTTCGTGATGGGCATAGTGAGTTCATAGAAGTTTTTATTTTTTGTCACAAGTTAGTGGAATATGAGACTTTGTAAGAAAAAAAAAAAAAAAAATAATCATCATTTTCCGCTAACTTGTGACAAAAAATAAAAAGTTCTATGAACTCACTATGCCCATCAGCGAATACCTTAGGGTGTGTACTTTCCGAAATGGGGTCATTTGTGGGGTGTTTGTACTGTCTGGCCATTGTAGAACCTCAGGAAACATGACAGGTGCTCAGAAAGTCAGAGCTGCTTCAAAAAGCGGAAATTCACATTTTTGTACCATAGTTTGTAAACGCTATAACTTTTACCCAAACCATTTTTTTTTTACCCAAACATTTTTTTTTTATCAAAGACATGTAGAACTATAAATTTAGAGCAAAATTTCTATATGGATCTCGTTTTTTTTGCAAAATTTTACAACTGAAAGTGAAAAATGTCATTTTTTTGCAAAAAAATCGTTAAATTTCGATTAATAACAAAAAAAGTAAAAATGTCAGCAGCAATGAAATACCACCAAATGAAAGCTCTATTAGTGAGAAGAAAAGGAGGTAAAATTCATTTGGGTGGTAAGTTGCATGACCGAGCAATAAACGGTGAAAGTAGTGTAGGTCAGAAGTGTAAAAAGTGGCCTGGTCTTTCAGGGTGTTTAAGCACTGGGGGCTGAGGTGGTTAAAATATAATCTTCTATGTTCTTCATTGGGTTTACTCCTGTCTTTTCAAACACGTCCTCTTAGGCACAGAAAAGTAAAAATCATCAGCGCTCCAGCATTGTATTCAAAAAATTGTGTTGAGTGTAAGCAGTATTACAGCCTACAGGCGTCTCTAGTTATTATCTATATAAAAAATAATTCCAGACTAAATACACAGTCCCCTTATTAATAACTGGGTTATTTTACCTATAAAGCTCTTTTACAATTGGATCTTTCATGTTAACGCACCAATAATATAGGAACTAGCCCTCTGCAAATGTATTTGTCCCACTGTAGAGTTGTATGAATTCCAGATCTTGACTCGATCCGCTGTTTGAAGAGGCCATAGAGCTCCAGCGAGCCCCGAAGGCTTCTCCCTAGGCCAGTGATGTCATATTCATCGGCCACGAGGCCTAAGAGCAGCTCAGTCCCATTCAAGTGAAAATGACTGGGCTGCAATACCAAGTACAGCCACTCTACAATGGACGGCGCTGTGCTTGGTGAGCAGCGAGGAGGCTGCAGCGCTCTTTGGAGCACTGTGGCCTCCTCAAACAGCTGATCGCCAAGGGTCCCAGGCGTCGGACCCCAGCCAATCTTATATTGATGAACTGTCCTAAGGATCTTGGAAAACCCCTTTAAATATATAGCTCTCTCATATAGGCTTCAAATATGATTGTGTAAATTAAATCTAATGGAGTATTGTGAAAACCAGCAAAAGTAACATTATTTATGGTATATTTATCTCTCATATCTACCTATTTCATATTAACCTATCTATTTAATATTTATCTATCTATCTTTTTATACCTCTTAGGCCTCATGCACACGACCGTATGTATTTTGCGGTCCGCAAAAACTGATCCACCAAAAATACGGGTGACGGAACCGCTGGCCCCTAATAGAACAGTGCTATCCTTGTTGGTAATGCGGACAATAATAGGACATGTTCTATTTTTTTGCGGAACGGAAATAAGGACATACAGAAATTGAATGCACGCGGAGTACCTTCCGTTTTTTTTGCGAACCCATTGAAATGAATGGTTCCGTATACGGTCCGCAAAAAAAAACAGAAAGAAAATACGTTTGTGTGCATGAGCCCTTACTTTTTTTGTAAATTTGCCATTTACTGCCATATTGACCCCAATTCCCACCATGATCTCAACAGATAAAAAAAAGTGCACACATTTTTGATAAATCATGCAGCTCTTCCTTTCATAGTACAATTTTCCAGTAGATGTCTAAACTTTGCATTATCATAAAGCAGACAAACACGCCATTAGGCCAACCATCACACATATAACACGCCACGCCACACGCGGTATAATGCACATGGCTGACATTGAGACGTGAGCTGCAATTTGCTCTACTTGCTGATCTAATTCAAACCGCCGAGTAGCAGATGGCACTAATGCATTACTGTCAGATGGAAGAAGGGGGGCAGTCTTGTTTCAAGCAAATCCGTTCCTGGGCACAAATCCAAAATGCCCAGTAGGCAGCAGCTAAAAGGAAGTGCTTGCTTTTAGGTTTTTAAACTATATCCCTTAATCCTGGGTGATGATTGACAATTGTGATTTAAAGTACAAGTTGCCCCACTCTAATCCAGCAAGTTTTGATGTTATTTGTGTATTTAGCGCAGGCTTTATTCAACTAAAACTAAATGGGAGCTTCTGCAATTGATGCCACATTTCATGGAGAGTCAGTCTATTTACAGATTACCGAATGCAATGAATCCATCTTTCTTTTCTTGCAATTTAAAGATCCACTTCCAGCAGCCAAATGTACAATTAAAATGCTTTTTTTGTGTGTCACTGGCAACAGAAGTGGGATGCACTGAACACAATTTAAACCGCAGCACAGTCAAGATCTATTCAATATTATGTTAATCCTGAATTTAGAAATGTAACATCCCTCTCCAGCTCCATTTACTTGTGTCTAAAATGGTATAATGGTTTACGTGCCAAGAACCTGTACATTATATATACCCTCACAGAATGTCAGATGTCTGAAGCAATGCATAACAAAATAGTCATCGGAATTCACCCAGCGCCGTCCAATATGGCAGGGGATACATGTCAGATACATGAATATTTCCATGCATACATTTCTCATATAATACATAAATATTTACATGTATGATACATTCTAGTGTAATAAATATTTACATGTATGGTTCAATCAATTTTTATTGTTTTAGCCAAACAGAGTAACAATCAAAGGATGGTAATAATTACCAAATATTGTAAGAGGTAATTGTGCAAAACACATGCAGCATAACAAATGCATAAATATTTGGTACATGTATGATACATTCTAGTGTAATATATAAAGATTTACAGTGTAGAATGGTATATTTCCACTACAATATATAAAAATGGATTCAATCCAAGTGTATTGGATTATTTTTTAATACTTTGCCATCATATTTAAAAATTTTTAAAAGGACCTGTCACCATTCCTTACTTGTCTGTTTAGTAAGTATGTGAAATAAATAAATAAATTGCTAACTGGACATTATTATCTCCATGTCCATAGGGTGTATACCTATACAATCTGGCACTGTCAGGACTTATTAGTCACTGTCAGGCTGTGAAAAGACTATATCAGAAATATTTGCAAATTTATTGAAAACAGAAAAAACTACAGAAAAATCTTACATTGACATAAGTATTCAGACCCTTTACTCAGGACTTAGTTGAAGCCCCTTTGGCAGTGATTGCAGCCTCCAGTCTTCTTGGGTATGATGCCACAAGGTTTGCACACCTGGATTTTCTTCCATTTCTTTTCAAGGTTGGATGAGGACCATCGGTGGAGGGCAATTTTCAGGTCAATTGGGTTCAAGTCAGGGCTCTGGCTGGGACACTCAAGGACATTCACAGAGGTGTCCCTAAGGCTCAAATGTGTTGTTTTGGCTGTGTTCTTAGGGTCATTGTCTTGTTGGAAGGTGAACCTTCGGCCCAGTCTGAGGTCTCTTTGAACACTCTGAATCAGGTTTCATTAAGAATATGTAACACCCCAGAGTAGTGTTACCACTACTGCACCCTGCTACTATCTCTAATGGGCTAATGTAATGTCATCTTATGCATTTAGTTTGGTGGGTCGGCCAGTTCTAGGAAGATTCCTCGTCTTCCATGTAAGAATTATGGAGGCCACTGTGCTCTTGAGAACTTTCAGTGCAGCAGAATTTTTTTTTCCCCTTCTCCAGATCTGTGCCTCCACACAATCCTGTCTCTGAGCTCTACAGACAGTTCTTTCCTCTGCATGGCTTTATTTCTGTCCTGATATGTATTGTCAGCTGTAAAACCTTATATAGACAGGGCCATGTCTTTCCAAATCATGTTCAATCCACTGAGTTTACCACAGGTGGACTCTGATCAAGGTGTAGAAACATCTCAAAGATTATGAAGAGAAACAGGGGGCCCTCAGAGCTACATTTTAAGTGTCCGCAAAGGGTCTGAATACTTACTGTATGTCCATGCAAAATTTTAGTTTTTCCTTTTTAGTAAATTGGGCAAAAAGTTCTAAAATTCTGTTTTCGCTTCTTATGATGGGGTATTGAGTGCAGATTAATGAGGAAAAGTAGGCCAAAATATAACAAAATGAGAAGAAAAAGTGAACGGGTCTGACAATTTTCTGAATGCATTGTGCTTCTGTATATATCAATAACTTCCAAACATAATTTCCAAACATGAGTACTAATAGTGGAAATCATAACAGCACCACCAGTTGTTGTCTAAACATCCTATAGATGTCACTGTGTAGAGTTATAATCCTCCTGGTCTAGTGCACAGGGCATACGTGTTGGCACATAGTTTTCTTATCGCTGGGACAAATACAAGTTTTTGAAGGAGGGTCTCACGGGTAATTGGTAACTGGTTAACGTCTAATATTCCTGGTAGTATGGGATGGTGAAAGGGATAATGGTGGTATAACGTACTTATAATTGTATTACATCTAAATATGTCTAACGCTCTTTACAGGGTTCAGAGCTCTGTTTCCTAGCACGGAGCTTCAAGTAACCTTTTTTAATGAATTTGCGCTCAGCCATAGAGAAAAATGATAAATTGAATTTGCCTGCAGTCACCTGTAGGATAAGCTCAAGGTTTTAGATGAGGATTTATCTTCCACTTGATGTATCGATAGGCAGTGAATGCCCCCTAGTGGAGGCACAAGTAACTACTCAGAGGGGAGTGTCTAACTCTAGACACTTGTATATCCCCCTTCGTGTGCTCCCAACTGCTCCACATTAGACACCCATAGGCACTCCATGCGGCGCACTATGGGGCACCATACAGCACCATACTATGGAAATTTTTCTCCCCAAGAAGCAATTCTTCAAGGGGAGAAAACCTCCATAATATTGCATTCAATGGAGCATCTCACAATTCTTTTATTCATATGAATAAAAAAACAACAGTCCATGAAATTGCTGAAAGATGTCAAAAAGTAAAGTAGTTCCATCATTTGGGAACTGGTTTGTCTTTAAAGGGGTTGTCTCATCTGAGACAATGGGGGCATATCGCTAGTATATGTCCCCATTGTCTGATAGCTGAGGGTCCCACCACTAGGACCCTCACCCATCTCCTAAACGAAGCCCCAATAGTGGTGGAGGGTGCACTGCGCATGTGCAGACACCCTACATTCATTTCTATGGGGCCGCTGAAAATAGCCGAGCGCTGTCTCGGCTATTTCCGTCGGGCCCATAGAAGTGAATGGAAACGGTGGCCGGTCATGCGCGGTGAGCTCCCATTCACTACTATGGTGATGGTGGCCGGAGCGGAGTCTTCCAGCCACCACTTTCCCCGCTCCTTTCTCAATATAGGTGGGGGTCTTAGCGATATGCCCCCATTGTCTCAGATGAGAATACCCCTTTAATATCGAAGATATGACAGCTTTATGGGAAGAGCTTCTATCCCTGTGCCCCTGTTGATGTTTTTTTTCTGTGTCTTTATATAAAAAAATGGCAATCCTGAAATCTTACAGCTTTTATTGGACCACTGAGACTGGCCCTTTTTGTTCTGTAAAGAGGTCATTTTTCAGCAGCCATCTCATTGTTATCAAAGGCAGGATTACAATGACAGGTAACACCTATATGTAGAGAACACTGGGGCGTAAACGAAAATAAAAATAAAAAAATTATTCCCATAACCAGTGGGGGTGGGGGTGGACATTGGACCTTTTTGTTTAAAAAAAAAGGCTCCAACCTCTATATGAATTCTGGCCCTATTTAAATTAAATAATAAATTATAGCGCACAGCTCTGCACACAGGCGGCGTATTGCATTGCACTGAACTCATCTGCATTGCTCAGCCGTGACTTTGCATTATCTAGGCCTTGAGGTGGAGAATAGTGATGAGCGGCATAGGCAATATTCGAATTCGTGATATTTCGCAAATTTTGGGTCGAATATTCGCCATAAATTCGCAAATTCGTGATCTCCAGTCATTGTTTACTTGATTGAGAAAATCGGCAATGTAATATATTCGCGATAAATTTGCGATAACTTTGCGATTAGAATATTCAACACTATTCGCGAACACATAGCACTATATTTAAAATATTTTGCGAATTCTCGAAGAGGCGATATTCGCGATTAAAATTCATGATTCGAATATTCGTGCTCAACACTAGTGGAGTACCTTTCACCTTCCCTGCTAGCTAACTAGACGCAGGAATCTTCAGCTCACCCCAGTGCTGTTTGACTCTCTCTCTCAAGTCTCACATCTTCCCCATGTCGCCGCCGCTGAGGTCTGCTTGCACTTCTATATATCAACCCCCGAGGAGTGTGCTAGCATGCATGGGGAGGCTCATCTTGACGTCTGACTCAGCCCAGCCACTGCTGCATTACCGGGCAGTTTACTCTTTACTGCCACCAATGACCCAAATAATTCAGTGGGATAACGTGTTCATCCATGTGTAACGGTCACGTCCACACACACACAGGGGGAGGGATAGTGACCACTGCGCTCCACCCTCACCCCTGGCCCTGCCTACTTGCCTCACGAGTCCTGATGACAGGGGACAACTGGACGACAGTCCCTAACTTAGGATATGTGCAGGGAAGACAGACAAGACAAAATACGGAACATGAACGGACCGGGTCAGAACCAAGAGAGCTACGCAGTACAAAGGGTTAAGCAAAGAATGGTCAGGAGAAGCCGGGGTCAAATACCAGGAGAGCAGAGAAGTACAAGAGGAGTCCTAAGAGAGTAGTCAGGTGGGAGCCGAGGTCACAATACCAGGACGGATGCGCAGTACAGGAGGAGCAGGCAAAGGATCGTCAAGGAACGGAATCAGGTGAGTATTCAGTAGTCCAACAAATAGCCAGGAACCTAAAAATTAAAAGGCAACCTGTGGCTAGCAGGCTGCCTGTATTTATAGTGGGGAGTGAGGGTCATGTGACGTGGCCAGCGTCACATGACCGACAGACCAACCAGTTGAGCACCGAGTGATCAGCTCGGCACTCAAGGCAGACTTAGGAGCAGGGAGCCACCCAGCAGTAAAGCCGCCCTGGGAATGAGGTTAAACACAGATCCTCATTCCCAAAGCTAAGCAACAGGTCTGCAGGTAATGGGGGACAGAGTGCACCTTCGGAACCTTGTTACACCATGGTAGGGAAGAGCGGAATGATCTGGTGGGTGGGCATGCGCACAGAAGCTCCATACCATATCTGAACGTGATGCCGAACCGCTCCAGCTCCTCCTTACCATGGGCATGCTGGTAGTGACGGACAGCTAGAGCATCCTTTTAGGTATGTTATTACACCGATTAGCCATTATTATTTCAGTTGTAACATTGTATTTATTATTATTCATGTTATGGTGGTAAGAAAGTTGAGTGAAACATCTCCAACATTTGTTATTTTGAGACAGCATTAGTTTACCGAACAACCTCCCTGTGTGTTTGGAAACCAATGATGAGACACAAACTAATTAGAATTTTCCATCCCGGCAATGTAGCAGGTTATAAATGTTTCATAGTCTTGGCAATCAGGGGTCTTGAGAGCGACATCCAGAGGTAGAATGTCCTACTTTTCTTGGTCATGAGTTGATGTTGTCCTGCAGCTCTTTGTTGGATGGAATCTACTGAGCGAAATCTGTTCATAAAAGCTTTTGCCATATTACACCCATCATGACAACGTTTGCGCCTTGCCTAATAATCATCTGCCAATATTATTTGGCTTTTAGGAATGGTTTCGCTGAGAAGAACATGGCACGTAACTGCATTCAACACGCATAGAGAATTTCAAGATTTCTCCCAGTTAAATAGAAAATATGAAAAATTCAACTTACAACAGTGTAATAGTTCCTACATTTTAGTCGAGTAAAGATAATGCTGTGAATTGCTCGTGTTGCCATTATTAACAGCGATTATGCTTTAAAATAAACGAGTGTAAATGTTCCTGGGCTCATTCCATAACAGCCAATGTTTGAGAGGATTAGGACTTCAGTGTCTGAAGGAACGAGAGAGCTCAGTGCCACAAGACAGGATTGTAGCTTGTTGTGGGCACTTTTTAAAACACATGAAAAGGCAATAATCTTTTTCTTCATTTATCACGGGAAGTTGTGAAACATTTTACTATTAAAAACATAGCCTGAAACCAGCTGGACTGTATCCATGTCTGCTTGGAAATGACTTCAAGAGGAGTGCAAGTGGAGATACTGACACGAAGACCACTGTCCAATGCCATCCCTAGAGCGAAGAATGGTGGTGGCCTCAGGAGACGGGGGTGTTCTTCAGCGGCTGGGACAGGGAGACTGGTCAGGGTTGAGGGAAAGCTGAATGGAGCAAAGTACAGAGATATTCTTAATGGAAACCTGATCCAGAGCGCTCTGGACCTCTGACTGGGCTGAAGGTTTTCCTTCGAACAAGACGATAAGGGCTCATGCGCACGAACGTATTTTCTTTCCGCTTCCGTCCCGTTTTTTTTTGTGGACAGTATGCGGAACCATTCATTTCAATGGGTCTGCAAAAACAACGTGTGCATTCCGTTTCCGTTTGTCCGCATGGCCGTTCCGCAAAAAAGTAGTGCATGTCCTATTATTGTCCGCAAATCATGGTCCGAGGCCCAATTCATGTCAATGGGTCCGCAAAAAATACGGAACGCACACGGAACACATCTGTAGGTCAGAAATGCTATGCCCAGCCCATATTGCTCATGTGTTTGGCGATTTATTAAGTTACTGTTTCCCGATCAAATACGGAAACCGTACGGATATGTTTTGTCCAATAATGGAATGGAAGGGGACTTAAATCAGAGGGGAAAAAAACTCAGATGCGGAACAACGGATCCGTGAAAAACAGGCCGCAAAACAACAACGGTCGTGTGCATGAGCCCTAACTCTAAGCACACAGCCAAGACAACACAGGAGCGGCTTAGAGACACCTCTGTGAATGTCCTTGAGTGGCCCAGCCAGAGCCCTGACCTGAACCCAATCGAACATCTCTAGAGAGACCCGAAAATGGCCGTCCACCAACGGTCCAGAGAAGAATGGCAGCAAATCCCCAAATCCAGTTGTGAAGACCTTGTGGCATCATACCCAAGAAGACCGGAGGTGCTTAAACTAAGGCCTCATGCACACAAACGTATTTTCATTCCGTGTCCGTTCCGTTTTTTTTGTGGACCATATACGGAACCATTCATTTCAATGGGTCCACAAAAAAAAAAATGGAAGGTACTCTGTGTGCATTCCGTTTCCGTATTTCCATTCTGAAAAAAAATAGAACATGTCCTATTATTGTCTGTATTACAGACAAGTATAGGAATGTTCTATTAGGGGCCAGCTGTTCCGTTCCGCAAAATACGGAATGCACACGGATGTCATCCGTATTTTTTGCAGATCCGTTTTTTGTATTCGATTGAGCTGTGCAGAATTTTAAAAAAACATGGCCACTTTCTTAAAAAAATAAAAAATAACAGTGCCACCCCAGTCCATAGGTTGTGTCTGGTATTGTAGGTCAGCTTCAATGACGTTAATGGGGGCAAAAAGACGTAGCCCTGTTTTTGGATGATTTGTTACAACCAATTTAATAAATATATAGCATTTTAATGCAACCCCGAGTGCAAGGACTTTCTCCGGCCAAAACATGAAAGTTGACTGGCGGCAAAGATTGAAAAAATAATAAATCTATTGTATGTGTGAGGTGTCCAAGTGCTCTGTAAGCTGTGTGAACTGGAGGCTTCCATCTCGGTGGTGCAGACAAGTTCTCCTGTCATCCCGTCCTATTAATTTGAGCACAAACTGTAATTAGATGTAAGTGTTGCTGTTCCCACAGAAATGAATGGCAGCATCTGGAGAGAGGCGACTGTTCCAAGCACTTTTGGCCACCAGCTCTCCACAAGTTAGCGGTATGAGACGAGGGCGCCCGTCCAGACTTCTGTCGGCCTAATTTTATATCTTAGAATGCACAACGTTAAATCCAATATTTCTAATGGCATGCTGTGCCGGGTGAGCAGGGGAGCACATTCCAGACTTTCCTGCTTGTATCACCTCCTGAGAGGCCCAGATATTTCTGTGTCCCCTCCCCGTGTAGGTTACAAGTAATTTGGGAGTCACCTGGGCTCAAAATATATGCAAAATAGCAATTATCTATCCTGACAGGATCTGGGCACTGGCTGGATGTGAACGGAAAAGGCAAAGCTGAGCCGCGGCGTTATCTTCTGCTTAATGATTTCTAGAATTAGTTGTTTTTATTCTTCTACACACGGATAAAAATTCCATCAAAAACACATTTATGCTATTAATCTATCATCTGCCGATCTATTATATATGTTATCTAATATCTATCTATCCATTATCTATCTATCTATCTATTAGGCCTCATGCACACGACCGTTTTTTTATTCCGTGTCCGTTGTTCCGTTTTTCGTGATTTTCTGCGGACCCATTGACTTTCAATGGGTCCGTTGAAAACTCGGCTAATGCACCGTTTGTCATCCGCGTCCGCGATCCGTGGTTCCAGTCCGTCAAAAAAATATAACCTGTCCTATTTTTTTCACTGAAAACGGTTCGCGGACCCATTCAAGTCAATGGGGCCGTGAAAAAACGCGGAGGCACACAAGATTGTCATCCGCGTCCGCTTTTTTCCTATCATTTGCATGGAAAACTTGACTTAGGCCTCTTTCACACGGGCATTGCGGGATAAGATGCGGGTGCATTGTGGGAACATGCGCGATTTTTCTGCGCGAATGCAAAACATTGTAATGCGTTTTGCACTCGCGTGAGAAAAATCACGCATGTTTGGTGCCCAAACCCGAACTTCTTCACAGAAGTTCGGGCTTGGGATCGGTGTTCTGTAGATTGTATTATTTTCTGTTATAAGGGAAAATAATAGCATTCTGAATACAGAATGCATAGTAAAATAGCGCTGGAGGGGTTAAAAAATAATTAAAGTCACCTTAGTCCACTTGATCGCGATGCCCGGCATCTCTTCTGTCTCCTTTGCTGATTGCAGGAAAAGGACCTGTGGTGATGTCACTCCGATCATCACATGGTCCGTCACATGATCCATCACTATGGTAAAAGATCATGTGATGGATCATGTGATGACCGGAGTGACGTCACCACAGGTCCTTTTCCTGCACACAGCAAAGAAGACAGAAGAGACGCCGGCTGCGCGATCAAGTGGATTAAGGTGAGTTTAATTTTTTTTTTTTTTTTTTTTAACCCCTCCAGCGCTATTGTACTATGCATTCTGTATTCAGAATGCTATTATTTTCCCTTATAACCATGTTATAAGGGAAAATAATAATGATCGGGTCTCCATCCCGATCGTCTCCTAGTAACCGTGCGTGAAAATCGCACCGCATCCGCACTTGCTTGCGGATGCTTGCGATTTTCAAGCAACCCCATTCATTTCTATGGGGCCTGCGTTACGTGAAAAACGCACAAAGAGGAGCATGCTGCGATTTTCACGCAACGCACAAGTGAAAATCTTGTGTGCACAGCCCCATAGAAATGAATAGGTCAGGATTCAGTGCCGGTGCAATGCATTCAACTCACGCATCGCATCCGCGCGAAATACTCGCCCGTGTGAAAGGGGCCTTAGACTTTTTATTACTTTCCGTCATGTCTGGTGATCCTCCAAAAATAAAGGAAGACACACGGAAACAAAAACGGAAATGGATCCCGGAACAACGGAACCCTATTTTGCGGAACGGAACACAACAACGGTCGTGTGCATGAGGCCTTAGCTATCTATCTATTTATCTATCCATTATTTATCTATCTATCTATCTATTTCTATTCCCATGTAGATATATGCTAACAACTCCTGCTTTTTCTTAACCCCTTACTAACCAAGAGCTATTTTTATTTTTATGTCTATGTAGCTGTAGGAAGGCTTGTTTTTTGCAGACAATTTGTAGTTTTTAATGGTGACATTTTGGGGTATACATACCGTAATTTTTGGTTAACTTTTATTAACTCTTTCTGGGAGGGAGATGGGAAAAAACAGCAATACTGCAACTGCGTTTTACGTTATAAATTTAGCGGCGTTCATTTTTCGGCATGAATAACATAATATCTTTATTCTCTGGGTCAGTACAATTGCAGCGATTTCAAATACAAATAGCTTTCTTTTTACGTTTTTCTACTTTTGTGCAAAAAAACCCCCCTTCTTTTAAAAGGAAGAAAATCTTGTTATATCGCCGCATCCCAAGACCCATAACTTTTTTCTTTTTCTTTCTATGATGTTGAGTCAGGGCTTGATTTTTGCAGGATGACTTGTAATCATGTTGGGGTAAATAATTAGCAATTATGGCATTTTTTTGTAGTTTTTTTTTTTTACTGTACGAGAGAATCTACAGGGTGGGCCATTTATATGGATACACCTTAATAAAATGGGAATGGTTGGTGATATTAACTTCCTGTTTATGGCACATTAGTATATGTGAGGGGGGAAACTTTTCAAGATGGGTGGTGACCATGGCGGCCATTTTGAAGTTGTCCATTTTGAATCCAACTTTTGTTTTTTCAATAGGAAGAGGGTCATGTGACACATCAAACTTATTGGGAATTTCACAAGAAAAACAATGGTGTGCTTGGTTTTAACGTAACTTTATTCTTTCATGAGTTATTTACAAGTTTCTGACCACTTATAAAATGTGTTCAATGTGCTGCCCATTGTGTTGGTTTGTCAATGCAACCCTCTTCTCCCACTCTTCACACACTGATAGCAACACCGCAGGAGAAATGCTAGCACAGGCTTCCAGTATCTGTAGTTTCAGGTGCTGCACATCTCGTATCTTCACAGCATAGACGATTGCCTTCAGATGATACCAGATGTGCAGCACCTGAAACTACGGATACTGGAAGCCTGTGCTAGCATTTCTCCTGCAGTGTTGCTATCAGTGTGTGAAGAGTGGGAGAAAAGGGTTGCATTGACGATCCAACACAATGGGCAGCACATTGAACACATTTTGTAAGTGGTCAGAAACTTGTAAATAATTCATGAAAGAATAAAGTTACGTTAAAACCAAGCACACCATTGTTTTTCTTGTGAAATTCCCAATAAGTTTGATGTGTCAAATGACCCTCTTCCTATTGAAAAAACAAAAGTTGGATTCAAAATGTCTGACTTCAAAATGGCCGCCATGGTCACCACCCATCTTAAAAAGTTTTCCCCCTCACATATACTAATGTGTCACAAACAGGAAGTTAATATCACCAACCATTCCCATTTTATTAAGGTGTATCCATATAAATGGCCCACCCTGTACATTGGACACATTGATACCAAGTGTGGGGGAGATTTTATTTTTGCAATTATCCCTATATTGCATTGCATTTTAATGTCAGTGCTATACTGACAATGACCAGCAGGCTGCGCCAGAGGGGGGCAGGCTGCTGGAAAACACTCAAGGCAGGCATGGGGCCAACACCAGGTATCAGGCAGCCTATGCACAATCACATTTGTGGGGTGCCGATGGGAGACAGAAGGAGTCTGCTCCCTGTGTCACCACTTACATGCGGCGGGCGCCATTGCTTGCGGCATGTAAGGGCTTAAAAAGCCCAGATTGGCACTCCTTTCAGTTCAGTGCTTAGACAGGGCCACCGTGAAAAGGAGGCAGCCCACCCTGTCCCCTTAGTGACCTCTGCAAAAAGGCATATGGGTGGTCACTAAGGGGTTAATATGCTTCATATTATACAGGGTTGGGACTAGAGATGAGCGGACCAGGCAAGATTCAGTTCAGCAAATTTTTTGATAAATTCCTATTTTGGAAAAGAAGTAAATTTGAATATCTTTCCCAGAAAGCCAAAGGTATGCAAATTAGCTTGTCTGACAGAAAACAGGGTCTATGCTATCTAATGCCAGAAGTATTAAGATATGTGATGTGCACATTTTCTTCCTACAAACCAAGAGTAGTATCGCCCTGCATACAATACTCATGCATATTTTTCGGTCTCACTAATGATACAGAGCACCCCAAACAGTACTCCTCATGGCCAGATAACTAAGTAAGATGTTTCTCTTGAGACATTCTGATTCTCTTGTTCTTCTAGAACATTTGTATAGTAATCGCTTCTCAGCCTTTTAGCTAAGATCAAGTGTAGTATCTGTTCTTGTCAGTTTCAATCAAATCTGTTATCAGTTCTGGAGGTTGCCAGTCCTCCGGAATGTAGGGCAGAGAACCACATGTCATCCCTAGGGTGTACGGCCTGGGACCAATGCACCCAGTGCTAGGTGGCCAAGGGCTCTGCCAGAACTAAGTCAGGGGCTGAGATGTTTGAAAGCCTGAGGTGCAGAAGTGCCCCAGGATTGGTGACCCTGGGGTGCCTGAACTCACTGGGGGTGGGAGCCCACTGAGTGATGGCACATTTGCGTGCACTTCACTTTCTCACATTTTGAGTGCACACACCTCTATTCCTTGCCCGGCTCTCAGGCCTGGCATAGGGAGGAGGAATTTTTATAATTCCGGCCAGATGTCCGGGCTGAGTCTCAGCACACATTCACTATTTATGTAAATGTTTTTGTTCACTGTGTGTTCACTTTCCACATTTGTTTTGTCACAAGGATTTCTTGGGTTGCGGCGCCCTTACTGGTACCCCCCTAGAGTGTGTGGCCATCCCATTTCCGCAGCCCCCTGCAAAACCTTTTGGGCTCGCCCAGACCTAGTAGTCGAGCTCCAGGCCGACACCCTGGGTGGAAGCCTAGGTGAAGGCCGGAGCACAGATTTGGCATACCCTCGGCTGAAGGTTGCCCTGGCGTACTCCCGACTTTGGCTGGGGGTTGCCCATTTGTCTCGGTCCCTTGCAGCAGCTTTCTGGCCCGGAGCGACTGGGAAAGGTTTATGGGGGGCCCGTCTCTTACGGAGAGGGCCTGAGATAGACTATAACCTTGTGCACGTTTTTGTTGCATGGGTGTAGAAAGCACCCTCCTCGGGCTTTTAAAATAAAATAAAAAAATTGTATAGTAGTCTCTCTCTCTCTCTCGGTTTCATGTGAACCAGTTCGCTCATCGTTAGTTGGGACATGGATTTAAAACGTGTTTCAAGCATTTTTAATGACTATGTGTTTTGTTTTGTTTCTTTTACAGCCATTTTACCTCCAGTAAAAAAAAAAAAGTTTATAGAAAAAAAAAACACCAGAAAAAAATTCAATTTCTAGCACATTTTATATTTTGAAAAATATCACCAACCTTAATGGGATTCTGTCACCTCTCTTTACCCTATAGAGATGCGGACATGCACGTCTAGATCGCCGCTAGCATGTCCTCAATATACCTGTCCTATATCTCTGAGTGGTTTTACTGAGTGTAAAAAATGATTTTATATATATATATATATATATATATATATATATATATATGTAAATCTGCCTGGTAAGGAGCCCAAGGGGCTGCACTAACCGTTCTGGAGCCCAGCCACGCCTGACTGTGAAGGAGCCCAGCACTGCCTGCATCCACGAATCTCCTCCTTGCCCACGAAGTCAGATCTCTGTAATCTCGCGATGCCACCCCCACCTTTAGGTTATTTTTTCCAGGGCTTCAAGTTCCCAGTCCGCCTCTGTATATACTGATTTATTTGTATGATTTCATTCCACAATGAGTGTATATCTTCCAGGAACAGCACATTCATGTATTTCCTATATTCTATTGTAGAGGTTAACCTCAGAGGAAGGTCCATGGGGACCGAAACGTTCGGCATAACTACAATTTGTGGCTTGCTGTAAGCTTATTGCTTTTCAACATAATGTTGGATAATTGTCAGGAGGTTTAAGGAACCTATATAAAAAAAAGTTAAATTAATTGCATCATAACCATCGGGACTCCCGTGAATAATTTTCAACTGCTGGTCTAGCATATTGACAGAGGTTAAAACCAGCATCTCTGGTGTTCTGGGATAATAATGAGGTTAAAGCCAGCCTCCTTGGTTGGCCGCTATTTTAAAGGGATTAAGGTAGAGAGAAGGTTTCTACCAACCTCAATGGTGGTCTAGGGTAGTTAAAAGGTACTGTTGAGCCTCTCTGGTGGTACTGAGTAGAAAAAAAGGGGAAATTGAGCAGCTCTGGTGGTCTATGGTATTGAAAGGGCTAGGTCCAGTATCCTTATCCCCAATGACTAAGAAACTGGTCTACAGGTCTGATTCTTGTTTTTTTTTTCATGAGTCTAGTCAGTAGCCAGAATAGGTGGTCCTGGGGTTATCATTCACCTTACTGGGGGGCTGAATGATAAATTTAAGCAGTAACACTCCTCTCTTGTATTGCTGCCTAATGACACATACTCAACTTTCCTCCATAATAATAAAAGTTGTTTTTTTTTAGCATCAAACAAGGGAGTTTGGGAGTTTAGCATCAAACAAGGGAGTTTTTTTTAGCATCAAACGAAGTTTAGCTGGATGCAGCCCATAGAGAAGAGTGGTGCTGTTTTTGGAAACAGAACCCAAGGCTACCCCTTAAAAATACTCAGGATCACTTAACCTCATCATCTGTGGATTGCTTAATGTGGCATGATTTAAAATTTAAGGAACTTTTTTTTTTCTAGAGATGAATGAATCAGTCAAAATTCAGGTTTGATCAATTCTACCCAAATCAAATGTGCTCCAGTTGCCATGAAAATTTGTGTATGACATTTGTGTAGGTCTCCTAGGACTCCTATTTTTTTCTCACTAGTCTCTCACTTTTTAGCATTTTCTTATTAATTTATTTCTCTTTATATCTCCATCTCAAAAACTCTCCAAACTTTGCCCGAATCAAATCACAAAAAATTCAGGTTCGGATGCAATTCTGAGGTTTACAAAATTTCGATCGAATTTGATTAGTTTAGAATCGTTTTCTTCATCTGCCGGTGCTTCAGATGGAGTTTCTATTTCTACTTTCTATCGTTTGTGTAAATTCTAAAAGTTCCCTGACTTTCCCGCACATTGTAGCCTGCACCCACTAAACCTACACTTGTTAAAAATCCAAAAGGAAGTGAAATAAAGGATTTGTTGCCATGCCTGTGTGAGACCCCTGCGGCGGTAACAATCTGCCAAAAATATCAACATTGCAGAGCCACAGGCTGCGGGAGACACATGGCTGCTAGTGAATGCTGGATCCAGCTGCACTGCTGGCGTTCTTCTACCTGAGAGACAGACGCCGTCTTGTTATTGGACCTTGAACCCTACATAATAATTGAGAGTGCAACATTTCTGTAAATTATCAGAATATTAGAAATAAGAAGCCATATGAAGACACGAAGGCCATACTAGAGGTCAAGGGTGGATCCAGCTTTACAGCCCCCTGAAGGTAAGATAAGAAATTCTCTCTACATGTGAAGGAAGTTCACATTTAAGTCTTCCTATGACAGCAAGATATGGCATATAGTTTTTTTTAATCAAATAATTTTAATTGTATTTTTCAAAACGTACAAACAAAAAAGGAAAAGAAAACAGTCCACAAATGCCAATTCATGTAGGTATTCAAGTATACGGTATCTGCTCCAGGACAGATCTAAATGTCAAATATCCTGATTAATTCTCTCTACTAGTTGAAGAAATAGCTAAAATGACAATGAAAGGAGAAGTTATCATTATGGGAGATTTCAATCTTCCAGATATAAACTGGAAAACCAAAATAGCAAGTTCTACCAGGAGTACAGATATTCTAAATTCCCTACTGGGGTTATCTCTACAACAAATGGTTGAGGAGCCAACCCGGAGGGAGGCCATTTTGGATTTGGTATTCACAAACGGGGATTCGGTATATGATGTCATTGTAGGCGAAACCTTGGGATCTAGTGATCACCAGTCAGTGTGGTTTAATATAAGAACTGTGAAAGAGTCCCACCACACAAAAACAAAAGTTTTAGATTTTAGAAAAACAGACTTTTCAAAAATGAAATTAGTCATAAATGAGTCCTTATCAGACTGGAACGGATTACATGGAGTCCAGGAGAAATGGGACTACTTAAAAGGTGCATTATTGAAGGCAACAGAAAATTGCATTAGACTTGTCAGTAAAAGCAAAAAAAGGAGGAGACCACTGTGGTACTCAGCAGAAGTGGCCCAAATCATTAAAAATAAAAAGCTAGCATTTTGTAATTATAAAAAAACCCAGAGCAATGAAGATAAGGAAATCTACAAGATTAGGCAGAGAGAGGCCAAGCAAGTTATAAGAACTTCTAAAGCGCAGGCAGAAGAAAAACTAGCTCAGTCTATGAAAAAAGGGGATAAGACATTCTTCAGATATATAAATGAAAAAAGGAAATTAAAACAAGGAATAACTAAATTAAAAACAAAGGACGGAAGGTATGTAGAAGAGAATAAAGGGCTAGCCGACTGCCTTAATGAATACTTCTGTTCAGTTTTTACAAAAGAAAAAGGAGAAGGACCTCCACTAGAAAGAATGACTAATAAATCGTTTGATGCATGTATCTTTACAGAGGAAGATGTTCTAAGTTTGCTGTCTAAGGTGAAGACAAATAAGTCACAGGGGCCTGATGAGATACACCCAAAATTATTAAAAGAGCTTAGTGGTGAGCTGGCAAAACCGTTAACAGATTTATTTAACCAATCATTAGTAACAGGAGTCGTCCCGGAAGATTGGAAATTGGCAAATGTCGTGCCCATTCACAAGAAAGGTAGTAGGGAGGAATCGAGCAACTATAGACCAGTGAGTCTGACATCAATAGTAGGCAAATTAATGGAAACCCTATTAAAGGATAGGATTGTGGAACATCTAAAATCCCATGGATTGCAAGATGAAAAAGAACATGGGTTTACTTCAGGGAGATCATGTCAAACAAATCTTATAGATTTTTTTGACTGGGTGAATAAAATAATAGACGGTGGAGGTGCAGTAGACATCGCATATCTAGATTTTAGTAAGGCTTTTGACACTGTCCCACATAGAAGACTTATCAATAAACTGCAGTCATTGAGCATGGACTCCCATATTGTTGAGTGGATTAGGCAGTGGCTGAGTGACAGACAACAGAGGGTTGTAGTCAATGGAGAACATTCAAAACAAGGTCATGTTACCAGTGGGGTTCCACAGGGATCTGTACTGGGACCGATTTTGTTTAATATCTTCATAAGTGATATTGCAAAAGGCCTCGCTGGTAAGGTTTGTCTTTTTGCTGATGACACAAAGATATGTAACAGGGTTGATGTTCCTGGAGGGAAACGCCAAATGGAAAAGGATTTAGGAAAACTAGAAGAATGGTCAGAACTCTGGAAACTGAAATTTAATGTGGATAAGTGCAAGATAATGCACCTGGGGCGTAAAAACCCAAGGGCAGAATATAGAATATTTGACACAGTCCTGACCTCAGTATCTGAGGAAAGGGATTTAGGAGTAATTATTTCAGAAGACTTAAAGGTGGGAAGACAATGTAATAGAGCAGCACGAAATGCCAGCAGAATGCTTGGATGTATAGGGAGAGGTATAAGCAGTAGAAAGAGTGAAGTGCTTATGCCACTGTACAGAACACTGGTGAGACCTCACTTGGAGTATTGTGCGCAGTACTGGAGGCCATATCTCCAGAAGGATATAGATACTCTAGAGAGAGTTCAGAGAAGAGCTACTAAACTAGTACATGGATTGCAGGATAAAACTTACCAGGAAAGGTTAAAGGACCTTAATATGTATAGCTTGGAAGAAAGAAGAGACAGAGGGGATATGATAGAAACTTTTAAATACATAAAGGGAATCAACTCGGTAAAGGAGGAGAGCATATTTAAAAGAAGAAAAACTACCACAAGAGGACACAGTTTTAAATTAGAGGGGCAAAGGTTTAAAAGTAATATAAGGAAGTATTACTTTACTGAGAGAGTAGTGGATGCATGGAATAGCCTTCCTGCAGAAGTGGTAGCTGCAAATACAGTGAAGGGGTTTAAGCATGCATGGGATAGGCATAAGGCCATCCTTCATATAAGATAGGGCCGGGGGCTATCCATAGTATTCAGTATATTGGGCAGACTAGATGGGCCAAATGGTTCTTATCTGCCGACACATTCTATGTTTCTATGTTAATAGAAAGCACTAACCAATACAGTTGCAAGAAAAAGTATGTGAACCCTTTGGATTGATATGGATTTCTGCACAAATTGGTCATAAAATGTGATCTGATCTTCACCTAAGTCACAACAATAGACAATCACAGTATGCTTCAACTAATAACACACAAAGAATTAAATGTCACCATGTTTTTATTGAACACACCATGTAAACATTCACAGTGCAGGTGGAAAAAGTATGTGAACCCCTAGACTAATGACATCTCCAAGAGCTAATTGGAGTGAGGTGTCAGCCAACTGGAGTCCAATCAATGAGATGAGATTGGAGGTGTTGGTTACAGCTGCCCTGCCCTATAAAAAATACACACCAGTTCTGGGTTTACTTTGCCTGATGTGAATGATGCCTTCCACAAAAGAGCTCTCAGAAGACCTACGATTAAGAATTGTTGACTTGCATAAAGCTGGAAAGGGTTATAAAAGTATCTCCAAAAGCCTTACTGTTCATCAGTCCACGGTAAGACAAATTGTCTATAAATGGAGAAATTTCAGCACTGCTGCTACTCTCCCTAGGAGTGGCCGTCCTGTAAAGATGACTGCAAGAACACAGCACAGACTGCTCAATGAGGTGAATAAGAATGCTAGAGTGTCAGCTAAAGACTTACACTAAACAAGAATGGATTTAATGGGAGGATACCACAGAGGAAGCCACTGCTGCCAAAAAAACAAAACATTGCTGCACGTTTACAGTTTTCACAAGAGCACCTGGATGTTCCACAGCAGTACTGGCAAAATATTCTGTGGACAGATGAAACCAAATTTGAGTTGTTTGGAAGAAACACACAACACTATGTGTGGAGAAAAAGAGGCACAGCACACCAACATTAAAATCTCATCCCAACTGTAAATTATGGTGGTGGGGGCATCATGGTTTGGGGCTGCTTTGGAAAGGTCATCTGTCCACCAGCTGAAGCTCAACAGAAGATGGGTGTTGCAACAGGACAACGACCCAAAGCATAGAAGTAAATCAACAACAGAATGGCTTAAACAGAAGAAAATACGTCTTCTGGAGTGGTCCAGTCAGAGTCCTGACCCCAACCCGATTGAGATGCTGTGGCATGACCAGGGCTGTCTTTAATATTGATTGGACCCTGGGCAAAAATTTACTTGGGCCCCCTGGATCCCGCCTTCCCACACCTCAGCAGGCAATCACGCCCTCCACCACAACACACACACAAAAAATCCACACATCTGGTAGAGTACAGTGAATGACTGTAAATACTCACAGTTCTGAAGACTCCAGCGGGTCAGGATCAGTGCTCTGGGCAGCTGGGCTCAGGTCGGAAGTGGGCACCGCTCTGCAGGAAGGAGACCGGGGCTCGGCTCACCCTAATGTTACAGTGCTCCCCAGCACCCCACAGTATGCAGTATAGCACCCTATAGTATACAGCAACCCACAGTATGCAGTATAGCACCCTATAGTATACAGCACCACACAGTATGCAGTATAGCACCCCCACACTATACAGTACCCCACAGTATATAGTAGAGCAGTATAGCAGCCCACAGTATACAGCCCCCCACAGTATACAACACCTCACAGTATACAGTAGAGCAGTATAGCACCTCACCGTATACAGCACCCCAAACTATATACGATACAGCACCCCACACTATACAGCCCCCCAAACTATACAGTACAGCAGTATAGCACTCCACAATATACAGCACCCACAGTATACAGCCCCCCACAGTATACAGCCCCCACAGTATACAGTACAGCAGTATAGCACTCCACAATATACAGCACCCACAGTATACAGTATACAGCCCCCCACAGTATACAGTACAGCAGTATAGCACTCCACAATATACAGCACCCACAGTATACAGCCCCCAAAGTATACAGTACAGCAGTATAGCACTCCACAATATACAGCATCCACAGTATACAGTATACAGGCCCCCACAGTATACAGGCCCCCACAGTATACAGGCCCCCACACTATACAGCACCCCACTATACAGCACCCCACTATACAGCACCCCACTATACAGTAGTTTACAGTATATTAGCCTAACAGCCCCTGTCACCTTTTTCTGATGTAATCTTCACAAAAAAGCTCCACAGTTAAGGCAAACTTCTATAGCAACACTTCTGGACAGAAAGGACCTTGATGACCTCATAGCCATGTGACCAATAATATTGCTAGGTTACTGGTCACATGATGATGATGTAATCTAAGGTCCTAGAGAATCACAGCTCTTACAGTACGCTGCCTGGAGTGCCGGCAGGCATGGCATGGCAGCACCCCCTGTGTAGCTGACAGCCTGACACCCGGGGCAGTGGCTAGCAGGGCTCAAGAGGCAGCTGCTTTGGGCCCCCCAGGGGCAACTGGGCCCGGGCCAGCTGCCCCTTTTGCCCCTTGTTAAAGACGGCCCTGGGCATGACCTCAAGAAAGCGATTCACACCAGACATCCCAAGAATATTGCTGAACTGAAACAGTTCTGTAAAGAGGAATAGTCAAGAATTACTCCTGACCGTTGTGCACGTCTGATCTGCAACTACAGGAAACGTTTGGCTGAAGTTATTGCTGCCAAAGGAGGTTCAACCAGTTATTAAATCCAAGGGTTCACATACTTTTTCCACCAGCACTGTGAATGTTTACATGGTGTGTTCAATAAAAACATGGTAACATTTAATTAAGCCACTGAGGAAGGGGTCCTTTTACCCCGAAACACGTTTTGTGAATGACAGTGAGGGACCATTAAGAAGAATTCATAATCGCATATCTACATGAGTACGGAATAAGCTATTCACGCTTAAGAAGTTTGAAAACCCCGCCTGGAAACACAGAACACCTGACCGCCCAGAAAACCACGTGGGACGCCACACAGGTCCTGGAAGGTCAAAGCGGTAATACAAACAGTATCGCTACAACGAATATCCGGGGAACTTCACCATAGAGCCGACTCACAGGTCCTGACAGCTCACAACAGAGCATTCCATTAGAAAATTTGGCGCACAAGCGGACCAGCTACAGGAGCGGTAAAGTACCGTATATAATGTGGATTTATTGACATTTGTGATTTATCAACTATAATCGTCTCTGGACTATAGAACCTGTGATTTATCAACTATAATCGTCTCTGAACTATAGAATGTGCAGCTAACTGCTAATAGCAACAACTTTTGGAAATATACTAGTATCTTTGCACAGACTTTCAGAGACTCTTAGTGCTATTGAATTATAGGTCTATATTCTATGACCTTCTAGTGCGGTGCTATATATCTTTATTTATATATTTTTACATTGTGTTTTATCAATTGTTTTTTATGAAATGTTTTATGTGTAATACTGTAATGTGGTTATTTCCAAACCTATAAAATTTATGTGGATACTCATATCGTGTGTTTGCCTAATATTTGAGTGACCCCCAATCCAGACTTTACATTTACCTCTTTATACCAGCATCTGGGAGTGCTGTGGGGTAGTGCACCATTCCAGAAGTGGAACAGTGAGAGAGCCACCATTTCTTTTCTATTTAATTCTTTGTGTATTAGTTTAAGCAGACTGTGATTGTCTATTGTTGTGACTTAGATGAAGATCAGATCACATTTTATGACCAATTACTTTTGCTTGCAGCTGTATATGATGTCCCTATAACCAGACATGGGATTCAGCGGGTTCACTCCAGTTCTCCAGATCTGGTTGTTAACTGGATCGGAGAACCATGTTACCGGCTGAGTCCCGATCCAGTGATCTGGAGGCTACAGGGCAGCTGGAGATGTTCGCTTCTATTGCTTCGGGCACCGCTGATAGTTTAGTTTCTTAGTTGGGTGGTATGTGTGTGTTGTGCATATTTATAGTGTATTTATGTATGTGTACCATGTATATGGTTTATTTGTATGTGTGTTGCATATATTTGGTGTATGTATATGTAAACATGTGTTGTGACGCTGCGTGTCCACCGTTGAGTAGGGAACCTGTTAAAAAATGTAATCCCACTCCTGCCTATAACCCCCATTAGAAAACAGGAAGGAAGTCCTGGAGTCTGAAACCAAGGCCCCCAGATCTTATTAAAGACATTAATCTTACCTGTGTTCAGGTAAGGTTAGGGAACATTGCCATATGGCATCTTGGGAAGAAAGAGATGCAAATGAGCTCTTAACAAGCTCTACCTCTAATTCCACCAGATGTAAGGCAGCTATCCTAAAGCATGACTTGGATAATAAATAAGCTAGCATCTCATCTGCAGACAGCTGCTTCCAGAGTAGCATGTATGGCCTATAAGCCTCCTCATGCCGATTAAGGAGAGATAGTACCCCCCAAACCCTGACTTAAGCCTCTCACCCAGTTAAGACAGTACTGTGTGCTCTGCACTGATGAGGGGCAATCACCCTGAAACAACTGTCTGCAGATGAGATGCTGGCTTACTTATTATCCAAGTTGTCTCAAGGCCTATTTGAAGGGTTGAACATTGACTCATAGGATAGCTGCCTTACATCTGGTGGTATTATAGGTAGAGCTTGTTAAGAGCTCATTTGCATCCCTTTCTTTCCAGAATTCCATAGAAGCATATATGGCCTAGAAGCCTCCTCACGCCGATTAAGACACTCTCCCCAAGTAGAGATAGTACCCCTCACATATATGGCATCCTGATAGGACGTGTCAGGCACTTGAAACATTTTTATCCATTTGGATAAATTGGTCTACTGTATCGGAATATCAAAAGGTCACCACAAGAAACACAAAAGGGGGAGAATTTATAAAGCCCTCTGGCTTAAAAAAAAGTGTCACACTTTAGTGAAAGCCATTTTTGCACAAGAGTTAGCAATTTTTTGAGATTTTATGTAGTTCTCAACACTTTTGAAAAATGGGTGGGAAAAGGGGGGCGAATTTATCTGGGCGAATAGGTAAATGCCAGGTTTATCAAAAAAGTGCAATCGCAGTCCACTAGGTGGGTGGTGCACAAACTGCAGTAACATCTGTAGATTAGTTTTAAGGAGGTGCAAAATTTATCAAAGTGTTTGGCGTTAATTATGGCAAGGTAGATTTAAAGGGGTTGTCTCACCTCAGGTCAGATAGGCGCAGGTCTCAGAGGTGAGACTCATGTCATCCTCCAGAACAGACCTCTGAAAGTGAAGAAGGACCACACTGAATGACCAGGCACCCTGCATTCACTTCTAAGGGAGTTCTGAAAATAGGCAAGAGCTGGCTTGGTTAATAGTGTTGAGCAAACTTCTGTTTTCAAGTTCGGCATACAAGGTTTGGGTTCGGGTTATCTAAGAATTCCATTATGGATTTCACTACCACGGACCATAACTTATGGTCCGTGGTAGTGGAATCCATTACAGAATTCTTAGATAACCCGAACCCAAACCTTGTATGCCGAACTTGAAAACAGAAGTTCGCTCATCCCCATTGGTGAATTGTGAGGTGGCAGTTAATGCGCTGTGCATTCTTCATTCACTTCTAGGGGACTGCTTGTATATTTTCGGAACTCCCATAGAAGTGAATGGAGAGCAGCCTTTGCATGCGTTCTGCACTCTCCTACACCCTCTGGGTCCTGTTCTGGAAATAGGAGCAGGTCCCAGGAGGTGGGACCTCCACCTATCTGACATTGTGGGATACTGCTAGGTTATGTCACCAATGTCTGAAATGACATAACCCCTTTAAGCAAAATTTTCTTCAAAAATTCCCAAAAATCTATCTTATGTATTGTTGAGGAACGGTTGAGACGTGTGCATATATATCCATGCATGCCTGCAAACACGTGCGGGCATGTATGGTATATATATGCATACATTAACCACCGCATCATGGGGTGATGCCCATGGTGATCCCCAGGGGCTCATGGTGGCCCCTGTGGGAAATATGTGGTCCCTGGAAGCTGTGCCCCCTTATAATCCCCCTTATATTATTATATATATGTGCCCCCTTATATATATGTCCCCTGGATGCCCCAGATATATGCGAGGATGTGTGTATATATAGATATGTGTGTATGTATTTGCACACGTGTCTATGTATATACACTTATGTCAGCATAACAGTATGTATGTGGGCTTATTTCTGCCCATTCATACCCCCGCTTTTGTATGTGTTTATAGATGAGCCCCCAAGCATCTGTGGATATATATATGCATATATGCAATTCCAACTGTTATCTACAGAGTTGTTACAGCCTGTAGGATAACAGCTGATTAGCATCTAGTCCCCTTTTGTTCAGACGCTTTGGCACCATTTGTGAGGGGACCTTCTAATCAGAGAACCTGTTTTCCACACCTCTGAAAACTCCATCCCACTACTCCCAGCATCTTTGGGACTAGGGGGGGGGGGACTCTGGGGATTGTAGGCAGGCATACGTCACAGTGACACTATGATGTCACATCCCTGAGGAAGGAGGAGGGGTTGCTTTTGGGCTATAAAACCCCGAACCGGCCAGAGGTGCGGCCTCTTGCAACCAGACTAGATTCAGAGACGCATAGGAGAGAGGAGCTCCATGATGACCCCCTGGATAAGGCCTAAGTATCACCCCTGGTATATTTGTGTCCTTGATGTGATGTGACCCTGGGCCCTGATTTACCCTTGCCGTGATACTGGACACCCTGATCCCCAAACCCTTGCCTTATTGTATTCCCCTGTTGTACCCCTGATCCTGTGGCCCTATTAGTACCCCTGATTACCCCCACTCCCTGCTGTGTCCCTGATCCCTGCTGTACACCCCTGGTCTCCCCTGGTTACCCCTGTTTCCCTGTGTGCCTGCTCTCCCCTGGATCACCCCCCATAGACCCCTGAACCCTGGTGGCCCTGATTAACCCCTGGGTTACCCCAACCCCTGGTTCCCTGGTCCTCTGTAGAGCATGCCTCTGCTCTGCAAACAAATCCTCTGTAGAGCATGCCTCTGCTCTGCAAACAATCCTTTTTAACCCTTCGTCCTACCCCGTAGGGACAGTGAATAGTCAGGTGGGGTGGATTGTTGATATACTTGTATGTGTGAATTGTATAGTTAGTTGATGGGTGGAATTGGGAATGTGTAGTGTAGTTTAGGATTGAATATTTAGTGCTGTATTGTAGTGTACTGCGTGCGTAGTGTATTGTTAGTGTATTGCTTGGTGTAATAAATACCGTTATATTTGTACCCTTTTGTGTAGCGTGTACTTGTTAGCGGTAGCGAGTTAGTAAGGCGCATGCAGTTAGCATAAGTGATCAGTGTGAAGCATAGCGAAGGTATTGTTATTATTATATAAAGGCATAAATGGGCGGAGTTATCACTAGATGGCTCCTCCCATTTATGAATATTAATTATCGATATTTGCATAAATATTGGTGATTAATATTCCCCCTTTACATTGGCGAGTCAGGCCCACTGCTTAGATTTTGAAATCTGTGTTTGGTTTTGAGGCTATAGTTCGGTTATACTGTCAATTATCAGGCAAGAGAGACGCGGTCAGTGGTCTGAGCGTCTAGGACCTAATAATTCGGACAGGTAACGCGGCTCTACCTCACAGCACCAAACACGGATCAAAATCTTTAGCAGAGAATCTATTGTCTATCTGTGTATTAATATTTTGCTGTTTGCTTTACACGGTCACTGCATCGCTCAAGTGATTGCAAGGGAGAAGATGGACACTCATCAAACGGTGAGTATGGACTTCCCCACACTGCAACACTTGAGCAAACACAGCACATTTAACCCCATCCTCCCCACTACATACAAGTCAGCAGAAATGCTGTGGTCCGATTTGTTAGCACAGGCTTGTAGTTACGACAAGCTTTGTGTTAACAAACGGACGGTTTTGAACAAGGCCACCAAACGGCTTCGGATGCTGGCCAAACTCGTTCATACGTTTGAGGCTAGCATCTGTAAGCCAAAGGAAGTTGCGCTGGTGTCTCGGTCAACGGAGACAATTCCTCCGGCCATTCACTGCCAGTGCTGTGCCAGTAATTCGGACCAGGTTTCGACATTGCAGGCACAGCTGGCAGAGAATGTGCAGTCTACTGTTGAGCAAGATGCGCAGGTGGCTAGGATAGAGTCACAGTTGGTAGAGCTGCAGAGGCAGAAGGAGGAAATTGAGGCTAAGTTGACTCAGTCTTATACTGAAGTCAATGCCTTCAAGGAGCGGACTGCCTCTACTGACGTGACGGTAGCCAAATTGAAGGCTCAGGTTGCTGTAAGGTCCCAGCTAATGTCTGGCATGCAACAGGTTATCACCAAGTTGGTGCCGGCCCTTTCTTTTTCCGTAAAGCCAGGGTCGGAATCTCCCAAAACGTTTCCCTGTGCAGGGCCACAAGGGGGGAGAGTAGTCTGTGACCGGTCTGATCATCAGGTCAAGCCGGTCCAGACTAACAGAGATTTTTCCCTGACTTTGGGAAAAACAACTGTGGTGAAGAGTGCGTCCCTGAGGATGGAACAATTCAGGAGAAGGGAGCACGGATGCAGTGTAGATGGACCTGGGCCATGCAGAGCAAACATCAGATGTTTTGCATGTGGTGGCCTAGGTCACATAGCGAGACACTGCGAAACAGATGGGAACATAACACACAGGACAGGAAACCAAGTCACGTGTTTCAGGTGTGGGAACAAAGGACACATTGCAAGGAATTGCCCTTGTGCAGGTAATTGCAATGTGTCCAACAGTATCAGCCAGGTAACAAATTGTGCAGTAGGGTCTAGTCAGACTGGCCATAACGGGGTTACCTCTCGGCAGCATCACCAGCTGCTGAGGGGTCAGAGTGGCCAGGCTAGGCTAGGCAACATTTGACACCCCTGTACGATTTGTTACACCGTTTGTTCCCTGTGTATGTCCATGTTGTGTGTTTTTGTTATCTGTTTGAGTTTTTCTTGATGTTGATGGTGGTAGTCCTTGTCTGCGGATGTGTTCTACCATGCTGATTTATGTAGTGGTGTAAGTCCCATCTGCTGTCTGTTTTATTCTGTGTCCCATTGCAGTGGAACAGTGTTATACTGTGGATCGAGAACGTATAGGCTTGCGAGCAGATAATTTCACACGGGAAATCCTACACAAAGGATGATGTGATATTATTCTGGGCAGCCAGGGTCTCAGATCGATACAGATAACACTGTTTTGCTCAAGGTTTTCGGTAGGACTGTGTTGCGCTGGGGACTGGGGCGGACAGACAACATTGGTGTAATGTTGTGCTGCGCACTTAATTCTAGTCCGGTCAGGTAGCACAGCTCTGATAGGAATTGGACGCAGAGTGTTTGGCAGCAGAGTGTGGACTGTGTTCTTGTGTTGTGGGGTCCTGGGGAGCCAGGGCATGCCTATGCCATTGGTTCTGCGGGCCTCCACAAGGCGGGATCACAGGGGGAAATCAGCCTGGGTACACGTGAGTGGACGGGGATGCGGTGCCATCAATAACAAGATGGTGCTTTGTCCACAGAACTCCAGTTATCCCAACCTAGTAGGGTGGCCATCCTTATCTGTTGGTGCAGAGGGATGTGCAGCAGAGGACGCTATCCTCTGAAGGTAGGGTGTTCAGACACCAGTGTTGGGGTAACGAGGGGTCCTGTGAGATAAAGGGCAGCTCAATACCTTTCTCTACCCATGGGTCAAAGGTATTGGTGCTGGAAATTTTCACATTAATTGCACTGTTAGGGGAGAAAATTCCCCTGGGAGCGCCTGGTGTTTTCTTCTGCCATAGGTGTGATTTTATATGGAGCGGAAGAAAAACCTAGGAGACGCCACAGAAGAGACCAGCTATTCCCCCTGACACTGTTGTGAAGCTCCAGAGGATCCCACTGGATTTTGGCAACTAAGCGACCTCTGCCTAGAGGTGTTCTAGAGAAGATTGTGCCACTATCCAGCGGGAGCATTATTTAAGGCTCTGGAGGAAGACTTGGGAGACGTTCGGGTGGAAGAACTTATCACTTGTTTCACCCAGTGAAACTTCTTCTGGTTCTGGTCATCGTAATCGGAGGGTCAAGGGACTTACTGACCAAATACACCAGAACCAGACAGAACTTTACAGAACTATCCGGAGGAGGAGGCTCAGGACATAACTCCAACTTTGTCCTGTAGCCACATATTTTATGGACACTTTGTTTTCTATGAGGGTTCGGGACGTATAACTTGTACTACCCCGAAACCCCATAGCACATTGTATTTATTGATTGATTGTGTTTGTTGCTCGATGGTGTACCCATGGACACTCTAGGTACAAATGTGTGACAGCCTATATTCGGCTGTACACATTTGCATCCTATAGTCGTTTCCCATTGACACAGGGGTCTGTGACCTACCTGTGTCTTTGGAGGTGTAGAGATATGCCAGGTTGCATGAGTCTCTATGGGTACACATACATATAATGATTTTGGTGGTGTTGGGAGGGATGTGACATGCGTTTTGTGTGAATGGGGATAAAGTTAGGTCACGATAGGGACAGGCATCATTCATTTGCCACCTTGAACCCTGGAACGGTGAGGTTCTTAAGGGAAGGGCTGGAGGTGTAGTGTGGCGGAGGTGTTCTCCGCAGTAGAATTTAGGTACTGTGACATCGCCGCTTGAGAGTCTGACCTGCCTTGTAAAGACCTATTAATCTGTCCACGGGAGAACCGCACCCATCAAGATGGAAACAGACGTTGGATAGAAGAAAGTTGGGACAAAGACTGTAAGGGTGAACCCGCTCCAGAATTGGGGGGGGCGAAGATACCTGAAGATCGGCAGAATTACCGAGAGACTGTGGGGGTGTGGTCACTCCAAAGTGGGGGTGGCCGACACCAAGAGACTGTTATAGAAAGGTAAAGACTGTAAGGGTGAACCCGCTCCAGAATTGGGGGGGACGAAGATACCTGAAGATCGGCAGAATTACCGAGAGACTGTGGGGGTGTGGTCACTCCAAAGTGGGGGTGGCCGACACCAAGAGACTGTTATAGAAAGGTAAAGACTGTAAGGGTGAACCCGCTCCAGAATTGGGGGGGACGAAGATACCTGAAGATCGGCAGAATTACCGAGAGACTGTGGGGGTGTGGTCACTCCAAAGTGGGGGTGGCCGACACTAAGACTGTTAAAGAAAGACCAGCTAACCAAGAGACTGTGGGTGTGTGGTATCCTAAAGATGTCAAGAAGAAGACAGAAGGGCAGGTCGGAGGAAGCTGGATTGGGGATGTCTAAGTACCTAAAGATCAGTGTGCACTACAGTCCTTCCTGAACTTCCACCAAAGATGGGGTTGAAGGGGGGCAAACATATCTCAACCCGTTCCCCCATTATATTGTCGTATTATATTCCGACAACAGGGGGATTGTTGAGGAACGGTTGAGACGTGTGCATATATATCCATGCATGCCTGCAAACACGTGCGGGCATGTATGGTATATATATGCATACATTAACCACCGCATCATGGGGTGATGCCCATGGTGATCCCCAGGGGCTCATGGTGGCCCCTGTGGGAAATATGTGGTCCCTGGAAGCTGTGCCCCCTTATAATCCCCCTTATATTATTATATATATGTGCCCCCTTATATATATGTCCCCTGGATGCCCCAGATATATGCGAGGATGTGTGTATATATAGATATGTGTGTATGTATTTGCACACGTGTCTATGTATATACACTTATGTCAGCATAACAGTATGTATGTGGGCTTATTTCTGCCCATTCATACCCCCGCTTTTGTATGTGTTTATAGATGAGCCCCCAAGCATCTGTGGATATATATATGCATATATGCAATTCCAACTGTTATCTACAGAGTTGTTACAGCCTGTAGGATAACAGCTGATTAGCATCTAGTCCCCTTTTGTTCAGACGCTTTGGCACCATTTGTGAGGGGACCTTCTAATCAGAGAACCTGTTTTCCACACCTCTGAAAACTCCATCCCACTACTCCCAGCATCTTTGGGACTAGGGGGGGGGGGGGGCCTCTGGGGATTGTAGGCAGGCATACGTCACAGTGACACTATGATGTCACATCCCTGAGGAAGGAGGAGGGGTTGCTTTTGGGCTATAAAACCCCGAACCGGCCAGAGGTGCGGCCTCTTGCAACCAGACTAGATTCAGAGACGCATAGGAGAGAGGAGCTCCATGATGACCCCCTGGATAAGGCCTAAGTATCACCCCTGGTATATTTGTGTCCTTGATGTGATGTGACCCTGGGCCCTGATTTACCCTTGCCGTGATACTGGACACCCTGATCCCCAAACCCTTGCCTTATTGTATTCCCCTGTTGTACCCCTGATCCTGTGGCCCTATTAGTACCCCTGATTACCCCCACTCCCTGCTGTGTCCCTGATCCCTGCTGTACACCCCTGGTCTCCCCTGGTTACCCCTGTTTCCCTGTGTGCCTGCTCTCCCCTGGATCACCCCCCATAGACCCCTGAACCCTGGTGGCCCTGATTAACCCCTGGGTTACCCCAACCCCTGGTTCCCTGGTCCTCTGTAGAGCATGCCTCTGCTCTGCAAACAAATCCTCTGTAGAGCATGCCTCTGCTCTGCAAACAATCCTTTTTAACCCTTCGTCCTACCCCGTAGGGACAGTGAATAGTGGGTGGGGTGGATTGTTGATATACTTGTATGTGTGAATTGTATAGTTAGTTGATGGGTGGAATTGGGAATGTGTAGTGTAGTTTAGGATTGAATATTTAGTGCTGTATTGTAGTGTACTGCGTGCGTAGTGTATTGTTAGTGTATTGCTTGGTGTAATAAATACCGTTATATTTGTACCCTTTTGTGTAGCGTGTACTTGTTAGCGGTAGCGAGTTAGTAAGGCGCATGCAGTTAGCATAAGTGATCAGTGTGAAGCATAGCGAAGGTATTGTTATTATTATATAAAGGCATAAATGGGCGGAGTTATCACTAGATGGCTCCTCCCATTTATGAATATTAATTATCGATATTTGCATAAATATTGGTGATTAATATTCCCCCTTTACATGTATCTATAGGTTATAATATCCACTCCATAGGCTGTGTCTGATACTGCAGACCACTCCAGTTAAAGGGGTTGTCCCACGAAAAATATTCTACGGTTTTCAAACCAGCACCTAGATCTGAATTCTTTTGTAACTGCAAGTAATTAAAAATGTAGCATAGCCACTGAGTTATTCAATAAAATGTATCTGTACAGCGCCACCTTCTGTTTTTTCTTCTGTTCTTATTTCTTTGACCTGCTCACTGAGAAGGCCGCACATGCTCAGTATCATCCTTCAACTGCCTCCTGAGCTGTGATAGGGAGCGCATGGACACGCCTCCTGAGCTGTGATAGGTAGAACTAAGACACGCCTCCTGAGCTGCAGCAGAAAAGACACTCCCCTTGAGCTACCAGCTTGATATAAATCTAGCAGAGCAATGAATGTGGAGATCTCTGGATCCATGTGAGGTACAGCTTTGTTACGAAGAGATTGTCATGTACTGTATGGTGTCCGATTGAAACTTTTTCCATTAGTTATGGGATACCCCTTTAAGCTTTTAAAGTGCATTGCCCAGGATTTTGTTCCTGCAACAGTACCACTCTGGCCTATGGGCTGCTTCTGGTACTGCAGACAACTCCTGTTACGTTTTTAAAGTCTGTTGCCCGTGATTCCTTTCCAGAAACAGCGCCACTTTTGTCCATGGGCCGTGTCTGGTACCACAGACCACTCCAGTTACATTTTTAAAGCATGTTGCCCAGGATTTCGTCCCAGCAACAGCGCCACCGTAGGTTGCTTCTGGTACTGCAGATCACACCAGTTAGGTTTTAAAAGGCGATTTCTCACCAGCAATAGCGCCACCCTTGCCCATGGGCCATGTCTGGCATTGCAGGTAAGCCTTATTTACTTGAATGAGTATAAGCTGAAACTCCAGACATAGCCCACAAATAGAGAGGCAGCAGTCCCTTTTTCTTATCCAACATGACCCCTTTAATTTGTGTGTTACTATGTATACCTTTTTGCCTACAACCGCTAGCGCTGACCGAGTACATTATCGAACCACTATGCAAACAATCGTAACGCAATGCAAACAAGTCGGAATATTTTGCAAATAAATTCAACAGAGAATCACACTACGTTTCCACAAGGAACACCAGGCGGGAGAGTAATCCATAATGCCGAGATATTTCCCTTTTTCTATATCCTTTGGTTACTGCAATTACAAGTCATTTTATAAAGGATTTTCAATTTTTAAGAAAGCGCACTTTTGTACTTGATCCAGCTAAAGGGATTTTCTTACATTACTTCATATAAAAAAAAAAAACCATCTTTAAACTTGTAATGTTATTTTCGTATTCATTAGTATGGGCGCCTGTAGGGCACATTCCAAAATGGGTTAAAGTTACAAAGTTATGCTTATAAAGGCTCATGGTAATTTAGAGTATCAGGAGGGGTTTTTTTTTATTATTAATTTTCCCAATCTTAAAAGAGCGAAAAAAAAAAAAAAGAGAGATTGGATTAAGTATATTCTTGCGCACAGTTCTTCTAAACACCCTTAAGGAGCGCAGGCCCGAGCGACAGAAGATATTATGCTAATGAGCAGCTATCTGAGTGCCTGGTAGGGTCGCTGATGTAATATTTTGCACGGTTAGTTAACCGCATCAAGAGAAAGGTTTGACCTCGCTATAAAATAACGTTAAAAGGTATTTATTTTCAAAGTGTCGTTTTAAAAAAAAATATATATTTAATGTAAGAGCGAAATCTATCAATGGAGCGGAGAAGTCATTTATTTTTATTTTTTTGCAAACCAAATCTCATCATAAAACGCCATTTGCGATAATAACCGGCTTCTATTGAGACCAAAAGATTCCTTTCTTAATTTATCTCAATCACAGCTCTGCCCTGGCCGCTCGCAAAGGATTATCACCGGTCCCAGACGTTGCAAGCGATACAAGATGCTTCGCATTAGCATGGGGGAGGGCGAGAAGAATAGGAACCTAGGGCCTCATTCACAAAACAGCGATAACGGAGGGCTTGAAGTAGGCTCAAGTCAATGGTTGACAAGTCCCCGTCTTACGCCGTGCTCATTTATTTCATGAGCGAGCGGCAATTTTTATTTATTTATTTATTTATTTTTATTTCACGCTGTTGTATGTAAATCAATTCATCATTAAGACATTTATTTATTCCTGTGAGCTAAGAAGCTTCGGCCAAGTTTTTTTTTTTCAAAATTTAATCAGCGCTTCTAGAAATGAAGGCAAACACATATTTTTGCGCGGAAGGTATCAGATGTTGACAGACTTAAATGTAATTAGCTGACATAAAAGTACGTTAAATAGATTTAAAAAATTGAATATTTTTAAATAATGTTTAGAGATAAGTGAAGTTTTAGAAAATTCGATTCGGCTGCTTCGCCGAATTTTACAAAATTACTTAGTCACAAAGCGCATTATTTTTGTAAGTAGCGGGTGCAATGACAGGGAGCTGCGATAGCGCCGCTCCCCATCATTATACCCCTCGGATGCCGCGTTCATACATGATCGCGGCATCTGAGTGTAAAAACAGTGTAAAAAAAATTAAATCAAACTTACCGCCACCATTTGCTCGCTAAGGGCCGGCCGCCGCCATCTTGCTTGAAGATCTGCCGCATGGCTTTTGGTGACGTGACCGCGCAGGGGATTTCGGCCAAGATCTTCAATCAAGATGGCGGCGGCCGGCCCATTGCGAGCAAATGGAGGCGGTAAGTATGATTTATTAAAACTTTTTTTTACACTATTTCAGGTTTAATCGATTCGCTACCACGAAGCACGCGGAAATTCGGCTTCGCAGGGAATTCGAATTTATCCTGAAATTCGGATCGAATTCCACTTCGGTGGATTCGATTCGCTCATCTCTAATAATGTTACTAAACATTTAAAGGGGTATTCCCATCTTAATGATCACTGTTAAATCTGTTAGGCCTCATGCACACAACCTTTTTTTTTTTGCGGTCCGCAAAACGGATTTCCGTTGTTCCGTGATCCGTGACCGTTTTTTCTTCCGTGGGTCTTCCTTGATTTTTGGAGGATCCACAGACATGAAAAGTGAAAAAAAAACCGAAGTCATGTTTGCATTGAAAATGATAGGAAAAACGGACACAGATCACGGACGCGGATGACTATCTTGTGTGCATCCGTGATTTTTCACGGACCCATTGACTTGAATGGGTCCGTGAACCGTTGTCCGTGAAAAAAATAGGACAGGTCTTATTTTTTTCACGGACTGGAAAAACGGATCACGGACGCGGAAGCCAAACGGTGCATTTTCCGATTTTTCCACGGACCCATTGAAAGTCAATGGGTCCGCGAAAAAAAACGGAAAACGGAACAACGGCCGCGGATGCACACAACGGTCGTGTGCATGAGGCCTTAATGATTTAACAGTGATCATTTTTCTAAATATTTTTAATTAACTTATTTCCACCCCTTAGAAGAAAATAAACATACTTACCTGACTGTTGTCTTCCGTCTCCCCTGGTTACGGCCACCGCTCTTCTCCGGAATCGTGGTGGCTGCGTTTGCGCAGACGACTTCTTCTTTTCTCCCGGCCGGCCGAGCGCAGTCCCGAAAGCGCACGCCGAGGCCGCGCATGCGCTATGGTGATTTCTTCCTGGCCAGTATGGTATACTTGCCAGGAAGAAGTCACCAGGGCGCATGCGCGGCGGCGTGCACGTTCAGTCCAGCGCGCGGCCCGGCCGGGAGAAGACTTCAATCAAGATGGAGCCAGCCCCCTGCCGAAACCAGGAAGTGGACAGCGCGCCGGGAGCAGGCAAGTATAAAACAGCGTGATGGGAATACCCCTTTAAGCTGAAATACAAAAACCCATGAGGCCCCATAGCAAAACCTGGGAGGGGGCCTCACTCCAGCTTGACCACCTTCAACAGCAAGTTCAGATGATGGAAAGATTAATGACTTGGTATGATTTTGATATCCTTAAGGGCTCATGCACACGACCGTATGTATTTTGCGGTACGCAAAACACGGACCCGCAAAAAATACAGATGATGTCTGTTTGCATTCCATATTTTGCGGAACGGAACAGCTGGCCTCTAATAGACCAGTCCTATCCTTGTCCGTAATGCGGCTGATAATAGGACATGTTCTATTTTTTGGCTGAACGGACATAAGGAAATGGAATGCACACGGAGTAACTTCCGTTGTTTTTGCGGACACATTGAAATGAATGGTTAAGCATACGGTCCACATAAAGAACGGAGTGGACACGAAAAGAAAATACGTTCGTGTGCATGAGCCCTAATACACATATTGATGTCACAGTACAGGGATAATGCTCACAGTGATGTCACAGTACTTGGATAATGCTCACAGTAATGTTAGAATATGGCGATAATGCACACAGTGATGTCATAATCATATTATTGGGATAATGCACCTATTGATGTCACAGTACAAGAATAGTGCTCAGGGTAAATGCTACAGTAGGGGACTAATGGACGCTGCTGTCATTTGCCCACTGGCTCCTGGTACTACCCATACGGTACAGGTAGGTTTAGCGTTAGGTCCCGTGACACTTGAGAAACCTTGGCGTGGTGCACGGGCTCAGGTATGTCCTTATTATAAGGATATACTGGCTAAAGTCTCATTTTTAACATCAGTGTGAGGGTTTAGTCAGATGTTACTGTTTGTATCCACCACAGTAGTGCACCTATTGTAATTATTTATTCTATATTTCATTCCACACATTTTACCATTTGGTATAGGATGTCTCTGTGGCATTTGTGGTCTGCTGCAGGCATCCTCCACTGTATGCATTTTTTGCTGGGGATCGCCCTTAGCAACAGACCACAAGCGCAGTATCTGCTCCCCCGAGCATAAATGCACAACTGCATTTGGGGTTGAGCATTTCCTGCTTTTTGAGACCACGCATTTTTGTAATTTTAATCGACTAATGCACACAGTAACGTCACAATCACATTAGTGGGATAATGCACACACTGAAGTCACAATACTTGGTAATGCTCACGGTAATGCTATGATATGTGGATAATGCACAGAGTTATATCACTTTTGTGGAATACTGCACATTGTGATGTCACAGTACAAGTATAATGCTCACAGGTCTGCAAATTGCAGATCCGCAAAACATGGATACTGGGCCAGTGCTTTATGTTAGAAATGTCTATTCTTGTCCGAAAAAACTGACATATCCTATCTTTTTTGCAGGTCGCAGTGCACATCTGATTCGCAAAAAATGCGGATCGGATGTGGGCCAAAAATATGGTCATGTGAATGCACCCTAATGCTACAGTATGGAGTTATGCGCATGGTGATGTCAATGTAATAATGGAGGGATAATGTGCAGAGTGATATCACAGTACAGGGATCATCTACTCTGTGATGTCGCAGCACAAAACCAATAACGCACATCAGGATTTTACACACAAAAAGGGGACTTTGGAGCTCTTATCTCTTATGGATATACACTATGATGTTCATTAGCACAGCATGAAGGTCCTACATGCACACACCCAAACACAACAGATTTTCTTCTTTATTTCTGGACAGCTTATCCAGAAATTGCAGCCTTTTTTTTTTTTTAAGAACTCTAGAACAAGGTTGAGCTAGAATTTATATGGAATGGTGGTGGATCATGTTAGATGTGCATCAAGCCCCTGAGGAACAAAAGCAGAGAATGGAAGTGGTAGTAGCCATGATGATGATGTGTCACAGTGTACTCCCTCAGGCCGTTGCTCTCTGTTGATCCGTGCAGTGAAAAGGTGGTATTATGAATCAGGCCAGAAGTAGAAGAATAAAAGTTTCTCTTTACTTGACAGGGAGTAGGACCAGCTACTCCTACCCAGAGGTGGACTAATGTGATATTTAGACTATTCCTATTGCCAACCATACTTCACCTGCTACAGTGCAAACATTAGATAGCATGGCAAAACATAACATTACATTACAAATAGTGTTGATCGAGCACCAAAGTGCTCGGGTGCTCGAGTAGAACACCTCGGGATGCTCGGGTGCTCTACCGAGCACAATGGAAGTCAATGGGACAACCCGAGCATTAAACCAGGCACCCCCTGCTCTGAAGAGGGGAGGGTGTCTGGTTCATAGGAAAAGGTCAGAAGTTGATGGAAACACCACCAAAATGGTTCAGGAACAGCATGGGGAGGATGTCTGGATGCATCTTGGACTCCCAGGTCGCTGCTGGGAACGATGTTGTCAGACTGACAATAATACGCCCAAAACCGAATATAAAATCGATTTTAGAGGAAAAATTGTTAGGAAACATTCTTTCCTGTATATTTACTTGTATATAAAGTGCAAGTGCTGCCAAAAATGACAAGGAAGAGGCACTCCAATACAACCTGTATATTACATAAAGGAGGCCTCATTCACATTGTGGTACAATTGTTCAGGTAGTGGGACTCCTACATTCATAAAGCCTATGCACTAAGTGAAAGGGCTGCCAAAAATTACAAGGAATTGGCACTCCAATACACTCTTTATTACACATAAAGGAGGGCATCATACACACCCATGAAAAATTATGATTGATGGCCTGCTGGTGACCCTCAAAAACATTAGGAGCAAGGGCCTGCTGGTGACCCTCTAAAACATTAGGGGCGAGTGCCTGCTGCTGATCTTACCATCTAAAACATTAGGGGCAAGTGCCTGCTGCTGATCTGACCATCTAAAACATTATGGGCGAGGGTCTGCTGCTGATCTGACCATCTAAAACATTAGGGTTGAGAGCCTGCTGCTGAGCTGACCATCTAAAAAATTAGGGGTGAGGGTCTGCTGCTGACCTGACCATCTAAAAAATTATGGGTGAGGGTCTGCTGTTGAGCTGACCATCTAAAAAATTATGGGTGAGGAACTGCTGCTGAGCTGACCATCTAAAAAAATAGGGGTGAAGGTATGCTGCTAAGCTGACCATGGAAAAAATTATGGGCGAGGGCCTGCTGCTGAGCTGACCATCTAAAACATTTGGGGTGAGGGTCTGCTGCTGAGCTGACTCTCTAAAACATTAGGAGCGAGGGCAGCCTAAAAAGCATGTTGATATGATGGAGGAGGAGGACGAGAAAAGGAAGATTGAACTATATATCCTATTTTGTGGTGGAAGGGGTGAATGGGAATACAGTGTATTCAATACACCATAAAAGCCACATTTAAAGTGCCTTTATGTTCAGCCGCTTTCCTCTGGTGGAGTAGAGAAGTCAGGGGCAATTTCAGTTGACAGGCGGATGCGCTTATCAGTTATTATGCCCCCAGCAGCACTAAATACCGGCTCTGACAAAACGCTGGCGGCAGGGCAGGCCAGCACCTCCAAGTGCCAGTTCGTGCCATGTGTCCAGCTTGGACACCCAATAGTTGGAAGGCACACAGTGATCATTGAGGATGCAGACACGGTCTGCTACGTACTCCTTCACCATCTTCCAACATTTTTACCTCCTTGTGACAGTAGGCTGCGCATCAGGGTGAGGGTGCTGGCGGGGTGTCACAAAACTGTCCCAGGCCTTGGAGAGTGTTGCCCTGCCTCTGTTGGAACTGCTGTGTGTTACCCTCGTCTCCCCTCCTCGGTTGCCCAAGGAACTACGTACTCTGCCGCCAGCATTTTTGGATTTTTGGAGCAATTTTTCCACAAGGACCTTCTGGTATTGCACCATTTTGCTAGTCCACTCCACCACAGAAATGAGAGATGAGAAGTTCTCTTTGTAGCGGAGATAGAGAAGGGCAAACAACCAGTAATCAGTGTTGGCCAAAATGCGTACAACGCGAGGGTCATGGGAAAGGCAGCATAACATAAAGTCAGCCATGTGTGCCAGAGTCCCAACAGACAAGATTTCGCTGTCCTCATCAGGAGGATGACTCACAATCTCCTCATCCTCTTCCTCCTCTTCGGCCCATCCACGCTGAACCGATGGAATAAACCTGCTACGGGTACTACCCTCTGTAGTGGAGGCAACCGTCTCCTGCTCCTCCGCCTCCTCCAATTTGCGTTGAGAAGATGAAATAAGGGTGGTCTGGCTATCACTCTGTGTACTGTCTTCCCCCATTTCCACCTCTTCCACATGCAAAGTGTCCGCCTTCATTGTGAGCAGCTGCTCACAAAGCCTGGCCAACATGTGGAACGTAGAATTCCAGCGCGTGCTCATGTCGCGCAACAGTTGGTGAGCTGCCAATTGCAAGTGCTGCTGCAGTGCTGCCAGACCGGCGGCAGCTGTAGATAACTTTCAGAAATGGCCACACACGCAGCGCACCTTCACCATTAGCTCAGGCAAATTGGAGTAGGTTTTGAGAAACCGCTGAAGTTTAATAAGTGGGCTAGGCATGTTATGTGTGTGAGCTTGCCGAGCTCCAAAGCCTCCACCAAGTTACAGCCATTATTAGACACAAGTATGCCTGGTTGTAGGTTGAGTGGCGAGAGCCACAGCTCAGTCTGGTCCCTAATACTCTGCCACAGCTCTGCGGTGGTGTGCTGTTTGTCACCTAAGCAAATAAGTTTCAGCCGGCATGTTGCCGCTTCCCCACTGCAGTGCTACACTGTTCCAGCTACTGACTGATGGCTGACTGGTGCTGCAAGATGACAATTCAGAGGTGGAAGTGGAGGAGGAGAAGGGGGGGTTGCAGTCACTAATGTAGGTGGTGGTGGAAATCCTGAAGGAAGTAGGGCCTGCAATCCTTGGCGTAGGTAGAACCTGTTTTTGGGTTATTCTAGGCTCTAATAGTAGGTAGCACCTGTGCCATCCCAGGGTATGACTCTCTCCCGACCTCCACAACGTTCACCCAGTGTGCCGTCAGGGAAATGTAGCATCCCTGGCCACAAGCACTTGTCCATGTGTTAGTCGTTAAAGGAAACCTGTCACCAGGATTTTGTTCATAGAGCTGGGGACATGGGCTGCTAGATGGCCACTAGCACATCTGCAATACCCAGTCCCCATAGCTTTCTGCTCTTTTATTGTGTTAAAAAACCTTTTTGATCAATATGCAAATGACCTGATATGAGTCCTGTGTCCGGAGATGAGTCAAGCGAAAAGGAGCCCAGCACCGCCCCGCGTCCCCCGAATCTCCTCCTTGCTGGCTGACGTCACAGAGCTGGAGCGCCGAAATCTCGCAATGCGCGAGCTAGCGCATGCGCCGTGTCGGCATCATGTTCATTCCCTGTACTGGCATCAGCACAGGGAACGAACTACGCATGCGCTAGCTCGCGCATCGCGAGATTTCGGCACATCATCCTCATCATCAGCCTCTTGAGACACTAATTGCGGTTGACTTCCCCACCGCCATCTTCTTCTGACTGTGGATGCTCAAGGGTTTGCAAAGACTCTCCATGGTGGGAGGTAGGAGTATCAGGGCGAGGATTCTGTTGACCAGACTCTTGGCTACTGAGACTGGACTTTGTGGAAGACAGGGTGGTGCTTAACTGACTGGAAGCATTATCTGCTGCAATCCAATCGACCACCTGGTCGCACTGGTGTGACGTTGAGAGTGGTGTCCTGCGCCGCCCTGCAAACTGGGACACGAAGCTAGGTATCGTGGATGAGTGTGTTTCTTGTGCTCTGGCAGCAGGCACAGTTTCACGGCCTCTGCGTGCACTATCAGCAGCACGGCCACTTCCCCGTCCCTTACTGCTCACCTTTCGCATATTAAATAGTATATATGCTTGTTATTATGTCACACGTACAGTAGCGCAGGTTTTGTAAGTGTATTCGCAAATAAATTAGACTGAATGTCACTGATATTTAGGATGGGCAAACGTTATGCAGGAGATGTAGCGCAGGTAATGTCGTTGTGACCAGCAGCAAAAAATATTACACTGAATGTCACTGATATTTAGGATGGGCAAACGTTATACAGCACACCAGCAACAAAAATTTTTGACTGAATGTCACTAAAATTTCGGATGCACTAACGTTATACTGGAGATGTAGCGCAGATAATGTCAAGTCGGTAATGCAGCGGCAAAACAATTGCATGCAATTTAGCGCAGGTTGTGCTAAAAATATATATTACTGCCAGATACAATGGTCCTTAAAAGGACTTTTGGGTCTCTACAATAGCACGCAATTTAGCGCAGGTTGCGCTAAAAATATATATTCCTGCCAGACACAACAATAGTCCTTAAAGGGTTTCTGTCATGAGAAATAACATTATGTAGCTGACTGACATTAGCAATGTGCTGATGTCAGCAGTACATAACAGTGTGCTTTATAACTCCCTGCCTGCTGCCGTACTCTTAAAATAAAGACTTTTATAATATGCTAATGAGCCTCTAGGTGCTATTAGGGTGTTGCTTCAGCACCCAGAGGCTCGGTCTACACACCCTTTGGCACGCCCAGGTCCAGTTGATTGACTTTTGAGTTCTCCTCAGTGTCCTGTAAATCCCGCGTCGTCCAGTTTAGTATTCGGCGCAGGCGCAGTGAGCGAAGGACGCTCTCCTGCTGCCAGCTTCCTTCAGTCGGTGCAGGCGCGTTCCGGCCAGACAATCACTGTAATGCCAGTAATCAACATGGCTACGCCATTACAGTGAGTGACAGTATTTACCTGCACGTTTATTTTCTGCGTAGCAGCCAACAAACGTGCTGGGAGGAGACTCGAGCATCGCGCTGTAGCACACGCAGTATTCGGCCGAACACCGCTATGTGCTGATCGTCGCAATGCTCAAGCTGAACTGGTGTTCGGCCAAGCATGCTCGATCAACACTAATTACAAACCAAACACTGAAGATACTCCCAAGGTCTGGAATACTGCAGATGCTGCTCCATGTATATTTATGGGTGTTGCAGAAAGAGTCAAGTCAGATCAGGGTGGGGGACCCATTCTAGAGCTAGATGGTCTCAGAATGGACAAGCCCTCCTTCACTATTCTGGATTTTGTAGGAGTGAGGTTGACCCTTTTTAGTTGGAATTTGAAAAGGATTAGAGATAGGCCTGCATTTGATTACCTCCAAGAAGTGAAGCAATCGCATTTTTGTGATATTCAGCATGAAAGAAAGTAGGGTCCATTATGGTTGCCACACCAAGAACAGATGGAGAGACAGATGCATGGAATAATACTTTTTGCTCTAATGGAACTACGTGTTTCAAGTGCAAAATGCTCTCATAACCATATCTAGGAAGCTCACTTTTCAGTGACCTGAGGAAGAGAGCAAGACATTTTATTGCATGCATTCACATGTTGTGCCCATGATGGATTCTTCTTTCCTACCTGGCTTTCTGCCTCCTCGAGATCAGTGGGAGTGAAGGTCCTCAATTCTAATTATCATCAGTGGTGATGAGGCAACCTATCCTAGCAATCAGTGAAGGTTCTCCATTGCAGCAAGTACAGCTTGCTGTCACCCAGGGCCGATCGTGTCCCAGGTTGTAGAAATGCAGAGTGGTGATGCGGCCTTATTAGTTTTTTGTGTGTGTCACGGTGCTCCTGCCTGGATACCGTCGCTCCCCAGGGTTAGGCTCTGCAGCAATAAATGAGTAGTGTTAGTTGGTGGAGTAAGAGTCCAGACTTTATAAAGTTCAACAGCTTTACTTGAATAAACTTGCATCCAGCAGCTTTTGGGGTAGACTGGCAGGGAAACTTGAATAGCTTGCTTTATCGTTCTCTGCTGTGCTAATCTCTGGCTTCGGTCTGGTAGCTAGACTTTAAGTTCTGGTACCTTTGTGTGGGGTGCCTTTGGCTGTTGACCCCCTCTTGATATTCTGTATCTGTAAGGAGTCATGGTGCTCTATGAGCTGCTTCCCTTAGGAGACTCCTGCTCCAGGAGGGTCAGGGGCATTCCCCTCACTGCTCCATCTTGACTTGTCTGCTTCCAACTCTAGACTTGACTAGACAAACTGAATTAGAACTGAACATAGCTTCCTGCAACCTGGACTAGCCCACTTTTGCCAAAATGGGGGAGAATAGAATGGTAAGTTCTATTCTATCTAAAGAACTCTCTCTGCCAGATACACTGCCAACTGCTGGTGAACCAGGCAAAATACATGAACATAACAGTTTCATAGCAATATTATGAAAGCACAGTGTAGGAGGACCTGGACTAAATACACCGATGACATTATTGTTAGCCATTAGAGACAGTGGGGATAGGAGTGTCCACTATGGGGTACTACACAATCATAGCAGTGAAGATTTCCCATTGTAGCAATCATAGAAATGGAGGTCTACCATTGTAGCAATTATAGCAGTAGAGGTCCACCATTCTAGCAATCATAGAAGTGGTGGAGGTCCACCATTATTATATCAGTGGATGTCTCTCATCAGTAGAGTTTTCCCATTGTAGAGATGTTATGGAGTTTCCTAATTCCAGCCATCAGTGGGGTTCCCAATAGTCGAACTCTAGTAATCTAATACATACATCCAGATGACACATTTTTCTCACTTGAATACCGCCTTTAAATTCAGCACTTTAGATTTCGCTCACTATTCCCTTAATTCTTCCATCTTTGATAATGTAAGATCCCAGAACAGCAATTGTTCAGATTATTAAAGCTGCAGTTACATCATCTTCTTCAAAGATGTTCTCTCCACCGAGAGATCGAGAATGAAAACAAAACACACAATGTGTCCATGCTGCCTTAAAATTACACATCAATAAGATTTCCAGTGACAAATATTTCAAGGCAAACAAACCGAACAGAAATTAAAAAATCTCTGTGGGGCACAAATATGTAATTACACTCACACAGGGAGCATTTTATCAGGTAAACCATCCTATTTTGTTAATTGAAATGCTGCTGCACACAGATTTTTTCCTTTAAACAAAAGCTCTGGATACACGTCTATATTTTTAGACTTTTATTTTTTGTTTTTTTTGGTCTGGTCCCCATGCCAGTATTATCGTATTACTCCTATCATATAAATATACTCTTTAGGCCTCATGCACACGGCCGTATGTATTTTGCGGTCCGCAAAAAACGGATCCGCCACAAATACGAATGACATCCGTGTGCATTCGTATTTTGTGGAACGGAACAGCTGGCCCCTAATAGAACAGTACTATCCTTGTCCGTAATGCGGACAATAATAGGACATGTTCTATTTTTTTGCGGAACGGAAATAACAGACATGCGGAAACGGAATGGACACGGAGTACCTTCCGTTTTTTTTGTGGACCCATTGAAATGAATGCTTTCGTATACCATCTGCAAAAAAACCGTAATGGACACGGAATGAAAATACGTTCGTGTGCATGAGGCCTACTATAACATATAGAACAAAGATACCAAGTCATGGAATTAAATTATAGGATGAGGTATTCCCATCTGGGACATTGATGGCATATCGTGACACATTGGACCCGCTGCTATCTTTAGAACGGGACCAGCTATGCACGCACGGACACTTTTCCATTCCCCGCATGGAGGTGTTCTGAAAAGCACCAGTCCCATAGCGGGTAAAGGAGACGAGGTCGCACTTGCGCAGTGTACTCTTCACTCAGTGCTATGAGACTTCTGAAGGTCATCAAGCATGCTTGCCGTCTATTTTCGGAACTCTCATAGCAATAAATTGAAAGAAATGAATAGCCATACATGCACAGTGTTCTTCACTTTGGGGGCCTCATTGTGTGGTTAGGAGCAGTCACCGGAGGTGGGACCTGTGCCTATCTGACATTGATGGCATATCCTAGCTATGTGCCATCAATGTCCCAGATGGGCCAAACCCGTTTAATGTTATGCATAAATTGCCTTCAAATGTGACTACTATTCCTTTCTCTTGTCTCATTGCCCTGCTTGGATCTTCCAAGTTCCCAATTTAAAGGTCATATCCAAAGTAATGGACTTGCTTTTATGCACCTCAAATAGAAATCAGGCAGATTTCTAAATAGTCTTGAAAAAATTCCTACTGTTTTGCATCTACAACTTCTAGATTTATGTGTCTCCATGGTAACAGACTACAAATAAATCCAGTGCAGTCTGATCCTGTAGTTATACTCCATTCCATACCTTTTGCAAATCTACTGAATGTATGTAGGAGACTGAAGGGCAGGGCAGCGTAGCTATAGGGGAAGCGGCTGCTTTGGGGCCGGAACTCAGAAGGGGCACATCCAGGACTAAAAGATTTTATTGTCCGAGCCCCCTCAATAGTATCATACAATGACATTATATACAATGGCACTGTAGGAAACAGACAAAATGCTGCTGGGTATGACTGCCTTATCAGATTTAGGGGTTTGTTTGTAGTCCGTTACTATGGAGACGCATAGGTCTGCATAGAGGCTGTAGACACAATATACAGTTGTGTTCAAAATTATTCAACCCCCACTGAAATTGAGTGTTTTGGCCAGTTTGACATTGATTTTGATCATTTCAGTCATCTTGTTTACAATTAAATCAAAGAGGCACTTGTAAGTCAGACAAATATAACATAACATTTATAATGAAATAACCACAAATGTCTTTTCTGTGCTCACATCATTATCAGTTTTATTCAACCCCCAAGTGACATTCAATCTTAGTACTTAGTACAACATCCTTTTCCAGTTATAACAGCTTTTAAACGTGAAGCATAGCTTGACACAAGTGTCTTGCAGCGATCTATGGGTATCTTCGCCCATTCTTCATGGGCAAAAGCCTCCAGTTCAGTCACATTCTTAGGCTTGCGCGCTGCAACTGCTTTCTTTAAGTCCAACCAGAGGTTCTCAATTGGATTTAAGTCTGGTGACTGCGATGGCCACTTCAAAATGTTCCAGCCTTTAATCTGCAACCATTCTCTAGTGGACTTGGAGGTATGCTTGGGATCATTGTCCTGTTGAAAGGTCCAACGTCTCCCAAGCCTCAGGTTTGTGACGGACTGCATCACATTTTCATCCAATATCTCCTGGTACTGAAGAGAATTCATGGTACCTTGCACACGCTGAAGCTTCCCTGTACCTGTAGAAGCAAAACAGCCCCAAAGCATGATTGACCCCCGCCATGCTTCACAGTAGGCAAGGTGTTCTTTTCTTCATAGGCCTTGTTCTTCCTCCTCCAAACATAGCGCTGATCCATGGGCCCAAACAGTTCTAATTTTGTTTCATCAGTTCACAGAACACTTTTGTGGTTTGTCCACATGACTTTTGGCATACTGCAGTCGACTCATCTTATTCTTTGGAGACAGCAAGGGGGTGCGCCTGGGAGTTCTGGCATGGAGGCCTTCATTACGCAGTGTGCGCCTTATTGTCTGAGCTGAAACTTCAGTACCGACATCTGACAAATCTTTTTTCAGTTCCTCAGCAGTCACACGGGGACTTTTCTCCACTTTGCGCTTCAGGTAGCGCACAGCAGTCGAAGTCAGCATCTTCTTTCTGCCACGACCAGGTAGCGTTTCAACAGTGCCCTTTGCCTTGAATTTGCGAATGATGCTTCCTATGGTGTCTCTTGGTATGTTTAACATCTTTGCAATCTTCTTATAGCCATTGCCCTTCCTGTGAAGAGAAATCACCCCTTCTCTTGTCTTCCTGGACCATTCTGTTGACTTCACCATGTTTGTAAACACACCAGTAAATGTCTAGAAAGAGCTGAGTATCACAGTCCTTTTAAATCTGCCTAATTGGTGCTTATTATGCTTGATTGCTTCTCCTTGACAAATGAAAGTTGTATCTTAGCACCTCTCAGACCGTGTTCACACACCGTAGGTAGTCTAGTGGTAGGAACCCATGCCACATGGAGATACCTTGACGGGGGTGCAAAAGGGCTCCGATGTGTTCCTGACAGGAATACATTGGCTAAAGTCTCAGTTCTTAACATCAGCTTGAGGGATTAGCCAATGTTGTCGGTTGCATATCATTGTGGTGCACCTTTCGCAGTGATTTATGTGTTTTTTATATTTGCATCCACACATTATCCCATCTTGTGTAGGATGCTTTTGTGGTGCATACGGTCCGCTGCCGACATCCTCCATTGTATGCATTTTTGCTGGGGATTGCCGTTAGCAGCGGATCACATGCGGAGGAATTGCTCCCCCGGTTATAAACACGCCACAGTGTTTGGGGTTTTTGAGCATTTTCTCCCATTTAGGCCACTTTATTTCAAAGAATGTAAGACCCAGACTTCTACACAGTTCCATAAGCATTAATATTATTTAGTTCTAAAAATTCATCCAAGCCCTTTTTAAAACTGACCACTGTTCCTGCCTTTACCACGTCCTGAGGTAGACTATTCCGCAAATTTACAATTCTTATGGTGAAGAACCCTTTTTCATCTTAGAAGACTACGTTTTTCTTCTCCAGACACAAGCAGTGTCCCCTTGTCTTTTAAGAGGATTTTACATGGAACTGGTGGATGACCAGTTATAAGACTATTAATCAAAAAAAAAATAAAAAAAAATTATGAATAATTGAACTTCCAGGTGATGACAAGCCCAAAAAAATCCAACATGCTGAATAACTTTTTCACCAGATATCAGTTGGTCAAGCGCCATCATAAATTTTTTTTGTGATCAACCGTTTTAAACAATTTCTCTATGGGGTATGGGCAGTTTTTTCCCTGTAGTTCCCTGCTGTTGTTACACAGCATCTATAACAGGGTTTTTTCCATATAGAAAGCCACCGTCTGGTGGTCGGGGTCTGGTTGCTGTTAGTTCCCCACACAGCAGGTGGTCAGGAGCCCCACTGTGAAGGGAAAAACTGAAAACAGGCCACAACGCTTAAGATCCTAGTTTTGAATTCATTTTAAGTATTGGTGGTGATCCTGGCAGTCAGAAACCCAATGATCAGAAAGTAAGGACTAGACCCAGCGTTAGGCTACCACTTTAGATAGTTTTATAAATTTGAAAAAAGACACAGGCCAATGAAGTACAACCTAACAGTGTTAATCCAGAGGAAGGCAAAAAAAATAACTATTAGAAAACCATGTGTATGCAAATACACCCATTTAGAGGAACCACTGTATACCACTTAATTTTTTTTTTTGAAAATTTGAGGAAGACCTTAATTTAGTCAAAACATTCTAGATAAGTCGACTCTTTGCAAGAATGACACTTTTCACAGGTTGCCCAATGTGCGTTGTTGGGTTGACAGCAGCTGGATACTGGAACGGTAAGGACCTCCAATGAAGCATGGCATGCGTGTTACTTCAGCTTGTATATTGTTCTCTTACTGTAGTCATCCCCAGAAGAGAGCACTCACAATAAATGATGAGGATTGCCAGCTGTCAAGAAAACTGAGGCTTTGACTATCACAAGGAAAATATGCTTTTCTTCAAGATGTTCATTGCTCCATTTACCAGGCTGTTGCTAAGAGACACATTGAAATGGTTCCTTCTTTCTGAAAAATCTACCCTAGGAATCGTTATTTAGGTCATACAACTGCCAAGTGCTCTGTATCTGTGGCAACACCTGTTGAGCTGGTTGCTGAAGGAAAAAGTAAGACGACAAGAGACAGCTCCAAGCTTGCCAATGACTATGGGAAGCCGTATCCATGTTATGGAGAGATATGTGGAGCTGTCTGGATCTGTTTCAATAAGCTTGGTGTCTGTTGTCTGTCAGCCAACAAATACATGATAAACGTCTGTTAAGTACTTTTTGCAAGGAACAAATACCATCTTAAACATGAGGCAAGACATTTTTTTTTTTTAAATCATGGCCAACATTTCTAAATTTCATAGCGCGTTTGGAAAATGTGATTACATTTGTAATATGTGTCACCTAATCCCCATTCTCTCCAGGATCAAAATACAAATATCTGTATTAATAATAAAGTTTTTGGGCAGGCTTTCAAAAGCCGGAACAAAGTGATATTTTAATTAGCGTTTCAAGTTTTTTTTCCTTAAGAGCAGCAATTTGAGTAAAGGAGATCTTTTACCTTCATACTGACTCCTTCCAGTTCAAAGCGCCCATTTAATGGGGCATTTTCTTTTTTGTACTGCATCACTTTAATGTCTCTTGCTTTCAAAGCACATTAATGAAGATTTATCAAAACAAATGAAAGCGAAAAGTTGTTATATTCTGCTTGTCTGCCCACGTACTGACTTCTGCCTTATTCCTGTATTCTGACCCTCTGCCACCTGACCTGACCTTTGCCTGTTCACCATACTGACCCTGTGCTGCCTGCCTTCACCATTGAACTGTTTCATTGATTTGCAATAATTTTGCTTGCCCTGACCTCAGCCTATTACTACTACCAGTTTTGCCTGAACCCTTACTGCTCTGCACTAGTTTGACTTGGCCCCAGAGGGTCATCAGCTAACCATACAAAGACTACTCCAAGAGGTAGCTGCCTGGTGCATTCCCTACGGCAAAAATCTGATCCCTGTATAGGGGTTAAAAGGTGAAAACCAGGAAGCCGCCAGAATAACGTCCTTAGGTTTAGCCCTAAGCTTAATTTGTTGGTTGGCACGGTGGTTCCACAACCACTGCTGTAACAGTTACCTGCTTTCAAGGCAGATTGATGGAGATTTATGAAAACTAGTGAAAGTGAAAAGCAGAGACATTTCTCATAGTGACCAGATTCCAGTTCTCTTTTTCAGAGGGGACAAGATGATTGGAAATATCCAAACAAATGTAAAAGATAGAAAGGCTGAGCACTCTCCACCTGGGCCAAACAGAGATACAAACGAAAGTGGGTAATAGTGAGAATATTTATTACACCTAGTGCAGATACAACAATTTATGCAATACTAGTATTGCATAAATTGTTGTATCTGCACTAGGTGTAATAAATATTGTCACCATTACCCACTTTCGTTCGTATCTCTGTTTGGCCCAGATGGAGAGTGCTCAGCCTTTCTATCGTTTACATTTTTACCTTTCTATGACTGTGTGAGTCATTTCAGGGTTAGCAGCACCCAATCCATAATTTTATGTCAAGACACGGAGGCTCATATTTGCTTAACTCTTTCTTTACTGAATAAATAGCAGCAAAGATAACTGAAGAAAAAAACATCAGTGTAACCATGGCAATAATCCCACCCCCATAGCCCCTATATAAGGCGCATCACCACATAAACACTTCCTCTTTCTTTGCTGCTCCTACAATGATAAGTAGCTTCGTTTTTCATTTGTACATTCATTTATATGCTTATGTTTTATAACTTTTAGGTTTACCGGGTTTTTTACTCATTATCTAGTATATATATATATATATATATTTATCTTGTACCTCTCCTGGTGTTGTTGCCACTGCTGCCCTTCTGGGGCGCTATATCCCCTTTCCCTTCGTTATAAGCTCTCCTTTTAGGTTTGTGCTGTTTCCCCTTGTTTCCTGTTGCGTGCGCTGCGCATCTCTGCTCCCTGCTATCTTCACTATCCTTCTTACCTTGTGCCACGCCGGATCTTGTATTCTGACGTAATTCGGCCATTTTCTTCCCCCCATCGTCCTTCTTCTTGCCTTCTCCCGCTTCGTTTTCCCGGGCTTGCGCTGCCGTAATCTCGCGGGATTTCGGGTCTCCCGGCCCTCTGCATCAATTCCTATCTCTGCCGCCGAGATCTTGCGTTACTGGGCGGGGTTTTCTCTGTCGTCACCTTCCTCTAGCTGTCTGCTTATTGGCGGTGACAGCGGGGGGGAAGGGGTGCCTTTCTAGTCACGCCCCTTGTCTCCGTCTGTATAGTCGTCTCTTCAGTCGTCTTCATTACTACAGTGTGCGATCGCCTTTTCAGACGTTTCTTTTGCCTACAGTGTCCTGCTAGCGCCGTTCCTCTCATCTGTTGGGGTGACTTACTCCTCCAGATTTTCTGTTATCATGTCCAAAGTTCCTATTTCTCCTGCCAGTTCAGTCCAGGTGAGACACACAGGCCACACTAGTCCCATCTCCCCTCGCAGGGTTAATGTATCCCCTGCTCCTATTGTGGATGCTGCGACTCTACAGCAATCCATTTCAGAGGCTATTGTCTCTGCGATGGGCTCTATGTCAGCCACTCTGACTCAATCTATTTCCCAGGCCCTTGGGGCTCATACTTCCACAGATATGCCCCCTCCTGCCTCCAGAACATCTATGAATGATGGCTTAGATCCATCCATTGACTGCGCGAATAAGTCGCGTAAAAGAGCTAATACGCGCCCGGCAGAAAGGGCACGACTATGGAAAACCGCCCGGTCTGTACCGGATCCGGTATCTGATTCAGACGCAGAGTCTGTTGAGGAGGCTTTTGAGTACGACTCCTATCCTGGAGATGAGGATTTTACTGATACAGCAGTTGACCCTGCTATTGTAGACCCGTCTCAAATAGCGGGTACCAGTTCAGAGCCACAGGAGGAGTTAAAAGATGCAATCATAGATCCCATGGGTGATCCTCTTTTCAACCCAGACCAGTTGCACCATCCGAGGTCCTCAGAATGGCTTCCCGCCACTCATGTGGCTCGATATTTAGAGACGAGGATTCGTACTCCCCTCTCCAAAGAGGCTCGCAGTAAGCTACGGGCAGAGTGTCCTCGTCCCCTCATTCCCAATAAAATTTGTGAAACCCCAAGCGTAGACCCTAAAGTAGTCCAGTTCCTGGCAAAATCAGGGTTCAATCCACGCAAGGGCCTAGACTCTGCATTGAAGGCTTGCCAAGATAAGCTTCTTGACTTGACCGGCCCATTGGCAAAAATTTTTGATTTAGCTGAAACCGCTAAAATGTCAGGTACACAAGTAGACCCTGAGGAGCTCAGAGGTTGGGCCCAGAGGGCTATCTGTATGGTGGGCAATGTGAACACGTCTATTGCCATTGAAAGGAGAAAGGCCATCTTAATGAAGAGAGCCCAAATTAGCTAATTTATCCCTTTCGGAGTCTGGCAAGGAAGCTCAGGGCCCCCTTTTTGGAGACCCTTTCATCAAAGAGTTAGGGAAATATGTAGGTGCCTTTACAGCCCTCGATAAGGCACAAAGCTCCATGCGACGTGTCTTTCAGTCACGTTTTTCCTCCAGGGCCGGCAGTCTCAGGGGCCGTCTGTCCGGCCGCTCCACTTTTCAGCCCAGAGGCACGGGCCGAGGCTCCTTTAATTATCGACAATCACTACAAGATCCCAGACACCAACCAACCTTCTTCCCGTCACGCGGAGGTTCCTCTCGCTTCAGAGGATTTCGGGGCACTCCTGGATCAAGACGCCCATACGGTAAGTCACCTCTGTGTGTCATATCCAGTTTCTCAGCGGGTTGGGGGAAGACTCCGTCTTTATTTCCCTGCGTGGTCAAAGATCACCTCAGACCAGTGGGTCCTTTCCACAGTCCAGGGTTTCACCATAGAACTGGTGTCCAACCCAAGGGACCTCCCTCTCATACCAAGGAAATTTTCCGCAAGCCAAACGCAAAAGCTATTAGATACGGAGCTTGCATCCCTCCTGCGGAAAGAGGCGATAGAGTTATCACCCGATCCTCACACAGGTGTACTGAGCAGTATCTTCTTGGTACAGAAGAAGGGCGGCCAATTCCGCCCAGTGATCAATCTCAAGCATTTGAATGTCTTCGTTCGTTACAGACATTTCAAGATGGAAGGCATCCATCTGTTAAGAGATATGCTCCTACCAGGGGACTGGTTCGTCAAATTGGATCTGAAGGATGCATATCTCACGGTCCCGGTGGCTCCTTCATCCCGAAATCTTCTCCAGTTTCTTTGGAGGGACCGCACTTGGCGGTTTACCTGTCTTCCATTTGGCCTCTCCTCAGCACCATGGTGTTTTACGAAACTCATGAAACCGGTGGTGGCATGGCTCAGGGCGACGGGAGTTCGTCTAATCATTTATTTGGACGACATCCTGATTATGGCTCAGGATCCCCCCCTTTTATTGAGTCATTTGGAGATGGCCAAATCTTTTCTTCAAGGTTTGGGGTTTATTCTCAATCTCGAGAAGTCATGCCTCATTCCAGCCACTACAATAGAAATTCTAGGATTTGCCATAGATTCTTTAGATCAGACTCTCAGTCTACCGTTAACCAAGGTGAAGGCAATCCGCAAGGAGATTCGTCATTCTCTCTCTCTCCCACAGTTATCACTCCGTCACCTTGCTCGCCTCATCGGACTTCTCACGTCATCCATCCAAGCGATATTCCCAGCTCCCCTCCATTATCGAGCCCTACAGAGGCTCAAGATTGCTCATCTGAGGGCAGGAGCCTCTTATTCCGACACTCTTGTCTTGGATACGGAGACCAGGCACGAGTTGATGTGGTGGATCCACAATTTATCTGTGTGGAACGGTCGTGCCATTTTCGGTCTGCACCCAGATCTGGTCATCGAATCAGATGCCAGTCTTTCAGGGTGGGGAGCTCACTGTCTAGGGATTTCCACCGGAGGACCGTGGTCCCCAGAGGAATCTCGTCTGCATATCAATGCTCTCGAACTCTTAGCAGGATCTTTTGCGATCCGCAGTTTTGCTCACGGTTCAGTTCATGCATGTATTCGCCTGCGCATGGACAATGTTTCTGCTGTCCGGTACGTGAACTGTTTAGGTGGGACGCGGTCCAAGGTTCTAGCGACTCTGGCCAAAGATTTTTGGGATTTCTGTCTTTCCGGGGGAATTTCGGTTGTGGCGGAGTACTTCCCTGGCCTCCACAACACACTAGCCGACTGGAGTTCTCGTTACATGTCGGATTCCAGCGACTGGAAATTGGATTCGATGGTCTTCCGCGATATTTTATCGCTATGGGGTCCATTATCCATCGACCTATTTGCTTCGCGTCTGAACGCGCAGCTCCCCAGGTACTTCAGTTGGCGTCCGGATCCGGATGCGGAAGCGGTGGACGCTTTCCTCCAACACTGGGGCGGCTCTCTGCATTACGCTTTCCCTCCCTTCGCTCTCATTCCTCGAGTGCTTGCTCAGGTTCGTCACCAGCAGGCGGAGATGGTTCTGATTGTTCCTTGCTGGAGAACTCAGTCTTGGTTTCCCCAGTTGCTGAGCCTTTTGACGGAAGAACCCCGGTTCTTACCGTCATTCCCACATCTTCTGCTCAGCCCTTACGGTTACCTACACCCTCTTCTTCTAGACGGATCACTTCATCTTATCGTATGCCGAATTTCGGGGGTTCCTGGGAATCCTCAGAATTTTCGGCAACAACTAGACAGTTATTGGAATCTGCATGGGCTCCAGGCACTAGACGCGCCTATCGAGCGGCATGGGATGTCTGGTCTCGTTGGTGCGGTTCACGGAACTTGGATCCCTTTCAGGCCTCTGTAACAGCCATCCTTCAATTCCTCACATCGCTCTTTGAAGCTGGGAAAGCTTACCGTACGATAAACGTGTACCGTTCTGCTATCTCCTCCAGTCACCTGGGTTTTGACGGTTGCCCTGCCGGCCAGCATCCATTAGTGTGCAGATTGTTACGGGGTTCTCGTTTGTCTCGGCCTCCTAGGCCTCGGTTTTCTTCTACCTGGGATGTCGCGATAGTCCTCAGATTTCTGGAGGGCTGGCCTCCCAATTCTTTATTGTCTCTTCGGCAGCTTTCAGCCAAGCTGGTCACTCTTCTTTGTTTGATCTCATGCAAACGCGTCTCGGACGTCCGGGCTCTGGACGTTGACGCTCGTTATTTTACACCTGAGGGCGTTTTGTTCAATATCTCTCGCCGCACTAAGACTGGCATAAAAACTGTATCGTATCCGTCCTTCCCTTCCTCTCTACAGTTATGCCCAGTGGCTTGTTTGAAGGAATATGAGTCTCGCACTCAGTCTTGCCGCTCTGGATCGTCACCTCAGCTGTTCATTTCTTTTCGTCGTCCGTTCGCTCCAGTGGCCAGCGTTACCTTATCCCGTTGGGTTAAGTGGATCCTGTCTCTATCGGGGGTTGACACTGCCATCTTCACTGCACATTCGGTGCGTGGGGCATCGGCTACCTCTATGTCGGTGGCCGGTGCTCGTTTGGAGGACGTCATGAAATTGGCGGATTGGTCCCGAGTTTCTACCTTTCGGGAGTTCTATTTCAGGCCTGTTCCTCACGCTTTTTCTTCGGTGATGGATCAGCTTTAAACTTGCAAATATGAGCCTCCGTGTCTTGACATAAAATTCTGGATTTTCCTAAGTTATGACGTAAAGTCATGATTTTATGAAAGACACGGAGGCGAGTATTTCCCACCCTTTGCTAGGCCCACCCATTTGGTCTGTGGGGTCTCCTGATCTTTTTGGAATGTTATTTGTTTGTATTTATTAATTGTATTTATTTGTCTATTAAATACCTTTTTGTTTTCGCAGGGAATGAGTCCGGGTATGGTTTTGCCACACTCGGATAGGTAGTTCCTTTATTACCATGATATCTTATTTTCTCTTCAGGTTGATCGTCCCTGTCAGCTGCTTCCAGGTGTTCTCCTTGCTGCAATCCACTGTTGTTGTTCGCAGTCGAAGTTCGGGCTGTTTCTTGGCCGTTCCAAGTTCAAGGTTCTCGTCAGTTGAAGTCCACAAAGAAAGAGGAAGTGTTTATGTGGTGATGCGCCTTATATAGGGGCTATGGGGGTGGGATTATTGCCATGGTTACACTGATGTTTTTTTCTTCAGTTATCTTTGCTGCTATTTATTCAGTAAAGAAAGAGTTAAGCAAATACTCGCCTCCGTGTCTTTCATAAAATCATGACTTTACGTCATAACTTAGGAAAATCCTGAACTATAAACGGAGTGAGCCACCAGATCCCTGTATATCCTAATATCCAAACAAAGACACTTCTAACCCTTCTGCCCATGTTAAAGAGATTGTCTCATCAGAGCAATCTCTGAGCTATGAAGGCATATGGGCTTCTTGGGACTTGATTAGGACGGTCCTCTAGTATCCAAAGCAGAGTGTCCATGAATTAGCTTATCCATGTATTAGATGGAAAGTCATTCATTTGAATGGCTGCCATGTACTACTACATTTCAGTTTTCCTCTTGTCTTCAAGTTCAGGGTTGCCAATCTTCCTTTTAATTTTTTTCTAGACAACTGAACCTAAAATCACAGACCAATATTTTTACGGACATATACCCTGCCCCAGTTTTAGACCATGCCCCCATTAAGTGGCATTCCTAAGGTGTTTGGCACCGGGGCAGTTCCTTTCTCTGGCACTCTTCCCACCTCCAATACTTAAAAAAAATTGTGCCACCTCACAGTAGCATTGCCTTCATGGAACAACCTTCACAGTAGTTTTGTCTCCATATGTGCCCCCTCACGGTAGTTATGCCCATATTGTGCCCCCTCACAGTAGTTATGCCCACACTGTGCCCCTTTTAAAGTAATTAACTAATTATGCCCTTTCTGTGGCCCTTTCACAGTAGTAATACCCCATCTGTGCTCCCTTCACAGTGGTAATGCCCTCTCTGTGCCTCTTCAGAGTAGCTAGGCCCTCATTGTGCCCCCATAACAGTTATGCAACTTTACAGTAGTAATGCGCTTTGTACCCCCTTCACAGTAGTAATGCACTCTGTGCCCCCTTCATAGCAGTAATGCCCACTGTGCCACCTTCACAGTAGTAATGCCCACTATGCCCCATAACAGTTATGCCTCTTCACAGGAATAATGCCCTGTGTCCCCTTCACAGTAGTAATGCCCTCTGTGCCCCCCTTCACAATAGTAATTCCCTCTCTGTGACTCCTTCATAGTAATAATGCCCATTATGCCCCCTTCATAGTAGTAATGTCTATTGATCCCCCTTAATAGTAATAATGCCCATTGTGCACACTTCATAGTAATAATGCCCATTGTGCCCCTTCATAGTAATAATGCCCATTGTGCCCCTTCATAGTAATAATGCCCATTGTGCCCCCTTCATAGTAGTAATGCCCTCTGTGCCCCCTTAATAGTAGTAATGCCTTCTCTGTCTGTAGCTGGCCAGCTAAGACCTGTCCTAGGTTGCTAGTATAGCTTACATGTGTATACAGGGAGTGCAGAAGTATTAGGCAAATGAGTATTTTGACCACATCATCCTCTTTATGCATGTTGTCTTACTCCAAGCTGTATAGGCTCGAAAGCCTACTACCAATTAAGCATATTAGGTGATGTGCATCTCTGTAATGAGAAGGGGTGTGGTCTAATGACATCAACACCCTATATCAGGTGTGCATAATTATTAGGCAACTTCCTTTCCTTTGGCAAAATGGGTCAAAAGAAGGACTTGACAGGCTCAGAAAAGTCAAAAATAGTGAGATATCTTGCAGAGGGATGCAGCACTCTTAAAATTGCAAAGCTTCTGAAGCGTGATCATCGAACAATCAAGCGTTTCATTCAAAATAGTCAACAGGGTCGCAAGAAGCGTGTGGAAAAACCAAGGCGCAAAATAACTGCCCATGAACTGAGAAAAGTCAAGCGTGCAGCTGCCAAGATGCCACTTGCCACCAGTTTGGCCATATTTCAGAGCTGCAACATCACTGGAGTGCCCAAAAGCACAAGGTGTGCAATACTCAGAGACATGGCCAAGGTAAGAAAGGCTGAAAGACGACCACCACTGAACAAGACACACAAGCTGAAACATCAAGACTGGGCCAAGAAATATCTCAAGACTGATTTTTCTAAGGTTTTATGGACTGATGAAATGAGAGTGAGTCTTGATGGGCCAGATGGATGGGCCCGTGGCTGGATTGGTAAAGGGCAGAGAGCTCCAGTCCGACTCAGACGCCAGCAAGGTTTGGGCTGGTATCATCAAAGATGAGCTTGTGGGGCCTTTTCGGGTTGAGGATGGAGTCAAGCTCAACTCCCAGTCCTGCTGCCAGTTTCTGGAAGACACCTTCTTCAAGCAGTGGTACAGGAAGAAGTCTGCATCCTTCAAGAAAAACATGATTTTCATGCAGGACAATGCTCCATAACACGCGTCCAAGTACTCCACAGCGTGGCTGGCAAGAAAGGGTATAAAAGAAGAAAATCTAATGACATGGCCTCCTTGTTCACCTGATCTGAACCCCATTGAGAACCTGTGGTCCATCATCAAATGTGAGATTTACAAGGAGGGAAAACAGTACACCTCTCTGAACAGTGTCTGGAGGCTGTGGTTGCTGCTGCACGCAATGTTGATGGTGAACAGATCAAAACACTGACAGAATCCATGGATGGCAGGCTTTTGAGTGTCCTTGCAAAGAAAGGTGGCTATATTGGTCACTGATTTGTTTTTGTTTTGTTTTTGAATGTCAGAAATGTATATTTGTGAATGTTGAGATGTTATATTGGTTTCACTGGTAAAAATAAATAATTTAAATGGGTATATATTTGTTTTTTGTTAAGTTGCCTAATAATTATGCACAGTAATAGTCACCTGCACACACAGATATCCCCCTAAAATAGCTAAAACTAAAAATAAACTAAAAACTACTTCCAAAAATATTCAGCTTTGATATTAATGAGTTTTTTGAGTTCATTGAGAACATGGTTGCTGTTCAATAATAAAATTAATCCTCAAAAATACAACTTGCCTAATAATTCTGCACTCCCTGTACAGCTAAACCTGCTAATAAATACAGTTCCTATATTTATGTGTTAGAGACAAAAGCAGAGTTATTTACTGTGACATCGTGTTTTGGATGTCATATAACTGCTATATTTTGTGTTCACAGAAACAGAAAAAAGATAATATGCCTTTAAGATTCATTTTGTAGTGTAAGGTAAGCTCAGTGACACAGCAGAAACAACAGAAAGCATAGTGTTAATCTGTTGTTGCTGGGCAGAAGTCTAGACAAATCACAGCCAGCTTCTCACACAGCAAGAGTTTTCACCAATCACAGCCAGCCTCACAGACAGCCTGTGTGGAATTCCCCCAGCTCCTGCTGCTAGAATCATTATTCACCAGAGACAGGAGCTGAAGAGACATTCACTCCACTGAGAGCTGAGTTTTATGGGAACAAGAGGCCAAAAATAGGTATTTAAAACAGTTATATAATGTTCCTATTGTTAGTATAGTAATTAGAACTGTATACTGAACCAGTTATATGTGTGTTTACTTACAGTTCCACCAAATCAAATTCAATTGCAACCATACAATTGCAAATACAAATTGCAAGCTACACATTGCAAGCATTCAGATTCCATATTGCAATCCAAATTGCATACAACCATACCAGATCATATACAACCAATCTGCAAATAGTCACTGCTAACTGCATACTGCAAGCAGAACTATTAGTTAGACCTCAGATATACCTCTCAGAGAGATCATAAAGCTTAAATAACTTAAAGTGAGAGTACAGATACTCAAGAGAGAAATATATCCACCATTTTATGTTGAATGAGAAGATTGAACAGTTGAACCACCATCTTAATCATACCGCCATTTTGTGATATCTTTTCAACACGTGTTATGTACATGGACTATCTGCTGCGGAGGCGGCAGTGTTATATGAAAATAAGTTGAAGTTAATAAAGAAGTCATTTCAAGCATTTGGTGTGCTCTTTAAACCTACTGTTTCCATAGAACAGTGCTAGAGGAATTACAGAGTAATAGACAGTCTGGTTAGACTACCAAAATTCTTCTAATGCCACAGCGCAAAAGGCAGTTCACAGTGCCAAACTGTCCCCTCTGTGATAATAAAACAAAAAAACAGTAACTACTCACCTTGTCCCGTTCCTGAAGCTCACATCCAGCTCTCCCCTGCAGACACAGATCGCTCTGCAGCACAGTGTAGGAGGAGCTTATGCAGATTCCAGGGCTGCAGGCTCCTCCCACAGAGGCCAGCAGTGTGATCTCTGTCTGCAGGCTGAATGGCAGATAAAGGAGCAGAAGAGTCCCTGCTTCATCATTCAGTGCGAGTGATAGGACTGCAGATCCCAGCGCTACAGCAATGAGTGCTTTCATCTGTATTGATGGAAGCGCTCATTGCTTCTGGCACCACCCTCAGAACTGGCACCCAGGGCGGGTGGTAAAGCAACCCATAGAGAACCAATAGTAAAATTGCCTTCAAAGTGTCCCCAGTATTGATAAGGCACCCCAAAGTGCTCCCGGTAGTAATAAAACCTCCATGGTACCACCTGAAGTAATATGGACCCTCTATAGTGAACCTAGTACTTATAATGCCCCCTATAATGCCCCAGTCGTTGTAATGCTCACCTATATTGCTCCCAGTAGTTGTAGTGGTCTCCTATATTGTCCCAGTGGTCTGTAGGTACGCTCTGTGCAAGGTTATCGCTAGCACACAGACGCGATGACGTCATGGTGTGCCGCATGTGCTGAGACAGAGGCAACTCAGGCCACAGGCTTGAAAAGTTCTACAGCCTACATCTACAGCATCAGAAAAGTCAATTTGTCAAAATGTGTAATAAATATGATCTGCATGACTTTGTAAAAATGTTTTTTGTCTATATGCAAGCAAATTACAATGATAACACTAAGGAAGAAATTAACCAAAGGAATGCTAAGAATTCAAGGACAGACTCTCAGTTACTTGTCACTTACTGATCTCATAGCCCAAGACCATGAGATGTCAATAGAGTCTCATGCCCTGAGAGATTTCAGGTGTGCGCTACGTAGCTACATTCACGTACAGTGCAACATACTGAACTCAAGTGAACAATTACCGTATCTAGATATTAGTTAAACTTTTGGAAGCTTAGAGGCAAGCAAGACTAGTCAGATGTCAGCGACTAAATGTGCTGCATAATTTGCAATTTTTGTGTGACGTGCCAAGAATCGCCATGAACGGGAGAACAACAGGAATTTTTGCATAGGTGCATAGACAGATAAATAGATAGATAGATATGCTACACCACCTCAGGCTCCTCGCTAGACAGAACACAGGGCCTCATTTATCAAAACTGCCTAATAGTAAGGCCTCTTTCACACATCCCTGTCCGCGATGACATCCATGAGACAAGATGGTCAGTGGTTCACCCATGAGGATTTCCATGAAGGAACCATGTTTGGTCCATGTGTCTGTTTTCTGGTCTTTGTGTTTCATCTTTATTCCACAGATACTGTGGAGCTGAAAATTTAATTTCCAGAGCATCTCCTACCAATGGTCCATGAAAACATCAGACCAAGTTGTGACTGTGGTTTTTTACAGACCCATAGACTTCTGCAGGCGTGTTTGGTCAATACCACAGACCAAAGTAGTGCACATATCTGTGGTTTTTCTTACTGGTGTGTGAATAATCACATTAGGGACTGATTCACACAACCATGCTCGGTCTGGGAAATATGGTCCATGTGTCGGTTGCATCTCCTGGACCGTCCGTGGATCCCTTGACCTGAACTGATTGCATCATAGTCTTTTATGCTGCAATCAGTTCCTGTATGATCGCAGGTCTATTGTACTGTGCTCATGATGATGTCAGTACAGTACAATAGATCCACAATCACATAGGAACTGACTGCAGCATAAAACACTATGATGCAGTCAGTTTGGGCCAGGGGAGCCGCGGTCGGTTCGGGAGATACAGCTGACACGTGGATCGTGTTTTTCAGACTCAGCGTGATTGTGTGAATCAGCCCTAAAGTCAATGGGGACATGTGCTGTCTATGGATAGCACATGTCCGTGATTCACTGGCATGTGAATGAGGCCTAAGACTTTGTTTCCCATAGCAATTATTACGTGGCTGCAAATAGCTCGTTAATGCTCTGTGACGTAATAGTATGGCACTGTGATAGCGCAGGCTGAGGAGCCTTGTCTGAACTGGTCCCTAGTCCTGCCATATACAGATGCCTGTTTAAGAGTACTTTCACACTAGCGTTATTCTTTTCCGGTATTGAAATATGGTAAAAGGTCTCAATACCGGAAAAAAACGCATTTGTTTTGTCCTAATGCATTCTGAATGGAAAGCAATCCATTCGGTATTCATCAGGATGTCTTACGTTATTATTATTATTATTAAAGCGCCATTCATTCCATAGCGCTGTACATATGATAAGGGGTGCACATACATAATACAGACAAGTGCACTAAGCAGGAACAAGACGAGTTCTGTCCCTTGTACGGTATTTGCGTTCCGGACAAAATCCCAGAACAATACCGCGCTTCATAAGATCTTATGTTCAGGTCCCTTACTGTAAGTCGAAAAAGTGTTATGACAAAAAAGCAAGTAGAAAAAAAAATGCCTTCCTTTATGTAAAAAAAAAAAAAAAAGCTATAGAAGCAAAAGCAATCAAAAAGTCATAAGTACCCCAACAAGTACCCCAACATGGTACCAATGGAAACTACAACTTGATCTGAAAAAGAAAAAACACACACAGAACATTGGCGCACAAGGACTTATCTAAAATTCAGAGCGTGTTAACCAATCAGTACACAAATTTCTCAATGAACACTTTCATGTCCATTACAGATCAGTCGCCAGTAAATAAAGTTCCACCTGACAAGTTGCTAACGGTAACATCTCACACGGCAATAAATAAGGTGGTAACGGCTCACCACCTCATCCAGGATAGCCTCCTTGTCTGGGGTCTTTCCTTTGGATCAGCACTGCTTTTTCCCCCTCCACTAAGGAGTGCTGCAAACACATACCAAGCTCTCCACTTCAACAGCTATGGAGGCCTTGCTAGGTCAAACTTCCTCACAGTGCAAAATAATGGCAACGGCTCAATATCAGAAGAAGCTGCATCAGGAGATTGTGCAGAGAGAAAAGAAAAGGCATCAGACTGCCTTGTTGTTTTAACATACTCACAAAAGTTGCCTATTGCAAAAAATTGCATATAGATTTTAAAAAATAGAGGGGAAACTTATCAAGACCGCCAGCATTTGGTGCGGAATTTTTGATCTGCCGTAAGATGTGTCGAACACTTATGGCAAAATTTTATTACAGTGGTATTTAAAAGGTTGCAAACGCTGTGTTTGGCACTTTTTTTTTTACTCCATTGGTTTTGCCTTGTGACTAATAGATATGGCGACTGATCTGTGATGGGCATGCAAATGTTAACAGAAACCTCTGTGTACTGATTGGATACCACACTCTGATTTTTAGATGAGTCCTTGTGCTCCAAGATTTGTTATTTTATGTTGATTCTTTCACCAAACTGTGGAAAATTGTCCATCTAGTTGAGCATTATTACTTATTATTATTTCAGTACCTTACATTGCCTTTAAAGGGGCTGTCCTAGCTCAACATCTATGTCATAGCACTTGGATACTCCATAAATGTCAAATAGGTGCGCGGCCCACCTCTAGGCAGATATTCCCCTTTTGTACCTTTTCAGAATAGTGCTCCCCCTTAATGCTTCTCTTAGTTCCCTCACACTGTACTCATGCCCCCTTTAGTGCCCTCACACAGTAGTTACATCCCATTAGTGCCTCCACACAACAGTGTTCCCCCTTAATGCCTCCACACAGTGCACATGCCCCCTTCAGTGCCCCCACACAGTAGTTACAACCCATTAGTACCTCCACACAATAGTGCTCCTCCCTAGTGCCTTCACACAGTACTCATGCCCCCTTTAGTGCCTCCACACAGTACTCATGCCCCTTTAGTGCCTCCGTACAGAAGTTACACCCCATTAGTGCCCCCACACAGTAGTTACACCCCATTAGTGCCCCCACACAATAGTGCTCCCCCTTAACGCCTCCACACAGTAATGATGCCCCCTTTAGTGCCCACACACAGTAGTTACACCACATTAGTGCCCTTACACAATACTGCTCCCCCTTAGTGCCCCCACACAGTATTTACACTCCAATAGTGCCCCCACACAATAGTGCTCCCCCTTAGTGCCTCCACACAGTAATCATGCCCCCTTTAGTGCCCCCACACAGTAGTTACATCCCATTAGCGCCCTCACACAATAGTGCTCCCCCTTAGTGCTTCCACACATTACTCGTGCCCTCTTTAGTGCCCTCACACAGTAGTTACATCCCATTAGTGCCCCCACACAACAGTGCTCCCCCTTAGTGCCTCCAAACAATACTCATGCCCCCTTTAGGCTACTTTCACACTAGCGTTCGGAGCGGATCCGTCTGATGTTTCATCAGGCGGATCCGCTCCGATAATGCAGACGTTCGCATCCGTTCAGAACGGATCCGTCTGCATTAAAACTTAGAAAATTTTCTAAGTATGAAAGTAGCCTGAGCGGATCCGTTCAGACTTTACATTGAAAGTCAATGGGGAACGGATCCGCTTGAAGATTGAGCCATATGGCGTCATCTTCAAGCGGATCCGTCCCCATTGACTTACATTGTAAGTCTGGACGGATCCGCTCGCCTCCGCACGGCCAGGCGGACACCCGAACGCTGCAAGCAGCGTTCAGGTGTCCGCTCACTGAGCGGAGCGGAGGCTGAGCGCTGGCAGGCGGATGCATTCTCAGTGGATCCGCCTCCACTGAGAATGCATTGGGGCCAGACGGATGCGTTCAGGGCCGCTCGTGAGCCCCTTCAAACGGAGTGCACGAGCGGACACCCGAACGCTAGTGTGAAAGTAGCCTTAGTGTTTCCACACAGTAGTTACATGGCATTAGGGCCCCCACACAATAGTGCTCCCCCTTAGTGCTTCCACACAGTACTCATGCCCCCTGTAGTTCTCCCACACAGTAGTTACACCCCATTAGTGCCCCCACACAATACTTCTCACCCTTAGTGCCCCCACACAGTAGTCACAACCCATTAGTGCCTCCACACAATAGTGATCCCCTTTAGTGCATCCACACAGTAATTATGCCCCCTTTAGTGCCCCCACAAAGTAGTTACATCCTATTAGTGCCCCCACACAGTAGTGATCCCCCTTAGTGCCTCCACACAGCAATCATGCCCTCTTTAGTGCCCCCACACAGTAACTACACGCCATTAGTGCCCCCACTCAATAATGCTCCCCCTTAGTGCCTCCACACAGTAATCACGCCCCCTTTAGTGCCCCCACACAGTAATCATGCCTCCTTTAGTGCTCCCCCCCAGTAGTGCCCCCTTATATTAGTGGCTAGCCCCTGTGGTATAAATAACATTAAAAATTACAGTAATAGTCACCTAGCCCAGTTCCCCTGATGAACCAAGCACACTCTGCTCTCCCCAGCAGACGCAATGCAGGTCTAGAAATGATCCCTGGCATATGCGCTCTTCCACTTTGCCCAGCAGCCGTGATACTGTTAGTGCGTTGTGCCTGCTGGGAAGAGCACAGACTGGGAAATGATGCCCAAAGATCCATTACGGTCCTGGGCACACCAATAGTATTCATTACTGTGAGTGTGTACAGGTAAGTGAGGTCAGGGTCTAATGGCCCGGGACCCGGGACCCCCTGCCACTATGTGCCCTGTTGCAACTACTATTCCCCTACCAACGGTCCTACTGTGCCAAAAATCTCTATAAACTTCCCAATCCATTTTATTTTATTTTTTGTACGAGAACCAACAATTACAATATAAAATGTCCAATTCCCACATATTTGAACTATTGAGTTAGACAAATGCTAATTATCTCAGAAGACTGTAAAGAGAGAAAGGGAACGGAGCAGGTAGTTTACTTAATCTCAGAAATAACAGCAGTGGGAAATAGATTGGGTTCAGGGAAAGTGTGAAGAAAGGATTTCCATTAAAAGAAATAAGATGACCAGGGTTTTAGTAAAATCCAGATCTTAAAGAGGAAGATCCAATTAAGAACACTGTAAACAGTCACCGACTAATATGCGTGCAAGCCCTGCTGTCTCGTGTCTTATCTCGTGTAGCCCTGTGCATTTATGTCAGAAGCAAATATTTTTGGATGTTTGTGAGTCTTTTCGGCATCGGAATGACTCTATAGCTTTGTTATTTTAGGCTAATATCTTCCAGCCCGCTCTCCCTCTGCTAATAAGTCTTTTATGTTCCAATGGACAAGTCAATCTGTTCCACTTTTAGATTCTTTAGGCTGGGATTAGTATCCGAATGCTACACTTATTTCAAGGTTACCTGCAGGTGCGGGTCAAAGGCCCAGCAGTCATCCTTCAAAGGAGGTTTTGAAGAGTCCTGTTTTAATCTGTCTTCGTAGACAATAGAGTTGTTTTACACAAATTCTTTCTTTCCGTGCTCATGTCGTACAGTCTTCACCAGCTGTGCCTCAGCCAGGGGAACTATGCAACTGCTGAATGTTTTCTTAAATGCATCTCCGTAAGCACATGGGAAACATCTCTTTAACGTGAGCCATTCTTAAAGGAGCTCCAATCCTAAAGTATCAAACTTAGAACATGCAAGGAACGATGAATATCAAGCATTAATGCAAAACAGATAAATAATTTGGAGATCTCCATTAGAGATGAGTGAAATTTTGGAAAATTCGATTTGGCTGCTTAGCCAAATTTTACAAAAAAATTTGCTTCGCTCCCCATCATTGTACCCCTGAGATGCCGCGTTCATACATGATTGCGGCATCTGAGAGTAAAAACTGTGTAAAATGAACAGAAACAAAAATTAAAATCATACTTACCGCTTCCATTTGCTCGCCAACGGGCCGGCTGCCGCCATCTTGCTTGAAGATCTGGAGCGAAATCTTGCGTGGCCCAAGACACCATACGTCACCACGGAAGGAATTTCGTCCGAGATCTTCAATTAAGATGGCGGCTGGTCCGTCACAAGCAAATGGGGGAGGTAAGTATGTTTTGCTTTTTTTTTTTACACTATTTCAGGTTTAAATGATTCACTACCACGAAGCAGAAGGAAATTTGGCTTTATCCTGAAATTTGGATCGAATTCCACTTCGTTGGATTCGATTTGCTCAACTTTAGTCTTCATAGCTGGGGGTGTAAGCAAGAAAGCAGAGATTATGAGGGTAGACATGTTCTGAACTTTCTGTAGATCATCCCAAGAAACAAACCCAACAGGTTTGACTACCAAAAAAAAATCCATGGTCAATATCAAAGATTATAGGGGTTGTCTCTCCTGAAACATTGATGCCACCAATGTTAGAAGGGTGAATGTCTCACCTCTGGCACCTGCACGTCTGCACCTATCTCTAGAAAGGAGCTCCCAAAGTGAAATTGAGTGCACTGCACTTGCTGGGCCACAGGCCATTAATTTCTACAGAAATGCAAAAATAGGATAGCAATTACTCGGCTATTTCCAGCCGTTCCATAGAAGTAAATGGAGCAGTGGCCGCTCTTGCGCTATGGTCTCTCCATTAATTTCTATGGGACTTCTTAAAATAGCTCACCTATTTGTGGCGCTCCCATAGAAATGATTGGAGGGTGGCTGCACATGCGCGATGCACTATCCTTTACTTTGGGGGCTCATTCTTGAGATAAGTGTGTGTCCCAGACATGAGACTCGTATATATCTGACATTGGTGGCGTATCCTAGCAATAGGCCGCCACCAATGTTTGAGATGATAAAACCCAATACAATTTAATAAACCTACATGTTTTTGAAAAATGAAATCAACTTTGCAAGTAGTTAGGATTACAGATACCCTGCTGTCTTGCATACTGTTCATAGTTGCTATGCTGACCTCCTGTCACGTTCACCAAACATAGGAGGAAAAGGGGTAAGGGAATAAGGCCTGGAAACTAGGGAAAGGAGATGGACACCTTCTAGTAAAACCCTAATCAAAGTCCTGACTAACTACCAGTATGAACAGACCCCAGAGGTAGGTGAATTCATACACAGGAATACCTAATGAACTAACTCCCCCTATAGGATCCTAGTACTAATGTCAGGACTGAGACAACCTGTTCCTCCAAAAGGAAGGACGAACAGGAGTCTCCCTCAGGCCTTAATACAAATGACAGGGAAATGCAACACACAAAACAACCGAAACAAAATGCAAAAGGGAAAGAAAACACTTAACTTCAAGTGGCTATGGCAGCACCAGGAACTCAGCCGAGATCCACACACCAGCTATCCACAGCTCAAACTGAAGCTATAAACCACATAGCATAGTGGGAGAAAAAACAATAAATAGAGAAGGTTAAATGACCATAATAACCACACCTGTGGAAAGAAGGTGTGGCAAGCACCAGAAACAACACAGACATCATTTGATCCAAACGGAAAACATGTCAGATTAAACCACGTGTTGCCAGTCTCACCGATCTCCTTCCACCTGTCGCAGGAACGTCCATGAAACCTCCATGGTTACAGACTACAAACAAACCTTATGTAGTCTGATGCTGCAGTCATACTCTTTTCCATATGTCCCCTATGTCTTGCTAACATACATTCTGTATATGCCTACAATAGTAGCTATATCCTTTAAAGGGGTATTTCCATCACAGACAATGGGGGCATATCGCTAGGATATGCCCCTATTGCCTGATAGGTGCGGGTCCCACCTTTGCGACCTGGACCTACAATGAGAACTGAGCGGGGAGAGTTGTGGCTGGAGGACCTGGGGTTTCCCGGTGTCCGGCCACCACCAAGAGCTGCTCCCCGCTGCTCCTATATAAGTGAATGGCAGCGCATCACGCATATGCAGCCCCCGCTCCCATTCACCTCGGTGGCGCCTACGGAAATAGCCAGCACTCGTCTTTTTTCGGCGGCCCCATAGAAATGAATAGAGGGCGACTGCGCATGCGCAGTGCGCTCTCCACTACTTTACCCGTACCGTTCTCCGTGTAGGTGCGGGTCCTAGCGATATGCCCACATTGTCTGTGATGGCAAAACCTCTTTAGGTCAAAGGGCTTTTTTGGGGCCCACAAATCCACCTTAGGTACTCATATCTTGCTTGTGGAAGAAAGTTTCTAAGATGATTACTGTCTTGAAGTTGCGTGGATTGACCGGTTAGGAACCTGGTCATGTGTTTCTCCTCCTCTAAAAATGCTGCTTCAGCCAACATCACATTCCTTTACCAGGTTTCCGGCCTGGGCTATGGATGGGACGTCACTTCCACTGTGGACAGGGGACAGAACTATTCTTCTGTCTGCAGCAGGCGCCAATGGGGTGTATTCAGGGTTTTGCTAGTAAGAACTCTCCCTTTCCAGTGCCAAGGAGAGGTGCCATCCACAGAGGAAGTGATGTCCCATTCATAGTCCAGTCTGGAAACCTAGTAAAGGACATGAAGCTAGTGGAACGGGGATTTTCAGAACAGGGCGTCATGTTCCCAATCAGCCGACCCACACAACTTTGAGACTTTAAGTAATGTTTACTCTACAAACAAGATATGAGTAATCAAGGTGGGATTGTGGGGCCCAATGATTCCTGGAAATTAAAACCCCTTAAAAGGGAACCGTCAGATTGAACATAGTGTCTGAGCTGCAGATACCATGTTATACAGCAGAAGGTGCTGAGCAGATTGATATATAGATTTATGGGAATAGATCCAGTATAAATTATATATTTAAGGGCTTGTTCACACGACCGTATGGCCTTTTCAGTGTTTTGTGGGCCGTTTTTAACGGATCAGTCTTTCCGTTTTGTGTTTCAGTAGTGTTTCCGACCCCATTCCGTTTTCCCGTTCCGTTTTTCCGTATGGCATATACAGTATACAGTGCTGCCTTTTTCCTACGTATACAGTAATTACATAGAAAAAAATTGGGCTGGGCATAAAATTTTCAAAGATGGTTCCAGAAATACGGAACGGAAGACATATGGAAAAAAATGGCCTGTATACGGAACGCAAAAAACTTTTGCGTGAAGGAGCCCTAAAAGGGTTGTCTGGGATCAGGGCTGAACCTGGATATAAGCTTCCATTCACCCCTTAACCCCTTAAGGACATGGTCATATTTTACCTTTACTATGCTACCCTCACTGAGCGTTTCTAAATGTTCATTGTGTTACCCTAAACATATAAATTACACTTTTAATTTCATTTGCAGACTAATTCAATAAGTATTATGCATTTTTGTACTTCCCGCCTTTTATGCAAATTAACATAAAAGTCATATCTTACTTGTGTGACCAGAGAAGAGTCATATTTTCAAGCTCTGACTCCTCTCAGGTTAATTTGCATATGTATCAAATCGGTTTTTTTTTACACAATAAAAGCACACAGAGCTATGGGTACTGGGTGTTGCGGATGTGCTAACGGCCATCTAGCAACCCATGTCCTCAGCTCTATACCCAAAATCCCGGTGACAGGTTCCCTTTAAGGACCAGGCCATTTTTTGCAAATCTGACCAGTGTCACTTTATGTGTGAATAACTTTAAAACGCTTTTACTTATCCAGGCCATTCTGAGATTATTTTTTCGTCACATATTGTACTTCATGACACTGGTAAAATGGAGTGAAAAAAATTCATTTTTATTTTAAAAAAAATAACAAATTTACCCAAAAATTGTAAAAATTAGCAAATTTGCACATTTCAATTTCTCTATTTTTATAATAGATAGTAATACCTCCAAAAATAGTTATTATTTTACATTCCCCATATGTCTACTTCATGTTTGGATCATTTTGGGAATGCCATTTTACAAGGCTTAGAAGTTTAGAAGAAAAACCCACTTTTTCAGGACCAGTTCAGACCTGAAGTCACTTTGTGAGGCTTACATAATAGAAACTACCCAAAAATGACCCCATTTTAGAAAACTACTGATTTTACAAACTTTGTTAACCCTTTAGGTGTTCCACAAGAATTAATGGAAAATAGAGATAACATTTCAAAATTTCACTTTTTTGGCAGATTTTCCATTTGAATCCATTTTTTCTAGTTACAACCCTTAACAGCCAAACAAAACTCAATATTTATGGCCCTAATTATGTTGTTTACAAAAACACCCCATATGTGGTCGTAAACTGCTGTACGGGCACACGGCGGGGCACAGAAGGAAAGGAATGCCATACGGTTTTTGGAATGCAGATTTTGCTGGACTGGTTATTAGACACCATGTCCCATTTGAAGCCCCCCTTATGCACTCCTAGAGTAGAAACTCCAAAAAAGTGACCCCATTTTAGAAACTACGGGATAGGGTGGCATTTTTGTTGGTACTATTTTAGGGTACATATGATTTTTGGTTGCTCTATATTACACTTTTTGTGAGGCAAGGTAACAAGAAATAGCTGTTTTGGCACTGTTATTATTTACAACATTCATCTGACAGGTTAGATCATGTGGTATTTTTATAGAGCAGGTTGTCACGGATGTGACAATACCAAATATGACTACTTTTTTGGTTATTTGTTTCAGTTTTACATAACAAAGCATTTAAAAAAAAAAAATTTCTTTATTAATTTTATTACTTTATCAATTTTATTAAAAACTTTTTTTTTTACTTTTTTTTACTTTACTTTATTTCTGATGTTGACTTTTGGGGGTCTGATCCTCTCTGCAATACATTACAATACATCTGTATTATAATGCATTGCCTGTTCGTGTACTACAGTATGTAGTACACAAACAGGTTGCCTAGGAGACCCAGGCTGAGGCTGAATCTCCTCAGCTCCCATAGAAGGCCGGTCCCGATGCCGTGCAAGGCATTGGGCAGCCTCTGTATGGCATCAGGCTGCCTTCTGAGACATCGAGTCCTCGCCACAGCCAGGACTCGAAGGACTCCCTCAAACACAAACTCCTTCTATGCCACGGTAGCGGCATAGAAGGGGTTAATCCACAGCGATCGCAGATACGGGGGAAGGGGGTCACAGGACCCTTCTCGGCATTGACCCAGGGTGCCTGCTGATTGATTTCAGCAGGCACCCAGTTCCGATCACCGCCCGCCGTGGCGGTGATCGGAAATACACAGGGCGTACAGGTATTCCCTGTGTCCTTAAGTACCAGGACATCAGACACAGGTACGCCCTACGGACACAGGTACGCCCTGTGTCCGTAAGAGGTTAAGGGTCCATTCACACATCCATATGCATTTTGCGGACCGCACATCGCCGACACTATAATAGAAAATGCCTAATCTTGTCCGCAATTGCGGACAAGAATAGGACATGTTCTCTTTTTATTGGGAACGGAATTGCGGACCCGGAAGTGCGGATCTGCATTTCCAGATCCGGACAGCACATCGTGTGGCCCTATAGAAATGAATGGGTCCGCAAAATGCAGAACAGAATTGCGTATGTGTGAATGGAGCCTTACCATGTATGAGTGGAGCATTGGAGCATCACAGCGGGCAAGGTCTGTTTGCTGTGAGCTGGTGACATACCACGCTTCACATCAGTATGCTAGACTTTCGCCTAGCAGGTAGCCCAGTGAAGTTCTGGGTAGTCTTAGAGGCTCTATGTGTGTATACAGACAGCTGTCAGTCACTGATAGGGCCGCCTTCTGGACTTCAAAGACCAGAATGAGCAGGAATACAAATGAATCAGAATCTTTTCCCACAAAACAGTATAGAAATCTGCTCAGCTCCTCCTGCTCTATAATATGCTGCCTGCAGACTAATTAGCATTTTCATGGTGATGGGTTCCCTTTAAGGAAGCGCAATAGCAAGATTTATCATTTTTACTCAGCACTGAACTTAATATTGACTTCAAATGATGTCCACTGTATTTTATTCTCTCAAGCACAAATAAAATTCCAGCAAGTAACAGTTTTAAAAAAATTAAATTCAATCAATCAAAAAATACTTTCTAAAGAACAATTATTGCAAACTGTGACTTGGTTCAATAAGAGAAAAAAATACATTTTGTAATTTCTCAACCTTAAGTTTTCTCTTGGGTAGAAAAGCATAGCCTCACCCCCGCCAAATGTACGTGTTTACCTCAGGGAACTGTATTCACTGCGATGGCTCAGAGAAACCATCAGCAAGCTGCCATTGATTAATCTTATTCATATCTTTCTCTGTTTAGTACTGAGTTCATAATACTGCTACATACATTTAATTCAAATTATTTATATATACAGTATGTATGTATATAAATATGTGTATATATATATTGTGTATGTATGTATATATATATATATACAGTATAATAAAGTAATATTTAAGTATTTTCATTTTACTAATTCTTGGAGAACCCCTTTAATCGTAAGCTGGGTCAGACCCATTTCCTTTAATATGGTAGAGCTGCAATACCAGATACAGCCAATGGACCTTTTTCTGGTGGAATCTTTACGCCAGCATTAATTGGACAAATCTTAAAGGTCCATTGCACCTACGATAACAGACACTAATCTACTATGTCTGACTATCACCTACCTGCATTGCATCTAATGGAGATAAACTCTGCAGTCATTACAAGCTGAATCTACTAATTTACTAAATCTTACAAGTTGAAAATAAAACTAAAATCACTTTGATCCTAATCTCCGATAAAAGAAAAGAAAAAGCTGTTGTGCCACTTTAAAGCGTATCGGCAAGTGTTCTCTTCTATGTTAATTGCTTTCATATTTGGACATGACAAAGGAGGAAGATATTTACCGGTTTGTTAATGATCGAGAATGAAAATAAATTCATTGTCACTGACTAAAACCATCATCTGGGGAAGCCGGGGAATCACCATGTTGGAATATGGATACGTGGAGATGACAATGAACAAGTTTCCCCACCGTAAGCATTGATGGCCTAGTCACTGGGACCCCACGGGTGCCTACAATGAGAGGTGAGCGATGGTGCGCCAAACTGGGCAGGGATTACAGCACAGTCCCATCAACTTTAGGGCTCATACACACAAATGGTTTTTTTTTCTGTTTGTTTCGGGGTTTTTTCCAGGTCCTTATGCAGTACGCCCAAAAAAACAGTGCATTCAGTTTCCGTATGTCCGCATGTCCGTTCCGCAAAAAATAGAACATGTCCTATTTTTGTCTGTTTTGCGACAGTCCCTGAACCCAAGGCTCCGTAGGAACTTCACTGTGGCAGGCCTTGGAGCCTTCAGAAGGCCACAGCAAAGGGGTTATACAGGAAATAATATCGATGACCTATCCATAAGCTAGGTCATCAATACCTGATTGATGGGGGTCCAAGTCCCAGCACCTCCGCTTATCAGCTGTTACGGGAAGCTGCTACGCTCGCCGCAGTTCTGGTGAACGCGGTGGTCTCTTACGAGCTTATCAAGCACAGCGCCGAACATTGTTTAGTGGCAGTGTTTGGTATTGCAGCTCAGCTCCATAGACTTGAATGGGTCTGAGCTTCAACTAGGCCATATAACCATTGACGTCACATGGCCTAGGAAGAGACTGCGATGCTCACAGAGCACCTGGTCTCTTCTAATAGCTAAAATGTTGTACTTTACAATGAACAAGGACCCGGCACCATATTTCATGTAGCTTAGAAATGAAAATAATTATATTAGAATTTGTGTTTTTCCTTTTGTGTATCCGCTGAGTAGAAGTGAAACAGTCAGATATTTACTGATAGATCCTGGCACTGTTCCATATAAACACTTTTCCAATAAGTCCAAAAGAATGCGACACCCGAGGAATTACATGATTTCTATTCACGTGTTTATCTCCAGTTAAAGAACACTTTTATATTGGAAGTTTCTTTATAATTCATCATGAAGACAGATCCATGAGTTGAGGATATTTGTTTTCAGGGCTTATTCACATCTGCTTAATATGACTTTGTAAAGAAGCTGAATATTTAGTTATAGGATAAAAGCTCATCATGAAAATTCTGGAAAACTATGGTCAACATGTAATACTTAATTTCTCCTGTGGTGGCGCTGCTGGTAAATTGATCACTTACTGCCAGGTGTCCCTATAGATTACAGTTGATGTTATTGCCAACAGTTATGGTCAGTTTGTGTCACTTCCGTCAGAGATACGTTATTTTTGATGGGAGACACAGTACTTTTTTTCTCCCGTTTAAAATAACGGATCTCTTACGAAAGTGACACAAACTGATCATTAGATCATAAAATAGAACATGCCCTATTCTGGTCCGTTTTGCTGACAAGAATAAGCGTTTCTATAACGAGCCGCCCGTTCCGTACCGCATTTGGTGGCATCCGTATTTTGCAGATCTGCAATTTGCGGACCGCAAAACACGGCACGTTCATATACATGAACCCTTATACCCAGTTTTTCTCTTCCCCAATGTCTTGAGGAAGGGCAAGATAGAATTAGATTTGTAATTTAGTAGCAGACAAATAAAGATTATTTAAAAACAAAAGCAAAAATAACAAAACATATTATTTAAATAAAGTAATTATATAAGTTGAATGACATTACATTTTTATTATATTCTTTTTTATATTTTATTCTAATTATTATTATTATTAAATATTTTAGTATTATTATTAAATGTTATTATTATTTATAAATATTTATTATTATTACCACCAATAATCAAAATAAACATTGCATTAACCTGCAAAATCCCAGGTCAATGAGAGGTTAAGTATCCAATGGACGGCTTGAAGACACAACATCCTATGCATGGAGTTCATTTTGTTGAAGGTGATAGCGTTTTGAACATGACTGACATTTTTACTGCCCGGACCAGACATAAAAAGATTAAAGAAATTAGAAAGCTTGTGACAGGTGACTTCTCCTCATTCCCGGGGGCAAGTTGCCCCAGACAGTTAATGGGTTAGACATCTATTAGCACTGCTTACAAAATAACTGCTGAAAATGTTGCTTGCAGCAATGACTTTATGCTTCATGATGCAAATCCTGTTTTCAGCTTGGCAAAGTTGTCTCCGTTACCAGGAGATGGGAGTTTTAAAAAAAAAAAAAGGTATAGAAGTTTTTTATTCCCGCCAAGGGCAAGATGGTCGACTCAGATTTCAGATGGGCTCTGAAAATGGTATACGTTACTGCTGTAGTACAAGATGATATGTGTGGCTCATGATTAATGGAAGTGGACAGGATAGATTTTGGGAGGAAAAAATAACATTAGAATTTCTTCAAACCAAGTTATCAGCGCTTACAATGTGTTTAAATATTCTCGGGCGCCTTAAAGTGGAGGGTAACGGAATATATTGGCCATGTCATGGAGGCCAGCCTTCACTATGTCGGTGCCAAGAAGCAGGACTGGCATTCTGAAAAATCGGTTCTGGCTTTTAGGCAGAACAATCATTTAAAATGATAATAAAAATTCATTAAAAGCCTATAATAAAAAAGAAATAAAGAAATACAAAATAATTAAACGATTCTCATAGGGCCGTATGAGATGGAAAGTACATAGAAAGGGAAACGCTGCGTTTCTATTTGGATGAATCGTTGGTCTCCGAAGTCTTCTTCGCACATGCTATATTTTTTTTGTGGCCACCCGCTGACCTTTAAAACACTACAAAACAGCCACATTCAATGCAGACTATATCAAATTTTACTCCCTTAAAGGGGTTGTCAAACTTACAAGTGCTTTTTTAAATAAGCTCCCTGTTGAGGGAAGCATACTTACCTGCTCCTTGAAGCTCAGTTTCAACTCCGTGGATCCACCAATGTCTTCACTGCGCTTCAGTCTCCGTATGGACCAGGTTTTGTGCACCACTGCAGTTAGTGACTGGCTAATGTGCCCCCAAGCAGCATGTGACCACAGTGGCATACTGCTGGGAACCAAGCATTGGGGGGCAGGTACCGTAAGTATGTTTCCCTCAACAGGCCCAGCTGAGTGGGGAGGGGGTGTTATTTAAAAAACACTTTAAAATTGGAAAACCCCTTCAAGGACTCAATTTGTTTGAGTCTTGGGGACAAAAGAGCGACATTTTAGTTTTTTCATCCCTACGTTCCAGAGTCATAACTTTTTTAATTGTTTCGTTATTCTAGCCATATGAGGACTTGGTCAAGCTTTTTTTTTTTAATGGCACCAATATGGAGTACATATAATGTACTGCAAAAGTTATAATGTTGTTGTTTTTTTTAACCAATTGTTCTTATAGTTTTCACTGTGTGGTTTAAATACGTGTAGATCACTTTCACACAGTAAGGCCTCTTTCACACGGTCAGTATTTGATCACTATTTCTGCATCAGTATTTGTAAGACAAAACCAGGAGACCTTTATTCTGCAGGTCAGTACAATTATGGATATACCAAATTTATGTAGTTTTTTAAATGTTTTTACTACTTTTGTACAATAAAAACACTTTGAAAAGCATCATTTGCTTTGGTGGCTATAATTTTTTTTACTGCTGTTTTTAAGCCCTTTGAGTTTTGGTGGGTTAAAGGCAAGTCAAAAGCTATTGCCATGTAAAAACTGTGTTTGCTCCTCCTTTTTCTTATGGGATTAATGATAGGAGGACAAAGGGCGCTCCTTCCCTTGTTTCCATCATTGATTGTGTTAGTGTAGTGGGAGGCCGGCTGTTGATCATCATATTTTCTAAATATTTTTGATATTGGTCACTAACTGCTGACTTGGAGCATCATAATGACATTTTGTTAAATCTGTCTTACCCCAAACACTGAATATTGTTGCCCCATATACATGTTTTTTATGTCAGCAGTTACCTTTCCCTGTTCTCAGCATCACTGCATCCTGCCAGGATGTTTACAAGTATAACTTCCTGTTTTTGTCAGCTTCCTGGCATCCTGGCAGGATGTTTACAAGCAGAACTTCCTATTTTCATCAGCTTCCTGCTGGGCTTTCTAACCAATCCCAGCATTATTTAATCTGTAATGTTTCTCAGGGCTTGTTTTTCCTCTCATTTCAGTAATATACTAATTAATTAATATTCGGCCTCGTTCACACTTCCGTTTTTCACGGACGCATGATGTCCGCTTTTTTTACGGACATTATACTGATCCATCTATTTTAATATGTTTCCGTAATTTTCCGCGGTCTGTGTATCTGCAAAAAATCCACAGATGCATGCACTACTTTCATCCATGCCCTGGACTGCACACATCCATTGAAGTCACGGGGACAATGTGGCATCCGTAGTGCGTTCTTTTTTCACGGAAGCCAGATAGAAAATGCTCATCAAATTTTCATTTGTGCAATGTCCGTGGACTACAGATGACACATGGAGAGTAAAAGCTTACAGATGGCCCAACCATGCATCCATCACGGATTATATAAGGACATTTTAATTCACGTATGTCATATTGACACAAAAGTGTGGACAAGGCCTAACTCTAATCTCTCTAACATGGCAGGTCTATAGTGTAATGGTATATCTTCTACCTGCCATGGAAAAGGTCTAGAACAGGGATCAGCAACCTCTGGTACTCTAAGGCCTCTTTCACATGGCGTTGCGGGAAAAGGTCCGGGTGCGTTGTGGGAACATGCACGATTTTTCCGCGCGAGTGCAAAACATTGTAATGCGTTTTGCACGCGCGTGAGAAAAATCGGCATGTTTGGTACCCAAACCCGAACTTCTTCACAGAAGTTCGGGCTTGAGATCGGTGTTCTGTAGTTTGTATTATTTTCCCTTATAACATGGTTAAAAGGGAAAATAATAGCATTCTGAATACAGAATGCCGGCTGCGCAAGCAAGTGCATTAACCACCTCAGCCCCCAGTGCTTAAACACCCTGAAAGACCAGGCCACTTTTTACACTTCTGACCTACACTACTTTCACCGTTTATTGCTCGGTCATGCAACTTACCACCCAAATGAATTTTACCTCCTTTTCTTCTCACTAATAGAGCTTTCATTTGGTGGTATTTCATTGCTGCTGACATTTTTACTTTTTTTGTTATTAATCGAAATTTAACGATTTTTTTTGCAAAAAAATGACATTTTTCACTTTCAGTTGTAAAATTTTGCAAAAAAAACGACATCCCTATATAAATTTTGCTCTAAATTTATTGTTCTACATGTCTTTGATAAAAAAAAAAATGTTTGGGTAAAAAAAAAAATGGTTTGGGTAAAAGTTATAGCGTTTACAAACTATGGTACAAAAATGTGAATTTCCGCTTTTTGAAGCAGCTCTGACTTTCTGAGCACCTGTCATGTTTCCTGAGGTTCTACAATGGCCAGACAGTACAAACACCCCACAAATGACCCCATTTCGGAAAGTACACACCCTAAGGTATTCGCTGATGGGCATAGTGAGTTCATAGAACTTTTTATTTTTTGTCACAAGTTAGCGGAAAATGATGATTTTTTTTTATTTATTTTTTTTCTTACAAAGTCTCATATTCCACTAACTTGTGACAAAAAATAAAAACTTCTATGAACTCACTATGCCCATCACGAAATACCTTGGGGTCTCTTCTTTCCAAAATGGGGTCACTTGTGGGGTGGTTATACTGCCCTGGCATTCTAGGGGCCCAAATGTGTGGTAAGTAGTTTGAAATCAAATTCTGTAAAAAATGACCTGTGAAATCCGAAAGGTGCTCTTTGGAATATGGGCCCCTTTGCCCACCTAGGCTGCAAAAAAGTGTCACACATCTGGTATCTCTGTATTCAGGAGAAGTTGGGGAATGTGTTTTGGGGTGTCTTTTTACATATACCCATGCTGGGTGAGATAAATATCTTGGTCAAATGCCAACTTTGTATAAAAAAATGGGAAAAGTTGTCTTTTGCCAAGATATTTCTCTCACCCAGCATGGGTATATGTAAAATGACACCCCAAAACACATTCCCCAACTTCTCCTGAGTACGGAGATACCAGATGTGTGACACTTTTTTGCAGCCTAGGTGGGCAAAGGGGCCCATATTCCAAAGAGCACCTTTCGGATTTCACAGGTCATTTTTTACAGAATTTGATTTCAAACTCCTTACCACACATTTGGGCCCCTAGAATGCCAGGGCAGTATAACTACCCCACAAGTGACCCCATTTTGGAAAGAAGAGACCCCAAGGTATTCGCTGATGGGCATAGTGAGTTCATGGAAGTTTTTATTTTTTGTCACAAGTTAGTGGAATATGAGACTTTGTATGAAAAAAAAAAAAAAAAAAAAATCTGCATTTTCCACTAACTTGTGACAAAAAATAAAAAATTCTAGGAACTCGCCATGCCCCTCACGGAATACCTTGGGGTGTCTTCTTTCCAAAATGGGGTCACTTGTGGGGTAGTTATACTGCCCTGGCATTTTCCAGGGGCCCTAATGTGTGGTAAGTAGGTAAATGACCTGTGAAATCCTAAAGGTGCTCTTTGGAATATGGGCCCCTTTGCCCACCTAGGCTGCAAAAAAGTGTCACACATGTGGTATCGCCGTATTCAGGAGAAGTTGGGGAATGTGTTTTGGGGTGTCATTTTACATATACCCTTGCTGGGTGAGAGAAATATCTTGGCAAAAGACAACTTTTCCCATTTTTTTATACAAAGTTGGCATTTGACCAAGATATTTCTCTCACCCAGCATGGGTATATGTAAAATGACACCCCAAAACACATTCCCCAACTTCTCCTGAGTACGGCGATACCAGATGTGTGACACTTTTTTGCAGCCTAGATGCGCAAAGGTGCCCAAATTCCATTTAGGAGGGCATTTTTAGACATTTGGATACCAGACTTCTTCTCACGCTTTGGGGCCCCTAGAATGCCAGGGCAGTATAAATACCCCACATGTGACCCCATTTTGGAAAGAAGACACCCCAAGGTATTCAATGAGGGGCATGGCGAGTTCATAGAAATTTTTTTTTTTTGGCACAAGTTAGCGGAAATTGATATTTTTTATTTTTTTCTCACAAAGTCTCCCGTTCCGCTAACTTGGGACAAAAATTTCAATCTTTCATGGACTCAATATGCCCCTCACGGAATACCTGGGGGTGTCTTCTTTCCGAAATGGGGTCACATGTGGGGTATTTATACTGCCCTGGCATTCTAGGGGCCCTAAAGCGTGAGAAGAAGTCTGGAATATAAATGTCTAAAAAATTTTACGCATTTGGATTCCGTGAGGGGTATGGTGAGTTCATGTGAGATTTTATTTTTTGACACAAGTTAGTGGAATATGAGACTTTGTAAGAAAAACAAAAAATAATTCCGCTAACTTGGGCCAAAAAAATGTCTGAATGGAGCCTTACAGAGGGTGATCAATGACAGGGGGGTGATCAATGACGGGGGGGTGATCAGGGAGTTTATATGGGGTGATAACCACAGTCATTGATCATGCCCCTGTAAGGCTTCATTCAGACGTCCGGATGCGTTTTGCGGATCCGATCCATCTATCAGTGCATCCGTAAAAATCATGCGGACGTCTGAATGGAGCTTTACAGGGGGGGGTAATCAATGACAGGGGGGTAATCAATGACAGGGGGGTGATCAGGGAGTCTATATGGGGTGATCACCACAGTCATTGATCACGCCCCTGTAAGGCTTCATTCAGACGTCCGGATGCGTTTTGCGGATCCGACCCATCTATCAGTGCATCCGTAAAAATCATGCGGACATCTGAATGGAGCTTTACAGGGGGGTGATCAATGACAGGGGTGTAATCAATGACAGGGGGGTGATCAGGGAGTCTATATGGGGTGATCACCACAGTCATTGATCACGCCCCTGTAAGGCTTCATTCAGACGTCCGGATGCGTTTTGCGGATCCGATCCATCCATCAGTGGATCCGTAAAAATCATGCGGACGTCTGAATGGAGCTTTACAGGGGGTTGATCAATGACAGGGGGGTAATCAATAACAGGGGGGTGATCAGGGAGTCTATATGGGGTGATCAGGGGCTAATAAGGGGTTAATAAGTGACGGGGGGGGGGTGTAGTGTAGTGTAATGGTGCTTGGTGCTACTTTACTGAGCTACCTGTGTCCTCTGGTGGTCGATCCAAACAAAGGGGACCACCAGAGGACCAGGTAGCAGGTATATTAGACGCTGTTATCAAAACAGCGTCTAATATACCTGTTAGGGGTTAAAAAAAACACATCTCCAGCCTGCCAGCGAACGATCGCCGCTGGCAGGCTGGAGATCAACTCTCTTACCTTCCGTTCCTGTGAGCGCGCGCGCCTGTGTGCGCGCGTTCACAGGAAATCTCGCGTCTCGCGAGAGGACGCGCCGGCGCGTCCAGGAGGAATGAATCAACCACCTCCAGGACGCGTCTGTGCGTACAGCGGTCCGGAGGTGGTTAAGGTGAGTTAAATTATTTTTTTTAAAAATGTAACCCCTCCAGCGCTATTTTACTATGCATTCTGTATTCAGAATGCTATTATTTTCCCTTATAACCATGTTATAAGGGAAAATAATAATGATCGGGTCTCCATCCCGATCGTCTCCTAGCAACCGTGCGTGAAAATCGCACCGCATCCACACTTGCTTGCGGATGCTTGCGATTTTCACGCAGCCCCATTCACTTCTAAGGGGCCTGCGTTGCGTGAAAAACGCACAAAATAGAGCTTGCTGCGATTTTCACGCAACGCACAAGTGATGCGTGAAAATCACTGCTCATGTGAACAGCCCCATAGAAGTGAATGGGTCCGGATTCAGTGCGGGTGCAATGCTTTCAACTCACGCATTGCGCCCGCGCGGAAAACTCGCCCGTGTGAAAGGGGTCTAAGTGTTGTGAAACTACATCTTCCATCATGCACACTTGCTTGGCTGTTCTCTGAACTCCCACAGAAGTGAAAGGAGAATTTGGAGCCCAAGGGCCACACTGCTTCTTTAATATGCACTGCACTGAAGTTAATATTAATGCGGCTGCCCATGTCAGAGTCCCTAAGTGAGTGAATGCCCCTGACTGCAGTGTGGCCCTGAGTGTTGCACATAATAGTCCAAGATTTTGCTGACATTCACTTAAAAAAGTTAATTGTAGGACCAGAGATCCCTTTGATCCCATTAGCCATTAACCACTAAGCACTCCAGACTCCCAGGGCTGTAGAGTGAGCAAAAAATTGGATCCCTGATACTCGCCTTTCACTAATCAAAATCTTTCTTTCGAACAATGAGCCAACCGCAAAATTCTCTGCTTTTACTTTAGCACAATTTAAGCACCATTTATCCAATTGGAGATGGTATAAAGGTGTCCTTGATATGACTGAACCTGTACACACAATTTCTTCTCTCTCGCAGAAAAGAAAAATTACAAACAACAAACTGCGAGCAGCCGAGCTGACCCCTTTAGTGGAATGCTTAAATATTCCGGTGCCGTGCCAAGTCTACATGTGCAAAGTAAATATTTTAATCCCTAATTAATCACTTTGGTTAAATTGGTAACACAGAACTCTGAGAAAAATAATATGAAATTTCCTTCATGAATAATTGTTGAGCTGGGGGAACTGTGGGTAAAGTCAATACTTTGACCTTCCGTCCCTTCTATGATGGAGATTACACTGTTCTAATATATTTCAAACTTTTTTTTAAGTAAGTTTACCTCAAGGTCAGTGCTATCTGGTTTTACTGAGTAGAGGTTTAAGGCCCCTTTCACACGGGCGAGTATTCCGCGCGGATGCGATGCGTGAGGTGAACGCATTGCACCCGCACTGAATACTGACCCATTCATTTCTATGGGGCTGTTCACATGAGCGGTGATTTTCACGCATCACTTGTGCGTTGCGTGAAAATCGCAGCATGCTCTATATTCTGCGTTTTTCACGCAACGCAGGCCCCATAGAAGTGAATGGGGTTGCGTGAAAATCGCAAGCATCCGCAAGCAAGTGCGGATGCGGTGCGATTTTCACGCATGGTTGCTAGGTGACAGTCTATTCACTGTATTATTTTCCCTTATAACATGGTTATAAGGGAAAATAATAGCATTCTGAATACAGAATGCTTAGTAGGTGATCAATTGAGGGTTAAAAAAATATAAAAAAATTAACTCACCTTCTCCTCTTGTTCGCGTAGTTCCCGGTCTCTTCTTTACTTCTTAAAAGATGAACTACCGGCTAGGACCTGTGGTGACGTCAGATCACATGCTCCAATCACATGGTCCATCACCACGGTGATGGACCATGTGATTGGAGCATGTGATCTGACGTCACCAAAGGTCCTTTAGCCCACAGCTCAGTCATCATTATAGAAGTAAAGAAGAGACCGGGTACTACGCGAACAAGAGGAGAAGGTGAGTTAATTTTTTTATTTTTTTTTAACCTTCAATTGATCACCTACTAAGCATTCTGTATTCAGAATGCTATTATTTTCCCTTATAACCATGTTATAAGGGAAAATAATAACATCTACACGACACCTAACCCAAGCCCAAACTTCTGTGAAGAAGTTCGGGTTTGGGTACCAAACATGCGTGATTTTCTCACGTGAGTGCAAAACACATTACAATGTTTTGCACTTGCGCGGAAAAATCGCGGGTGTTCCCGCAACGCACCCGCACATTTTCCCGCAACGCCCGTGTGAAAGAGGCCTAACTGGTATATGTAGTTGCCACACAACCTCATTGGCAAGATTATTGTTCTTCCTCAATTCAAATGGAAGGAGGTCTGACGGACAATAATAGTCACAAAAGTTAAAAAGTTAAGAAAATTAAAGGGCTTGTCCTATGAAAAATATCTTACAGTTTTCAAACCAGAACCTAGATCTGAATATTTATGTAATTGCATGTAATTAAAATGTTCTATAGCTACTGAGTTGTTCAATTAAATCTATATGTTTGCTCTTTTTCTAATATTTGTGTCCACCTCACTGAGGTGGACACACATGGTCAGTTTCATCTTCATCTTTAAACTGCCACCAGCTGTCAGGACCCCTGAGAAAGGTCACGCCCCCAAGCTGCCAACTTGAAATAAATCTAGCAAAGCAACTTAAGCAATCTCTGGATCCATGTGAGGTACAAGACTGGTTATAGCTTTGTTAGAAAGAGGTTGTCATGTATTTCCATTTGATTTTAATTTTTTACATTAATCATGGAATAAGCCCTTTAATTAAAATGTTCACAAAATGATGAATCCCCTAAAGAAGTTGTAAGGGGAACCCAAGTAAAGATACCACATAATGGAAGCCAGTGTCAGACTGGGGTTCTTTAGACCCAGCAAAGGATATTAATTTGGGCCCACCCTCCACCTATGCAAAACATAAAAACATCTGCTTTAAAATGCAAACAATCAGAAATAGATTCTTGAGGCAGCTCCAAAATTAGCTCCAATTGGACTTCTGCTGGGCCCATTAATGTGTCATTGCCTGAACCCACTAAAGTATCCTTTGGAACGAAGATGGGTCAGTCTGATCTTGACTGATCCTAAAAAAAGTCCTAAGTGCTACACTAGGGAAGATACCAGAATCCAGTGTCAGACTGGGATTCTTTAGCTCCAACAAAGGATATTAATTTGGCGTCCACCCTCCATCTATACAAAAAATTCACATGTCCACTTTAAACTGCAACCTATGATAAAAAGACACTTGAAGCAACAATTTGGTTCCAAACTCAGATTCAAATGTTGTTGACATCTGCTGGGCCCATATATGTGTCACTGCCTGGGTCCACCAAAGGGTTGTTTGCTACATACTGTAGATGGGCCAGACTGACCGTGAGGAAAAAAGACAATGCAGCAGCACCCTGCAAATCAGATAAAGTACAACAATGCCATAGTCACAAAAATTATAGTGCTAATGCTACGCTTATTTATAAAGTGAGATGCTTGGCCAATGCATTTTGTACAAAACCATCTGAGCCCGTCTGCCGTACGTCAAGGCGATCTCTGTTAGACGGGTCCTAACACTAAATACTACCTGTTATGTGCCATAATGGCCACCATAAAATTCAGGGAGTGTTGGATCCATATGCATGCTGGATCCACTCTGCCTTTTACAATTTTTGGTGCCATAATGGCCTCCATTACAAGGGATGCAGGTACCAACATGCATGCCTGCTCTCACTACATTCATTGGAAGCTGTCTGGCACAAGGAAAGGTATAGAGTGGGGTCGGCATGCATGTTGGTACCTGCCTCCCTTGTAATGGAGGCCATTATGGCACCAAAAATGGTAAAAGGCAGAGTGGATCCAGCATGCATGTGGATCCAACACTCCCTGAATTTTATGGTGGCCATTATGGCGCATAACAGGTAGTATTTAGTGTTAGGACCCGTCTAACAGAGATCGCCTTGACGTACGAAAGACGGGCTCAGATGGTTTTGTACAAAATGGATTGGCCAAGAATCTCACTTTATAAATAAGCGTAGCATTAGCACTATCATTTTTGTGACTATGGCATTATTGTACGTTATCTGGTTTGCAGGGTGCTGCTGCATTGTCTTTTTTCCTCTAGGTCTTTGCTATGGCGGCGTGCACCTGCGCACTGGGAGGTGCTGACTAACCCCCTTTTTTTTCCCAGACTGACCGTGACCAAGGACAACAGTTTTTGTTCTAGCATAATGAGTCCAGTTAGAAGACTGAAGTTGGTTAACTAAGATGTGTCAAGACCAGAACAATGCATTTTGGGTGCTGTTGTTCCTACACGGATACTTCTATAACCATTTCTGGTTCTTATAATATCCAGAAAAGGAGGTATGTTTTTATACAAGAGATGAGACACTTCATGACATCAATCCATGAAAGCTCCAAAGTTGTCATGATTGGGAGAAGAGCTTGTCAGAAGAATTCCAAAAATATCACAAAAATTAAGACTTTGGGTGGAGCAGGACATCAACCCTAACTTTGCTGCAGCTGTAGAGTTTAGTTTTCTCAGTCTGTTTTCTCCCATATTCCTGTAAATTCAATGTTTTGTGCACTTAGACACACTATCGAAATGTGACTTTTTGCGGCGTCTGCACATAGACCTTGAATAGCTGTCGCTATCTGTATACCAAGGTTGAACCTGAGACCAAACGTGCAGTTTTTCACTTTGGCTCTTGTCAGTTATTGCTGGAAAGCAGTAAACCTAATATGTATGCCAGTTTTGTGGACTGCCAGAATCCACCTGGTGGACCATCTGCCATCTTCTTATTCAGCAACTTTTTTTTTAGCAATATTGGCAAGTTTAATAATCATGGTACCTTGATGCTATTGCCATGTCCAATGTGGGCATTTGTTAGGGTGCAGTGGTAGTGCCCTCTACCGTCCACACAAGGGATGCTGCATATGTAACTTGAGAGAGAGAGAGATGTAAGCCTCATTGGAGTCACTCAGTACTTAATTCCAGGGTGCCAAACGTGTGCTCTCTCTGCAGAGGGGGTCTCTTCTACAGCGATGCCCCTTTAGTGTGCAATGCCACTAAGGCAGAGGCACAGCTTGATTGAGGAATCCTACCCCCTACAACTACACGGTGGATGTTGGGTCTATAAAGATAGCACCCGCTCTTGAGCAGAGCCGCCGGCTTTAGGCAGGTGGCAAGGCTCCATAAGAACATACCAAGCTCAACCTTCATTGCAGTGATAACCAATAGCAATATAAGGCATACGTGAATTGAAAATTGCATATTCAAACCCCCTAGGGGGACCCAAAAAAAAGTAACAGAAGCGAAAAGTGAGTAAAGTAACAAAAACATAAAAAAAAAAAAAAAAATGAAAAAGACAAACATTCAAATCAACACCTCTTATCACAAAAAAAAACTTTAAATGGGCCATTTTGATTTTTATTTCCATTACAGGATTAATACATTTATATTTTACTAGTTCTAGCAATTTGGGATTGTGATGCCTATGATTTAATTTTTTATTGCTTATGTTTATTAACATAAGCAATAAAAAATTAAATCATAGGCATCACAATCCCAAATTGCTAGAACTAGTAAAATATAAATGTATTAATCCTGTAATGGAAATAAAAATCAAAATGGCCCATTTAAAGTTTTTTTTTGTTGCTTCACCTAAAAAAGTTTATGGCTCCGGGAAGGTAGGAGAGTGAAAAACAAAAATGCAACAACAGCAAGTCGCTACATCATCAAAGGGGTGACTGCGGGACAGCCAGTGAGGTATAGTACAAGCAGTATACAGTATGATCATAAGCTCCCCCTAGTGGTGGCTGCAGGCAATCCAAATGTTCCTATGATTAATGTAAAAAATTAAATATCAGACATCATATAGGACATGACAATCTCTTTCTAACGAAGCTAGAACCAGCCCTGTACCTCACATGGATCCTGAGATCTCCCCATTCATTGCTTCAATTGCTCCTCTAAATTAATTTTAAGCTGGTGGACAGGGGGGGGGGGGGGGGGGGGGGGGGGGGGGGGGCGGCATCTCCCTTCTCTAGAGGTGTGTCCTCTGTACTGCAGCTCTCTTCCTGTAACTGTAGCAGCTTTTAATAGAAGATCCAGCTGGTGGGAATTGAAGGACAGAACTGAGCGTATGCGACCACCTCAATGATGTTAATGAGGTGGACAGGGAAATAAAGTAAAGCACAAGCATCAGGTGGCGCTATACAGATACATTTTATTGAATAACTCACTGGCTATGCTAAATTTTTAATTACATGCAATTACAAAAGTATTCAGATCCAGGCACTGGTTTGAAAAATGTAGTATATATTTTGTAGGTCAACCCCTTTGTGATTTATGCCAAGATATCAGTCGCATAGATAATGAATGGACCTAAATGGACCATGTATGCTTAATCTGCTGCTCTATTCTTATCAGTGCATGGGACCTCTGTTCTCGTGATTGTTGGGGGTGCCAGAAGTCAGACTCTCGCCAATCAAATGCTTTGTCCCTATCCTGTGGATAGGGTATAAGTGGACATCTTGGCACAACCCCTTTAAATCTATGTTTTTGCATGGAGCTGAAATAGAGGCCTGACTACAATAAGGATACATGGGGACATTAATCAGCACAGAATTTGAGCTTAAAAATTTCATATCAATATTTCTGAAATGGAATACCCCTTTAAGCAGTAAGGGTTCATGCATATGACCGCACTACAGCTCCCTAGAAGTCTGAGTGGCTCTACTGTACCTCCATATGCCTCATATGTACGGTATTGCCGTGCTAGACTGAATCATAGGGTAGAAACCCATCATACAGTACCATATGGAAGCATCCCATGGCGGCACATGTCAGTGCTTAAAGAGGTTTTCCCATCTCAGACAATGGGGGCATATTGCTAGTATATCCCCACATTGTCTGATAGGTGCGGGTCCCACTTCTGGGACCCACAACTACACAGAGAACGGAGTCCTGAAAGTGGTGGAGGGCGCACTGCACATGCGCAGCCACTCTCCATTCATTTCTATGGGGCTGCCGAAAATAGCCGAGCATTGGATCGGCTATTTCCGTTGGCCCCATAGAAATGAATTGGAGCGGTGGCCTCACAAGCGTGGTGAGCTCCCATTCACTACTATGGGGAGAACGCTTGGTGGTAGCCGGACCCGGGAAAACTCGGGGTCTTCCAGCCACCACCTTCCCCGCTCCATTCTCGATATAGATGCAGGTCCCAGAGGTCCTAGCGATATGCTCCCATTGTCTCAGATGTGAATACCCCTTTAAGTCTTAAAGCTGTTTGCTAATTGGACAATCCCTACTTTTTACACTAATTCTTTGACAGTAATATAATCATAAAGTGTTTCCCCCTGCTGGGACCTGCAGTGATCAGCTGTGATCTATGGAGAAACCTGACTGTAGGTGTCCAGTTTCCCTGCAGCGCCACCACAGATCAAATAAAGCATTACACCATGCCCATTCAAATCACAGGACAGGTCCTCCAGATAGAGAGATGTTCTTTGTATCCTCCCTCCGGTCTGGCCAAGAGATGAGAATCCTGAGCAGGTGACCCCCCCCCCCCCCGCCCTATATTAACTCCCCGATGAAGGCTCATGCACACGACCGTTGTTGTTTTGCGGTAGGTTTTTCACTGATCCGTTGTTCCGTATCTGAGGTTTTTCTTTCTCTGATTTAAGTCCTCTCCCATTCCGTTATTCCACAAAACATATCTGTAGGGTTTCCGTATGCGATCCGTTTTTTGCGGATCGGAAACGGAAACAGTAACTTATTAATCACCAAACACATGAGCAATATGGGCTGGGCATAGCATTTGTACAGTAAGGATCTGCAAAATACGGATAACCTATGGATGTGTTCTGTGTGCGTTCCGTATTTTTTGCGGACCTATTCACTTGAATGGGGCCTCGGACCTTGATTTGCGGACAAAAATTGGACATGCACTACTTTTTTGCGGAACGAAAATACGGAAACGGAATGCACACGGAGTACCTTCCGTTGTTTTTGCGGACCCATTGAAGTGAATGATTCCGCATACGGTCCGCAAAAAAAAAAACGGAACAGAAGCGGAAAGAAAATACGTTCGTGTGCATGAGCCCTAAGGCATATAAAAATCATTTAATAAAAACTATTGCCCTTTGTTACACATGTGATTTCCAAGCGGCACCTAAAGCGGGATTAGCTAAACGCGGTTTTCTCTGGTCATGTGATGGTTTTCTGCTGCCTGACATCAGGCGAAGTCGCTTGCTTGAGCTTCATGTTCATTTTTTGAATTGGATTTTTATGTCATTTTTAATTTTGGATTTGGGGTGGGGAAAAAAAAGCCCAGAAAACAGAAGACCTCCATGGACAAAGGAAGCTATTATGGCATAACTACGACGCTCAGGGAAGTGGTTCGAAATTAGCACTTGAAGGTAGTCAAACAAATTAAGCAAATGTAAGCAATGTATGTTTTTCCTAGCTTGCAAAATATACATAGGGATTTTTTTTCCTGACATAATTACACTTTTCACTGCTACTTTGCATCTTATATTTTTTCATTTACCCCCTGCGTTTCTAATAACCTACATAGTCGTGTACACGGAAAGGAGCAGAAGAAAACTCAGATTATCCCACGTCACAGCAGGACGCTCAGCGGTTTTAAATGAGGCGCATTTCATTCTTGCTTAACGTTGTGTATGCAGAGCAAAAACATAGTTGTGCACCCCAAGCACAATGCACCGGGATAATACAATAAGAATGATACAATTACTAAAATCCCACCTTCCTTTTTATATTAAAGTATTAAACCATATTTCGATATTGAAATGAAAATACTGTAAGAGAAGAGACGCGCGTTCCTCATCTCCCAGGATACACGTGGGCCGTCACGTGGATGGTCCTACCACGGCGTATAAGTGCGTACTAATCCAAGAAGACAACGGAAGAAATCTGACTATCCAGGACTAAACATGTGGGTATGCCGCCGTTCTGTTGATTTCCCAAGACCAGGGTGGTAACTATAACTCATAGGGCCCCATAGCAAAACAAGACGGGGCCCCCACCACCTAAGGTAAGAAAACAAAAAGAGCAGCATAAGTAGAAAAACTTAAAGGGGTATTCCCATCTCAGACTAGCGATATTCCCCCATTGTCTGATAGGTGCAGGTCCCCGCACCTACACCTAGAATGAAATGGGGAAGGTTGTGGCTGAAGAACCCCTGGTTTTCCGGAGTCCGGCCACCACCAACTGCTCTCCCCATAGTAATGAATAGAAGCGCACCACGCTTGTGCGACTACCGCTCCCATTTATTTTTATGGGGCCGACGGAAATAGCCGATCCAGCCATATGCCCCCATTGTTTGAGATGGGAAAACCCCTTTAAAGGGTAACTGTCATGTTTTCACCCAAAAATCTATTTTAGCATATGTTATTGCTACTGCAGCATTCTGCATAAATTAATCTTTAGTTTTTCCCTTAGTTACCACAGTTTTGAAGCCTGCATTATGATAATCTTCTCAAGATGGTTCCTCTGTCAGTTCTCTGAGGCCAAAACTGCCTTCCCTCACTTCCCATACACACTTGCTTGACCCAGCAGCTGCCAGCCAATAAGATTGGACTACTGAGAGACACGCCTCCTCACTCTGAAGCCTGATACTATCTACACACATGCAGTATGAAGGACCTCCCCTCTGTCTTCTGTTTACACTGAGTTGTAGACCGAAAAGACATAGCAATGGTCTTTAAAGGGACCAGTGGAAAGGGACAGGGGACATTATTAAAAGCTGTTATTATAAGGTAATTACAGATCTTTTGACAATTATTGACAGACTAACTCAGGTATACATGCCTAGCTCTAATAAACTAGCTATTAAAACAAAAATATGACAGTTACACTTTAAGTAGGATGGCCAGACGTCCGGTTTTAGGCTGGACAGTCCGGTTTTCTGGCTCCCTGTCCTCCGTCCGGCCTGGACGGAGACAGGGATGTCCACCCTTTCAGTAGCTCACGCTCAGACAGCAGCATTGCGTGTAAGCGTGAGCTGCAGCAACTGACTGAGGCTTCTCTCATCCCCAGTCAGTCACTAGAGCTGCAGGCATGGCACCCTGTGGCTGACTGAGGGGGAGAGAAGCACCCCGGCTGCCCCCAGCTCACCTTCCCCTCACCTCCCTTCTTCCCTCTCCTGCCCCCCGTTTTTTTCATGGCCAGCGATAGGGGCATGGCTTACCTGAGGCGGGGGCATGGCTTCATCGGTGTGGGGGCGTGGTTTGGGGCATGGCTGGTAAGGTCCGGCTTTCTTGGGTGAAGCCAGTGGCCACCCTACATTAAAGGAATGTATAAGGTATGCACTGTATATCAGAAAACCCATATTACAAGCTAAAATCCACTGTATTGGTATTTCCTACAAAATGTACAATGTTTTTGCACCTGACTGGGGGCCCCGAACCTCCATCCCCGTAGAAAGTGCTATGGCTGCTATGGCTATAGTTATGCTCCTTCCCATTACCAACGGAGCAATGTTTTAGGAGGGGTGGGATCTGGCCAGCATTCATTCAAATGCTGATGTGTAACAGTACATTTCCTTTATTGAAGACCTATTCTAAGTCCTAAAAAAAACCTTGTGCCACAAAAAACATTTGAAATTTTTCAAACCAGCGCCTGGATCCGAATACTTTTGCAAATGCATGTAATTAAAAATGTACTATAGCCACTGAGTTATGCAATAAAATGTATCCGTATAGTTTGTTTTATTTGTTATTAAAATTATACCTGTGAAAATCTGTTGTTCCTGAAGAAAAAGACTCCAGTACATTGATGGGTAGAGCCAAACCCCTTGGTGCCCCTCAACGTTTCAGTGCAGGTCACGCCCCAGTGCACTGAAGCCCTTATCTGCATAACAAAGTCTTTTTTTTCTCAGGAACACTGTAACCGATTTTCACAAGACAGGTATCATTTTAATCAGCAGGCAGGGCCGGTTCTAGGTGAAATGGGGCCCTGGGGCGAAAAACAATAAGGACCCCCCCATGACACTTGATGACTTTTACAGAAGAAACTGTATATTGTGGGGCACAGTGTAGGCTATATGTGTATAACAAACATATTTCATATGAAAACTTACAGTTACTTGGCTTGACCCTTGGGGATCTCGGACATCACTTCAACACTTTGGCCGGGGGCTCGGCGGAGCTGATGTTGTGTTTTATCCTAATGAGAAAGATTTCATAATAAGGATTTGGAGAAGGGGCAGAGGGATAGCCGAGCAGGGAGAGGCTGGTGCTGCTACTAGGGGGTCATACCATGGGGGAGTAATAAAGCCCACCATAATGCCCCCCCAGTAGTAATAATTCTCCATATAATGTGACAGTGCAAAAAATACCCCCTTGTAATGCCCCCAGTTGAGCTAATGTCCCCATAGTGTCCCCATAATGTGCCAGTATAAAATACCCCTATATAGTGCCCTCATAGTGCTCCTCTCCCCTCTCCCTCCTAGTGCCCCCATAATGTACCAGTATAAAATGCCCCATAAATAGTGCCCCAGTAGATGCCCTCAGTGTCCCCCATAATTTGTAAGTATAAAATACCCCTTCTCAGTGCCCCCATAGATGACCCCACCTTCCCCATAGTACCCACCATAATGTGTCCCAGTATAAAATGCCCCTATACAGAGCCCCCATATAAAATAACCGTTTTTTGTGGCCTCAGTAGATGCCCCTATAGTGCCCACCAATAATGTGCCAGTAAGAAGTGCCCCCATAGATGTCCCCCAATAATGTGCCAGTAAAATGTGCTCTCATAGATGCCCCCACCATCATGTGTCAGTAACAAGAGCCCCCCCCATATCATGTGCCCGTAGCCAGAGGACCTCCCCATCATGTGCCAGTAGCCAGAGCCCCCCCTATATCATGTGCCAGTAGCCAGAGCCCCCCCATCATGTGCCAGTAGCCAGAGCCCCCCTATATCATGTGCCAGTAGCCTGAGCCCCCCCCATCATGTGCCAGTAGCCATAGGCCCCCCCTATCATGTGCCAGTAGCCATAAGGCCCCCCTATCATGTCCCAGTAGCCATAGGCCCCCCCATCATGTCCCAGTAGCCATAGGCCCCTCCTATCATGTGCCAGTAGCCATAGGACCCCCCCTATCATGTCCCTGTAGCCATAGGGCCCCCCCCGATCATGTGCCAGTAGCCTGAGCCCCCCCATCAATATGTGCCAGTAGCCACCGGTATTGACAAAAAAAACAAAAAAAAAACACTTATACTTACCTCCTTGGCAGCAATGCAGCCTCTTCCGGCCTGTGTCCCGCGCTGTACGGCTCAGGGCTCAGGCGGCGCGATGACGTCATCGCGCCGCCTGCGCCGGCCTCTAATACCTATCAGAGGAAGGGGAAGGGACACGCCTCTCCCTCCCCTGCTCTGCTGCACAGTCATCTGTATCGCTGTCCTGTGACATTGACTGTCCTGCCTATAGTTAGTTGCGGGATCCACCCTACCAGGCAGAGCTGATAGTTCATCATTTGTAGACAACCCTTGGAATGATGACGATGATGATGTCATCACAGCACTCCATCCTCCACAATATACAAAGTGCATTCCAGTATTAATCATTTCTAGCCCTTTCTAATTATGACTATTTTAATGGTTACCAGCACTGACCCAAAAGAAATAAAACCTTCACAGATCTATTTTTTTTTTTTCAAAACACAACATTCCAATTAAATGAATATTATTTAGCGGGCGGTTAGTAGAGACCCCCGCACAGGTTCTTCCTATAATCCCAGAAATGGAATATTCTATTTCCATTAATTACAATTACAGTGAGTTCTAAACAGTTGTTGTGTAACATTAGTATCACAGTAATTAAAGTAATTGTGTTCCCTCATTATAATCAGGCCATCTGCTTCCATCAGACACAATTCATACACCGCGCTGACGGGAGAGGCGTGCTGCCCCCTCCTATTCTCAAATAGCTGCAATTTTTCCCCAGATCAGTTGAATAACGGAAGATAAATACAAGATAAAACTGTCAGGCCGCCGCGTTTCCTGACTTTTTTCTGCCCTTCCGTTCATGCACACGACTGTAGCAGGTCCGTGTCTATACTGCGGCCCGCAAACAGCGGGTCTGCAATATATGGGCACCGGCCGCGTGAATGCCGTATCATGGATGCGGACCCATTCACTTGAATGGGTCCGCAATCCGGAAGATACGGTGCGGTGTGTGTAGAAGGGAAGCACGGATCGGAATCCCATAGAAGCACTACAGAGTGCTTCTGTGGGTTTTCTGTCCGTGGCACTGCAGCGTAAAAATGTACTGCCTGCCCTATTTTCTTGTGGTGCGGACCTCAGATGCGGATCGTAGACCCCATTCAAGCGAATGGGTCCGCGTCTGCAGATGGCGGGCACACAGTTGGTGCCTGTGCATTGCGGACTGCAATATGCGGACCGCAGCACAGGCAGGGACACAACACGTTCGTGTGCATGAGGCCTTATTGGAAGAACATTGTCCATTCTGTTATGTAGAAGAGTAAGGCCGAGTTCACACGCAGCAAAATATTACACTGCCGAACCAATTAGAAATCTGCAGCAAAATCCACAATGAAATGTGAAGTATGTATTTCAGTCCAGAGGCGGACGGAGTGTAAAGAGACCACGCTGAAGGGACTGTGCTCAGTGGCTAATCGGTGAAACCGACATTTTGGCTGTGAATATTGCCACCAAAGTTAGAGACTCGCAGTGCTGCTGAAGTACCGGACAGTAACTGCAGGACCCCAGTGTACATCACGCCTCGGTGTACTGACTCTGCAGGACTGTCCGTGTGCTGAGTGATACCTGCTGTTGGACTCCAGTGCATCCATTTGTTTCCCTGCCTGCTGAGGAGGATTTCATTGCTTCGGATATTGTGATAACCGTGAGGAGAGAACGCTTCGCCAATCGCCATCAAAGAAAGGAACGACATTGGGCCCCACCGCGCGCTTCTATGGACGGTCCACCTGAACCACGGGGAGAAAGGGGGGTGCGCAACCAACTGTGAAGTTAGGGTCAGTTAGGGATATTGTTCATTCAGTGTCCGTACTGCAGAAACAGAGTAGTAAAAGTGGAAACTATGGCAGAACCTGCCTTGAATTGTTCATACTATACTGTGTAGTTTGCTTGTCCTTCTCCCTGTTCTTTCCCCTTCAACTTGCCTTTATTAACTTGTAGTAAATGCATTTTTCTTAAACTTGACCACTGCGTGCGTGTGCGTTCTTTTCTGGTTGCGGAGCCCAAGCCACCTGCCTTGCTCTCGGTTCACATCCGTATGTCTGCTCCACAAACACATAGAACATGTCCCGTTATTGTCCGCATGACAGACAAGGACAGGACGGTTCCATTAGGGACCGCCCGTTCCGTCTGCAAAATGCGGAATGCACATGGACAGTATCCGTGTTTTGTGGATCCTCAATCCGCAAAACACCCAACGTGTTCATGAGCCCTCAGAGTATTTTACAAGTTCCACTTCCATCTACTTTATTATGACAATTTATGCAGTTTTCTGTTCTACTCTGCTCATTATGTTACACTTTGTAGTTTATCCGTTTTTTCTGCTTGCAGTCATTCAAGCCAATGTAATAATTATCTATGTACTGTATCTCTCATATCTATCGATCTCATATCTATCTATTATCTATCTATCTATTATCTATCTATCTATTATCTATCTATCTATTATCTATCTATTATCTATTATCTATCTATCTATTATCTATCTATTATCTATCTATCTATTAATCTATTATCTATCTATCTATCTATCTATCTATTATCTATCTATCTATCTATCTATTATCTATCTATCTATATCCTGTCTATCTATCTATCTATCTATCTATCTATCTATTATCTATCTATCTATTATCTATCTATCTATCTATCTATCTATTATCTATCTATCTATTATCTATCTATCTATATCCTGTCTATCTATCTATCTATCTATCTATCTATCTATCTATCTATCTATCTATCTATCTATCTATCTATCTATCTATCTATCTATCTATCTATCCCCTTTCTAAGATCAGAAGGGGTATGCAAAAATTACAATAATCCTCCTCCTCTTTTAGAAGGGCCGGCTCTCCTCCTAGATCCATACTCCAGACATGAGAACATATCCATATTTTGGCCTGACATGATGGAAGGACCATCCAGTCTTTAGCCATTGCAGGATAGTCATGTACCACTGTGTTATATTCGGCCATTGCAGTGTGCACTGTTTGCAGTGAGTTATTGAGGGTGATGAAATCAATATTTCATGATACCCGGCACTTTCCGTGTCAGCAGTTATCTGGATGTACTTGGCACTCGGTGCATCTACTGTTGAAATGTGAGTCCGTTATATCTAACAGACAAAAGAACATGTCCTTCGTGCGGATGTGAAGGGCTGAAATACAAGGAACTGGCTTGCAACATGGCACTTAGGTTTTCATAATGTGCTGACATAATAACGTATCCAGTAGCACTGGGAATGGCACATATGCCCAGCAGTAATACAAACCAATAGCTGACTATGAGACCTATGTCTCACATTAATCCTGTTTATGCTCATGGAGCTCATATTACCACCTGTGCCAGTTTGTGGTTTGACCCTTAATGGGAATTATTTGGGGGACCCAAGGTATGAGGCTTCTGTGGTTTCCTATGAGCTAGAGAAGAGACCTGATCACAAACAATGACTCAGCCTGGTGGACTTGAGCCATCCATTAATGACATGGTTGTCATTCATTCAAATGCTGATGTCTACACAGTACATTTCCTCTTAAAAGGAGTTTCCCATGATTGATGTAAAAAATGAAAAGGAGACACCATATAGTACATGACAAGTATTCTGATCCAGGTGTTGGTTTGAAAAATGTACAATATTTTTCAAGGCACAACCTTTTTAAAGGGGTTTTCCAGGACTTAACATAGGTAATCAAAAGGGGAAACTGTTACACATCGGCAATTGAATGACTGCCCGACATTTCCAGCAGAGACTAGGGTTGGAAACTGTACAGTGGACAGATGCGGAAGCAGAAAGTTCCTTGGCCATGCCAGGGTATCACAGCTCAGCTCCAATGCAAGTGAATTGGAACCGAGCTACTGTATATGGCACCGGAAACTTCATAGTGGATGGAGGCTTCTGCTTCTTACCCTGTCCACTGTATAGTGGTGGTGCCGGTGGCTGCCCAAAACGTCTGATCGATGGGCTCTCTGCTTGTTGGACTCCCACCAATCTGGTATTGATGACCTATCCTGATTATGGGTCATCAATATCTAAACCTTTTCAAATATATGCCCTCATGAAGCTCTGCCCAGCAATAACTGCTGATAACTATTGGTTAGAGAAGCCAAGTTCCTGGCAATCAGCTGATCACCACCCTAAAATTTATTTTTAGCTGCACTACCAAAAACGGATGGTGCTGTTTCTGAATAAAAAAAAGCAAACTTTTATTTTCTAATCCTGAAGAACCCATTTAAAGAAAGCAGAAAACCTCTTATTTATCATTTGGGAGGATCAATGAACTTGTCCCTCAAAGGCCTTTTTGGGCATTCTTGGCATTATGCAACCTGTATCTTTCTGTTACACCTTATTTAGAAAATTCTGGAAGCTTCCCATGGAACCAACCTCAGACCCTCCTATTTAAGGATAGAATCGGCATTCCTCTTGTACAGTCCCTCATCATCGTGTCACCAAGAGGGATGGGTATGCTTTTTATAAATGGCAACCATTGGATTCCACCCTACCTTTCCCAATGGATCAAGTAGACATAATGAAGTACATAGAAACCCAACAGAGGCAAAAAAAAAAACCTAGGAGACGTCAGATGTTTGGGATTTGTGGATCACAGGTGATGAATAGCTGGAGAACCCTCTGAGCAATGCTTTTGATGTCGATTCCACCCATGTCATTCATATGTAGCGGAAAAGCCCTTCTGTTCGTCACTCTGATCTTTTTTTTGTCTCAGACTCTATTATTACACATGTCGAATGTCTTAAAAGTAGGTCATTTTTGTGTTTGTTTTTTTTTGTTTCCGTCTCTCTTTTTCCCCCCTCCTAATTATGGTCCCTACAGGTGTGCACCTGGAACAGGTCCACTTACTACCAGATTTTGAATGGAGCTAAACAAAGATATACCTAGGAAGCGTTATGGATTTTACTCGGCCGCTGTGTCAGAGAATTAAACTAATAAATATCCAATATTGGAACCAAACCCAAGGTTCTAAAACATGTGCGACACTCCTGCTCCAGCGGGAAACAGTTTCCTTTTCGGTTCATGTCGTTCCTGCCCTCACAGTGTTTGCTGTGCGTAGAAAAGCATGCACGGAGCAGTATACAATGCCATCAGTTGTCTGAGAAGCTGAATTTTGTAGTGGGTGGTAGGTAGGAATTACAAATCCGATCTGCTTGAGTTAATTCAAAACAAGGATTAGGGTTAAGTTCCAGAATCTGTTAATCTTTCTTTACAGAGGTAAACTTTATAGTGCTGCCATCCACCCTATGGTTTATAGTGAGTGGGAACAATGACCCAATTAAACTCCAGAAAGGAAGACGGGGGGAGGGGAGATGCACAAGTTTACTGATTGTTACCCAATACACAGGATTTCTTTCATTCTTAATGATTTGGCTTTGTGTCATAGATGCTGAGTAGACAACATGACCATTCATTAACGTGTGTCCTAAATAAGCCACTGATTGCAGGAACGGCGGGTCGGCTTATTTGCTTTCCTAATTGGCTGTTGGTGTTTTTGGAGGACTGTCAACATTTTTACATCTGCTTAGAGGAACTGTTAGGTTAGATCTTGATTACTTGCGACACCGTGTCATGATTGTCATGTGGTTTTGCTTAGGACTAAGGTTAACCTATTTGATCTTACAGGGGTTCTTCATTTTTACGATGATTTTTTTTGTCCAGAGTACCCCAAACACTGCATACTTTTGCCCCTTTGCCTGTTTTTCATATCGGCTCTTTCCTTCCCCTGTACTCGGCATCATTGCATCCTGGATGTTTACATGCAGAACTTCCTGTTTTCATCAGCTTCTTGCTGGGTTCTCTACCCAATTCCAGCATGGTTTGTTGCAACTGATGCGCGGTACCCTCTGCGGTAGTCACACCACCTATGCCTCATCTCTCCATGTTAGGGTGGATCATGCTGAGTGCATCAAGCCCTGTGAAACATTAAAGCGCAAAGCATGCTGGGATTGGTTCGAAAATACAAAAGGAAGCTAATGAAAACAGGAAGTTCTGCTTGCAAACATTGAGAAACGGGAAGGAAATTGCTGTATATGGGGCAACAATATACAGTGTTTGGGCAAATAAAAATGACATTATGAAACTGGAAAACCCCTTTAAAGTGATTTTTTCCACTATACAAAAATGATCACTTATCCACAGGATAGGTGATAAATATCTAATTGGTTGGGTGGTCATTTTTTATAGTGGAAAAAACCCTTTAAGGACACATGCACATGGCCATAATATGGTTTTAATTTGTATGGAAATGTCTTCAGGATGCCATAGACGTACAGTACACACCAAAAGTTTGGACACACCTTCTCATTCAAAGAGTTTTCTTTATTTTCATGACTATGAAAATTGTAGATTCACACTGAAGGCATCAAAACTATGAATTAACACATGTGGAATTATATACATAACAAACAAGTGTGAAACAACTGAAAATATATCATATTCTAGGTTCTTCAAAGTAGCCACCTTTTGCTTTGATTACTGCTTTGCACACTCTTGGCATTCTCTTGATGAGCTTCAAGAGGTAGTCCCCTGAAATGGTTTTCACTTCACAGGTGTGCCCTGTCAGGTTTAATAAGTGGGATTTCTTGCCTTATAAATGGGGTTGGGACCATCAGTTGCATTGAGGAGAAGTCAGGTGGATACACAGCTGATAGTCCTACTGAATAGACTGTTAGAATTTGTATTATGGCAAGAAAAAAGCAGCTAAGTAAAGAAAAACGAGTGGCCATAATTACTTTAAGAAATGAAGGTCAGTCAGTCAGCCGAAAAATTGGGAAAACTTTGAAAGTAAGGACTATTTGACCATGAAGGAGAGTGATGGGGTGCTGCACCAGATGACCTGGCCTCCACAGTCACCGGACCTGAACCCAATCGAGATGGTTTGGGGTGAGCTGGACCGCAGAGTGAAGGCAAAAGGGCCAACAAGTGCTAAGCATCTCTGGGAACTCCTTCAAGACTGTTGGAAGACCATTTCAGGAGACTATCTCTTGAAGCTCACCAAGAGAATGCCAAGAGTGTGCAAAGCAGTAATCAAAGCAAAAGGTGACTACTTTGAAGAACCTAGAATATGACATATTTTCAGTTGTTTCACACTTGTTTGTTATGTATATAATTCCACATGTGTTAATTCATAGTTTTGATGCCTTCATAGTCATGAAAATAAAGAAAACTCTTTGAATGAGAAGGTGTGTCCAAACTTTTGGTCTGTACTGTACATATTGTATAGGCTCTGCTGTATCTCCATATGAATTTGTGGCATGCTCCATTGGACACCATATGTACAGAGTTATTCTAACCTGCAAGCATTACTACAAGGGGAGACTCTCTCAGTCCATATAGCACTGTATGGCAGTACATGGAGGTGGTGAGGTTCTGTATTGTCAAGCCGTATGAATGCACTGGGTTCTACACTTTTTTTTGAGACTTATCACAAGTAATGAAGTTTCCAAGAATAAAATGCTGTCAGCTCTGCTCCGTGTGTGATATTTCCTTTAGGGTGGTTTATGCAAATAAAGCAATGTATGGGGTTAGGGAGTCCTATGCATTGTATGGGCCACTTCTTCCCAGGATTAAAAGGTTATCTGATTGGTGAATGGACTGACATCAGAAGAATGCACCACGAATTAAAACTTTCCTTTTCAGACTTTCCAACCACCCAAGATGTGCATTATATAATCCCCTAGACTATAAAGACCCGCTGTGTGCTGTGGCTCTTTTAGACAAGAAAAAAATAGCTAAGCCCTGAAGTAGGCTCATTAAAAATTGTGCGATAGAAAAAGCATTGTATGAAGTTTGGAAGTGACCCCTTAAAGATTAACCTTTGCATGATGACACCAGTGATAGGTCTTTTAAACATTGGGATGATGGATAGACAGATGATGTGAGCAATGGAGAGTGGTCATTTATACCTCTTGTCCAAATACCTGCATTGTCCTCCAGGGAATCACACGGCTGTTTTACACATGGTGGCAAAACGTGGAGATTACAAGTATGACATAGGTGTGCAGACCAGGGTACTCCAGACCAGGGTGCTTGCAAAATTGTTTTGTGATTAAATGTTATGTCATTTTATGCCATGTATATTCCCAGTATGGATTATGCATGGAAGTGACGGAGTTAACCAACTCTGACAACACCCCTGCAGGAAGTTAAAGTGTGGATCCTGGATTTGATCCCAAGCTCAGGCTAGCTAGTTGAAAGAGTCTTTGGGAAGATAGAGAGGAAACTAGTTTGAATTGTTGGAACCGTGTTTTGATAACGTTGGATGTATTACAACTCCCATTCTGAACTTTAGTAAAGAGAGACTTTTGTTTGGCCTGATTACTGACTCCCGTATCATACGCTGGCTATTGCACCTTACACCTCCTACATTGCACGCGCACAAAACCTGTAATATCAAGGGCACACCAACCCCAGCATCAGATGGGAGCCCCAGCATCAGGGTGTGCTCCAAGGGAAGAAAGGGTGCACCTTCCTGTCACTGCCTTGGCCCAAGGGGGAATGGGTGCAAGGATTGCCACAGTGATTGACTGTTATAACCAGAGCCACTACCATTTCCATCTTCCCGGGCCATGACAGATGCAATAAATTTGTAAGCAAAAAATATAAATAAGATTTCAGCACACTACATATGGACGTATTTTGGATCTGTAACATGTAGATCACATACAGTGAGGAACAGAAGTATTTGAACACCCTGCGATTTTGCAAGTTCTCCCACTTATAAATCATGGAGGGGTCTGAAATTCGCATTGTAGGTGCGTTCCCACTCTGAAAGACAGAATAAATAAAAAAAAATCAGGAAATCACATTGTATGATTTTTAAAGAATTTATTTGTCTTGCACTGCTGAACATAAGTATTTGAACACCTGGGAATCAGTGTTAATATTCGGTACAGAAGCCTTTGTTTGCAATTACAGAGGTCAAACGTTTCCTGTAGTTCTTGACCAGGTTTGCCCACACTGCAGCAGGGATTTTGGCCCACTCTTCCACACACATCTCCTCTAGATCTGTCAGGTTTCGGGGCTGTCGCTGAGCAACACGGAGTTTCAGCTCCCTCCAAAGATGTTCTATTGGATTTAGGCCTGGAGACTGGCTAGGCCACTCCAGAACCTTGATATGCTTCTTACGGAGCCACTCCTTGGTTATCCTGGATGTGTGCTTCGGGTCGTTGTCATGTTGGAAGACCCAGCCACGACCCATCTTCAATGCTCTGACTGAGGGAAGGAGGTTGTTGCTCAAAATCTCACAATAAATGGCCCCTTTCATCCTCTTCTTAATACAGTGCAGTCGTCCTGTCCCCTTTGCAGAAAAGCACCCACAAAGCATGATGTTACCACCCCCATGCTTTACAATAGGGATGGTGTTCTTGGGATGCAACTCTTTCTTCTTTTTCCTCCAAACACGACGAGTGAAGTTTAGACAAAAAAGTTCTACTTTGGTCTCATCTGACCACATGACTTTCTCCCATGCCTCCTCTGGATCATCCAGATGGTCATTGGCAAACTTTATACGGGCCTGGACATGTGATGACTTGAGCAGGGGAACCTCCCGCTCAATGCATGATTTGAAACCATGATGGCGTAGTGTTCTACCGACAGTGACCTTTGAAACTGTGGTCCCAGCAATTTTCATGTCATTGACCAGCTCCTCTCTTGTAGTTCTGGGCTGATTTCTCACCTTTCTTATCATCAGTGATACCCCACAAGGTGAGATCGTGCATGGAGCCCCAGTCCGAGGGAGACTGACAGTCGTCTATAGCCTCTTCCATTTTCAAACAATTGCTCCAACAGTTGATATATTTTCACCAAGCTGCTTGGCAATTGCCCCATAGCCTTTTCCAGCCTTGTGGAGGTCCACAATTATGTCTCTGGTGTCTTTTGACAGCTCTTTGGTGTTGCCCATGGTAGAAGTTGGCATCTTACTGACTGTGGAGTGGACAGGTGTCTTTAAAGAGCTCATACAGGTGCTACTAAGTTAGATTAATGAGTGGAATAGAGGTGGACTATCTAAAGGCACTGTAACAGGTCTTTGAGAGCCAAAATTCTTGCTGTTCCTCCGGTGTTCAAATACTTATGTTCAGCAGTGCAAGACAAATAAATTCTTTAAAAATCATACAATGTGATTTCTTGAATTTTTTTTTAATTCTGTCTATCAGAGTGGGAATGCACCTACAATGTGAATTTCAGACCCCTCCATGATTTCTAAGTGGGAGAACTTGCAAAATCGCAGGGTGTTCAAATCCTTCTGTTCCTCACTGTATACATTGCTCATCGAATTCTACAGACCCATATTGCTCCTCCAAAGATACCTTATGTGAATCCATAAATTGCTGCATTCTCCAACCTATGCACTTAGAATGACATACTGGTCCATACAATGGGGACTGCCATGTACATGATGCCATGAAATGAGAATACGGTTTTAATTGGAGCATTTGAGGCATGTCAGAAGATAGCGTAACCCTGGGTCTATATACCAGGCGCCTCTCTAGCCTCCAGAATGGCTCACTATAGCTCCAATTCAATTGATCTTTAATTGACAAAGTTGCAAAGATATGATTTTTTTTTTACAGAGATGAGTGAACAATTGAATATTTGCTTGGGAAACCTCTACAGGAATAGCACCCCACTGACAGTAATCTCCTGTAGAGAAAGGCTGATGGGTCATAGTTGCCATTGCCAGGAACTTTGTGCAGTACAACTTGCAAGAAGTACCGCAGAGATGTCTGAAACTTTGGGAGAAGGTGGGTGCCAGACTGGCCAAAAACTTGGTGTTGACCTTTCATCTTTTGCTTTGGGGCTGAGGAGCTTCTAGTTGTTCCTTTGTCTCCCCTCCATCATCACCCTCTCCATTAACTCTGGACAAATCCCCCACTCTATTGGTTGCTAACAATGTACGTTCTCGAAGAGAGCAGACCTGCAGAGATTCTAGCCCCCCCAATAGTAAATGAGTGGGACCAACCATAGCTGGGACTCCATCTCTCCTAAGAACACATGGCAGCCAAATAATCTTCCTTCTATGGTACATACAGCCATGAGAGGATTAAAGAGGCTTTCCAACAAAAAAAAAAATGTTGGCCATGGCTTGGAGAGGGTTGAAACAATTAAATAACTGAGAACTATCTCAGCAATCCTCCACCATGCCCATTCCATTGCTGCCTGGTTCCTTGTTGGTCTCTAGCTCAACAACAGGAAAGGTCCACTAAGCCAATCGCTGGGTGAGGTGGGTCACCAATGAAGCCAGTGATTGGCTGAGCAGGCATTTCTTGTGTGTTGAGATGGGACCAGGAAGTAGAGAGCAGCGAGGAACCGGGCAGCATCGGAATGGGAAAAACAGTTAGGCTGGGTTCACACTTGAGCGTTTTACAGCGCGTTCAAACGCGCTGTAAAACGCTCAACACATGAAAACCAATGCTTCCCTATGGCCCTGGTTCTCACTTGAGCGTTTTACAGCGCTGAAAAACGCGCTGTAAAACGCCCTACGCTCAAACAAGTACTTGAGCTTCTTTGGGGCGTTTTGACGCGCGTTTGTGGCCATAGGACATTGCAGTCAATCACGCGCGTTTACTATTGCAAAAAACGCGCATAAAAAACGCGCGTCAAAAACGCGCGTTAAACGCGCATATCAAAGACGCTCAGGTCTGAACCCAGCCTTAATCATTGAGTTCTTTCCCCCACTGGAAAATCCATTTAAAGAGGTTGTCAAGATTTTTTTTTTTTACGTTGCCTCTCAGCCAGTGGTACCTACAGAGCAATCCATACATCCTGGACTGGGCTGTCTCCATTAGACTTCCTGTCCCTGACAGGGGAGCCCAACGTATCCTCTGTATTGCTAAATCTTATTTCCAGGGGCCGTGACCAGACATCGCAACTGCAAAATTCCAGACTGCAGCCAAAGAAAGTGCATTCCTTCTGGTGCTCACACTGAGTTATGGCCGACTCTACCGACTTGTTAGAACCCCTTGTACAACAATATAGATCAACATGTTCCTAGAGAAAGGAACAAAGTGTTCCCATGTCAATTCTTTCTGAGAATTCTTTGCTCAGCAGGTTCATTAAGCTGAAAGTGTTTAGTAATAGACCGGTGTGGTCCATGGTAGTGCTTCATTGATTGCCGTCTATTTTAATAACCACTGACAGCTTTATCAGCCTTCACCACATATACAAGCCTTTTATTATTTATGGAATTATCGCTGAAAAATAACATTTTTATGAACATTTTTTGCAAAGAGGGGAACGCTAACTAGTATGGTACTAGCAAGCGAGAGTCATTGGTATTTTAAAGATATAAGGACCTTAGCATCAACACATTCTTTCAGGTGTGGACTCCGAACTGAAAGTGGCCCTTCAAAAAAATTTCAAGGGCTATTCCTATCACAGACAATGGGGGCATATCGCTAGGATATGCCCCCATTGTCTGATAGGTGCGGGTCATATCCTAGAGATATTCCTCCATTTGATGGGAATACCCCTTTAAAAGTGGCCCCATGTTGTTTGTGAGCATGGGAGTAACTACCATAGCAGCAGACCAGGCGACTGCTATGGGGCCCAGGGCAAAGGGGGCCTAGTCTTAGTTGGGATCATCTCCTCTTCTACTGGGGGGGGGGGGGGGGGAGAAACTTGGTCAGGACTCTACCCTCTAAAGGAACAACTTTTAGCAAATGAGGCAGTGGAAAAAATGGCCCAAGGGTCAATGAAAGGTGTTTAGGAGGAAACCCTTCTGTCCTGTGTGGGGGGCCTGGTTTGATCCTTGCTATGGGGCCCTTACTTCTCTATGTATGCCACTGTTTGTCCAAATTGACAGAAGTATAACACGAGAGGGCCGAGACAACATAAGTAGTAAGGGCCAACAATACCACAATGCAGCACAAAATACCTCCACCCTTGTCACAGTATTCAACTGTATCGCTGTTCAGAAGACACCTGTGGCCAATGTACCTCATGCTCCTACATAAACTAATGATGAGCTCATCAGATTGTTATGTTTCTGGTTTTCTGGTTAGTGGCCATGAGGAGGGCTTAGGTGCACCCCCCAACAGGGAAATTTCCCTGTAGGGTCTATGCCCAGTCAAATCAATCCCCCAAATCTAATTTTCTGTTGGAAAGACAATTTTTATAGGAATATAAGTCAACTATGGTATCAGCCTGTTTTTGAAGCATGGAAGGACCATAATGCTGATCTTGTCCTTAGTTCGATTCAAATTTAGGACCCCAGTGCTGCACTGGCCTACATAGAAAATAATGCATATATGCTAAAATAAAGTGTCCCTATAGTGATACCACAGAATTCACTCATCCTACTCTGCACCTTTGTAAGATGAGGTTGTGTTTTCAAAAATAGAGAATTCCACATTAATTTAAAGGGGACCCCTTTCAGGACCCTCCTCTTTAATGACACGTAGAGCAGCTGCAAAGATTGCCTTTTGCATTTTAGGACTCAGCACAGCCAGGCACAGTGGTGTGTCTTCAATGCAAGAAAAATGACTGGGCTCCACAGCAAATTTATGAACGCCCCACACCCCACCCCAGGACCTTCTTCACAACCCCCTCCTACCATGTAATCCTTACTCCTGTGGCTAGTCAAGATTGCAACGCCCCACTAGTGTATGTGGGCACTGCAAAAGCTTGTTATGTCATATGTTATATCATGCTGTATTTCATTCTTATCTGGAATCCCTGTTACCAGGCTGTCAGGTGCACTACACACATTCCACCACTAGATGGGGATAGCACCACAGTATATATACTACAGTTCAGGCCTAGTGAGGGAGTGGGAGTTAGAGTGTGGAAGCAGGAGGAGATGGAGTAAGGGGCAAGCGGGAAGGAGAGTACCCCCTCCTCTCAGCTCTCTTGGGCTCCACAACAAATTCATGGTCTCAGTGTCAAGCAAGGAAAGCAGGCAGAGGTGAAGCCTTTATTCTACAGTCTACTCTTCCGGAGTGCCAAGTGGATTTTACTAAGTTTATTGTGGAAAGACAAAGGAGGACAATAGCCATTATTCTAGGCTTTAGGCACCTTTAGCTTCCGGCAGCCTCACCGTTACGTCAAGGGTAGATAGGCCATCTGTTGTATCACTTGTCTGTAGAAGAAAAGGACTTGAATCACCCTTACTGAGATTGGAGAAACCAGTGAGTACACAACTACCTACTAAAGCCTGAGACATAACCACATATACAGCCTGTTACTGAGATTTTGTCACATTCAACCTACATGTTCACAAGAAACAGTTTTATAACTGGATTTAAAATTGCTGCCAAGAACCTGGTTACAGTAAAGTTCTCAGTTGGATTCAACCCTGCCTCATTCTTCTATCTCCATACTACAACCACCATCATCATCATTTTGCACTATCAAGGTGCTGGCGTCACGACATTACCTAAGTCAGGGGACCAGCCACACAAAGCACCCAGAAAATCCAATCACCATCAAGGGCACCTCGATCACCACCTGGCCGGTGTCCCCTCTAATGGAGTGTGTCCCGGAGAATCCAGTGCTGTTCTCCCCTTTACTGCACTGCTGGCCAAGGGAGGCGTCTGCTAATCGTGAGTACCCGATAAACTGTTGTACCCTTCGGCCCACCGTGAACCTCACGTGTTCTCCCCTGCGGACCGGCACGTTGCAAGAGCACTCTCTCAGACCAGACCCGGCAGCCACTCCATCCGTTTCCTACAGTGTCACTGCTTATATTGTCATTGTATAATACTATCCAGGTGGTCCCAACAATAAAATCTTTTAGTACTCCTCTTAGATGGGCCCCTTCTGAATTCGGGCCCCAAAGCAGCCGCTTCCCCTGCTTCCCCTATAGCTATGCGCCTGGCCCAGCGCTGGACCTCTTCTCTTCCAGATAAGAAGAACCTGCATTTTCATGCACTCACCACTAGGAGGAGTTCAGTGCAAACAGATGATTACAGCTTCCATTTCAGAAAATAGCAACTGCATGAATTCCTACGCACTGAGCTCCCCCTAGTGATGGCTACAGGCAGACAACTTTGTAATAGATGGGAAGCAGGAGAGTTATCAATGTATTTATGCCAGTTATCTGGTATAAATACATTAATATGGTGGTCAGAAGCACCTGGTCCACTTTTTCAGACACAGAAAATGGATAAAGTGGGTGGTACCAAAGGTAGCTTTTTTATTACAATTTTTGAAATTAATATTTTGTCTGTCTGTGATTAATGACGCAGATGTCCTGGGAAACTGGGTGGGGTGTGGGAGGCCCATACTAAAATTTGCTATGGGGCCTTGGAGATCTGTGTATTCCTCTGGCCAGGCATTACAGGGATATCCCATTGATTTTAATTCTAACTCTGTAATGTTTCATTTTCCCAGTGGTGGCACTGTACGACAACTGAGCAGCCAGATTTCCTCATAATTATAGCTGAATGTTGGGGGTCCCAGCAGCAGCACCAAAATGATGACAAGATGTATTCCTGATTTCACTGATGATGCCTCCATTGAAATGCCTGCAGATTGGACAGAGATATGTGAAATCTTCTCTATTGAAAATGGAAAAAAAGTACATTGCATATATACTTATATACAGTATGTATACACTTCTTATTTATATAATTTCCTAAGAGAAGATATGAAGATATAGGAAGCATTAGCTAAAGTCTATGTCCACCTCTGCAGCAAATGTTCTACATGCTTCAATGCATGTAAAGTGAAAAATAAAACACATTTGCAAATGTTTTTAGAGATGAGCGAATTGATTCTGTTGATTTGGAATTCGTCTTGATTTTATTTATTTTTTAAAATCAGATTCTGACAAACCGGAACTGAGAAGGAGAGAGGTGCAAATCAGTTTTCCTTCCAAAAGGAAAAGAAAATGGAGTGTCTCACACCAGTAAATAGCTCTTTCTGTGTGATCACCGTTTACGAAAGCTGAGAAAATTGGTCTAACTAGCTGAGAGGCCTTTGTCGGGAGTCTGGGGGTACTCTTTCTCATTATGGGAGTGACTTGCATGAGGAGTATTGTAGGCCAGAAAACTCTCTTTCAGGTTTCTTTTTTTCTCGCTCAAATCAAATTTTTTGGAAAAATTCAGCAAATCTGACCTGTTACGAATTTCAAGAAATTCGCTCATCTCTATCCTCTTGTTTTCTGTCTACTGCTTCTATGCAGACCTATGTATCTTTACGGTAACAGACTGCAAACAAACACTGTGTAGTCTGAGCCTGCAGTCCCCTGCTCCTTGATAACATAATGTACAATACATAGCTAGCAAAGAAATATAACATAATTGTTCTCAAAAATAATAAGTAAAATACAGCCCTACTGTCAGGGACCTGTAAGGCGACCTAGGCAGCCGCCTAGGGCGCAATTTAACAGGGGGCGCCGGAACCGTCCGGTTAAAAAAATAAAAACGTTTGTTAAGTGGCCGGTGGCGCCCCTCATGCTGCGCCGCCGCTCTAGTAATCAGGCAGGACAGTCAGTCAGTGTCACACGGAGATGAGCGCATGATAGGGGGGCCCTATGGCTACTGGCACATGATAGGGGGGCCCTATGACTATTGGCACATGATGGGGGGACCCTATGGCTACTGGCACATGATAGGGGGGCCCTATGGCTACTGGCACATGATAGGGGGGCTTATGGCTACTGGCACATGTTGATGGGGAGGCTCAGGCTACTGGCACATGATATGGGGGGGGGGCTCTGGCTACTGGCACATGATATAGGGGGGGCTCTGGCTACTGGCACATGATATAGGGGGGGCTCTGGCACATGATAAAAGGGGGGCTCTGGCTACTGGCACATGATATAGGGGGGGCTCTGGCTACTGGCACATGATATAGGGGGGGCTCTGGCTACTAGCACATGATATAGGGGGGGCTCTTGTTACTGACACATGATGGTGGGGGGCTCTTATTACTGGCACATGATTGGGGGGCATCTATGAGGGCACATTTTACTGGCACATTGGGGGCACTTCTTACTGGCACATTATTGGTGGGCACTATAGGGGCATCTACTGAGGCCACAAAGAACGGCTATTTTATATGGGGGCTCTGTATAGGGGCATTTTATACTGGGACACATTATGGTGGGTACTATGGGGAAGGTGGGAGAGGAGTACTATGGGGTCATCTACGGGGGCACTGAGAAGGGGTATTTTATACTTACAAATTATGGGGGACACTGAGGGCATCTACTGGGGCACTATATATGGGGCATTTTATACTGGTACATTATGGGGGGCACTAGGAGGAAGGGGGGAGAGGAGCACTATGGGGGCATTTACTGGGGGCACTATATAGGGGTATTTTATACTGGCACATTATGGGGGCACTATGGGGATATTAGCTCAACTGGGGGCATTACAAGGGGGTATTTTTTGCACTGTCACATTATAAGGAGAATTATTACTACTGGGGGGGGCATTATGATGGGCTTTATTACTCCCCCATGGTATGACCCCCTAGTAGCAGCACCAGCCTCTCCCTGCTCTGCTATCCCTCTGCCCCTTCTCCAAATCCTTATTATGAAATCTTTCTCATTAGGATAAAACACAACATCAGCTCCGCCGAGCCCCCCAGCCAAGTGTTGAAGTGGTGTCCGAGATCCCCAAGGGTCAAGCCAAGTAACTGTAAGTTTTCATATGAAATATGTTTATGTTATACACATATAGCCTACACTGTGCCCCACAATATACAGTTTCTTCTGTAAAAGTCATCAAGTGTCATGAGGGGGGGGGGGCCTTATTGTTTTTCGCCCCAGGCTTGTTTCTTTAGCTATGGCTTAAGTTATGGTAGTTATTATCCCCCATTCTTAATAGGGGGCTTTATTGCAACATATAACTCTCTTTTAATTTAAATGCTGAGAAAGGGGTGGAACATATGTGATGTCATGATATGGGCAGATCATCTGATAAGGGGGGGGCGGCAATTTTTATCTTGCCTAGGGTGGCAAAAATCCTTGCACCGGCCCTGCAGGGATGTAGGTATAGTGGAAGCAGGGGAAGAGGTTGCTATGGGGCCCAAACTCAGAAGGGGCCCACCTAGGAGGAGGACTGAAAGGTTTTCTTTTTATAGTCCCCTCAACAATATTAGGGCTTGTTCACATGACCGTGTGAAGCCTGTGCCTGTGCTGTGGACCCCAAATTGCGGTCCGCTAAGCACGGGAACCTGCCGTGTGGCAGCCGCATAGGGATCGCGGCCCCATTCACTTGAATGCGTTCCGCAATACGAGCACGGGCTTCACACGGTCGTGTGAACGAGCTCTTATACAGTGACATTATATTAAGTGACATGACACACAGAACATACGTGTAGAAAACGGATGGAGCAGCTGCTGGACCTGGTCTGAGAGAGAGATCTTGACTAGCCACGGGAGTGGGGGTTGCACGGGAAGGGCGGGTTGTGAAGAAGTTGCTGGGGGGAAGCCCATTAAAAAATTTGCTGTGGGGCCCAGTCATTTCTAGTTAAGCCACTGCCTACTGTGATAGCTTTTCAATGAAAAAAGTTAGACTGGGAGGAGGACTGTAGCGGTCACTGGAATTGGCAGGTTAGAAAAAAGGTTAAGCATAGCTTTTTTTTGTTATTTTAGCACATTTTCAGGGGCTGCTTGAGTCTTTAACTCAGACAACAAGTTTGTTTGCATATAAGTAGAAGATTCCTTTAAGTATTTTAATTGGAATTACCCTTTCAGCAATTAGGCGAGATCATTTCCAACCCAACTAACCACATAATGACTTGAACTCCACATACAATTAAGGTCTCTTCCACATGAACGTTGTGCATCCATTCCGTGCATTGGGGACCACAATTTGCGGTCTCCAATGCACGGGCAACGTCCGTGGGGCACCGGGGGCGGATCTAGACCCATTCAACTTGAATGGGTCCGTGATCCGTCCACACCGCAAAAAACTAGAACAAGTTCAATTTTTTTGCGGTGCGGAGGCACGGACCGAAACACTCCGTAGTGCTTCCGTGTTGTTCCGATCCGTGCTTTCGTTCCGCATCTCCGTGATTGCGGACCCATTCAAGTGAATGGGTCCGCATCCGTGATACGGAGTGCACACAGGCCGGGCCACGGACACACAACGTTCGTGTGCAAGAGGCTTTAGGCAGAGGATCTCAATACCGAAAGCAAATGGATCTGTTTAGATTTTTCACATCAGGATGCATCCGTTCCGCTAGGATGGGGTTGTGTGAAATCAAAACAGAAAAAAAACCAGACCCGTCACTAAATACATTGAAAGTCAATGGGTGACGGATCCGTTTTTTTTTTCCAGTTTTTATGACCGGACACAAAACCGCAGCTTGCATCAGTTTTGTGTCCGGTCACAAAATGGAATGCTGACGGAACGGAAGACATCCTGATACCTTCTGAACTGATCTTTTTCCATTGCAGAATGCATGAGGACTAAACGTAAAAGTTTTTTTTCTGGTATTGAGGTCCTCTGGCATATCTCAATGCCGGAAAACAATAACGTAAGTGTGAAAGTAGCCTTAAAAAAGTTCTCAATGGTCTTACAGCAACATGTGAAAATATTGCAGCTTCCTGGCTATCGCTGTATCAATATGCAAATAGCGTTATTATAAATTCCATCTCATTGAAATAGAAATGAAACAGCAACACAATTTCTTCAGCATGGTTCACTAACCCCGTTCACACTTAGTTACTGATGCTCAGTGGGAGGCTGCTTGTGCCAGCTCCAGTCAGCCCTTGATGATTATGGAGGATTTAATTATAATTGAAAAAGCAAAAAAAAGCAAAAAAAAAATCTAATCCAAAAATCAATTCTGCATACAATTTAATAATATATGGCAATTTAAATGATATATCATGTAAAGTGAAATGGGTGAATTATAAGCGATGTGTCACAAAAGAGAGCTTCGTGGTCAGTTACTTTTTTTTCAAGGGAACGTCCATTGTGATCAGAATATTAGCAGCAGTAATTGCTAGTCAGCGCAATGTTATATAATTGCCGGCCACATGGGATGAGCAATTTCATATTGTTTGTTGATTGATTTTCCTTATAGTTAGGATTCATGGAGGAGAGGCGCCATAGCAAATTATTATCTCTAATATCATTTTAAGTCATTTGCATTGAACTTTAGACGCATGAAAGTAAATTTTGTACTATTCATAGAACTGTTCTGTCCAGACTTTTTGCAAAACCCCCGAAATCGGCATCACAGCATCAAAGATAGTACATGGCCATAACAGGGCACCTATAGAAGTCTATGTGGCCCCGTTGTTCTTTCATGTGCCTCCATGTAGCCTTACAGTACCTCCATATGCCTCTGAGTTTGTATGTGCCAAAATCATGACATGTTCCATCTATGTTTGCTTGGGTTTCGATGAGTTTTTTGGCTACCAAAAAATGTGGCTCTAATGTATATGAGGTATAGACAGGGTTAATGTACAGACCACTGTGGAGTGAAATCAAGAAATTCAGACTTAGATGGGTATTACTATATGGGACATTGATGACATATTACTAGATTGTGCCATCAGTGTCAGATAGGTGCTTGTCCCACCTCTGGGTCCCACTCCAACAGGCCACCCGAAGTGAAGGCATAGAAACCTTTCTGACATTGATGGAATATCCAAACGAGTTTGGTTAAATGAGTGTCACTCTTGAAGACCTGGTACTTTGGTGCATGAGTTGAAAAGGCAAAGTGTAATTCTTAATTTCTACTGTGGTGGAGCTGCAGGGTAAATTTAAGACTTCCTGAATGGTTCCACTATAGACTACACCTTTATACAGTACAAGTGTTAGCCAAAGAGTAGCACCATCATAGTATCAAAGGGGTTGTCCAGAATTTTGATGTTGATGGGGGTTGATGTCGGTGGGGGTTCAACACCCAGCCCTTCCCTCCTGACAATCAGCTGTTTCATAGTGGCTCCAGCGAAAGAAGTTAGGGCTGGAAAATCCATCCTTCGATCTCTCGTTGAGTGGCAATGCGCTTCCTTCTCCAATCTCCTTCTCATGTGATCGCTGGGGGCCAGGAGCCTGCAAGGGCTGCTGAGTCTTAGCAGACTCAAATCAGCTCTGCAGTGATGTACAACCTATCAGGGGGCTGTATTCCCCCTGTAACTGGGGCTAAAATAGCTGACCCAGTTATAAGAGAAATCAGCAATAAAAAAAAAAGTATAGTGTTGAGCAAAGTGAAGCATCCGAAGCAGATGTAGAGGAGACAAGCCCGGGAACGCGAGATCACCCATAATGCTATATAGCCAGCCAGTCTGCAGGTAGCCATCCCCTGTGATGTCACAGCTAGGCACAGCCCTATAAAACCCTCATCCTGTTCAGTTGCCGCCATTTTCCTGTGAGCTTAGCATAGAGAGAAGAGGTAAGATGCTCATGCACTAGGGACAGGATTGCTGCAAACTCTTAACAGTGTAGGACAATATTGGAGAGGGAGAGTTCAGGGAGAGCGTAGGAGACTGCTGAACTACAGACTCTGCAACAATTTATCACAGTGTACATACTGTAACGGTGCAGTGCACCAAGAGTCATATAGCTAATCCATTCTGTTAGCTGTAAAGTTACTGTGCCGTCAGTATTACAAGCAGGTCTAATTTATCACCATGTACATAAGCAGTGATGGCCAGTTCGCCGTGTTCGTCCGCGAACACATGCGAGCTGCCGTCTTAACTGACAAGTACGGCGATGCACAGGTAAGTCCTTACTTGTGCCTGTGCGCGAGCAGGTCTGAAATGAAATGCGGTCTCCGGGTGCAGGCAGTTCCGATGAAGGCCCCCGGAGGCTGTTCTCGGAACTGCCTGCTCCCGGTGACCGCATTTCATTTCAGACCGGCTCGCGCACAGGCACAGGTAAGGACTTACCTGTGCATCGCCGGACTTGTCAGTTAAGATGGCAGCTCGCATGTGTTCGTGGGTGAACACGGCAAACTGGCCATCACTGTACATAAGTATGTAGTGCACTAATATTCATAGTTAATCCATTCTGCGCGTCAGTATTACAGGTCACTGTTACCGTCAGGTCTAATTTATTGCCATGTACATAAATGTGCAGTACACCAATATCCATAGCTAATCCATTCTGTTAGCTGCAGAGTTACTGTGTGCAGGTCTAATTTATCATTGTGTACATACGGATGTAGCAGGGTTAACACACATGCTTTATGAGACATGTTATCTAAACTAAATGCAACTAAATGCGTTACAGGGGTTGTCCAAGTTATATTTATTGATGACCTATCCTGAGGATAGGTCATCAATATCAGACCGATCAGCTGTTTGAAGAGAAGGTGTGCGCCGTGCCAGCGCTGCCTCCCCTTCACTGTTTACCTTCTAGCCGTTGCAAAGTGATTTTCGCCAGGAGGGAAACTATACTACAGAATAATATTGAACGGTATCAAACCACTATTAAAGATAGAAAGCATAGGCATTTTGTACGAGATCTTACAGAATCTCGTGAAAAACGCGTTTTCAATTATAATTTTGATTCCTCCACACAAGGTGATCAAGCTGCTGATTCATCCACAACGGATATAGACTCATCGGATACCGAAAGACGGGCCAATTTGACACCTAAGTGTACAGTTCAGAATCGTGGTAGAGGGAGACGTCGATGGCCTCAAAAGGGATCCAGAGGTGCCCGTACAGGTGCTGTTACCCAATTTCAGCCTGGTCCACAGTTATCAACAAGTGTGGCCCAGGTATCTGGCTCTCCTACCTCTGCCATTATATCCATCTTCTTCTACTTCCTCCTCTTTTTTAGAGACGGGTTTGAATGTCCCCCTTATCAGTTGAGGGACAGAGATATCATTCAGAATTCCCGATCTCAAAAACCAAAGTAACATCACAGATCAGTCAGGTTATTAATTTGTCTGATCGCTCATTAACAGAATTTGAATGTAATGTATTGATAAAAGGTTTTTCTTTTGTCCCCACCCCATGCTTTGATTCATTTTGTTGGATTAAGGATATGAATCTCTTCATTCGAAAATTGAAATGGAAAAAGTTTTTTAGAACACATTACAATGAGACGTGTCGGGAACTGGGTGTATCTCTTTCAGAACTTGGGGATGTTCGTACACTTAGTTCCCTTTTAGAAGAGAATACGAGAACCCCTGGCCAAGGACCCTTCACCTCCCTTAGATTGGTAGCAAAAAAATACCACCGCCACAAGATACTCAGGTACTTGATGTTTTTTACAAATTAGTTACTGAACAGTTGGAAGCCATTCCTCCCACTAATTTTCATACTACAAAAAATCTTAATAATGCAGAATGGTTGGCTTTAAAAGCACTCACTGAGGATGCAACAATTGTTTGTAAATCATCAGATAAAGGGGGTAAGGTGGCCCTTATGGACCACTCTATGTATCAAACTATGTGTTATCATCTTCTAAATGATAGGACATGTTATGGGATTCTACCTAGTAACCCCTCGGAGTCCTTTGCCATGTGTCTGGAAACTATACTATTGCGGGCCTTTGAAGATAAGGTCATATCCGCGGATGAACTGAGATTCATGATCCCCAACAACCCACAAATTTCTACGTTTTACGCCTTACCCAAAATACACAAGGGGTATCCCCCCTTAAGAGGCCGTCCCATTGTCTCGGGTGTCGGTTCTATCGCACAGAATAGCAGTACCTACATTGACAGTATACTTAATCCCTTTGTTGTTTCTTTACCATCATACATACGTGACACCACAGATTTATTGAAGAAAATAGAGAATATTGAGGCTGATGACAATATTTTATTAGCATCGATTGATGTCGAAGCCCTCTATACTAGCATTCCACATAAATCTGGGTTGAAGGCCACACAGTATTTTCTTCAAACAAGGGGTGTTCAACATAGAATACATAACCAATATGTACTGGAAATTCTTGAATTTATATTATCACATAACTATTTCATGTTCGACGGCCGTTTCTTCCACCAGCTCAGGGGGACCACAATGGGTAGCCCCTGTGCGCCCAGTTATGCAAATCTCCTTCTGGCCTGGGCTGGTGGGAAGACACTATCATCTTCAATGAACTGTGTGAACGATGGACTCCCCATATCCTATTTTGGGGGCGATACATCGATGATATCCTGATCTTGTGGGATGGGTCTGTCGAATTATTTAAGGCATTTATTCAGCAACTTAATATTAACGACATAGGCCTTAGGTTCACCCACGAGATCAATAGTCGATGTATCGCCTTCCTTGATATCCTCATTATCAAGAAAAATGGAGAATTATGTACCGAGACTTATCGTAAACCGACATCCACCAACAGCCTCTTAAGGTGGGATAGTTATCACCCCCCAAGTTTGAAAAAAGGCATACCAAAGGGTCAATACCTTTGTATACGAAGGAATTGTTCTTCACTGCAAACCTTTAAGACACAAGCAGGGGACCTTCGGACTCGTTTCTCCCAACGTGGTTATCCATCAGAAACCCTCAGGGATGCCTTTCACAATTCATTGAACAGAGATAGACACACCCTGTTGCATAACATCCCAAGTGTAAAACGTGAGGATGACAACTTGCGTATCATTGGTACATTTGATGAGCAAAACCGTCGGGTACAGGGCATTTTGTAACGATATTGGGGGATTCTGCAATCGGACCCTGATATCGGAAATCTCATCCCTCCACGACCACTAATTACATACAGGAGAGGGAGATCGATTGGTGACCGGCTTATGCATAGCCACTATGTGAGACCACGCCCAAGTCGTACCTGGCTGGACCGCAAACCCCTTGGGACCTTTAAATGTGGCAATGGGTGTATTTGCTCTCCTTTTATTCATAAATCATCTACTTTTTGCAGTGTCTCTACTAATAAAATGTATCTAATTAGGGACTTTGCAAACTGTAAGACACAGGGTGTAGTCTATCTCTGTACATGTACCTGTCCGCTCAACTATGTTGGGAAGACTAAAAGGGAACTTCGACGGAGGGTGGGCGACCATTTGAGCGACATCAATCATAAACGGGATAAACCTATTGCTCGACATGTTACTGAATTCCATCAGGGAGACCCCAGAGCTATTGTTTTTCAAGTCATTGAGGTTGTACGTAAATCCGCTTGTGTCGGTGACTGGGACAAACAAATTCTACGTAAAGAGGCTCAATGGATCCACCGCCTCAAAACGGTGTCTCCTTCTGGTTTAAATGAACAAATATCTTTTGCCTGCTTTCTCTGAGAACACATCTCTGCGTAACTACTTAGGGGTTTAATTTATCTTGCCTCTTATGTATATTTATCTACGCATATTTATCTGCCTTTTTCATCAGACCAAAATAGGTCTAGTGCGTTTTATTGTCATCTATGGGGATTCGTGGGTTATTGGTTATTACATCCTTGGCCCCCGTTTATATTATCCTCTTTCTATACATGCATACCCTCTGTTTAATTGTCCCTCTGGCCCCTATTATAGGTTGTCCAATTGCATCATAATAATCTAAATAATAATGATATTGACTCCATACTACATGCCTCTCAGCCCCTCAGGTCATGGTATATACTTTGTGCAATGTTGCACCCTTAATTTGAGTAGTAATTCCTCTGTGCCGATGTGCAGTGCCTGTGGAACGCTAATTGCGTTCCACATACCAGAAGTACGTCAGCGGTGGAACGCATCTTGCGTTCCAAATACCGGAAGTGATGTATCGTCGGCGGCCAGTATCTGGGACATCACTACCAGTTCATTACTTGTCCCCTGTGGAACCTTCGCTACCTGTTGGGGAAACACGTAGAGACGTTATTTAATATCTATATGGTCTTTTTTAGGGACATACAGGGTACATTAGGGTGAGCCGTCGATTGAGTGGGGTCGCCCCTTTCAAGCCGAGTGCTCCACAGCTAGGTAGGGAGATCCCTAGGGATACTGAGGGATATACCTTCCCAGACCTTCACTCAGCTGGCTTCAACTATACCACCTCCGCATCTTTTTAGTTGTTACCAGCATTCAAGTGAAAAGGAATTTCTTATCATCGACTATTGACATCTTTCCACCCGTGATCACCACTAATCCATACCTGGGTACCGTGAGTAAACTAGCACATGGCTGCTAAACAGTTATATCTATTCTGTTAAGTATGTTTAGCCGTCTGTTATTATAGGTTATAAATTCCTAACATCAGGTATCTGGTTGTTTTGTTACTGGTGCCCTGTCCCCCCCTTATCCAACCAGATGTGTCTATATGTATCTAGCTATCATTGTTAGAGATACCTTTGGATTGATTACTAAATCACGCCTATCTAGACGGATTTTTCTTTATATCTGCACACATATATGCACTATTTGTTTTGAGGGAATATCTATGTTATTATCGTATTTAATAAAAGTTATATTTTAAGGGTAATTTACTTCTGTGACCTTGTATTTGGCACAAGTAGCAGCAGAAGAAGGGGTGGTGGTAGCAGCTGCAGCAACAGGCCAGAGCTATCACTGTCATCCAGTGGTCGTGTTTTGACCAATAATCCAACTGTACTGGAATGGTTGACTTGCTCTTCACAATCATCTCAAGTTACAACAGATACACACAGCCAGGAATCGGTGGGTTCCTCTGACACCATGCTTAGTTGGCATGGCCCAGGAACTGTCTCTATGCCCTCACCTGTCCTGAACCTGACTCTTGCTTTTGCTGCTCCGTCTGTTAGCCAAGTAATGGTAGCCACCGTCTCTGCTTTACAGCGACAGCACAGACTTGGAGAAGGGGTCCGCTGCGGACTCTTGTAGGCATGCAACTACCGACGTTGACAGTCAGGATGGAGCACATTTTCTGAGAGGTAAGGGACGTGCGCAAGAGACAGGTGAGGGTGACTCAAGTGACTTGCAAACATGTGTAGATCATGATGTAGCCGATCGCATGTGGGAGTCGGGAGTGAAGAGAGGGCATCATCTTCTTAAGGGGGCAAGGGTGGCAGCGAGCCCATGAGACAGCAGGGTGGAAGCAAAGGGCAATCTGGAGCCAAACGCAGGAGGGGTACACCATCTGCTACTCGGGAGACTACCTGTGAGGAACACACTGGCAGTACACGGGTTCATAAAAGCAGCAGCAGGCAGTGGTGGAGGGAAAATGCGATACTCGGCAGTGTGGGAATATTTCACACAGTCACTGGGGGACGTTAGCATGGCGCTATTCAGGATCTGTGGGCAGGAGGTGAGGCACGGCCAAGGTGCTAATGTTGGTACGACGGACCTGTGTCAACACATGGAGCGTCACCATAAAGAGGCGTGAGAATACCGTGACACTCATTTAGTCTTACAGCCTGATGCAGCAACTGCTGCATCTCCCACCGGCCCGCAACCCCTCTTCAGTAGTCAGGGCTCGTCATCATCAGCAAAAGGAAACTGTCGTTTCTTTCCATCGACTTCGATGTTGTCTATTGCTCCTGATGCTCCTCCTCCTTGTCACTTGTTTCGACAGCAATCGATCACCAAGGAGATTGCAAAAAAGTCAACAGTATGCATGCCCTCATCCAGTGGCGCAGAAGCTGAAAGTGCCGAGTTTCTGGTACTACAGTCCATCCCTTTTTATGTAGTTGACTCTGTACATTTTAGAAAACTGATGGCTTGTGCCCAGCCAAAGTGGAGAGTCCCAAACCGACATTACTTTTTCCAAAAAGCTGTACCAGCCTTGCAAACGTACGTTGAGCAGAAGGTGGGCCAGTCCTAGAGCCTGTTGGTGTCTGGTGTCTAGAGTTAATGCCAGGTCTGACGTATGGAGTTGTAACTATGGTCAAGGACAATATATGTCATCCACAACCTACTTGGTAAATGTCGTTCCGGCCCAGGCACACCAACAACTTGGCCAGGTAATGGCAATGCCGCCTCCGCATTGAAACCATGGGACCTTTGCGCCTATGTCCTCTTCTGCCTCCTCATCTTCCACCATGTCCTCACCCTCCCCTCTAGGCACAGTTCTCAGTGGTCCTCCATCATATCACCTATGCAAAACGCGGCGTTGTCACGTTGTTCGGCACCTCGTCCGCCTGGGCGAACAGAGCCACACAGTTAAGAAATCGAATACTGGCTGTCTCCTCACCAACTGGAGATAGGAACCATGTTTACTGATAACTGGAAGAATATTTTGTCTGTGCTGCATCAGGGAGGGCTGACCCATGCGCCCTGCATGGCTCACGTCTTCGATCTAGTTGTCACCCGGTTCCTCAAGTCTTTCACTGAACTGCAAGAGCTGTTAAAAATGTCCAGGAAACTGTGCATGCACTTCAGCCACTCTTAGGTCTCATGCACACGAACGTATTTTCTTTACGTGTCCGTTCCGTTTCTTTTGCGGACTGTATACGGAACCATTAATTTCAGGACAAGGATAGTACTGTTCTATTAGGGGCCAGCTGTTCCGTTCCGCAAAATACGGAATGCACACGAATGTTACGCGGATCCGTTTTTTGCAGACCGCAAAATACATACGGCCGTGTGCATGAGGCTTTACCGTGCAAAACACACCCTTGTTGAGCTGCAAAGGAAAAATGCTTTTTTTCAACATCGCCTGATATGCTAAATTTCCACCTATTGGAACTCCACGTTCCAAATGTTAGACCACTTGTATGAGCAGAGGAAGGCGGTCAACGATTTCTTAATGCAGCAGACAGACAGGTTTACTCCCCGGTGTAATTTCCATCTTAGCCAGTGGCAGCTCATGCGTGACATGTGCCTTTTGCTCAGGCCCTTTGAGGAGGCCACTTTATTTGTCAGTCGGCAGATCTACGGGATGAATTATGTGATTCCACTCCTTCACATCCTGGAGACGATAGTGAGAAATATGATTGGCGGGGGAACAAAAGACGTGGTGCCTACATCTCACGGCCACCTGAGCCCTGAGGAGGATGAACTGGCAGTGGAGGAGGATGAGGACAAGGAGGAGGACATAAACACCCAGGAATTTTATACACACCTGGGTGGTTTATCTGCCCAAGAGACAGGAGAGGAGCAGGAGGATGACGACGAATACGACACAGATGACCCCTGACAGACAGTGGCAGTATGGAGTTAAGATAGAGGCAAAGAGGCCCTCCGAGTCCCTTGCGCAAATGGCCAGATACATGCTGTCATGTTTGCATTTTCAGAATTCGGCAGAGGGATGACTATTTGGCTATCCACATTGTTAGATACTCACTACAGGTCAAAAATTGGTGTATTTTTTAGACCTGAGAGGGATGCAAAAATGAACTGCTATAGAGACATGCTGTGTAATCAGTTGGTCGCCACGTACGAGCGTCATCTGTTCTCCTCAGGAAAGTCTGACCGGGGGGACTCTATGTTCTAACACTCCACTGCCATGACTGGGGGGGAAGCAGCACCAGCTCCATAAGCAGCAAGTTAAGTCTGGAATCTCTGATGACCAGTTTTCTTCAGCCGCCTTCTGAAGAAAGGGAATATATAAAATTGAGGCTGCTTCTCTTAAGGGCTAATTTACAGGACCATATGAAATATCGGCCATATTGTTTCCAGAAAAAAAAGGGTATATTTCAATCTTTGTAGAGTTCCATAAATATGTTCATATTTGGTCAATACTGGATCTGTTTTTTTACATTCGTACAAATGCAAACAATTGTCCTTTGCACTCCTAATACAGATGTTTTTTTCAGATCTCTATTCAAGCTGGTGTTTTTAGGCATTTTTGAGGGGTTTGCAGTTTTTCACACTTTTTTTTTGTTGCTTTTGTTTACTTATGCTCTTTTTAGGCAAAAGATGCCAGCTCCAGATGTTGCATGGAAATCTATGGGAAATATTAAATGCAGGACAAACAGGTATTTTGTTTTGTAGTCGTCACTCTTGAGGTGTGTTTTTTAGGGCAATCGGATTTTTTCCAAATCACTGTATGCTCTAGCATTTTCTCCCCATATTGCCTGGTATTTTCCTTCCATATACTTCCACCATTTTTTGGGGGGGAGGGTTTATTGCTTCAAAAACACTCAAGTTTTTTTTAATGATGGTTTTGTATGGACTTTTTTATGAATCAGTTTTTTCCAATACAGCTGTATAGAAGAAGTAATATTAGGGGGGGAGGGGGGTGGGGCATGCGAAAAATGCCATTGAAATCGTCATGTGGTAAAACACACTATATGGGCAAAAATGCCTCAAAATGCTGCAAAAATGCTGGTTGAGGCTTTTTTGTGTGTGCAGGAACCCTGATAGTTGCAATTACTTTGGGTGTCCTTTGACTTTGGATAATTCTCTGCTGCAAATCAGAGTCAGATAATGCATGATGCAATTTCATTTTTATGGGATGCAAATTTCTGACTATTTGTGTCTGTGCAGAAAAATGTTCATGTGACCTGAACCATTGATTATGGTAGGGTCAGTATAAAAACCATATTGTTGTAGAGTATGATGTCACATAGACATAAAAAAAAAATTGTCATGTAAATTAGCACTTACAGTTGTATCCACTTCCAGCACATATTTAAAGTGGTAGGAACTTCTGAGGCATGTGCCCTGGATGTTGATTGCAAGGGGGTGCACTAATTAGCCACATAGATTGGGCTATGGTGCCAAACTAAATCTTTCCCCAGGGTTGGGGCTCATGCACACAACTGTTGTCGGACGGTGCCCGTATTGCGGCCCGCAAACAGCGAGTCCACAATATATGGGCACCGGCCGTTTGTGCACAGCATCTGTTCACTTGAATGGGCCCACAATCCGGAAGGTTCGGAGCGAAACAGAGGCGTAGAACCCCACTTAAGCACTACCCATTGCTTCTGTGGTTTTCTGTCCATGCCTCTGCACCACAAAAAACTTTTTTTTTTTTTGCGGTATGCACGGATCATGGACCCATTCAAGTTGAATGTGTCTGCATCTGCCTGCGCCAGCCACATGGATGGTGCCCATGCATTGGGGACCACACATTGTGGTCCCATATGCACAGAACGGGTGGCATGAGCCCTCAAGGAAAGTCTATGTCTCTGTCATCTCCTTTGTTTGTCTAAAAAAACTGTGCCAAAAACGACAGTAAAAACCGCATCAAGACTGCACGTGTGAATAAAGCCTTAAGAGACATGATGGGTTTTGTATCGAACTGCAAGTTCCAACATCTGCAAACCAGATGGATCGGCATAACTACATGCAAGTAGCAAAAAAAAATTAAAAAAATACATAAAAAGTAAATAAAACCCAGAATTTATTTTTATTCAAAATCATGGTAAATATTGATTTTAGAAGAAAAAAAAAAAATCCTTTTTTTTTTTTTAAAGCTTACACAATGACATATTTAGCAAAGCAATAAATTCAGTTTATTTTCTGGTAAGGTTTTGATGCGTTATAAATTCTTCTTGTTGGGATATGGCATACAGGCTCGGGAAAGGAATTCTTAAAATTGAATTTCATGCTTGCGTGTGTCTCTGTGATCTGCAGTGTGTATGATCTCTGAGTGGAAAACTCCTCTGAAAGTAAATGGATTACCCTTTTCACTTGCACTCTCTGATGTCTTCTCAGAAGATATCACTCCTGCACTCTGTGATCTTTAACCCACTGCAATCGACTTGACAAGCGTTGAAATGAGAGCCTCTGGGTGGCGCCCTACGCCTTTCTGGCCCCTTTTTTTTAAAAAAAGTGCAGCTCTGTAGATGGTAGGTGCACATTACAGCTGTGTAGTGGCAGTATTGACAGTAAGCACAAGCTTTCTTTATGCCGACTGTACTGTAAATAGCATTTTATTGTATGATTATGTTTTTATTCCTCTGGCGTGATTCTTTTTCAATATGTATTTATATTTATTTTGGATGTGATTATAAAAAAAAAAAAAGGAAAACATTTCATTATTAAACAACTGCAAAATTACAGTGTTATCACATTTTTAATCAGCATATTTTTTTTTGTATATTTACTAGTTTCTGTTGCTCAATTAGATCCCTTGCACTGATTTACAAAAAAATAAAAAAATAAAAATCACCAGATTGATAGTTTGCCTTCTAAACACATTTAAAGGGGTTGGTTGATCTGACGAATTGATGTCATATCGATAAGATATGCCATCAAATCACATTGCGGGTCTCACCTCTGGGACTTGCTCCTATCTCCAGAACGGGGCACCCAAAGTAAAGGAGAGCATACCACACATGCGCAACATTCTCTCTATTTCTCGTTATGGGAGTTTAGAAAATAGCCAAGTGACTATTTTCGGAAGTCCCGTAGAAGTGAATAGAGAGTGCGCCAGTCAAGCTGGCCACCACTGCATTCATCACAGGGGTAGCATGTTGGCCCAGTGGTTAGAGCTAGTGCCTTGCAATGCTGGGGGCCTGGGTTCAAATATGACCAAGGACAGCATCTGCATGGAGTTTGTAGGTCCTCCCTGTGTTTGCGTGGGTTTTCTCTGGTTCCCTCCCACACTCCAAAGACATATTGATAGGGAACTTAGATTGCGAGCCCGATGCAAAGCTCTGTGGAATATAGTAGCGCTATATAACTGCATTAAAGAAATAAATATGAGACTGCTGGAAATAGCCAAGCCAGTCTTTTTGACTCCCATAGCAGTGAGAGGAGGGTGGCTTTGCATACTCTGCTGCTCTTTGTTCACTTCAGGGGTCTTGTTCTGGAGAAGGGAGTGGGTCCCAATGTTTGAGATAATTTTTTCTACAGATTGTTATGTCTAAGATGAGAAAACCCCTTGAAGGTATGTTCCTACTAGAATTTTTTTTCTGCCTGGATTTTGGCACATAATCCACCCCCCATTGCACCGTAGTCAAACTTTAATGGGTCACTGAATTTTTCCAAAACTTTTCATACGTCAGAGCAACATATCAAAGGTTTTCATCAGGTGGGGGCCGGAGTGCTGAGACTTCCCTACCTCTCCCCGATTACTAGAATGAGGAGAGAGAAGCGCTCTCTCTCCTCACTGCAGGAGATGGGCTCAATAGAAAGTCTATAGGCCTGTCTCAATTCCGTCTCCAATCAGCGAGAGAGAACATACCAGGCACACACTTCTCTCTCCTTGTTCTAGCGATTAGTGGGGGTCTCCCCACCGATCAAAACCTTCAATATGTCACTATGACATATCAAACGTTTTTGAAAGCTCAGTGACACTTTCCTGGATAATTCCTGGATGAAGGGAAACCAAAGTTTTTTAAACAGTGTAGAACATGTAATCCACCTATGCAGAAGGTTTAGTACAATAGTCCTATTAGAGGGGCAGATTTTTTTTTTATAAATGAGCAGAAAGCAATAATTTTTGTTCAAAAGACGTTCATACACAAGAAAAAATTATTGATAAATATTCTTTGCTGTTTGCTCGTTATTGCGGTCGTTGCTCGTTCTCCCCTAGATCATTTACACTAACAACTGGCAGATTTCTGATTAGATGAGATGATGGGGCAGCGACTAACAAGAATCTTTCAGTCGGCCATTTTGTACAATCCATTGAAACTAAACAATGCTTCACTCAATGTTCGATTGCTGGCTGCAGGCCATTACATGCAATAATAATTTCTCAATTTCAAACAATTATACCAGAATCCAAATGACAGTCCATCCAGTGTTGGACTGTAGTCCCTTTGGCCCACCAGAGCAAATGAGAGACCACCCTCATATATGACCTAAGGACCCTGTTATAGTGGGTGTCCATTATTGTCCGAGCTTGGGCCCACCGGAGGATCCTCTGGTACCAGTCTGACCTGAGTCCAAGTTTCTAATAGGCTCTTTAGTCTTTTTGTTTATCTGCCAAAAAGTCTTAAAAGTGTTGTTTCAATAATTCAACCTCTATTTAAAGGTAAGCCCTCCTGGTAATGGGCTGATTCCCACAGGACCAGCTAGGGGCAGACTAGGAACTTGAAGTGGCTTTGGAAAAAAATCTAAAAGTGACCACATGTTGTAGGCAGGTCCAAATTGACAGAAGGCTGGGGAAACAGAAGAAAGCATGGAAAGCAGTACCTTAGTGCAGCACAAAATACCAACAGAACAAAATACCAAATTGTGCTGCACCCGCTGCACTATTCCACTGTATCACTGTCTTGAGGATGCTAATATAGTTAAATTCAGGAGGTGACCTATGGCCACCAGCCAGGTCCATAAGTACCAGATTTTTCTACCATTAACTAATGCTAAGAGTATCAGATTGGCAGCCGTGAGGAGGGCTTGGGTGGCCCCCTAGGCATCAGCCCACCGGCCAGTCCGCCTCTAAAACCAGCGCTTGAAAATCACATCAGTCACCTATTATCGCTGCGGAAGCTGTGGTCAGCCACAATTGCTTGTTTACTCTGGCTCATGTGGTTCCCCTCCATGTTATATAAGGAACATTGGCTCCATTGTGGCAACATCTAATAATTTTAATTAATAATTTTACGAAAATTTGACTTTACGTTGAAAATGTCACTATATCTTGTGTCCTTCACTGAAATTATGGCTCCACCATGGCTAAGATCTGGTCCCCTGATTCTATCTTCACAAAATGGCCACTTGAATCTTAGTTTTGATGATGAACCTGCTCTATGCAAGTCTAAAAGATTCCCTCTCCCCTCCATTGCCCTGGCATGAACCAGCATTGATATCATCTCAGGATATACTCAAATGTTAGCTCGGGACTTGAGGGTCACTTTAATGCACTGGTCTCCAATTGTGGCTCTGCAGCTATTGCAAAACTACTACTCCCAGCGTTCACAAAGAAGCCACAGCTGGGAAACCTCTGATTTAAGGGACTGACCTGCCATAATTTTAGACATGATGCACACCAGTTGTTTCCTGGTCCCCACAGTGTTTGATATCTTACAAGTAATTAGTTCAGTACTTTCTATGTCACTGACTTCCAATGGTTTCTTCTATATCTGTATTCTCCTGGGCATCATCACTGCTGATGTACCATCTAGAGATGAGCGAATTGAAGTTTACGAAGTGGAATTTGATCCGAATTTCAGGAAAAATTCGATTCGCACCGAATCCGAATTTCCTCAGGCTTCGTGGTAACGAATCACATTTTTTCCTAAAATGGCTGCTGCACGTGTTAGGACATGGAGCAAGGAACTCTGGGAACGAGGGATCACCCACGATGCCATGCATGCAGCCAATCAGCAGCCAGCCCCTGTGATGTCACAGCTCTATAAATAGCCTCAGCCATCTTGGATTCAGCCATTTTCCAGTGTACTTAGTGCAGGGAGAGACGTCAGCAGGCGCTAGGGAAAGTGGAAGAAAAGACTTTAAAACTTTTATTTTGCTGTATAAAAGTTCAGGGAAAGGATAGGGAGGAATCATTCCACAACATTTATGTAGAACAGGGTTCAGTAAGAGAGGTTACAGCCTGGATAATAGGAACAATCCTATTACACCTTGCTGCACTGACTGGGGATCCAAATTGCCATTATACAGCTCTGTAATTCCAGCAAACCGTTCTTGTTATAGGGGTGCAAGTGCTGTTTGAAACAGCCATTAACAGGGTTTATTACAAGGAAATATTTCTACATCTTATTTGCCCTTGTGCTGTGCAGTTATATGTTCTAAAGCATTTTTTTGGCTTGTATTAGTGGGGGAAAAAAATATATTATTTGCCGTTCAGCGGTGCAGTTACCGTGTTTTTCACCCCATAAGACGCACCATCTCCCCCCCCAAAAGTGGGGGGGAAATGCCCCTGCGTCTTATGGGGTGAATGCTGCCATTTTACATCGCAGTCTGCGATGTATCAGCTGGACGGGGGAGGGAGGAGGGGCCGGTGTCATGCAAATGCAGCGGGGCCGGTGCGGTCACTGTACTCCGGCCCCACCGCTTACTCATTTCCTTAATGCCCAAACCTTTTATAATAATAATAGCTTTCATTGAAGTTCTGATCCGATCCCCAGCCCCATCTGTACTACTTACTAAATGTCCTGAAGCAGGCAGAGCAGGGCGGGCGGCCGGCCGTAACTCACTGAAGTCACGTGCCTGCACCGCCTACTTCATTCATAAAGTAGGCGGCGCAGGCACGTGACATCAGTGAGTTCCGGCCGGCTGTCCGTCCTGCTCTGCCTGCTACAGGACATTTAGTAAGTAGTACAGATGGGGCTGGGGATCGGATCGGAACTTCAATGAAAGCTATTATTATAAAATATTTAGGCAATAAAGCAGTGAGTGAGCGGTGGGGCCGGAGTACAGTGACCGTACCGGCCCCGCTGCATTTGCATGACACCGGCCCCTCCCACAGGCATATTAGGGCATATGTGGATGGCACTATTATGGGGTGGGGGATGTGTGGATGGCACTGATATGGGGGGGAGATCTGTGGATGGCACTGTTATGGAGGGGTGATCTGTGGATGGCACTGTTATCGGGGGGTGATCTGTGGATGCCACTATTATGGGGTGGGGGATATGTGGATGGCACTGTTATGGGGTGGGGGATCTATGGGTGACACATATATAGCAGTGCCATCCACAGATCACCCCCCATAACAGTGCCATCCACAGATCCCCCTCCATAACAGTGCCATCCACAGATCACCCCCCATAACAGTGCCATCCACAGATCACCCCCCCATAACAGTGCCATCCACAGATCACCCCTCCATAACAGTGCCATCCACAGATCACCCCCCATAACAGTGCCACCCACAGATCACCCCCCCATAACAGTGCCATCCACAGATCACCCCCCATAACAAACAGTGCCATCCACAGATCACCCCCCCATAACAGTACCATGCACAAATCATCCCCCCATAACAGTGCCATCCACAGATCACCCCCCCATAACAGTGCCATCCACAGATCCCCCCATAAGAGTGCCCCCCTCATATCCCCCATAACAGTGCCATCCACAGATCCCCCCATAACAATGCCACCCACAGATCCCCCATAGAAGTGCACAGACCACCATTAGTTCAAAACCCACCAAAAGCACACCTTTTGGTTAAAAAACGTTTTTTCTTATTTTCCTCCTCAAAAACCTAGGTGCGTCTTATGGGCCGGTGCATCTTATAGGACGAAAAATACGGTATATGTTCTAAAGACCCTTTTGGCATGTATTAGTGGCACAAAAAAAACTATTTGCCGTTGTGTGGTGAAGTGAGAAAATTACAGCCCTTTTTGGTGTGTATTAGTGGCAAAAAATATATATATTTGCCATTCAGCGGTGCAGGTATATGTTCTAAAGCCCGTTTTGGCCTGTATTAGTGGCAAAAATATATATATTACTTGCCATTCAGCTGTGCGGTTATATGTTCTAAAGCCTTTTGTGGAGAGTATAAGTGGAAAAAAATATATATATTATTTGCCATTCAGTGCTGCAGTTATATGTTCTAAAGCCCGTTTTGGCGTGTATTAGTGGCACAAAAAAAAAGGATTTGCCATTGTGTTGTGAAATTACAGCCCTTTTTGGAGTGTATTAGCGGCGAAAAAAATATATATTTGCCGTTCAGCGGTGCAGTTATATGTTCTAAAGCCCTTTTTGCCATGTATTAGTGGACAAAAAAAGAGCTTAGCCGTTGTGTGGTGAAGTGAGAAAATTACAGACTTTTTTGAGGTGTTTTAATTTCCCTTTTATTTATTTATTTGATTTAACAGTATTTCAGTGCCAGGCCCTGCACAGGAGAGTGGCAGAGGCCTAAATGTTTCTGGGGCAGGCACAGGTTGCAGCAGAGTAAGGGGGCATGGCAGTAGGAGTCACAGCAAGAGGTCTGAGCTCCCGGTGTCATCTAGCGGTCGTGTCTTGACCAGCAACCCAGCGGTTCTTGAATGGTTGACTCGGTCATCCACTTTGTCCCAAGTGACATCAGACACCCCCAGCCAAGAGTTGGTGGGTTCGTCAGACACAACCCTTAGTTGGAATGCCCTGGGAGCAGGCCCTGTGCCCTCCCCTGTCCTCAACCTGCTTCTGTCCTTTTCTGTTCCCTCAGCCAGAGAAGTATTATATGCTGTGGGCTCAGCTCCACTATACAACGAGGACGAGCTACTAGAGGACAATCAGCAGCTACTGGCCAGCCAAGATGTGGAGGAGACATCCGCCACTTCCTCCAATAGGCGGGCAAGTAGTGATGAGGAGAGTAGCGTGGGAGATGGTATTGCGAGTGGTCAGGCTCCTGACCCAGAGACCGTTGAGGAGGACATCAGTGACGTGCAGACAGTACTCGATGATGATGATGATGATGTAGCAGATCGCACTTGGGAGCTGGGTGAATTAGGGCCTTCATCATCATCGGGAGAAGAGGGTGGCAGGTTGCCCGTGAGGCAGGGGCGGAGCCAGCAAGTCACTAGCGTGGCCGGGAGTCAGCAGGGTGGCAGCAGTGGGAGGTCGAGAGCCAAACGTGCCCAGGTTAGACCACTCGCTTCGCAGGAGCCTACCTGCCCGGAAAGTAGTGGTGCAGAAGTTCACGGAAGCAGCGGCGGTAGCAGTCAGTCAGTGCGGAGTGTTGGGGGTAAAATCACCTACTCGCCGGTGTGGCAGTTTTTTCAAGTGGTGGACTCTGCACCTTTCACAGAAACTGATGGCTTGTGTCGAGTCGAGGAGGAGAGTCCCAAGCCATCATTTCTTTGCCAAAAAGGCAGTACCAGCCCTGCACACATATGTAGAACAGAAGGTGGGCCAGTCCTTGAGCCTGTCAGTGTCTGCCAAAGTGCACGGCAGCGCTGACGTGTGGAGCTGTACTGAACTTCGGTCAGGGACAATACATGTCCTTTACAGCCCACTGGGTGAATGTGGTTCCTGCCCAGCCACACCAGCAACTTGGCCAGGTGACGTCACTTCTGCCTCCACGTTCTCACGCCGTTGGTCCTGCAACAATGTCCGCCTCTGCCTCCTCATCCTCCACTGTGTCCTCAGCCTCCACTGCAAGGACGATTCTGGTTGTCAAGCGGTTCCTGAAGTCTTCCACCCATCTGCAAGACATCCTAAAAATGGGCAGGAAACTTTGCATGCACTTCAGCCACTCGTACACCGCAAAGCACACCCTCATTGAACTACAGAGGCAGAACGGCATCCCCCAACATAGGCTGATATGCGATGTTTCCACCCGTTGGAATTCCACCCTCCATATGTTTGACCAACTATACGAACAGAGAAAGGCCATAAACGATTTCTTGATGATCCAAGCGGACAGGAGTACTCCCCTGTGTAACTTCAATGTCAGCCAGTGCCAGCTCATGCGTGATATCTGCCGTTTGCTCAGGCCCTTTGAGGAGGCCACATTATTTGTCAGTCGCCAGGACTACAGGATGAACAACGTCACTCCACTGCTTCATGTCCTGGAACAGATGCTGGTAAATCTGGCTGGTCAGGGAACTGTAGACGTGGTGCCTAGATCTCATGGCCACATGAGCCCTGTGGAGGCTGAACTGGAGGAGGGGGAGGATATTGGAGCACAAGCAATGTGTAACAAAATGGGTGGTTTTTCTACATAGGTGACAGGAGATGAGGAGCCAGAGGAGCTACATGGCGATGAAGAAGACGAGGCAGAGGACACAGACACACCATGGCAGTATGCAGTGGAGATGGAGGCAGGGAGTCCCTCCGAGTCACTTGCACAAATGGCCCGATGCATGCTCACTTGCTTGCGTAGTGACAGCCAAAAATTGTCACCATTCGGCAGAGGGATGACTTCTGACTCCCCACCTTGTTGAACCCTCGCTACCGGTCCAAAATGGGGGCCTTTTTTACACCCGCTGAGAGGGAGGACAAACTGAACTGCTATAGAAACATCCTATGTAGTCAGTTGGCCGCTGCCTATCTGCGCCATCGTCCATCCTCTCGCAGGTCTGACTGGGGGCCCCTCTGCGCTCATGTTCCACTGCCATGGCTGCTGGGGAGGGTGGGGTAGCAGGAGCAGTACCAGCTCCATCTGATGCAACTTAAGTCTAGAGTCGATGATGAGCAGCTTTCTTCACCCGCATAGTGAAGAAACTACTCACCAGCAGGTAGACATAGAGCAGAACCTGAACCAGCAGGTGGTGGCATACATGGACATCACCCTGCCACCCCACAATGGAGATCCGCTAAACTACTGGGCAGCCAAACTGGATTTGTGGCCACAACTGGCCGATTTTGCCCTTGACAAGCTGTCCTGCCCTGCCAGTAGTGTGGCATCAGAGCGGGTGTTTAGTGGGGCGGGGGCCATAGTTACCCCAAGAAGAACTTGCCTGTCAAATGTGGAGATAATGACCTTTGTCAAGATGAATCAGGCGTGGATCAGCCAGGATTTCCACCCACCAATGCTTGATGCATCAGACTAGATCATCCATGGTGCCACACCAACACTTTGACAAAAGATACCGGTTTCTTCTGGATACCTGCCTCAGCTACTATTCTGATGCTGCCACCCGCCTGATGCCACACATCTGATGCCAAGTGCTTCTTCTTTCACCCACCATCTTCATCTGGGACTGTTATTGCCACCCACCTCCCCACTCTGTCACCAGGTTACTCTGTGGTTTCCTGATGCTGCTGCCACCTCCACACTATGTCACCTTGCCACTCTGTGGTCTCATGATGCCTCTGCCACCTCCACAATATGTCACCTTGCCACTCTGTGGTCTCCCGATGCTGCTGCCACCTCCACACTATGTCACCTTGCCACTCTGTGGTCTCCTCATGCTGCTGCTATGTCAACACTATGTCACCTTGCCACTCTGTGGCCTCCTGATGCTGCTGCTTCCACCTCCACACTGTCATTGTGCCACCCTGTGTCCTCCTCCTGATGCTGCTGCCACCACCACTGGCACACTCTGTCATTGTGCCACTCTGTGGTCTCCTCATGATGCTGCTGCTGCTACCTCCACACTATCATTGTGCCACCCTGTGCCCTCTTCCTGCTGCTGCCGCCACCTCCACACTCTGTCATTCTGTGGCCTCCTGAAGCTACTGCTGCCACCTCCACACTGTCATTGTGCCATTCTGTGGCCTCCTGATGATGCTGCTGCCACCTCCACACTCTGTCATTGTGCCACACTGTGACCTCCTCCTGATGCTTCTGCTGCCACCTCCACACTCTGTCATTGTGCCACTCTGTCGTCTCCTCATGCTGCTGCTGCCACCTCCACACTGTTATTGTGCCTCCCTGTGGCCTCCTCCTAAAGGTGTTGCTGCCGCCATCTCCACATTCTGTCATTGTGCCATTCTGTGGCCTCCTGATGCTGCTGCCACCTCCACACTGTCATTGTGCCACCCTGTGACCTCCTTCTGATGCTGTTGCTGCTGACACCTCCACATTCTGTCATTGTGCCATTATATGGCCTCCTGATGCTGCTGCTGCCACTTCCACACTGTCTGTCACAGTGTAGGGGTAGAGGAGGAACACCAAAATGACAACAGTAGGGAAATAACATAGAAACATAGAATGTGTCGGCAGATAAGAACCATTTGGCCCATCTAGTCTGCCCAATATACTGAATACTATGGATAGCCCCCGGCCCTTATCTTATATGAAGGATGGCCTTATGCCTATCCCATGCATGCGTAAACCCCTTCACTGTATTTGCAGCTACCACTTCTGCAGGAAGGCTATTCCATGCATCCACTACTCTCTCAGTAAAGTAATACTTCCTTATATTACTTTTAAACCTTTGCCCCTCTAATTTAAAACTGTGTCCTCTTGTGGTAGTTTTTCTTCTTTTAAATATGCTCTCCTCCTTTACCGAGTTGATTCCCTTTATGTATTTAAAAGTTTCTATCATATCCCCTCTGTCTCTTCTTTCTTCCAAGCTATACATATTAAGGTCCTTTAACCTTTCCTGGTAAGTTTTATCCTGCAATCCATGTACTAGTTTAGTAGCTCTTCTCTGAACTCTCTCTAGAGTATCTATATCCTTCTGGAGATATGGCCTCCAGTACTGCGCACAATACTCAAAGTGAGGTCTCACCAGTGTTCTGTACAGCGGCATAAGCACTTCACTCTTTCTACTGCTTATACCTCTCCCTATACATCCAATCATTCTGCTGGCATTTCGTGCTGCTCTATTACATTGTCTTCCCACCTTTAAGTCTTCTGAAATAATTACTCCTAAATCCCTTTCCTCAGATACTGAGGTCAGGACTGTGTCAAATATTCTATATTCTGCCCTTGGGTTTTTACGCCCCAGGTGCATTATCTTGCACTTATCCACATTAAATTTCAGTTTCCAGAGTTCTGACCATTCTTCTAGTTTTCCTAAATCCTTTTCCATTTGGCGTTTCCCTCCAGGAACATCAACCCTGTTACATATCTTTGTGTCATCAGCAAAAAGACAAACCTTACCATCGAGGCCTTTTGCAATATCACTTATGAAGATATTAAACAAAATCGGTCCCAGTACAGATCCCTGTGGAACCCCACTGGTAACATGACCTTGTTTTGAATGTTCTCCATTGACTACAACCCTCTGTTGTCTGTCACTCAGCCACTGCCTAATCCACTCAACAATATGGGAGTCCATGCTCAATGACTGCAGTTTATTGATAAGTCTTCTATGTGGGACAGTGTCAAAAGCCTTACTAAAATCTAGATATGCGATGTCTACTGCACCTCCACCGTCTATTATTTTATTCACACAATCAAAAAAATCTATAAGATTTGTTTGACATGATCTCCCTGAAGTAAACCCATGTTGTTTTTCATCTTGCAATCCATGGGATTTTAGATGTTCCACAATCCTATCCTTTAATAGGGTTTCCATTAATTTGCCTACTATTGATGTCAGACTCACTGGTCTATAGTTGCTCGATTCCTCCCTACTACCTTTCTTGTGAATGGGCACGACATTTGCCAATTTCCAATCTTCCGGGACGACTCCTGTTACTAATGATTAGTTAAATAAATCTGTTAACGGTTTTGCCAGCTCACCACTAAGCTCTTTTAATAATTTTGGGTGTATCTCATCAGGCCCTTGTGACTTATTTGTCTTCACCTTAGACAGCAAACTTAGAACATCTTCCTCTGTAAAGATACATGCATCCAACGATTTATTAGTCATTCTTTCTAGTGGAGGTCCTTCTCCTTTTTCTTTTGTAAAAACTGAACAGAAGTATTCATTAAGGCAGTCGGCTAGCCCTTCATTCTCTTCTACATACCTTCCGTCCTTTGTTTTTAATTTAGTTATTCCTTGTTTTAATTTCCTTTTTTCATTTATATATCTGAAGAATGTCTTATCCCCTTTTTTCATAGACTGAGCTAGTTTTTCTTCTGCCTGTGCTTTAGAAGTTCTTATAACTTGCTTGGCCTCTCTCTGCCTAATCTTGTAGATTTCCTTATCTTCATTGCTCTGGTTTTTTTTATAATTACAAAATGCTAGCTTTTTATTTTTAATGATTTGGGCCACTTCTGCTGAGTAACTAGGCCTCAAGGCTAGGGAAAGGGAAATGGTGACCACCTAAGGAAACCCTAAAACTAGCCCTGATTCCTGTCTGTATGGATAGACTCTGAAGGTGAGAATATTCATACACCATAAACCTAGGCCCTAGTAACCCTGAAAAGCCCTAGGATTAGTGACAGGGTCTGAGACTACTGATTCCTTCCCAGATGAACGAACCAGCGTCTCCCTGAGGCCTAGTAAATAGAGTTGAGCGAACACCTGGATGTTCGGGTTCGAGAAGTTCGGCCGAACTTCCCGTAAATGTTCGGGTTCGGGATCCGAACCCGAACCGAACTTCATCCCAAACCCGAACCCCATTGAAGTCAATGGGGACCCGAACTTTTGGGCACTAAAAAGGCTGTAAAACAGCCCAGGAAAGAGCTAGAGGGCTGCAAAAGGCAGCAACATGTAGGTAAATCCCCTGCAAACAAATGTGGATAGGGAAATGAATTAAAATTAAAAAAATAAAAATGAACCAATATCAATTGGACAGAGGTCCCATAGCAGAGAATCTGGCTTCACGTCAGCAGAGAATCAGTCTCTTCATGCCATAGCAAAGAATCTGGCTTCATGTCAGCAGAGAATCAGTCTCTTCATGCCATAGCAGAGAATCTGGCTTCATGTCAGCGCAGAATCAGTCTTCATGTCATAGCAGAGAATCAGGCTTCACGTCACCCACCACTGGAACAGGCCACTGTCACACATTTAGGCCCCGGCACCCAGACAGAGGAGAGCGGTCCCGTAACAGAGAATCTGGCCTTATGTCAGCGCAGAATCTGTATTCATGTCATAGCAGAGAATCAGGCTTCACGTCACCCACCACTGGAACAGGCCACTGTCACACATTTAGGCCCAGGCACCCAGGCAGAGGAGAGAGGTCCCGTAACAGAGAATCTGGCCTTATGTCAGCGCAGAATCTGTATTCATGTCATAGCAGAGAATCAGGCTTCACGTCACCCACCACTGGAACAGGCCACTGTCACACATTTAGGCCCCGGCACCCAGACAGAGGAGAGCGGTCCCGTAACAGAGAATCTGGCCTTATGTCAGCGCAGAATCTGTATTCATGTCATAGCAGAGAATCAGGCTTCACGTCACCCACCACTGGAACAGGCCACTGTCACACATTTAGGCCCAGGCACCCAGGCAGAGGAGAGAGGTCCCATAACAGAGAATCTGGCCTTATGTCAGCGCAGAATCTGTATTCATGTCATAGCAGAGAATCAGGCTTCACGTCACCCACCACTGGAACAGGCCACTGTCACACATTTAGGCCGCGGCACCCAGACAGAGGAGAGCGGTCCCGTAACAGAGAATCTGGCCTTATGTCAGCGCAGAATCTGTCTTCATGTCATAGCAGAGAATCAGGCTTCACGTCAGCCACCACTGGAACAGGTCACTGTCACACATTTAGGCCCAGGCACCCAGGCAGAGGAGAGCGGTCCCGTAACAGAGAATCTGGCCTTATGTCAGCGCAGAATCTGTATTCATGTCATAGCAGAGAATCAGGCTTCACGTCACCCACCACTGGAACAGGCCACTGTCACACATTTAGGCCCCGGCACCCAGACAGAGGAGAGGTTCATTCAACTTTGGGTTGCCCCGCAATATAATGGTAAAATGAAATTAAAAATAGTATTGAATGAGGAAGTGCCCTGGAGTAGAATAATATATTGTTAAGGGGAGGTAGTTAATATCTAATCTGCACAAGGGATGGACAGGTCCTGTGGGATCCATGCCTGGTTCATTTTTATGAACGTCAGCTTGTCCACATTGGCTGTAGACAGGCGGCTGCGTTTGTCTGTAATGACGCCCCCTGCCGTGCTGAATACACGTTCAGACAAAACGCTGGCCGCCGGGCAGGCCAGCACCTCCAAGGCATAAAAGGCTAGCTCTGGCCACGTGGACAATTTGGAGACCCAGAAGTCGAATGGGGCCGAACCATCAGTCAGTACGTGGAGGGGTGTGCACAGGTACTGTTCCACCATGTTAGTGAAATGTTGCCTCCTGCTAACACGTTCCGTATCAGGTGGTGGTGCACTTAGCTGTGGCGTGTTGACAAAACTTTTCCACATCTCTGCCATGCTAACCCTGCCCTCAGAGGAGCTGGGCATGACACAGCTGCGTTGGCGACCTCTTGCTCCTCCTCTGCCTTCGCCTTGGGCTTCCACTGGTTCCCCTGTGACATTTGGGAATGCTCTCAGTAGCGCGTCTACCAACGTGCGCTTGTACTCGCGCATCTTCCTATCACGCTCCAGTGTAGGAAGTAAGGTGGGCACATTGTCTTTGTACCGGGGATCCAGCAGGGTGGCAACCCAGTAGTCCGCACACGTTAAAATGTGGGCAACTCTGCTGTCGTTGCGCAGGCACTGCAGCATGTAGTCGCTCATGTGTGCCAGGCTGCCCAGAGGTAAGGACAAGCTGTCCTCTGTGGGAGGCGTATCGTCATCGTCCTGTGTTTCCCCCCAGCCACGCACCAGTGATGGGCCCGAGCTGCTTTGGGTGCCACCCCGCTGTGAACATGCTTCATCCTCATCCTCCTCCACCTCCACCTCCTCCTCATCCTCGTCCTCCTCGTCCTCCAGTAGTGGGCCCTGTCTGGCCACATTTGTACCTGGCCTCTGGTGTTGCAAAAAACCTCCCTCTGAGTCACTTCGAAGAGACTGGCCTGAAAGTGCTAAAAATGACCCCTCTTCCTCCTCTTCCTCCTGGGCCACCTCCTCTTCCATCATCGCCCTAAGTGTTTTCTCAAGGAGACATAGAAGTGGTATTGTAACGCTGATAACGGCGTCATCGCCACTGGCCATGTTGGTGGAGTACTCGAAACAGCGCAACAGGGCACACAGGTCTCGCATGGAGGCCCAGTCATTGGTGGTGAAGTGGGTCTGATCCGCAGTGCGACTGAACCGTGCGTGCTGCAGCTGAAACTCCACTATGGCCTGCTGCTGCTCGCACAGTCTGTCCAGCATATGCAAGGTGGAGTTCCACCTGGTGGGCACGTCGCATATGAGGCGGTGAGCAGGAAGGCCGAAGTTACGCTGTAGCGCAGACAGGCGAGCAGCGGCAGGGTGTGAACGCTGGAAGCGCGAACAGACGGCCCGCACTTTATGCAGCAGCTCTGACATGTCGGGGTAGTTGCGAATGAACTTCTGCACCACCAAATTCAGCACATGCGCCAGGCAAGGGATGTGCGTCAAACCGGCTAGTCCCAGAGCTGCAACGAGATTTCGCCCATTATCGCACACCACCAGGCCGGGCTTGAGGCTCACCGGCAGCAACCACTCGTCGGTCTGTTGTTCTATACCCCGCCACAACTCCTGTGCGGTGTGGGGCCTGTCCCCCAAACATATGAGTTTCAGAATGGCCTGCTGACGTTTACCCCGTGCTGTGCTGAAGTTGGTGGTGAAGGTGTGTGGCTGACTGGATGAGCAGGTGGAAGAAGAGGAGGAGGAAGCTGAGTAGGAGGAGGAGGAGACAGGAGGCAAAGAATGTTGCCCTGCGATCCTTGGCGGCGGAAGGACGTGCGCCAAATAGCTCTCCGCCTGGGGCCCAGCCGCCGCTACATTTACCCAGTGTGCAGTTAGGGAGATATAGCGTCCCTGGCCGTGCTTACTGGTCCACGTATCTGTGGTTAGGTGGACCTTGCCACAGATGGCGTTGCGCAGTGCACACTTGATTTTATCGGACACTTGTTTGTGCAGGGAAAGCACGGCTCTCTTGGAGAAGTAGTGGCGGCTGGGAACAACATACTGTGGGACAGCAAGTGACATGAGCTGTTTGAAGCTGTGTGTGTCCACCAGCCTAAATGACAGCATTTCATAGGCCAGTAGTTTAGAAATGCTGGCATTCAGGGCCAGGGATCGAGGGTGGCTAGGTGAGAATTTACGCTTTCTCTCAAATGTTTGTGAGATGGAGAGCTGAACGCTGCCGTGTGACATGGTTGAGATGCTTGGTGACGCAGGTGGTGTTGTTGGTGGTACATCCCATGTTTGCTGGGCGGCAGGTGCCAACGTTCCTCCAGAGGCGGAGGAAGAGGCCGAGGAGGCGGCAGCAGCAGAAGAGGCCGAGGCGGCAGCAGCAGAAGAGGTAGCAGGGGGAGCCTGAGTGACTTCCTTGTTTTTAAGGTGTTTACTCCACTGCAGTTCATGCTTTGCATGCAGGTGCCTGGTCATGCAGGTTGTGCTAAGGTTCAGAACGTTAATGCCTCGCTTCAGGCTCTGATGGCACAGCGTGCAAACCACTCGGGTCTTGTTGTCAGCACATTGTTTGAAGAAGTGCCATGCCAGGGAACTCCTTGAAGCTGCCTTTGGGGTGCTCGGTCCCAGATGGCGGCGGTCAGTAGCAGGCGGAGTCTCTTGGCGGCGGGTGTTCTGATTTTGCCCACTGCTCCCTCTTTTGCTACGCTGTTGGCTCGGTCTCACCACTGCCTCTTCCTCCGAACTGTGAAAGTCAGTGGCACGACCTTCATTCCATGTGGGGTCTAGGACCTCATCGTCCCCTGCATCGTCTTCCACCCAGTCTTGATCCCTGACCTCCTGTTCAGTCTGCACACTGCAGAAAGACGCAGCAGTTGGCACCTGTGTTTCGTCATCATCAGAGACGTGCTGAGGTGGTATTCCCATGTCCTCATCATCAGGAAAAATAAGTGGTTGTGCGTTAGTGCATTCTATCTCTTCTACCCCTGGGGAAGGGCTAGGTGGATGCCCTTGGGAAACCCTGGCAGCAGAGTCTTCAAACAGCATAAGAGACTGCTGCATAACTTGAGGCTCAGACAGTTTCCCTGATATGCATGGGGGTGATGTGACAGACCGATGGGCTTGGTTTTCATGCGCCATCTGTGCGCTTTCTGCAGAAGACTGGGTGGGAGATAATGTGAACGTGCTGGATCCACTGTCGGCCACCCAATTGACTAATGCCTGTACCTGCTCAGGCCTTACCATCCTTAGAACGGCATTGGGCCCCACCAAATATCGCTGTAAATTCTGCTGGCTACTGGGACCTGAGGTAGTTGGTTCACTAGGACGTGTGGCTGTGGCAGAACGGCCACGTCCTCTCCCAGCACCAGAGGGTCCACTAACACCACCACGACCATGTCCACGTCCGCGTCCGCGTCCCTTATTAGATGTTTTCCTCATTGTTCCCGTTCACCACAATTTTGAGAATGGCAAATTTGGGAATGCTTTTTCAACCCAGAACAAAAAGTCTGCTTTTACGGTCACTACAAATAACTTGACCAGCTAAAACTGTGCAGATTTGGTTGAATAGAAATGTCAGGTCTATTTTTTAGGCGCTGGGTGACAGGCTCAACTTGCCCCTGATGTAATATATGGCCAAAAAATAACCACACTGTTGATGGTTAAATGCACTTCGGTGACACAGGCTCAGCCTGCAGCTGATGTAGGATATAGCACAAAATAACCACACTATCGATGGTTAAATACACTTGGTGATAGCTCATGCTGGTGCACCACAAGTCACAAAATGGCCGCCGATCACCCCAGAAAAAAAGTGATCTAAAAACGCTCTGGGCAGCCTCAAAAAAGTGAGCAAGTCAATAATAGCTCTTCAATGATCCACAGCTGCAGATCGATCACAGAATGAAGTCTTTTGGAGGAGTTAATCTGCCTAATCTCGCCCTAACGTCGCAGCTGCAACCTCTCCCTATACTGATCATAGCAGAGTGACGTGCGGAGCTACGTGACTCCAGCTTAAATAGAGGCTGGGTCACATGGTGCACTGGCCAATCACAGCCATGCCAATAGTAGGCAAGGCTGTGATGGCCTCTTGGGGCAAGTAGTATGACGCTTGTTGATTGGCTGCTTTGCAGCCTTTCAAAAAGCGCCAAGAAAGCGCCGAACACCGAACCCGAACCCGGACTTTTACGAAAATGTTCGGGTTCGGGTCTGTGTCACGGACACCCCAAAATTCGGTACGAACCCAAACTATACAGTTCGGGTTCGCTCATCCCTACTAGTAAACAACAAGCAAAGGGGAGCAACAAAATACAAAGAGAAGTACACTTATCTTCAATAGAAAATGGATGAGCAGGAACTCAGATGAGGACCACACACCAGCTCTTCCAACTACAGGCACAGAATATCAACCGCATGGTATGAAGTGTGAGTCCAGACAAAATAGAGGAGCAGTAATGACCACAAGCTACACCTGAGACAAAAGGTGTGGTCATTACCAATAATAACCCTGCAACAAGTGAAAACAGATAGGCTGTTAGATAACCTAACGTGCAGACAGTCTCTCAGATCTTCTAATCTCTGTCACTGGAGGGACCGTGACACTGTCATTGTGCCACTCTGTGGCCTCCTCCTGATGCTGCTGCCACCTCCAGACTCTGTCATTGGGCCACTCTGTGGTCTCCTCATGCTGCTTCCACCTCACCACTATGTCATAGGGCCACTCTGTGGACTTCTCATGCTGTTCCCACCCTCCCCACTTCATGACTGGGCCACTATTTTGCCTTTCGGCCTGGCTGACATCATCATTTATTTAAAAATAACTATAAAGGCTGAGCACTCACCACCTGGACCACACAGGGAAACACATAAAACTGAGTAGTGATAACGCTTAAGTAATTTATTATTCCAAAATGCAGATGAAGCGACATAAAAATAATTATCATTAAAAGACAACAATAATTGAGGTATAACCAATAGATTACAATAACTAAAGTATAATAAAATCTAAAATGATCTAAAAACCGTGGCTGAGGTAGTTAATTAGCAGTAATTAATGTTGGCAGCGTAGATGGAGTCACCATTCAAATACATAGCATTATAGATCTTCTAATGGGATATATAAACATCAATATTGGATGAAAATGATGATCGTAACTTGTGTAACATGTAATGTTACCAACTCGATTATTTATTATCGATGTACTGGCAATGAAGAATTCGGAAAAACAAGATTAGAATTCCCAATAAGTAATAATAATGACGATCATAACTAGAATCACATGTGTTGTTTTCAGTTCGATTGTATATATGTTATAGAAAGTTCGACATAGATTCGCTGACTGAAATGCTGTGATTGCACTTCCTAGTGTAGAATAATTGTATTGCCGTACGACTTGCGCACACAGTGGCGTCCCACGTGGCTTGCAATGTCGAATACAACGGTACCTGGTTGCGGATTGTCAGCTGGAACGGCTCGAATGATTCAACGGTCACTGGTCTGCACGGTCTCCAGTTGCCTTCCGGACTGTCTCCAACCGTGGGGGGTATTCAAGTGGATTCTCCCAATTATCAGGACCGAATATTTAGATCGCGACGTTCCTTATATGCCAGGTGAGAATCGAGCTTCTATGGTAGTGGACTCTGCGTAAATGAGTGTCCAAGTCCAGGGTAAATGGATAGATATTTGTGTAGTATACGGGAGTTGTAATACCCGTTACTACCAAAGGTCACTTGGTGTGCTGTCGTCCCTCCTTAATTATGGAGAAGTTGGTATATGTCAGTTTTATAAAATGTCATGTAATGTAATGCATGTATTTCCCTGTTGCTATGAAACTTGCAAGTACAGGCCGGCTAGGGGTGTCATTCCAGCTCTTAGGCATTAGAGGGAGCTAGGGAGCCCTAGTTTATATAAGGGCCAGACAAGGAAGGGAAAGTCAGTGTAACCTGATCTAGTGTGGAGTGCAGAAGTCACTCTAGACCACAGCTCAGAAGTTTCTAGAGCCTGAGGAAGTGTCCAGAAGTTGAGAGAGACAGAGAAGCAAAGATCAGGAGAGCAAGAGGTACTCAGAAAGACAGAGGAGGTACTTATTAAAGCTATAGCCAAGGATATAAAGCCAGAACTAGATTAATGGGCCTTGGTGAAGATATGCTATATTCCAGGATCAGACAGAATTAGAGTGCAAGCTCCTGTGCTGCAAGTCCTGTGTTCAACACTCTGTAATCACCTTGCTGTAACTGAATTGCCTGCATCGACCGAATTGCAAAATCGACTGTATGCCAAGGAACTGCGATTCCAACATTGTCTCTGCTTGAAAATTACTAAAGTTGGAGTTCTGTTTTACTACTACGTTTCCTCAATTTATTCCTGCTATCCGCAAACGGCGTGCCACCGTTTACTTGGCACTGGCGTCACGAACTATTTCTACCTATACCTGCCCTTGCAGCGAGTCAGCTGTACCAGGTTAGTGTATATTGCACTACATCACCCAGAAACACCTACTGCGCACAACTTGAGTACGCTGCACCTCTCTTTTGGCGTCACGAACAGGATACGCACGCTTTCTAGTGCAAGAAGCGTGAACTTTGTGCCTTATACAGTTGCCCTGTGACCAAAGTGACAATTTTCCTGTTTTATTCAAGTGGACTTTGTGGACTGAAAATCGTACCCAAAGTGTACCAAAAACCTCTAAAAAGCGCTGTGCAGTGTTGCGCTACCCAGAGGAAGAAAATCGCCGCATTGGAGTGTGGTTTTGTGGACTTTTTACAATCCTGCTTGCTGTCAGTGAATGGACAGCGTTTTGCTAAAGATGGCCACCGGCTGCCTGGAGTAAAGTTTCCCGCGCCGCTGAGGACATTCGTGGGCGGATCCCTGCAAAGACACAGAGAGTCCCGCCCCTCTTCATCATCGCACCGCCGCGGCCCTGCTTCTCCTGCGTCACCGCGGTCTCAGGACGTCCGGAATCTCGCGAGACTTGGCCTGCGCAAGACCAGCGATACCGGTAAGCACTTGTAACCGGAGGGAAGGGGAGTGTATCGGCCCCTTTAGTCGCCAGCGGTCACCTCTCAATAGACTACTATGTCAGAGCCAGGAGTGCCTGAGCAGCCGGCCCCAGGAGAGCTTGCGGCTCCTAATCAACCGACAGCCCCCAGCATGATGCCCTTTACCATGCCTTATTATTTCGGGGCTCCATGGTTCCCTCGCTACAGGGGAGAGACCCATACCCTAAGGGACTTTGAAGAAAAGTTGCTGGCACTATTCCGATTATACCCTATAAATGCTGACCAGCAAATGGAAATCATGCTAGCGCAACTGGAGGGGGCTGCCCGCAGGGAGGTATTATCCTGGCCTGCTACTGAGCGGAGTACTCTAGAACAGATATTCACCCGCCTCAGAGCCACTTTTGAAACTAGGACTGCCTCAGAGATAAAGATGCACTTCTTTGGCAAGAGACAGAAGCCCGGTGAGTCCCTCCGTGACTATGCCCTATCACTTCAGGAGGCTTTAGGGGCTGTAATTCAGATAGATCCCAAAGAGGCTGATAACCAGGACCAGACCCTGAGGGAACAATTTATCAACGGGGTGTCTAGTGAGCAAATAAGGACCCAATTAAAGATGCTGTCCGCCCAGCACCCTAACAGTGCCTTTCTGGACTTTAAAGAACTGGCTATAAAAATTCTGGGGTCCACAGTATCTCCTGAGTTGAGCGCCCTATCTTTGTCATCAGCCTGCAAGCCAAAACCGCTTGTCACTAACCGAGCTGAGGCCGGCCAAGCTGTTCAAGTGTCAGCTACTGATACTATTGCCATGCTGACAGAGCAAGTAAATCACCTCACTAAAAGTTTAGAGAAAGTGTGCAGAAAAATAGAGGAATGGGAAAAACCCATAATGACAGAAGAAGAATTCCTGTCATCTCCTAGGCCGTTCCCACCTCCTTACCAAGAGACTCACCCCAGGGATCCTGGGAGGCGTAATAGAGGTCGCAAGAAGCCAGTGTGTACATACTGCAAAAAGCTGGGACACACAGAATCCATGTGCTGGCAGTTAAACGGGCAACCCCTGAGGCTGAGGACCACCCCTCGGGAGGTAGAACACTAGGTCCAGAGGATCCAAATTGGATGCCACGTTATGTAGGATCCCATCCTAAAATCAATATAGAGATCAACGGGGTCCCCTTTGAAGCCCTATTAGATACTGGGTCTCAGGTCACTACTATTCAGCTGCCTGCATTTGAAAAGTTCTGGGACACCAACCAGTTGACCCAACCGCCTGAATCCTGGGTGGAAATTATCGCCAGCAATGGCAAACCAGTAAAGGTTCATGGATACTGGGAACCCACCCTGCAGGTGGGAGAAGTAACCCTGCCTCAACAGGGAGTGATCGTAGTACAGGCCGGTGACAGAGGAGGACATCCTGTCATTCTAGGCACCAATGTTTTCAAAAACTGTTATTCAGAAATACTTGCTGTATTACATCAGACTTTGCCCACTGCTTCCTCTGCATCCAGGAGGGTGATTCAAAAGACTATTACTGTGTTAAGTGCCCAGCAGAGGTTTGCTAATGGGAAAGGAGAAATTTGTACTGCCAGGATCCGTGATATTAAGCCTGTGACTTTGCCTCCTAATTCTCAAACTCTTTTGTGGTGTCGTGCTGTCCTGGGAGTCGAAGGCCGAGATTATCCAGCCCTGGTAGAACCAATCCAGATGGAGGATTATCCTTATGTGAGAGCTGCCAAGTGCCTGGTGAACGTCTCCCAAGGTAAAGTACCTGTCCGTCTGATTAACCTGAGTAATCATCCTGTTGCGCTTACTAAGCATTGCCCTGTTGCCCAGCTGTCCCAGGTGTCCTTCCAAGACATCATTCGTCTTCCAGTGACAGAAAAGCCGCCCGCTGCAGACAGCAGATGTTCGCCGGGGACCCAGCCACAAGTGCCCTGGTGGGAAGAGCTCCATGTCGGGGACGAGAATACCCCCCAACGGCAACAAGAAGGGATTATACAGCTTGTCAAGGAGCACCACCAGGCCTTCAGTAAGCATGCCACTGATTATGGAGAGGTGAGTGCCATACAACACACCATACCTACTGGCTCTCATCCTCCTATCAAGGAGAGATACCGACCTTTACCGCCTACTTCATATCAGACTGTAAAGGAAATGATCCAAGAGATGAAGGACTCTAATGTAATCCGGGACAGCCGTAGTCCGTGGGCTGCACCCCTGGTCCTTGTAAAGAAGAAGGACGGTGGTATCCGTTTCTGTGTGGATTATAGGAAAATTAATCAAATAACCCACAAAGATGCATACCCACTGCCACGCATTGAGGAGTCACTAACTGCTCTGGGCTCCTCTGCCTATTTCTCCACATTGGACTTGACCAGTGGCTACTGGCAAGTACCCATGGTCCCTGCAGATAGGGAAAAGACTGCCTTCACTACTCCCATGGGCCTGTTCGAATTCAATTGTATGCCGTTCGGGCTATGTAATGCCCCAGGAACTTTCCAGAGACTAATGGAGCGGTGTTTGGGTCACAAAAACTTCGAAACAGTGCTGCTGTATCTAGATGACGTCATTGTGTACTCAAAAACATATGAGGACCATCTGAAACATTTGGCAGAAGTATTTGAAATCCTTATCAAATATGGCTTGAAGGTAAAGCCATCCAAGTGTCACCTGCTCAAACCTGCAGTAAGATACCTGGGGCAGATAGTAAGCGGAGAGGGAGTGCAACCTGACCCTGATAAATTGGCAGCTGTCTGTAATTGGCCGGTTCCTACTACCGTCAAAGAGGTGAGGAGTTTCCTTGGTTTTGCCGGCTACTATAGACGTTTTATCCCCCATTTTGCTCAAATAGCTGATCCTATCCAGGAACTCTTGAGGGGGCAACCCAAAAAGAGTCCTAGAACTCCTTTGCCCATTGAGTGGAATGAGAAAAGAGAGATAGCGTTCCAATTGCTAAAAAAGAAACTGACCGAGCCTCCAGTGTTAGGTTATCCAGATTATAGCAAGCCCTTCCATCTCTATACCGATGCTAGCAAGCGAGGCCTGGGAGCTGTGTTAGCCCAGATCCAAGAGGGAAAAGAGAGAGTGATAGCATATGCAAGCCGCTCCCTGAAAGGAGCTGAGAAAAATGACCAGAATTATAGTTCCTTCAAACTAGAGTTCCTGGCATTAGTGTGGGCGGTGACAGAAAAATTCAAGGATTATCTAGCCGCCACCCCGTTCATTGCATTCACTGACAATAACCCTCTGGCGCATCTAAATACAGCTAAATTGGGGGCCTTGGAGCAGAGATGGGCTTCTCGCCTTGCCAACTATAATTTCTCTGTAAAGTATCGTGCTGGACGCACTAATGATAATGCTGATGCTTTATCCAGGCTTCCCACAGAGACAGCTCCTGATGATGTGCGAGATGCTTGGGAAGATGTAGAGATGCCGGCTTTCTATAACAAATTTGCTCAACAGGATCAGGCTCGAGCTACCAATAACAGAGCTGCAGTTCCTTCACCCTCCAGTAGGCCTGATCCTAAAGAAGAAAGGTGGGTGAAACTACAGTCGGAAAGTAGAGTGCTGGGTGAGTTGTTGGACTTCATTACTAGTGGCAGAGCCCCTGAGAGGATCCGGCGTAAGAGTGCAGATCCTGAACTCATCAAATTGTGGAGACAGCGCCATCAACTCTTCATACAAAAGGGCCTATTGCTACGGAGAAGCCTAGACCCAGTGTCCAACGAAAGAGTACACCAGATTCTCATACCCCGACGAGATGCAGGTATGGTGTTGGAGATGTACCACAATCAATCCGGTCACTTTGGGGTCCAAAAGACTGAAGCTACTATCCGCCAGCGGTTTTACTGGGTAGGCATGAGAGAAGACATGGAGAAGTGGTGTCGAGAGTGTGTAGCCTGTGCCTTGAAACGAAGTGAGCACCATGATCAGAGGGCACCACTGAGACCCATTGTAAGTACTCGTCCTCTTGAACTTGTCGCCATCGACCATGTAAAACTGGAGCCTAGTCGCTCAGGGTATGCTTATGCCATGACTATTATTGACCATTTCACAAAGTTTGTTGTAGCAGTGCCTGTGAGAGACCAGACAGCCAAGACTACAGCCGAAATGTTCTGGAAGCACTTCCTCCTGCCCTATGGATGTCCAGAAAAGATCCTCACCGATCAAGGACCTGCTTTTGAGTCCCATCTGTTCCATGAACTGTGCCGCTTACACAACTGTAAGAAGATCCGGACGACGGCCTACCATCCTCAAGGTAACGGATTATGTGAAAAAATGAATCAGACCTTGATAGAGATGCTGAGGGCCGTGCCTCCTGAGAACAGAGGAGATTGGCCCAGTCTGTTGCCACAGCTCATGTTCACATACAATCATACCATACATTGTTCCACCGGGTATACCCCTTTTTACTTGATGTTTGGGCGCCAAGGAACATTGCCTGCTGATCATTCATTGGACATACATGTGGCTGATTGCATTAACCCATTACCTAACACCGACTGGGTTGCTGAGCACCAAAGGCGATTAGATGCAGCCAAAGCCATTGTTCAGGAACGTATGGACCTTGCTAGAGACCGACAGCAGAGAGACTATGATCAGGCAGCCCATGCAGAACCCTTGACCATAGGGGCCGTGGTATGGTTAAAGAATAACCGTCGTACCAGCAAATTGGACAGTAAGTGGGAGCGAAGTCCCTATGTTGTCACTGCAATCCCAAATGTTGGAACTCACACTTATGAGATCACCCGGGAAGACAAGGGATCCCAAATTGTACACCGAAACCGGTTGAAGCTCTGCCTGACACCAGAACCTAGTGCCGAGAGTTCCGGATCTGAATATCCTGTGTCAGAGTCAGCAATACCGCCCGAGGATCCTATGCAGGCTGTCAGTAATCTCAGGTATGACGCTGATCCCATGCATTGGCTTCTGACACCGTGGTTGAACTTGCTGGTGCCTGCTCCGGCACCTACTGTAGTTTTACCTCCAGAAGAGCCGGTTCAAGATGCCCTGGATCCAGTTCCCCCTGTAGTGGATATTGTTGTTCCTGTTGTTCCAGTTGTTCCTGTTGTTCCAGTAGTTCCTGACCGAGGTCTCACGGATGGAGACCCTCCTGTTGCTCCTCTCCCTTCTACCTCGTTGCTAAGGGAAGAGGAGACCCCTGTGTTGAGAAGGTCTACCCGGATGACCAGGGGACGTCCGCCAGTCCGTTTAGGAGACTTTGATTATTCTGGTGGTGTCTCCTCCCAAACAGTTGCCACGGGCAATACCTTGTTGGACATTTGTGCGCAAGAATGGACTCCCCCACGTGAGCCCTTGCCTGTGCTACACCCACAGGAAACCCCTGGGTAGTTCCGTTATTATGCTGTCATTTTATTGTGCAACTTCATACTAAGGAAATGTGCCCAGAGATGGACTCCACCGCATGAGAGCCTCTGTGATTAATAAGAAATAACCTGGGTACGGACTCATGTTTGTTATTTGAGCCTCCAAGAACTTTTATACCGTTTTCTACTGTTTTATCATGGACTTATTCATTGTCATGGACTATCCTGGTTATAATGTTACGCTGTGCCAGGTCAGCGCCCCCGTTCCATTCACTATCCTGAGAGAAGAGAACGACGCCCCTTGTCACTACCCTTCACCTTTGCCAATTGGACCTGATGTAAATGTAAATGCAGATGAATTACATGTATGTATGCCTGCATGTCTCTATTTTCTATTTCAGGTAGAGATTCCAGTTGGGCGACCCATGATGGAGTACGAGGTCGTACTCAGCTTAAAGCAGTGGGGTATGTAGTATACGGGAGTTGTAATACCCGTTACTACCAAAGGTCACTTGGTGTGCTGTCGTCCCTCCTTAATTATGGAGAAGTTGGTATATGTCAGTTTTATAAAATGTCATGTAATGTAATGCATGTATTTCCCTGTTGCTATGAAACTTGCAAGTACAGGCCGGCTAGGGGTGTCATTCCAGCTCTTAGGCATTAGAGGGAGCTAGGGAGCCCTAGTTTATATAAGGGCCAGACAAGGAAGGGAAAGTCAGTGTAACCTGATCTAGTGTGGAGTGCAGAAGTCACTCTAGACCACAGCTCAGAAGTTTCTAGAGCCTGAGGAAGTGTCCAGAAGTTGAGAGAGACAGAGAAGCAAAGATCAGGAGAGCAAGAGGTACTCAGAAAGACAGAGGAGGTACTTATTAAAGCTATAGCCAAGGATATAAAGCCAGAACTAGATTAATGGGCCTTGGTGAAGATATGCTATATTCCAGGATCAGACAGAATTAGAGTGCAAGCTCCTGTGCTGCAAGTCCTGTGTTCAACACTCTGTAATCACCTTGCTGTAACTGAATTGCCTGCATCGACCGAATTGCAAAATCGACTGTATGCCAAGGAACTGCGATTCCAACATTGTCTCTGCTTGAAAATTACTAAAGTTGGAGTTCTGTTTTACTACTACGTTTCCTCAATTTATTCCTGCTATCCGCAAACGGCGTGCCACCGTTTACTTGGCACTGGCGTCACGAACTATTTCTACCTATACCTGCCCTTGCAGCGAGTCAGCTGTACCAGGTTAGTGTATATTGCACTACATCACCCAGAAACACCTACTGCGCACAACTTGAGTACGCTGCATTTGTCCATCAGCTGATGTGCGGGTCTCTAAACAACCACAGCTGATGGACAAAAATATAATTTGGACACCTATTAATATTAATATTGCTCATCCAGACAACAACATGAACAGCAAGGCTTTTGGAGATTCTTTTATAACCCTTTCCAGCTTTATGCAAGTCAACAATTCCTAATCGTAGGTCTTCTGAGAGCTCTTTTGTGCGAGGCATCATTCACATCAGGCAATACTTCTTGTAAAAAGCAAACCCATAACTGGTGTGTGTTTTTTATAGGGCAGGGTAGCAGTAACCAACACCTCCAATCTCATCTCATTGATTGGATTCCAGTTGGCTGACACCTCACTCCAATTAGCTCTTGGAGATGTCATTAGTCTAGGGGTTCACATACTTTTTCCACCTGCACTATGAATGTTTACATGGTGTGTTCAATAAAAACACGGTAACATTTAATTCTTTGTGTGTTATTAGTTTAAGCAGACTGTGATTGTCTATTGTTGTGACTTAGATGAAGATCAGATCACATTTTATGACCAATTTGTGCAGAAATCCATATCATTCCAAAGGGTTCACATACTTTTTCTTGCAACTGTATGTGGAATCAGCTGACGGTGTAAAAGGAGTGCGCTTCTTCTTGACGCCAACATTGACCTGTAAGATTGAGTTCACACTTGAGTTATTTGGTCAGTTTTGGCCCCATAACTGCCCAAAGAAGTGATGTGTGCAGTGATTCTAAGAGTGACGCCTGTCCTCTGCATGTCATACTGACTCACAGTATTGTTTCACTACCACAGCAGACTCCCTATGCGTGTTACTGCAAGGCACAGTGTTCTACACCACTATAAAGGCCCTCTGCAGCCAGGAAATAGCCATTTTTAATGAGATTTGCCACGGATAAATTTGTATCGAACCGACTTTTTTCAAAAAATTAAGCGAAACAGCCGAATCGAATTTTTGGGAGATTCGCTCATCTCTAGTACCATCTTTTGTAGAATGTCCTCATTCATCATGAAAAAATATTGTGTGTCCCGTTCAGAACCTGATGTTGCTTATAACGCAATTCTAATTTAATTTAGATATTTAGCAAGTTCATAGTCTGCAATTATGAAGAAAATGCATCTACATTTCTGTTGCTTACACCTGATACTGATGCTGGTTGAGGATTTTCACAGGAGTAGTTTTCATTGCCAATGTCATACGTGAGGTGAGATAAGGAGCAACAGGCAACCAACAGCAGGAAACAATATGACTCAACATACAGATAATTTCTATGGAGACTGATGGGACCAGTAGCATGTGCAGGTGTTTAAACTGAGAAAGCTTCACAATAATAGATGCAAAAGCTGCCATTAAATGAAATTCATGGTCAGTCAATTGTAGGGGTTGTCTCGTTTCAAATACCCTATTACATCATCCTCAATTAATGTTTAAAATGCCCAAATTATCTTTTTCCAGTAAAGAAAGGAAATCAGTGCCTCTGGTGCCACCAGTTAAAGGTAGGGATCTGAATAACTTACGTTTATTATGGTGGTACAGTTCATCTTGATCTGGAGGATCTGACATGTCCTTGAGATACATGGATGCACCTTGAATTAAATGGACACCATGAGATGCTACATTATCCCTGTGGTGGCACTGCAGGGCAATTGAACACTTCATGATGGGTTGCTTCAAAACTCATATGAGTAATGCTACTGATAATGAACATTTGCAAGGAATAAAAACATTAGTTGTTGGGTTGCCCAACTCATAACAGATGATTAATGGGATTCCCAGAAGTATGAAACAGTAATCAATTTATCGTTGGGGGAACCTTTTTATAAAACTGGATTGTCCACATTGGACCGGACTGTTTAGAAAAGTAAGATGTTAGGCACTTTTCCTACCAACTGTTCCCTATGGAAAGAACAATCTACCCGTAAAGGTTAGGTTACTTTGGAAAATTCCACATGCATTGCTGGTTTGACTTACGGTATTTCTACTTAACCTAAGTTCTGCATATACAGTATATAAGTTATATATATTTTTCTGCATTTATTTTAGAAGTGCTCTTTATATATATATATATATCAAGCAAATGATGAGGCAGCACTTCCAGCTTTGAGTGAACGGGTGAGGACCCCAAACTTTATTCCAAGCGACGTTTCGTCCTGCTCAATGAGGCCTTTATCAAGCTTGAAGTGCTGCCTCATCATTTGCTTGATATATATCGTGGAGGAATAGCCGACCTCTGTGGGGAGTTGCACCCGGTACACCGTGTCTGACTGTGCTGCTGCACTATTTGTGTATTATATATATATATAAATATAACTTTTTATGCAGGTTTTTAACTCCACATGGTAGTTACGGTAGTGAAACTGGCTGCCTAGATAGTGGGAGGTCTTTGATCCACCATATTTGTAAGGGAAGGTGCACGGCCCTGGCTCGTCAACTCAGGCACAGAAGTGTGTGGCAATGTGACCCACCTGGGAGGAATCCAGGTAGTGTTTATAAGGTGGGCCAATTACTGTTGACTACAAGGCAACCGCACACAAGTTGTGTTTTCTACAATTTGCGAGCCTCTATGTCTTATTCCACAAGCATAATCTACCCGTGGTCGTACAAAGCACATTACTTGGCCCTATTGCAGGGGTCGCCATAGGTCTGGCACCACTAGGACTGTACATTTGGGCCCCACCAATCAGCCCACAAAACATCAAATGCTTGATTCTTGATCATATGCTTTATGCACCCTTAAAAATATTCATTTGTTGGCACCACATTTCCCTGTGTAAATGCAATATCCCAGATAGGGTCTCTACAATTGTATATTATATATTATAATGTCATATTATGTTTCTATACCATTCCTCCCTTCATGGTGGGAGTGGGCTGATCCTACTTCCTTCCAGGAAGGCGAGCTGTAGAGAATTCTATGGAGAGTTAGTTTGGCAAGCCTGGAGTGAGGGAGCACATCCATCTTCTCATGCTCCAAGTGGCTTGGTACTAAAGACACAGCTTGACTGTAAGGACCACTGCTCCAGGGAGACTGCAGGGTCCCGGGCCACAGAAGATCTTCAAGTTACAGTGATTACAGACAGCAGAGAGATCAGCACTACAGCTATACAGATTCTGCTGCAGGTGAGGGGATAACAAGTTAATACACCTATCACCACAGTTTAGGACAGGCACATGCAAAAGCCTGCATTTCACAAGTGGAGACCTATAGCCACAAGTGCCAGGTTATTAGCGTTATTAGTGAGAAGGACTACTCTAGAGTGCTGTTGTCTGCCATCAAACCTGCCACCATACCTCATCATCTGAAGATAGAGACATTGCATTTTTTACAATCATACAACTGTATGTACTGTAACTCATCTTTCGCACTAAAAAAAAAGTTTGTTGTTCTTTGTTCGCCTGATCCTTTCACACCCACATTTTCACTGCACTGAACCCCAGGGAGTGAAGGCCTGAGGGAATACACTGTGACACGACATGTCATCAGGGCCACTACCACTCCCATCCTCTGCATCGGCTCCTCAGGGGCTCGCTACATAAACAGGGAATGTGCTGCCGAAAATATACAAACGGTATATGCAGTGACCCAGTGGATCACTGCAAAATAGTTAAAGTCATCAAAGAGTGCTTCTTAAGAGCTAACTGTATGCTGAAGAGTTAAGGTTGAGATTTTTTGTTAAAGTACTCATTTCCTTATGCACTATGTATCCCTAATGGTTGTCTTTTGGCAGTAAATAATTAAAACTAGCAGTCTTAGTCAAGTTGCCTGGGTGATGCGCTGGTCCAACCCCCTAATTAGTGAGTCTTTTTGCTGAGCAGGCCGAGAGTGGGGACTTGTATCTGTGAGCTTCTAAAAAGTAGGCCTAAAGAGAAGCCTGGTGCAGGGAACCTCTATCCCTGAGACTACCCTCTGAGAGAAAAGGACTTTTGTGGAAGGTTGAGAACCATTTCAAGGCTGTACTGAAAAAACAGTATAGTAATTGCTCGTTTATGGCAAAATACTTTACTGCTTGTGAAAAGGGTAAATTACTTCGACTCCCACCACTCTTTGAAAATGGACTGGCCGTCTGATCTAAGAAAGAGTTAATGAGAACAGAATTGCATGCCTGTGTACTGAGAGTGAGATTCAGCGAGGAGTACTACCATCATTGCTGCCTCATATACACAGCAATTGGGAAAAGACTACTCTCTGATTTACTGTATATCAGAACTGTGCTTTTTACTGCTACATGTACTGCAACTCCCATCATCTATTCAGTAAAGAGAGACTTTATTTATCCAAACCAAACGGGCCTGGTCATTGATGCCACCATTTTTCACCAGCCCTCTGTTTACTTCTTGCTGTCCTGCCTCGCACTGTGCAATTAATCCTCCATCAAGGGCACCCCGGCCACCACCAAGCAGCAGACCACAAAAGTCCAGGGTGTGCCCTGAGGGAAGAAAGAATGCTTCCTCCCATCACTGCATAGTCGAGGGCAGGGATGCCCAACCTGCGACCCTCCAGCTGTTGCAAAACTAAAACTCCCAGCATTCTCTGATAGCCGAAGGCTGTCCAGGCATAATGGAAGTTGTAGTTTTGCAAAAGTTGGAGGGCCGCATGTTGGGCATCCCTGCCCTCCACTATGCAGCATCCTTTCTTCCCTCAGGGCACACCCTGGACTTTTGTGGTCTGCTGCTTGGTGGTGGCCGGGGTGCCAGGGCAAGGACGGACTTGGAACTTAAAGTGGCTCTAAAAAAAAGTGGCCCATGTTGTAGGCGGGTCCAGATTGACAGGGCGAGGGCAGAAGAAGTAGTCAGGGCCAACACACGTGGGCAGGGGAAACAATACCATAATGCAACATAAAATACTGCCCTAGCAGAACCAAAAACCACAGCGCAGCATAAAATACCGCCACCCCAGCCACAGTATTGAACTGTATCACTGCCCTAAGGAAAGCCATACAGTTGAAATCAGAAGAGTGTCTCACCACCGGCCAACTGCCTGAGTACCTTATGTTGCTTGCATTAATTAATGCTGAGAGTATCAGATCATTGTGTACTTGGCCACTGACTGTGAGCCCCCCTGCGCATCGGCCCACCGGGAAATTTCCCTGTAGGGTCAATGGCCAGTCTGCCCCTGGCCTAGGGAGCACAAGAGTGAGGATAGCCACCGTGAGAGCTTCCAGACCCATCATTGCCGCTACCACAACCTCTCCCTCCTCCTCTCACTCTCACTTCCTGCTCTCACTGCCAAAGGGGGCAAATGTCATTATAATGATTGTTCGTCCTTTATACAGTTTGCATCATCCTTTGTAATATCATCCATCCGTAGCTGTCATAGCCTTCCATTGGGCTTTGTAAAAAGACCCTTATTTTTGCATTGCATGCTGCTGACTGCGCTGAATATCACTGTCATTTTGGCAACTGTATGAAATTCTATGGCCCAATGATATTACAAGGGATGATGCAAACTGTATAAAGGACGAACAATCCTTATAATATTTGCCCCCTATGGCCAACATATGGCACTATATTGTATAACCAATATGCACCATACGTGGGGGACCCAATCGGAAGGTAGCACACAGGGCATTATATGTACGCCCAGCCATATTTTTATTAATCTTTCTAATACTGAAAAACAGATGATCACCTTAAGAACGGTGAGAAATCTTTTTTGTCTTTACCTTTCTGAATAATTCAGTATTTCCACTCAGTCCTATGACAAATACTGTCGCAAGTAAAGAGGCAAACAGCAGACAGATGTAATTAAAATGTTATTTAGTTAACAGCTGGTAATAAAACATAGAATTTCCTCTCGCTGGATGAAAGAATTGTCCTACTTTATCAATCGCAGGCATGGAAGGCGCCTTTGAATGGAAGTTGAATAAGATTTTTTTTTTTTTTTACGACTGTAGCAAAGGTTTTAAAAGGACTAGGGGGGGGCAACTAGTTACAATAAAATAAATTATGTTATTTTCGGATAATTTGGGAAGCCTCCCCCTAGGTTGACCTGTGAAGTCATTGTCTGAAGCTGTTTATCAGAGTAGCGGGAGAGAGCAGGAAGTATCGGGAGGGTAGAGGGTGGCCAAGCATGTTGAGGCAATAAATGCACACACTTGAAAAAAAACATCAAACATCTTAAATTGTATGCTTCACTGTGCAATGAGGGGCTTCTGGATAAAACGAGGGCTGGTTGGCTGATGGATAACATTGACTGCTTGTTAAAATCGAAATTCATGTTAAAGGATGAGGAATTGCTGAGTATTTTATTTAACCTAAATGCAAACATTTATTAATCGATTGCTCGTGTATTTATCTTAATTGAAAACTGAATTGACCCCAATTTTTTATAGGAGTAGTGGGGTAGCATGGTGAGGGTGGTTGCCCAAGGCGCCAAGCTGCAGGGGGTGCTCGGCTGCCAGGGCACTGTTAATTGGTAACAGTGCCACTCACTCCGTGGCACGTAGTGCACTGAGCGCATCTTGCCAAGGGGTGTAGCTATAGGGGGTGCAGAAGTAGCAGTCACTACCAGGCCCAGGAGCTTGAGGGGGCCCAAAGACCACTGTGTCACATAAAAAGACACCGGTAGTATAGAAAGTGCATGCTGGTAGAGTTACACCTCTGGTTGGAAGGGAGAGGTTAGGGAAAGAATTTGGCATGGGGGGGGCCTCAGGCAGCACGAAGGCTATGTGCTTTCCTGGTCACAAAGCAATAAGGGAAGGGGGCCCAAGCTGAACTCTTGCACCAGGGCCCATGATCCTTTAACTACGTCCCTCATCCTCCCGTCTCCATTCAGTGATCATTCAATAAAAGGTGCTGCCTCAGAGTGAATGGGATTCACTCTATTGCAAGCCACACATGGGCATGCATGCCCATGCGCAGTGATGAGTCACCACACTGCGAGCACCTGGCTTTCTCATAGGCCACACCGTTGCCCCTTCTAGGACAAGAAATCCAGTGCCGAGCAAGAAAAGCAGACATTAGGTACAATCTCCCAGCCCTGCTCAATGAGTGCAGATAGGTATATTTTAAGTTAAGGGGTACACCCACTGGCGGTGCCCAGAAGGGGAATTTTAGTGATGGAAGTGGGGGACTGTTGCCAGTGCCCAGTCATAGGAATTTTACATGAACTTTGAAGTATCAGTGGGGCTGGAAGGGGGTCATCTGGGCCTAAATAGGAATTTAGGGTGTGACTGGCTTATTAATAGAGGATTATTACTGTGGAGTCCGCACAGTTACTACTGTTGGGGCCTAAGTGAAGTCTACACAGGGATTAGTATTAGTAAAATTCCCATGGGCCTGCTGTGAAGACTCCACTTAGGACCCCCACGGTAATAATTCTCCATATTAAGCCATTCCGCTTAATGAATGCCCCCGACCAGCCCAGGAAAATGGAGCCTAAATGAGGATTGGGAATAGAACCTATTTTGCAACCCCAATCGTCAGCGGAGAAGGAGAGGTGTATGGAAAGAAGCCATCAGTTGATACCACTCCATACACAGCTTGGGCATGTGGGGCATGTTTCTATAAAAAGGGATGTATCCACAGGTTGAGGGGGGGGGGGGGGCACAATACTTGGCTTTCCCCGGGCGCTGGCAATGCACGCTATGCCACTGTAGAGGAGCCATACAAAACATACTAAAATGTGCATTTGGACTTTGGCTATATTTATCTCTGGGAACATTTTTGACATTGAGATCATTTTTGGCAGTCTTTCTACTTAGCAGTGTTGGACATTGGCTGCTCCATTAACACTTCTGGTCTCATTTGCTGGGGCAAAAATCTTGCCAGCCAGGACACAGAACTAAAATGAACTTTACATGGCCGCTGCATATAATTGGATGCAGTGATCACACGATCACTAGGTGTCTCCTGGGACAGCAGAGCTGCTGAGTCCTAGCAGGCACGGATCAGCTCTACCAGTCATGCTCCTATTGATGAGGCCCCACTTACAGTTCAAAACTGAACAATACATTTTTTTTTTTTTTTAAATGATGTCTCCCAGAGGTATTTTACCTCTTGGGGACATATTATTTAACACAAATATAGACAAACGTTATGTTAAAAAATTTAATAAAAAATGTAATAAAAAAACAACAACTCATATAGCCATGTTACAGAAAAAATTTAAAATTTATGGCTGCAGGAAGGCAAATAATAAAACTGGTTAATAAGGGTAAAGGGGTTGAGTTATGTCAAACACCGGTGGCATATCGCTAGTATATGTCACCAATCTCATATAGGTGCAGGTACCACCTCTGGGACCTACTCCTATCTCCAGAACAGGGCCCCCGAAGCAAAGGAGATATCATTGCGCATGCATGGCACGCTCTTCATTCATTTCTAAGGGAGTTCCAATATTAGCAGAGCGAGCATACTCAGCTATTTTTGGAACTCCTAGAGAAGTGAATGGAGAGCACACCACCCATGTACAGCCATGTCCCCATTCACTTCTTTGGGAGTGCCGGAAATAGTCAAGCCAGTGTTCGGCTGTTATCAGAACTGCCATAGAAGTGAATGTATGGTGGCTGCACTCCTTTACTTTGTTGCGACTGTTTTTGAGATAGGAGCAGGTCCTAGAGGTGGACTCGCACCTAACATTGGTGGCATATCCTAGCAACATGCCAACGATGTCTGAGATGAGAGAAGCCCTTTAATATGGATGACCTATTAAACACTCAGAAACCGATCAGTGGAAGATGTTGGATACTTTATACCATAAAGCAAATGGTATAATAATCTTTATAAGGATGCCTCAGTGGAGAATAGTTGTCAGCAATGAAAGCGAGGCCTCCGGCAACGTAAGAAATTAGAAGAACTTTAAAACGGGAAACTCAATTGTGGTCCTCCAGTGTGGAGGACAAGAATGCCATGGCCTGAAGGATAAACTATGGAATGCTGCATAAATATACATTAACTTAGCAAAGGTATGTATTACCAATTAAATCACCTTCAGATGCTAAGATTTTTAAGATTTCAACTTCAAAAGGGTTGCCTGGGACCAACTTTTTTTTAAAAAAATTCCCAAAGCTATATTATCCCACTCTGTAATATAAGTTTATATGTCCCTACCGATCCAGGTCTGTTTATTAGGACTGTCAAGCAGAAAATTGGAACTATTGGCAACTGGAAAGAAATTACTGTATTTTTTGCTTTATAAGATTCACTAACCCCCACCCAGACCCCCGCTGTCTAGAGCAGGAGAGTAGAGTTGAGCGGACACCTGGATGTTCGGGTTCGGCAGGTTTGGCCGAACTTGAAAAAAAAGTTCGGGTTCGGGACCCGAACTTGACCCCGAACCCGAACCCCATTGAAGTCAATGGGGACCCGAACTTTTGGGCACTAAAATGGCTCTAAAATAGTCCTGGAAAGGGCTAGAGGGCTGCAAAAGGCATCAAAATGTGCTTAAGAGCATGGCAACTGTTCTGCAAACAAATGTGGATTGGGAAATGACTTAAAATAACATAAAATACAGAAAAATTAAAAATAACTATCTGGATCTAGGAGTAGGAGGTTGAGGAGGCGGTGGATGGGTGGATGTGGCGGTGTAGGTTGACGTGGCGGTGTAGGTGGAAGCGGCGGTGAAGGAGGAATAGGTAGCCAACACTGATTTGTGTTATTTTTTATTTTGAAATTGGGACATATAACAAAATATTGGGACATATAACAAAAAAAAAAAGAATAAGTGCACTTGAGTACAAGAATGGATGGTTGAGGCTGGTATAAATGTCTATTCTGCACAAGGTACAGACAAGTCCTGTGGGATCCATGCCTGGTTCATTTTAATAAACGTAAGCTTGTCCACATTGGCTGCGGCCTGTGATAATGCTCTCTGCCGTGCTAAACACACGTTCACACTATACACTGGCTGCAGGGCAGGTCAGCACCTCCAAGGCTGACAAAGCTTTTCCACATTTTGGCCATGCTAACCCTGCCTTCTCAGGTGCTGGCGGTGCCCCAGCTGCGTTGGCGACCTTTTCCTCCTCCTCTGCCTTCGCCTTGTGCTTCCACTGTGCCCCCGCTGTCAGGTGGGAATGCTATCATCAGCATGCGCTTGTAGTCGCGCATCTTCCGATCAGTTACAGATGTTTTCACTAAATTTAGTTCCCTGTCAGCAATGCAGAGCAGGGGTTCATTCACGGCAAAAGGGGGTTCATGTCACCCAGCAATAGAACAGAGGATTTTGAGAGGTTTAGGCCCCTGTCACCCAGGCACAGCAGGGGTTCATTCACGGCAAAAGGGGGTTCTTGTCACCCAGCAATAGAACAGAGGATTTTGAGAGATTTAGGCCCCTGTCACCCAGGCACAGCAGGGGTTCATTTACGTCAAAAGGGGGTTCATCTCACCCAGCAATACAACAGAGGATTTTGAGAGATTTAGGCCCATGTCACCCAGGCACAGCAGGGGTTCATTCACGGCAAAAGGGGGTATATGACACCCAGCAATAGAACAGACGATTTAGAGAGATTTAGGCCCCTGTCACCCAGGCACATCAGGGGTTCATTCAAGGCAAAAGGGGGTTCTTGTCACCCAGCAATAGAACAGAGGATTTTGAGAGATTTAGGCCCCTGTCACCCAGGCACAGCAGGGGTTCATTCACGGCAAAAGGGGGTTCATGACACCCAGCAATAGAACAGACGATTTAGAGAGATTTAGGCCCCTGTCACCCAGGCACATCAGGGGTTCATTCAAGGCAAAAGGGGGTTCTTGTCACCCAGCAATAGAACAGAGGATTTTGAGAGATTTAGGCCCCTGTCACCCAGGCACAGCAGGGGTTCATTCACGGCAAAAGGGGGTTCATGTCACCCAGCAATAGAACAGAGGATTTTGAGAGATTTAGGCCCCTGTCACCCAGGCACAGCAGGGGTTTGTATACGCCAAAAATGGTAAAATGTCACCCGACAATTGAAAATAAGATTTTTTTCAATTTAGGGCACTAAAATTGGCACTTTTTTAAATTAAAATGGCTCTAAAATAGTCCTTGAAAAGGCTAGAGGGATGTAAAAGGCAGTAAAATGTGCTCAAGAGCATGGCAACTGCTCTGCAAACAAATGTGGATAGGGAAATAACTTAAAATGAAATAAAATAACTAAAAATTCCAAATTATTAACCTGCAACTCAGAGAAGGAGGTGGATATGGAGTCGGAGGTTGAGGAGGCGGTGAATGTAGTGTTGTAGGTGGAGGCAGCAATGGAGGAGAAGGAGGTAGCCAACAATGTTTTTTTTTATTTTTTATTGGGGTAGGTAGCCCCCAAAATATTGGGACAAATAAAAAAAAAGAAAACAAAGAATCATTGCACTTGACTTGAGTACAAGAATGTATGTTTGATGGTGGTATAAATTTCTATTCTGCACAAGGTACAGACAAGTCTTGTGGGATCCAAGCCTGGTTCATTTTAATGAACGTGAGCTTGTCCACGTTAGCTGTGGACAGGCGGCTGCGTCTGTCTGTAATGACGCCTCCTGCCGTGCTAAATACACGTTCAGAGAGTACACTGGCTGCAGGGCAGGCCAGCACCTCCAAGGCATACAGGGCAAGCTCTGGCCATGTGGACAATTTGTAGACCCAGAAGTTGAATGGGGCAGAACCATCAGTCAGTACGTGTAGTTGTGTGCACAGGTACTGTTCCACCATGTTGTTCTAATGCTGCCTCCTGCTAACACGCTCCATATCAGCAGTTGGGGCCGGTTGTTGCGGCGAGGTGACAAAGCTTTTCCATATGTCGGCCATGCTAACCCTGCCTTATGAGGTGCTGGCGCTGACACAACTGCGTTGGCGACCTCTTCCTCCTCCCCTGCCTTCGCCTTGTGCTTCCACTTGTCCCCCGGCATCAGTCGGGAATGGCTCAGGAGCGCGTCTACCAGCGTGCGCCTGTAGTCGTGCATCTTCCGATCACGCTCCAGTGAGGGAATTAAGGAAGACACATTGTCTTTGTAACGGGGATCCAGCAGGGTGGCCACCCAGTAGACAGCACACGTTAAAATGTGGGCAACTCTGCAGTCGTTGCGCAGGCACTGCAGCATGTAGTCGCTCATGTGTGCCAGGCTGCCCAGAGGTAAGGACAAGCTGTCCTCTGTGGGAGGCGTATCGTCTGCGTCCTCCGTATCCCTCCAGCCACGCACTAGTGATGGGCCCGAGCTTCGTTGGATACCACCCCGCTGTGAACATGCTTCATCCCCATCCTCCTTCTCATCCTCATCCTCCTCCTCCTCGTCCTCCAGTAGTGGGCCCTGGCTGGCCAAATTTGTACCTGGCCTCTGCTGTTGCAAAAATTGTCTTTCTGAGCCACTTCTAAAAGACTGGCCTGAAAGTGCTAGAGATGACCCCTCTTCCTCCTCCTCATCCTGGGCCACATCCTCTTCCATCATCGCCCTTGTTTTCTCAAGGAGACATAGATGTGGTATTGTAACGCTGATAACGGCGTCATCGCCACTGGCCATGTTGGTGGAGTACTTGAAACAGCGCAACAGGGCACACAGGTCTCGCATGGAGGCCCAGTCATTGGTGGTGAAGTGGTGCTGTTCCGCAGTGCGACTCACCCGTGCATGCTGCAGCTGAAACTCCACTATGGCCTGCTGCTGCTCGCACAGTCTATCCAGCATGTGCAAGGTGGAGTTCCACCTGGTGGGCACGTCGCATATGAGGTGGTGAGCGGGAAGGCCGAAGTTACGCTGTAGAGCAGACAGCCGAGCGGCGGCAGGATGAGAACGCCGGAAGCGCGCACAGACCGCCCGCACTTTATGCAGCAGCTCAGACATGTCGGGGTAGTTGTGAATGAATTTCTGCACCACCAAATTCAGCACATGCGCCAGGCAAGGGATGTGCGTCAAACCGGCTAGTCCCAGAGCTGCAACGAGATTTCGCCCATTATCGCACATCACCAGGCCGGGCTTGAGGCCCACTGGCAGCAACCACTCGTCGGTCTGTTGTTCTATACCCCGCCACAACTCCTGCGCGGTGTGGGGCCTGTCCCCCAAACACATCAGTTTCAGAATGGCCTGCTGACGTTTACCCCTGGCTGTGCTGAAGTTGATGGTGAACGTCTGTCGCTGACCGGATGAGGAGGTGGTAGAAGAGGAGGAGGAAGCCGAGTAGGAAGAGGAGGCAACAGGAGGCAAAGAATGATGCCATGCGATCCTTGGCGGCGGAAGGACATGCGCCAAACAGCTATCCGCCTGGGGCCCAGCCGCCACTACATTTACCCAGTGTGTTAGGGAGATATAGCGTCCCTGGCCGTGCTTACTGGTCCACATATCTGTGGTTAGGTGGACCTTGCCACAGATGGCGTTGCGCAGTGCACACTTGCCTTTATCCGATACTTGGTTGTGCAGGGAGGGCACGGCTCTCCTGGAGAAGTAGTGGCGGCTGTGAACGACGTACTGTGGGACAGCAAGCGACATGAGCTGTTTGAAGCTGTCCGTCTCCACCAGCCTGAATGACAGTATTTCAAAGGCCAGCAGTTTAGAAATGCTGGCATTCAGGGCCAGGGATCGAGGGTGGCTAGGTGGGAATTTACGCTTTCTCTCAAAGGTTTGTGAGATGGAGAGCTGAACGCTTCAGTGTGACATGGTGGAGATGCTTGGTGACGGAGGTGGTGTTGTTGGTGGCACATCCTCTGTTTTCTGGGCGGCAGGTGCCAACGTTCCTCCAGAGGCGAGGAAGAGGCCAAGGCAGCAGCAGAAGAGGGAGCAGGAGGGGCTTTCTTGGTTTTGAAGGTGCTTACTCCACTGCAGCCCGTGTCTCGCATGTAGATGCCTGGTCATGCAGGTTGTGCTAAGGTTCAGAACGTTAATGCCTCGCTTCAGGCTCTGATGGCACAGCGTGCAAACCACTCGGGTCTTGTCGTCAGCACATTGTGTGAAAAAGTGCCATGTCAGAGAACTCCTTGAAGCTGCCTTTGGGGTGCTCGGTCCCTGGTGACGGTGGCCAGTAGCAGGCAAACTGTTTTGGCGACGGCTGCTCTGCTTTTGCACCCTGCTCCCGCTTTTGCTACGCTGTTGGCTCGGTCTCACCACTGCCTCTTCCTCCGAACTCTGAAAGTCAGTGGCACGACCTTCATTCTATGTGAGGTCTAGGACCTCATCGTCCCCTGCATCGTCTTCCACCCAGTCTTCCTCCCTGACCTCCTTTTCGGTCTGCACACTGCAGAAAGACGCAGCAGTTGGCACCTGTGTTTCGTCATCATCAGAGACGTGCTGAGGTGGTATTCCCATGTCCTCATCAGGAAACATAAGTGGTTGTGCATCAGTGCATTCTATGTCTTCCACCCCTGGGGAAGGGCTAGGTGGATGCCCTTGGGAAACCCTGCCAGCAGAGTCTTCAAACAGCATAAGAGACTGCTGCATGACTTGAGGCTTAGACAGGTTCTCCAATATGCACGGGGGTGATGTGACAGGCGCCACCTGTGCGCTTTCTGCAGAAGACTGGGTGGGAGATAATGTGAATGTGAACACTCTATATGACAGCGGTATTTGTGGCCTAAATGTGACACTCACTTATGCACGTCTTATCCCAGATGTGCAGTATATCAGAGGCTTTTTTCACCCCAGTAACCAAAAAGCCGTATTTATGGCCTAAATGTGACAGTCACTTATGCACGTCTAATCCCAGATGTGCAGTATATTAGAGGGTTTTTTCACCCCAGTAACCAAAAAGCTGTATTTCTGTCCTAAATGTGATAGTCACTTATGCACGTTGTGGCGAAACCAACCTCGCCACTGGGTTTTGGAGAGGACTGGCTGCTGGCCTCTTGCCCCTGGATTATGGGCCATATACTAACTTTTAAACCCCTGAACCTATTCAAGTGAATTTTGGATAGGTTTGTCCCCAAGTTATACTGTTTAAATTGATGTTAGTTATATGTATGGCCAATGTAAACTCACAAAGTTGTAACAATTTATAATAAGTGTAACTTGTCAGCTTGGGAGGAAATGCTGGGTGTGTTTCTATTGTGCCATTGTCCCATTGTGTGTTTAAAGGGTGATGTCTGTCCTATTGTCTGCACATGTGTATTGGTGACTTCTCTTTGTCTTGAGAGATAATTGGATTGCTCCTCAGGTTGTCTCCGGGACAGAGAGGAGGGAACCATGATGCATTGTGGGGATATGTTGTATCTGTCCTATGTCACAGTCTTCATTCTGGTCCTCTGGGGGCGTGAACGATTGGTTGCTGTAGTTACATTGTATGTGTTGTAAATTACTGATTGGTTATATTTCAAACCCCTGTGGGCAGTACTATGTTTGTGGTTTATGAATAAAAGAGGCTGTACGTGAAGTACAGTCAGACCACTGCTTGACCCTCAACACGGAGCCTTGTCTCGTTATTGGGGGGATCCGCTGTATGCTGTTTAGAGATTGATTGCCAGGAGTGTAAGCTGATTCCTGTTCGTCTGCTAGCAGCTATTCGTGAGGTTCCAGTTTGGAGTGCTACTTTGTATCCAGTTCGGGAGTTTGGTGTATCCTGCAGTAGCTGTGCCTGTCTCTCAGAAAGGGGCATATCGCCTAAACGGATTTTAACCCCTTGTCTGCTGAAACGGTCCGTTACACACGTGTAATCCCAGATGTGCAGTATATTAGAGTTTTTTTTCACCCTAACCAAAAAGCTGTATTTCTGTCCTAAATGTGACAGTCACTTATGCTTGTCTAATCCCAGATGTGCAGTATATCAGAGGCTTTTTTCACCCCAGTATGCCAAAGCCGTATTTATGGCCTAAATGTGACAGTGACTTATGCACGTGTAATCCCAGATGTGCAATATATTAGAGGGATTTTTCACCCTAACCAAAAAGCTGTATTTCTGTCCTAAATGTGACAATCACTTATGCACGTGTAATCCCAGATGTGCAGTATATTAGAGGGTTTTTTCACCCCAGTATGCCAAAGCTGTATTTCTGGACTTGCAGATAGCCTATGCTGGTGCACTATCGTTGCATAAAATGGCTGCCGATCATGTATTGATATTGACTAACTGAAGAAAAAAAAGTTCATTTTCAGCAGTAGTTGGCTCAGGGCAGGCTTAAAAAAATTGTGCACTGCACCCACAAAACACTTTTTCTGTAGATCGCTGAGTACATAAACCAGTTCTTGATAAGATTGCTCCCTGATCTCTCCCTCACAGCAGCTGCAGCCTCTCCCTACACTAATCCGAGCAGAGTGACGGGCGGCGCTACGTGACTCCAGCTTAATTAGAGGCTGGGTAACATGCTGCAGTTGGCCAATCACAGCCATGCCAATAGTAGGCATGGCTGTGATGGCCTTTTGGGGCAAGTAGTATGACGCCTGTTGATTGGCTGCTTTGCAGCCTTTTAAAAAGCGTCATAAAAATCGCCGAACACCAAACCCGAACTTTTACGTAAATGTTCGGGTTCGGGTCCGGGTGCCGAAAACCCTAAAGTTTGGTACGAACCCGAACTTTACAATTCGGGTTTGCTCAACTTTACAGGAGAGGTAAGTTGTTTTAAAGATAAAGATTGGGGGGGGGGGAGGGTCTGATCTGAGGTCTAATAAAGATTGGGGGTCTGTGGAAGATTGGGGGATGAAACAGATCTGTTGAAGATCGGGAGTCTGAGTTAGGGGTCTGATGAAGATCAGATCTGAGGTCTGATAAAGATTGGGGGTCTGATTGTGGGGTATGATCTGAGGTCTGATAAAGATTGAGCGTCTGTGGAAGATTGGGGGATGAAACTGAGATCTGTTTAAGATCGGGAGTCTGAGTTAGGGGTCTGATGAAGATTGGGGATCTGAACTGAGGTCTGCTGAAGACTAAATGTCTGCTTTGGGGGTCTGTTGAAGATTAGGGGTCTGAACTGAGGTCTGTTGAAGACTAAGGGCCTAATTTGGGGGTCTGATGAAGATTGGGGATCTGATCTGAGGTTTGATGAAGATCAGGGGTCTGATTGTAGGGTCTGATCTTAGGTCTGATGAAGATTGGGGGTCTGATCTGAGGTCTGATGAAAAAAATTTTTTTCCCTATCTTACTCTATTAAAACCTAGGTGCGTCTTCTGATTAGGTGCATCTTATAAAGCAAAAAATGTGGTAATATTTACTTTGAAACGAATATCTATAATGAATCATAGCCCCAAATAAGTTGATATTGACTCATCATCTGCAAAACCAACGCTACACCACGATGATGCATATAGCTCCAGCATATTCCACATCACGCACATCTTCCCTGTGCCCAGTGGGGTTCACAGCCTAATTTCCCTAGAGTCACTCTTAGGAAACCAGTTTAAGTAAATACATTGGCAGGACGTATTCTGGTGAGCATTGGGTTTGCTCCCCAAATGGCTGCATCCGCTGTGTATAGCTGACGGCAGCATGTTAACATAATCTAGCAATTAAGGTGGGGTCGCTTACGCTTAGCACCTGATTTAAATGGTCGCTGCCCGATTCCTCCTTCCTGCCTTTCTATCTCCATCTACTGTATGTATCAAACCTTTAATATGTTTGTTGTTCTAAATTCCCTTCTAGATAACTGCTTGAAGGAACTGAGCCGCTGAATGACAGCGTCGTGCAATATGGAATTGTTCCTGGCTCTAATTATCCTTTTTCCTTCTTGACTTTAGTATCACATGTAGCCATGTGTAGAATCATAAAATAATTATGCAGTGTACAAGCTTTCTGGGAGCGTGTACCACTGTTTTCCTAATTCTTTATCGCTCTCATTGATCGTGGCGTGTGTGCATTGATCCAAGTCAGCCATCTGGTTAGGCAAGATAAGCATGGTAGTGTCTTTGCAATGTACTGTCACTCAGGGAGGGGGTACGTTTTGGCTGTAGGGAATTATAGGGGCAGGATTAGCCCTCTTCCTATGAGTAAACTGAATTTTAAATGCAACTTTGCAGCTGCGTGCACCATTTCGCTAACTTCTATTTTTACCCGTGGTGTTTATTTTCTTCTGCCAATAAATAGATCCAGATGTACGTAGGGTGGACTATAGGACCCCCAGCCCCGACGCTCTGTGATATGACCTGAAATGTCACCGATGGGACGGATAAAATGCATTATTGTGCGTGGAACAAAATAAATTCTATCAAATCAGTAGGAAGTTAACTCTTAAGTCTTCCGTCGCTCTTTCTTCTGGATTACTGGGGAATTATTTTCGGCTCTGAAATTCACCCAGTGATTTTTGCATTTATAGCAAAGCCAAGACGATGAGACATTGTTTTAGAAAATGTTTGTCTTTTTCATGTCGATCATTTTTTTTTTTCTATCCTGCTATGCAAAACATGATTGCCTCCATTGTCTGGTTCTATGCTCGGAGTGTGTGTATGGGGGTGCGGGGAGGGGTGGGGGAGATCTTAAAGCTTTTCCACCAAAATCGAACAATTCTGTCAAAAAAGATTAGTTCTATTTTGTCTGCTGGGTACTGACTATTCATGAATGTAAAGAGAGAGGAAGGGTGTCATGGTAAGTCGCTAAGGTGCCCGGATTCTGGCTATTGATTTGAGGATCTGGAACTTACAAAAGAACAGCCGAAAGAAGAGGAGCAAAATGGTCCGCCATGTGTTGTGCTCTACCTACTTTGGTTGCCTATTTATTTCTTTTGTTATTGCAACTTTTATTGTCAAAGAGCTGGGGGGAAAAAATGGTTAGACGGCGGCTCCAAGCTGCACAGAGCAGAAAAGGGGATTAGCCTATCACTGGGATCATCTTACACTGAATCAAATTCCTTTCACGATGTATAATTAGTAAGTACAGTCTTGAATCTCATGTATGAGAAGCATTAACATACTGTAGGACACCAGCAAAAATACAGAGTCAGATGAACATTATACTGCTGATAAAAAAAAAAAATACTTTTAGCATTGCATTAAGTCTAAACGAAGAATGTAGTTGTATATGTGTGTGTTACTCAAGCCTTTCATATATAAGAGGTCAATTTCTTACACTGCACATTGCAGAAGCACAATCCAGATTAGTCATGTGTATAATAATTACAAAAATACTTCCCATGTTCTATAGATGGGAACTGGGAACGGTTTGAAAGGTTCTTGTTAATTTTGACATGAATATTTGTAAATATAACAAACTGAGTAAATATTGAGAATAGGTAAAAATAAATAAATAAATAAAATAATAATTACATATTTGTGAAAATGCATTACAGCAATACTTACTAGCATTTAGGAGAAAACAAACTCTTGAAATAGTCCACTAGTAGAACACAGGCTACCATAAATGGCAGCTTTAATCTGTTTCTAATGACACTTGGCTGCTGTCAAACTCCCTATTTCCCTTCAAGGTTATCACAATCAAGGTTAGGCATTAGAAAATTGTTGGGGCAAACACAACTTCTCCCAGCCTCTCCATACACATGCACTTTTGCCTAGGCTGAGCATGCATGTGTCCTGAAGGAGGAGAAGGGTCTGGCAGCAATTTATCTACCAGAGGACAAAAGGATTTGCAGTCAGAGGAAAATTGAGAGGTTCCCATACACATTCAGTGGTCAGCTGGTACTGCTAAAGTCCTCTTTACATGGGCTGATTTTGCAGGCAATTATCGGGAATTAAACATTCATTCATGATATTTGCCTGCTTGTCATAAGAGGTGAAATTTGCATTTACATGCAACAATCATCTCCTCTGTGTGGGGCAAAATGATCGCTACTGCAGTCATTCATCACCCTCAAGAATCATTGTCTCTGGACAGCAGATCCCTCTTTACACAGGACAATCTGCTGCCCAGAAATGATGACTTTGGTGTCTGCATCGGCAATGCTTTCAAACGATGAATGAGCATTTGCTCATTCATTAGGTGATCAGAAGCATCTTTACACCAGACAATTATCAGGAACAAGCGTCAGTGAGGTGGATGGTGAAATAAGGTAAAGAACAAACAGCAGGTGGCGCTGTTTTATTGAATAGCTTGGTGGCTAGACTAATTGTTCAAATACATGTAATTAGAAAAGTATTCAGTTCTAGGTGCTGGTTTAAAAAAGGTAGATTATTTTTCATGGCACAACCCCTTTAAGTCAACATTAGTCTCATGTTTATGCCCAGCTTGCCATGTTCACAGAACAGTATTTTAGTCAGTATTTTGCATTGGTATTTGTAAGTCAAAACCAGGAATTCAAAAACACAAATATTTCTATTATAGGTCTCATACCTTGGCCAAACAAAAGCTGGTGCAAAATACTGATGAAAACACTGCCATGTGAAAGGTGCTTTAGGCTTGTTATGTATGCTGCACTTTTTTGTGGTTGAAGAGTTCAATGTGATTTTTTTTTAGTATGAAGTGTTTATAGGTAGAGATCTTTTTTAAATTAAATAGGATCTCCCATAATTAATGTAAAAAATGAAAATCTGACATTATATAGTACACGACAATCTCTTTCTAACAAAGCTAGAACCGGCCCTGTACCTCACATGGATCCATAGTTTCTACCATTCATTGCTCCAATTGCTCTGCTAGATCCTCTTCAGGCTGGCAGCTCAGGGGACATGTCCTTTCTCAGGACGTAAATCTTTTCTGCTGCAGCTCTCCTCTTATCACAGCCCAAGAGGTGTGTCCTGTCTTTGGGGTTTGTCCTTTCTGCTGTAGCTCTCTCCCTGTAGATGTCACAGCTTCTAACAGTAGATATGACTAGTAGCAGTTGAAGTATGGAACTGAGCATGTGCGACCATCTCAGTAGGTGGACATTGCACATTACTATACAGATAAAACACTAGGAGGAGCCATTATAGTGAAGTAAAGCAAAAATCTCACAACTCAAGCATTTTCGTAACAAAGTAAATTACAAAAGTAACTAGTTTTTCATCTTGAATTATATTAGAAAAACATTTAATAGTAGCACAATCCCTGTAAAAGCATTTTAGCATTGTAATTTTATACTTCTACCATTGTACAAACATGTTTACACATTATGACTGTTGCGTCCAATGAGAAACATTTTGCAAAACTAGTGATCACACTGATTATTTCTAGAATCAAATATACACACTATGACGATCATAACCAGTTATTTTAGTTTGTCAATACCAGTGTGCAAGGTGTTCGTACAAAGGGGTGTGTAATTTCACCTCTTAATTCCCCAAAAAAACTGTTGCAAATTTTCTACCTTTTAAAAATCAGTATACCATTGACATTATTTCATTAAATTGGCCTCATAATAAAATGTCTGGTAAACTGCAATGTAGAAAACGAAAGACCTGTGCATTGTCATCAGTAAATAAGAATGTGAGTGGCTGTACTAGAGCAAACAGCACTAGCAGCACAGTCGGCACCACATGTCCAGCCAGTAGTAGTAATAGCAGCAGGCCACAGTTCTCCCTGGCTTCCGGTAGGTGCCAGATTATTATTCAGGACAAAGAGAATGACATTGTGGACTGAAAGGTCACATCCCAAGCCTATGGTGGCAAACAGTGTCTACACAAACCATCAGAAGGCGTTTGCACAACATTGAGCTAAAAGCCAGATACAAAGGTACAGCTCTTCCATTGACCTCATTCCACCGTTCTCAAAGGCTATCATGGTGCACAGCAAGAGGGCAATGAAGGCTGGAATGGAAGTCTATCCTCTTCAGAAATGAGTCCGACTTTTGTCTTGGGTGCATTGATAGCTGGAGATTGGTCTGGAGACCACGTGGGCAATGCCATGAAGAGGCTTTCATAACGGAAAATTACATTGGTTCTACTCCTGTGATTATGGTGTGGGATGGCATAATGTATGGTAGCCTGATGTCACGGCTGAGGATGGGGAAAACCCTCAGCCGTGCGATGCCAGAAGATGTTAGTGGCTGCTCGGCCAGGACGACAGAAATAGGGAGCAGGTCACCTCCTAGAGCTTCCCTAATCTGACCCTGACTCCTAGCTGCATGAGCCGACCTTGAAGGTAGGAGGGCTCATGCTCAGGAACCTCGGATCCCTACTGACCCTCCGCCAATCCCTGAGCTAGGAAGTGGGTAGACAGCCCGTTCCTCCTGGACACGGAGGAACAGGAGTCTCACTGGCCAAGCTGCAAGGAGATGGGGTACATAAACAGACCTATGGATATGGCAGGAGAACAACTCTAGTTCAAACCTACCTGCCACAGCCTTGCTGACTGGATCCCGTGCTCACAAGCTGATGTCCAGACAATACATAAATGGACACAGCAAACACACATACACACACAGGAACCCAGATCAATAGCTGCATTAAATAACAAAAGGAATACAACATCAACTTAACATCACATAAAAACATTTGCTATGACCACAAGGGTGGCCCCCACTGGCAAATGGTATAAAGTAGGAGGACGACTCCAGCAGACCATGGCTGAAGTACCCCTCTGACTACTGCTCTCAGCAGAGGCTAAATAGCCCATGTAGCCACACCCACACAGATACACCCAGTATTCACACACACAGAAGGGAGTTAACCCTTCCTAAACCAGACAAGGGAAGACATCAACTTAAAGGGGAAGTGTACACACAAATAACACAAGTTGCCTGAGACAACCGCCTGCTATGACAGCGAGCAGCCTAGCAACCAGCTCCAGCTGCTCTACTGCCACATACCTTATGTTGCCAGCGGCAACCACAAGTGAGGCAACAAACTAACGGCCCTCACCTGTGATTGAACAACCAAACCAGACCGCAGGCAACAGCCTGCGGTTCAGGAGCCACGACCATAACCATGGTCGTGACACCTGACCCCTATAGTCTTCATTTCAGGTACACTAACAGCTCTGCATTACATTAATTTGGTTGTAGAACCAGTAGTCTGGCCATTTGTCCAAAGTGTCCCTGGAGTCATTTTTCAACAGGACAATGCCAGGCTGCATGTTGCTCATGCTACTGTGAGCAGCCTGTGTAGCCTAAACATACTACCATGGCCTATAGCATCTCCGGACTGGTTTCCTATTGGTCGACAATTGCAAAGGAAGATGCCAGCAGTGGATCTTCATGATTTGTGTGCCCAAGTGCATTCAGCGTGGCAGAGCATTCCTCAGACAATCATTAATTAAAGACTGATAGCATGCCAAGGTGTATAAGTGCATGTATTTCTGCATGTGGGCTCATTCTCATTTACTGAATTAATCAAGATGCTTTTAATATTTTGTGTCTATTTTTTTATCATTTGCATATCATTAACATGTCTATCAATCCTGTGATTTCCATAATTCCACAACTGGTCCTTCTTTGTGTTGCAATTTCAGTGTTGAGAAGTGAACATTAGAGGTGTGAAACTCTCCTGAGGAAAAAATGACTGTAGTAAAGGGATTGTGAAAGCAGAAATATTAAAGAGGTGCATGCTTACCCATGCATGTTATACAGAAGAATGCAAGTCTTGGGGCTGTTCTGTAAACTAAAGGTTGACATTAAAAGAACTAAGTACATAAAAGCCACTGACTTATTTTTGCAAATTCTATAAAATTGTATTCATCTCCTGCAGCGTTCTCACAATAACCATACTATGCGGCTACGTTGAGATTTGTAGGAAGATTTTATACTCAGTTCCTATTACAATTGTGTTTGAAATAATGAATGAAGACATGCATCCACTATGTACGGCCACATTAAGGCTTAAAATAAGCCATATTCTGCTGGCCAAGAGACTGAAATCAGCTACTGATAGAAAGTAATAAGTTGAGTCCAGCAATCCACGTTCCAAGTGATCCGAAACATTTTTGACGGAGTTGATGTCTAGACCCTATGAAGGTCAGTCCTGAAATTCAACAACCAGAAAACAAAATAAAAACTGGCCCAGATTTACTATCGAGGCACAGCTATAGGGGGTGCAGAGGTAGCAGTCGCTACCAGGCCCAGGAGCCTGAAGCGGGCCCAAAGATCCTTGTGCCGCATAAGAAGGGACGTTTCAAATTTTCCCTCAGGCAGCACAAAGGCTATGTGCTTCCCTGCCCCTGACCACAAAGCACTGAGGGAAGGGGGGCCACGCCGAACTCTTGCACCAGAGCCCATGAGCCTTTAGCTACGCCCCTGTCTACTATTGTGTATGCTCCTAGAATCTTACTAAAAAGTGGTGCAAATTGGCCCACTTTTGCACAACTATAGGGGTTTCTACACTTTTTCCAACTTGCGCGAATAGAAGGTCGGGCATAGTGTTAAGTGTGCGGAGCTTAGCTGGTTAGGGTCATGCCCTAAGATGCGCTGTGTGGTCTCAAAGAAAGCCAACTAATAGTTGGTAAAGAGCTTGACAAAAGTTTATATCCCAGCACCAAATGTATCATCCAGCCTGAGCCCCTGTGGTAAATCTGGTGCAGATCTACACAGCCAAACTTATACCATCTACAGGATAAGTACATCTAGACCATATGTGTAAATGGAAAGTCACATCTCCCATGTACTCACAGCAACAACATCTTCCCTGAGGTTGTTTACAAGAAAAAAGCCGATAGAATCCTACGTGAAATACCACCCAACCCCAAATACCACGTGTACACTCAGCCTAAGGTAAGAGAACCTGATGCTAATGCTACATAACAACTCTGAACAATCCTCTCCTTTTGGAAGTTTCTATATAATCTTGCAGTCCTGTGATGGAAGCAAGCACTTTTTATGAGATAGATAGATAGATAGACACACAAAAATGGCAGCACTGGAGAAGAAAAACTAAAAAATCAAGTGCAAGCCAAAGGGGACAACTATATCACAATAGGTAAAAAAGCAAAAAGGTTGCATAATCTCTGCTTAGATAGTTAATATGATATAGATCAGGATGCTCAACCTGCAGCCCTCCAGCTGTTGTAAAACTACAACTCCCACCATGCCCTGCTGTAGGCTGTTCAGGCATGCTGGGAGTTGTAGTTTTGCAACAGCTGGAGGACCACAGGTTGAGCATGCCTGATATAGATAAATATGAGATAGATTTAGATAGATAGATAGATAGATAGATAGCTAGATATAAGATAGATTGAAAGTATCTATCTATCTATCTATCTATCTATCTATCTATCTAATATCTATCTATCTATCTATCTGTGAAGTTGATCCAAGGAAAGCATCATTGCATGGCAGCGTGGCCGGTACATAATCGACAATCGTGGCTGCAGTCGGGAGATAAAGCCAAGTTAGCACTACACAACGACACCCTAAGGCCTCTTTCACACGGGCGTTGCGGGAAAATGTGCGGGTGCGTTGCGGGAACACCCGTGATTTTTCCGCACGAGTGCAAAACATTGTAATGCGTTTTGCACTCGCGTGAGAAAAATCGTGCGTGTTTGGTACCCAAACCCGAACTTCTTCACAGAACTTCGGGCTTGGGATCGGTGTTCTGTAGATTGTATTATTTTCCCTTATAACATGGTTAAAAGGGAAAATAATAGCATTCTGAATACAGAATGCATAGTAAACTAGCGCTGGAGGGGTTAAAAAAATAAAACAATTTTTAACTCACCTTAATCCACTTGCTGGCGCTGCCGGCATCTCGTCTGTCTCCTTCTGTGCTGAGCATTCATTCCAGGACCTTTGATGACGTCACTCCGGTCATCACATGATCCATCACCATGGTAAAAGATCATGTGACGTACCATGTGATGACCGGAGTGACGTCATCAAAGGTCCTGTAACTGTACTTAATGCTCACCACAGGTCCTATTCAACAAAGGAGACAGAAGGAGATGCCGGGCTCCGCGATCAAGTGGATTAAGGTGAGTTAAATTTTTTTTAATTTTTTTTAACCCCTCCAGCGCTAGTTTACTATACATTCTGTATTCAGAATGCTATTATTTTCCCTTATAACCATGTTATAAGGGAAAATAATAATGATCGGGTCTCCATCCAGATCGTCTCCTAGCAACCGTGCGGATGCTTGCGATTTTCACGCAACCCCATTCACTTCTATGGGGCCTGCGTTGCATGAAAAACGCACAAAGAGGAGCACGCTGCGATTTTCACGCAACGCACAATTGATGCGTGAAAATCACCGCTCATGTGAACACCCCCATAGAAATGAATGGGTCAGTATTCAGTGCGGGTGCAATGCGTTCACCTCCCGCATCCGCGCAGAATACTCGCTCGTGTGAAAGGGGCCTAAGGTGAGTAGGATATTTACCTCCTACTATCTAAAGTTCTACCTTTCTCTAGAAAGGTATTGAGACAGATAGATAGATAGATAGATAGATAGATAGATAGATAGATAAAAAAATAAATTCCACGGCACTTTCCAAAAGTAGATACGTGTTTATTTCACCAGATGCAACGTTTCGGTTCTCCCTTTGGAACCTTTCTCAAGCAGTGACAAATTCATGGTGCAAATTACATATATTTATACCACACATGTGATTATTGGATAATTAAAACAACCAAGTACAAAAATATAAAAAGTGCATGATTATAATATTAAAAATACATATAAAACAGTGTATAATATAATACATATATTGTGTATACATTCATATATGAAATATCCAAAATGTGCATATAATTAATTGTACAAAATCACTGAATTCATAAGTGATCCATAATTCATTAATTACAAACAAATGTGAATAACCCCTGGAAACGTTGCATCTGGTGAAATAAACACATATCTATTTTTGGGAAGTGCCGTGGAATTTCCTTTTTCGTTTATGGTTTGACGGGAGGATCACCGCGACAGCTGTGGCAGTGCTGCCCGGACGCTTTGACTGATAGATAGATAGAAAGATTCCAAAAATTCATAAAATCTTATAACACATCTTATGATAAAATGACCATATAGCCCCGTTATTAACAAGTCAGCCATTTATTAATTAATGCAAAGTTATTTTTAGCTTCTTTGTTGGAATCGCTATGTGTTCAGATTGAAGACGTCTCTATCTTTTTTTTTAAATGCAAACCATTTTATGGGCTCTATTGACTGCGACTAGAGATGAGCGAACTTCATATTTTGAAATTCCATCACGCTTCATTTGTGGTAAAAGCAGAATTGTGTTATGCATTCCGTTACCACGGACCAAACTCAATTCTATGGCGGAATGCATAACGGAATGCCTTTAAAAGCATTCCGTTATTTATTCCGTCATAATAGAAGTCTATGGGCTGCAAAACGGATTCGTCCCGTTTCCGTTATGCAGGGGAGTCCTCTCCGGACAGATCTGTTTTGCAGGCCATAGACTTCTATTATGACGGAATGAATAACGGAATGCCTCTAAAGGTAACGGAATCCATAACGCAATTCTGCTTTTACCACCAAACAAAGTGTGAACAAATTTCATAACACGAAATTCGCTCATCTCTAACTGCGACCAAAAATCCTTTATACAGTCAATTATTTAAATCTGTCGGTAGATTGCGAAAGGTAACGATTATATTTGAGGAATAAAAATATCGTTCTATTTGAGTATGGTTCTAATTATACTTCATGACAGGTCAGACAATGAGACAAAAAAACAGCAATTATTTACCGGTACCGCAGAGCATCGCACTTAAAGGAGGACTAGCCATTCACTAGAAATGCACTGTTAATTGGGTAAACAATGTTTTTATTTCATTGTATGTAAGTCCAATACCAGAAAGAAAAACTAATTTAAGTTTCTTTTAAAGGAGCCAGAGAACATTAGCGAAAATTAATTGAAGCGCATTGAAATTGCAGTGTCCATAAACAGAGGCTATTATCTCTTAACGAAAAGGGTGCTGTAGCTTAAGGATGTTTTATCTGTTGTTTATTGTGCTATTATAATGTGGCAATTTACCAGCATGGAGCAAATAGGTGCCATATGGAATTATATATTTTCTCAATTTATATTTCAATATCTATCTGCATATAAATGATGTACAAATCGGAGAAATAACCCTTGCACTGAAATCATTTTTTTTTCCAGAAATAAAATTACTTTTTTTCATATTAAGCCTCCTATTCTGTTCTGCATCATTTATTTGTACAAACTAAAATCTACTGCAGGATTTCCAGGGTGTTAATAATGATAATAAATGTGACAAACTGGATCATTCCCAAAAGTGTAGAAAATATGGGGTTACCAGGTGTTTGACTTCAGTCGGTGAGTTTCTTCTCCGAGGGGAAAGATCAATTATAAGACTTAAGTTAACTAGAAACTGGTTAATATAATGATAGTATGGTATATGCTTCTGTTACTACTTGTTTAAAGGGGTTGTGCAACAATTTCTTATATTTTTTTGGCAAACTCTCGCACTTGGCTGGCCGAGCTTACTTATTGGCTTTCCAGCATCTAGCTCCCCACTTCCTGGACTGCGATGCTCCACTGAGTTCCCTCACTAAAAACTTGCGGTTTGATGCCGCCTGCAGCCAATCACAGGTCACGTCGGTGACCCCTTGCATCATGTAACCATTTGTCATGACATAAGGGGAGTCGGTCCCTGCGTGCCAAGATATTGGCTGCAGGAGGCGTCAAGGAGGCACTGGCCTGGAAAAGAAGCAGCGGGGAGCCAGCCCCAGGAAGCAGGTAAGTAAACTTTCCTTTACAGGTCCACCAAGTAGGGGAAAAAGTGACGCACGTGACCCCATCCATGTGGAAGTTGACAGACGGGACCAAAAGGCTGCAGAAGAGAATCAGGGAGTCGGAACACAGCTAGGGGGAGCAGGTGATTTCTCCACAGGTGATCCAGGCTGGGTGAAAATTAAAAAAAATCCTGGACAACCCTAAACCTCATAATATATTGGCCCATCATCTGATATTTCTTAAGAAAAAGAAGCATAATACGAATTGAAGGTCTACAAAGTTCTTGGCTGGCATCAAGCATAGCAACCAGATACCAAAGTATGACATGTGGAAGAGCTAGTTGTAACTTACTAATTGTATTATGGAGTTTTCCAGACATTTTTCTTATCTACTAATGCACTTAATTAACTAATTGTGATGGTAAATGAGTAATGAATGCTGAATTTCCCTGTTCGCAAAAGTAAAAGGAAGTCTTTATCTTATCTGTTATAGAACTGAATGAATGTCTCCTGGACTATCCAATTATAGAAGAACTTGTAGTGGAGGGGATTACTTTGGTGCAATTATGTTGGGTGGGGTGGTGGCAAGGAATGTGATAATGTGTTTAGAACTTTGTGTGGAGTGCTGGCTAAGTATGTGTTGGGATGGCCACCATTAAGTCCACACTAATTGCAAATGGTCTTACTTTGTTAGTTTATAGGAAGGGTCTTCGTAGTCTTGGCTGCTCCTGTGCGGATCACTCTCACTGGCACCATTTGGTAGAGGGCCTCTTGGGTTAATTGATGGTTTGAAGTTCTCAGTAGCTTATTTACTTAAAGATATTCATGTCTGGATACAAAGAGAATTGGATAAACTGGTTTGGCACAATCAGTGCATTGCATGATCACGTGGTTGCCCTATAACCGCCAACAAGCAATTTTTGTAAATACATGGACTATTACTCATAGGGAGGGGATTGTAAGTGAAGAAATACAAGATGTGTACCTGCCGAGGATTGGAATGTTAAATAAAACTCAATCCTTTGGGATGGTGTAATCACTTAATAAGGTATCAATGTAATAGTACAGCAAGTGCAAGACTTTGGTTGGAGGACGACTTGAGTCTTGAGTCTTGAGTCAATATTGTGAAGAAACCTAAAAAAACAACACACTTGTTGAAAATCTGTAAATACCCCTCAGTGAATTCGTTCATACACAATTGTCATGAACGATTAGGTAATACCAACAATAGACATTACAATATGGTGGTATGATGCGTTCCCTGCTTCATTAATCTGTAGACCAATTATAATGCAGTTAAAAAAATATTACATGATGTCCTATTAGTGTTTCCTTAAAGGGGTTATTCCATTAGGACACTCCTGTCCATGTGCTTACTAGGCTATATGGATGGCATAGAGGGGGTCCTCACTCAGGTCCCCCTCTATTAGCCAGAGTGAGAGCTGCCGTTTGTATCACATGGACAGCCGTTCTTCTAAATAGTATCTATATAATTTTGCACTGGGCAACCCTCGTCTTTGGCCCCTGGAAATCAAAAAATCAGTGGCTCTGAGTTTAAAGGGGTTGCCAATGATGAGTCAACCCCTTTAATGATATCTGTTTCTAAAAAAAAGCTGGTTAACATGCTGCTTTTACAGTTCTCACAGAGCTTTCCTAAAGTCCAGAAAAAGAGATTTGCATGGTTGCAAGATTTACCATTCAGGAGATTAGGAAATGGTTTTAGAAGTCACATAACCCTTTCCACTTGTTACAGCCTTTGGAAACCAGTCTTATAAAAAAAATTATAATTAGACATGACTACAATTATCATATTTCATCCTGTATCTGTTTGCATTTGTTGATCTTAAACCAAAAACTGTCATCTATAAGCATACTTGTATTCAAAAACTTTTATATTGAGACCTCTGGATGATGGAGACTCTAATCTAGCCCAAGGTTGCCTAGTAAAGCTGACCAATTACATCAGGTTAAAGTCACCCGGGTCTGCCAAATTCGAAATAGCCCCATGATCTAGTCCAGGATGGCCAACCTGCGGCTCTCAAGCTGTTGTAAAACTACAACTCCCACCATGCCCTGCTGTAGGCTCATAGCTGTAGGCAGTGTGCTTTTACTGGGTGTTGTAGTTTTGCAACATCTGGAGAGCCTCAGGTTGGCCATCCCTGATCTAGTCTATATAGGTGCAGCGTGGTGGCAGATTTAGGATCGAACATGTTGAATTTTAACAATTTCAATCCATTGTTTCTCTTGAAGTCTCATTAAGCTCTAGTGTATTCCTAATTGGAAAAAAAAAACATGTGAGCAGCTTAAGCCTTCATGTTTACGTAGGGTTGAATGTTGATTTAGGTTACTTGCATCATCCATGGCAAAACTTTAACCCACCTTAGAGTCTAAGAAAAGAAATGAGCTGTAACCAGTACTAAGCAGGCCCTATAACTAGAACCTACTCTTCTTCATGTGTCAGTTGAGGCACGGTGTCCTCTCAGGCTACAAACCCAATTAAAGATCTGACATAGTCAGTTTTAATAATCATAGTCCATTGCTCCTCTCGAAGACCCACCAAGCTGTAGCTTATTTCTCATTGGAAAAAGCCTGTGGCCATTAGTGATGAGCGGCAGGGGTCATATTCGAATTCGCGATATTTTGCAAATATTTAGCAGAATATTCGTCGAATATTCGCGAATTTGAACGTTCGTTATATTTTCTACGATTTTTTTTACTCGAAAAATCGACAAGGTAATGATCGTGTAATATGCGAATTTTTATTGCAAATTTTTCAATTGCCTAGCAAAAACATGATTCCTCCCTGCTTCTTGCTTGTGGGCCAATGAGTCATAGCACTAAATCGAATATATTCGTTTTTTTCAATATTCGTAATATTCTAAAACAAGAATATATAGCAATACAGCAAATATTCGAAAAAAAACTAATGTAGAGCAATTTAGCTAATATAGTGCTATAATCTTTTTTTTTAATAGTTGTAATTTTTTTCCAATCTGAACTTCAGATGAGAAAAAAATTACAACTATTAGACAAAGAAGATTATAGCACTATATTAGCTAAATTGCTCTACATTTGTTTTTTCGAATATTCGCTATATTGCTATATATTCTTGTTTAAGAATATTACGAATATTCGAAAAAACAAATATATTCGATATAGTGCTATATATTAGTTTTTTAGAATATTCATAATTTTTACCATTTAAAGTCATGATTCCTCCCTGCTTCTTGCTTGTGGGCCAATGAGTCATTGGCCCACAAGCAAGAAGGGAGGAATCATGTTTTTACTCGGCAATTGAAAAATTAGCGATAAAAATTTGCATTACGAAAATTCGCAATAAAAAATCTAAAATATTCAAAATTACGTATATATATCACTATATTCAAAATATTCGAGAATTTTTCGTGATATAAATTCGAAATTCTAATATTCGTGATCAACACTAGTGGCCATCTCAAGTATTCAAATTTACAGAGGGTAGAATGTTGATATAGGTCACTTGCATCATCTGTAGCAAAAATTTAGCCCACCTTGGATGATAAGAACTGAAATTTGCTGTAACCAACACTTAGCAGACCCTATAACTTACTTTACTTCACGGTACCCTCACTAAGGCTACAAACCCAATTCTAGATCCATAATAATGTAAGAATTGATGCTGTCTCCTGACCGAACACCACTCATGGAGATGGAAGTAGGTCATTAGCACTTAATGTATATGCTCTAGTCATAGTTTCTTTGTCTTTAGCACCTGTATAATCAAGCAGTTGTACCGGGCAAATATAATGGCTATGTATCAAAACACATGGGTGGGAAAAGGGACAGTTCTACTGTAAATCAGCATAACTGGGGGGAGGAGGACCAGTAGTGGCCTGTACACATTTACAGCATCTGATTACAAAATGGTTGGTGGCTTAAGCAATTGTTTGAGGCCCATTCCACAAACCTCTTGTTTACTGGTAACAGTTTGAGATGTGGACACTGTTACTTTAGCTGTTAATGGCTCTAAACATTAAGGCTAACAGATTAGGCCTTGCTAAACATTAAGAAAATTGTCCCAAACAGAGATAGGAGGGAATCCGTATTTCATTTGCATAAAGCCAATTGTCTACTGACAATACCTTTTGGGCAGTCTAAATCACTGGATATTGTGTGGAGGCTATTCAGTTTTCCAGAGGGCTCTCACATTATGCAAAATGAGACAAAAAGGCAGAAAAGGATAAACGGATACTTTTAATGCGTATGGTAATTAGATATATATTGAAAGTTAATTAGATGAAGTCTGAGTTTTATTATAAAAAAATAATATCCATGACTAGTGTAGAGGTTAAAGGCTGGGATTGACACTTAAAGGGCTTTTCCAGCTTTGTGCACTTTAGTAAATTTCAACCCTATCCTGCTGTACCTGTTGCAAAAAACCATACTCCATGAACCAACAATCAGCCACCTGTACACACCATACAGAGTCCACGCTGGGAGCTTCAACTCTCCCTGGTGAAAGATGGCAAAAACCATACTCACCTGTTCTCCGCTGCTCCATTCCGGATCCCTAGGTCCCTGATTCCCTTCTGTGGTCTTCCGATTCCCATCCGGTAAACTTGGGGTCACAAACTGCTGCAGTCAATGACTGGCTGCAGTGTTGGCATATTCCTAAGTAACCCTATGTGACCCAGCAGTGAGATGCTGCTTGAGGACACATCACCCTTGACACTAGTCATTGGCTCCATGACACAAGTAGCCACATTTAACCAGAGAAATTTACAGGACGAGGGGCCAGAAGAGAAGACCACAGAAGAGAGCCAGGAAGCCAAAATAGAATGGGTGAGAGCAGGCGAGTATGATTTTTTTTTCAACAGGTATAACTGGATGGGCTTGTGATTAACAAAAAACTGCAAAAAGCTGGACAACCCCATTAAAGTTGTACACTGTAGTCTACCATGACTAATGAGAACACTGGAATAATGGTAATTAGGAAACAATTCAGTTATTTTTGAGTAATAGTCATTTTTGTGTCACATATATTCTCATTATTTGGCCATCTGCTATGTCACTTTGCTTTGGTTGCAAATTAGGAATACATTTTGTTAATGTTTGCATTCCATTTGTCAGATTTTTCTGTCCAAATGGCATCATCTCATTCAATCAGTCAAAAAACAGAAGAATGCCCGTTTATTATACGTTACCTTTAGGAGGAATTTGATCCTCCAGACTGTGTACCGATATTTAAATCACTTTTAGCTCATGCTTAAATAGATGCCCATGATCACTACGGTGGTTCCCCCTAGGCTAAGCTACTCTAAGAACCACAACAGAGATCCTAGTTCACTTGAACTGTTAGATTAATATGTTTATTACATGTTACTTTCAGGAGGAACTTGATCCTCCATATTGTGTATTGATATTTAACTCAATAAAAAAAAAAAAAAACAGAAGAATGCCCAAGATGCTCCAATTGGCCTGAAAATTAATGTTTGACATTTTGAGGTCTCATGGGAGTCATTTTTCACCTCTTGTTTCTCACTTTTAAAAAAATAAAATAAAAAAATGTATTAATATTTTTCTTTCTTTTGCCAAAATTTGCTCCAAATCAAATTTCCTAAATTTCAGTTTCCGATACACCTTGAATTATTACAATATTCAGGTCAAAGCTGATTAGTTTAGAATTGATTCACCCATCTCTAATCCCCACCCAACATTTCCTAGCAGCCACCCCTAAAATACAGAGCGCATATTTGATGTGGGTTTTTCATGGACCCATTAACTTGAGTCTTGCATCAAAATCAGACCAAAATAGTGCATGCTATGATTTCTCTGCACAGACCAATGATCTGTAAAGAAAATTGGATATGTGAGTTGGGCCATAGACTTTAACGTGTCAGAGTTTAATTTGTGTGCTGTCCTTTGAACAGCACACGGACATGAAAATCGGTTGCCCGAATGAGCCCTAACATTTTGTAGATTTCACATTAAAAATACTCAGGTCGGGAAACAAAAATACTTTTAATGGATATTCGACCTAGAAAAATGGTCTTCTATAGCTCCCCAGATGTACTTCATAAACCCCATGATTGGTGATATAAAGCAGGATGGAATGCATTGTATTTTTGATAGTTTCACCCCACTCCCAATTACTGATTATGGGGCACATATTGAATATTGAAAGGAACTAAGAAGGTTGTCTCATCAGGTCAACCTCAGTCTATTTATTATATTAAGGCATTAGGACTTTTCTTAGGGAACTCTTCCCCCTGCCCCCCCCTACATAGGATTCCCTTTTATTAGGGTGTCCATACCCAGTCAATAGCTGTCGGCCAAGCCCCCCCCCCCCCCCCCCCACATAGGATTCCCTTTTATTAAGGTGTCCATACCCAGTCAATAGCTGTCGGCCAACAGCCATATTTCCCCATTCCCACATACACATTCGATTTTTGGCTGAATCCACCATTCTTGGCCATGTCAGCTGACTATACACCTGCATGCATTAATATGTATGGGGGCCTTTAGATAGAGAGGAGAGCTGCTGCAAAAGAATGCTCTTGTCCTGGAGGGCTCATTGTAACCATATATCACATTATTGCTTGGTTCTCCATTAATTTTAGGGTAAATGTGGGTGTTACAGTCTACTGGGACATTTAAACTGTAGTGTGTGGTCTACTGCATTCTCTAGTAGCACCAGATGACTTTACTGCTGAGGCTCTTGGGGTTCATCCTTCCAGCCAGTGACTCAACATTCTCAATCCTTTGCTCTCTATGTACCAAAGAAGACCCAAGAAGGAGATCCTGCTGACCAGGCAATGGGAGTCACAACATAAAGGGGATCAAGCAGGAATTAAAATAATGGGCCAAAGGAAAACACAAAAGCAACTTGCATTTTTTGTTATATTTGAATTCCTACTCCATATAAAAAATGAGAAACTAGTTTGTTTGGGATCTCAAAGGTGGTATGCTTGTTAAAATAATGATTTTGGGCCAATTATTGGAAGCAAGCATTCATAGGAATGCTCATTCCTAATAATTGGCCCATATAGTTGAGCAGCTGATCCACCTACATTCAGTTTGCATCGTCCTGTGTAAACGAACTCCGATGGAGGTGTTATCATCCATCGGTGCTCACAGTGCCCAAACATCAGGCAGTGTAATAAGACCTTAAAGAGAATGTGTCATCAGAAAGGGACCTATGGTTTAAATCACATTTTTATGTTAAACATATATATATATATATATTTTTTATTTTTTTTGTGTTTGTTTGTTTTTTAATTTTCCCTGCCATCATCTATATTAAAACATGTATATAATACTGCAATTTTCACACTGGCCACTATGCCTAAAATATGTTAACACTTCCTGTCTTTTGAGAGCAGCTACATCGGCCATAGACACAATGGACAGGAGCTGACCCCATTGACTTTTATGGGAGAGTTTTCTAGGCATGCTCTGTGACCTGTGCAGAGGTCAAGAAGGAGCAGTTAAGCTGTGATATCATCTATTGTGAATGGTGTGTCCTGTGTTATCTATACTGAGGTGTTACTTGTAATTGTAATTCTGTTTGTTGCGATGTTTGTACAGAACAGGAAATCATAACCTGTTATTAGTCCTAGTGTCAGTGTGAAAATTTGCTTTATTATCTAAAAAATTTAAATATAGACTAATTTTTAAAATGAAAAAAATATGCTTAACTTAAAAAACGAGTTTAAACAATAAGTCATTTTTTGATGACACATTCTGCTTAAAGACTACTACAATTTACCCCCTTCTCTACTTTTGCTTCTCAATTATTTGAAATTATCAACCATGTATTAGTGCAGTACCTCAGTCTCCACTAGGGGTGCTGTTTCATTGGAGCCTGAGCTTATAGGGAGAGAGTCAGTTTTGAAAAGCTTGATCATGAATTCTTTCTCCACTTTCTACGACACCTCTTTTCTGAAGCAAGATTGAGGAATTTTTTGAGACATTTTAAAAACAACAACATTGATAAATCTGCTTTCAATTAACTTGGCAGGCTAGCCGTGCACAATTTCCCATTCACTTTTCCAGATTGGAGAGGTGGAAATATACTGCACCATTAAGAACAAAAATTAGCAAAGCCCCTAGCAGGATATTGAAAAATTCTACCCATATAATTGATGGCGGGGCGCATCACTCAGACCCCCACCCATCAAAACTTTTGCTATGTCCCTATGACATATGAATAGTTTTCCCAAAACTCTGTGACCCTTTAACACTTCAGGTACCTGGAAAAAAAAAGCAAAAGGGAATTGCAAAGAAAAGGTTTGGAATATGGAACATAATTTGGTCAAATCCACAATATTTCCCAATGTTTCTATTTACGATAATTTCCTGGATAATCTAATCTATTGGTAAATAAAAATAATAATCCTAATGGTAATAAAAGATAACAAGTTTGCTAAAATCTCTTGATATTTGTACAGCAATTCTCCATCATCCAATATTAGTGTAATCATTGCTGAGTTATGTCACATGAGAGATCATTACATCTGCTCACCACTCTGGTAATTCTATGCGAAGCATATGTGATTTTGGCATCCGAGAAGATAGTTTTCGACATCTCATTATTAAGGTACTGGTTTTAAGCCGTCCTTTTGAATTCTACAGTCTTTTTAATAGGATAACATTAGCTTAAGCGTTTAAACCCTGGATCATATAATTGGTGGGTCCTGTGGGTTCTGGACAGTGCAGTCAACTGGAAAACATGAAACAGTCCTAACATCTTCCCATGGTCTTCAGGAAGATCAATCATCGAAAAAAGAGGATAACGTCAGGGTATGTTTTATAGTACAAATCGGAATTATATAGTAAAATCCCAATGATTTCTTTACTATTAGGAAAAACCTGTCACAGTGAAAATACAGTGCAATCTGCGGGCATCATGTTATGGAGCAGGAGGAGCTGAGCAGATTGATAGATAGGTTGTGGGAAAAGATTCAGTCTAAGTTCTATTTTATGTATTTAAACCTCTGTTCTTTTTGGGCTTAGGAGTCCAGTGGGCAGTCCTACTCAGTGATTGGCAGTCTTCCCTGTATGATTGTGCAGTCAATCACTGAGCAGGACGGCCCACTGAGTTTATCAAAACTCAGTGAGCCTTTAAGAAATTGGGGGTATAAGAAGATATTCTAGGGTCCCCTAGATATCTATGGTGGCCTTATTATGGCTATAGTTATGTGCATATGTAATATAGTATAGGTCGTACCTTAAGCTGACCATACACATCCAATAGCTATTGACCGAACTATGGCTATCTCTCCCGACTCCCTCCTGGATTCCCCACACATCTCCATCGCCGAGCCAAACGTGTATTCTATGAGAAGATTGGAGAAAGCCACTGCCAGAAACCTCTGGTGGTGGCAACCCCTCGGAAGAACAAAAGGATCGGGTGAAAATATTAATTTCACCCAATCCTTATCTCCCCCAACATCAACTTTTGGGGAGTGTCGGGAGCTCCCCACACACATTAGTGCGTCAGCCGAACCCACCATTTTCGGTGAGTTCAGATGACAAAAGACTAATGTGTATGGTTAGCTTAAAGGGGTTATCCGACCCCTGAAATGCCCCAGCCCATCACACACAATGTACTTACCCCGCTCCCCGTCACCCGCTTCACTTCTGAAGGTCGCACAGCCACAGCTGCCTCTCCCTGTCGCACGGATGAAAACATCCGGCATCAGGGGGGGGGCAACCAATGGCAGACGGTGACGGGGACGAGCCTCCCTACCATCACCCACGATGCTAGGGAGGCTCATTCCCGTCACCGCCTGCCATTGGCTGCCCCCCTCCCGACGTCGGATGTTTTCATCCGCTTGACAGGGAGATGCAGCGGTGGCCGTGTGGGCTTCAGAAGTGTTGCGGGTGCCGGGGAGTAAAAAAAAGGACAAAATACTGCTACATGTAGCGATAAATTGTCCAACCAAATGCTAGTATTCTCGATGGACACCCATTAGTGAATGGGATCTGTCAGGCCCTGGCATTGTCCAGTAAATGCTGGATCTGCAGTTTCCAGTATTCTGTTCCTATGTTGGAATGGAATATAATTGTGTTATAAATGTACGTTTAGCTAGTGGAGGCAGACCAAACGACTGGTATGGGGATCGGGGAAAGGGGTCCTGACGCTGAACTTTTTTTTCTGATGTGAAAACACTGCATTTTCATGCACTTACCACTAGGGAAAGCTTAGTGCAGACAGATGATTACAGCTTCCATTTCAGTCAATCGTAACTGCATAAATTCCTATTCACTGAGCTCCCCCTAGTGGTGACTGCAGGCAGACAGCTTTGTAATAGATGGGTAGCAGGATATTTATCAATGTACTTATGCCAGCTGTCTGGCCTAAATACATGGAGAAATATGGTTTCCAAAACGAGTGTCATATTTATGAAGTAGCTGTTCTACTTTACTGACATAGAGGTCAGATAAAGTGGGTCAGGGCAAGGGTGACTCTTTTCATGAATTTTTTTTTCAATTCAAACTTTGTCCACGTTTTTATCAGAAATCTGGGACATTGTACTTTCCATTCTGCATGGCCTGGGAAACTGGGTGGGTCAATACTAAGGGCTGTATTACACCAACAGATTATCTGACAGATTTTCTGCCCAATCATTGGCCAGATGGCCGTTTACACACACAGATCTTTTGTTATACATTCCAACTATTGGTCTGATTGGACAGAAATTGGTCAAATAATCAATTGGTGTATTGCAGCCCTAAATTTTGGTATGGAACCCTATGAAATTAGTCTATGCCACTGTACATAGTCTTTATAGGAAAAAAATGGTAACATAAGAATTGTCTGCTCTATTATGCTCATGTTTCGTTATTTTAAGCCTCCACTAAAATAAGCCATCCTTCATAAAAGATTTTTTTTTTTTTACATATATAAATGATAGAATTCATTTAAAAGAGAAAGGCCCTGAGGATACAATAGCTGGCAGGCTGCTGATATTTGCTAATTTTCACTTGCTGTCCCACTAATCAACTTTAACCATGCAAAAAGATTTGCAGCTCATTCAAGAAGCCTTGTTCAAATGCATTAGAATTGGAAATGTATCCGGGAAATAAGAAGAAAGGGATGGTCGCTAGACACAGGGGCCTCATGCTGCTATGAAACAATACAATAGTCTAATTTTCAGAGTTTTAGGACAAACTGCTATGCGGATAATGTGAATGTGAGAAGTGAACTAAATGTAGCTGTTATAAATTGTAGAATGGAATCTTTTGAATTCTTTTCAAGAGATCCAGGGGGTTATTTATTATGTTTGCAAAGCATAAAATCTTCACAAACTCACAGACGCTTTTCTACATGGAAGAATATGGTGTATTAATTGGCTAATTTAGGTTACTTTCACACTTGCATTTGTAATTCCGGTATTGAGATCCGGCAGAGGATCTCAATACCGGAATTAAACGGATGCGTTTTGATTTTGCACATCAGGATGCATCCGTTCCGTTAGGATGCGGTTGTGTGAAATCAAAACGGGAAAAAAAAACTGATCCGTCACTAAATACATTGAAAGTCAATGGGTGACGAATCCATTTTTTCAGGCTCCTAAAAAAACAGATCCGTCACCATTGACTTACATTGTTTTCAGTGCCGGATCAGTTTTTTTTCAGTTTTTATAACCAGACACAAAACCGCAGCTGACAGAATGGAAGACATCCTGATGCATCCCAAACGGATCTCTTTTCATTCAGAGGGCATGGGGACAAAACATAACCGTTTTTTTTTCCCGGTATTGAGATCTTCTGCCGGATCTCAATACAGGAAAAACACAATTCAAGTGTGAAAGTAGCCTTAGTATGCATGAGAAGTAACATAAGTAAATATTACTTTCTTTCTCCATGTGTGTAATGGTCATCGTTTTATACATGGCATATACAGTAATGGGAACTCTCATATACACCAAAGACTTCTGTCGTAACTATTCAATAAATGGGTTGTCCCATGAAAAATATTAAGCTTTTTTCAAACCAGCACTTCGATCTGAATACTTTGGTAAATGCATGTATTTAAAAGTTTCATATAGACACAGATTTATTCAATACATAAATGTATCTGCATAGCACCAACTACTGTTTTTTTATTTTCCTTATTTCTCTGTCCACCTAAGTTAACATTGCTGAGGAGGTCGCACATGTTCAGTTCCATCCTTCAACTGCCACAAGCTATATCTACTGTTAGAAGCTGTGACAGGACATACTTTTTCAGTTGCCAGCCTGAAATAAGTCTAACAGAGCAATTAGAGCACTGAATGAGGAGATCTCTGGATCCATGTGAGGTACCGGGCTGGTTCTAGCTTTGTTAGAAAGAAATTGTCATGTACAATATGATGTTTAATGTTATTTTTTACGTTAATCATGGGAAAACCCAGGGACATATCTGCCACGAGGAGAGATGAGCATTTCACCTCAGGCAGCGACCGACCTTCCTCTGAGGGGTGGCAAATTACTGCAGGGCACAGGAGCCTATAGCTTCCACCCCTGCTGTTCAGCCTCATAGGCCAAAGGCCACTAGGCCTGAAGCCTAAGAGGCAGTAGTATGGTGCAGGAGGTCACAATGACAGCTGTGACCTCCTGTGCTGGGTCACATGAGTCAGTTCTGATGTGGGCATTCAAAATAACTCCATTGCACTGCCTGTGACCCAACGCAGGTGGTCGTGGTGATGTCATCACGATGGCTTGCGCCAGGACGAAGCAACTCAGGCCACAGGCTGGAAGAGGCCTGTGGCCTGCATCTCAGACAGCTGTGAGGAATGGGAGTCAGGTCAGTATATATAGGCACTACTTCAGGCATTGATACATACTGGAGCATTACAGGATGGGCATTATAATACAGGGGGACTCTATGGGGGCAGTAACACAGACCAGAGCACTGCAGGAGGGACATTATAATACATGAGGCACTACAAGAGGTATTAATACAGGCCAAGGCACCACAGGGGTCATTATTTTATTGGGGCATTACAGAGAGGGCATTATAACAATGAGGACACTGCAAGGGGGCATTATAATACATGGGGCACTACAGGGGTCCATACCACTGCAGGTGAGGTTAACTGCAGGACAGTGTTATAACTACAGGGGACATTATAAATTCAGAGGACATTGCAGAGGGCATTATAACTACAAAAGGCACTGCCAGGGGAATTATAAATACTGGGGGTACTACTGGAGTTATATAAATACTGGGCTTACTAAAATGGGCATTATAACAATTAGAGCTACTACAGGGAGCATTATAAATAACGGGGCCACAATAGGGGGCATTATAACTACTGAAGACACTATTGGGGCCTTATTATTACTGTGGGCTTTATTGGGATGCCTAATAGATCAGCCTTATTACAACTGGGGGCTATAAATGGGTGCTTTATAGAGGGGCCTTATTTCTACTGGTGGTATTATTACTACTGAGAGTACTGTGGGGGCATTATTTTTATTGGGCACAATATAGGTGGCATTGCTACTAATTAGGGCACTCTTGGTAAGCATCATGACTAGGGGGGTACTGTAGGGGGCTTTATTACTATTGAGGGTAGTCTGGAAGTACTATTACTATCGGAAGGACTATCTGTATGGCACTATTATTTTGCAAGATGTGTTACAAACCAGCGGGTGTGAACCCACTGTGGCACGTGTCCTACCTAGGGGCGTTGTCTAAGTGAACCCCTGGATCTTCACAATACCCCTGATGGTGGGGACAGACTTTCCCGAGGGGAACACCAGGTCGCTACCTCATGAGGAGGATAGGCACACGAGGCAGCTGGTTCGGGCAGACCAGGATGTACCTGAGATAGGTACCAGAGGTGCAGGACTGAAGGATAAGACAGAGGCGTAGTAAGACAGGAAAAAGGTCAGGACAGGCGGCACAGATACAGGTCAGGCAATCCGGATTGGCAACAGGAGAGTCAAGGCAAACAGGCAGGGATGTAACAGGTAGCAGAGTCCAGGAATACAAATACGAGTCAGGAACACAGGCGAGAATCAGGAACCTTAGCAGGACAAAAAGACCTTGACACTGAGGCTTCTGGGAAGGGGGCTGAGCCACTTATATATGCGCAGGAGGGCTAGGATTGGTCAGCAAGGTCACATGACCTAACCCATAAAGCCCAGGAAGTGATGCACACCAGCCCTTAAGGAAGTGCTGCCAAGGCTAAGAGGAAACTGTGGAGCGGATCCCAGAACAACAGCACCCACACAGACAGAGCCCAGGACTGCAGCAGTGAATGGGAAGCACCGGCCACAGATCACCGCTGAACACGGCGCCCGGGTCCACGGCGGTAAGCAGGGGAACAGCGGCGCACCGCAGCCGCTGTTACAAGATGTTTGTGTGCCAAACTCTGCAGAGGCAATACATGACTGAAAGAAGTTATCAAGGTGGTCTGGTCCAAATGGAGAAGATGAGGAAATAGAACATCTATATCAGAGGAGATGTCACTACATGTAAGAGGTATGCAATATCCATCCAAATATGTCTTTAACAATAGGGCTGGGGAGGGGGGGTTGGATTTAGAGACTAGGTGCACCAATGGATAGCCCCCTTAAAGAAGTTGTCTAGCAAAAAACTAGAAACAGCACCACTCTTGTGCATTGTTTGTGTCTGGTCAGTGTGTCAATCAAACTGAACTTCAATGCCCAAGCCATCCTTTGGACTCATGTGGTGCTGTTTATGGAAAAAAGAGCATATGCGGGCTCCTGTACTGCAGTTCTGCCCCTTTCAAGTGAATAGGAAAAAGCTGCAATGCCAGACAAGCCATCGGCAAAAGTAGGGCAGTTTCGGGGGAAAAAACTGATGCCTTTTTAACCTCAAAAGCTCTTTTAGTACACATTAGTCACTGGGTTCTCTTTTGTTCTTTTGTGCACGGGCACCTTCACAAATATTAGGGGACTGTCATGTACGGGAGGAGTGTGTGCCACCCTGAACTACACCCCCCCCCTCTCTCCGTGCCTACTTGCATGGTCCGCCCTAGGCGACGGTGTACAACTTGACTGCGGTCCCTAATCTGAGTATGTGCAGGGCCTTAAAGGTAAGAATACAATAAAGGAGAAAACAACAAACAAAGTGACAGGCAGGCACTAAGGGGTTAATCAAATATCAAAGTCAATACGAGCCAAGGTCAGGAGCCAGGAGGAACAACAATACAAAAGGGAAAAGCAAGATCAAGTCAAACTCACACGGGGGTCAAAGCCAAGAGGTCATGTCAAATGCAGGAGGAAGCAAGAGCGAGGTCAAAATACGGAGCCAAGGTCAAAACATAACAAAAACTGACAGACGATATGCTGGTGAATGAAATAGGACCAATCACAGGCAACCTGTGGCCAGCAGGCTGCCTGCTTAAATAGCCCTGGCTGGTGAGTCACATGACGTGGCCAGCGTCATGTGACCCACAGTACACAGCCCAACACAGCTGAGCACCGATCATCATTATCGGCGTTTAGCTCCTCTGCTGCTCGCCTGCTGCCATGGAGACTAGGATGCAGGCTGCGTTCTTGACCCTCTCCTTGCGCAGGGCGCCGGCGGTGCTGCGAAGGAAGCACGCGTCGCCGGCCCCTCCTTACAGGGACAGATGGAAGAGACACGGTGCCTGCACAGGGTTTAATTGTAGCTTGTTGCCATGAAGACACATAGTTATGCTTAGGTGCTGTATGTATTTTTAACCACGATTGTTTACAGGGTTGTTGTTTTTTATTTCCACTGCATTGAAGCAAAAAGGTCATAGCAGGATATGGAGCAGCAGAAAAAAACAATCTCACGCCATGTATATGTGATATCTCCTCTTAAGTGTTCAGTATTTAAGGCTCCGCATGTAAATTATTAAGAAGACTCCTGTTTCATCGTCGTTGCCAGCTCTTATTTAGTGGCACAGAGCAAACATAGCTTGAAGTAAGAGAGAAGCGCTAGCAGCTACGGTACAACACAAGCTGTATCCCACCCCCCCGCTCTTGTCACTTTTTCTAATGGCCTTCAAGTTATATTTTAAATGCAGATCATAAACGCCATATCCGCGCCACAGGCTGTTTAATTTAATGCGGAGAACATGGAGCAGGAGTGTTTCATGTGCACGCAGATCTCCTGCCTACAGAAAGCTTTTATAGGCATGCAGAATTGTGCAAAACACAAGCTGATTACGCTGTGGGGGCCATTCAATGCATATCCACTACATTGGAGATTTACATTACAGATGGGCACCATTGCCTATAATAAAATATTATGACATGACAAGGGTCTCTTTAGGCTCATCAGCATGGTGCTTTTCTTGCAAGGTAATTACCATATCACATCACAGCTTCAGTTATTGGACAAGTGGAGCTATGTCTACTGAAGGATAAAGGTGGCCATACACATTAGATAGAAGCTGGTTGATGGTTGGACAGCAGTTGAACAAACAAACATCTGGTGAACGATTGTTTCGAAGACATGGCCATACACATTTTAGTCCATATTGGCTGTTATAGTTGTTCGAACTGGCCATACACTTTCAATGAAACTGGACAATGGATGAAAGACCTTTCTGGGAACGTTCTTTCAAAGGAATGTTGTGCACGCATGGTTTCCCAAATTGACTTGTGTTCACACCTGAGCGACACGGCAGGCTGGGTCTTGCGCATCCGCATTTGACCAGCTGGTGCCGTGTTATCTGTCGCCTGCATTGGTTTGGATATACACTCACCTAAAGAATTATTAGGAACACCTGTTCTATTTCTCATTAATGCAATTATCTAGTCAACCAATCACATGGCAGTTGCTTCAATGCATTTAGGGGTGTGGTCCTGGTCAAGACAATCTCCTGAACTCCAAACTGAATGTCAGAATGGGAAAGAAAGGTGATTTTAGCAATTTTGAGCGTGGCATGGTTGTTGGTGCCAGACGGGCCGGTCTGAGTATTTCACAATCTGCTCAGTTACTGGGATTTTCACGCACAACCATTTCTAGGGTTTACAAAGAATGGTGTGAAAAGGGAAAAACATCCAGTATGCGACAGTCCTGTGGGTAAAAATGCCTTGTGGATGCTAGAGGTCAGAGGAGAATGGGCCGACTGATTCAAGCTGATAGAAGAGCAACGTTGACTGAAATAACCACTCGTTACAACCGAAGTATGCAGCAAAGCATTTGTGAAGCCACAACACGCACAACCTTGAGGCGGATGGGCTACAACAGCAGAAGACCCCACCGGGTACTACTCATCTCCACTACAAATAGGAAAAAGAGGCTACAATTTGCACGAGCTCACCAAAATTGGACTGTTGAAGACTGGAAAAATGTTGCCTGGTCTGACGAGTCTCGATTTCTGTTGAGACATTCAAATAGTAGAGTCCGAATTTGGCGTAAACAGAATGAGAACATGTATCCATCCTCTGATGGCTACTTCCAGCAGGATAATGCACCATGTCACAAAGCTCAAATCATTTCAAATTGGTTTCTTGAACATGACAATGAGTTCACTGTACTAAAATGGCCCCCACAGTCACCAGATCTCAACCCAATAGAGCATATTTGGGATGTGGTGGAACGGGAGCTTCGTGCCCTGGATGTGCATCCCTCAAATCTCCATCAACTGAAAGATGCTATGCTATCAATATGGGCCAACATTTCTAAAGAATGCTATCAGCACCTTGTTGAATCAATGCCACGTAGAATTATGGCAGTTCTGAAGGCAAAAGGGGGTTCAACACCGTATTAGTATGGTGTTCCTAATAATTCTTTAGGTGAGTGTATGTTTGTCAATTGGGAGGTCTTACATTAGGTAGAGTTTTCACTCCTGTTCAAATTTCAATCAAGTTTCACCCCCTGACGAAGGCACGCCGACACGCGCGTTGGGGTAGCACCACCCTGGGTCTCTTTGCACACGGTTTGTTTAGGTGAGCTCCGGTCTCCTGCTGCCCCCCCCCCCCCCCCCCCCGGCTATATGATCTTGTTGTTTACTTACACTTGGTCTATTCATGCAACATACTTCCATCTTTACTTGTGCTTGCATATTTCTCATGCCATTGTTTCACCTGGCATCTAATGGTTCCATCATTTATTTATTGCATGGGTTGGGCACTGTACCCAGTATTTTCTCCTCCCATGTTACATTCTATTATTGCATTCTTCCATCCGTGTGTTTTTCTTCCCGGGGTGGCGCTCTTTTTTGTTCTCCGCTCTTATTATCATGTTTAACGGCATCACATGTATTAGTTTTTCCATTTCTGTCCGTTTAATCATGTTCTAATAAAATTTATATATTTTTGGTACTATGAGCTCTATTTCTCTTTGTTTCTGCAAGTTTCAATAAAGATGTAGTTTTACTATTTCCTTCACGTTCCTTTGCTCAGTGAATGATAATTGAAAAAGGTGAAACGTAAACCGCTATTTATTTGTCATTGAACGTTCTTTCAAACTTTCATCTGACCATCGGATGAAAATATTGAACATGCCCAACTTCTTTTCAGACAATATTGGTTTTAAATTTCACCTGACAAACCTTTATTTTGGTTCAAATAGTAAATTTTGATCAACTTTAGACTAATGTGTATGTCTACCTTAATACAGGCATTGCTGGTTGGAGGGCACAGTATCTCAATGCAAAAGCTCTTCTCATCTGATCCTCAGACAAGGAGCTGCCTCTTTTCATACACAAATGAATGCAAGATGAACGAACCTACAACAGAAACTGTAGACCAAGGGTCTTGGTAGACTCTGAAAATATCTCAAGCACCATTGGCCATAGATGGGAAGGTAGGATACAAACACAACTAAATGCAGCGATGACTGGTGCTGGGCAATCTCTTACACCAGGAAAAAGGCTGGAGGAATGCTCTCATGGTAACCTTACCAATGCAAACAGTGCCATGAGAAATTAAACACATGTAGTATTGTGATTTTGCTCCACTGCAGAATGTATTGACTTCCTCCACCCAGAAAATTGGAAAAATTGTGGTCCATATTATATTAATGTTCCTGTTCCCGAGGCTATCTTAGAAGCCTAGAAGAACTGCCCTACTTCATCTAGATATGGGATCGCTGTCTGGATATCCAGATCTTCAAGATGTTTAGGAGTAGAGCCCAAAAATTGCCAAGATATCGTAAAGCTGGACAGCCTCAAAAAAGAAATTAAATTAGGGAGAAGCCAGAGTCCTTAGTGTATACACTTTTGACAGCACTGGAAATAAATGGCTTCTCAAAGTTAGTAGGAATAATATGGCGAGAGAGCAAAGCCTCCTCTATGAGGTCCATATGCCATAATAGTGTGATGTAAATTGGGTATTTACAGGCACTATAGCATCAATGCAGTGGTTCAAAGGGTAAACTTTTAATATGTCATCAAAACATATCAAAAGCTTTGATCAGGTGGGATCTAGGTGCTGAGACACCCACCGCTCACTAGAACGAGGAGAGAGAACCGTTCACATATCGTGCTCCTCACTGCAGGAGATGGGCTCAATAGAAGTCTATGAACCCCTCTTGATTCTGTCTCAGTACTCAAAACTAGTGTTGATCGAGCATGCTCGGCCGAACACCAGTTCGATGCTCGAGTCTCCTCCCCGCGCGTTTGTTGGCTGCTACACAGCCTATAAACGTGCAGGTAAGTACTGCCACTCACTGTAATGCCGTAGCCATGTTGGTTACTGGCATTATTGTGATTGGCTGGCCGTAACGCGTCACCTATATAGCACCCGATGACACGTGGTTTGGCTTAGTGCTAGTTAGGGAGAGCTGTTTTAGATGGTCAGCTCAGCAGCAGGCCCTCACCAATCATTTTTTCCATGGTCAGATCAGAAGCAGGCCCTCGCCCGTAATGTTTTAGATGGTCAGCTCAGCAGCAGACCCTCACCCCTAATGTGAGGTCTGTTGCTAATCTGACCTTCTAACACATTAGGGGTGAGGGTCTGCTGCTGAACAGACCATCTAAAAAATTAGGGGTGAGGGTCTGCTGCTGAGCTGACCATCTAAAAAACTAGGGGTGAGGGTCTGCTGCCGAGCTGACTCTCTAAAACATTAGGGGTGAGGGTCTGCTGCTGATCTGACCTTATAAAACATTAGGAGTATGGGTCTGCTGCTGAGCTGACCATCTAAAATATTATGGGTGAGGGCCTGCTGCTGATCTGACCATGGAAAAAAATATCTACTCTGCCTATAGTCCATGGGGCTGCTGTAAAGCATATATCTACATGTTGTTAGCAGTATCTTAGGCAAGATGGCTTGCCCCATAATCAGACACAGACGATAGAACAAAAAATAAATCTACAATCTGCAAAAATCTGAGAAAAAAATTCTAACCGTATATGGTTTGCAAAAAAATGTAGGTAATAAACTTTTTGCAAACCATATACTGTTAGATTTTTTTTCTCAGATTTTTACAGATTGTAGATTTATTTTTTGTTCTATCGTCTGTGTCTGATTATGGGGCCAGCCATCTTGCCTAAGATACTGCTAACGACATGTAGATATATGCTTTACAGCAGCCCCATGAACTATAGGCAGAGTAGATAAGAGATTTTCACTGACGTCTATGGGAGAGTTTCTAGACATACTCAGTGACCTCTGCAGAGGTCATTGTGTAGGGAGGGGGAGGAGATGAGCTGTGACCATCAGTAATTGTGAATGGTGGATTCGATATTATTTACATATAGGTGAAACCTGTCTGTGATGAAAATGAGATGACTGCTGAGAACTGATCTGTATACAGAACAGGTAGTATTTTTTGCCCTATAAGACGCAGCTATAAGAGTTAGTGCATCTTATGTGGTGACTATATAAAAAAAATGTCCGCCACTTTGCTTGTGGCCTCTGATGTTACCTGGCTGCCACTGCGGATGCTGGGAGGCAGGGACCGGTCCCCGCAGCAGATGGTGGGATGCAGGGGCTGGTTGCCTCTGCGGGTGCTCTGTGGTAGGGACCGGCCGGCCGCAGCGAGTGCTGGGTGGTATGGACCGGCCAGCCAGAAGATGCGCTGTTATGGAGGAGGAGGAAAGTTGATGGGAGTGTAGGAGCAGGCAGATGAGGGGCGGAGAAGACTTCTCTGTCACACATAACTGCTCCGTCTCCCAGTATTCACACAAGCCTGCTCCTGACTACGTGCACTCAGAGCTGTGCCCTGCCAGAAAGTCATCCCTAAGGTACTGTACCCCTAATGACCCCACTCCTAATAAGGTGACCCCCCTAATAAAGTGACCCCTACTCCTAATAAAGTGACCCCACTCCTAATAAAATGACCCCCCTAATAAAGTAACCCCCTTATTAAAGTGTCACTGGATCCCCCCTTTCCTAATAAGTGTGTCAGCAGCAGATTCCCCCCCATAACATTGTGTCAGCAGCAGATTACGGTACCCCCATAAACTTTTGTCAGCAGCAGATCCTCCCCATAAGTGTGTCAGAGGCAGATCCCCCCCATAAGTGTGTCAGCAGCAGATTCCCCCCATAACATTGTGTCAGCAGCAGATTACCTCCATAAACTTGTGTCAGTGGCAGATCCCCCCCATAAATTTCTGTCAGTGGCAGATCCCCCCATAAGTTTATCAGCAGCAGATCCCCCAACATATTTTAACACACCTTTTGTTCAAAATATTTTTTTTCCTATTTTCACCCTCTAAAACCTAGGTGCGTCTTATGGACAGGTGCGAAAAATATGGTATTAGCCTCATAAATCTGAGTCTCACTTCCTTCTGGGATTCTCGTCCCCACCTATCCCTTGGTTGAACTTGATGGACTTATGTCTTTTTTCAACCGTATTAACTATGTGAACTATTATGGCCAGAGTGAAGACTACAGTATTTGAGATTTTTTTTTTTCATATATAGACAGTGAAAAGAAAATGAAGAAAAAAAATTACCAAAATTAAAAAATAAAAACACAAGGACGATTTCTGATGACATGTTCTCTTTAACTTGGCTAACAATTCAGAGGTCTCTACAAATTCTGCTTGTAAGTTAAACAAATGATAAAGAAAGCGTAACGGTAATTGAATCAAAGGATTGGATTATATTTATGGGGCAACACTTGACTAGGTCAAAATGACTTGTAAGTAGAAATATACATTTTACAGAGCACTTCACATTGATTAGGTAATGTGTGAAAAGAAAAACAAAAGAATCTGAATGTTAATAACTGTCATTTGCATTATATAAACATTGAGTTTCCGGGAGAGGAGCACTTTATAAAAACCCACTGTCTGTTTTGGTTGCATCAATGAGCAAAGTAGCTGTCTGAATATGTGTGTCAACAGTGTAAAATTATTATTGATGTAGTCTCCGTGTCTTCAGCTCCTCAAAGCAAATGAGATTGCTCAGGCCTGAGCAGTGTGACACTTCACTTGGGAAATCTAAGTGGGTCACTTAACCTCCCGAGTTACAAAGCCACAGTTCCCTTGTTAAATAGTTTTTTTTTTGAGGGTTGCACAATTACAGAGGCGATGGATGGGCGCTTGTGTCTTTTCTGCGTGGGCACAGAAAATGTAATTATTTTACTTAGAACTTATTCACTGTTCTATATATACAGTCAGGTCCATAAATATTGGGACATCGACACAATTCTAACATTTTTGGCTCTATACACCGCCACAATGGATTAGAAATGAAACAAACAAGATGTGCTTTAACTGCAGACTGACAGCTTTAATTTGAGGGTATTTACATCCAAATCAGGTGATCGGTGTAGGAATTACAACAGTTTGCATATGTGCCTCCCACTTGTTAAGGGACCAAAAGTAATGGGACATAATAATCATAAATCAAACTTTCACTTTTTAATACTTGTTTGCAAAGTCAATTACAGCCTGAAGTCTGGAACGCATAGACATCACCAGACGCTGGGTTTCATCCCTGGTAATGTTCTGCCAGGCCTCTACTGCAACTGTCTTCAGTTCCTGCTTGTTCTTGGGGCATTTTCCCTTCAGTTTTGTCTTCAGCAAGTGAAATGCATGCTCAATCGGATTCAGGTCAGGTGATTGACTTGGCCATTGCATAACATTCCACTTCTTTCCCTTAAAAAACCTTTTGGTTGCTTTTGCAGTATGCTTTGGGTCATTGTCCATCTGCACTGTGAAGCGCCGTCCAATGAGTTCTGAAGCATTTTGCTGAATATGAGCAGATAATATTGCCCGAAACACTTCAGAATTCATCCTGCTGCTTTTGTCATCAGTCACATCATCAATAAATACAAGAGAACCAGTTCCATTGGCAGTCATACATGCCCACGCCATGACACAACCACCACCATGCTTCACTGATATGGTGGCATGCTTAGTATCATGAGCAGTTCCTTTCCTTCTCCATACTCTTCTCTTCCCATTACTCTGGTACAAATTGATCTTGGTCTCATCTGTCCATAGGATGTTGTTCCAGAACCGTGAAAGCTTTTTTAGATGTAGTTTGGCAAACTCTAATCTGGCCTTCCTGTTTTTGAGGCTCACCAATGGTTTACATCTTGTGGTGAACCCTCTGTATTCACTCTGGTGAAGTCTTCTCTTGATTGTTGACTGACACACATACACCTACCTCCTGGAGAGTATTCTTGATCTGGCCAACTGTTGTGAAGGGTGTTTTCTTCACCAGGGAAATTATTATTCGGTCATCCACCACAGTTGTTTTCCGTGGTCTTCCGGGTATTTTGGTGCTGCTGAGCTCACCGGTGCGTTCCTTCTTTTTAAGAATGTTCCAAACAGTTGTTTTGGTGACGCCTAATGTTTTTGCTATCTCTCTGATGCGTTTGTTTTGTGTTTTCAGCCTAATGATGGCTTGCTTCACTGATAGTGACCGCTCTTTGGATCTCATCTTGACAGTTGACAGCAACAGATTCCAAATGCAAATAGCACACTTGAAATTAACTCTGGACCTTTTTTCTGCTCATTGTAATTTGGATAATGAGGGAATAACACACACCTGGCCACGGAACAGCTGAGAAGCCAATTGTCCCATTACTTTTGGCCCCTTAACAAGTGGGAGGCACATATGCAAACTGTTGTAATTCCTGCACCGTTCACCTGATTTGGATGTAAATTCCCTCAAATTAAAGCTGACAGTCTGCAGTTAAAGCACATCTTGTTAGTTTCATTTCAAATCCATTGTGGTGGTGAATAGAGCCAAAAATGTTAGAATTGTGTTGATGTCCCAATATTTATGGACCTGACTGTACCTATATTTCTATGTGAAAAATATTTTATGCATATTTTTAGTTAATGGGGTTTTCCAAGATTTAGAGGATAGGTCCTCAGTATCTGATTGGTGTGAGTCCGACACCTGGGACCTCCGTTGATCAGCTGTTTGAGAAGGCATCGTTGCTCGTAGTACCGCCAAAGCTTTCTCTCAGCTCACAAGGCACAGTGCTAAACATTGTATAGTGGCTGTGCTTGGTATTGCAGCTCTGCCCCCTAGACCAGGGATCAGCAACCTTCGGCACTCCAGCTGCTGTGAAACTACAACTCCCAGCATGCAAATATACTCTGCTGTTCTTCTAACTTCCACAGAAGTGAATGGAGGATTCTGGGAGCTGTAGTTTCAGAACAGCTGGAGTGCCAGAGGTTGCTGATCCCTGCCCTAGACCATGTGATAGATGAACGTGATGTCGCATGGCCTAGGCACTGCTGCGAGAAGGCTACTGGAGGCAACAGTGCCTTCTCAAACAGCTGATCAACAGGGTTCCTGGGTTTCGGACCCCCACGGATCAGATACTGATGACCTATCCAGAGCATAGATCATCAGTTTGAAAAAATCTCAAAACACCCCTTTAACTGAACCCAACTAATTATGTTATAATGTTTTTGTTTTTTTCTAATTTGACCATACATATTAAAAATTCAGGTATACAAATGGGCCACTGAAGCTCACACAGTAAGCTGGCATTTCCTGTTTTCTTCAGCTCACTTTTCATTGTACTGTGTAGACAGGGATAGGGTTAGCGGAGTCATCTCATTTTAATTAGAATCTAGAGGGATTAATGATAGAAGACTGCTCTATTGTACCACTATAAGCCTATATAAACTAGGATAATAACACTGTACAAACAGATAAGCATCTGTATGCAGCTCCCTTGTTACTCCCTGGTCTCTGGGGAAATACTCTGGGACTGTCACTTCCTGGATACTGTATTAATCTATGGAAACTTTCCTTGTTACAACCATGTTCCAGTGCTGTACTCCAGTTACACAGTTATATTGCCATTACATCCTCATGGCTTATTTAACTTTGTTCCTCCTTTGGTAACCTGGTGCCTACTATATTATCATATCAAGCAGGTACTGCTATGGCCTCATGCACACAATTATGGATCTGAGTCTGATGGGCATTTTTTGCAGATCGCACATGGATCCATTAATTTCCATGGGTCTGCAAAAAAAAAAAAAAAATAGTAAATGGATGTGATTCGTAATCCAACAGCTAGACTGTTTATTGGACTTGCCTCTTTTTTGCCTTCTTGTCAAAAGGGAGTCTGCTGTGGTAGTGAAATAATACTGTGAGTCACTATGATATGCAGATGACAGGCGTCGCTCTTAGAATCACTGCACACTTCACTTATTTGGGCAGTCACGGGGCCAAAACTGACCAGATAACTCAAGTATGAACTCACCCTTTCAGGTCGATGTTAGCGCCAAGAAGAAGTGCACTCCTTTTACACTGTCGTCAGCTGATTCCACATAAATGTCTACAGAACCTGTTCTATTAAACGCTTATACAAATAGAGCCCCCCACAGAGTGGAGAGGATGTCAGCAGTAAGTTTGTGTTGACGTCACTTGACGCCCTTTTTTTGCCACTAATGCACGACAAAAAGGGATTTAGAACTTATAACTGCACCACTGAATGGCAAATATATTTTTTCATTTTCCGCTAATACAAGCCACAAAAGGCTTTACAATAGATAGCTGCACCGCTGAACGGCAAATATATATTTTCTTTTTCCACTAATACACGCCACAAAAGGCTTTACAACAGATAACTGCACCGCTGAGCGGCAAATATATTTTACTTTTGCCAATACATGACAAAAAGGGCTGTCATTTTAGCACTTTACCACACAACAGCTAATAAGCCCTTTTTTCCCACTAATACAAGTAAAAAAATGCTTTAGAACATATAACTGCACCGCACAAGGGCAAATAAGACGTAGAAATATTTCCTTGTAATAAACCCTGTTAATGGCTGTATCAAACAGCACTTGCACCCCAATAACAAGAACGGCTATTTATAGGGCTGTGACATCACAGGGCTGGCTATCTGCTGATTGGCTGCATGCATGGCATTATGGGTGATCCCGCGCTCCGTTCCCAGAGTTCTTTTCTCCATAACCTCACACGAGCAGCAGCAATTTTAGGTGCGAATCAATTTTTTCCTGAAATTCGGATCGAATTCCACTTCGTCAGCTTCGATTCGCTCATCTCTAATCTAGAACAATAATTCCGATTCATTGCATTGGCCATAAAGCACACACACTGTGCTGCATTGTCAACAAATTGTGAGTCCTCAATATGGGCAGCGAATTGATTCTACAGATTCAGAATTTAACCCAAATTTTTTGAATAATTTGAATTCTATAGAATCAGAAGTTATTCTGCAGCCTCTCACTGCTAGGGTAGTGGCATACCGCAAAAGGGTTAAAATGTATTTTTATGAGATATATGTATGTAATGTGTTTTTGGTGCATAAGGTGTTAGTTAGTAGGCCATTCATTGGTATCACTAGGTAGGGCTGCTCTCCCTATCAAGTGGTTAAAATTCAGTTTTAGAAGACTTGTGTATATATGGTAATGAGACCAAATGCAACGTCACAGCCCTGATCAAGAGAGAAGCAAAGATAAAAGAACAACAGATATATTTTAAAGGCATTCCAGAGTTAAGTGGAGGTGATGTAGAAGCTCTGTGGAGGTAAACTGCCTGAAAGGAATTACAGGCTCTACAGCAACTTGTTCAGGAGATAGAAATCTTATGGTGCCTCGACATACATTGTAAAGCAGCCTGGACAGCTGTAAGAAGAATACCATATTCCAGTGATGAGATTGCAGAAAGCATAACTGTGAGCAGGGCAACTTGTACACAAGGTGCAGAATTTAGTCTGACGTTGGGGGAATGCCCTATAGTTGCCTCAAGTGAGGTGTTGAACACCTAATTCTGGATGATTGTTCCTAACTAAGTCAGCTACAACCATGCAGTTTGAGAAAAATTGCTTTGAAGAGACATCTTGACATCTTGGCCTATTAATTACCTTTGCAGCTGTCTACCCTGTGAAAACTCTGGAAATTGCACATTATGTAAGAACTGCCAGTCAATGCATGCTGAGAACTGTGACTAATGAATCTGAAATTAATTCTTCAATAAATAACTGTTTTACTGCAAAATTGCCTCATCATTGGCTCTACTGCTGCAGGGGACCCTACTTTGCACCTCACAATCCTTCACCATCAAGGGTACCCCAAACCATTATCAGGCAAGAGAACCCCAAGACCAGGATGTACCCTGAAAGGAAGAAAGGTGCTCCCTTCCTATCACAGCATGGCCCAGGGTAACATCAGAGTAACAATTAAAACCACCATTCTTGCTACTATCACTCCTTATCCTCTCCTCTCCTGGGCTCACTAATCTATAGAATCACTTCTGAGAGAGAGAGAGAGAGAGGGAGAGAGAGGAAGGGAGAGGGAGAGAGAGGGGGCACTTTTGATTCAGGTCAAATTGATTCGGGTCTGAATCAATTTAGACACAAATCAAACTTACAGAAATTTGCTCATCTCTAGTGGCCAACCCAGGGAAGTTTTTACACATACAAAATAACTAACTGCATAATGTGAAAAAAAAAATAATAATTCCATAAAAAAGTGGATAAGAAAAACAAGGGGGGCTCTACCAAAAAGGGAAAGGAACATCCCCATAATAAAAGCAAACAGGGACCATTGGAACTACTAATGCACCAATTTTCTGGCATAATTTTTTTAGGACTTTTTGCAAATGTACACATTTGCAGAGAGAGTGGGTAAGACGTTAAGCTAGAAAATTATAGCACAAATCTACGCTGGTATAGATTGTGTTTGCGTCTTTACAGTTTGCAACATTTCACTCCAACGCTCATCGAGTTTGGACTGGCAAACGAAATGCAAGAGCTTTCTGCGACACATATCTCTACACACTGAGCATTTTGAATAAGTAATTGGAAATAGACTTCAAACTGCCTGGTGTAAATGCTGTTACTCTCGTGTCTCTAGCTCCATAACGAAGTGAAAGAAAACTGTTTGGTTTCCTCTGAAATGGACTCGACTTGCAGTCTGCAGAATGAATGCAAAGGGAGAGAATGGCAGCAGATGGACGGACAGTAAATATCGCTCTCGCATTGCAGGAATTCCATTAAGGATTTTTCTCCAGCAGCAAATATTTTAAGTTGAGAGCATAATGCTGCCATTACCTTTAAGATAGTAATTGTGTCTTTGCAGTAACCATGTGACAATTCAGTCTTCTTTTTATGTCCTCACTTGAAAGGAAAATCTTCTCTGGTCCATGATAATCCCTGCACTTTAAATGTGAGGAGGACCCGGTTTCTCATAAGAAGTGCCCTAGAGAGAAAGGACTTCAAGTGCCGAAGAGAATAATGTGAAAACAACACTGAATCCTTCATATTGTAGTGCAGGCAACGCTGGAACATCACCATCCCTGACTCTTATTTTATTATCATCACTTGCATTTCCAAGAAAATGTACTGTATGTACTGTAGATATGCAGTAAAATAGAAAAATACAATTTTTACTGCCCCTTGTAAGCCCCAAATGACATTTAACAACTGTGTATTGCAGCTTTAGCCAACTTAAAGGAGTATTTTGGTAGCAAGAATTGATATCTTATGCATTGGATAGGAGATAACTGTTAGACCTGTGGAGGTCCGACTACTGGGACCCCCACTGATCACAAAAACAGGGTCACATTTCCCTAATTTAAATAGAATGATGGTAGAACATGTGCACCACAGCTCCATTTAAACTCTACGGGACTGCTAGAGATGGCCGAGTGCTCTACTCACTTATATGAAAAGTACAGCATTCTGAGTACGACCAGCCTGCAACTGGTTGTAAAGATTTACCAGGCTGCAGCACTCTCACGAGTACCACTGCTACTTCAAACAGGTGATGGGCAGCGGTGCCAAGAGTCAGATCCCAATGATCTAACATTGATGGACTGCCCTAAAGAGAGGGCATTAATTTTGTAAACCTGGATAACACATTTAAGGTCTCCAATAGGATGCCAGGGTGTTTTCTGTTCAATTTCAACTTCCCAGTGGTGTCCATGTCCACCTGCTGTGCCTTCAACGCAAAATAAATTACAGTAAACAGTTATGGCCACTAAGTGGAGATCAGTTAAGACCAGCATTGCATACACCGATCTTAAGTTGTGCTGACATGAGATGCCCTGAAATTTCAAGAGGTGCATATGTGCTACGGAACTGAGCCAGAAGCACAACCGTGTGCTGTGCTGGAATTTACTCCGGCAAGGAGGTGGAGTAGAGTTCTGGTGTAATGTGCGCCACACATGTTAAATAAATCGGACTTCAGAGGTTCATCCTGTAGACTACCTCCTCCCATCTGTGCTCAGTCCACTTTGCAAAAAAATGACTAGGGTGTCAGAAAAAGCTAAACAGTCACAAATTTTGTAACAAACGCAACTTGCACTAAAATTTGTGACTTTCCTATACCAGAAAACTGGCATAGAAGCTTGATAAATCTCCATCAGAATGAGGGAACGGGACCCTTGTTCTTGTGATTGGTGGAGGTCCCAGCAGTCGGACCCCCAGTGATCAGTTAGTTATCCCCTATTCTGTGCATAGGGGATAACCTAAAAACTCAGCACAACCCCTTTAACTATTGCTATGGTCCTCTATACATGAACTTACTATGAGCCTCACAACACTTTCTGCTGATATCCATATCGGAGACCTAATATGCAGTCAAACCATGGCTTTAATCCTTAAGTAAGCTGGAGTTTAACACATCAAATTAACCGGACTTTGCATAAGGCTTCTAGGCTCAATGGTAACACGGTGATGTGCTATTGGAAAGACTATCAGATAAATTCCCTCTTATACAGTGTAAAGTCTTTAAAATATCAGATTATCTGATTGTCACAGTGTGGCAAGGATTGAATGGATTAATTGATTTGCTTACATATGCTGTCCTTTGATTGCAAATGAAAATGCTGTTATATCAGTCAAAGTTTTCTAATGACACATTCAGCTGTGTCGCCTTTAGCAAGAAAATACTGAGATACAGTAGATCAGTTACTGCCATATTGTGTAAGGATTTTGTACTGAAAATCTGAGACAATTCATAGCATAATGGAGGTTTCAGATCTGCAGTATGCCCATTACAGAACTGCTGTGGATATTCACAAAGGGAGAAATCTGTGGCAAATCTGCAGCAAAATCTCAGTGTAATTCATGGAAATTTTGCAGAAGATTGGCTGAATTTGCACAGAAGAATACCTGTGCCATGTCCAGGGGCGGACTGGCCATAAACCCTACAGGGAAATTTCCCGGTGGGCCGATGCCCAGCCGGCCACCTAAGCCCTCCTCTTGGCCAAAGGCCAGGTACATAAAGATCTGATGCTCTCAGCATTAAATAATTTAGGCAGTATATTGTGCTGCACTGTGGTACCTGGTTCTGCTGAGGTAGTATTTTGTGCTGCACTGTGGTGTCTGCTGTGAACCTCAGAACTTTGTGGATCTAATATAAGATAGTTGGGTTCAAAGCTAATGCTTTACGTTTGTTTTTATAGAATATATAGTACTGGGCCTAAAGAGTCAGAATAAGGTTTTATTGTATTAGATTGAATAATAACTTTATAGCTCGAAAACTGGTTTTGTGTCGCTGAATAAAATTTGCACACATAAAATACAATCTGTAATGCAAAATTCAATTATGTAGCCACATACCAGTAAGTAATTTCACTCAGCAAACTTGTTTTATACAGTTATTTTTTGTTGCTTCATAGCTTTTTTATCATAATTAATAAATCCACAATTTATAAATCATGTCTAGAGAACCCCATAGTTAGAGTTTGAAAGTTCTGAAAAATAAAAATCAGTTTTCATTTCACTTCCCAGAATCTGCTCTGCTCTTGGCTCTTCCCTGACGCCATTTGGAAATCAACAACAGTTGCCTCCAACAACTCTGTTAAAGCCTGTAACCAAAGCCAAGGGGAACTGAACTGAAAACAGTATTCACAAACTAATCATATAGGGACATGAAATGAATGATACCAGTGATACTAAATGGCACATGAATTATTAAATGTACATTTCAAGACTATATTATTATTATTATTATTATTATTATTATTATTATTGAATCCAGACACATTTGGAAACTTTTCTATAAAATAACCAAAATGCCATTAAAAGTATCAATGAGGATGTTTTCTTTAGAAATCTCATATTTAAAAACCCTATTATACAAGGATAAGAAGAAATATAGAGGATACCCCATCCAGGATTCTCATCTATTAGCCGTAGTGGCAAAGAGATGCGGAGGTCCCAGCACCTTCATGAGTTATAAAAATAGCTCATTAATTTCAATGGTACCTGTGTAATTCCTTCAGTTCAGTTGTTGTCGCGATGTAGGGGAATGGAATACCTAGTGCTTGGCTCCAAGCTGATCACCGGGGTTCCAAGCAGCGGTTCATCTTAAAAACCGCTTACCATCTGGCGATTCTTCAAATAAAAGGGGATTGTCCAAAGTGGTGACTTTTGGTTTCACAAAAGTCAAAGTAAAATCTTTTTTAGGTGGGGCAAAAGTTGTGTGGCAATTTCAAGAATCCTGACATAGTAAAGGGAAATATTGTGGTTCATGCAATGAATGCAATGTAACATTGTATCAGGGCTAGTTTAGGGGGTGGCCAGTTTTCTACAGGGAGTCCCATGGTACATGGTTCCAAGCATGGATACCGCAGAAGAAAACTCAAACAATACATTCTTATTAGAGATAAGTGAATCGAAGTTGACAAAGTGGAATTTGATCCGAATTTCAGGAAAAATTTGATTCGCACTGAATCCGAATTTCCTCACGCTTCAAATTTTTTCCTAAAATGGCTGCTGCACGTGTTAGAACATGGAGCAAGGGACTCTGGGAACGAGGGATCACCAACAATGCAATGCATGCAGCCAATCAGCAGCCAGCCCTGTGATTTCACAGCCCTATAAATAGAATCAGCCATCTTGGATTAAGCCATTTTCCAGTGTACTTAGTGCAGGGAGAGATGTCAGCAGGCACTAGGGACAGTGGTAGAAAATACTTTAAAACTTTTATTTTGCTGTATAGAAGTTCAGGGAAAGGATAGGGAGAATCATTCCACAACATTTATGTAGAACAGGGTTCAGTAGGGGAGGTTACAGCCTGGGTAATAAGAACAATCCTATTACACCTTGCTGCACTGACCAGGGACCCAAATTGCCATTATACAGCTCTGTAATTCCAGCAAACCGTTCTTGTTATTGGGGTGCAATTGATGTTTGATACAGCCTTTAACAGGGTTTATTACAAGGAAATATTTCTACATCTTATTTGCCCTTGTGAGGTGCAGTTATATGTTCTGAAGCATTTTTGGCTTGTATTAGTGGGAAAAAAGGGCTTATTAGCCGTTGTGTGGTGAAGTGAGAAAATTACAGCCTTTTTTTGGCGTGTATTACTGGCAAAAAGAGAAAAAAGGGCTTGTGTGGTGAAATGAGAAAATTACAGACTTTTTGGGGGTGTATATTTATTTCCTTTTTATTCATTTATTTGATCTAACAGTATTTTAGACAGAGAAGTGCCAGGCCCTGCACAGGGGAGTGGCAGGGACCTAAATGTTTCTGGCGCAGACACAGGTCGCAGCAGAGTAAGGGGGGCGTGGCAGCAGGAGTCGCAGCGAGAGGCCTGAGCTCTCGGTGTTATCTAGCAGTCGTGTCTTGACCAGCAACCCAGCTGTTCTTGAATGGTTGACTCGGTCATCCACATCGTCCCAAGTTAAATCAGACACCCCCAGCCAAGAGTCGGTGGGTTCGTCAGACACAACCCTTATTTGGCATGGCTCGGGAGCAGGCCCTGTGCCCTCAACTGTCCTCAACCTGCCTCTGTCCTTTTCTGTTCCCTCAGCCAGAGAAGTATTATATGCTGTGGGCTCAGCTCCACTATACAGTGAGGACGAACTACTAAAGGACAGTCAGCAGCTACTGGCCAGCCAAGATGTGGAGGAGACATCCACTGCTTCCTCCGCTAGGCGGGCAAGTAGTGATGAGGAGAGTGGTGTGGGAGATGGTGTTGTGAGTGGTCAGGCTCCTGACCCAGAGACCATTGAGGAGGACATCAGTGACGTGCAGATAGTACTCAATGATGATGATGTAGCTGATCGTACTTTGAAGCTGGGTGAATTAGGGGCTTCATCATCATCGGGAGAAGAGGTTGGCAGCTTGCCCGTGAGGCAGCGACGGTGCCAGCAAGTCGCTATTGTGGCCGGAAGTCAGCAGGGTGGCAGTCGTGGGAGGTCGGGAGCCAAACGTGCTGGGGTAGACAACCCACCCGCTTCACAGGAGCCTACCTGCCCGGAAAGTAGTGGTGCAGAGGTTCACGGAAGCAGCAGCGGTAGTAGTCAGTCAGTGCGGAGTGTTGGGGGTAAAATCACCTACTCAGTGGTGTGGCAGTTTTTTGTTAAGCTGGAGGAGGTGCCGGAGGGGGTAAACATGGCCACTTGTAGAATCTGTGGGCAGAAGATGAAGCGTGGCCACGGTGCCAATGTTGGCACCAAGACCCTGCGTCAATATATGCAGCGTCACTATAAAGTGGCCTGGGAGAACCGTGGCTCCGATGTGGTGGCCCAGCCTGCCGCAGCAACCGCTGCATCACCCAGTAGCACGCACCGGATTTCAGGCAGTCAACGCTCCACCACCTCAGCCGAAGTGAGCTGTCTGTCCTTCCCATCATTTGCTGGTCCTGATACTCCTGCACCTCCTCCTACTCCTCGTCAATCATTCTGTCCGCAATCGATCACCGAAGCAATTGCCAAGAGAAAACAGTATGCGTGCACTCATCCAACGGTGTAGAAGCTGAATGTGCTCCTGGCCCAGTTGCTGGTGCTGCAGTCCCTTCCTTTCCAAGTGGTGGACTCTGAACTTTTCAGAGAACTGATGGCTTGTGCCGAGCCGAGGTGGAGAGTCCCAAGCCTTCATTTCTTTGCCAAAAAGGCAGTACCAGCCCTGCACATGTATATAGAACAGAAGGTGGGCCAGTCTTTGAGCCTGTCGGTGTCTGCCAAAGTGCACGGCAGTGCCGACATGTGGAGCTGTAACTACAGTCAGGGACAATACATGTCCTTTACGGTCCACTGGGTGAATATGGTTCCTGCACACCCACACCAGCTACTTGGCCAGGTGACGCTGCATCTGCCTCCACATTCTCACGCCGTTGGTCCTGCGACAACGTCCGCCTCTGCCTCCTCATCCTCCACTGTGTCCTCAGCCTCCACTGCAGGGACAATTCACAGTGCCCTTCCAGCATACCACATGTGCAGGGCACAACGGTGTCGCGCTGTTCTGCACCTCGTTTGTCTGGGCGAACGGAGACACTCAGGGGAAGAACTGCTCCGTGTATTTCATCAAGAAATTGAATCCTGGCTTTCTCCGTGACAACTCAAAATCGGAACCATGGTGACCGACAAGGGGAAGAACATGGTATCGGTGCTGCGTCAAGGAGGGCTGAGCCATGCGCCCTGCATGGCACACGTGCTCAATCTGGTTGTCAAGCAGTTCCTGAAGTCTTACACCCATCTGCAAGACATCCTAAAAATGGCCAGGAAACTTTGCATGCACTTCAGCCACTCGTACACCGCAAAGCACAACCCTCTTTGAGCTGCACCGCAGAACAGCATTGTCACGGAACCATGAACCAGACGTACAACAAGAGATAAGTGAAAATAAGAAGGCTTTATTGCAAATCAAGCTATAAAGCAAAAGTCCAAACGGATGGTGAAACCGAAGCAGAGTCTTTGCGTAGCCAGAGGTCAGGAAACCGGAAGGGTAGTCAGACGAAGCCAGGATCAGGAACCAGCAGGGTAGTCAGACGAAGCCAGGATCAGGAACCAGCAGGGAAGTCAGACGAAGCCAGGATTAGGAACCAGAAGCAGCAGCAGTCTTAGAAGCATGTGAACACAGGAGGACCAAGCAAGGAACTGACGCCACAGACCTCCTATATATATGAGCTAGGCATCCAGCTCCTCCCAGTGGGAAGGAGGAGCCGCGGGGTGGAAGGCTACAAGAAACCCAGAAACCAAGATGGCCGCCAGCACATGTCAAACGAGGGAGACAGCAAGAAGGTAAGACCATGACAGTACCTCCCCCTCAAGGGCCCCTCCTCTGCGGAGCAAAAAACGGTTTCTGAGGGAAGCGTGCGTGGAAGGCTCGGAGCAAGGCAGGGGCATGGACATCTGCGGAGGGAACCCAGGAACGCTCCTCTGGACCATAACCACGCCAATGGACCAAAAACTGCACCCGACCGCGGACCAGGCGTGAGTCCAGGATATTGCTCACCTCATACTCCTCACGATTGCCCACTTGGACCGGACGAGGCCGAGGAACCGAGGAAGTGAAACGATTACACACCAGTGGCTTCAACAGGGAGACATGAAACACGTTGGAGATCCGCATGCCAGGAGGAAGCGCATGGGCATAGGCTACCGGGTTTACCCTGCGAAGCACTCGGAAGGGACCAACAAAGCGAGGAGCCAGCTTGGGAGTGGGCACTCCTCGAAGGTTGAGGTTGCGGGTGGACAACCATACACGGTCTCCGACCTGGTAGGAAGGAGCAGGCGCTCGTCTGCGATCAGCCTGGAGTTTCTGGCGCTGCGCAGAGACCTCAAGGGACTTCTGGATCTGTACCCAAGAAGCACGTAGGACGGAAAGGTGATCCTCCACAGCAGGAATATCCTGGGGAGAGAATACCTCCGGTAAGACGGCAGGTTGGAACCCATAATTGGCCAAGAAGGGAGACGTCCCAGAGGAAGAGTTCACCGCCGTGTTCCTGGCAAACTCAGCCCAAGGCAGGAGGTCAACCCAATTGTCTTGGTGATCGGAGACATAGCAACGAAGGAATTGCTCCAAGGCCTGATTGGATCGTTCTGCGGCCCCATTGGACTGAGGGTGGTAGGCCGAAGAGAAGGAGAGATGAATCCCCAACTGGGAGCAAAAGGCGCGCCAGAACCTGGACACAAACTGACTCCCCCGATCCGACACAATCTCCTTCGGCAAACCGTGCAACCGGAAGACCTCCCTGGCAAAAATCGTGGCCAACTCTTGTGCAGAGGGTAACTTCTTGAGAGGAACACAGTGGCACATTTTGGAAAACCGATCCACAATCATGAGAATGACTGTATGGCCTCGGGATGCAGGGAGGTCCACAATGAAATCCATCCCCAGGTGTGACCATGGGCGCTCCCCGGTAGCTATGGGTTGCAGAAGCCCCAACGGAAGGTGCCGAGGGGACTTACTCTGGGCACAAACGGAGCATGCCGCTACATATGCGGCGATGTCGGAACGTAGGGAAGGCCACCAGAACAGACGTGAAACAGCCCAGGACAGCTGATTCTTTCCAGGATGCCCCGCGGTCTTGGAGTTATGGTAGGTTCGCAACAACCGAGTGCGCAACTCCTCAGGCACAAAACATCTGCCATTGGGTCTCCCAGAGGGAGCACCAGATTGAGCCGCCAAAATCTGCTCACCCAGAGGAGAGGTCAGGCTGGTGCGAATGGCGGCCAAGATCTGATTCGGAGGTATGACCGAGGTCGGAATCGACTCCTCCCTGGACAGCTCGGAGTACTGCCGTGATAAGGCATCCGCCCTGATGTTCTTGGAACCGGGTAGGTAGGAGACCACGTAATTAAAACGTGACAAGAACAGAGCCCATCTGGCCTGACGTGGTGTCAATCTCTTGGCCTCAGAAAGGTAGGTCAGATTCTTGTGGTCCTTCAGGATGAGAACCGGAACCACCGAACCCTCGAGCAAGTGCCTCCATTCTTTAAGGGCCTGCACGATGGCCAATAACTCCCTGTCACCAATCTGATAGTTGCACTCCGCGGGAGACAGTTTCCGGGAGTAAAACCCACAAGGAAGCAGAGGACCCTCTGGTGTTCTACGCTGAGACAGAAGGGCACCTACTCCCGTCTCAGACGCGTCCACCTCGAGGACAAAGGGCAACCCAGGGTTGGGATGCGACAGAATGGGAGCCGACACAAAGGCGGATTTTAGGGTCTCAAAAGCTCGGATGGCCTCGAGCGGCCAGACCTGGGAATTACTGCCCTTCCTGGTCAGATCCGTGAGAGGCTTGGCCAGCATGGAAAAGTCCCTGATGAACTTCCGATAATAATTGGCGAAGCCCAAAAAGCGCTGCAGGGAACGAAGACCACTGGGCTGGGGCCACTGTAAGACAGCCGAAACCTTCTCAGGATCCATGGAGAACCCCTCAGCGGAAATGATGTACCCTAAGAAGGTTACCTGGGATCGGTGAAATTCGCATTTCTCAAGCTTACCGAACAGCTTGTTCTCTCGTAACCGTTGCAACACTCGTCTGACATCCAGAATGTGGGCCTCCATGGATTCAGAATATACCAAGATGTCATCCAAATAGACCACCACACACTGCTGCAACAGGTCACGGAAAACATCGTTGATGAATTCCTGAAAGACTGCGGGCGCATTGCACAACCCAAAGGGCATAACCAAGGATTCATAATGACCGGTCCTGGTGTTAAACGCGGTCTTCCACTCATCGCCCGCCTTGATCCTTACCAGGTTATATGCCGCCCTCAGGTCGAGTTTGGTAAAGACCGTGGCCCCTTTAAGGCAATCGAACAGCTCGGAAATCAAGGGTATCGGGTAAGCGTTCTTGATCGTGATGCGATTGAGACCCCTGTAATCGATGCAAGGCCTCAACTCACCGCCCTTCTTTTTCACAAAGAAAAATCCAGCCCCTGCCGGGGACGAGGATTTGCGAATGTGTCCGCGTGAAAGCGCCTCCCTCACGTACTCCTCCATGGCCTCATTCTCCGCTACCGACAGTGGATAGACCTTGCCACGAGGAGGAACGGCACCAGATTGTAACTCTATGGCACAATCGTATGGGCGGTGCGGAGGTAGGGCAACCGCACGCACCTTATCGAATACATCCCGGTACTCCTCGTATTCAGGAGGCAACAGAGAGTCCGAGGAAGTACACAGCAACTTGGCAGGCCCATGGATGCAACTAGCCCCACACTGCGGTGACCACGAGAGGATCTCGGCCGATCTCCAATCGAAAGTCGGATTATGCTTCTGGAGCCAGGGGTACCCCAAGACCACCGAGTAGTGTGGAGACGAAATAACCTGGAGGCAGACCAACTCTCTGTGAACGGCACCAATGGCTATCCCCACTGGAAGGGTCTCATGAGTCACGTGTGGCGGCAGAAGGGGTCTGCCGTCTATCGCCTCAAGAGCCAGTGGGGAACCTCGAGCTTGCAGAGGAATGGAATTGGCGGCAGCGAACATACTATCAATGAACAAACCACCAGCACCAGAGTCCACCAACGCCTGGGTCGTCACCGAGCCCCCGACCCAGGAGAGGACAACAGTGATCAGTGGTTTGTCAACACGGGAAACCGGGGATGAGGAGACTCCACCCAAGATCTGCCCCCGACAGGATCTCAGGTACGAGCGTTTTCCCGGACGGTTCGGACATACCAACCGAAAATGCCCACCGAGACCACAGTACATGCATCGGCCCTCGCGTCTCCGGAGTGCCCTCTCCCCCTTGGACAGGCGAGCAAACCCCAGCTGCATGGGTTCACCCCCAGACAAGTCATCCCCAGGAGGCGTGGGAGGAGAGGGAGGCACGGGTGGGATAGCAAACGTAGGCGCCAATCTGTTAGAAGACCTCCGCAGGCTCTCCTTAAAGGAAGGTCTCTCCCTGAGTCTGGTGTCAATCAAAATCAGGAAAGAAATAAGAGCCTCGAGCTCCACTGGTAGGTCCTTAGCTGCAACCTCATCCTTCAAGGCATCCGAGAGACCATGAGAGAAAGCAGCGACCAGAGCCTCATTATTCCAGCCCACCTCTGCTGCCAGGGTACGAATCTCAATGGCGTATTCGGCTACGGATCGTGAACCCTGTCTGATGGACATAAGGAGCTTCGCAGCAGAGGCAGCACGAGCCGGCACATCGAATACCTTCCGAAGAGAAGCAATGAAAACTCGGCAACCACCGGATCGTTGTTCTCCCATAAAGGGCTGGCCCAGGCCAAGGCCTTGTCTGCGAGCAGCGAGATCAAGAAGCCCACCTTTGATCTCTCAGTAGGAAAGGCATGTGGCAGCAACTCGAAATAAATGCCCACCTGGTTAAGGAAACCTCGGCACTGAGTTGGCTCTCCCCCAAAGCGCTGTGGAAGAGGGGCAGAACCGGACATACCCCGAAACACCGCAGGCGCAACAACAGGTGTCGGGGTAGACTCTGGCGCAACAACCGGAGCGGCAGTAGGAGCGAAATGAGTCGTGCGTTCAAGCAGGGTTTGCAACGCCACAGCGAACCGACCCAACAGGTGATCCTGCTGATCAAGTCTGGCAACCAGCGTGGGTAGCGAGGATGGCCCTGTACCGTCAGAATTCATGGCTTGGTCCTAATGTCACGGAACCATGAACCAGACGTACAACAAGAGATAAGTGAAAATAAGAAGGCTTTATTGCAAATCAAGCTATAAAGCAAAAGTCCAAACGGATGGTGAAACCGAAGCAGAGTCTTTGCGTAGCCAGAGGTCAGGAAACCGGAAGGGTAGTCAGACGAAGCCAGGATCAGGAACCAGCAGGGTAGTCAGACGAAGCCAGGATCAGGAACCAGCAGGGAAGTCAGACGAAGCCAGGATTAGGAACCAGAAGCAGCAGCAGTCTTAGAAGCATGTGAACACAGGAGGACCAAGCAAGGAACTGACGCCACAGACCTCCTATATATATGAGCTAGGCATCCAGCTCCTCCCAGTGGGAAGGAGGAGCCGCGGGGTGGAAGGCTACAAGAAACCCAGAAACCAAGATGGCCGCCAGCACATGTCAAACGAGGGAGACATCAAGGAGGTAAGACCATGACAGGCATCCCCGAACATAGGCTAATATGTGATGTTTCCACCCGTTTCAATTCCATCCTCCATATGTTGGTCCGACTATACGAACAGAGAAAGGCCATAAACTATTTTTTGATGATCCAAGCGGACAGGAGCACTCCCCTGTGTAACTTTGATGTCAGCCAGTGGCAGCTTATGCATGACACCTTCCGTTTGCTCAGGCCCTTTGAGGAAGCTACGTTATTTGTCAGTTGCCAGGACTACAGGATTAACAATGTCATTCCACTGCTTCATGTCCTGGAACAGATGCTGGTAAATCTGGCTGGTCAGAGGACTGGAGATGTGGTGCCTAGATCTTACAGCCACATGACCCCTGTGCGGCTGAACTGGAGGAGGAGGAGGACATTAGAGCACAAGCAATGTGTAGCGAAATGTGTGGTTTTTATACACAGGTGACAGGAGAGGAGGAGCAGGAGCAGCCAGAGGAGCTACAGGGCGATGAGGAAGACGAGGCCAAGGACCCAGACACACCATAACAGTATGCAGTGGAGATGGAGGTAGGGAGTCCCTCCGAGTCACTTGCACAAATAGCCCGATGTATGCTCACTTGCTTGCGTAGTGACAGCCGAATTGTCAGCATTCGGCAGAGGGATGACTTCTGTCTCTCTACCTTGTTGGACCCTCGCTACCATCCAAAATGGGGGCCTTTTTTTACACCCGCAGAGAGGGAGGACAAATGAACTACTATAGAGACATCCTATGTAGTCAGTTGGCCGCTGCCTATCTGCGCCATCGTCCATCCTCTCACAGGTCTGACTGGAGGGGCCCTCTGCGCTCACGCTCCTGTGCCATAGCTGCTGTGACCGGGTGATGGGGTAGGAGCAGTTCCAGCCCCATCAGCAGCAACTTGAGTTTAGAGTCGCTGATGAGCAGCTTTCTTCACCCGCCTAGTGAATAAACTACTCACCAGCAGCAGCAGCTAGACCTGGAGCAGGACCTTAACCATCAGGTGGTGGCTTACTTGGACAGCACCCTGCCACCCCACATTGAAGATCCGCTGGACTACTGGGCAGCCAAACTAGATTTGTGGCCGCAACTGGCCGAGTTTTCTCTGGAAAAGCTGTCCTGTCCGGCCAGTAGTGTGGCATGAGAGCGGGTGTTTAGTGCGGTGGGGGCCATAGTTTCCCCAAGAAGAACTCGCCTGTCCTTAGTCCTGCGTAGCTCTCTAGGTATTGACCTGGTCCGTTCACGTTCCGTTATTTGTCTTGTCTGTCTTCCCAGCACGTATCCTAAGTTAGGGACTGCCGTCTAGTTGTCCCCTGTCTTGCGAGGCAAGTAGGCAGGGCCAGGGGTGAGGGTGGAGCGCAGTGGGGTCACTATCCTCCCCCCTGTGTCTAGTGTACGTCACCGTCACACCAGGAGTTTTGACCAATTACAGCCAGCCTCACACAGAGCTTGTGTGGGAAATTCCCCTAGCAGGAGCTGCTGGAATCATTATTCACCAGAGAAAGGAGCTGAACAGACACACACTCCACTAAGAGCTGTGTTTTATGGAAGCAAAAGGCAAAAATAGGTATTTAAAACAGTTATATAAGTTCATAATGTTAATATAGTGATTAGAACTGTATACTGAACTGGTTGCATGTATGTTTACTTACAGTTCCACCATCCAAACGAACTACTGAGCCATACAATACAAACTAATTGCATACAAATGCGAACTGCTCATATTCTGCACAGAGCATCACAAGTCTGTACAGAGCATCGCAAGTCATCACAGAGTATCGCAAGTCTGCACAGAGCATCGCAAGTCTTCACAGAGCATTGCAAGTCATCGCAGAGCATCGCAAGTTAGCGCAGAGCATTGCATCACAGCAAGAAAAGACACGTCTCCTTTAAGACTAACATTTGTTCCTGCTCTTCAGAATACAGTAAGTTCAGAGCTTTCCTTTTATTACTTATCATTGCACATAGGTTTTGGCATAAAGAGACATTTTCGTGAAGGAATAAAAGACAAAGGACAGTTTGTGATACATGGACTCTATTGCATTTAAAGTGAAAGTCATTTATTGCCTGCATCTATTGCTATTGCATTTAAAGTGAAAGTCATTTATTTCTGCATTTATCAATATTGCATTTAAAGTGAAAGTTCCTTTAATATTCATATTGATTGTTATAGCATTTAAAGTAAAATGTCTGAGCCTAGTATTACCATGCCACTATTAGAGGATACAAAGATAGATAGAGTAGAGGGGAAAGAGCAAGAGATCCTGTCTGAGTTAGAAGAGTCTGATGCAGCATTAGTAATGCCTCAAACAAATCTAGTCCAAACAAATGAACTAAGACGTTCATCACATGCCAGAAAACCAACCCCAAAGATGCTGGAAAATCTGGAGCAAGCAGCAGCATTAAAAGAGAAAAGGTTCGCCCGAATGTATGATAAGTGGAAATTATACACTAGAGGCATTCGTGGAAAGTTAAAACAAGAAAGTATAAAAAGGAACTTGAGTGATATGGTAGAGACGGTAGAAGAATCTCAATCAGAGCTTATGGCAGCATATGTCAACCTGCGGTCGTTTACGACACCTTCCCAGGACATTGTAAGGAACATGGACCCACAAATGTACTGCAGTCACTAAAGATTTAGTAAAACTCATGAGAGAACTTTCATCTGCAGTTAACTATGGTGAAGTTAAAGCAAGAAGTAGAATGAATGAGCTTTTTATGAGAGACTATGCTAGGTCCTTAGGTGGAACCACAATCTCAAGTGTAACTTCCTTCGCTAGCGGAAGTGCCACCCACATATCAGAGTACTCAAGTATTTTAGCCAAAAGAAAGGAATTAGCTGAACAACTTGCTGTCAAGAGAGCAGAAATTGAGATGGAAGCTGCCATCAAGGCACAGCGCTGTCAAATGGAAGCACAGCTCTATCAAATGAAAGCTTAAATGGAGGCACAGCGCAATCAAATGGAAGCTGAAATGGAAGCACAGTGCCAACAGATGAAAAGTCCGGAAAGGAAGAAAAAAGTTAAGATCATAGAAGCCAGACTCAGAGTACACGAAGATGATATGAATCACAGTAGTCATAGGTTCAAATCTGTCTAAGTGAAGAGGCAGACTTCTACTTTCCTACATACTCCCAGGAGAATGGAAGGAAATCTCCAGCACCTAGTGAGGAAATAAGTCATTATACTTCCATCCCTGCTCAGAAAGACAAAGAGAGGCCTAGTCCAGTGTTAGGAAAAGTGTGTGTGAATTTACTCTCTATCTCTACCAGAAAAGATAAAGAAAGGGATTTACCTAATTCAGAACTAAGTGAGAAAATAGAACCGGGTGATTCTATTCCTAAATGTCACGGCAATGCTCAGGAGAGTGTTACAACCATTGTCCCAGCAAGACAACAGAGAACAGTTCTAGCTAGACTTCCCGTTCTGGAACCTACTGTATTTTCAGGAGACGTACTGAAGTTCATAGAGTGGAAGGCAAGTTTTGAGATGATCATTGAGCATCATTGCTTCAGTCCAGTTGACAAGTTATTCAAGCTTCAGAGATATGTTGGTGGAGAAGCCAAGAAAGTTCTTGAAGGTTACTTCTATAGAAAAGACGAAGAAGCCCACAAGCAAGCTTTGTAAAAATGTAATGCAAGATATGGTCATCCTTTCTCAGTACAAAGAGCCTTTAGAGAGAAACTGAATAACTGGCCTAAAATAGGTCCTAAAGAACACTTCAGACTCCAAAAGTATGTTGACTTCCTGCAAGCATGCAGCAATGCCATCCCACGTGTTCCAGGACTAGAAGTACTGAACGACTATCTAGAAAACCACAGGATGCTAGCCAAGCTACCTGAAGAAGTGGCTTCTAGATAGAATCGCTATGTGACTGAACAGTTAGATCTAGGCAAGAACTTCCCAAGTTTTAAAGAGTTCTCTGAGTTCGTCAATAAGGAAGCATGGATAGCATGTAATCCAGTAACATCATCTTATGTCTTAAAATCCTTAGAAGAAAGGCCAGCAAGAGAGATAAGATGTGCAAGAGCAACTAGCTTTGCAACCAACACAGCAGCTAAAGGTCCAGATACCTACGAGAGCAAGTTCAAAGTTGCTACTGAGATCAGTAGAGAGACAGAACCGACAAATCTTCAGACTACCTTCAAGTGTATGTTCTGTGGAGAGAACCATTCCATACACAAGTGCCAACAATTGAAGGAGAAGTCCCCAGAAGAAAAGAAGAAATTTGTACTTGATAACCAACTGTGTTTTGGATGTCTAAGAAAAGGCCATGTTACTAAGGAGTGTAAGAAAAAGGCCACAGGCAGCGTTTGCAAAGGACTCCATCCTACACCACTACATGAAGAACATCCAAAGAGATATCCAAGATAAATCCTCAATATCTAAAGATACTGAGGAAGGAAAGAAAGTATCGATATTCTCTTGCAGAGTGAGGGAAGGAGAAAGCAATGGCACATCAATGGTTGCACCAGTGTGTTTTTTAAATCCTAAAAGGAGGAACAAGAAGGTATATGCTTATGCGCTACTGGATGCCCAGTGACGTCAGCTTTTTGATCAAGAAATCTGCAAGAAATTACAAGTGGCTACAGAACCAGTGAAGCTCAAACTCACCATAATGACGGGGAGAGACACATTAGTGAACAGTCAAAGGGTCAAAGGACTGAGAGTTAGAGGACTTCATTTAAACTTCACATTAGATCTACCTCCAGCTTATACAAAAGACGATATACCTCTAGATCAAGATTGCATACCTACCTGTGAAACAGCCAATAAATGGGAGCATCTATCTGTAATATCTCATGAAATGTCTCCGCTGAAGGAGTTTGATACCATGAAAGGTAATCACAGGAGGAAAGGGTGAACCCTACGCTGTTCAAACTGATCTAGGATGGGGTGTTGTTAGAGGAAAACAGCAGATCGCAAACTCAAGACAGGTGACAGGAATGGCTCATCGAATATCTGTCCAAGAGTTACCAACTGTAAGTCCAGCAAAAGTAATCAAGATCCTTAAATCCGACTTTGCAGACAAAAGTTCTGAAGAAAAGAGTGTATCTCAAGAAGACATAAAGTTGGGAAAAGGATCGGAAGAGATCCCAAATTTAAGAATGATTATTTGAAATTCATGGAAGGCATCCTCGAAGAAAGACATGCAGAGAAAGTTAATAACCAACCTTAAGAAGGAAAAGTGTGGTACATCCCACATCAAGGTGTTTATGTATGATCCATTAGGATTCTTGGCCCCAGTGATCCTCAAAGCAAGAGAAATACTGCAAGAAATATGCAGACAGAAGTTGGGATGTGACAAGCCCATACCTGAAAATTTGAGGCCAAGGTAGAAGAAACAAATAGGGGACTCAAAACTTGACAAAAAAGGAAAACGTCTCACTACTCCACTCAAGTTGGAACGTCCTATACAGAAGTTAGTTGTCCTACCTGAGAGTGATAAAAGACACATGATGGAAAATTCCTCAAATTCATGTTTAAGTCCTACTACTGAGAACATAGAATTATAGGTCATTTTGTTGGGAGTGTAGCTGGTCAGCTAAGACCTGTCCTAGGTTGCTAACATAGCTTATATGTTTATACAGCTAGACCTGCCAATAACCTTAATGCAGTTCCTATGTTTGTGTGTTAAAGACAAAAGCAGAATTATTTACAGTGACTTTATGTTTGGATGTCATGTAATAGTTATATTTTGTGTCCACAGAAGCAGAAAAATATAATGTAAGGTAAGCTCAATGACACAGCAGAAATAACAGAAAGCATAGAGTTAAACTGTTGTTGCTAAGCAGGAGTCTTGGCCAATCCTAGCTAGCCTCACACAGCCCAGGAGTTTTGACCAATTACAGCCAGCCTCACACACAGCTTGTGTGGGAAATTCCCCTAGCAGGAGCTGCTGGAATCATTATTTACCAGAGAGAGGAGCTGAACAGACACACACTCCACTAAGAGCTGTGTTTTATGGAAGCTTGAGGCCAAAATAGGTATTTGAAACAGTTATATAAGTTCATATTGTTAATATAGTGATTAGAACTGTATACTGAACTGGTTACATGTATGTTTACTTACAGTTCCACCATACAAACGAATTACTGAGCCATACAATCATACAATCCAAACTAATTGCATACAAATGCAAACTGCTCATACCAGATCATAAGCAATTGTATAGAGCAAACTGCAAACCAAGTAGAGCCAGTGAACTATTGGTTAACCTCAGATATACCTCTCAGAGAGATCATAAAGTGCTTAAATAACTTAAGTGAGAGTACAGATACTGAAGAGAGAAATATATCCACCATTTTATGTTGAATGACAAGATTGAACAGTTGAACCACCATCTTATGCATACCGCCATTTTGTGATATCTTTTCAACACGTGTTATGTACATGGACTATCTGTTGCTGAAGCGGCAGTGTTATATATAAAGAAAGTTGAAGTTAATAAAAAAGTTATTTAAAGCATTTCATGTGCTCTTTAAACCTACTGTTTCCATAGAACGGAGCTAGAGGAATTACAGAGTAATAGACTGTTTGGTTAGACTAAAAGTCAGAAATATAAAAATTCTTCTAATGCCACAGCGCAAAAGGCACTTCATACAGTTTTATGTGTCCTGCAATTAAAGAAATAACTGTTAAAAATTGCAAAAGACAGGTGGTGCTACTTTGTTTGTGACCATGAAATAAGGGATATTCTCATCTCAGGCATTGATGGTATATCACTAGGATATGCTATCAATGTCAGATATGTGTCAGGTATCTCCAGAACAGGGTTACTACAAAAGAATAATTGATGTAATGTTGTATTGCTAAATGAAAATTTGTATACCTAATTCCATTGTATGGACAATTTATGGTTAACACCTTGACTCATCCTCTTAGGTTGCCAGAAGATGGATCTGGGTCCACCCCCTGGTTAGTCAGTGGGAAGTGTGAGTCAAGCTGTGCTACAGACAGGACCTAGATGTGTAAGGTCCTCAGAACTAGGCCCAAGCTCAGAGAACATTTATCTCTAAGACTTCTGCAGCCAAGGAAGCTACTTTGACACCAAAAGTGCTTCAAAGAGAACGAAATCAATAGAACCAGTAGAATCTTTAAGGCCATCCAATGGAGTCAGTCAGCAAGGTATTGTGCATGTTTATGGCAGAGAGACCTTAATGCTGTAAAAGGGGAACATTGCTAACATACCCTTTCCCACTTTGAGATAGTGTGGCTAGCTGTATATGAAATCTGCACCCCTCAGCCCAGGAATTTGCAGAGTCATTTAACATGAACCTCGTTGCATGCCTCAGGTTCTTCAGAGAGACTTTAGAAACAGAGAGAGAGAAGAGTTCAGAAACCTCCAATCATTGTTGCTGTCCATATATTGCTATTGGGAGAAATTGCACTGTGATCTACTTGAAACTGTGCCTCGTTATTGTTTTATGTACTAATACTCCTATTCTGCACTTTAGTAAAAAGTAAGATTTATTTACACCAACTGGCCTGGTTACTGACTCTACCATTCGCCGGCCACTGCACCTCCTTTCCTGCCTTGCACCCAGACTAAAACCTAACAGGACACCCCGGCTACCACCAGGCAGGATCCCCAGTACCAGGGTATATATACCTCAAGGGAAGAAAGGGGGTGCCTCCTATGACACTGCAAAGCCCTAGCAGGAGCTAGAGGGAGAGACTGCCACAATGAACCATGAGTACTACTGTTATCCTCAAGGCCACAATTACCCATTCTCCTTGATGCTCCTCACTGCAAAGGTCCCCACCCCTTGAAGTGAAGGAGAGCTCACTGCTCTCAATGTCTGAGATTGGTAAACCCTTTAAATCAAGCCTGCATTATATACAAACCAACTTTGCCAGAATTCAGAATTTTCATGTACCCATTTACCTAAAATGGTAGAAGAGTTAAACAAGGTTCATGATGTCTGGTGATCTGAGATGATTTCTATCTTGATGAAGCATTGAAAGATTTAATTAAATTTTTTAAATATTCACTCATCTATATTATGCAGTAGAATACAAAAAATATGGAATTTTTTACTTTATTGTTTCGTAAATCGTGCAGTACACATTGATAAGCACATTCTGGGAGCATGGACTCTAAGATGATACTTTGGCTACGTAAATGGCGGGATAAGATTACAAGAACATAGTGAATGTATTTCAGTTCCTAACACAGTTGGTGCAAACCTCCATTTTCCCTTTGCAGTGTCCGTATCTTATCCCTTTCAGACTTCTATTGTGTTCCATGCAAAGATCTAAGAAGTAAGACAGTCTTTTTTTTCCCCCCCTCCAGTATGCATCAAAGTTTGGACTTAGTTTGGGATTCCTGCTATAGGCATCTGCTACCCCATTTCACAGGGGGCTCAAGAGGAGAGGGCTGCTGTGTGGCTGAAAAAGACTCTCATTCACTTTGGAACTGCCAGCCTTTACTTCGCTGTCACACTGTCAAGCTCAATCAGAAGGCAATGAAAGTGATATAGCAGCTAAGCTTTGCAGTCTAGCCTTAGAACAAAAGGAGTCTCGGAGCCTGGTACAGATTTCACATTCAATTTAACTCTTTGGAAAAGGATTTCGGGAGATACATAGTCAAGAGTTGAAAAAATAAGAGTTGGGACTACTATAAAAGCTAAAAGTATTATCCTGGCTTAGATAAGCTACAAAGATAGGTTGATACTATTTTCTACCATAAACCACATTAGCCGGCATTACACGTTGAGCTTTCTTTCCTCGTTAAGTTGCAAGGAGATTTGAGAGGAGTTTAACAGCTACATGAAATGACTCTTTCATGATTTTAGCTTCAACAGTCATTTAAGTCGAACAAGGTGCATGAATAGCAAAGACCCAAATCATGTTCAACAAATCTGGAATTAGAGGGTTAGTCTCAGTTTACTTATTAAGAATTTAGTTGAGTAAAGGATTTTAAGGCTCAGCCCTTTGTGTAGGTGACAATGAAGCACATCACCACTAGAATTTTTTTTTGTTGAAGTTCAAAAACAGTAAGATGTGTTTTTACTACGGTCTTAAGCCAAGCAATATGTTTTTGGTTTACTGTTCGATTTTTTATAGACAAAACTATGTATACGGTTTCTTTAGCAGTGGTAGATCACTTATATAAATAATATTGTCACATAGCTTTTAAATCTTAGCAAAAACTCTGTAGTAGGAAAATTGTAATTTACCAAAAAGTTCTGAAACATTATTAAGACTGCCTGTAACAGTATTATTAGGCTGTGTCCACACTGGGGTTCCACCAAGCTTTCCAGGACTTTTAAATCTTTGAATAGTGGCAAGTCAACAGACTCAATCGGTGATGATTTAGGTTTATCAGACAACAGACCCATCAGGGTGTTATGATGGGTGCCATGGTGGTAGCATGGACAGAGTCTTAGTAATTTACTCACTAAAACGCTATCTAAGCCAACATGTATACAAGAATTCAAGATATTCTAGTGTGAGTGTTACAACAACATAATCCCACCAAATTATATAATGCAGTGTGAGTCAAAAGTCAGGGACCACCCAAATATCTGTAGGCTCTTTAATGCTAGATTTGTATTCATCTGGTACTTTTCACTCACATTTTCAATTTCTTCATAATCTTAAAAGCTGCTACTTTTAATATAACTTCATTTTTATTTTTAAGATTTTTGGGCAGTTCTTGATTTTTATAAGCCCAAAAAAATTGTATTTTTATATCTATTGTACAGTTGTTCCAGCTTTTTTAAGCACCAAAAAACATCACAGTATAGAACTGTTCCTTTGAAGCCTGAGACTCCAGATTTTGAATTTGAAAATGGACTTTGTATATTCTTGCTATGCTTGCGTAGATTTATACCGTGTACTACAGCTGCATGCAAAAAATAAATGCAATCCGCTTACCGCCTTTGCCAGTCCTTGATGCACAGATCCTTAGGAGAAGCAAATCCACTGTAGAAACAAAGTAGTGTGTCCAGCACTCGGGTCTTGAATAAAACCAAACATTTTTTATTTTAAATATTTAAAAAAAAGGCCAAAAGATGGCACACTGCAGGACATCTCCCCAGACCAATCAGATGTGGGGAGATGTCCTGCTGTGTGCCATTTTCAGACTTTTTTTTTATATTTGAATTAAAAAATGTATGGTTTTATTCAAGACCCAAGTGCTGGACCCACTACTTTGTTTCTACAGTGGGTACTACAGGTGGCCCCAAAACTATCAACTAAAATTGTTCATTGTTTCCCTATTAATTTGGCCCCAGTAAATATATGTGCAAGCAAAAAGAACCTAAAAAAATTGAAAAACTTAAGGTTGGTTTAGAAAATCAGTATGCAGATATATGTCTCTCTTCATTTTCTTCACAAACAATTCAAAAATAATTAACTGATTGTGGACTTTTATGGCTCTGGTATAAGATATTTGTCTCGGATAGACGTTTCTACAGTGTATTTTTTAGATTGAGGCAGAAGAATAAGTGTCACATACCCTTGAAGGCTCCTCTACTGACTGTTTTTGTGGTCAAAATAACCCTATAAAAGTCTGACAGGGCTGCTCATGATACCCTCAAATTTAAGGTACAGCATAGGACCAGTTTCTTGTTATTATCCCCAGTTTCACGAATAACCATTTTAATGTTACCTTTTAGCTATCCTTATCAAGGTCCTAGATGTACAGAAAGTAATTTACGACAAGACGGGTATTGCTACAAATGACTCTTATAAGCCCCTGTGTGAAAATTACCCCCTGGAGTTATAGCATAACAAAAACAACCCTATACTATAAATGCTTTATTGATTACAGTATATAGCCTCAAGGATAAATCCTGAATACAGATTATGTTATATTTTCACATTACCACCACAATGCAGAATGGAAGACCATAGACCATTATTACATTTGTCTCTTAAAAATATTTGAACCCAAATTGATCTATCACCCACCCATGCTTTCTCCACCAAGAACCAGAGTATTGCTTATCATTGAGATATCTCTAGGTCAGTCAAACATTTTTTAGTTACTATCCTAAATATTGAGACCCTGGTACAGGGATCAGCTAATGGAGAATGCTCAGTTTTTTCTTGAACAGTCCATTCCATTAATTAGGACTCCAATTGTTATCACCATCTTTATAATGTATAAGGGGTTTATAGTTGCTCTGTACCCCCTACTTCTGGGGGACGCTCTGCCAATCTATCATATATGGACTTTCTCACAGTAAAGTACTTTGATGTTGTTTCCAATTATGTTATTGCCATCAGGGTTTTGGGATTGGATTTTTTGTTCTTACGACCCATACTCAATGCTTGCAACAAAAAAAAGTGGATCAATGCGTAGATATATCCTGTGTGATATCGTTCCAGACATGGATCGCAACTAGAAATAGCTTATTCTTTAGATGATACCCAAGTCTGGATCTATATCATATGTTTCTCAAAATGTAACAATTTTAAAGTGTTTAAGTTAACCAAAGTATTGCATTATATATAGATATTATTAAAAAAAACAGGTATATAGAGGAATCTTCACAAAGCTATGATAGGCATCATAGTGTTGACTTAGGCTCTAGAACACGTCAATGTGAGCCATATCTCAGGATGTGTCTATAGCATCCTAAAACCTGCGTGTGTTTGCATATGTCTGTGTGTGTCTATAGGATTAGGAAAATATGTTAACTGAATCCACAGTCGCCAATACAAAATAGCAAAAAAATAAAACAATTCAAAATTTCCCCACCAACATAAAATGCACCTAAAAAGAAAAGTAAAAATCAGAGCAACATTAAGCACATTTGGCAAATAGGAACATAAAACAGTCACATAGTTAATCCCCGTGCTAATTATTTGTCCCAATTTTTTGTTGTGTTTTTATTTTTTAAATTTTTTTATTTTTTGTTAATACAAATGAAATGTTTCTCTTGGTTAATGACAAGTTTGATCAAACAGTTCATAAACTGATGGATTGTCTTTGAAATGAATTCAGAATAGAGAAAAAAAAATGACATGATATGAAGTTGGCAGAAGGCTGTCTCTAGTGGGAACAGATGCCCAACAAATTTGGCGAGTAGTTTTGTTCTTTCTATCTGTTGCAGTTCACAATCCTAATGAATGTAATGTTTAAATAACATGAATAAAGATCGAGGGAAAATGAATTCAACTCCGGTTTGAGCAGCAGAATAAAAATGAGCAAACTGTATTATCTACTGCCACCTAATCTGGGTTGAATTTCCTCTGTATCGTTTATTGTTTGTTGAAGATTCCCTTTCTTCGTTCTTCTTCGCCCATTGACAAGGTCTTTTGAGATGAATATGAAAAGATAGATTTAAAGGTTATGGTCAGGGTCAGATGGTTGCAGATGTTTTGTGTGAGATTGTTTGGTTCTCGTCCTGACTCAAGCGTACCATGCGAATTACCACATGGGCAGCAACTGTCTGTGGTTTTTTTGGTTTTCTTTTTTTTTCTTATTTATAACTCTATTGATCCTTGAGAACACAAACAAACAGGAGACTTAGGATCTTGGTTCTTGCCGGACGCACTAATTTGCTTCTGCAAACAGGTATATAAACCTTGCTAAGCTGGCACGGTATTTTACCAAACCTTGTCTATATGCATGGATTGTCTGCACGTGGAAATAACCAGGAACTGTATCCTAGTCAGCACACAATTTGCAAGGACATGCTAGACATGGTAATAGTTACATGCTTATTTCATCTTAATTCTACTTTAAACAAAAAAAAAATCTTATTGTAATTTTTTTTATGGCCCAACATACAATACCAGCCACAGAATTATTATTATTTTTTAAATTAGACACAAATACTGGGATTTTGGGCAACTGTGCGCTACCATCTGTGCCTTATAGAATGGTAATTTTCGACTGCTGGCATGTAATTTAGTGAGAAGGGAACAGAACGCTAAAAGCTCTTGAAGTGTTTACAAGAACCTGAAAAAAAAAGTGGTTCGAAAACTTTCATTTGATTAAATTCTTCATTTAGAAATTAAAATCACGTTACTCTTGGGGATCTGCATTTCTTTTCATAAAGCATTAATATCATTACTTTCTTGTCATTTCTTTCTCTATGGCGCTATATTATTAGTCGGCTATTAGAAAATTACAGAGTGTTGCGGCAACCCAATAGGAATGCTTTTTAGATACTGTGTATTAATGTCTAGCACATGATAAGCAAGCACTTTCTTTAAAACATGGTAATTTTGCAATACTAGTTTTGCTAATGGCCTGTCTACAGCATCGCTGATCAGCTAAGTTCCCTAAGCGATTCTCTCTCTTGAGTTGACCTATAATTAGTTAGATTTGCTATGTTGATTACTAAGCAATGGGATTATGAATAGTGCCTAATTAGACGATCCAGAGGGGCTTTGTACTGGAGGAGGACTAGATAGTCCTGCGTCACAATGCTGTAGGAGTGGCAACATAAAAGATGCGATCAACTTGTCATTATTAGAATAATTCTAGGATTAAACAGTTGTATAATCATGGATCATGGATTATGGATCATGGTTGTGTAGATCTGGTATGGTTCCATACTTTATGAAATTAATGAAATGGGTTTTCTCGGGGGATACATTTATTTTAAAAGGGCCAGAATGGGTTAAAAATAAAAAACAAGAATTGGTCACTCTCAACAATGCCCCGCCACAGCCGTTTTCATATTGCTCAAGTCCTCGCTGCTCTCTACTTCCTGGTCCCGGCATTAGAGATGGCCTTGCGGTTCACCCAGCGGTCGTTTCAAAGCAAACTTTGCTCGTTTGCGATTCGCCAAATATGTGAACATATGGCGATGTCCGCCGGCGCCATATTCTTTTGTATTGCGCCGAACTTTGACCCAAGACACATTCATCAGGTGGGACAGGACAGCCAATTGAGATGTTTCAGCACATGGAAACACCCTCACTCTATCACAGAACCCGATCTGGCAGCCATTTTACATTCTGTGTTTTGCTAGTGTAGGGAGAGGTTGCTTTGTGGAGCAGGGACAGACTGTTAGGGACACCAAACGCTAGCTAATAGGGCCACAAAAGTCCTTTTAAGGACTGGTATAGGTGTGCTATAGATAGGTGTGATATACTGAGGGGTGTGATATACTTATAATATACTTTCTAACATAGAAAGTATATTATAGAGCAGTTGCATGCGGTTCTGCTCGATACCGCAGCTATATAGAGGGACAAACGCTATTGGAATAACTAATTGCAACTGGTGTGATACACCTGTTGCCTCCCAAAAAAACTGATTGAGGGATGTGATATACCTATAAAATACTTTCTAACAAAGAAATTATATTATAGTGCATTTGTATTGTGCAGCAGTTGTGTGCGGTTCTGCTGCGATACCGCAGGTATATAGAGGGACAAGCGTTGTTGGAACAACTATTTGCAACGGGTGTGATATACCTGTTGCCCCAAAAAAACTGATTGAGGGGTGCGATATACCTGCTTCCACAAAATACTGATTAGGGGTTCTAGATACCTGCTATCACAAAATACTGATTGAGGGTTGTGATATAACTGCTTCCACCAAATATTGATCCAGGGGTTCTATATACCTGTTTCCACTAAATACTGATTGAGGGGTGCAATATACCTGCTTCTACAAAATACTGATTAAGGGGTTCTTTACACCTGCTTCCACAAAATATTGATTCAGGGGTTCTATATACCTGCTTCCACAAAATACTGATTGAGGGGTGCACTATACCTGCTTCCACCAAATATTGATTGAGGCCTGCGATTCATCGGCTTCCACAAAATACTGATTGAGGGGTTTGATATACCTGCTTCCACCAAATATTGATTCAGGGGTTTTATATACCTGTTTCCACAAAATACTGATTGAGGGGTGCGATATACCTGCTTCTACAAAATACTAATTAAGGGGTTCTATATACCTGCTTCTACAAAATACTGATTAAGGGGTTCTATATACCTGCTTCCACAAAATACTGATTGAGGGGAGCAATATACCTGCTTCCACAAAATACAGATTGAGGGGTGCGATATACCTGCTTCTACCAAATATTGATTGAGACCTGTGATGCATCGGCTTCCACAAAATACTGATTGAGGGGTGCGATATACCTGCTTCCACCAATTATTGATTCAGGGGTTTTATATGCCTGTTTCCACAAAATACTGATTGAGGGGTGCGATATACCTGCTTCTACAAAATACTGATTATGGGGTTCTATATACTTGATTCCACAAAATCTTTATTGAGGGGTGCAATATACCTGCTTCCTCCAAATATTGATTGAGTCCTGCGATACACCAGCTTCCACAAAATACTGATTGAGGGTTGCGATATAGCTGCTTCCACCAAATACTGATTCAGGGGTTCTATATACCTATTTCTACAAAATACTGATTGAGGGATGCGATATGCCTGCTTCTACAAAATACTGATTGAGTGGTGCGATATACCTGCTTCTACAAAATACTGATTACCAGTTCTATTTACCTGCTTCCACAAAATACTGAGTGAGGGGAGTGATATAGCGGCTTCCACAAAAAACAGATTGAAGGGTGCGATATACCTGCTTCCACCAAATATTGATTGAGGCCTGCGATACATCGGCTTCCACAAAATACTGACTGAGGGTTGTGATATAACTGCTTCCACCAAATATTGATCCAGGGGTTCTATATACCTGTTTCCACTAAATACTGATTGAGGGGTGCAATATACCTGCTTCTACAAAACATTGGTTAAGGGGTTCTATATAGAGATGGCCCGAACTATCCGACGGCGAACAGTTCCCGGCGAACATAGCTTGTTCGCGTTCGCCTCTGCCGGGCGAACACATGCGATGTTCGGTCCGCCCCCTATACATCATCATTGAGCAAACTTTGACCCTGTACCTCACAGTCAGCAGACACATTCCAGCCAATCAGCAGCATACCCTCCCTCCCAGACCCTCCCACCTCCTGCACAGCATCCATTTTAGATTCATTCTGAAGCTGCAGTCTTAGTGAGAGGAGGGAGACTGTAACTGCTGCTGATTTAATTGGGAAATCGATAGCTAGGCTAGTGAATTCAGTGTCCACTCCAGTCCTGAAAGACTCATCTGATCTCTGCTGTAAGGACAGCGTCCTGACAGCACCCCAAAAAGCCCTTTTTAGGGCTGCAACATTAGTCTGCTTTTTTTTTTTCCTTTATATACATATTGCAGTTGCCTGGCCTGCCTGTGTGTGAGGAGCTGCAGGCCCACAGACTGTAGTGTGCCCACTGCCAGTGCTCACCCCTGTCATTCCGTGTGGCACAGGACTTTGCTTAAAAAAAGGCACTTAATTTTTACACTTTAATCTAAGGTTAGTTGCCTGCCAGTGTGTGTCAGGCTGACTTCCACTGACTGTAGTGTGCCCACTGCCAGTGCCCACCACTCATACCGGCTGGCACAGGACTTTGCATAAAAAAGGCATTTAATTTTTACACTTTAGTGTAATTTCAGCTGCTTGCCTGCTGCTAGTGTGTGTCAGGCCGACTTCAACTGACTGTAGTGTGCCCACTGCCAGTGCCCACCCCTGTCATCCCGTGTGGCACAGGACTTTGCTTAAAAAAAAGGCACTTCATTTTTACACTTTAATCTAAGGTTAGTTGCCTGCCAGTGTGTGTCAGGCCGACTTCAACTGACTGTAGTGTGCCCACTGCCAGTGCCCACCCCTGTCATCCCGAGTGGCACAGGACTTTGCTTAAAAAATAGGCACTTAATTTTTACACTTTAATCTAAGGTTAGTTGCCTGCCAGTGTGTGTCAGGCCGACTTCAACTGACTGTAGTGTGCCCACTGCCAGTGCCCACCCCTGTCATCCCGAGTGGCACAGGACTTTGCTTAAAAAATAGGCACTTAATTTTTACACTTTAATCTAAGGTTAGTTGCCTGCCAGTGTGTGTCAGGCTGACTTCCACTGACTGTAGTGTGCCCACTGCCAGTGCCCACCACTCATACCGGCTGGCACAGGACTTTGCTTAAAAAAGGCATTTAATTTTTACACTTTAATGTAATTTCAGCTGCTTGCCTGCTGCTAGTGTGTGTCAGGCCGACTTCAACTGACTGTAGTGTGCCCACTGCCAGTGCCAACCACTGATACCGGGTGGCACAGTAGCTTGCCGATAAATAAGGCATTTAATTTTTAGACAGTAGTCTAAATTCAGTTGCTTGCCTGCTGCCAGTGTGTGTCAGGCCCGCTTCCACTGACTGTAGTGTGCCCACTGCCAGTGCCAACCACTGATACCGGGTGGCACAGTAGCTTGCCGATAAATAAGGCATTTAATTTTTAGACAGTAGTCTAAATTCAGTTGCTTGCCTGCTGCCAGTGTGTGTCAGGCCCGCTTCCACTGACTGTAGTGTGCCCACTGCCAGTGCCAACCACTGATACCGGGTGGCACAGTAGCTTGCCGATAAATAAGGCATTTAATTTTTAGACAGTAGTCTAAATTCAGTTGCTTGCCTGCTGCCAGTGTGTGTCAGGCCCTCTTCCACTGACTGTAGTGTGCCCACTGCCAGTGCCAACCACTGATACCGGGTGGCACAGTAGCTTGCCGATAAATAAGGCATTTAATTTTTACACTTTAGTGTAATTTCAGTTGCTTGCCTGCTGCCAGTGTGTGTCAGGCCCGCTTCCACTGACTGTAGTGTGCCCACTGCCAGTGCCAACCACTGATACCGGGTGGCACAGTAGCTTGCCGATAAATAAGGCATTTAATTTTTAGACAGTAGTCTAAATTCAGTTGCTTGCCTGCTGCCAGTCAGTGTGTCAGGCCCTCTTCCACTGACTGTAGTGTGCCCACTGCCAGTGCCAACCACTCATACCGGGTGGCACAGTAGCTTGCCGATAAATAAGGCATTTAATTTTTACACTTTAGTGTAATTTCAGTTGCTTGCCTGCTGCCAGTGTGTGTCAGGCCCGCTTCTACTGACTGTAGTGTGCCCACTGCCAGTGCCAACCACTGATACCGGGTGGCACAGTAGCTTGCCGATAAATAAGGCATTTAATTTTTACACTTTAGTGTAATTTCAGTTGCTTGCCTGTTGCCAGTGTGTGTCAGGCCCGCTTCCACTGACTGTAGTGTGCCCACTGCCAGTGCCAACCACTGATACCGGGTGGCACAGTAGCTTGCCGATAAATAAGGCATTTAATTTTTAGACAGTAGTCTAAATTCAGTTGCTTGCCTGCTGCCAGTCAGTGTGTCAGGCCCTCTTCCACTGACTGTAGTGTGCCCACTGCCAGTGCCAACCACTCATACCGGGTGGCACAGTAGCTTGCCGATAAATAAGGCATTTAATTTTTACACTTTAGTGTAATTTCAGTTGCTTGCCTGCTGCCAGTGTGTGTCAGGCCCGCTTCTACTGACTGTAGTGTGCCCACTGCCAGTGCCAACCACTGATACCGGGTGGCACAGTAGCTTGCCGATAAATAAGGCATTTAATTTTTACACTTTAGTGTAATTTCAGTTGCTTGCCTGCTGCCAGTGTGTGTCAGGCCCGCTTCCACTGACTGTAGTGTGCCCACTGCCAGTGCCAACCACTGATACCGGGTGGCACAGTAGCTTGCCGATAAATAAGGCATTTAATTTTTAGATGTTTTAAAGCACGTTATTCCAAACAATTTAGGAATGTTAGTTGATTTATGCCCTTTATGGATTAAAACCCGACTCTGCGTCCACTACGTAATTTTCCATGGGAGTTTTGCCATAGATCCCCCTCCGGCATGCCACAGTCCAGGTGTTAGACCCCTTGAAACAACTTTCTCATCACTATTGTGGCCAGAAAGAGTCCCTGTGGGTTTTAAAATTCGCCTGTCTATTGAAGTCTATGGCGGTTCGCCCGGTTCGCCAGTTCGCGAACATTTGCGGAAGTTCGCGTTCGCTGTTCGCGAACTGAAAATTTTATGTTCGCGACATCACTAGTTCTATATACCTGCTTCCACAAAATACTGATTGAGGGGTGCTATATACCTGCTTCCACCAAATATTTATTGAGGCCTGCGATACACCGGCTTCCACAAAATACTGATTGAGGGGTGCGATATACCTGCTTTCACCAAATATTAATTCAGGTGTTCTATATATCTGTTTCCAAAAAATGTTGATTGAGGGGTGCAATATACCTGCTTTTACAAAATACTGATTAAGGGGTTCTATATACCTGCTTCCACAAAATACTGATTGAGGGGTGCGATATACCTACTTCCACCAAGTATTGATTGAGGCCTGAGATACACCGGCTTCCAAAAAATACTGATTGAGGGGTGCGATATAGTTGCTTCCACCAAATATTGATTCAGGGGTTCCATATACCTGTTTCCGCAAAATACTGATTGAGGGGTGCGATATACCTGCTTCTACAAAATACTAAATGAGGGGTGCGATATACCTGCTTCCACAAAATACAGATTGAGGGGTGCGATATACCTGCTTCCACCAAATATTGATCCAGGGGTTCTATTTACCTGTTTCCACTAAATACTGATTGAGGGGTGAAATATACCTGCTTCTACAAAACATTGATTAAGGGTTTCTATATACCTGCTTCCACCAAATATTGATCATGGGGTTCTATATACCTGTTTCCACTAAATAATGGTTGAGGGGTGCGACATACCTGCTTCTACAAAATATTGATTAAGGGGTTCTATATACCTGCTTCCACAAAATACTAATTGGGGGGTGCTATATACCTGCTTCCACCAAATATTTATTGAGGCCTGCGATACACCGGCTTCCACAAAATACTGATTGAGGGGTGCAATATACCTGCTTTCACCAAATATTAATTCAGGTGTTCTATATATCTGTTTCCACAAAATGTTGATTGAGGGGTGCGATATACCTGCTTCCACAAAATACTGATTGAGGGGTTCTATATACCTGCTTCCACAAAATACTAATTGAGGGGTGTGATATACCTGCTTCCACCAAGTATTGATTGAGGCCTGAGATACACTGGCTTCCACAAAATACTGATTGAGGGGTGCGATATAGCTGCTTCCACCAAATATTGATTCAGGGGTTCTATATACCTGTTTCCTCAAAATACTGATTGAGGGGTGCGATATACCTTCTTCTACAAAATACTGATTAATGGGTTCTATATACCTGCTTCCACAAAATACTGATTGAGGGGAGCGATATACCTGCTTTCACAAAATACAGATTGAGGGGTGCGATATACCTGCTTCCACCAAATATTGATTGAGGCCTGCGATACACCGGCTTCCACAAAATACTAATTGAGGGGTGCGATATACCTGCTCCACCAAATATTGATCCAGGGGTTTTATATACCTGTTTCCACTAAATAATAGTTGAGGTGTGTGATATACCTGCTTCTATAAAACATTGATCAAGGGGTTCTATATATCAGCTTCCACAAAATACTGATTGAGGGGTGCGATATACCTGCTTCCACCAAATATTGATTCAGGGGTTCTATATACCTGTTTCCACTAAATACTGATTGAGGGGTGCAATATACCTGCTTCTACAAAATACTGATTAAGGGGTTCTTTATACCTCCTTCCACAAAATATTGATTCAGGGGTTCTATATACCTGTTTCCACAAAATACTGATTGAGAGGTGCGATATACCTGTTTCTACAAAATAATGATTAAGGGGTTCTATATACCTGCTTCCACAAAATACTGATTGAGGGGTGCACTATACCAGCTTCCACAAAATATTGATTGAGGCCTGCGATGCATCGGCTTCCACAAAATACTGATAGAGGGGTTTGATATACCTGCTTCCACCAAATATTGATTCAGGGGTTTTATATACCTGTTTCCACAAAATACTGATTGAGGGGTGCGATATACCTGCTTCTACAAAATACTAATTAAGGGGTTCTATATACCTGCTTCTAAAAAATACTGATTAAGGGGTTCTATATACCTGCTTCCACAAAATACTGATTGAGGGGAGCAATATACCTGCTTCCACAAAATACAGATTGAGGGGTGCGATATACCTGCTTCTACCAAATATTGATTGAGACCTGTGATGCATCGGCTTCCACAAAATACTGATTGAGGGGTGCGATATACCTGCTTCCACCAAATATTGATTCAGGGGTTTTATATGCCTGTTTCCACAAAATACTGATTGAGGGGTGCGATATACCTGCTTCTACAAAATACTGATTATGGGGTTCTATATACCTGATTCCACAAAATCTTTATTGAGGGGTGCAATATACCTGCTTCCTCCAAATATTGATTGAGTCCTGCGATACACCAGCTTCCACAAAATACTGATTGAGGGGTGCGATATAGCTGCTTCCACCAAATACTGATTCAGGGGTTCTATATACCTATTTCTACAAAATACTGATTGAGGGATGCGATATGCCTGCTTCTACAAAATACTGATTGAGTGGTGCGATATACCTGCTTCTACAAAATACTGATTACTGGTTCTATATACCTGCTTCCACAAAATACTGATTGAGGGGAGCGATATAGCGGCTTCCACAAAAAACAGATTGAAGGGTGCGATATACCTGCTTCCACCAAATATTGATTGAGGCCTGCGATACATCGGCTTCCACAAAATACTGACTGAGGGTTGTGATATAACTGCTTCCACCAAATATTGATCCAGGGGTTCTATATACCTGTTTCCACTAAATACTGATTGAGGGGTGCAATATACCTGCTTCTACAAAACATTGGTTAAGGGGTTCTATATACCTGCTTCCACCAAATATTGATCCAGGGGTTCTATATACCTGTTTCCGCTAAATAATGGTTGAGGGGTGCGATATACCTGCTTTTACAAAACATTGATTAAGGGGTTCTATATACCTGCTTCCACAAAATACTGTTTGAGGGGTGCTATATACCTGCTTCCACCAAATATTTATTGAGGCCTGCGATACACAGGCTTCCACAAAATACTGATTGAGGGGTGCGATATACCTGCTTTCACCAAATATTAATTCAGGTGTTCTATATATCTGTTTCCAAAAAATGTTGATTGAGGGGTGCGATATACCTGCTTTTACAAAATACTGATTAAGGGGTTCTATATACCTGCTTCCACAAAATACTGATTGAGGGGTGCGATATACCTACTTCCACCAAATATTGATTCAGGGGTTCCATATACCCGTTTCCGCAAAATACTGATTGAGGGGTGCGATATACCTGCTTCTACAAAATACTAAATGAGGGGTGCGATATACCTGCTTCCACAAAATACAGATTGAGGGGTGCGATATACCTGCTTCCACCAAATATTGATCCAGGGGTTCTATTTACCTGTTTCCACTAAATACTGATTGAGGGGTGAAATATACCTGCTTCTACAAAACATTGATTAAGGGTTTCTATATACCTGCTTCCACCAAATATTGATCATGGGGTTCTATATACCTGTTTCCACTAAATAATGATTGGGGGGTTCTATATACCTGCTTCCACCAAATATTTATGGAGGCCTGCGATACACCGGCTTCCACAAAATACTGATTGAGGGGTGAAATATACCTGCTTTCACCAAATATTAATTCAGGTGTTCTATATATCTGTTTCCACAAAATGTTGATTGAGGGGTGCGATATACCTGCTTCCGCAAAATACTGATTGAGGGGTTCTATATACCTGCTTCCACAAAATACTGATTGAGGGGTGTGATATACCTACTTCCACCAAGTATTGATTGAGGCCTGAGATACACTGGCTTCCACAAAATACTGATTGAGGGGTGCGATATAGCTGCTTCCACCAAATATTGATTCAGGGGTTCTATATACCTGTTGCCTCAAAATACTGATTGAGGGGTGCGATATACCTTCTTCTACAAAATACTGATTAAGGGGTTCTATATACCTGCTTCCACAAAATACTGATTGAGGGGAGCGATATACCTGCTTCCACAAAATACTAATTGAGGGGTGCGATATACCTGCTCCACCAAATATTGATCATGGGGTTTTATATACCTGTTTCCACTAAATAATAGTTGAGGTGTGTGATATACCTGCTTCTATAAAACATTGATTAAGGGGTTCTATATATCAGCTTCCACAAAATACTGATTGAGGGGTGCGATATACCTGCTTCCACCAAATATTGATTCAGGGGTTCTATATACCTGTTTCCACTAAATACTGATTGAGGGGTGTGATATACCTGCTTCTGCAAAATACTGATTAAGGGGTTCTATATACCTGCTTCCACAAAATACTGATTGAGGGGTGCGATATACCTGCTTTCACCAAATATTGATTGAGGCCTGCGATACATCGGCTTCCACAAAATAAAGATTGCAGGGTGCGATATACCTGCTTCCACTAAATATTGATTCAGGTGTTCTCTATACCTGTTTCCACTAAATCCTGATTTAGGAGTGCGAAATACCTGCTTCTACAAAATATTGATTAGGGGTTCTATATACCTGCTTCCACAAAATACTGATTGAGGGGTGCGATATACCTGCTTCCAGCAAATATTGATTGAGGCCTGCGATACACCGACTTCCACCAAATACTGAATGAGGCCTGTGATATACCTGCTTCCACAAATAATGCTCTTCTATAGGGACTTTGGCACAGGGTCATTTTGAAAATGACAGGCAGATGAAGAGTCAGGCCGTTCCGCGGAGGTGGTAGGGGTCGGGCAGGTGTACTAGGCTGGAGCCTAAGTGGGAAGTTGGAGAAGGTTTGTGCGATTACGTCAAAGGACGCACCAGAGTTGGTTGAGTGGCTCACTTAGCATTCCACTTCTGCACCCTCCTCATCCTCTGTATCTGCACCCTCCTCACTTTCTACTGTGTGCACCCCCAAAGACACCACCACCACCATAGCCCCTCCACGTCAGCGGAATTATTTTTCCATCCATTCCCAGACCTTACCGATGCGCAGCCATTCTTGGCATCGGATGAGGAAGAGGAGGTAGCAACGGCCACCACCCAGCGGTCTGACGACAGTACCCAGATCAGCCCAAGGAGGGTGGTCCCCACTGTTGCTGCCTACTCTGAGATCTCTAATGTCAGTGGTGGTGAAGGTGACGATGATGATGTGTTGATGGACATCACGTGGGTGCCCACAAGAGAGGAAGAGGAGGGGAGTTCAGAGAGTGAGACGGATCAGTAGATAGGGAGGAGCAGGAGGAGAAGCAGGCAGAACTCACAGTGCGCAGGAGGCAAAAAGCAGACTGCAAATGTATCTGGAGCGAGCCATCCACCATGCACGGTCACATCTTGTGCTCCCAGGACGCCGGCACATGGCTCCGCAGTGTGGGCCTTTTTTAACGTGTCAGCTGCTGACAATAGTGTTGCCATCTGCAGCCTGTGCTGTTAACGCATAAGTCATGGTAAGCCCAACACTGACCTAGGGACGACCGCCTTAAGAAGGCACCTGGCCTTCCATCACCGAGCCCAGTGGGAGCAATGCCGTCAAAACCCACAAAGCCACACTCCCAGAGCTCCACGTCCTGCCTCTTCTCCTTCTCCTTTCTCCTCCCATTTGTCCTCCACTCCACCTTCCACCGTGCCGTTATCGCGTTCATCCGGCAGAAGGCAGGCTTCCATGGCCCAAATGTCCGAACGTAAAAAGTTGATGACGCCGGATTACCCTCTTGCTCAACGGCTGACCGCTGGCTTGTCGGAACTGCTAGCCCGCCAACTACTGCCATATAAACTGGTGAACTCTGAGGCCATTAGAAAATTTGTGGCTATTGGCACACCACAATGGAAGTTCCCAGGAAGGAAATATTTCTCCCAGAAAGGCATCCCAGAGCTACAGTATATGGCCATGTTCATCAGCAAGTGAATATATCTCTGGCACATAGTGTCGATGCCAAGATACATCTGACCACAGACACGTGGTCTAGCAAACATGGGCAGGGAAGGTACATAACATTTACTGCCCACTGCGTGAACCTTCTGACGGCCGCCAAGCATGTAACCCGTGGCACCCGTGTGGATTTGGTGTTACCGCCACAGACTGCATGCAGGCCTGCCTCTTCTTCTTCTCCTCCTACTCTATCCTCCGTCTCCTCCTCGGCTGACTCCTCCTTTCCCACTGCTACCGCCTCTTCCCTGCACCCCTAAAGCTCCCCAGAACCTATTTGACGTGCCAGATGAGACGTTTCCATGCTGTGCTGTGGCTGTTGTGCCTGGAAGCCAAGAGCAACACCTGTCCTGCACTGCTTTCAGCTCTGTGGTCACAGGCCGATCAGTGGCTAACCCCGCTCAATTTGACAGTTGGTAAAGTGGTGTGCAACAACGGTGCCAATCTGCTGAGCGCGCTGAAACAGGGCAAAATGACACAGGTGCCGTGCATGGCACACATCCTGAACTTAGTCGTGCAGCGATTCGTTGCCAAATACCCTGGGGTCCAGGACGGCTTGCGGCAGGCCAGGAAGATCTTACACGGCCATGGCTCGTCTTGCTGACGTTCAGCGGTGACACCACTTACCTGTCAGATGTCTGATTTGTGACAGCCCGACTCGCTGGAACTCTACCTTGTATATGCTTGATAGGCTGCTCCGGCAGCAACGTGCCATTAATAACTACCTGTACGAACTCTGCAGCAGGACAAGTTCTGGGGAGCTTGGTTTCTTTTCACCTCGCCAGTGGCTGCTCATGCGCAACGCATGCAGACTTCTGCGGCCATTTGATGAGATCACCAAACTGGTCAGTCGCAGCCAGGGCGCCATCAGTGACTTCGTATCTTACGCCTTCTTTCTGGAGCGTGCATTGTGTTGTGTCATTGATCAAGCCGTCGAGGAGCAGGAGCTGGAAGTTGAGGAAGTCGCAATCAGGGCCATCTTTAACGCGGGGCAAAAGAGGCAGCTGCCCTGGGACCAGTTGATCTTGGGGGGCCCAAGGCAGCTGCCTCTTGAGCCCTGCTGGCCACTGCCCACAAGTCTATACTAGTACATGGGCGTTGTAGTGTGTGTAGCAAGAGCCGGAGAGGCAGCTCACTGGCGCTTGTAATGATAAAAGCGGCATCCATTTCCCGCACCCTCAGCACCGCATCCAGTCACATGCAGGGCTCTGCTTCTGAGGGGATTCTTCAGCCTCCGCAAACTTTCCGTCAAGACTGGGAATTTACAATAAGGAAGTGTGCAAGAATAGAAATGACAGCCCGGACAGCCAATCAGAGACAGGGAAGGGTTGTGAGAACCACTGGAGGAGCAGAAGGGGCGGAGTGGGAAAGTCCCAACTTGTGACAGAAAGGAGAACTATGCACATTGGACTAAGGAGTGTGTATAGCTGGGACAGCTGTGTTTACTGAGGAGTGTGTATAGCTGTCCTGTGATGACTGAGGAGTGTGTATATGTCCTGGTTGTACTGTATCATATGTATATAGCTGTCCTGTGTTCTCAGGAGTGTATATATGTCCAGTGTGTACTGTATCATATGTATATAGCTGTCCTGTGTGTACTGAGGAGTGTGTATAGCTGTCCTGTGAGGACTTAGGAGTGTGTATAGCTGTCCTGTGTGTACTGAGGAGTGTGTATATGTCCTGTATGTACTGTATCATATTTGTATAGCTGTCCTGTGTGGACTGTATCACATGTACAGTGAGGAACAGAAGTATTTGAACATCCTGCGATTTTGCAAGTTCTCCCACTTAGAAATCATGGAGGGATCTGAAATTCACATTGTAGGTGCATTCCCACTCAGAGAGACAGAATAAAAAAATAAAAAATTCAGGAAATCACATTGTATGATTTTTAAAGAATGTATTTGTCTTGCACTGCTGAACATTTGAACACCTGAGAAAATCAGTGTTAATATTTGGTACAGGAGCCTTTGTTTGCAATTACAGAGGTGAAACGTTTCCTGTAGTTCTTGACCAGGTTTCCACACACTGCAAGAGGGATTTTGGCCCACTCCTTCACACAGATCTCCTCTAGATCTGTCAGATTTCGGGACTGTCGCTGAGCAACACGGAGTTTCAGCTTCCTCCAAAGATGTTCTATTGGATTTAGGCCTGGAGACTGGCTAGGCCACTCCAGAACCTTGATATGCTTCTTATGGAGCCACTCCTTGGTTATCCTGGCTGTGTGCTTCGGGTCGTTGTCATGTTGGAAGACCCAGCCACGACCCATCTTCAATGCTCTGACTGAGTGAAGGAGGTTGTTGCTCAAAATCTCACAATAAATGGCCCCATTCATCCTCTCCTTAATACAGTGCAGTCCTCCTGTCTCCTTTGCAGAAAAGCACCCCTAAAGCATGATGTTACCACCTTCATGCTTCACAGTAGGGATGGTGTTCTTGGGATGCAACTCATCCCTCTTTTTCCTCCAAACACGACGAGTGAAGTTTAGACCAAAAAGTTCTACTTTGGTCTCATCTGACCACATGACTTTCTCCCATGCCTCCTCTGGATCATCCAGATGTTTATTGGCAAACTTCAGAAGGGCCTGGACATGTGATGACTTGAGCAGGGGAACCTCCCGCTCAATGCATGATTTGAAACCATGACGGCGTAGTGTTCTACCGACAGTGACCTTTGAAACTGTGGTCCCAGCTCTCTTAATGTCATTGACCAGCTCCTCCCGTGTAGTTCTGGGCTGATTTCTCAACTTTCTTATCATCAGTGATACCCCACGAGGTGAGATTTTGCATGGAGCCCCAGTCCGAGGGAGACTGACAGTCGTCTTTAGCCTCTTCCATTTTCTAACAATTGCTCCAACAGTTGATCTATTTTCACCAAGCTGCTTAGCAATACTCCGTAGCCCTTTCCAGCCTTGTGGAGGTCCACAATTTTGTCTCTGGTGTCTTTTGACAGCTCTTTGGTCTTGCTCATGGTAATAGTTGGCGTCTGACTGACTGTGGGGTGGACAGGTGTCTTTAAAGAGCTCATACAGGTGCTACTAAGTTAGATTAATGAGTGGAGTAGAGGTGGACTTTTTAAAGGCACAGTAACAGGTCTTTGAGAGCCAGAATTCTTGCTGTTTCTCAGGTGTTCAAATACTTATGTTCAGCAGTGCAAGACAAAAAAAAATCTTTAAAAATCATACAATGTAATTCCCAGATTTTTTTTTTAATCCTGTCTCTCAGAGTGGGAATGCACCTACAATGTGAATTTCAGACCCCTCTGTGATTTCTAAGTGGGAGAATTAGCAAAATCGCAGGGTTTTCAAATACTTCTGTTCCTCACTTGTACTGTATATAGATGCCCTGTGTGTACTGAGGAGTGTGTATAGCTGTCCTGTGTGGACTTTATCATATGTATATTGCTGTCCTGTGTGTACCGAGGAGTGTGTATATGTCCTGTGTGTACTGTATCATATTTATATAGCTGTCCTGTGTGGACTGTATTATATGTATATAGCTGTCCTATGTGTACTGAGGAGTGTGTATAGCTGTCCTGTTAAGACTGAGGAGTGTGTAGCTGTCCTGTGTGTACTGAGGAGTGTGTATATGTCCTGTGTGTACTGTATCATATTTATATAGCTGTATAGCTGTCCTGTGTGTACTGAGGAGCGTGTATAGCTGTCCTGTGTGTACTGAGAAATGTGTATAGCTGTCCTGGGTGTACTGAGAAATGTGTATAGCTGTCCAGTGTGGACTGAGGAGTGTGTATAGCTGTCCTGTGTGTACTGTATCATATTTATATAGCTGTCCTGTGTGGACTGTATCATATGTACAGTATATAGCTGTCCTGTGTATACTGAGGAGTGTGTGTATGTCCTGTGTGGACTGTATCATATGTATATAGCTGTCCTGTGTGGACTGTATCATATGTATATAGCTGTCCTGTGTGTACTGAGGAGTGTGTGTAGCTGTCCTGATATATTATACATATTACTTTTTTTTATGTGAGTAAGGGTGCTGGGTGGTTGGAGAAGGGGGGGGGGGGTTGTGTGTTGTGGTGGAGGGCGTGATTGCATTTTAGGGTGTGGGGAGGCGGGATCCAGAGGGCCCAAGTAAATTCTTGCCTAGGGTTCAATCAATATTAAAGACGGCCCTGGTCACAATGCTGAATGAAATCCCAGGGGGGGCTACTCCATCAGAGAAAAGTCAGCAGGAGTCTGAAGAGGAGTTATAGGAGGATGGTGTCTGGGGGGAGAAGGAGGAGCAAGAAGAGCAGGCTTTGAGGGAGACTTTAAACTTTTCGAGGATCCCTGGTGTTGTCCGTGGCTGGGGGAGGTGACCGAGGACGACATTCTACTGGGCGATGAGCAGGAGCCAGGGCGCTACACCGCTTCCAATTTAGTGCAGATGGGGGCCTTCATGCTCCAGTGTTTGAAGAGGGACACCCGTATAAAAAGCATAAAGGGCAAGGACGAGTATTCGGTGGCAACGTACTTAGAACCCCGGTACAAACACAAAATGGCGGACATGTTACCAGCATCACAGAGGGCTGTCAGAATGCAGCATTTTCAGGCCTTGCTGCATTCTGCTGTTGCGGGCGCTGGCAGAGGAATTTCCACCCACAGCGAAACAGGTGCGGCTACCAATCCTACCACACCTGCAAAAAGAGGGCAGTTTGAAGATGTGTTGGTCACTTCGGATATGAGATGATCATTCTTGCAACCAACCTGTCACGGGCGGGTGTAGGGAAGCGTGCACCCCTGACTGCCACCTATGCCTCTGCCCCTACCTACTTGCACGATCCGTCCTAGGTAACAGGGTGCAACTGGACGGCAGTCCCTAACTTAAGTAAGTGCAGGGGAAAACAAAAGACAGTACAAACAGAACACAAAGCAAGTCAAACTAGCCGAAGTCAAATACCAGGAAGTCAAATCAGTACAAGGGAACAACAAGAGCGAGTCCAAACACAAGCCGGAGTCAGTACCAGGAGATCACGACAAGCAACAGGGGATTAGCAGAAGCGAGGTCAAACGAGCAGAGCCGAGGTCAGGATTCAGGAACACAATACCAGGAATATAGGAGCGTATAAAGACCTTAATCACAGGCAATCTGTGGCCAGCAGGCTGCCTGTTAAAATAGACCTGGCTGGTGAGTCACATGATGTGGCCAGCATCATGTGACTCACAGCAGCCCAACTCAGCTAAGCAGCGATCATCATTATCGGCGCTCGGCTCCCCTGCTGCTCGCCTGCTGCCATGGAGACGAGGACGCAGGCTACGTCCTTGCCACTTTTCTTGTGCAGGTTGCCAGCAGTGCTGCAAAGGAAGCACGCGCCGCCTGCCCCTCGTTACACAACCCATCGACAGCCGCCCTCCGGATCCAGCCTCAGGGAACGCCTAGACCCAGGGCCGGCCTTTGGGGTGTGCGGGCTGTGCGGCCGCACAGGGCGCCATAGCAACAGGGGCGCTGGGCGGCCGACAGCTCGCAATGTAATATGCGGCAGGCGAGGCTGCACTTGTGTTGTCCCTCGGGGCGCCCCCTCCATCTCCCCCTCCCCTGTCTGACCTGATTCGTTCCTCCTCCCCTGTGTCTGACCTGCCTGCTGCCCCCGCCGCTGCCAATAAGAAGAGGCAGGAGGAGGAGGGGAGGGGCTGTGGCCACTGCGCCACCAATGAAGATAACTGACCTCTAATACAAATACAGGAGGCGGGTGCCGGAATCACATAGCCGGCACCCGACCTCTGTGACAGGGAGCTGCGATCAGCTGCAGTTGAGTTAACCCTTCAGGTGCGGACGGTACCTGAGGGGTTAACTGCCGCTGATCGCAGCTCCCTGTCACAGAGGTCGGGTGCCGGCTATGTGATTCCGGCACCCGCCTCCTGTATTTGTATAAGAAACGTTGGTGGCACAGTGCGGCCCCCCCCCCCCCCCAACACCCCAGTATAAGAAACGGTGGCACAGTGCGCCCCCCCCAACACCCCAGTATAAGAAACGGTGGCACAGTGCGGGCCCCCCCCCCCCCAACACCCCAGTATAAGAAACGGTGGCACAGTGCGGCCCCCCCCCCCCCAACACCCCAGTATAAGAAACGGTGGCACAGTGCGGCCCCCCCCCCCCCAACACCCCAGTATAAGAAACGGTGGCACAGTGCGGCCCCCCCCCCCCCCAACACCCCAGTATAAGAAACGGTGGCACAGTGCGCCCCCCCCCCAACACCCCAGTATAAGAAACGGTGGCACAGTGCGGCCCCCCCCCCCCAACACCCCAGTATAAGAAACATTGGTGGCTCAGTGGGAAGTGCCAATGACTGTTAAAAAATAATTTTAAAAAATTAACTCACCTCCTCCAGTTGATCGCGTAGCTGCCGTCTCCTGTTTCTTCAGGACCTGTGGTGACGTCACTGAGCTCATCACATGGTCCATTACCATGGTGATGTATCATGTGATGAGCACAGTGATGTCACCACAGGTCCTTTGACAGGTCATGAAGAAAGAACAGAAGACGATCAATTGGAGGAGGTGAGTTAATTATTTTTTTTTTTTTTAACCCTCATTGGCACTGCCCACTGCACCACCAATGTTTATTATATTGGGGGGGGGGTGCACTGCACCACCCATGTTTATTATATTAGGGGGGCGCACTGTGCAAATGTTTATTATATTGGGGGGGGGCCCACTGCGCCACCAATGTTTATCATACTGGGGTGTTGGGGGGGGGGGGCGCACTGCGCCACCAATGTTTATTATATTGGGGGGGTGCACTGCGCCACCAATGTTTATTATATTGGGGGGGTGCACTGCGCCACCAATGTTTATTATATTGGGGGGGGTGCACTGCGCCACCAATGTTTATTATATTGGGTGGGGGGGGTGCACTGCACCACCAATGTTTGTTATATTGGGGGGGCGCACTGCGCTCATGTTTGTTATATTGGGGGGGCACACTGCGCCACCAATGTTTATACTGGGGTGTTGGGGGGGCGCACTGCGCCACCAATGTTTATTATATTGGGGGGGCCCACTGCGCCACCAATGTTTATTATACTGGGGTGTTGGGGGGGGGGCGCACTGCGCCACCAATGTTTATTATATTGGGGGGGGGCGCACTGCGCCACCAATGTTTATTATATTGGGGGGGGCGCACTGCGCACAACGACGGGTTAGGGAAATTTCACAGCAGAGTGCGCATGCGCTGGGAGCCTCGCCGGCGGTTAGGGTAGGGAAAAATTATGGGCCAGTGCACAGGTGCGGTGATCGGATGGATGTTCTCAGCTGGACACCGGCCGACACTGCGCATGCGCTGGGAGCCTCACCAGCGGTTAGGGTAGGGAAAAAGCACTGGCCCGTACGTAATTTTTCCCTTCCATAACCGCTGGTGAGGCTCCCGGTGCATGCGCAGTGTCGGCCGGTGTCCAGCTGAGAACATCCATCCGATCACTGCGCCTGCGCACTGGCCCATAGTTTTTCCCTACCCTAACCGCCGGCGAGGCTCCTGGCGCATGCGCACTCTGCTGTGAAATTTCCCTAACCTGTCGTTGTGCGCCTGCGCAGCGCGGCACACCTCCTCATGTCATGTCCGGTGCGACCGGAAGTGACGAGGGAAATCTCACGAAGTAGGAAAGTATGACATTACACCGGCCTTTGGGGTGTGCGGGCTGCTAACTACTTGGTTGGATAGTCAGCCAGCCTATGCCATGATGCCAGCAACAAGCAGTGTTTTTTTTTTTTTTTTGAGGGGGGGGGGGCGCCACAAGGTTAGCTCGCACAGGGCGCCTGAACACCTAAGGCCGGCCCTGCCTAGACCGACAGGTTTCCGACTACATCGGGTTAACAGGGAGGAACCCCTGGACTACTTGGTGTGCAGGCTTGACCTGTGGCCAGAGCTGGCACAATTTGCCATGGAACTCCTGGCTTGCCCCTTGTCGAGTGTCTGAAAGAACGTTTAGCGCAGCAGGGGGGATTGTGACTGATAAGCGCACTCGCCTAGCTCACGACAGTGTGGACTACCTCACATTTCTAAAAATTAATGAGGCATAATTGAATTTCCTCATGCCAGCCCACACAAATCCGCCACCACCCAGAACAAAGAATGGTCCTTATCTTATGTATATACAGCGGCATAAAAAGCCTTTTCTGTCAGGTGAATGCCAAATTTTTGGGGCCTCTACTCCAGTGGCCTACAGTAAAATTGTTATTCAGTGGCCGCCTAATGTACCTCCAGCCACATAATCACAAGTTCTTTTCTGTCAGGTTAATGCCTAATTTTTAGGGCCTGTACTCCACTGGCCTACAGTAAAATTGTTTTTCAGTGACGGTCTAATGTACCTTAAGCCATATAATCACTTGTTTTTTTCTGTCTGGTGAATGCCTAATGTTTGGGGCCTGTACTCCAATGGCCTGCAGTTAAATTGTTATCCACTGACTGTCTAATATACCTCTAGCCACATAATCACTTGTTCTTTTCTGTCCAGTGAATGCCTAATTGTTGGGGCCTGTACTACACTGGTCTGCAGTAAAATTGTTATCCACTGACCGTCTATTATACCTCCAGCCACATAATCACTTGTTCTTTTTTGTCCAGTGAATGCCTAATGTTTGGGGCCTGTACTCCACTGGCCTGCAGTTAAATTGTTATTCATTGACCGTCTAATATACCTCCAGCTACATAATCACTAGTTCTTTTCTGTCTGGTGAATGCCTAATGTTTGGGGCCTATACTCCTCTGGCTTTCAGTAAAATTGTTATCCACTGACCGTCTAAATATTCCTCCAGCCACATAATCACTTGTTCTTTTCTGTCAGGTGAATGCCTAAATTTTGGGGCCCGTACTCCCGTGGCCTAAAATAAAAATTTTCCAGGCTCCAGCAGGGCAAATTTTGAGAGTTTCCCTTTAAGACACATAAAAATGACCCCTGATTAAAATACATGTTTTTTGTGGGAATTTTTGCCATTGATCCCCCTCTGGTATGTCACTGTCCATGTTGTGGGACTATTTGTGCACTTCTAGTAAGTATTTGGTGGCTGCAAATATGACCTGAAGGTTTCTCAGGTTCGCCTGCCATTAAAGTGAATGGGGCTTACCGTAAACCCACAAACATTTGATCACGAAAGCGCGTTCGCGTTCGCAAAACGTCCCGGCAGATGTTCGTCCATCACTACCTAGCATGACACACAGGAAGTAGCAGGAAATACTTGCTCAGTCAATCACTGGATGAGGAGGTTCACCACTGTGGCCAGTGATTGGCTGAGTATGCATTCCACCAATTTCCTGTGTGCCAATATTGGACAGGAAGTTCAAAGCAGTGACTGATGAAGGGCTGGTGAGTACTACCTAATTTTTTTATTCTTAACCCACTTTCCTCCCTTGGAAACCCCTTTTAATTATCAAGTAGTATAAAGCATCGCCTGGTATCACCATGCTGTGGCACACAGAGTGTCTACAGATCTATAATACACACTTATAGAGACTCTATGTACTGTCATACATGATCCATGTGCATGGATCATAGTACCCAAACTTGCTATTTGCTAATAAATATGGTAGCAAAGACCAAGTGTTGCGTGGTCAAATGCATTAATAGCGGCATCTCAAAGTGCAATATATTGTAACACATGTGCTGTAGCCCGGAAGGAACAGAGAGGAAGGTGGGAGGCTCTGGCTGCAATAAATATTTACAGTGGAAATTGTCACAGTGATGCTTTCTAGGGCTGGGCATAGGAAGCTACACCCTCTCTTTTCTTTGGGGCACACTCTGATGTTGGACCTCCTGCCTGCTGATAGTTGCTGCACCCTTGGTGTTGTGGGTTTGAAGGCAGGTGTAAGGCAGGAGATGTAGGTGCAATGGTGCTGGAGTCAGTAACTAGGCCAGTTGTAGAAAATAGAAATCTCTCTTTGCTAAAGTGCAGAATGGGAGTTGTAGTACATCCAACAGTATCAAAGCACAGTTCCAAACAATACTCAATGCAAATCTTTCCAGATAGCAATGTATGGGTATAGACCAAGATGGAAATTGTAGTACTCTTTTCCAATATCTCTCCAAAGTCTTCTTCTGTAGAATCTACGGCTGGCAATATTATTCTTGCAATGGTAGCTGTATTTCCCAGCTGAGGGGTACAAAATTAAGATATAGGGGGCCAGACTGTGTCCGAGAGTGAAGGATGTTTTAAAGATGTCCCTCTCACCACAGTAAAGTCTTTATCAGCCTTAAACAGCTAATACCTTACTGACTGACTCCAATGCATGGCCATGATGATTTTGGACCTTCTAGTAGACTTTTTTTTTCTCAGAGTTTGTGGTTCTCTGGAGTTCAGGCCTAGAAACTCTGAGGAGTGAGCACATGTAGCTTCCTCTCACTTCCTCCCACTAGCACTCCAGTAAGCTAGGGGCGGATCTAACTCCCTCTCCTAGTTTCCTACAGGGGCAGAGTCAGGATTATTAATCTCAACTAATCCATGCAAACCTCTACTGGTGTATCACAAGGAATTAACATATTAAATAACATTAAATAACATTACATAACAAGAACAGTTTGCAAGTACCCTACTCTGGGGTACTGCACATGATTTTCTCAAGAGGTCCCTTACTGGGTTGGTGTGATTATGGAGTGTGTAAAGAAAGAAGATGGCCCTAGTTAACCTGTCATCTTATGCTCATGTTGTCAGGCCTATGACACTTTTACAGTTTGACTACGAGTGGCCACATTAGATTTTGGCCAAATTATAGACATACTGTATCTCTCTAAAGATCAACCAGCATAAACCTCTATGTAAATTTAATACAGTAAGAGGTCACTGCAACCCCTATTTCAATTAACCTATGTGAACCCCCAGTTAGCCTATTTCCTCTTCAAGCTGAGACCTGAGATTGTGTTCAGCCTAGAAAAACTAACATTTCTGTAGACCATTGCCACCTTTTCATGAAACAAACAAACAAACAAACATGGCAGATGTAAACCAAAGGCAGATATCTGAAGAGAAGTTAAGTTCCCATGTTGGAGTTTGTCACTTGTTGCTGGGTGCAGATCTGCATCTTATAGCACTGATGTCCAGAAGGGTCAATGGTCAATAACAATTCGTTTCACTGTGTGACTTGCTTCTGTTCTCTCCATTTTGCAAAAATATGGTTCTGCTGCAAACAAGTAGGTGGTCTGTTCAATTGTAAGATTATTACAGGAAATAAGGTTGCCTTCCACTAGGGTGACCTACCCCATTATTAAATGTCTATATGTAACAGCTACATAATTGATTTGTGTTGCAGGCTTAAAAAAATCCTTAATGAGGCTAAAGGTGACACATGAGGAACTTAAATGGGTTGTCCAGTGGGATACATTGCAGAATTGTTTAATAAAAAAGAGCAAACTCGTCCTCAATGATTCCCCGTCAATACTTTTCAGACACTTGGTGAGTCTTTGCTGGTTTCCACTTCCTAGCACCAACTCGATAGAAAGGAAATGGCAAGTCACCGCTGCACATCTAACCGTCTGGTAAATCTGCTCCCTAAACAGGGTTTCTGCTCTGTGTGTCTCCTATGTCGGGTCAATAAGAGGGCAGAACTACAATGTAGTGGAGCTAAGGGGGCATACCTATTATGTGGGGGCAATAAGGGGGATTTCTACCGTGTGGAGGCACTAAGGAGGCATTTTACTGTGTGGGAGCACTAAGGGGGCATAACTACTGAGTGGGGGGGGTTGTATGGTGAGCGTGGGTGGTCTTGACTAACTATGAGACAGGGGGTTGCAGAGAAGTTTCTCTTGGGGGGGAATTACAAAATTTACCATGAGGCCTAGCCTTTTTTAGTTACACTCCTGGTATAGGGCTCCACCCTCTTGCACCACTAAGCTCCTCTCCATCACCATGCAAACCTCTGCCATCTCAGCCCACTAAGCCCAACTCGCATACTAGAATGGGCACTTCTGCTATTATTCTAAAGCTGGGAAGGGCACCTTGTCCCACTGGGCCCCTGTAAAGCTCTGATGTCTGCCTCTGGTTTAGATGATTTTCTTTTTTCAAAAAAACACCATTGGCCAGCATGGGGCCCCCTAATCTTTGGGGTCTAAAGCATTTGGTTGGTTTGTATGGTGGTAAATATAGTTACATAGGTACACAGGTAATTTAGTAAGTAATAGACAGCAGTCATAAAATGTGATCATGGGTCAGTGTAGTCCAATTGTAGGGTGGGGGGGTGTAGAGATTGTTAGTCCTTCCTACATTTAAGTTAAACACTGCACCCTCATCTGAGAAATCACTATTTTATACCAAACATACACCCAACCATGGCCCCACGCAATAAAGAAAGAAATCCCTCAACACATTTCAATCACACCGCACAAGAATTGTCTTATTTATTTGACTTCTTTCCCTGTCCTTCTCCTCAGAACAATTACAACACAGGATTACTGTAACCGAGAGGCGGATATGAAATGTATTAATGTATTATCAATAGACTTATTATTTGACTTTATTATCATTAAGGAAATTATTCAGAGTGTCTAGAGGTTGAAGAGAGCACGAGAGTGTTTCCATTTAAATATGACAGCTCCGCTCAGGTTATTTCAGCTCATGACAATAGCTTTCTCTCGCTTTATCTTCAGAGGAAGCTGCCTTGAGCTCACAATCAGAAGTGAATGGAGGTGTCATGACACAGGATTAGCAGTAACCAGATACTAAATCAAATGTTCTTGATGGGGAAAAAAAAGAAATAAGGAATGTGACAAGCATCCTTATTGTGATCCAGCAGCATTTTCTGTAGGAAGTCATTTATGGAAACCCATTGATGGGATTTATAGCTGATTATAACTTGAATTTGACAACTGATCCCGGGTTATCAAGAGAACCTTCTCCCTTACTGAATCTGTCTCATTTCCCAGGGATAAAGAAGTCACCAGGTTATAAATGAGGGTTACCAATACCAAGGATATGTGGGGCGTCTTTTTTTGTGTTTAGCCTTTTTTGTTCTACAACAAATGCATGTAGACCTATCTTGGGTTTCCTTAATAGGTTCTCTTAGATTCAAAAACATGGATATTTTTTGGTGCATTTCAAGTGATGGGCTTTGGTAGCTTATTCTTGAATCCTAAAACTAATGTTAGGTTAAGATGAGAAAGACCCAACCCTGGGAAGACACGTCTTCAGTAAAGCTAGATCTTGACTGCCAGAGGTGGACTGAAAGCTTAAATTGGCCCTGGAAAAAAAAAAAAAAAAAGGCCCCATGTTGTTGGTGGGTCCAAATTGACATAGCCTGGGGCAACACAAGTAGGCAGAGACAACAGAAGTAGTGGGGGCCAGCAATACCATAGTGCAGCACAAAATGCCACCCCAGCAGAACTAAATACCACAGTGCAGCATAAAATGCTACAGATCAATTTGGGAGAGCACCTGTAGCCACAGCCAGGCACATAAGTACCTGATGCACCTAGAATTAAATGCTACTGAGAGCATTAGATCGTTAGGTATCCAGCTGGCAGCCATGATAGAGGGCTTGGGTGGCCCCCTGGGCATCGGCCCACTGAGAAATTACCCTGTAGGGTCTATGGCCAGTCCATACCTATTGACTGCTATTTCCTATACTCCCTATAAAACAATATACCGTACATATAGCATTACTGTCTCAGTACTTAAGAAGTTGGCATACACAAACATAGGGGCAGCATTCAAGCTCCATGCAGATATTGTCTTTGGTTACATTCAAACCAGAGTCAAACAAGCATGGCCACCATGTTTGGAAAAGTCAGAAGATCAAAAGAAAGTAGTGAGCTGGTGGGCACTGCTACCTGTTTATTTATCTGCCCATGTGGAAAGCCAGGAGAGTTAGCGGGTGATAACAGCATTGAATAGGAAATGATTTTCTAGGTAAGGTTCACACAAACTCTGCCTTCCCTGACCTCAGCCTGTCCCTAACTACGGTTGTGCCATACCCCTCAGTGTTTTGCACTTGTGTCTCTTGACCCCCTTAGGTCAGCAGTCTATTGAACATGGACTAATCCAAGAGGTAGCAGCAAGGTGGCTCCCCTGCAGTGGAGTCCAGGACCTTGTATAAGGGTTAAAGGGTGAAGATCAGGGAGACCACTTAGATAACACCTTTAGGAGTAGCCTCAAGTCAAGTCTATTCAGTAGACACATAGGATCCACATCCACTTCGTAACAACTATGACATTTCACAGAATTCTTCTTGGATTTGGACTATGTGATATATTGTAGCTAGTTTCAATTATAATCCAGAAGCACATAGAACCTGTTCATTGTTTACATTTATATGGTGCTTAAGTTGAAAATATTATTCCAGCGCAACACTTCATGCAGTCCAGTAGGACTCCCTCAAACAAGCTGCTCCAAGATCAGTATCAAATTAATCATCTTACTCAGAGCATGAAACAATTATAAATTATGGATGAATGACCATTTCAAATAGATAACTGCATTTCTTTAAATGATTAAATAGAGCACAGTCACAGCTATAGCCATGGTATGAAGCAAGAAAGTGAAATGAAATTCTAAGCAACATGTATATGGATATACACTCACCTAAATAATTATTTGGAGCACCATACTAATACGGTGTTGGACCCCCTTTTGCCTTCAGAACTGCCTTAATTCTACGTGGCATTGATTCAACAAGGTGCTGATAGCATTATTTAGAAATGTTGGCCCATATTGATAGGATAGCATCTTGCAGTTGATGGAGATTTGAGGGATGCACATCCAGGGCACGAAGCTCCCATTCCACCACATCCCAAAGATGCTCTATTGAGTTGAGATCTGGTGACTGTGGGGGCCATTTTAGTACAGTGAACTCATTGTCATGTTCAAGAAACCAATTTGAAATGATTCGAGCTTTGTGACATGGTGCATTATCCTGCTGGAAGTAGCCATCAGAGGATGGATACATTTTCTCATTTTGTTTACGCCAAATTCGGACTCTACCATTTGAATGTCTCAACAGAAATCGAGACTCATCAGACCAGGCAACATTTTTCCAGTCTTCAACAGTCCAATTTTGGTGCGCTCATGCAAATTGTAGCCTCTTTTTCCTATTTGTAGTGGAGATGAGTGGTACCCGGGGGGTCTTCTGCTGTTGTAGCCCATCCGCCTCAAGGTTGTGCGTGTTGTGGCTTCGCAAATGCTTTGCTGCATACCTCGGTTGTAACGAGTGGTTATTTCAGTCAACGTTGCTCTTCTATCAGCTTGAATCAGTCGGCCCATTCTCCTCTGACCTCTAGCATCCACAAGGCATTTTTGCCCACAGGACTGCCGCATACTGGATGTTTTTCCCTTTTCACACCATTCTTTGTGCAGCACGCCAGACCTGCAGGGTATTGCGAAGTGAGGTCACGGTTATGGGCAATCGAGGGTTACTCACTGTTCATAGGAGAACCCTGGGCAGGCATGCGACAGTGAAGGAGAGGCTGACACAAAGTTCTTCCGGGGCACACTCTGTACGTAGGGACCAGGCCTGATGGTGGATGAGGTGCCCTGGATGTTGCAGGTGTTTTGAGTGCCTGGGGCAAGGTCCCTTTAAGGATCGTGACGCCAGTGCCTGTAACGGTGGCACACCGGTTTTCAATAGCAATAAGTGAGGTACACAGGTGGCATAGTGAACCAAACGTTGCTTTACTTATAACAGTCCAACTTTGTACAACAAGATGGTAATGCAGTCCCTTAAATCAGGTGCTTCACAAGCAGGCTTATTTCAAATACTGGCAGGTATAATTCTGTGCAAGATACTCAGAGGGTAATCAACAACACACTCAGAATCAGGTTGTACCTTCTCCTCAGAAATAGTGTACACTGTTCTTTGGAACTCCTGTCTGGTTTCTATCCCAAGGCCCGAATGCCTAAATGCTGGCTTTTATCCTTGGCAAATAATCTTCCTCCCGTATTTATCCTTGCATTAAGTTAATGACTCCTCTGCCCATCAGCTTACTTATCTTAGCTGATTGCACTGTCTCTGCTTGGCTTGAGGGTAACTGCAGGTTTCTCCCAGGAGGCAAGTTCTTCTTCTGGGGTTACTCTTCTGAGCTAAACTTAGACTCAGGAACTTCAGGCTGACTAGATTACACTTCTAGCCACCTGGACTACACTGACCCTTCCCTGTCTGGGCCTACCTTTATATACTTAGGGCTCTCTATCTCCCTCTAACGTCTAGGAGGCTGAACTACACCCTAACAGGCCTGACACCCAGATAACACAGGGAAATGAACATTAAACATCACATTAATGCAATAGACATGTTAACCCTTGTGTAGTGCCCACCCTTACTAGTGGGACACTACATTTGTAAACCCTAGAAATGGTTGTGCGTGAAAATCCCAGTAACTGAGCAGATTGTGAAATACTCAGACCATCCCGTCTGGCACCAACAACCATGCCACGCTCAAAATTGCTTAAATCACCTTTCTTTCCCATTCTGACATTCAGTTTGGAGTTCAGGATATTGTCTTGACCAGGACCACCCCCCTAAATGCATTGAAGCAACTGCCATGTGATTGGTTGACTAGATATTTGCATTAATGAGAAATAGAACAGGTGTTCCTAATAATTCTTTAGGTGAGTGTATAAAGTTCTAACCCTAGAAGGGTCTACTGAAAATTTTCTGTGAAAAAAAAAAGTAAATTGAATGGGGTTGTTCAATTTAAACAACACTTGTCCAATGGTGGTTTCTTATCCTCATCGAGTTAGGTAGACAATACTGTTGACCAAATGCTTGTTTGGCCGTTATTGTTCTTGACTCCTGAATACACATACATGCCAAAATGGGAAAGGGGAGTAAACCACTGCCAGACACCTTTGGTGGCAGCTGATCTTCTTTGAGAAAAAGGATTGATGCATCTTTCTACAATTTTATATGTTGAGGAGAGTCTCCCATACACATAAGATAATAAACCAATCATGCCAAAAAGGTTGGATTTGACTGACTTTGATCGAATATGTAAGGAGGTCTGAAAAAACATTACATGGTGTCTATTGAAATTAGCAGGCTGTGCAAGTAATGCATGAAAACAATATCCCTTATAGAAAGAAAAGCTTTCTTCATAACATCTATTCTTTAGACCAGGCATCCTCAAACTGCGGCCCTCCAGCTGTTGCAAAACTACAACTCCCAGCATTCCCGAACAGCCTACAGGTATCAGCCTACAGCAGGGCATTTTGGGAGTTGTAGTTTTACAACAGCTAGAGGGCTGCAGTTTGAGGATGCCTGCTTTAGACAATAGAAAGGACTCCCTTTCTACTACCCAAAAGTAGCCTACCCTGTTAATACTAAAAAGGGTTGCACAGAGTAGATAAAGGACATAGTTTGGAAAGGTTGCTTGCTTTGGTGGTTGGGGACTTCTGAATTGTACTATGACATCCACAGAACTCTATGGATCCCTACTGTGTTATGGAACAGGGAGTGTGGATCCAGTCTGCCAACTAACTGGTTTGGCTTTGGGCTAAACCTTAAGGTTATTCCAGTGCTCCCCTGCTATTCAACCTTTAACCCCTGTACAGGGATATGGACTTCACTGCAGGGGAGCAACCAGACCTCTACTCTTGGGATAGTCCCAGTATAGTTAGGTGCCTTAGGCACAGAAAGCACATCAAAGCAGCACCAAAAAGGCAGGTATGGTCTGAATGGTGACTGAGGCTTGAATGCTGGTTCTGAGGTCCGGGAAGCACACTGGAAGTGTAGATGAATGCAGACACAGGAAAGGCTGTCCGGCAGGGTAGTAGTGCAGACAAAGGCAAGGTAGACTGGGAGATAACACAAGATAAATGCAGATAAATCACAGAGGCACAAGATTTCTCAACACCTTAGCTGGTCACCAGGAACCTAATGCTCAGGTATACCCCAGCTGTAAAGGGTGTCTTAAAAGCCCAAGGAATGTTGGGGAAGATTTGGAAGTGTGCTCTGTCCCTTTAAGAGGCCGGGGGTGAGTGTGCTCCCTAAAGAGACAGAGGTTGGAGCACAGGGCAGAAGCATGGGGGACTCAGAATGGTTAGTACTTTGAGTATCATGCCTGCAGAGGATAAGAGGGCAGCAGCAAACATAGACAGCTGACCTCACACTGTACATTCTTGTAATTAGAGTTGAGCGGACACCTGGATGTTCGGCAGGTTCGGCCGAACTTGAAAAAAAAGTTCGGGTTTGGGACCCGAACTTGACCCGAACTTGACCCCGAACCCCATTGAAGTCAATGGAGAACCGAACTTTTGGGCACTAAAATGGCTCTAAAATAGTCCTGGAAAGGGCTAGAGGGCTGCAAAGGGCATCAAAATGTACTTAAGAGCATGGCAACTGTTCTGCAAACAAATGTGGATAGGGAAATGACTTAAAATAACATAAAATACTGAAAAAATTTAAATAACAATCTGGATCTAGGAGTAGGAGGTTGAGGAGGCGGTGGATGGGTGGATGTGGCGGTGTAGGTTGACGTGGCGGTGTAGGTGAAAGCGGCGGTGAAGGAGGAATAGGTAGCCAACACTGAATTGTGTTATTATTTTTTTTTTTTATTGGGACATATAACAAAATAAAACAATGAATAAGTGCACTTGAGTACAAGAATAGATGGTTAAGGCTGGTATAAATGTCTATTCTGCACAAGGTACGAACAAGTCCTGTGGGATCCATGCCTGGTTCATTTTAATAAACGTAAGCTTGTCCACATTGGCTGCGGCCTGTGATAATGCTCTCTGCCGTGCTAAACACACGTTCACACTATACACTGGCTGCAGGGCAGGTCAGCACCTCCAAGGCTGACAAAGCTTTTCCACATTTGGGCCATGCTAACCCTGCCTTCTCAGGTGCTGGCGGTGCCCCAGCTGCGTTGGCGACCTCTTCCTCCTCCTCTGCCTTCGCCTTGTGCTTCCACTGTGCCCCCTGCTGTCAGGTGAGAATGCTATCATCAGCGTGCGCTTGTAGTCGCGCATCTTCCGATCAGTAACAGATGTTTTCAATAAATTTAGTTCCCTGTCAGCAATGCAGAGTAGGGGTTCATTCACGGCAAAAGGGGGTTCATGTCACCCAGCAATAGAACAGACGATTTTGAGAGATTTAGGCCCCTGTCACCCAAGCACAGAAGGGGTTCATTCACGGCAAAAGGGGGTTTATGTCACCCAGTTTATTGGGGTAGGTAGCCCCCAAAATATTGGGACAAATAAAAAAAGAAATAGAAAAGAATCATTGCACTTGACTTGAGTACAAGAATGTATGTTTGATAGTGGTATAAATGTCTATTCTGCACAAGGTACAGACAAGTCTTGTGGGATCCAGGCCTGGTTCATTATAATGAACGTGAGCTTGTCCACATTGGCTGTGGACAAGCACCTGCGTCTGTCTGTAATGACGCCTCCTGCCGTGCTAAATACACGTTCAGAGAGTACACTGGCTGCAGGGCAGGCCAGCACCTCCAAGGGGTAAAGGGCAAGCTTTGGCCATGTGGACAATTTGGAGACCCAGAAGTTGAATGGGGCAGAACCATCAGTCAGTACGTGTAGGCGTGTGCACAGGTACTGTTCCACCATGTTGTTCAAATGCTGCCTCCTGCTAACACGCTCCATATCAGCAGTTGGGGCCGGTTGTTGCGGCGAGGTGACAAAGCTTTTCCACATGTCGGCCATGCTAACCCTGCCTTCTGAGGTGCTGGTGCTGACACAGCTGCGTTGGCGACCTCTTCCTCCTCCCCTGCCTTCGCCTTGTGCTTCCACTTGTCCACCGGCGTCAGTCGGGAATGCTCTCAGGAGCGCGTCTACCAGCGTGCGCCTGTAGTCGCGCATCTTCCGATCACGCTCCAGTAAGGGAATTAAGGACGGCACATTGTCTTTGTAACGGGGATCCAGCAGGGTGGCCACCCAGTAGTCAGCACACGTTTAAATGTGGGCAACTCTGCAGTCGTTGCGCAGGCACTGCAGCATGTAGTTGCTCATGTGTGCCAGGCTGCCCAGAGGTAAGGACAAGCTGTCCTCTGTGGGAGGCGTATCGTCTGTGTCCTCCGTATCCCCCCAGCCACGCACCAGTGATGGGTCCGAGCTGCGTTGGATGCCACCCCGCTGTGAACATGCTTCATCCCCATCCTGCTCCTCCTCCTCATCCTCCTCCTCGTCCTCCAGTAGTAGGCCCTGGCTGTCCAAATTTGTACCTGGCCTCTTTCTGAGCCACTTCTAAAAGACGGCGTGGCACCGCGATGGGGTCGAACGTGGCCCCGCCCTATGCAAATATATTCATGTCGACATTTGAAGAAAATAATGTATACAATAATTAATTATTCCGTAAAAATGTCATTATCTGGAAAAGGTTTGTCGACGATATTTTTTGCATATGGGCGGGGCCCCGTGAGACCCTATCTGGTTTCATGGACCATCTTAATACTGCTGTTGATGGTTTACGATTTACTATCACTTGTGACACCAATATGGTAAGTTTCCTGGACACCAGGGTCGTTAAGGACCCTAGTGATCATTTGTCTACAGACATTCATCGTAAGGACACTGATAGAAATAGCATACTCCATTTTAAAAGTGCCCACCCTGTGTCCCTAAAGAAAGCGATCCCTAGGTCCCAATATCAAAGATTTAAACGAATAGTTTCAGATCCAATCATACAAAACATAAGAATAGCAGAAATGACAGAAAGATTTCAGGAACGTGGCTATCCACTAACTGTTCTGAAGGAAGCTAGGGAAGGGATACAAGGTGATAGGGCCTTAAAAGATCGGGTTAAGATGTCCAGAATTGCACTGATCCATAAATTTCATCCATTTAATGTGGGTATTGACAATACGGTCAGGAAACATTGGCACTTGTTAAATAAATCATATCCGCAAGTTGATAAATTTAAACATCCTCCCCTTTTCTGCAATAAAAGGAATCCCAACTACCGTGATAAAATAGTACATGCGGATTTGGGTAGCACTAAAGCTACATTGAAACAACAACGGATATCCACACCACGGATGGCTACTTCCCCCTGCCTGCATTGTCTACAGTGCTCCCATGTAATTAAAGGCCCTTCATTTCATCATCCACATACTGGGAAAAGCTTTGGAGTAAAAGTTTTTTTTACTTGCGACTCAGCAAATGTAATATATCTTATTAAATGTCCTTGTGGCCTGTTGTATGTGGGTGAGACAATGCAGGCAGTGAGGGATCGGATTAGTAAGCATAAATCTGATATTAGGACAAAAAAAATCTCTGTTACCGGTCCCATATCATTTGGAAAAATTTCAACATACTATTGCACAGTTGCGGTTTCAGGTGTTGGAACAGGTAAAGAGACCTAAAAGAGGAGGTGATGTCAAAAGACTTCTCCTCAGAAGAGAGGCCTTTTGGATACATACTCTTGACACACTGCATCCAAGGGGTCTAAATAGGGACTATGAGGTCACACACTTGTCAGTTTTTGTAAACAGACAAATATGTTCAATATAAATGTTTAATACATTTCTTATATATTTCCTTTAGACCTCAGCCTTATGATGAAAAGGACATTTAGATTCTTCAATAAGGTAGAAAACAATCTCTGCCATGTGTTACTTTGTTTTACTTTGTTTGATTAGTTGATTGATCATTGATTAAACACCACCCACTAGAATGGGTGGAGACGTCCCCAAATGGGCAGTACTACATGCTATATATGACTTGATTTTCTTTTTGGATGTACCTGTTGAGAAAGGCTTGCATGCCGAAACGCGTCCTGGTTGTAGGACTCTTTACTTTCATGGAAAAATAAAAAAGAAGCTTATTCACAAAGACACAGCAGCTGGGATTCTTTACCTGTTATATATTGGAGGTTGCTCCTCTCCCGTGCAGCGTGCAATACAAGGTGAAGTGCTAACCTGTTTCTTTCATTTGACTTCTAAAAGACTGGTCTGAAAGTGTTAGAGATGACCCCTCTTCCTCCTCCTCGTCCTGGGCCACATCCTCTTCCATCATCGCCCTAAGTGTTTTCTCAAGGAGACATAGAAGTGGTATTGTAACGCTGATAACGGCGTCATCGCCACTGGCCATGTTGGTGGAGTACTCGAAACAGCGCAACAGGGCACACAGGTCTCGCATGGAGGCCCAGTCATTGGTGGTGAAGTGGTGCTGTTCCGCAGTGCGACCCACCCGTGCGTGCTGCAGCTGAAACTCCACTATGGCCTGCTGCTGCTCGCACAGTCTTTCCAGCATCTGCAAGGTGGAGTTCCACCTGGTGGGCACGTTGCATATGAGGCGGTGAGCGGGAAGGCCAAAGTTACGCTGTAGAGCAGACAGCCGAGCGACGGCAGGATGAAAACACCGGAAGCGCGCACAGACGGCCCGCACTTTATGCAGCAGCTCTAACATGTCGGGGTAGTTGTGAATTAATTTCTGCATCACCAAATTCAGCATATGCGCCAGGCAAGGGATGAGATTTCGCCCATTATCGCACACCACCAGGCCGGGCTTGAGGCTCACTGGCAGCAACCACTCGTCGGTCTGGAGCCTGTCCCCACAAATCAGTTTCAGAACGGCCTGCTAACGTTTACCCCTGGTTGTGCTGAAGTTGGTGGTGAAGGTCTGTCGCTGACCGGATGAGGAGGTGGTAGAAGAGGAGGAGGAAGCCGAGTAGGAAGAGGAGGCAACAGGAGGCAAAGAATGATGCCCTGCGATCCTTGGCGGCGGATGGACGTGCGCCAAACAGCTCTCCGCCTTGTGCCCAGCCGCCACTACATTTACCCAGTGTGCAGTTAGGGAGATATAGCGTCCCTGGCCGTGCTTACTGGTCCACGTATCTGTGGTTAGGTGGACCTTGCCACAGATGGCGTTGCGCAGTGCACACTTGATTTTATCCGATACTTGGTTGTGCAGGGAGGGCACGGCTCTCCTGGAGAAGTAGTGGCGGCTGGGAACGACGTACTGTGGGACAGCAAGCGACATGAGCTGTTTGAAGCTGTCCGTCTCCACCAGCCTGAATGACAGCATTTCAAAGGCCAGCAGTTTAGAAATGCTGGCATTCAGGACCAGGGATCGAGGGTGGCTAGGTGGGAATTTACGCTTTCTCTCAAAGGTTTGTGAGATGGAGAGCTGAACGCTTTAGTGTGACATGGTGGAGATGCTTGGTGACGGAGGTGGTGTTGTTGGTGGCACATCCTCTGTTTGCTGGGCGGCAGGTGCCAACGTTCCTCCAGAGGCGGAGGAAGAGGCCGAGGCAGCAGCAGAAGAGGGAGCAGGAGGGGCCTGAGCCCTTTCTTGGTTTTGAAGGTGCTTACTCCACTGCAGCCCGTGTCTCGCATGTAGATGCCTGGTCATGCAGATTGTGCTAAGGTTCAGAACGTTAATGCCTCGCTTCAGGCTCTGATGGCACAGCGTGCAAACCACTTGGGTCTTGTCGTCAGCACATTGTGTGAAGAAGTGCCATGCCAGGGAACTCCTTGAAGCTGCCTTTGGTGTGCTTGGTCCCTGTTGATGGTGGCCAGTAGCAGGCGAACTGTTTTGGCGACGGCTGCTCTGCTTTTGCACCCTGCTCCCGCTTTTGCTATGCTGTTGGCTCGGTCTCACCACTGCCTCTTCCTCCGAACTCTGAAAGTCAGTGGCACGACCTTCATTCCATGTGGGGTCTAGGACCTCATCGTCCCCTGCATTGTCTTCCACCCAGTCTTCCTCCCTGACCTCCTTTTCGGTCTGCACACTGCAGAAAGACGCAGCAGTTGGCACCTGTGTTTCGTCATCATCAGAGACGTGCTGAGGTGGTTTTCCCATGTCCTCATCAGGAAACATAAGTGGTTGTGCGTCAGTGCATTCTATGTCTTCCACTCCTGGGGAAGGGTTAGGTGGATGCCCTTGGGAAACCCTGCCAGCAGAGTCTTCAAACAGCAAAAGAGACTGCTGCATGACTTGAGGCTCAGACAGGTTCCCCGATATGCACGGGGGTGATGTGACAGACTGATGGGCATGGGTTTCAGGCGCCACCTGTGCGCTTTCTGCAGAAGACTGGGTGGGAGATAATGTGAACGTGCTGGATCCAATGTCGGCCACCCAATTGACTAGCGCCTGTACTTGCTCAGGCCTTACCATCCTTAGAACGGCATTAGGCCCGACCAAATATCGCTGTAGATTCTGGCAGCTACTGGGACCTGAGGAAGTAGGTTCAGTAGGACGTGTAGCTGTGGCAGAACGGCCACGTCCTCTCCCTGCACTAGAGGCTCCACCAACACCACCGCCACGACCATGACCGCGTCCCTTTTTAGATGTTTGCCTCATAGTTAGCGTTCACAAAGCAAAGTAAAAAGTGGTTAAGTATGTTAAAAATAATTAACAGCCAATATAAACCCTGATGTAGGGTATTGCACTCTATTATTATTTTTTTAACTCTATATGACAGCGGTATTTGTGGCCTAAATGTGACACTCACTTATGCACGTCTTATCCCAGATGTGCAGTATATTAGAGCCTTTTTTCACCCCAGTAACCAAAAAGCCGTATTTCTGGCCTAAATGTGACAGTCACTTATGCACGTGTAATCCCAGATGTGCAATATATTAGAGGCTTTTTTCACCCCAGTAACCAAAAAGCCGTATTTATGGCCTAAATGTGAAAGTCACTTATTCTTGTCTAATCCCAGATGTGCAGTATATTAGAGGGTTTTTTCACCCTAATCAAAAAGCTGTATTTCTGTCCTCAATGTGACAGTCACTTATCCACGTGTAATCCCAGATGTGCAGTATATGAGAGGCTTTTTTCACCCCAGTATGCCAAAGCCGTATTTATTGCCTAAATGTGACAGTCACTTATGCACGTGTAATCCCAGATGTGCATTATATTAGAGGGTTTTTTCACCCCAGTATGCCAAAGCTGTATTTCTGGACTTGCAGATAGCCTATGCTGGTGCACTATCGTTGCATAAAATGGCTGCCGATCATGTATTGATATTGATCAACTGAAGAAAAAAAAGTTTGTTTTCAGCAGTAGTTGGCTCAGGGCAGGCTTAAAAAAATTGTGCACTGCACCCACAAAACACTTTTTCTGTAGATCGCTGAGTATATAAACCAGTTCTTGATAAGATTGCTCCCTGATCTCTCCCTCACAGCAGCTGCAGCCTCTCCCTACACTAATCCGAGCAGAGTGACGGGCGGCGCTACGTGACTCCAGCTTAAATAGAGGCTGGGTCACATGCTGTTGTTGGCCAATCACAGCCATGCCAATAGTAGGCATGGCTGTGATGGCCTTTTGGGGCAAGTAGTATGACGCTTGTTGATTGGCTGCTGTGCAGCCTTTCAAAAAGCGCCAAGAAAGCGCCGAACACCGAACCCGAACTTTTACGTAAAGACTAGACTAGCTAGGAACCTTATTGCTTAAGTACCTTCCCATAGGGGAACCTACCTTAAATAACCCAGGACATACAGCCATGGGCTGGGGATGGATTTGGCCAAGCATATGCCATCCCTTTAAGCGACTATGAGCATGCCGTAAAGAAGCAGAGAATGGCAGGCAAGAGGAGGAAAGGTTGAAAGACGCCTACAAAGTTGAGAAGACAGAACCCGAGAACTCAAAAAGCCATGGCCACGCCAGCAAGACATGGACCATCAATATGTTGGCGCTGAATGAGGGGTGAGTGTTCCAGTGGCTGCGCCTTTTGGGAGTTTGGGAATACTGGTGGGCACGGACTGCCAACATTACACTTATTCTTAATGCTATTGATACTATCAAAGCAATTTGTTCATCCATAACATCAGAAATAGATATAGTTACCACTTTGTATAGGAACTGTGCTAGTAGTTCACATAGTATTAGCAAAGAATACAATCTTCCATATCCTTACTTGACAACCTCATTTTCTGTTCTCTAGTCACGGATGGTGCTGTTTCACTTGAAGAACCACTTAAGCCATTAGTTTAATTGTTTTTCAGAAAAATAACTACAAATAGCTCTCTATATTAAACTGCAATTTCATCCAGCCACAGATAATGCAGCTAAAAGAATACATCCACTATAAAACTTAAAAAAATAGCACAAAAATATTTGTCTCCGAACATTCAGTAAACTCTATTTCCTGAAACCAAAGTAATTAAAGATGCAAACTTTAATATATGTTCCCAAGTAACAAACATACTGCTAGATAACACATCCACAAATGTGAATGGCTAATTATATTTTGCATACTTTCAGCAAAGACAATTAGCAAATAGCTTTTATATGCAAAATAAATGAAAAAGTAATTAAGATTCACTAACCAGTGCCACAATATCAAGTCTGTTGTCTTGTGATTCGTCCCTAACAAACATAATAATTATGCATTAATTGTCATATAATTAAAACAGCTCTGTCCTTTAGGAAACTGTCGACTGTAACCTGACAAGAGGCAAAAGTTCCTTGTATTTGTAGACGGGATAATTACTAATATTCATTCAGGAAATACGGACTTGTTTTGATTACAAATATTGTTCTTTTCTCTCGCTTTTAATTGTTGGAGTGATCAAATAATGCCGAATTTTGCATAAAATTGCAAGGACTATATTTGTCTTTCCTTCATTAGTTTCGGCTGATGTTGCAAACCAGCACATCTGTTCTTTGTTGGTAAACCTCGTAATTTGTCTCTGATATGGAATAACAAAAAAGGAGCAATCCAAACAACTAGGAATTGTGCATACATCGATATGGCTTTTTGTATTCAAATGATTTGTCAAGAATAATACAGTAAAAGAAGGAAAGAAATGGGTCAAAAAATTAGTTGGATGAAGTCATAGTGTTTCAGTGCCTTCCTGTGATATTTAAAGGGCATCTGTCAGCAGATTTGTACCTATGACACTGGCTGACCCGTTACATGTGCGCTTGGCAGCTGAAGGCATCTGTGTTGGTCCCATGGTCATATGTGCCCACATTGCTGAGAAAAATGATGTTTTAATGCATGCAAATGAGCCTCTAGGAGCAACTGGGGCATTGCCGTTGCACCTAGAGGCTCTGCTCTTTCTGCAACTGCTGTGCCATCTCCACTTTGATTGTCAGGGCCAGGCAGTGAAAACATAATTACACCTGCTTAGCCCTGTCAATGAAAATGCAGAGGGTGAAGCAGTTGCAGAGAGAAAGAAGAGCCTCTAGGTCCTGTATTCACTGGTCCTGTCTCGCACCCAACCAATCCATCTACCATCAAGGGCACCCCAACTACTATCAGGCTTGAGTACCATTACCAGGGTGTCCCCCAAGATAAGAAATGATGCGTCATCCATTCACTTCACGGCCCACCACCCTCAGAGCCACGACTACCACTCCCATCCTTCACATACTCTTCCTGGACCAATGCACTTCAAGTGGCTCCCTGGGGAAAGCGGGCATTTGCTGGCCTGCTTCTGTGCCAAAAGTCAATTCAGCCACCCGATGCATCTATAATAATAAACTGGGTAGTTTGTTAAAGAAGTTGCCCCATGAAAACTATTCTACAGTTTTCAAACCAGCACCTGGATCTCAATACTTTTGTAATTGCATATAATTCAAAATATAGAAAACAACAGTCACAGGAAACACATAGATTTGCGTTCACTTTTGGTGATCCTATGTGATGGGAAATACCCTATATAGTGAGATACCCACTCAGTGTACATAAGCATACACGAACAAAGGATAAACTGAGACTAGACGGGTATAGTAGAAAAAAATATATACATATACTGTACTTTATTAAACAATACATAAAAATTTATATTTTATTGGGTGATATATCACATCAGATAAAAAGGTGGACTACACCTGAGAGGGCATAACAAAAGTGCAAGTGCATATCTCAAAGCTTGTAACATATAGATACATATACAGGACCTGTTTTACATACAGAAATGTTCTCTACATATATCACAAATATCCACCAACTATGCTGATATATACGCATGTATCTCCAATGCCAGTGCATCAAATTAGGACATACATGTATATAATGCACGGACCCAACCCCTCATGTAAAGAGTATATAGACAGAGTCCCATAAAAATGCATAAACGTACATGTGCATGCCACCTCAGGGGCAGATAGAAATAACTACCAATGCCCAAAAGATGGAGCAGTGCAGGGACATGCACATGCAAATATACGCACCCTAGAATCAACTGAATGACTATATCAAGAGGAATGCAATCATCGAAAATTAAAGAAGAGATAGCTGAATCATGCTGCAGAATCATTAGCTAGCAAAGCAAAGAGTAACCTCACTCTATATCATTACATACCCATATAATAAAGACAGTCCAAACTCAGGAGAGCCACGTACCCCGGTGGCATGCACATGTACGTTTATGCATTTTTATGGGACTCTGTCTATATACTCTTTACAATGTGCACATTTTCTTTGCTGAATTTAAGGCACTAGTCCCTCTTCCCATGAGGGGTTGGGTCCGTGCATTATATACATGTATGTCCTAATTTGATGGACTGGCATTGGAGATACATGCGTATATATCAGCATAGTTGGTGGATATTTGTGATATATGTAGAGAACATTTCTGTATGTAAAACAGGTCCTGTATATTTTTTTTTCTACTATACCCGTCTAGTCTCAGTTTATCCTTTGTTCGTGTATAATTAAAAATATAGCATAGCAAAGTGAAAAATGTAATTTGTATATCGCTGTTTTTTTATTTTATTATTTCTTTGTCCGGCTCATTGATAGGGAGAGAGCTGCAGGAGAAAGGACACGCTCCATGAGCTGCAGCAGAAAGGGCCCTCGATTGAGCTGCCAGCTTGATATAAATCTTGCAGAGCAATTGGAGCAATGAATGGGGAGATCTCTGGATGCATATGAGACACAGGACCATTAGAAAGAGACTTTCATGTACTATATGATATCTGATTTAATTATTATTATTTATTTTTTTATTAATCACGGGATAACCCCTTTCAATTTCCTACCCAGTTTTTAATATGAACTTAAAGGCTGAATGAGATGCTGTATGCCTCCTATTTGTATGTAGTGCAGTCTATTTGTGCAGGGGATCGGGGACTATCCTTGCTTAGAGGCCCACTCTTTCTCAGAGGCCCACCCTTGCTCAGAGGCCCATCCTTGCTCAGAGGCCCACCCTTGCTCAGAGGCCCACCCTTGCTCAGAGACCCATCCTTGCTCAAAGGCTCACCCTTGCTCAGAGGCCCACCCTTGCTTAAGGGCCCACCTGGGAAGTCACCTGTTCTCCTATGGACTAGTCTCAGCCTGGATGGTTCTCTTGAGCAAGCATAATGCAGCACATATAAGGCATAAAGAGGAATCGTTTCACGCCAGTAGCAATGTAGAGTGATAAAAGGCAATAGATTTATGAGCGTGCAGAATGTCACAGTGAAGGTTACTTACAGCGCACATTATGTAAAAGAGACAGGATCAAATGAGTGTCCATTGTATGCTATGAATATTACATTATAATCAATATTCACCTGGGCTCTGAGCCAGGCTCATGTCAGTCACAGCAAGTGATATATAAGGAAAGGATCTTTACATTTAATGCTCTCATCTGCAGACTACACGCTACCCTGACCAATGATGAGGTGCAGAGGTGTAACTTCAGGATCTTGGGCCGCAATGCAATATCTGCAACAGTGGCAAAGGATTTTGGAGCCAGGGCCTGGATAAAACTGCTAACTCTGCACCCCCATAGTTACACCCCTGTCTACGTCGGCAAATTGGGAAAAATGCCATATTTTCATATTGATAAAGAATTCTAGTTCTTTGTCAAATAAATTTCCCTTGTCCCTCAGAAGACAACGTTTTAGGAATGTCTAACTAGGATAAGAGTTTTAAAAAGATGGTAAAGAAAGTAAAGGGGTTTTCCAGGAGTTTAATATTGATGGCCTGTCCTAAGGATAGGTCATCAGCAGGGCTCGAGTCGAGGGGGAACGGGTGGGAACGGCGTTCCTGCACTTTTTTCATGGCAGGAACGCCGTTCCCAAAGTTTCAGGGCAAAAGGACTAGGAAGGAAGCGGTGAATGCTTTGTACTCACCGCTTCCTGGTCCTCGGCTGTCGGCTCTGCAGGCTGCGCAGTGCGCACAGGAGTGAGTCGCTCTGTGACGTCACGCTGTGCGCAGCCTTCACAGCACAGCCGACAGCAGGAGAAGAGGAACGTCTGCATCCAGGAGAGGTAAGTGTTTTTTTTTTTTCATATATTATGGGCAGTGGGCTGATGAGAGGCACTGGGGGGGGCTGATGGAGAGGCACTGGGGGGGGCTGATGGAGAGACACTGGGGGGGGCTGATGGAGAGGCACTGGGGGGGGCTGAAGGAGAGGCACTGGGGGGCTGATGGAGAGGCACTGGGGAGGGCTGATGGAGAGGCACTGGGGGGGGCTGATGGAGAGGCACTGGGGGGGCTGATGGAGAGGCACTGGGGGGCTGATGGAGAGGCACTGGGGGGGCTGATGGAGAGGCACTGGGGGGGCTGATGGAGAGGCACTGGGGGGGCTGATGGAGAGGCACTGGGGGGGCTGATGGAGAGGCACTGGGGGGGCTTATGGAGAGGCACTTGGGTGGGGCTGATGGAGAGGCACTGGGGGGGCTGATGGAGAGGCACTGGGGGGGCTGATGGAGAGGCACTGGGGGGGCTGATGGAGAGGCACTTGGGGGGGGCTGATGGAGAGGCACTTGGGGGGGCTGATGGAGAGGCACTTGGGGGGGCTGATGGAGAGGCACTTGGGGGGGCTGATGGAGAGGCACTGGGGGGGCTGATGGAGAGGCACTGGGGGGGCTGATGGAGAGGCACTGGGGGGGGCTGATGGAGAGGCACTGGGGGGGGCTGATGGAGAGGCAAGGGGCTATTATCTGAGGTCTGATTGTTGGTCATTCATATTGAGATCTGATCTGAGGTCTTATTATGGATCTTATTGGGGCTGTTAGCTGAGGTCTGATTAACATTGGGGGTCTGATTGGTGGTCTGACCTGAGGTGTAATAATATATATTTTTTTCTTATTGTCCCCCTCTAAAACCTAGGTGCGTCTTATGGGCCGGTGCGTCTAATAGGGCAAAAAATACAGTACTTGCTTGCTCCAGCCGACCTCCCCTGCCCTTTGCAAACGCCGTGACATCACGCGGAGGCACTTGGGTGAGTTCCCACACTTTTTTTCCCAGGACTTGACCCCTGGTCATCAGTATATGATCGGTGGGGGTCTGACCCCTGGCACACCTGCTGTGAGCACTGCAGCCTCTTCCTAGACCACTTACACCTCTTTCATCAATCACAAGTGCAGTGACCTAGAGGGGAGGTGAAGGGAGGAGGAATGGTATTGGCTATGATGATGGTAGAATTTTCTTAGAAATCGACTTTTGCAGTCAAATTTGCAATATCTCTTGTGGTTCAAATGTTTTCAACACAGAAAGTTAAAAACTTTTGAGCCTTCAGTTCTTGTGTTTAGCACCAGGGACCACACATTGAACATGTCAAATAGCTGTGCATCACAGGGAACATCCCCAGTTGTTGTTGCAACTTTTTGGTCTTCTTTGATATGTTACATGACCCCCTTCCCATTAGAAAAATTTGCCCTTGATTCAATAAAAGATACGCCCCCTCATCCATTACTTGCTGGGGTATTCAGATATTTCATTTTCCCTTTAAATTCTGAAATAAAAGGGTATCCTGTGACTTTTGACTCTGTACATCTTGTGTTGAAAGTAGTGACCTACTATTCTGTGCTATACCCTCCAAAAATTTGGTTGGACATTTATGGCTTATTATATGGAAGAACCACTTGGTTCATGCATTTCCATATTCTTCAACAGTCATGCACTTATAAATTACTGAAAAAAGAACAAGTATAAAAAATTATAACTTATGAACAGGGGCAGACTGGCCGTAGACCCTACAGGGAATTTTCCTGGTGCCCATAGGTCCACCTGAGCCCTCCTCACTGCCGCTGGCTGAGTACATACTACTGGGAGAATTGTAGGGGGTCATTATTAGTGGAAGTCCAGGCAGCATGCTGAAGGTAGGGCTGGCTTGGTGTTGTGGCCCACATCTCACCTCCTAAACCCCCTACTCCATATGCATATTAGAGACAATTAGAGGAACAGGAGGACAGAACATGACAGCTATTGATGGCCACCAAAGAGGGAGAAGGTTCTGGGGGAAAGGGGGGGTATTTTGTTCAGCCTTGTGGCATACATTTCTGTCGGATGGTATTCTGTGCTGCCCTATGGTATTATTGATCCTAGCAACTTGCATTGACCCCATATATTTGTATTGCTCTACCTGCTCTCAATTAGGACCCACCTACAACATTGGGGCCACGTTTAGGTTTTTTCCAGGGCCAGTTTAAGTTCCCTGTCCGTCCCTGATCATGAGGCAATCTACAAAACTAACATGGAGGGAGGAACCACACACATAGACAATTTCTGTAGATTATAACAAGCCTTAATTCACACCATGTTTGAGGAATAACTTTGGTGCGCACACCAGAACAATGTCGCTATATACTGTATATACTCCAAAAGTATGTCTGCCAATACAGTTGCATAGTTTGGCCATTGACTCCCATTAAAGAACATATTGTGCATAAGACATGTTTTCTGTCTACTGAAAGTGTTGCAAAAAAGGTAGGGGAATGTAAACCAGAGAATTGCATGCCAAAGGGATAGGCCTATGGCATATGTCTGGGCAGTAAATGTCAGTGGCACATAAGACATATACAATGGAAGCATCAATAGTAAATGCAATGTAAATTTTAGTCTAATTAATACAAATGTAATCATCCATTGTAACCAGAGGGATATTTCACAAGTAAAGGGGTCAAAGGAATTTGGGGTCAAAAGTAGGGGCACATAGAAGGTATGCTTAACACTTCCAGCAAGAGCCATTCATGTTCATAGTATTTATGGTCAGCATTAGTTTCATCCCATTTGCATGCTTGCCTGATACTTTCAGCAAACACATAGAACTGAATTTCTCAGGCATCGTGCAGTTGTACTTAAAGTGAAATTGTTGCTTCAGTATATTTTTTATATAGTGTAGGGACAGGGATGTTAAACATTTTTTGTAATATAGGGAAAGATGGTTCTTTGTACTAGAAAACAGTTTATAAAGTGTCTTCTTAGCAAAGCTCTGAGCATTGCTAAGGACCGTCTGTCTTCAGTAGTGTTGGTCGCGAATATTCGAATCGCAAATTTTAATCGCGAATATCGTCACTTCGAGAATTCGCGAAGATTTAGAATCTAGTGCTATATATTCGTATTCGTGAATATTCTAGATTTCATTTCATCTAAACCCATGATTTCTCGCTGCTTCTTGCTTGTGGGCCAATGAGAAGGCTGCAATGTCTTTGTCTGAGCTTAGCAACATCCCTAGCAACCAATAGGAAAGTTGCCTACCCCTTACTATATAAGAAACTCCCAGCAGCCATTTTCTGCAGTTTTTTGCAGTTCTGAGAGAGACAGCAGTGTCATTGCTGTGCTCTGTGCTTTGCTGTGTCATTACATTAGTTAGTTAGCTCATATATATATAATACAGATAGTTAGTGGGGGATAGTCAGTGTAGGTTAGATAGTGATATAGTGTAGCTGATAGGTTCTGCTGTCCATACATGCAGACATAGATCTGTGATGTCACGAGTTCACAACAATACTTAGTGCACGAATAAATAATATGTAGTCAGACCTGCTAAAATGTGAAGTTGAGCGTATTGTGCCAAAATATGCGCATCATTAATTGACGATTTGCACAATCTCTAATTGATTGGAGCACTCTATCTGCATATAAAGCTATTGTAATGTTCTGCCGTGCCAACCATTTTCTCCAGTCTCAGGAAACTTCTAGCAGCTTGAAAAATGTGGCAAAAGTGACCCATTCCTGTATTGCGCACGCAATACGTGCATATTACATTGCCGATTTTCGAAATCAAGAAAATAATGGCGAATTCTCGGATTTGCAAATTTATGACGAGTATTCGCCCAAATATTCGCACATATTGCAAATTCAAATATTGCCACTGCCGCTCATCACTAGTCTTCAGTTCTACTGAAGACACCTGTATGTAAAAAGTCAGACAGGGTAATAGGCAGAGAGAGTTATGGAACGTGTCAGAGTCAGGTTCTGAAGTAGCAGGTTGGAAGCCTCTGTATGTAACACTCAGGCATCTTTAGCACTCAGTGGAACTCTGAAGACTGAAGAAAGACTCTATTAGGCACCACTCAAAAATTTGCTAAGGAGACTGTTTACACTTTGTTTTCTTTTACAAAGCAACATCTTTCCCTAATAAAGTATATTACAAAAGTTTTAAACATCCCTGTCCCTACACTATATTAAAAATAAATTGAAACAACAGTTACACTTTATTGGCTGTTCAATGTAGCCAGTAGTGACCACTGCAACTTGGTGGTGTCCTAAGATGAGATAGTACCCAAGAAGGACAATCAATCACAAAGCTGTGCCATCTGAAAAAGTCTCTACTTACTGCTCCCCATTGTGACCTGCTCCCCAATTACTGGCCACAGTGGTGACCCACTCCAGCCAGTGTCACATGTTTGTGTTGAGAGGGAGCAGGAAGTAAAGGATGGCGGCCGACCCATGAAGCATTGTAACTGGGTTGACAAGAAATTGGTCAGGGGAGTATTACCTCTTCTGTTATTTTAGAACATTCTAAACTGTTTTATAACTTTTTCCTGGCTGGACAATCCTTTAAACAGTTACATTTTGGTTTTATTTTAAGAATCGTGGGGGGGTCTAACAGATGTGTAACCTGTGCGAATGGACTTGTACCCAAGGCTTTTGGGTCTATATGAATATTAATAGACAATGCTTATCACTGATATTAGATTACTTTATGGAGCTGTTATTTGGGCACTGTATGGTGCTGATGCCTAGGCACCACATAGTATATTATGTTTTTGGTGTATGGTAGTAGGAGGCAATGTATAGCATATTTAGTCAACCATAATTTGCCAATATACGGCATTGTTGTTAGGCAACATTCTGTATATAGGCACAATATGGTGGAGTTATTTATACAATGTATGTCAATACTCTATACAGAGTAAAGGGGTCACCAACAGAAAGTACTGCAAAGAGCATCATCCAACTTAAGGCAGGCAATGGCAAGAATATCTAAAGGTTTACACTCATATGCTTGAGTTCGTGATGCCTATGGGGAAGAGTATGAGATCTTGTAAACCCTTAAACCAATTATATACTTTGAGGCTACTGGTGCATTGACAGCAGGGTGCATAAAGAGCCTGTCTAGGTTGCAGACTCATCCATATTACTTAGCTGAGTAAATTATTGGAGAACTGTCAACATTCAGAGGTAACTATCATTTCCTGAGAACACAGAGCAATTGTAACAGCCCTGGAAAGGTGAGAACTTGCATTTCATTGCCTCCTGTTGCTTCTGCCTCACTTCTCAATGTTGTTTAGCTTTACTTAGCAGGGAAACAAACACCGAAATGAGTTCCTTAACTGATGCCCTCTCTGACAAATGAAATAAAACAGTGGCTGCTGGGAAGGAATTCATCCTGCGGGGTTCATGTCCCCTTCCTATAACTATTGTATTTAAGATTCTCTAGACGGATGTGCATAAAACTGTTGCAGAGAAGGGTGCAAAATTGTTATCTATGCATCATGTCTAATAAAACTGGCCAGTGAAAATGAGTTCTTATGCAGAGGACCATATTATTGCTTCATACAATCTCAGAGTACAGAGCCATTATATGGTGCCTGTAGAAGTCTATGGAGTCTAACAATCTACAGAGGCTCATGGAGCTTCAGCTGTGTGCCTGAGGTCCAGGCTCTTATGTTGGGTGGGTGTTGGTAATGTCCAAACTTATTTTCTATGCATATCTTCTTATCTGGTTGACTTACAGCCAAAATAATGAAGAGATCATAAGTTTTAAATTAGACTCCTAAATGGCATTCACTGCATTTATTATATTTTGGCAGATTTTGCAAGAATTTTGATTTCCTTCCTATGTGATGTTGAAAGGGTCATAAAAAAAACCCTCAATGGATGGTCGCCTGGCGGACATTACTAAGGAAGTGCTCTAGAGGTAAAGATCCTTTTGTCTACTTCCTGCCAAACTTGATGACTTGGGACAATACTTATCAAGCAATCATCCTAAGGTACCTTAAACAGGTTATCCAACCCCTATAGTGACCTCCCAATGCCCGGACCCCTTGTATCAAAACATCCAGCCACGGGGGGAGCAGTCAATGGCAGGCCACGATGGGAATAAGACAGTGTTGATATTTCTACTTTAGTTTCTCCAATAGTGAAGAATTTGTAGAAATTCTTGAAAAGTTAGTACACAATGGCTTCCACCAGTCTGCACAACAACTGTGGTACCCTTAAAGAACCATGGCATAATGGCTTCCACCACTCTGCAAAGGATACAAGTCCACTTAAAGAACGATGACACAGAGAATACTACCACTCTGCATAATGAACTGGTTCTCTCGAAAAACTGTGGAATGTCTACCACCACTCTTCATAAGGGATGTGTACACTTTAAAAAGCTTCTCCAGGAATTAAGAAAAGGAAAATACTTAAATTACTTTATTATAAATATATTCAAAAATACCTTTCATTAGTTATAATGGCTTGTTTTGTCTAGGGAGAATCATTAAGACAAAAAAATTGCAGTTGTCCTATTAGGACACACAAAACCTGTCCTAATCACACAAGAAGACAAGTTACTTCACAGCACTGAGCTAAAGAGCTGCCTCATCCTCTTCTCTGCTCTGCTTGTCAGGAATTATGATCCTGAATACAGCTGATAAGATCTTCAGCTGAATCTCTGTAGGAATGGAGTACATGAGGAAACATGAAGTACAGAGGACGGACAGGACAGACTAAGAAAATGTGGGGCTGTGGTAATGGAGACTGCATACAAGTGCTGCTGCTCATTATCCACATCCCTACCTCCTCTCTGTACTACATGTCTCCTCATGAACTCCATTACCACAGAGATTCAGCTGAAGATCATATTAAACTGTGATCAGGATCATAACCCCTGACAAGTAGGAGAGGAGGAAGGGCAGCTCTTTAGCTCAGTGTTGTGAAGTAACTTGTCCTTCTGTGTGATTGGGACAGGTTCTGTGTGTACTAATAGGACGGCATCCATTTTATTTCCCCTGATTATTGCTCCCCAGACAAAACGAGACATTATAATTAATGAAAAGTATTTGGGAATATATTTATAAAAAAGTAATATTTAAGTATTTTAATTTACTTAATTCCTGGAGAACCCCTTTAAAAACCATGACACAATGGCTTCCACCACTCTGGATAAGGAACATCCAATACTAACACATTTCAAATTAGCTGAATATGTGCGACACCATATAACGTAATGACATTTTATTAATAGAAATAAATACAACATAAATCAAACATCATATTAAAATATATCAGCAAATGCATAAAGTGCTATGACAGAAAAGAACTCCCATGCAGGTAAACTAGGTCAGATATCCTGACTCTGCTATAGATATGAATATGCAAAATAAATAACCCAGGCCAGACTTGGCAATAATATTTAATCCACAGCCTACTTCTACAATAATATATATTCTCCTCATGAGATGCCCAAACTTGGTGTAAATAAATCACATGAACAAGGAGGAAAACATAATCCAATCCATAAAGCATCCACTTAGTTAGCCACCAGACACACATAGGCAAAACATTAGTGTATATACAGTCCTGATCAAAAGTTTAAGACCACTTGAAAAATGGCAAAAAATCATATTTAGCATGTAGAGCTTCAACATGCAACAAGAAGAAATGGGAGTGAGACAAAACCTTTTTTGAGCATTCAATTAATACAAAATAATGATTAAACTGAAACAGGCTGTTTTTCAGCTGATCCAAATTTTAGGACCACATGCCTTTAAAAGGCCAAATCTGTGCAAAGATGTGGATTCATTGTCATTTTCTGTCAGGTAGTCACACGTTGTGATTGCAAAGGCAAAAAAACTCTCCCTTTTTGAATGTGGTCGGGTTGTTGAACTGCATAAGCAGGGTCTCTCACAGCGCGCCATCGCTGCTGAGGTGGGACGCAGTAAGACAGTCATTTGGAATTTCTTAAATGATCCTGAGGGTTATGGAACAAAAAAGTAAAGTGGAAGACCCAAAAAAATGGCATCAGCATTGAGCCGGAGGATCCAATTGGCTGTCTGTCAAGACACTGGACAATCCTGGACCCAAATTAAGGCCCTTACTGGTGCTGACTGCAGCCCCATAACCATCAGACGGCATCTGAGACTGAAGGGCTTCAAAAACAAAAAATGTCTTCAAAGACCTCGTCTCCTTGAACGCCACAGAACTGCTAGTTTGGACTTTGCAAGAGAGCACCAAACATGGGACATTCAAAGGTGGAAGAAAGTTTTATTCTCTGATGAGAAAAAATTTAACCTTGATGGTCCTGATGGTTTCCAACGTTACTGGCATGACAAGCAGATCCCACCTGAGATGTTTTCTACGCGCCACAGTGAAGAAGCGCCATAATGGTCTGGGGTGCTCTTTCCTTCAGTGGAACAATGGAGCTTCAGGAAGTGCAGGGGCGTCAAACGGCCGTTGGCTATGTCCAGATGTTGCAGAGAACATTCCTCATGACTGAGGGCCCTCGTCTGTGTGGTAACGACTGGGTTTTTCAACAGGACAACGCTACAGTACACAATGCCCGCAGGACAAGGGACTTCTGCCAGGAGAATAATATCACTCTTTTGGCCCATCCTGCGTGTTCCCCTGATCTAAATCCAATTGAGAACCTTTGGGGACGGATGGCAAGGGAAGTTAACAAAAATGGACAACAGTTCCAGACAGTAGATGGCCTTCGTGCGGCCGTCTTCACCACTTGGAGAAATGTTCCCACTCACCTCATGGAAATGCTTGCATCAAGCATGCCGAAACAAATTTTTGAAGTGATAAACAATAACGGCGGAGCTACTCATTACTGAGTTCATGTTTGGAAGTTGGATTTCTGTTTTGGGGGTTTAGTTTTTATTTGGAGGTGTGGTCCTAAACTTTTGATCAGCTGAAAAACAGCCTGTTTCAAATGTTTTGTCTCACTCCCATTTATTCTTGTTGCATGTTGAAGCTCTACTTGGAACCTTGTTAAGATCCAGCCATGCTAAATATGATTTTTTGCCATTTTTCAAGTGGTCTTAAACTTTTGATCAGGACTGTACATTTAGAAGGGAGATCAGAAACTCACCAAAACCTGCAGGGAGCAACCACCCCAACGCACCTTGCTTCCTCTTGTGATTTATTTACACCAAGTTTGGGCATCTCATGAGGAGAATATATATTATTGTAGAAGTAGGCTGTGGAGTAAATATTATTGCCAAGTCTGGCCTGGGTTATTTATTTTGCATATTCATATCTATAGCAGAGTCAGTATATCTGACCTAGTTTACCTGCATGGGAGTTCTTTTCTGTCGTAGCACTTTATGCATTTGCTGATATATTTTAATATGATGTTTGATTTATGTTGTATTTATTTCTATTAATAAAATGTCATTACATTATATGTGCGTTGGTGATTGTTTGGTAATTCTTCACTCTGGATAAGGGATAGGTGTACTTGAAGATCTATTGTACGACAGCTTTCACAACTCTCTGAAGAACCATCACACAATGGCTTCCATCAGGGTCAGCAACCCCCAGAAAGCGCGTGCCAGAGATGGAACGCAGGCCATAGTATTCCCTTCATAAGATGCACATAAGGTAAAAGCAATGAGCGCTTCCATCTGTATTGATGAAAGCGCTCATTGCTTCTGTTCTGGCACCCCCCTGAGAGCCGGCACCCGGGGTGGACCCCCCTGGACACGCCACTGGACAGCAGAGGGTTAGGAGTAGTAGTGGCATAGGTGACAGCAGGGGATGGTGGAAGGTTGATAGTGAGCTTGTGGAATGGGGGAAGCTTTGTGACTAAATCGGGGTGGGTTTAGGATGGTGAGCCTGCATGTGACTGCTGGGGGTTATGGAGGGACAATGTGGAGCAAGATTCTGACAACTTTGGGGTGTGGGAGAATGGTGAGCCTGCATGTAACTGCTGGGGAAAATGGGGGGGACAAGGTGGAACAAGCTTCTGACAACTTTAGGGGGTGTGGAGGATAGTGAGCCAGGGAGACCTAAAAGTCTCCTCATATGAACTAAAGCTGGATCGTCCTTGCAAAGAAAGTCAGGAACAAGGGTCGCATTGAGTGGTAAGTTAAACTGATTATTTGTTTTTTGTCATGTACATATGACTTTTCTGTACTGCCTGGCACGCTGAGCGCTTCAACTTAGATTTTTTTTCTTAAATTGCCACTCCATCCGATAAAAGGGTTGCCGACCCTTGCGTTACATAATCAGCTACCTTGCTTTATGATCCATGGCACAATGATTTCTACCACTTTGTAAAAGGGACAGGTGCACTTCAAGAATCATGAAACAATAGCTTCCACCGCTTTGCACAAGGGACAAGTGCACTTCAAGAATCATGAAACAATGGTTTGCACTATTCTGAATAAGAAAGGAGAGAATTTGAAGAATAACTACTAGTGTTGAGCGAACTTGTGTTTTAAGTTCGGCGTCTAAAGTTCGGGTTCGGGTTGGTTATCGAAGAATCGCGTTATGGATTCTAAATTCCGTTATGGTCCATGGTAGCGGAATCCATAATGCGATTCTTCGATAACCCGAACCCGAACTTTAGACGGCGAACTTAAAACACAAGTTCGCTCAACACTAATGACGACACAATGACTTCCTCCTCTCTTCACAAGGGACAGGTACAATTCAAAGGAGTTCTCGGGGATTTTAATATTGAAGGCCTATCCTCAATACTGGTCATCAATATTAGATCTGACCCCCCCCCCCTGTGCCGATCAGCTGTATGAAGAGGTCATTTTTTACACAATTAGCAGTGTTATTGCACAATTAAATGTCTTGACCTGAGAAATTCAGGGATTGTAAAGAGAAGATGGATCGTCCTTTCATCCTCTCTTTCGAGTTATTGTTTCATTAATAAATGAGCGTGTCATTTGCTTCACCAGAGGGAACACATGCCTTACAGGCTTTTTTTCCCCTCTCTCTCTCTCTTTTTTTTGTTTAGGTTTTATAAAGATGAATTTCCAGAGCTCAGAAATAGCCATGGATTAAGAACTTAAGCCTGACAGCACTTCAGGGAGTTCTGGGCTTAAAGTGGTTCATACAGGTCTCCAAAGCACTTGTTTACCAATACGGAGAATCAGCGACCGTCTGCAGCTGCTGATATCGCATTACCAGTTGCAGAGACAGTAGCAGAGATAAGAAATCGCACAGTTTCAATAATTACTCCTACATTTCTTTTTTTTTTTTTTTTTTTTTGTTTCCCCATATAACGGCAATGTCTGGATCTCTTCCAAATAAACAGATAAGACCAGTATGAAACTTTTATCTTTTAATGATGACAACATTCATCTGTGTTTTGCTGAAAGTTCCCTGCTGTAAATTTTTAACCCATATTTTTGGTATTCCAATAAAGTGTAATTATACACTAATAATTGAGCTTAGTTTTAATCTTCAGTTCAGGAAAGCAGAGCAGTAAGTGGTTTCTGTTGCAGTTGGTGGGTAAATAGTAAATTATCGCAAGAGTAATAATTAGGTTCAGCAAGGAATTAGATATGGGTGGGTTTTCTTCACAAACTGATAAAATCTGAAGAACTTAGCACGATTCTCTTCAAATGTAGAATATCTATCTATATACACTCACCTAAAGAATTATTAGGAACACCATACTAATACGGTGTTGGACCCCCTTTTGCCTTCAGAACTGCCTTAATTCTACGTGGCATTGATTCAACAAGGTGATGATAGCATTCATTAGAAATGTTGGCCCATATTGATAGGATAGCATCTTGCAGTTGATGGAGATTTGAGGGATGCACATCCAGGGCACGAAGCTCCCGTTCCACCACATCCCAAAGATGCTCTATTGGGTTGAGATCTGGTGACTGTGGGGGCCATTTTAGTACAGTGAACTCATTGTCATGTTCAAGAAACCAATTTGAAATGATTCGAGCTTTGTGACATGGTGCATTATCCTTCTGGAAGTAGCCATCAGAGGATGGATACATGTTCCCATTCTGTTTACGCCAAATTCGGACTCTACCATTTGAATGTCTCAACAGAAATCGAGACTCATCAGACCAGGCAACATTTTTCCAGTCTTCAACAGTCCAATTTTGGTGAGCTCGTGCAAATTGTAGCCTCTTTTTCCTATTTGTAGTGGAGATGAGTGGTACCCGGTGGGGTCTTCTGCTGTTGTAGCCCATCCGCCTCAAGGTTGTGGATGTTGTGGCTTCACAAATGCTTTGCTGCATACCTCGGTTGTAACGAGTGGTTATTTCAGTCAACGTTGCTCTTCTATCAGCTTGAATCAGTCGGCCCATTCTCCTCTGACCTCTAGCATCCACAAGGCATTTTCGCCCACAGGACTGCTGCATACTGGATGTTTTTCCCTTTTCACACCATTCTTTGTAAACCCTAGAAATGGTTGTGCGTGAAAATCCCAGTAACTGAGCAGATTGTGAAATACTCCGACCGGCCCGTCTGGCACCAACAACCATGCCACGCTCAAAATTGCTTAAATTACCTTTCTTTGCCATTCTGACATTCAGTTTGGAGTTCAGGAGATTGTCTTGACCAGGACCACACCCCTAAATGCATTGAAGCAACTGCCATGTGATTGGTTGACTAGAGAATTGCATTAATGAGAAATAGAGCAGGTGTTCCTAATAATTCTTTAGGTGAGTGTATATATATAAATCTTTCTAAAAAATCTGAATTCAAGCAGCACAAAAAACATACAAAGATGGTGTGCAAGCAGCCACGGATATGACCTCAGTCCAGAACAATAAAAGGAAGAAATTCTGCAGTAGTTCAAATGTGTTGTCCTTTATTCACCAGAAAATCTATCTATTTATCTATCTAGAGAAAAACTTGAAAATTGTATAAGCAGCACAGCAGTCAAATAGATACAGTGTGCCAGCGGCAGAAGAGGCAATCCACCATTATCCCATTATTATCTGTTGATCTAGCATCTCATTCGGTTCCCCCACTATACTGTTAATGAACTTGGATTTCTCTTGTATTGTTTCAATGGCAAACTATACATAGTCTCTGCAGCATATAGTCACATCATGTGACTGCATCACTAGGGTGATGCTTGCGGTTCAGAGTGTGTTCCATGTGGGGCGGGATCACGTGACCCAACAGCGCGCAGTCACATGCGGGTATTGCTGGGCCGCTGGGTAATGCGCTCCTCAGGAAAACACTGGTAACCTGAGAGCATGCGCAGTACACATTATATGACGGTGAATACATGTGCAGTGGGTCCATGCTGGTATGTGGTTTCCTTATCTATTTTGTTTTTAACTTCCACCTGTGTCCACACAACTGTGAGATATTTAAATTATCACTAATCTTGTATAAGCCATGGGATAAGTTGATTATCACTAATTATGTAGAAGACATGGAAGCAAATAAATTATTATGAATTATTTATTTTTCTATCTTTCACATATGGATTCACTATAATGACTATGATGAATTTTGATGATAGATCATGTTCTATTTTTATTTATGTATATGAATTGTGTTTTATTCACCAATTATGCTTAATGATCAATTACTATGGAGATGTTTATATGCTTGCACATTGCACCATTGTATGTTGTCACTGCTTGAGAAAAGTCCCAGTAAGAGGACTGAAACGTCGCTGTCTGGTGTTAAAAGAACATCCTTTTTCTTTTACTATTTTGGGATTGCCGTGGAATTTTTTCTTTTTATCTATCGATCGATCTATCTATCTATTCATCATAGGACTAAAATATTCATTCGAGGTTCACATCAGTCCTAGATGGGTTCCCATATTTCATATTGATCTATCTATCTCATATCTATCTGGTATAATTTCCTAGGAGGCCAGTTAACCTTAGACTTCCTTCAAATGGGCATAACGCAGCCGCACATTAGTAGATAAAACTCAGACCCTTGTGGTTCAAATAACCCTATGGTGATCTACTGTCACGACTGTGACTGATCCAGACAGGTCTGGGAGGAGAAGGTCGCAGCGACTTGCTACTCGCGATAGCTTGTGAGTTTTCTCCATGGTTCAGGGTATGTCATCCGGGTTTTGCCTTGTGAACCTTTTTGTCCTGACTGGGAGTTTGTAGGCATCCTTCTCAGGTGAGTCCTGTCTGCCACTCCCAGCTACTATATTAGTTTCAGTTTCACTTGCAGTCATTGCCAGATATAGTCCTTACTTCCAGTTCTATTCTGACCTTTGAAGGAGATCGTTTGATGGTGTTGCTGTGGAGCTCTTGTCCGGCGTGGACTGTCGTGATTGGGATCGCCTTCTCTGCTCGTGACTGGATAAGTCTATCTCTGCTATAGTTTGTTTGTTGCTGTCTTCCCCTGCTGTTCTCCTAGAAATGAGTGATGGTGACTAGTGCTCCCATCGGCCTTTCCCCACTCTAGGCTTGTTAGGGTGACTGAGGGTTTAGGCATCCTGCTCGCCGCACGGGTTCACACCCCGTCTAGGGTATCAGGGCAGACAGGTGCCAGCTTAGGGTTAGTCAGGGGTGGCCATACTATTCCCATCCGTAGATAAGGGTCCCCCTTCCCCTCCGTCTGGTGCTACACGACTGCTGCTGGGATAGCGGTCGTGACATCTACGTTCAGTTCACTAGAATCTTAAAGGAGTGTTTGAGCTTTAAGGGTATGGCAATTTTGGGAGTGAAATGTGTCGCACGCCCAAGTATTGTGTCGCAGGGCTACCATAGTAATAAATGGAGTCACAGCACGGCTTGCACATTTGCCGCAACTGCGACACATGAATCGCAAAAAATCCAGCAGTGTTCGATTTTTTTCCCTCTTTACCCCTAAATATTAATGAGCAATCCTCCCAAAAAGTCATGAATATCACATTGGTGCGGGTTCAACAATCAATTAGCTGTTTTCAACAACCACCGGTGTTAGAAATTAAACAGTGAATGGGACCTACTGCTTGTCCACTACGTTGTTTCTGGTGGCTGTTAAAAACAGCTGATCAGTGGGGATGATGGACCTGCACCAAACTGATATTCTTGACTGAGCTGGAGAATTAGTCATCAATATTTATAAAGATGGATTACCCCTTTAAGGGGTCAGGATGTTCCCAGGTGTAATATAGACATTTTTAATTCTGGGATGAACATAGAACTTTATATGCTTGGATATGAACCCAGGTTTCCTGTTATTGAAGGCAGCAGGGATAAGCACTGGACAATAAAAAAAAAATGCAAAGATTCTCACTCTGCTATTTAAAATTCATGAAAATACTGATTAATAAGAATAAGAATAGTCTGGCCATGTCAAAATGGGGCTTTCAGCCTATATTTATCTTATAGGTATGGCTAGCTTTATGCCCGTATACATATTAGGCCGATAACTGAATATTTCTTTAGGTGATTACAATGATCTGGTGTATTTGAAGCTACAGCGCAACTTCGGGCGCCTGCTCAGGAGTGATACAGCTGAATATAGAGATTGGGCATCAAATATTGGTTCAATGAAGGCCTTATGCTCAGATGTACATTATGAATCAACATTTTATAGCTCTGTAAGATGGCCCTCATAGCTTGCCAATTCTGTATGTCTGTGTGCCCCCAGTTTTATAATGAATCACAGGTAGGTTTTTGTCGAATTCTGTGAAAATCCATGAGAAAACACTTGCAGTATGCAGTTTTACATGCTCTTTTATGGAGGTACCATGTAATTGCACACAGAGCCCCTACTAGTCTACAATGTTGGCTCAAGTGCTGTCATTTAGTCTCCATGCACACACATGGCCATGAGCATGGGGTCTAAATATTGGAAGTTTGGGTGAAATTTTTATTTGCCATGAGGTCTCCTTTGTGATACATGGTCTGCTCTTATATTTCTGCATAACACAATAGATTTACCGTAGAAACTCTGGGCACTCAACCTATTTGGGAGCTGTTTTAACATGAATTCAAAATATTGGAGAATAAATTAGCTTAAACAGGCTAATTGAATAAATATAGTCAATAAATGTATTCACTTAGCCTTTGTAAGCTTATTTATTCTCTAATCTTATGAATTCACATTTAAACAGGAGCTATAATAGTGACCAGTGTCACGAACCAGCGGGTGTGATCCCACTGTGCCATGTATCCTACCTCCTCTAAGGAAATTGTCTAAGTCAGGGGTAGGCAACCTCCGGCTCCCAGCTGTTGTGAAACTACAACTCCCAGTATGCATACTTGCTCTGCTCTTCTAAGAACTCCCATAGAAATGAATGGAGCATGCTGGGAATTGTAGTTTCACAACAGCTGGGAGCCGGAGGTTGCCTACCCCTGGTGTAAGTGAACCCCTCAATTCTTCACAGTACCCCTGATGGTGGGGATAGACTTTCCCGAGGGGAACACCAGGTCGCTACCTTTTGAGGAGGATAGGCACACGAGGCATCTGGCCCAGGCTGACCAGGAGATACCTGAGAAAGGTACCAAAAGTACAAGCGATGTCAGCAGGGGGGGGTCATTACCAGGAGCAACAGTGCAGGACCGAAGGATGAGGCAGAGGCGTAGTCAGACAGGCAAAAGGTCAGGGCAGGTGGCACAGGTACAGGTCAGACAACAGGAGAGTCAAGGCAAGCAGGAAGGGATCAGACTGGTAGCAGAATCCAGGAACACAATACAAGTCAGGAACACAAGTGGTTATCAGGAACTTGGAAACTGAGGCATCTGGGAAGGGGGCTGAGCCACCTATATATGTGCAGAAGGGTGTAGGATTGGTTAGCGAGGTCACATGATCTAACCCATAAAGCCCAGGAAGTGATGCGCGCCGGCCCTTAGGGAAGTGCTGCAAGAAACAAACAGCAAACATGCTGTGGCCAGGGCTGAGAGGAAGCTGTGGATCGGATCCCAGAAAAATAGTAGCTACACAGACAGAGCCCAGGACTGCAGCGGTGAATAGGAAGCACCGGCCATAGATCACCGCTGAACACGGCGCCCGGGACCATGGCGTCAAGCAGGGGAACAGCGACGTGCAGCAGCCGCTGTTACAACCAGATTCATTGCCTCCCTTCTGTTTCAATGATCTAGAAACCTCTGAATAGGATTTCCAAGCAACTGGCAGAAGAGGACGACTGAAGGATTTTTATTTACTGGTGATTTTTGTTTGTGTTGTACTTTTATTAATATAATTTTTTATTATTTTCTAATATTTTAGTCTATTATTTTCTAGTCAGTGTTAAAACGGTATATTTTACCATTGTGGGTAACAGCAGGTGGAAGATGAATTTTTGAAAAGAATTAAAATATAACACATCGCTTTATGACAAGAAAAGGTCTAGTTGAGCAGCGAGCAAACATTAGCGGTGTATGCAAATACAGGTACCTCGCATACCAATCAGCAGAGGGTGTAATTTAAATATAAATGAAGTCTATTTATGTTGAAACTAAAACATTCATTAGACAATGAACTAATGTGTAAGAGATCCCAGAGGAGCTGAAAAACCAACGGGCGACAAGCATTAGGAACACATTCTAATTGAGAGATGCTCATATTTTAAATATATATAGGTGTCATTTTGTAATATTTATTGCAAACTGGAAAGTGGCGACAGCACTTGGCTCTTATAATGTGTGCAAAGCCTTTCATTAATAGAAGGAGTAGGCAAGTGTGATGATGAAAAGATAGAAAGCAATGATGACAATAAAAAGGTGAATTACTCAAATCGGTGTTAAGGGAGACCTGTCAGTTATATTGTACGTGCAATGCAATTCCAGTTTATTGTGCACCGTATACTAAGAAAAAAAGAACATGCATATAGGTTAGAGTAACCTGAAGAGCATCTGTCATCATGATCAACTCTATTAAACTAGGCATGGTGACTAAAATGAGCCCATTTTCTCTGTAGTCAGTATTACGGAGGTAGAGAAATTCTCATTTTTACTTATATGTAAATGAGGTGCTTGGATCACCAGGGGGGAGCTTGCCTAGTCCCTTGGAGCAGTGCTCCCCCTCCAAGTAAGATTGACAAGGCCAGACATCCTCCCTCCTTCAATGCCTGGCCCTGAAATCTCTTTTGCATGTCCAGTGAAGATCTCAGAGTGTGGATGACCGTTTTGAGATCTTCACTGCTCCAACACATGTGCAAGCTTTCAGGGTCAAGCATCGAAAGAGTAAGGATGCCTGGCCCTGTCAACCTGGGAGGGGGGTTGGCAACAGGGAAAGGCAGAGGTAAACCAGTGCTCCAAGGAGCTAGGCCAGCCCTTCGGTGCTCCAAGCATTTCCTATACCCAAAAAAAAAAATATTTCTCTGAATAAGTAATACCAATCACAGTGTAAAAGGGATCATTTTAGCCATGGTGATCAACCCTTATAGGCAGTATCCCTGGTTTAATAGGGTTAATCATGGTGACAGATGCTTTTTGAAGGGGTTTTCCTGGATTTTACGGTATATTGATGACCGATAGCAGTTCCTAAGAAGCTTTGGTACCAGGAATAACACTGTGTAGTGGATAGAGCTGGCTACATGCATATCCTTATGAACTATCCTCAATATAAAAATCCTGGAAAACCGCTTTAGTATGAAATTGGTTCACGTGTATGTATTTAAAGTAGGGAATGTGGCTAAAGGATGGATGGTCGAAGTGGTTGGAACCTACCAAAACTTGACCATTGAGCAATAGAAGATAGTAGCCTTGTCTGATGAATCACATTTTCTTTGACATCAAGTGGAAGGTCATCAAATATGTCACAAACCAGGGACAAAGATGACACCAGAATGCACTATGGGAAGAAGGCAAACCAAAGGGGGCTAGTTTCATTCTCTAGGCAATTCATCGCATCCTCGCATTCATGAGGATTTTACATTGTCATGTTCTACCCACCTAAACATTATACAGACCAAGTACTCCCCTTCATGGTGGAAATATTCCCTAATCACTGTGTCCTCATTCAGCATAATAATATGTCCTCTCACTCGGTAAAAATTGTTTGCGGAACATGGCAAGGAATTCAACATAGTACAATATGTGATCTAAGTAACTCCCCTCCTTCGAGCTTTTAAGCCCGATCCTCTCTTTTTTTCTTTTTTGATAATCCATCAAATTAAAACCAATCTTAGAAACAGTTAAACCTTTTTTTCCATTCCAGACCTTCTTATTAGCTAATTTCCAGCCCCATGATTATAATAAGGAGTGAATTCTCTTTGAGTCATCTCCAGCATTGAGATACTATTGAGCTGTCAATCAGAAGAACTCTCCCCAAGTATTTCAGATTTCTAAGTAGCTATTGTTCCATTGAGTAATTAAAGAAAAAAGCTCTTTTCCACTTGGTATAACCTTAGAACGATATTAATTGGTAGAATGTTGAGCCCTCTGCAATGATGGAGGAATACGGTTGAATGGCCTTTTCAAGTCACATGAAAGTTGAAAGTTTGCTTGGTTGAATGTACAATAATTAGATTAATAAGTAGCTTAATTTATCACAGCTCTGGATTTCAACAGCCGCACATTAGAAAAGGGTGAAAGATTAGGCTGATTCTATAAATTCTAAAAAAAAAAAATCACTAAATATGTATCCATTAAGGCTAGGTATTCACTGCAAAAATGCAACAGTTTACCAAGAATTCGAGTTTCTTGGCAAGTACAGGTGAAGCACATGGGGCAGATTTACTAATCCTGTTTAATGGGAATGTGTCCTCAGAAAATGAGCTAATGTTTAAATAAAGTTTTTATTTTAAGCGTATTTTTGTGATGTTATTTTTAATTTTCCATGTCATTATCGATGTTTGAACAAAAACCATAACGCCTAAAAACTAAAAACTCCTTGGTCTGTACAGATCATTTTACTACAGTAGGCCTAGTTTCACATGACCGTTTCTTTTTCTATTCTTCTGATCTTTCAGAAGAACAGAAAAAAATAGGATCCTGTAAAAAAAAAAATCCTGTTGCATCCTTTATGCACATTTGACATCAGTTTGAGCCATTTCCACCTGAGAACCGTTTTTTAAGACAGAAAATAATTCCTGCATGCAGTACTTTTTTCTGTCCTAAAAAAATGGATCTCAGATAAAAACAGATGCCAAATGTGCATAACGGATGCAACTGGATCCGTTTTTTTCTACAGGATCCTGTTTATCTTTTTTTCTGTTTTGACAGATCACAAGAACGGAAAAAGAAAAGGTGATGTAAAACCAGCCTTACCTGCTTATTTGTCATTTTAATCCTGCCTGTAATGATATCGCCTCTGTGTATAAATAAGACAGGATCCAACAATAGGTGACTGTCAGAGCAAGATGGCCGCCCCGATAATCATGTTCGTAAAATAGAAATGATACAATCAGAAAGTTAAAGCAGATTAAAAAAAAATCTTGTTTTAAGTGGCAGAAAAAAATGCAGGTTCATCGGATAATGTGGATCTTTAGACATGTTAAACAATCCTGGTTTGCTGGCGGTAGATCGCGCCATGTAATAGGCGCTCTGCTGCCGGCAAACAATGAGACAGTATAGTGATAAGTGATGCATTAGCAATCGCTCGTCCCTATACTGATGAGGAGATCGCTGCATGTAATAGCAGCTGTCTCCTCCTCTAGCGAGCAGGCCATTGATAGGAGGGCACGCTTCCCTCCCAACAATGATCTGCTCTATCTGCCCGTGGAATAGGGCCTTTATACAGTTTAAATATGGTCCATATTTATCACAGTGGCTGATGTTGGGTACATTTGGTGCATCTTTAGACTAGTTTATACCACCTAGTAGATGGCTTACTTTGTGCCAGAATTTTGTGCCAGATTTTTTGCACACAATGTTGCAACTTAAACATCTTCGGAGGCAATTTTTGTTTTTGATTGCATTTTGCTCATTTTTGGCTAAAAATCAAATTTTCAACTGGCCTTTATTAAAAATATTGAGCCTTTCTGACACAAAGGGTTAACTGTTTTTCTAACTATGTGAATGGTACTTTTACTTTTACTTTGTGCCAATCAATCTTATCTTTAAACTACTAAGAGGTCCACCAACAATCCCCATCCAACCTGAGAGAGCTTGAGAGGATCTGCATAAAAGAATGGCAGAAACTCCCTAAATCCAGGTGTGCAAACCTTGTGGCATCATACCCAAGAAGACTGGAGGCTGTAATCGCTGCCAAAGGTGCTTCATCTGAGTCCTGAATAAAGGGTCTGAATACTAATGTCAATGCAAGATTTCATTTTTTTCTTTTCAATAATTTTTTATTTTTTTATTTACTTAAATCCCTCTCCCCGCTATCAGTATGTCTGGAGTGTGGGAGGAAACCAGAGCCCCTGGGGAAACGAAGCAATAACATGGGGAGAACATACAAAACTCTATGCAGATGTTGGCCATGGTTGAATTTGACCCTAAAACCTCAGTGCTGCAAGGCACCAGTCCTAACCACTAAGCCACAGTGCTGCAAAGATTTTGAATTATGTGATATTATGTGCAGAATGATGGAGAAAACCTTGATTTTTTTTATTTATTGTAGCACAAGATAGAAAAATTTAAAAAAAGTAAAAAAGGTCTGAAGATCTTCAAAATGCATTATACAGTATAGGCAATAGAGAAACGTGACTGCTTTGAGACTCGTGGAGAATGAGAGCCCAAAATAAGGTTGAACTTTCTTAATTTTCCATGGCCAGTGCACTGGCTACTATATCTAAGTGATGTCGGCAAACAATGGTAAGGTGGACAATGCAGTAGGTCGCTCTATAATTTTGTCCTAAAAGGCTTGGGTTGAAGGAGGAAAAAGCACAAGGATCGCTTGAACCAGAATAGTGAACCCATAAGGGAGTCCTATATGACATCTTTTGCTTTTTGCATACCACTGGAACGTCGATGCAGATAGGAACCAATCATTATGAAATTAAATAAATAAATCATTACAAGCACTTGAATATTATACAAATTAATAAGAATATAATACAGAAACCGGCACAAAGAAGTGCTAGCAAATTCCATGACCACATACAGCATTTTATCATTGTGTGCCTTTAACCTTTTCACTCCATAATCCGCTGCAGTGCCCCTGGCATCAATAATGCTAAGTTGACTTGTATTTCATTACCTGATTTTAAAGGTTTTCTTATCAATTTTAAACTCTAGGGAATTTTTGTACGACCTATAAAAAATGCACATAATTATACTTTGCACAAAACATATGTGTCCTTTAATGGCAAATCTTCAAAATCACCCAAAATGGTACAAACATTTTTTTTCTTTTAGTCTCAAGAAAAGGTAAATTACATGTTTCTGTTATTTATCACTACTAATGTCAAACAGAATTAATATAGCTTCTTAATCCCTGTATTAGTATAAACAAAATGGACAGCACTATAATTAAGAGGACTTTTGGCAGGCAACTTAGCATCCAGTGAAAAGACTACATTACACTAACATAGCTCCCATTAGCGACGAACACAAGGGTGAGAAAATCTGTTGACAGTCCAGCAGTATAAACCAATGTTGTCTGTAAAAGACAAGTACAAGAATGAACAAAAGTAAATTTTTCAGGAAAGAAGCTCCGCCTTTGTAGAGAAGATGCAACTTTTTTTAAAATTCTAATCCAATTCTATATTTTATATAGGACCATTTACAGGCAATCTATTGTCTAAAGAATTAGCTATTATTTAAAATCAATTTCTCCTGTAAAACATATTTTTAAAAATAAATTGGAGATATTTGTTTTATTTTCCACATGAATGTCACAGAGCCACCACCAAACAAAACATAGGGAGTCATTTATTAAGTCCAGTGTTTTAGACTCCGGTCTTAATACCCCTTTGGCTGGTGGTGGATGCACCGAATTCATGTCGTCCTCTACATAACTTCGGCATATTCACCACCTGTCTAAACTTCTCTGTAAGATTACCACCCCAAAAAATGTAATATCAGGCTACAGGGGTATGTCCGTCATGAGAGGGAGACTTACCCTATAGACTCTCCCTGTCCTATAAAGCCCTACCATAAAATGGAATTGCTGCCCCAATAAGGGTGATCCCATCTCAGGAACCTTTTAAATAACCTTAGATGGCCCTGACCAGGGATAGAAACCACCACCAAGTCAACATTAGTTGTCCAAAAAGTTGTAGTGCCAAGCAACAATTAAAAAAAGTAGAAATAAATGATACCGATCACATATATTGTAGAAATTTTCCACTTTTAAACCAATCTCAAAATATTACCATTTTTACACAGCCTGCTAAGCACTCACCATAGGCTCACATTTCCTGTTTTGTGAAAATGACTTTTCAGCTAGTGCATTGTACATTTGAGGTTGAATCAGCAGTCATCTCATTATTATCAGAGAGCAGGATTAAATGAAGAGATCACACAACTGACAATAGTTAATGGATAGTGCAGGAAAGGAAGAGACCCACGTTTAGTCCTAAAAAACATGGCCAACTTTATTTATCTCATAGATAACAACTGATGATACTTGCTCTCCTTTCTTTTACTCTGATCTGAAGTCTGAATTTAGGGATCTGGTCTGGGTCTGCAAATAATTAGGGGGGCTCATCTGGAACTCTTTAATTATGTGTCTTGTCTGGGGTCTAAATACATTTTATGGTCTTGTCTGGGGCCTGAGATGTGATTGGGGGTCCGAATTAATTTAGGGGTAGGGTATAGGGTCTAAATTAATTTAGAGGTTTTATGCAGTTAAATAAGTGGTCTGTGGTCTGACTTTCTAAACTGTGTATGAATTTAAGCATCTGATCTGTCGGCTGAATTTATTTATGGGTCTGGCTTGGGGGTCTGAAATACTTTTGGGGTTCTGATCTGGGTTTTAAACATATTTAGTAGTGTGGAGCCTGCATTTAATTAAGGGATCTGGCCTAGGGACTGAATTTGCTTAGGGTTGTGAACAGGTGTTTTAATTAATAACTGGCACATAGATTTACTAAGGGTCAAGAGGCATAAATTAATTTATAGATGGCACATACAAAAGCACTAGGAATTGAAAGAAAATGGGCAAGAAATAATCCAGGAAAATGGTGGTGTGCATGATGTTCGCTGTTAGGTAATTTACAGAAAACATTATGCTTCATCTGGAAAAAACAAAGTTGTAATTAGTAGTAATCCATGTAATATTGTTTACATCATTTTTACATACTGTGCTTGGGTGGAGTGAAGGATGATAGGTCTATACTTCGCTCAGGGGCCCATAGGATTCAAGTTACAACACTGGTAATGGAAACTGGTCAGCTCCTTCTCTCTCCTCCCTCTCTGTATAGTGATCTTCATGCACGACACAAAGCATGCCAACAACATTCGTCAATTAATAATTTTTTTACTTCTCTAAAGCAAATATCTGGAAATATGGAGTAAAGACGATGGCTGCCCACTTAATCAAGTAAAGAAAATAGAATAAAAATGATATAATCAAAACATAAAAACATACTAGAAAAAAATAAGTTAATTGCAGTGCATATTTTGATTAGGGTCACAATTCTGAGCCTTTTCCTTCCACAAAGCAAAAATACAAATCTGTCACTTGTGTGATGATCTTTATTCTTGTAGAACTTGCTCGTTTCTGGATAGCTTTTCGATATGTTGCAGAAAAAAAAAAATGACAGCAGGTGCTATTGTTTGCTTTGATTCAACCATCACAGGTTCTGCAAGGTCAAACGTAAACCTGATGCTTTTGGCTCCCTGGGAAATCGAGATTATGCCGGACAAACAACATACTTAAAACTTTGCCCAACACAGCTGAAATGTGACAATCATCAATGGATTTAGATGTGTGGCCGGGGAAATAAATGCAGGTCAAGTCTCCGGTTTCCATTGATACAGAGCATAAATGCTTAAGGGACATATGTAGCAGAAACAGCATCAACCCCCATAAGAGTTTACATTTAGGACTATTGCCTGGGCAAGCATTCAATCATTCAGGCAATAGTATTGACCAGGTAAGCACAGAGCATATATAGTGTATATATACTATTTCTTTTATTAGTACAGATGTAAATCTTTAAAACACATATAACTACGTCACTAGCTGGGGGCGTTTCCAGCATGGGCAGCCTTTTTTTTTTTTTATCAAAGCAGGTCCAATATAATGTGATGATCAAATACCTAACATATACGGTACTATATCAATTAGAGTCAAAACTGTTTTTCTGGGACAAAGCTTTAAATCCCATGCATAAAGTTTAATAATCAAATTCTGACTGTCGCCACTAGGGGGAGCTTAGAAACATTTTGCATACTGTCTCTATATTGAACTCAATAATGGACCACTATACAACAGAGGCGGACAAACATAAAAAGGTGGAGACCTGCCCTTGTAACTTGTGAGAATCTTGAGATCAGCTCAGTACCAAATTGTGACAGGACCATGGAGAGAATGGTGTCTTAGTGTCTGTAAGGGTATGGTCCCATGTAGCTGCTGCTGGGCAGTCAAGATGCGTCTGCAATGTAGCTGTCAAGCAAGCCTGCACACAGTTTTCAAACAGATTTGCAAGAAGAGTTGGTTTTAGTCACCAGGTGGGACTATACCATCATACAGCTGTGTGAAACTGGCTTCATACCAGATTTCGGGAAACATAACCCCAGGGCCTTTCTTGTTAGTTTTGAGTTTTTATTTATTTTTATAGAGGTATGATATATTGGCTTAAATTGACCTACTACAGCACTCTCATCACTGCCTTCACCAGCAGGTTATTTTCTAGAGTACCAAGGAACTCTTGTATACACATTCACATCATATCTTTGGTCCACATTATTTCAGTAGCACCACCAGAGCTCACCGTGTGGTACACAGAATGTAGCCCTGCACATCACTTTGTGCCCCTGAAAGGGCTCAACAACACCAGACAAACAAGGGCATTCGTAGACGAAGAAGATCATTCTCTGCTTTCATTGAACATGTATGGCCAGCTTGAGCAATGAGAACGGCCAATAAGGACTACAACATGTACGGCTGTGTCTGTGAAATGGTCTTTCACCAGATGATCATTTGTTCAACTGCTGTTCAAGCATCAACCAAATTCCTGGTAATGTGCATGGCCAGTTTAACAGTCAGTCTACTGTAACTGCCTGTAGCTGCCCATAGCCCTGGGACACACAACTTATTTCCCTATGTTAGTCAAACGCACAGAAACCACTTTTATCAGAATCTATGAGCATGTTTTTAAAGTGTAGGAGAAATCTGGAAGAACTCACAATTTTGTAGAGAACATTCAAACTCATTGCAGTTTTTGCCCTGATCAAATTTGAACCTGGAAACCATAAATCTTTAAAGTGACTCTCCAGGTCAAGAAAAATAATTTACCTTAACTGGGGAACAAACTGAACATTTGCATGGTGACCTCCTACTTGCCATTGTTTAGCTGCAGATCCACTAATTCCCCTAATTCTTAGGCTCCTCTTCTGCCATTCAAGATGGCCGCACCCTATCTCAGACTACCTGACACAGACTGTGCATCGGTAGTCCAAGGCACTTCCTGCTTGTCCTTGCATTTACATTTTCCAGAATTGCTCATGTGGCCAATCCAAAGACAGCAGGAAGTGTCTTGGGCTACCAAATACACAGTATGCATCAGGTAGTCTGAGAAGCAGTACAGCCAGAAGAGTAGTATGGGAATTGGCAGATCTACAGCTAAAAAGATGCAAAGGAGGGCAAAAGATGTTTTGTTTGTTCCCCAGTTAATGTAAAAAAAAAAAATCTTGAGCTGGAATGTCGTTTTAAGCATAAATTTTTCAAGCACATTATTCTATATTAAAACCATACTACACTGACTGTAATAATATTCATTCCTTTCGGACATTGGGTTAAAATGTTTTTAAAAGAAAACAAAAACTATTAGTAAAAACTTGGACTTTTACAGTTGTTTTTTTTTCTAATTTCATTCACAGCTGTGGCCATTAGAAAGCGTATTTAATGGAGTGTCATGTTAATTGTTTTCGGAGTTAACCAATTTCTCTGTTTAATTGTCAATTGATTAACCTATTGAAATGTTAAGTGAGTCAGTTTCCTTCCAGTGCAAACAGCAGTACCATATTGTAGATCCATTGGCTGAAGGGGGTGCAATCATTTGGCAGACTGCATGTGCTGGTATTTTTTTTTTCCCCTCTCTCTACAACCTCCCCGAGCTTTTAATTAGATAAAGCAATTGTAGATGCATTTGTCAGTCTGCTGCAAAGGTTATCAGCGCTGTGGCTGACCTGCGGAGGCTAGGCCAAGAATGGATTTTACAGCAAGGACTGTTGTACTTGATTGCATTGAAATGGTAATTAACTTAAGACTTGCTGTTGTTTTTCTTAACTATGCAATCAGATGTTTGCTCTGCTGTATAGATGCACTTATTGGCTCTTAATATACATGTGAAAGGGACTCTGTTAAAGCCACAGTACACTATGTAGATCATGTGGCTATTAAATCATTAATAGGATGTCACCTGAAGCCAAAAATATTCAAACCAATTTTTTTTTCTAATACGAGTCGCCTTATCGGAGGCTTTTAACACTCTGTCTACCAGAATATTACACTAACAGACTATGCCATTAGCTATGTTGGATTATCGGCCTGCCTTGACAGGCGGCAACAGCATGGAAATCTTTGCCTCGAGTCCGAAAATACTGAAAAGGAAAGAAGAAAAAAAAAAGAAACAAAGAAAAAGAAATGGTCATTTGCCACCCACTATGATCTTGGAAAATCTCTTAAGGGATTTTATTGCTAATGTGTTTCCCCTTATTCAGGGCTAAATCGCCACGTTGGGTCTGCTAAAAGGAGGCATACTTTGGAAGAGTTTGTGCGCACTTTAATAACTCTTAAAATAGTGTCCTGCATTGTGAGTCCACGTTTTAGCAGTTGTGTGGTGCCTTTTTTGTGACTGCCAATCTGAGACTTTGGCCCAGTTGGTAAACAGCTTAAATCCGGACGCCCATTCACCCTGTGCACAGTGAATTGAAATTAGGTTAAAAAAAAATGCTTATTTAAGCTGTGGCGACTAACTGGCACTGGCCGCACAAAAGCTTCTAACACTATGCAAGGGTATTTACATAGGAATCAGACCGCCATAAAGAGGAGTGTCATTAATGGAATGGTCACACATTTAAGGAAATGTTTGTCCAGTTTGCTTTCTCTACAGGGCACCGTTAAAGGCTGATTCCTACCTTCCAGCCGTAAGGCTAAGCCTGTGATTCTGGGATTTATACCAGGTTTTTATGAAAATACATGGGACTAAATATCCTCTTTAAATTTAAGGAAAATTTAAAGAACATTTTCTCTGCTGCCTCGTATGGTCTCTAAGTGGTCGGAACATGAAATAAATTCTGTCTCTACTGAGTGAAGTCAGTTTTTGTATGTTTGCAATAAAGTTTGACTAAACAATACAAAACAAAAATAGTGAGAACAGGGTTGGACTGGGGTTCCTCGGGCCCACCAGATGAATTTATTCTCAGGGCCCAACCCCCATATCATCAATAAAGTCTAATAGGGTTTCATTCAAAGCAATAGACCTAGTGGCAAGTTATTGGCTCCATTTTTTTTCTCCTGGACCTTTGGGGTCCACTATGGTATCAGAGCCTGGGCCCACCAGAGGATCCTCTGGTACTCTAGTGGGCCAGTCCAACGGTGAGTGAGAACTATATGGGATTTCAGAAATTTGGACTAATCAACTCTTTCGTCGAGGCATCATCAAAAAAATTAAGTGAGTTCTCGATTAAGTCAGGGACACCCCCTTTGCCTGAACTATGTTTCATAGGCGTAATGTTTACCATCTCCTGTACTGTTTCCTCCTCCAACATTCTTTCTTCTTTTTCCTCTCCACTCTTTTTCTTTTTTTTATCCGCTTTGATCTCATTTAGAGTGCTGTATAACCCAATGCGATCTTGAATGCAATATTATGCTCGTGAGTAGTTTCCACTCTCCCACCCATTTTACCCTCCTTCCCTTGGTTGCAGGAAGAAATGTAACCTACGTTGACTTGCTCGAATTGCTGTTTTCCAGCTCACTACTCACTCATCTTTATTATATTGTTTGAACAGTTTATATTTTACAGTTACTGTCAGGCACCGAACCTTCCTGATTGAATTTACAGAGATTATGCCATTCCTCATCATATCTGTATTTCCTCTTTGAAAACTGAAAACTTAATAAAAATGTGCATGTTGAAAGAAAAACAAATATCAAGTGGGTTCTTTAAGGCACAGCCCATTAAAAATAGACCCTAGAGACAAGTGGTTCAATGTCAAGTTATCTTTCAGTAGGGTTATCTTCCACTAGATATTTGTGGTCCAGTTCTAGTAAATGGACATTATTGTGTCAGAACTATGGCCCACCAGAGGAACCCATGATCTCCAGATATGCCAGTTCAATCCTGAATTCAATAGTATAAAATCCTAAGAATACCATTTGCTTACTGTCTGGGATCTGGTGAAAGTTCTACTGCACTTGATAACTAGAAAGATAGATTATCCTGCATTATCAGTCCAGATAGATAGATGGTCTTAAAACGGCCACTCTCATTAGATTAATATTGGATGAACTCGCCAATTTTGGCAGGACTGGCTGACCACCTCATGTGTTCTTGCGTCTCCCATCCCTCCCCCCAAAACATATTTCACTGGAGAGATGGATTGGGCTGTTGGACTTCAGAATGCCAATCTTTTTGTTCTCAGGGAGAGAAGCTGCCATCAGAGGCGTCTAAAGGCAGCTAACTTTCCACACCCCATTTTGAAGACATGCATTCTTAGCCATACTAATCATGCATGTTTATGGGGTGGTCAGAAAGAATAGCTGCCAGCTATCTAAAAAGTATGGTCAGCTTTATGGTCATTGTGGTCTAATTAAATACATAATTTTTTACTATAATATACAAACCTGATTCCAAAAAAGTTGGGACACTAAACAAATTGTGAATAAAAACTGAATGCAATGATGTGGAGATGGCAAATGTCAATATTTTATTTGTAATAGAACGTAGATGACAGATCAAACGTTTTATCCGAGTAAATGTATCATTTTAAAGGAAAAATACGTTGATTCCAATTTTCACGGTGTCAACAAATCCCAAAAAAGTTGGGACAAGTAGCAATAAGAGGCTGGAAAAAGTAAATTTGAGCATAACGAAGAGCTGGAAGACCAATTAAAACTAATTAGGTCAATTGGCAACATGATTGGGTATAAAAAGAGCTTCTCAGAGTGGCAGTGTCTCTCAGAAGCCAAGATGGGTAGAGGATCACCAATTCCCACAATGTTGCACAGAAAGATAGTGGAGCAATATCAGAAAGGTGTTACCCAGCGAAAAATTGCAAAGACTTTGCATCTATCATCATCAACTGTGCATAACATCATCCGAAGATTCAGAGAATCTGGAACAATCTCTGTGCGTAAGGGTCAAGGCCGTAAAACCATACTGGATGCCCGTGATCTCCGGGCCCTTAAATGACACTGCACCACAAACAGGAATGCTACTGTAAAGGAAATCACAGAATGGGCTCAGGAATACTTCCAGAAACCATTGTCAGTGAACACAATCCACCGTGCCATCCGCCGTTGCCAGCTGAAACTCTACAGTGCAAAGAAGAAGCCCTTTCTAAGCAAGATCCACAAGCTCATGCTTTTCACTGGGCCAGGGATCATTTAAAATGGACTGTTCTGTGGTCAGACGAGTCACGATTCGAAGTTCTTTTTGGAAATCTGGGACGCCATGTCATCCGGACCAAAGAGGACAAGGACAACCCAAGTTGTTATCAACGCTCAGTTCAGAAGCCTGCATCTCTGATGGTATGGGGTTGCATGAGTGCGTGTGGCATGGGCAGCTTGCATGTCTGGAAAGGCACCATCAATGCAGAAAAATATATTCAGGTTCTAGAACAACATATGCTCCCATCCAGACGTCATCTCTTTCAGGGAAGACCCTGCATTTTTCAACAAGATAATGCCAGACCACATTCTGCATCAATCACAACATCATGGCTGCGTAGGAGAAGGATCCGGGTACTGAAATGGCCAGTCTGCAATCCAGATCTTTCACCTATAGAGAACATTTGGCGCATCATAAAGAGGAAGGTGCAACAAAGAAGGCCCAAGACGATTGAACAGTTAGAGGCCTGTATTAGACAAGAATGGGAGAGCATTCCTATTTCTAAACTTGAGAAACTGGTCTCCTCGGTCCCCAGACGTCTGTTGAGTGTTGTAAGAAGAAGGGGAGATGCCACACAGTGGTGAAAATGGCCTTGTCCCAACTTTTTTGGGATTTGTTGACACCATAAAATTCTGATTCAACATATTTTTCCCTTAAAATGGTACATTTTCTCAGTTTAAACTTTTGTTCCGTGATTTATGTTCTATTCTGAATAAAATATTAGAAGTTGGCACCTCCACATCATTGCATTCAGTTTTTATTCACGATTTGTATAGTGTCCCAACTTTTTTGGAATCCGGTTTGTACATATACTGAAAAACAAACTGCCATTATACAGGAAAAAAAATGTGTACTATAGTGCAACAGAAATTTCCATCCAAAATAATGTGATTATACAATTGTTTTTAGTTTTATATTTTTCTCTTTTTTATACTTATTTTCACTGTTGCATTTATTAAAGGTTTCATTCTCCCGTCATCTCATATAATGTGAAGTCCCCACGCACATAACATGTTCTAGACTCTCCAAGGTTATATTGACTGCACAAATATTTGACTCTGCCCTAGAATATTGATACTACAAATATCTGTAGAGGTGAAATTGACATGACTCGAGGTAGAATCCTATTATGAACTTGTTTTAGACACAGAGGTTGTCATGCATAAAAGATGGCAGAGATGTGAATTAGCAGATGGGAGGCTGGGAAGATGGTGCAGAGACATTTGCCATGTTTATAAAGGGAAATGCTAACATATTCAACTTATAGCACCATAACTCCATAACTCTTGCAAAATATCTTTTGCAAAGCCATTTTTTATTAGTGACACCAAAATGTTTTTGTATAAGTAACAAAATGTGTACTATAATTAGGGTGTGCACTGGCTTCACCCAAGAAAGCCGGACCTCACCAACCACGCCTACCTCGATGAAGCGACGTCCCCGCATCAGTGAAGCCACGCCCCCATAGCCACCCTCAAAAAAAAACAGGGGGAGGAGAGGGAAGAAGGGAGGTGAGCTGAGGGCAGGGTGCTTCTCTCCCCCTCAGTCAGCCACAGGGAGCCATGTCTGCGGCTCTAGTGACTGACTGGGGGTTAGAGAAGCCTCAGTCAGTTGCTGCAGCTCACGCTCACACAGCGCAATGCTGCTGTCTGAGTGTGAGCTATTGAAAGGGTGGACATCCCTGTGCCCGTCCAGGCCCTGCGCCGGACGGAGGTCAGGGAGCCTCAAAACCGGACTGTCCGGCCTAAAACCGGACGTCTGGCCACCCGAAGTATAATATAGCTGTCAAAAGGTATCACGTGTGTGACACTTTATATTTTGTGTGACTCAAGGATCATGGATCCATTTTGGTCTACTGTTGGGTCTACTGACAATATGATGGTCAAAAGTTGTCCCATTGTTGATTCGCACAATGATCTCCTGTAATCTTTGTGTCAAACTCACAGCAAGTGTTCAATTTCCCTGCAGTGCCACCACAGGACAAATGATGAATTACAAGCTTCTCATTAAACTCAATAGGCTACCCTTGTAATACATGGATATGCTGGGTCCTCCATAGAGAGATGCTCTATGTAGCCACTCTCAATGTTTAATAAATGGTCTTCCTGAACTGGGACCACCATTTCAATTCTTACTTTGTTTAACTTTTTTTTTACTTTACTCTTTAATTCTTACTTTATCACATTAGTGTATGGTAGAAATGTTATGAGCAGTATTGACCAATAGCATGTCACTGAAGCAGTTATTCATTTTCTACAAGTCCAAAGCAAAATATATTTCTGTAATGATTGCCATTACTGGTTGACATTAGAGATGACCGAATTTCCCAAAATTTGCTTCGAGACTGATTTGGTCAAATTGTCAGATTTGACCCGAATTGATAGAGAAAAGTTGTCTATGATATTCCAAGTTCTCCTTGGACTGTATCCAACCCCAAGCTCGCTAACACAAATACAGCATTAGTATTGTCAAAGTGACAGTGACATACAGTTTAGGGCTATGGGTACACGGATGATAGTCCGTGGTAATAAACTGTTTAATCCCTCATTAGCGTTAACATGTTGTATGTAGTGATCTTACAACCTTAGCTCCCTCAAAACATGGTGGGTGCCAGGTACATTCATTTAACCCCTCAGATGTCGTAACAGAAAAAAAAAAATCCATGATTCACCATTTTTTGGTCACCTTGTCCCTCCAAAAAAATTAAATAAAAAGTGATCAAAAAGTTGGACATACCCCAAAACGGTATAAAAAAAGACTAGTTTACCCTGCAAAAAAAAAGCCCTCATACAGCCTTGTAGATAGAAATAAAAAAAAAGTTCTGAGTGTCTGAAAATGGAAAAGAAAATGTTTATTTTTTTCAAAGGTTTTTATTTTTTTTAAAAGGAGTGAAACAAAATAAAATCTATGCAAATCTGGCATAGCCAAAGTCATACTGACCCGCAGAATAAGAATGTGATGTCATTTTTAGCAGGCAGTGAAAACCATAATATCAAAACCCCAAAAACCTTGTTGGAATTGTGTTTTTTTTTCTCAATTTCACCCCGCAAAGATTTTTTTTTTCCTGTTTTTCGAGACAAGATATGGTAAATGAATTGATGCCGTTAAAAAATACAACTTGTTCTGCAAAAATTTGTCCTAAAAAGTTCCTGGAATGTGAGGAAAAAAGAACTAAAATGCAAAATGAAAATGGGCCAGTTCTTTAAAGGGCATCTGTCAGCAGATTTGTACCTATGACACTGGCTGACCTGTTACATGTGCGCTTGGAAACTGAAGGCGTCTGTGTTGGTCCCATGTTCATATGAGAAAAATGATGTATTATTATATGCAAATGAGCCTCTAGGAGCAACGTGGGCGTTACCATTACACCTAGAGGCTCTGCTCTTTCTGCATCTGCCATGCCCTCTGCACTTTGATTGACAGAGTCAGGCAGTGAAAACGGCATCACGGCTGGTCCTGTCAATCAAAGTGCAATTATTATGTGATTATTGTCATTTTGTATTTCTTTGTATTATATTATTATGTTGTATCAGAATTTCTCTGTAAATTCTTAGTATAGGATTTTTTTCCCCCTCCTGATTGTTGTATTCCCCTCCCCAAAGATACAGTTCAACTATCCATGAAGAGCAAATAAGAGCATATTGTTATTGGAACAGGGCTATTATGTATTCAGAAATGTGTGCTTGAATTCATCCATCTTGAAGTGGAACTTGTTGGATGGCTATAACTGGCAACGGATACTGAATATATTTCATGCATTCGGTCACCCACTCTCCACCGCTTGTATCCATAAAATATAATTTTGGCACAAAAGAAATTCATTAAATGCAGTTAAATACATCTGGAGATGTGAAATGCACAGATGAAATGTGCTTTTTTTTTTGTTAAAAGAATGAAGGTAATTTAACCTCAACCCCTTTAAATCTGCAAAAATCAATGCCTCATTCAAGTCTATTGATCAGCAGAAAAATTAATTAGACTTCAATGCTTATGGCGGTTGATAAGACAACTTGTTAATTTAGTAAGTGATAGTGCGTTCCCTTAAGCATCAAATATCCTCCTTGCTGGAAGAGACATCTTCGGCGCTTGTCATTCTCCTCTGCGCAATCTTTATGTTTTATTTATAACGAGATTATAGCGGGTCCTTACATTAAAAAACATTCTGTTTGCATATTGCTTGGTCAAACAGAATCGATACGCCAGCGAGCACACAGAGACTGTTTATTTCATTTTCAGAGAATTGTTTTGTTTTTTTTCCTCCTCCTTTTAATCCGCTTAAGTATTTTTTAAACATTGTTGTTGGTAGCACAAGTCTTAATCTGGAAAATGAGGACGAAATGGAGTTACCCCAGAATGTTTCAGACAAGGAGTGTGGTGGAGGGGGGGGACAGTTCCTGCTGGTTTCTAAGGACAAAAGGGACAAAAGGGTCCTCCCAACAGTTTTAGGTTCCAGCAGCAGAACACCAGCCCTGTGAAAATGCTAATGAGCTGGTAAAGAGGCCCAGTTCTCCTGCCATAATTCTATAGTAGACTTGAGGACCCCATGGTGTTCACTAAATCAAGGCAACTAATTGAGATTTTTTTTTTTTAATGCACACTTTCTTCATTGGCTTCATTGAGTTTTAACTCATTGACGAGAATGTGCCTTTTGTGACAATAGGTCCCCATTGTTTTTGGCAGGCTCCATTCCTTAATTGCTAACATGGAAGGTATGACAACAATTTTTAATTTAGATTTTTGAAAATTTCGGTGAATCAGCAGCTTGGGTATTAAGAGCGCTTAAGAAATTGACTATAAGAAATAAGAAGATGGCGAGTCAGCTTTGCTTAATGCCCTTGCTCCTAGGCCATATGGATGGATATCATATTATTATATTCCGGCGAGCCTTTCTGTGAGCGCAGGTGACACTTTGATTGAGACCATAATTAATAAATCAGCCCTAGCTCTCACACCTACAGCTCACAGCGGGGCCTGGAAAACACGTCTATAAAAGAACCTCTATGTCCTTGTGTTAAAAAAAAAAAAGAGAATGAATGACAGAAGCACTTGTTGCCCTCGGACTTGGATTTGCTGTCTGGTATCTCACTTTTGGCGCTGGTTGTTAATGAACAGGTCTCTTGTAGCTGCAGCAGGTGACATTGCCATTAATCTCTTACTTGACCATCGCGGCATAATAATGAGATGGATTTGTGCTTGTGACTCCACGTCCCGCGTTAAGAATCAGTTCATTAGGGACACGTTTAACCTTAGTTGTCTGCTATTTAGTCAGACTGTAGGGCAAACCACAGCTGAGTTTTTTAATGTCTTGTTAAGTGCTATAGACTACTATACATACCGAGCCGCTTTCCTGAAGCCAGAACCCCAGCCAAATGCATTAGTAACGTTAAATTATCCCTGTTGCCTATACGCAGTGGAGGCAGCCATTTAGTGGTCTGAACCATTATTCATGAGATTGCAGACTATGATTTCACTAGGAACCAGTGATATTACTGAGGTAAGGGGCACCTTGTGCCCTCAAATAGCTGCTGTCACCGGGTATGGGCAATGGATGCAATTTAACAGCATGATTCGTGATATATTGTAGTAACTAACGGGAAAGGCTACAATGAAAGTGATTTTTTTTTTGTCAAAAGTTCTAGCCCCTAAGGACTGATATTGAATGAGAGTTAACTATTAGGTTAAGCATAGACATTCTGCTAAACAGTGGCAGCAGTATGGTTTTTAAAAAATACTTATTGAAAACATATGTTTTAGAAAAATAAAGGACAATTGTGTAACCTGGTTAGGTTTATTGAAAGGAAAGTAGAGTTACAGCCCAACTTTTACAGTTGTAGGTATGAGCCCTGATTAGCATGTCTATCCAAGAGAAGTAGTCTAAAGCCTGTATTACACTGGCAGATATTCTGCCAGATGATCACTAAAAAGCATTCATAATAATGCTTGTTAGCGATCATCTGGAAGTCTAATACTGCCGATGATTACCCGATTAACGAGCAAATGCTTGTTTATCGCGGAATCGTGATCTTTCAGCATGTTGAAAGATCATGATTTGCCGGCGGCAGATCGTGGTGTCTAATCACGATCTGCTGCCGGCAAATAACTAGACAGCATGGGGACAAGCGATGGCATAGCGATCGCTCCTCCCCATGTTGTTGAGGAGATCGCAGCATGTAATTGCAGCAGTCTCCTTCTCTAGCAACCAGGCGATTGCCAGGAAAGAACGGTTCCTACCCGACAATCGCCTGCAGAATCGTCTGTTGAATTACAGACTTAAGGCTCTGCTCATATTATAATTAGTGTGTATAGTCATTTCATATACCAAAAAAATCTGATAGCTACGGTTCTCTGATGATCTAAGTTTGGTTCAGTTAAACAGCGGGTTGCCTAGGTGTTGTAGCTACAAAATGGACACTAATATGTGGCCACATTTTTGTATCCATATTACAACCGTTGTCTGAATTATTCGGAATGAGGTGTCCACTGGCTGCCATTTCCTGGGCCAGGAAAAAATGGAGAGATGAATGGCCAAAGTCTATGTTGGAAATTTCTGCGGGCAGGGATCAAGACTGCACTGTAGGGGAGCCACCAGGCCACTGCCTCTTGGTATAGTCCTGATGTGATTAGCAGCTGACCCGCTGGGGTCAGAGACACCGGTGCAAAGAGCAGAGGAATCAGGCAATACTCGTCAGGAAATAGTCCAACGTCAGGGCAAGAAGAGGTTGTGAAAATCCCTGAAACTAATCTGAGGTCACGGCAGGTAGCAAAGGATCAATACGGTAAACAGACTATAGTCTAGGTAGTCAGCAGAGGGTCAGAGTTGGTAAACAGACAGAGAGGGGTACACAGGGAGACAATAGGATGCCGGCAGTCGGACCACTCTCAACAATCAGAGGAAACCAAGTGGATCCAGGCCACCAGAAAGCAAAAGAACCGGCCTCAGAGGAGCGGGGCAATGATGGGCATGGGCCACCAGCATAACAGGAGTACTCTTTTAATGGGAAATGCTAACTTGTGAAATACAGCTTTAAGGCCTTATATTTAGAGATGAGCGGATGTTTGAAAAGTTCAATTCGGCTGATTCGCCGAATGTTACAAAAAAATTTGCTTTTGTGAAAAATTACTTCGTCATGAAGCACAAGTAGAGGGTGCAATAGTGCCGCCCCCGTCATTGTACCCCTCAGATGCCACATTCATACATGATTGCGGCATCTGAGTCTGAAAACAGTGTAAGATTAACATTGAAAAAGATTTTGCGTGGCGCGAGATTACATCATCATGCCGGATGGATTTCGGCCGAGATCATCAATTAATCGTCGTGAGCAAATGGAGGAGGTAAGTATGATTGTTTTTTTGTTTTTTTACACTATTTCAGGTTAAATCGATTCACTAAAACGAAGCACGAGGAAATTCAGCTTCGAGGCAAATCTAAATTTGGATCAAATTCAACTTCGATTCGCTCATCTCTACTTCTGAATTCTTTCACAACCCATTTTTTATTGCTCCCTGGTATCTAAAATGGTAGAAAGGAACATGTCACCATGGAAATGCAATCTGCAGGCAGCATGTTATAGAGCAGGATTTGCTTAGCAATTTGATGAGTTTTATGGGAAATGGTTCAGTAACACTTGTGATTTATTCATTCATATCCGTGCTTATTCTGGGCTTTGAAGTCAGGGAGGCGGTCCTATCAGTGATTGACAGCACTCTGTATACATAGTCATAGAGGGAAGGCTGTCATCACTGATAGGACCTTCGTCTCATAGAAGAAAGGCTTTCAATCACTGATAGGACCTCCTCCTGGACTTCAAAGCCCAGAAGGAGCACAGATATAAATGAGTAAATCACGAGCTTTACTCAATCTTTACTGAATCTCACAAAACTATCACTATCAATCTGTTCAGCATCTCCTGCTCTATAACATGCTGCCTGCAGTTTAGACATCATATTAAATGTTACAGATTCCATTAAAGAATCTTTCCAAATATGTTTGACCAAAAATATATCTCCTGCTTGGTTTCTTCAGCTCTAATAAAGATCTAGCTGTCTCCATGGTTACAGACTACAAATAAACCCTGTGTAGTCAGACCTTGCAATTATGTATTGCTTCCTTGCTTATGCTTTGTTTACACTCACCTAAAGAATTATTAGGAACCCCTGTTTATTTCTCATTAATGCAATTATCTAGTCAACCAATCACTTGGCAGTTGCTTCAATGCATTTAGGGGTGTGGTCCTGGTCAAGACAATCTCCTGAACTCCAAACTGAATGTCAGAATGGGAAAGAAAGGTGATTTAAGCAATTTTGAGCGTGGCATGGTTGTTGGTGCCAGACGGGCCGGTCTGAGTATTTCACAATCTGCTCAGTTACTGGGATTTTCACACACAACCATTTCTAGGGTTTACAAAGAATGGTGTGAAAAGGGAAAACATCCAGTATGCGGCAGTCCTGTGGGCAAAAATGCCTTGTGGATGCTAGAGGTCAGAGGAGAATGGGCCGACTGATTCAAGCTGATAGAAGAGCAACGTTGACTGAAATAACCACTCGTTACAACCGAGGTATGCAGCAAAGCATTTGTGAAGCCATAACACGCACAACCTTGAGGCGGATGGACTACAACAGAAGAAGACCCCACCGGGTACCACTCATCTCCACTACAAATAGGAAAAAGAGGCTACAATTTGCACGAGCTCACCAAAATTGGACTGTTGAAGACTGGAAAAATGTTGCCTGGTCTGATGAGTCTCGATTTCTGTTGAGACATTCAAATGGTAGAGTCCGAATTTGGCGTAAACAGAATGAGAACATGTATCCATCCTCTGATGGCTACTTCCAGCAGGATAATGCACCATGTCACAAAACTCGAAACATTTCAAATTGGTTTCTTGAACATGACAATGAGTTCACTGTACTAAAATGGCCCCCACAGTCACCAGATCTCAACCCAATAGAGCATCTTTGGGATGTGGTAGAACGGGAGCTTCGTGCCCTGGATGTGCATCCCTCAAATCTCCATCAACTGCAAGATGCTATCCTATCAATATGGGCCAACATTTCTAAAGAATGCTATCAGCACCTTGTTGAATCAATGCCACGTAGAATTAAGGCAGTTCTGAAGGCAAAAGGGGGTCCAACACCGTATTAGTATGATGTTCCTAATAATTCTTTAGGTGAGTGTATATAACCTGTAGGTTTGCAGTAAGAGTGGACAAATGAAGGGAGGTGACATAAGAGACTTCACCAGGTTTATTTGTAGATGCAAATTGAACTAGTAAAGGATCCAAACATGTAGTCATGGTAGGATTGGACAGAAGATCTCTGGGGAGTCCAGGCTCTGACTATAGTGGACTCCAAAGTTCTAGAAGAATGGACCCTGATTTTGGTTGGGGAAGGGGTAATCAGAAGGAATAGCTGTCAGGGAATAAGAGTTAAGCCAACAACTATTGAAGGTATGTAGTCAACTTTATAACTATGGGATGGGGCACAGGAGGAAAAGTTATCAGGGCACAAGTGTTCAGCCTACATCAATTAAGGGTGTATAACCACTTTTATAATTCACAAAGAACCTTCTTCCATGATAGGCCAATAGCACTGTTAGAGACCTAGAGTTATGATGATCTTTTTCTAGAAGCTTCTGTAAGCTAGCAAGCTAGGCTTGCCCCAAAAATATGATAGGGCAGTGACTAGTATTGTGCACTAAATGCAACTGTTTGTAGTAACTAGTAACCATGTGGTCCCACAGCAAAACCTAGAATAGGGCTCAACTCCGTCAAGACTTCCAAAGCTTCCAACTTTTCTTGGTCTCTCAGTAATGTACAATTATTTCCCCATTCTCATCTTCCAGAGTTATTGCTAATTGCGCCTTATCTGGAGATACCTCCACTCAATTACTGGGCCCCATAGAAGCTGCTATTTCCCCTACCCTCGTAGTTACATCCATAAGGATTTCCCTGGTTGGATAAATAAATCTAACTCTACCAATGGTGGGTGAATAGCTAAGAAAGAAACCAAAAGGGAAAAACAAAGTATGAAGTAAATGTTGTAGAAGTGTGCGAATAAACCAATTAATGAAAGTAGTACAAGGGGGAAGAAACTCTTTTAGAGAATTCTTTTTTTTTTACTATATTTAACTGGCAGGAAAATGGATACAAAGTGTTTCTATGAAAGGACATGTTACACTGAGAAATCTTATGTTCTGTACTTTTGAACATAGGCTCTTTTTATTAAATTTTGGATTCATTTGTATGGAAGTGTAATTATTTCACTCATTTGTTAATTCACTGGAAGCTTCCACAATATAAAAAAGAGAACGGAAATTACAGCCCCTTTTCACGATAATGCAGAAATTTGCCCATTCATTACTACTCAGACCTACTTCAAACCCAAGGTTCCAGCTCTCAGTTATTTCTTTTCTATTCACAACTCGGCAACATCAGTTTTATTTCTACATGAATATGCAGATTTTACCTCGTGTTATGTCCTCTAATGAGCTTTCACTTAATCAATTTGACAGACGCCTTTCTTCCTTTTTCCATCTACAAACCAGACATCAAGAGGAATGTGAAAAATACTTCAAGAGCTCTCACCAGAATTAAATCGCTGCACAGGGAAATGAACTTTCTACTCTGCAAGAGGCATTTGCAGAAAAATCAGTGCTCAAGCGTAGGGCCAGATTAATATTTTGGGCCCCACCATCTTTTTCTATGATGCCATACACTTAGTATAATATTAAAGACATACACTCACCTAAAGAATTATTAGGAACACCATACTAATATGGTGTTGGACCCCCTTTTGCCTTCAGAACTGCCTTAATTCTACGTGGCATTGATTCAACAAGGTGCTGATAGCATTCTTTAGAAATGTTGGCCCATATTGATAGGATAGCATCTTGCAGTTGATGGAGATTTGAGGGATGCACATCCAGGGCACGAAGCTCCCGTTCCACCACATCCCAAAGATGCTCTATTGGGTTGAGATCTGGTGACTGTGGGGCCCATTTTAGTACAGTTGTCATGTTCAAGAAACCAATTTGAAATGATTCGAGCTTTGTGACATGGTGCATTATCCTGCTGGAAGTAGCCATCAGAGGATGGATGCATGTTCTCATTCTGTTTACGCCAAATTCGGACTCTACCATTTGAATGTCTCAACAGAAAACGAGACTCATCAGACCAGGCAACATTTTTCCAGTCTTCAACAGTCCAATTTTGGTGAGCTCATGCAAATTGTAGCCTCTTTTTCCTATTTGTAGTAGAGATGAGTGGTACCCGGTGGGGTCTTCTGCTGTTGTAGCCCATCCGCCTCAAGGTTGTGCGTGTTGTGGCTTCACAAATGCTTTGCTGCATACCTCGGTTGTTATCTCAGTCAACGTTGCTCTTCTATCAGCTTGAATCAGTCGGCCCATTCTCCTCTGACCTCTAGCATCCACAAGGCATTTTTGCCCACAGAACTGCCGCATACTGGATGTTTTTCCCTTTTCACACGATTCTTTGTAAACCCTAGAAATGGTTGTGCGTGAAAATCCCAGTAACTGAGCAGATTGTGAAATACTCAGACCGGCCCGTCTGGCACCAACAACCATGCCACGCTCAAAATTGCTTAAATCACCTTTCTTTCCCATTCTGACATTCAGTTTGGAGTTCAGGAGATTGTCTTGACCAGGACCACCCCCCTAAATGCATTGAAGCAACTGCCATGTGATTGGTTGACTAGATAATTGCATTAATGAGAAATAGAACAGGTGTTCCTAATAATTCTTTAGGTGAGTGTAGGTCTGGCCTATAGATATACTGTACAGTCTGTGGAAGATGTCCATAAACTACAAGCTGACCTGAACACTCTGAATGATTGGGCATCAACTTGACAATGTGGATAAATGTAAAGTTATGCATTTTGGTAGTAATAATCTCTGTGCTTCATATGTCCTAGGGGATGTAATACTGGGATAGTCACTTATAGAGAAGGATATGGGTGCACTTGTAGATCATAGATTAAATAACAACATACAATGTCAATCAGCTGCTTCTAAGACCACCACGATATTGTCATGTATTAAAGGAGGCATGGACTCGCAGGGCAGGGATGTAACACTACCACTATACAAAGCTTTGGTGCGGCCTCATCTGGAATATGCAGTATTGTTCTCGGCACCAGAAAGGATGTCCTGGAGCTGGAAAAAGAACAAAGGAGAGTGACTAAACTGATAAGGGGCCGGAAGGGTCTTAGTTATGAGAAAATTATAAAAATGTATTTAGTCTTGAGAAGAGATGACTAAGGGGAGACATGATTAACCTAGAAAAATATATAAATGGGCCATACAAAAATATGGTGAAAGCTGTGGGGGCACTGCCTCCAACTGGAGAAGAAAAAGTTCAGTCTCCAGAATCGTCAAGGCTTCTTTACTGTAAGAACTGTGAATCTGTGGAATAGACTTCCTCAGGATGTTAAATGTAAATGACATTAAGGCTTATGAAAATGTGTTAAAATCTGAGTCTCCATTACTTTCTGAGATTCGCATCCCCACCTATCCCTTAGTTGAACTTGATGGAGGTATGTCTTTTTTTAACCGTATTAACTATGTAAGTATGTATTTAGTTTAGGCAACACCCCTGTAAGACCTGGAACATCAGGCCTTTCCATAGATTTGGAATTGGGAGCAATGAATGGAGTACAGGGCTACAAATATCCTTTTATAGCCTAGTGTTGTAGCTAGGTTTCCCTTCATCTTGTGCAAAGATTCAGTTCTCTGCTCTACTACTATATCTTAACCACTTAAAGGAGTTGTCTCGTTTCAGCAAATGGCATTTATCATGTAGAAAAGGTAAATACAAGACAATTACTAATCACATAGAAAGGAAAAGGCAGCTCTCACCTGCTCCTCTTTGCCGTGAGCACGGAATCAGCTCCTGGACACGGCTGACTTGCAAACTCCAAAACAAAAATGTAAGATCCAGCTCAATCTTGTAGCAAAGATGAATACTTTATTGAAGCGATAAAAACTTCCAATACAGGACAGTCTCGTCTACACGTTTCAGACCTTAAGTTTTTTGGTCCTTACTCATGACCAATTACTCATGGTCATGAGAAATCACCAAAAAACCTAAGGTCTGAAACGCGTAGACGAGACTGTCCTGTATTGGAAGTTTTTATCGCTTCAATAAAGTATTCCTCTTTGCTACAAGATTGAGCTGGATCTTATGTTTTTGTTTTGAAGACAATTACTAATGTATTGTGATTGTCCTTATTGCCTTCTTTGTTGGCTGGATTCATTTTTCCATCACATTATACACTGCTCATATCCTAGGGTTATGACCACCCTGCAATCCATCAGCGGTGGACATGCTTGCACACTATAGGAAAGCACTAGCCTATGTGTGCTCCCATGGCCCGGTCACTAGAGAGGCCGGCACTTTTTCCTATAGTGTGCAAGTATGTCCACTTTTGCTGGATTGCAGGGTGGTCATAACCCATGGATACGAGCAGTGTATAATGTGATGGAAAAATGAATCAAGCCATAAAAGGAGACAATATGGACAATCACAATACATTAGTAAGAGCCTTGTATTACCTTTGCGTGCATGATAAGTGCCACTTGCTGAAGTTAGACAATCTATTCAAGGATGACCTGCTGCATATTTACAATGGCCAATCCTAATACATAAACCCATGCCATAGCATATTTATAGCCAGACCCAGAGGCTGCTGTAAACCCAGGTGAGTAGACAGATGCAAATTTAACCACTTCTGCTTTCTCTGATTTCCTAAATAAATTGCTCAATGAATCCAGCGTATAAAATAGAAACAGTGGTGGTGCTGCTTTTTCTATTGGTCTTATTGATCATGTGACCAGAGGCGGATTGGCCATAGACCTTACAGGGAAATTTCCCTGTGGGCCGATTGCCAAGAGGCTGCCAATAACTTTTCAAGAGGCAGTGGCGTTGCCACTCACCACGTCAAGGTCGCCTCTATGAGTAGTCCCTAACACTAGTTCCTACCTGTTTATGGGCCATGATAGCCACACAAAATCCAGGGAGCGTAGGTACAGCATGCACGCCAGGCACACTCTGCTTTTGACCCCGTCCGGTGCCGTGACAACTTTCATCGGTTAAAGTACCAACATGCATGCTGAGCCCACTATATACTTCTCCTGGAGCCAAATGGCCACTGGTAGGAGCTGTAAAGGTAGACTCAGTTATATACTGACTTTAAAACCAGCCTCCAGGGCAGACCAACCTACGCTCCCTGGATTTTGTGTGGCTATCATGGCCCATAAACAGGTAGGAACTAGTGTTAGGGACCACTCCATAGAGTGCGATTGCATTTGTGTTTTTGCGTTTGTATATGTATTTCGCCATAGCGATGTGCACCTGCATACAGGGTTGTGCTGACTGAATCCCCCACATTTTTTCTTTGTAGTATATATTGGAGGCGTGGCGATCTCCATGCAGTCATGCACACCTGACCAGTTGGTCTGCCCTGGAGGCTGGTTTTAAAGTCAGTATAAAACTGAGTCTACCTTTACAGCGCCTACCAATGGCCATTTGGCTCCAGGAGAAGTATATAGTGGGCTTTCATCCCTGGATCCGATGAAAGCTGTCACGGCACCGGACGCGGTCAAAAGCAGAGTGTGCCTGGCGTGCATGCTGTACCTACGCTCCCTGGATTTTGTGTGGTTATCATGGCCCATGAACAGGTAGGAACTAGTGTTAGGGACCACTCATAGAGGCGACCTTGACGTGGTGAGTGGCTTATTATGCTTTGGCCAAAATATACACCAATGCCTCATTCAACATCCAGCATAGAGGCAGGGCAGAGTGCTGGTTGCAGAGTGCGATTGCATTTGTGTTTTTGCATTTGTAAACTGTCTGTTTACTATCCAAACCCTCCCCCCGCGTTACCACTTGGGTCGGTCGGCAGGCTCAGTGAAGGACGTGAAGGGATGTCAGCGGCACCGCGGCGAAAGGGCGGAGCTTGATGGACGTCCCCTTCGTGACTCGTCCCAGGGGGGGTGACACCATTTTCTACCGCACCAGGTGACACCAGCCTTAGCGACGCCACTGTCAAGAGGCCAGTGAAAGTTTTTGGGGATGTATTTTGTGCTGCTGGCGGCAGTATCTTGTGATGGACTGCAGTATTTGGCTCTGTTGGGGTGATATAACCCAACTTTAAAACGGGGCCACATTTAGTATTTTTTCAAGGGCCAGTTAAAGTTCCCAGTCCGCCCCTGCATGCATGTGACTGATCATTGATCGCCAAGATCCCAGTACACAGAGCCAGCTCCTGACTCTAGATCTAGCAAAGCCTTAGCAGCGACAATTGTAACAATAACAGGACAGATTAGCTCTGTAACTGCAGTGGGAAAGTAGGTGCTAAAAAAAATTCAAATGATAAAATCCTCCAATACTGTTTTCTAAAACGAAGTGAAGTTAAAAGAAACTGATACATGGTTTTCAAATTTTTTAATAAATGAAAATCTGAAAATCACAGAGTGCATTTGTATTCAGCCTTCAGTATTCTGACACCCCTAAATAAAATTCAGTAGACAAATTGCCTTCAAAAATCACCTAATTAATAGTAAATAGAGTCCACCTATGTGTAATTTATTCTCAGTATAACTACAGCTGTTCTGAGAAGGCCTCAGAGGTTTGTTAGTGAACATCAGTGATCAAACAGCATCATGAAAACCAAGGAACACAAACCAAGGAACACACCAGACACCAAAAGAAGTCCTATTTGCAGTTTGCCACAAGCCATGTAGGGGACACAGCAAACATGTAGAAGAAGGTGCTCTGGTCAGATGAGACCAACGTTGAACTTTTTGGCCTACATACAAAATGCTACGTGTGATAGAAAACTAACACTACCCATCACCCTGAACACACCATCCCCACCGTGAAACTTGGTGGTGGCAGCATCATGCTATAGGCATGCTTTTCTTCAGCAGGGACAGCAAAGTCAGGGTCAGAGTCGATGGGAAGATGTATGGAGCTAAATACAGGACAATCATGGAGGAAAACCTAGTAGAGGCTGCAAAAGACTTGAGACTCGGGCGGAGGTTCACCTACCAGCAGGACAATGACCCTAACCATACAACCAGAGCTACAATGGAATGGTTTAGATCAAAGCATATTCATGTGTTAGAATAGTCCAGACCTAAATCCCATGGAGAATCTGTGTCAAGACTTGAAAATTGCTGTTCACTGATTTTCTCCATCCAATCTGACTGAGCTTGAGCTATTTTGCAAAGAAAAATTAGCAAAAATCTCAGCCTCTATGTATGCAAAGCTAGTAGAGACATACCCCAAAAGACTTGCAGATGTAATTGCAGCAAAAGGTGGTCCTACAAGGTATTGACTCAGGGGGGTTGAATACAAATGCACGCCACACTTTCCATATTTTTATTTATTAAAATTGTTGAAAACCATGTATCATTTTCTTTTCACATCACACATACTTTCTACTTTGTGTTTGTCTATGACATAAAATCCCAATAAAATACATTTTAGTTTGTGGGTGCAACGTAAAAAATTTGGAAAAGTTTAAGGGGTTTGAATAGTTTTTCAAGGCACTGTAGGTGCGTGTTGTGCGCAAGCATAGCATTAGAAAATAGATCTGGTGTGTGACCTTGAATCTGAATCTAAGTTAGAAGTTTAGAAGTGGTAGAAGCAAAACGGAACCCTTCCATTCACAGCTGTTAAAGGAACAGATTTGCTAAAAGGCAAATATGTGTTTGATCCTGAAGGATACCCTGGGCCAAAGCAGGGGCTTCTTGGCACCCACCCCCCAGGACACAAGCCCCCTGACTATACCCCTGATTAACGAGGCACAGTATATTACTATATGAGCAGTGCACTGCGGACTGTGTAATGCTGATAATTCCAATAACATGCCCAACTCTTCCAGTGTCAAAAATGCAATGCAGATGCAATACATTTTAACACTATGTACACTGGCCAAAATGTATATATTTAACTAATTTATTATTTATTTGTTTAAAATATCTCCAGTTTTTAAAGACTGTCCATGGACCTAGGTATGGAAGGACTATCCAACCTCCAAGCAAAGGCCCTGAAGACATGCAGTAAATGCCCGGACAGTATGCCTGGTAATCCATAAGCGTTTTGGGGGAAAAAAAGCAATTTTTTCACCAAATGTAAATCTGGCCCAATTGTCAGATACAGTTCTCAGCAGGTGGTTGGTATTGTTATACTATGTTCAGGAGTGTAACAAGTAACCATGGAGCCCCATAGGAAAACTTTGTAAAGGGCCGCAGTCCCCCATGACCATCTTCAGGAGACAGTTCTGAATATTAAAATATTTTGATTATTTTGGTCTCACTAATGCACACAGTAATGTCACAGTCTAGGAAGCCACATTGTGATATCACAATAGAGGGATAATGCACACAGTGATGTCACCGTACAGGGATAATGAACACGGTGATGTCACAGTACATGGATAATACACACAGTGATGTCACAGTACAGGGATTATGAACATGGTGATGTCACAGTACTGGGATAGTGCACACAGTGGTGTCACAGTACAGGGATTATGAACACAGTGATGTCACAGTACAGGGTTAAAGAACACGGTGATGTCACAGTACAGGATAATTAACACAGTGATGTCACAGTACGGGGATTATGAACACGGTGATGTCACAGTACAGGATAATTAACACAGTGATGTCACAGTACAGGGATTATGAACACGGTGATGTCACAGTATAGGGATAATGAACAGGGTGATGTCACAGTTCAGGGATAATGAACACTGTGATGTCACAGTATAGGAATAAGGCAAACCATTAGATCATAGAGATAATGCTGAAGTCACAGTACAGGAATTATGCACACAGTAGTATGACAATGCAGAGAAAATACATTCCAAAAAGTTACCAACCGTATATCTGTGACTAGTGTTGAGCGAATCGAAGCCAAACGAATTTGCACAGGCAGCGCACTGAATGTAGGCAGCTATTATAGCTAAATGATAAAGTACATAGAAGATATACGATACTGTAGTATTCAGGGTAAATTGCCGTGTTGGCACTTTACAATAAATAAGTGGGTTTTGGGTTGCGGTAACGACTGCATTTTTCAACAGGACAAGGCTACAGTACACAATGCCCGCAGGACAAGGGACTTCTTCCAGGAGAATAACATCACTTTTTTGGCCCATCCTGCGTGTTCCCCTGATCCAAATCCAATTGAGAACCTTTGGGGATGGATGGCAAGGGAAGTTTACAAAAATGGGCAACAGTTCCAGACAGTAGATGGCCTTCGTGCGGCCGTCTTCACCACTTGGAGAAATGTTCCCACTCACCTCATGGAAACGCTTGCATCAAGCATGCCGAAACGAATTTTTGAAGTGATAAACAATAACGGCGGAGCTACTCATTACTGAGTTCATGTTTGGAAGTTGGATTTCTGTTTTGGGAGGGTTTCGGTTTTTTTGAGAGGTGTGGTCCTAAACTTTTGATCAGCTGAAAAACAGCCTGTTTCAGTTTATTTGTTGTTTTCATTAAACTGAATGCTCAAAAAATGTTTTGTCTCACTCCCATTTATTCTTGTTGCATGTTGAAGCTCTACTTGGAACTTTCTTAAGATCCAGCCATGCTAAATATGATTTTTTGCCATTTGTCAAGTGGTCTAAAACTTTTGATCCGGACTGTAGATAGATAGATAAAAATGCATGTGGATGTGACATTTCGGCTCAACGTTAGAGCCTTTTTCATGCTCTAACATTGAGCTGAAACGTCACATCCACATGGGTGAACAAACTTTTTTCATTTTTTCAATTAGTACTGCCTGTTTGCATTTTTACTTTTTGGGCAATAGTCTAGTCCCCTCAGGCATGCACCTGTTCCATTTTTTGATTCTTTGTCTGATTCTGGTGCTGTCATTTTTCAGCTTTGATAGATAGATTATAGATAGATAGATAGATGTTAGATAGATGATTCTACATTTAAAGAGAATAATTATGTTAAGTTCTTCAGATTTTATCAGTTTGCGAAGAAAACCCACTATATCTATTTCCGTGCAATTCTAATGACTATTCTTTCCATAATTTACCATCTACCCACCAGCTGCATCCTCTTGATACTAAAGGCGATAGATAGATAGATAGATAGATAGATAGATAGATAGATAGATAGATAGATAGATAGATAATTCATTTAACCCTTAGCATGAATTGTTTACCCATTGTAAGAAGTCTCCCTAAAGTTCTTGAAAGTTCTATGCATCTAAACCTTTCTTTAAACTTCTGCTGTAGCCAATAGAAACCAATCAAACATTCCCATTTACCAGTATAACTTGTACGGGACGATCCCAGTTAATCTCTTACTGCTTGCCATAGGTTACAGTGCACTTCTGCCCAGTGAATAGGGTCCCGTCTATGGCTTGAAGCTTACATTCTCTGCCTCTTAATCCACAATTAATGAAGTTTTCAGCTTGAAACCCTTGCGGTTACCCCCTGAATTATCCATTTTTTTTAATATTATTTCATTAATTTCCCATTTCTGCTCAATATGAGGCACTAAAGCCTTAGTCGTAGAATACAATCTTAATATCATTGGCCTTTCTGTTTTCCCTCCTGTCATCAGTGTTTTGGCTATTTTAAGAATGTGGGATGGGGTAAGGGATTAGTGGCGGCATTTCTTTTTCTTTCTTGCTATCAGAGCTGCTTAGCAGTAATTAATCAGGACGTTGGGTTTTGTACACTGGGCTCAAGTCATTTGCCTATGAGCACTCTGCGGCTTTCTACCAGACATAATGCATATGTTTTGGGGTACCTTTATACAAGAAGAAATAAATTAGCCAGATGAATAATAATAGTCCGCCACAAGTGTTTTGCCGTAGGCAATGCTTTTTTTTTCATCATGCGTCCATTGCCTGGAGCTGCCACCCTTGGGCTGGATGCGAGAGGAGTTACTTTGTCACATGACAATGATGTAAGAGCAGCCTCTGTGTGTCAGGCAAATCTGGATTTAAGGGAATTACAGCAGATGTTGCAAAATGGCAACAGTTTAGTGAGTTCTTTTTATCCCCCTATTGGGAGGCAGGTCCGCTAAGTGTAAAAGACAGAAAGGAATGTTTTCTTTGATCCTTTACACTCCGGGGTAGAGAGACAGAGAGAGAGAGAGAGAGAGAGAGAGCTCTCCGCTCAGAGTTATATTACCAATCTGCAAACACAATAAAAAGGGGAATCTGAAGCAGCAGCCTCTAAACGTTGCGTTATCGCTGATCCTGGGAGACATACATCTGTCACTAGAAATTACACTGAACTGTATGCTTTTCTGAATGGAGAACCACAGTCGTTAAATGCAGCGAGAAGTAATTTATTAATGTGTTATGAATGTGATATTCCCTGCAGGTACAGAATTTTTTGCATGATGACGGATTATTTAATTCATTGGTTCAGGGACAGTACTGCATCTGTGATGATGAGGATGATGATGAAAGAATGCCATGGTGGAAATAATATGCTGATAAAAACAAGGTAATGAAGCAGACAGAGAAATAAATAGAGAGATAAACAAATAGGTAGGTTGATAGTTATAGTTTGATAATAGATGCATACATACGAGAGATGATAGATAGATAGATAGATAGATAGATAGATAGATAGATAGATACGAGAGATAGATAGATAGATAGATAGATAGATAGAAACGAGAGATAGATAGATAGATAGATACGAGAGATAGATAGATACGAGAGATAGATAGATAGATAGATAGATAGATAGATAGATAGATACGAGAGAGATAGATAGATAGATAGATAGATAGATAGATAGATAGATACGAGAGATAGATAGATAGATAGATAGATAGATACGAGATAGATAGATAGATAGATAGATAGATAGATAAATAGATATAAAATGGAAGAATGAGGCAGCAATCCAAAATAACGTGAAAGGTTATTTTGGAGTGCTGCCTCATTCTACCATCATACATCCTTTGGCTTACAACACACGGCCTGGAAGGAATGCACCCACTATATTAGCTTTTTTGACTGGTGCTGCAGTTTTCTTTGCGATAGATAGATAGATAGAAAAATACTGTAAATAGGTGGATATGAGTTAAACAGACAGATAGAATGCTCGTTAGCAATTATCTGGCAGTGTGATGCTGCCACTTATTAACCGATGAATGAGCAAACAATCTTTTAGCATGTTAAAAAAAATCCTGGTTTGCCGGCAGCAGATTGTGGCGTGTAATCAACACTCTGCTGCCGACAACCAATGACAAATTATAGAGGCGAGCAATGCATTAGCAATCGCTCGCCCTATACTGAGGAGGAGATCGCTGCATGTAATAGCAGAGATCTTCTCTTCTAGCGAGCAGGCGATTGATAGGAGGGAATGCTTTCCTGCCGACAATTTTCTGCTGTATCTGCCCATGTAATAGGGCCGTAACAGTCATGCTTTTTCTGGGCTTTTGGCCCATAGATAGATGCTGTAAATAGGTAGGTATGAGATAGATAGATAGATAGATAGATAGATAGATAGATAGTAGATAGATATGAGAAGATAGATAGATAGATAGATAGAGTTACACTTGATATGCAAATATATGACTGCATGCTAAATGTCATACTTGTATAATAAAAACTTATAGCAAACATGAGCTGTGAACATTTCAATTTGGAAAGCATGTGAGTTTCATCACAGAGTTCACCAGAAGCACATATCATACGAAATCGCATGTACATTTCCAAGTGATAACGGAAATATCATCACCTTTATTGTGAGGGTAAATAAAGTAACCAGAAATTGATTTGTGGAGGAAAATGGAATAATCCTTATGACAAATAATGCATTCAGTGAGCTACCTCCAAGTGGGCTCCAGATAGCTCCACATCATGCACCTGCGGAGATGACAATACCACATCCTTTTTCTACAAGTATTAAAACCGTATTTTATTAAACTATTCTTCAAGCTACTGTAAATGGTTTGAGCTGCTCTCGGAGCACTGCGTTAGTCAAAGAAAAAACCTTACTAAATTGTGCCCCCAGGGCTTAAATGATGAAGTATTTCCAGCGCCGTGGTCTATCTCACATTGTCCAAAGTTTTTAATTTTAAGTAACACAAAATGACAGGAATTTGATGAAAACTATTTCCTTCATTGTTTGGGTATAAAAAGCCTGTAAATATCTTGTGTGACTGATTCCCGCTCTGCCCTCGATTATATTCTTATGTACAGTCCTTTATGGTCATATCCCGCTTCGCAGAATTATGGTAAAGATTGGAGCGTAAAAGGTAATGAGCAAATCTTTTTGGAACGGAGTGCTTTGGAATAAACAAAAAGAAACATTTGGATGTCTTGTTTTGATAAATGTTCAGGAAATTAAAGGGGTGTTTTTTTATTATTTTTATTTAATGTCCCATTCACACCGTTTTTTGAAGCTAATTTTGAAGCTTTTTCCACCTGAAAAAGCCCCCAAAACACCTCAAATTTGCCTCCCATTAATTTTAATAGTAATAAGTGTCATGTTCTAAACATCGCTGTTTTTTTTTTCAGCAAGCTGAAAGGAGCATCATGCTGTATCTTAGTATCAGTGCTGAAACTCCTATTTGATCAATGGGAGGAAGGGAAAAAAACATCAGCCTCAAAATCAGCTTCAAAAACTTGTACTACAAAAAATTGCCAAACAAATTGATTCGGAGGTACATTCAGCTCTTGATTTTTTTAACCTCAAAATCCGCTCCAAAAAAATACTCTGGTGTAGACATACCCTTATAGATTAAGTTGCTAAAATATTCCAAAAGGGTAGAAAAAAATTCAATGTTGAGTGTTCCTATAATTTTCTGAATGAAAATTAAATGGGTCATGGCCACAAAGAAGTCACTGTAGGTTTTGGAGCCTGAGGAGGCCAAACGGCTCCTCTGTCACTTAAGAAGACACCACTATTATGGGTTGGCTTAGAAGAGACATCAGTCCTTCAGAACGTTACTTTGTGAATAAATTAATGAATATGGCCTATGGGGAACACTATTTTCCCTTTCATACAAAGCAATAGTCAACCCCAAGATTGTCTCATTGGCCACAGCATCGGATGTTCACATCATTTTTCCAATTTAGTTCAGAAAATGAAACTTATTGATCTTAAAGGGGTTATCTAGGAATTTATATTGATGACCTAGCCTCTGATCATCAATATCAGATCGTGGGGGTACAACACCTGGGACCCCCACCAATCAGCTGTTAGAAGAGGACAGCGGGCCGTGAGCACCGCCGCCTCTTCCTAGGCCATGTGATGTCACCTTACATCAGTCATGTGGCCTAGTTGCAGCTCAGTCCTATTCAAGTCAATGGGACTGAGCTGCAATACCAAGCTACTATACAATGTAGGCACTGCAAGCACTGATTCGGCCAGGACCAGCTAATGTGTATGGGGGCTAAACCCACTGATCTCATCAGGACCAGCTAAAGTGTATGGAGGCTAAACCCACTGATTTCATCAGGACCAGCTAAAGTGTATGGAGGCAAAACCCACTGATTTCATCAGGACCAGGTAATGTGTATGGGGGCTAAACCCACTGATATCATCAGGACCAGCTAAAGTGTATGGAGGCAAAACCCACTGATTTCATCAGGACCAGGTAATGTGTATGGGGGCTAAACCCACTGATATCATCAGGACCAGCTAATGTGTATAAGGGCCTCCACAATGGTAGATATCAAAGAGAGAAGGATAGTGCAGTTGGATTTAATATTACTGTAGATCCTTAGTCAGCTTTTGTCTGAGATTTTTTTTTTTTTTTTTTTTTTTTTGGGGGGGGGAGGGGTAGGTTATATATTTTTGACATGATTCAATCCCTGGGAATATAGACTGAAATTAGAGAAGCTGTGCAATTTGTACATGTAACTCATAGACTGACATAGAAAAACCTCACAGTTATTAAGTGGAACACTTGCCTATAGGTTAAAGCGCTTTTACCATTCTGTAATCCCCACTGCTCGCTATAGGCAGGAGCTTACCTTTTTGACTACAGTAGTTTTTATATCAGCTCTTCGGGGCCATAAACCATAAACGCTAGGGCAGATTTACTAAGTAAAATGCACCCGAATTCTGGCACAAGTTGCATCAGAAATCTGCTATACATGTAGTATGCCAGATGGTTTATGCATTTTAGACACTGTTTCATGATATGTCTAGAAAAGGGGGTGTGGGTAAGGGAATTCCTAAAAGGCACCAGATTTATTATTGGAATATACCCCATTTTGAGACCAAATTACTGGTCTAAAATAAACCAACCTCAAGTTAACGTGAAGAAAAGCGTCTAACATGCCTATCAAGATGTACTAATTCTGTGATGAACTTGGCGAATCTTGGGCCTCCTCAGTTTTAAATCTAAATTTAAGACAGCAATAGTACATTTCCCCCATGGGTGATTATTGGGGTAAACATTATTTCTTAAAAAAAATTAATAAAATGTAAATTAAAAAAGCACAAAAATCTTTCAGCTAGATTTTAATTTTCTTAGTTGCTTCCACCACGTATTTTGTTCATCCCTTGAGATTTCATGCTATAGATACAGAGAAATAATTCCCACTTAAGAGCCAGTTAACACAGGGTTTTTGGGTTGCTCATTTTGGAGCCTCAAATTCATCTTCAAAAAATGCCTCAAAACATTCTCCTATTCACTGCAAAGAAAAACAGCACCTTTTTTTTTCCACGGGGAAAAAAAGAGTGGAAAAAAGAAGCAGCATGCCCGATTTTGGGCGGATATGGGAAAATGAATGGGAAGCATTTAAAAACAGCTCCGTAAGTGTCCATGTAGTTTTTGCGCCTTTTTAGACAGATCCGGGTCAAAATTCACAAGCTGAAAATGCAGTTTTGTATTGAGGTAAACACCCATTGGGTTAAAAAAGTGTAAAAAAAAACGCATGGAAACTACATAAAAAATTGCACAAAAACCCATTGTATGGACATACCCTGTCTATCATCTGACTCTGCCATTCTTTACCAGGGTCTCACTCTGGCACCGAAAGCAAATTTTTACATCTTTTATTTAATTTTACTTTCATTTTTCTTTTAAATATGTTTTCAGTATTTGTAAACTGGATTTATGGTAATTTATTAAAACTGAGAATGCTATACGTTATATTTATTTCATTAGGAACAATGACTCAGAAGACTTTCATTAATTTACAGTAAATAATAAAAACAACATAACATAATTTTTTTTAAATGAGGTCCTATTACATTTTTTAACCCCCGTCAATATTCAAATAAGCATTCTACATGTCTAATATATACTTTCAGCATAGCATAGGGACCATCCCAAAAAATTTTGTGACCCATAGGTTAAGAAAAAATGTAAACATGTTTTTGGTCCTGGCAGATATTGTGATTATTATTTCAATATTCATTCACTGGTTCTGCTTTTTTTTTTTTTTTTGAGTAAAACAAATGGAAAAAAATGAAATATAAATATGCAGTTGTGGGAGGAAATTTGAAATTACATGGTTGAATATGGAACAGTCATTGGTATTTTACTTCAGTTTCTAATGTATGATATTAATATAATTGCGCCTGTGTGCAATACAATACAAGCTGCAGCAAGTACAACCGAAAAACAGGTTTACAGAGGCAGTAACCTTGATTAGGAGCCATGTAGGTCACAGTTATCCCATACTGGGAGATTATGCGTTATGATATAACGGCACATACATGGCACAATGCACATCTTATGGAATTGCATTAGCTAGTCTCTATTATGACAGCATAGCGGAAAGACCCTGAGAGAAGAGAACAATGGCGACCCTCGAGTAAAAGCATGTTTCAGAAAATCACATATCCCATATGAATGGTACAATTGATCTCCATTGGCGGTATCATACCATTCAAATGCAGTAACTAGAGTTGAGCGAAGTTTGGGAAAATTCGATTTGGCTGTTTCACCGAATTTCACAAAGAAATTCGCTTAGCATTTCTATGTAAGTAGCGGACACTATTGATCGCGCCAAATCATTGAACCCCTCAGATGCTGCGTTCATCGCAGATCGTGGCATCTCAAAATAATAGTGAGGGCTTTCAGGCGTTAATCCAGTAAAAATGTAAAATAATACTCACCTTATCCATTTGATCACGAAGACTCTGTCGCAGCCATCTTGATTGAAGAACACCACCAGGTGCGTGAATCACACTGGCCAGCATGGTGATTTAATATGAGATTTTGCGCGGGATCTTCAATCAAGATGGCCGCGGCGGCCTCTTCGCGCTCAAATGGATGAGGTGAGTATTTTTTTGATTGATTCGTTACCACGAAGCATGAGGAAATTCAGCATTGCGGCAAATTTTTCGTGAAATTCAGATCGAAGTCCTCTTCGGATGATTCGCTCTAACATAAGAAATACTGTACTCTATACATTCCTCAGCGCTGTATACAGAGCATTATCACAGTCCTGACCCTCGCAAAACCCACAGCGTTGGGCGCTTTGAACAAGTCTTTCCATAATATTCTGGGGGGTAAGTAGAAGGATAACTATCTAACAATATAGGATTTCTGAGCACACGGCGGTCTCCATCCCTGTACAGTCCATGCACCAATCTCGCTCCCGCGAGACTTCAAGGCTAGGCATGAATGTTTCCACTGCCTGGCCTGACAGTCTTAGAGGTGGGGGGCGCGTCATAGGAAACAAGTAGCGTAGCCTCTGCAATTCCCTCATTGCACCCAGGGGCTCATTTACCTATTATGAAACATTGATTTTCTACAGATTGAGGCCACAGAAAGAAATGGGACATTCAGCTGACATGGGTACATCTCACATGTCAGCCGGATTAATGCTGTTAAATCTGGTGATAGATGCCCTTTAAAATTTGCCATGTTTCATATGTAACATTTTAATAGGTTCTATGAATTGTAAATATATATTTGGAAGCACTTTACATCGTTGTATTTCTATAACTGATTTTAGAGTGTTGCCATGGACACAAGGATGGGGATATTACAGCTGAAAACTATGCTGAGAGCAAAAATATAAATTTTTTGTATTTTTTAACAGTGAAATATTAATCATGAGTCTTGGGCCATCCTAAACAAAATCCATAACATTTTCGTACCCATTGATCCCAGACGGTCATCTGACTCCTATTAATGGCTGTTTTTTTTTAGCCACCTATCACTCCAGCTAAGCATCTCCAGAAAAAACCCAACTTACCCCAAAGTCTCTGTCTTTTGCCTTTTCCCCCATAATTCAACTCATTATTATTTGCCTTACCTGACTTTTTTCTCAACTTCTTCAGCATTTTGATTTTTTCCTCATGGTTAGTTGTTTCTTGGTTTGGTTCACAGAATACATGGACTTAGGGCTCATTCAGACGGCCATATGTTTTTTGCAGTCCATAAAAATGTGGATCCGTATTTTTGCAGTCAGTTCAGCATGCCCGCAAAAAAACTTCAATGGGGCCACGTCCCGATTTTCACCGACAAGTATAGGACATGTTTTATTTGTTTTGCAGGGCCTTGGAACAGAATAAAAGATGCGGACAGCACATGGAATGCTGTCCGCATCTTTTGAGGCCCCGTAGAAGTGAATAGGTCCGCATCTAATCTGCAAAATTGCGGCCGTCTGAATGAGCGCTTATGTATATTAAAATCTATTTACATATCTGTTAGGCTAGATAGTAGCATTGGGATTGCATTAATTACTGTTTGACAATGCTTACCAAAATTTTCAATAACATTTCTGAACCCAAAAAGTCTCCTTTGGTGTCAGTTGTAAAGATGTGATTTTGATACACGAGCATGTAAGATTTTTGGTATTCGTTTGAACATTGCTGTAGTAATTGGAAATGCAACAATTGTTTAAAAGTTGTATTGTCCATGAAAAGATTTAGTGAGGGATAAAGAAATTTCTTGAACTTAAAGACATAATCTGGTGATCCAATTCTCCCCACTGTGTCCATTACTGTGAAAGTTCATTTACTTTCTCCTATCCACCAGTAACTCCCCGCATCCCACCTAACCAATCCTCTAGGTTTCCCACATTGTTCCATCTTTTGTTTTCCTATTCTAAGCTGAAGAACAACAGATAGGGTTCTGAAGGCAGGGAGCATCAGGAGGAGCTGCAAGAGAATAGTTAAGAGATGAGGCTCATACGGACTCCACCACTGCCAGCAGTTAGTAGGGTTTGTGCTGCCCGGTTGAACACTGTTCAAAGACTTTGCAGAGCTTTGTTCCACTGTGTAAGGATTAGGTCTGGCGGTCTGAGAATTTGCCTTCTAATTAAAAAGGATAAAAGATAGAAGTAGCATTAGGCTAAAACGTAGCAGTGACACTTCACAGGCTGCTACTTAGTCACAAGACAACGTAAGATGTTATGTCAGATGCTTTCAATGCTCAGGTTTTTCTCTCCTAACCTAACCACCCCAAAAATGCATAAGTATGCACAAAAATATGCAAAGATAGTTTTTTGGGGAGAGGAATGGGGGATGGGATCGGAAAGACAAGATATACAGTAAATTGCAAACAAAAAGAACTAAGTTGGCAATTTTTGGCAACATCATATCTAAAAAATATATTACGACTGCCTGTATGATTAATAGAAATAATAGACAGTAGGGAGCAAAAGTCTGTATGATGTCAATAATCTTATACCGCCCATTTTTAGGTAAAGGGACCCTTTGGATAATTGTATTCATATTGAATCACACAATTCCAAACCTAAAAATCGTCATATTTGTCACGTTATTCCTTCTTGATCTCACATTTGTCTTAGTGACTAATCCCATTGGTTTATTCAGAAATATAAAAACATGAGCACGCATGTACTGCACCCTAGTGTGTCCAGTGCTTTAATATTTTGGTTTTACTCCCTGTATTATCTTATTTTAAAAAAAAGGTGTTGTGCCAACATTTAAACTTATCTCCTATCCAAAAAAAAGCCTGATTGGTGGGGTACAACTGCTGAAACCCATACTGATAAGGAGAACAGGGTCCCTGTGTCCTATCCCAAAAAAAAGCCTGACTGGTGGGGGTCCAACTGCAGAAACCCATATTGATAAGGAGAACAGGGTTCCTGTGTCCTATAAAAAACAAAACTGATTGATGAGGGTCCAAGTGCTGAAACCCAGACTGATGAGGAGAACAGGGTTCCTGTGTCCTATCCCAATAAAAAAAAGCCTGACTGGTGGGGGTCCAACTGCTGAAACTTATACTGATAAGGAGAACAGGGTTCCTGTGTCCTATCCAAAAAAAATCCTGATTGATGGGGGTCCAACTGCTGAACCCCAGACTGATCAGGAGAACAGGGTTCCTGTGTCCTATATAAAAAAAAAAAGCCTGACTGGTGGTGGTCCAACTGCTGAAACCCACACGTATCAGGAGAACAGGGTTCCTGTGTCCTATCCAAAAAAAAAAAAGCCTGTTTGGTGGGGGTCCAACTGCTGAAACCCATACTGATCGGGAGAACAGGGTTCCTGTGTCCTATCAAAAATAAAGCCCGATTGGTGGGGGTCCAACTGCTGAAACCCACACTGATGAGGACAACAGGATTCCTGTGTCCTATCCCCCAAAAAAAAGCTTGATTGGTGGGGGTCCAACTGCTGAAACCCATTCTGATTAGGAGAACAGGGTTCCTGTGTCCTATAAAAAAAAACAACTGATTGGTGGGGGTCCAACTGCTGAAACCCACACTGATCAGGAGAACAGGGTTCCTGTGTCCTATCCCAAAAAAAAAGCCTGATTGGAGGAGGTCCAACTGCTAAAATCTACACTGATCAGGAGAACGGTTCATGTGTCCGCCAACTTTTACCCCCTTAAGGACACAGAGATTTTCTGTTTTTGCAATTTCTTTTTTACTTCCTGGCTTCCTGGAACCATAACTTTTTTATTTTTCTGTTTACACAGCCATATGAGGGCTTGTTGTTGTTTTTTTTTGCAGGACAAATTATATTTTCTAATGGCTCCATTTTACAGTATTTTGCATACAATGTAGTAGGAAGCTAGAAAAAATTCCAATATCACCATAGTTTTATGGGTTTTGTTTTACGCCGTTCTCTATGCAGTAAAACTGACCTGTTACCCTCATTTTCCGGGTCAGTACGATTACAGCAATATCCAATTTTTATGGATTTTCTTGTGTTTTAATTCTTAAAAAGAAATAAAAATTTTGGGGAAAAAAATTTCATTGCATTGCCAATTTCTGACCACCATAACTTTTTTTATATTATATATTATGTCAATGGATTTTTGCAAGGGCTCGATTTGTGTGGGGCAACCTGTATTTTTTATTGATACCATTGATATTTGGAGTGTGTATGACTTTTTAATCACTTTTATTCAATTTTTTGGGACATAATGTGACAAAAAAAGGGTGAATCAATCATTTTGCTTTTGTTATGGCATTTTCAATACGAGATAAGAACATTTATAAACATAACAGTTTGGGCATTTTGGGATGTGGCGATGTCAATGATCTTTTTTTGTTATAATTTTTTTAATTGTTTATTTAAATATGGGGAAAGGGGGGAATTGAATGTATATATCTTGTAATTTTTTATATTTTTTAAAACTTTTTTTTACTATTTTCACTTAATTTAAGTCTCTTTAAGGGACTTTAATATGCAACCATCTGATCGCTTCTCCAATAGACCAATGATTTCATATTGCAGTCTATGGGAGATTTGCTATGTAACTATGGTCTCAGAGTCTTCAGGAGACCTGAGGCTGCATAGCAACCAAATGGCTCCTTGATCTCAGCACAGGAGAGCCATTCGGTTGCTAAGAGTGCAATTGACCACGGTATCTGAGGGTCTAAAAGTTGGCTATTAGCATTATTGCCATTGAGTGTCTCCTGTGTTTAACAGCAGGCACTAGGCGGCAATAGCACCCGCCCAGCTTTGAAGCGGGAGCCATCTTTAAAAGTGAGGACTTCCGCTGTACATGTATGGTGGAGGTTCTTAACTGTTCAATAGAGCAGCAGTCGAGCATATGCACTGCTACTCTATTCATGATGCATACTCCCCAAAAGAGTATTTGTGGCAGGCGCAGCACTATGATGTGCCTTTTGCGCTGTGGCATTAGAAGAATTTTGATATCTCAGACTGTCTATTACTCTGTAATTCCTCTACCGCTGTTCTATGTAAAATATCTTATATAATGCTTCAAATATCTTCTTTATTAAGTTCAACTTTTCTTCATATATAACACTGCCGCCTCTGCAGCAGATAGTCCATGTACAAAACACGTGTTGAAAAGATATCACAAAATGGAAATATGCATAAGATGGTGGTTGAACTGTTCAATCTTGTCATTCAACATAAAATGGTGGATATATTTCTTTCTTGAGTATCTGTACTCTCACTTTAAGTTATTTAAGCACTTTATGATCTCTCTGAGAGGTATATCTGAGGTTAACTAATAGTTCTGTTTGCTCAACTTGGCTTGCAGTTTGCAGTATGCAATTGCTTATGTTCTGGTATGAGCAGTGCGCAGTTTGGTTTGCAATATGGAATCTGAGTGCTTGCAATTTGTAGCTTGCAATTTGTATTTGGCAATTTGTATTTGCTATTGTTGCAATTGCTGGAACTGTAAGTAAACACATATATATCTAGTTCAGCATACAGTTCTAAACACAATACTAACAATATGAACATTATATAACTGTTTTAAATACCTATATTGGCCTCTTGTTCCCATAAAACTCAGCTCTCAGTGGAGTGAACTTCAGCTCCTGTCTCTTGTGAATAATGATTCTAGCAGCAGGAGCTGGGTGAATTCCCAGACAGGCTGTCTGTGAGGCTGGCTGTGGTTGGTGAAAACTCTTGCTGTATTAGAAGCTGGCTGTGATTGGTCTAGACTTCTGCCCAGTAACAACAGATTAACACTATGCTTTCTGTTGTTTCTGCTGTGTCACTGAGTTTACCTTACATTACAAAATGAATCTTAAAGGCATAGTATCTTTTTCTGCTTCTGTGAACACAAAATATAACAGTAATATGACATCCAAAACATGATGTCACAGAAAATAACTCTGCTTTTGACTTTAACACATAAACATAGGAACTGTATTAAGGCTATTGGCAGGTTTAGCTGTATACACATATAAGCTATACTAGCAACCTAGGACAGGTCCTAGCTGGCCAGCTACACTCCCACCAAAATTACCTATAATTCTATGTTCTTAGTGGTAGGACTTGAACATGAATTTGAGGAATTTTCCATCAGGTTCTCAACTTCCAAGTGTCTTTTATCACTCTCAAGTAGAACAACTAACTTCTGTATAGGACGTTCCAACTTGAGTAGAGTAGTGAGACGTTTTCCTTTTTTGTCAGGTTTTGAGTCTCCTATTTGTAACAACACTCTTCTTACTAGTTTGTCTTCATCCTTTTGAACTTCTAGAACTTTGGCCAAATTCCATTGACTTCTAGGTAAATCTTCTTTCTTCACTAACACTATGTCACCAACTTGGACATTTCTTCTGGGTGTTTGCCATTTACTTCTTAGCATAAGATTGGCTAAGTACTCTTTCCTCCATCTATTCCAAAACTGTTCTGATAGATATTGAACTCTTCGCAATCTCCTTCTGGCATATAAATCCTCTTTGGTAAACTTGCCAGGCGGTGCCTGTATGTACTCCGACTTAAGGTGAAGTAGATGGTTGGGAGTTAAAGAGTCCAAACTTGTTGGATTGTTGATGTTATCAACTGTAAGTGGACGACTGTTAACAATAGACATTACTTCATAGAATAGGGTCCTAAGTGAAGCATCATCTATTCTTCCAGTGTTCTTTTTCAACACTGAACTTAACACATTTCTCACAGTTCTGATTTGTCTTTCCCAAACTCCTCCTGTATGGCTTGCATATGGAGCATCCATATGAAAATCACACTGTTTCTCTAACAAATAGTTACTTTTTCTTTATCGATCTCTTTTAGAGCTTTCTTCAATTAATTCTTTGCTCCGACAAAATTAGATCCTTGGTCAGATCTAAGCTCTCTGACGGTACCTCTAATCGCTATGAAATATCTTGAGCCGTTGATGAATGCGTCAGTTGACATATCCTCTAACATTTCCAGGTGAATTGCTCTAGAGCTCAGACATGTAAATATTAGTCCATATCTCTTTTACTCCTTGCGGTTCTGTTTGGGGATGAATGGGCCAAAACAATCCATTCTGCTATAAAGAAATAGTGGTGAGTGGTTTACACGATCTGCCAGTAAATCTGCCATTCTTTGCTCTTTGGTAGGTCTACGTGCCTTTCTGCAGACTACACATTTACTTATATACTTTGCTATAACTTTGCTTCCTTTCACAATCCAGTAACCACCTTCTGTCTTGGGTAAAGCTTCTTCCTTGATGCAAGGATATGTTGTGGTAGTGATCAATAATCAATCTTGTGAAGGTAAAGTTTTTGGGTAGAATTGCTGGATTCTTCACTCTGCTAGATAACCATGCATTTTCCAGTCTCCCTCCCACCTTCAGTATACCATCCTGCAGAACAAGATTAAGCTTGTACAATGGGTGGTTGTTTGGAAGCCTTTTAGGTTCTTGACTAAGTCTCTTCAACTCTTCACTGTAGAATCTCTGTTTCTTCAGCTTTCATTCTTTCTTCTGCATTCAACAATTCCTTCTTTATGATTCCCTTTGCCAAACGTTGAATTCGAGCTACTACGTTTATGACTGTATTCCATTTTGAACATCTGGCTAGTCCTTCAAGTATGTCATCTTGACACTTGGCAGCAGTGCTCAATGTTTGCACAACTTTTACTTCTGGATCACCCATAGACAATTCTGTGTAACCTTTACTGGGCGTGATTTCCTTTTCCCAAAGGAACTCTGGACTGGTGAACCAGTTAGAATTTTTTAATTCAGTTACATTCAGGCCTCTTGAAGCATGATCTGCTGGGTTATGCCTTATGTCAATGTGATGCCAATGTTCCGGATTTGTTATTTCCCGAATTTTGTCAACTCTGTTGGCGACAAAGATATGGAATCTTTGGGCTTTGTTGTTTATGTATCCTAGGAAAACTTGTGAGTCTGTCCAAAAATATTCTTCATCTATTTTCAATTCCAATTCTTATCTCAGAAACTTGCTTACTGATGCTGAAACAACAGCTGGTTTCAGTTCAAGTCTTGGTATTTTCTGAATACTGGTAGGTGCAACTCTGGCCTTCCCCATAACCAGGGCACAGTGTATGTTTTCTTCTCCTATTACTCTGATGTAGAAGCATTGACCTAACCATAACTACTGGCATCTGAAAAGTGATGAAGTTTTATTTTCTTTACTTTCCGAAATCATGAGGTACAAAACATCTGGGTATCTGAACTTCTTTCAAGTTTTGCAAGTCTCTTATCCAACTCTCCCACCTTGGCCTCAAATTTTCAGGTATGGCTCATCCCATCCCAACTTCTGTCAGCATAATTCTTGAAGTATTTTTTTTGCTCTGAGGATTACTGGGGCCAAGAATCCTAATGGCTCATATATAGAAGTGATTGCGGAACGAATGGTTCGTCTAGTTGAAACTTTCTCTTCAATAGGTACTTTGAAGAAGAACTTGTCGTTCTCTACATTCCATCCCAATCCAAGTACGTTCTGAACTGGAAGATGAGTCACTGATGGATTCCAGTACCTCTCTGTTGTTTGAGATTAATTTATGAAGGCACAGGTTTTCTCTTGCGCATAACTCTTGGCTTTCTTTCACTAGTTTGAATGCAGATTCTGTAGACTCTAGACTTATGAGACCATCATCTACATAAAAGTTTTTCTTAAGAAAATTTGCTGCTGATAGGCAATCCTTTTCATTCTGATTAGCCAGCTACTTCATACCATAATTGGCGCAACCTGGAGATGATGCTGCTCCAAACAAGTGTATCTGTATCTCCATCCTCCCACCATAGAAACCTTAGGAAGTCTCTATCTTCATTCTTCACATGAAACTGGTGGAACATCTTTTCAACGTCACACATGACTGCTACTGGATACTTTCTGAATCTACAGAGTACTCCAGGCAGAGTGTTTGTAAGATCTGGTCCTTTTAGTACATGATCATTCAATGCAACACCATTGTACTTTGCTGAGCAATCAAATACTACTCTAATCTTATCTGGTTTCTTTAAGTGGTAAACATCTTGATGTGGTATGTACCACACATCTCCTTCTTTAGGTTGGTTATTAACTTTCTCTGCATGTCCTTCTTCGAGGATGCCTTCCATGAATTTCAAATAATCCTGCTTGAATTTGGGATCTGTTCCCATCTTTTTCTTCAAACATTTTAATCTTGCTAGGGCAAGATTTCTGTTATTTGGCAGACGAGGTCGTTCTCTAAAAGGTAAGGGCATTTCAAGATGACCTTGTCGATTCTGCCGAACATTTTCTTCTGGAATGTGTACGAACTTCATGTCTTCTTGAGATATAAGTTCTAAAGAAAAGATTGTATCTGCAAAGTATGGATTCAAGGATCCTGATTACTTTTGCTGGACTTACAGTTGGTAACTAGAGTTGAGCGGACAACTGGATGTTCGGGTTCGACGGGACCCGAACTTGACCCGAACTTGACCCTGAACCCCATTGAAGTCAATGGGGACCCGAACTTTTGAGCACTAAAATGGCTCTAAAAAAGTCATGGAAAAGGCTAGAGGGCTGCAAATGGCAGCAACATGTGGTTAAGAGCACGGGAAGTGCTCTGCAAACAAATGTGGATAGGGAAATGACTTAAAATAACATAAAATACATAAAAATAAAAAATAATAATCTTGATCTAGGAGGACGAGGTCCATATGGAGTAGGAGGTTGAGGAGGCGGTGGATGTGGCGGTGTAGATAGAAGCGGCAGTGGAGGAGGAGGAGGTAGCCAACACTGGTTTTTGTTTTTTATTTTATTTTATTTTATTTTTTTGTTTAAATTTGGGTAGACCCCAAAACATTGTGAAATATAACCTGTGATGACCCCCTCCAGCCATGCTAAACAAACGTTCAGACAATACGCTGGCTGCAGGGTAGGCCAGCACCTCCAAGGCGTAAAGGGCAAGCTCAGGCCATGTGCCCAATTTGGAGACCCAGAAGTTGAAGGGGGCAGACCCATCAGTCAGTACGTGTAGGCGTGTGCACACATACTGCTCCACCATGTCGCACGTCCCCGTGATGTCCACCATCCAATTGGATATCTTCTCTATCAACTTCCGATGTTCTTTTCTGCGCCTACCATGTTGATCGCGCTTAGCGGCGAATCAGGGTTCCACCCCGGAGAGGGAGCTTGAGAAAGGGATACCACATCCAAAGCAGGTCAATGTATGAAATTAAATGTGATCGAGCGGAAATGTGGGACAAATTATTGAAGCAGAAGCTTCAAAGTAAAGGAGGGGGAGCGCGGCAATTACCCACTCCCGACTCGGGGAGGTAGTGACGATATATAACACTACAGGACTCTTAAGATGCCCTGTTATTGGAATGATTAATAAAAAATTATAGGGAATGTCACTGGTGATTTTTTGGATTTGGAAACGTTAGACAGGAAAGGACCTGTTGCCGCTTTGTTGACTCTAGATAACTTCTGCTTGTCCCTGTGACCTCCACGATCCAATTGGACATTTTCAACTTTTGATGTTCTGTTCTGCGCCTACCATGTTGATCACGGTTAGCGGCAAATCAGGGTTCCATGCCGGAGAGGGAGCGTGAGAAAGGGACACCACATCCAAGGGAGGTCAATAGCTGAAATGTGATCGAGCGGAAATGTGGGACAAGCTGTTAAAGCGGAAGGATCGAATGAAAGGAGGTGGCGCGCGTCAATTAAAGACGAATTTTAGACATTTCAGTCCCTGTCACCTATGCAGAGCAGGGGTTTTTCATCTGCAAAAATGGGTTAATGTCACCCACCAATGGAACAGATGATTTTTAAAAATTTCGGTTCCTGTTAACTATGCAGAGCAGGGGTTTATTCACGGCAAAACTGTGTTCATGTCACCCACCAATTGAACAGACGATTTTACAAAAATTAGGTCCCTGTCACCTATGCAGAGCAGGGGTTTGTATATGGCAAAATTGGTAAGATGTCACCTGACAATGTAACAGACCATTTTTTTAAATTTAGGTCCCTGTCACCTATGCAGAGCAGGGGTTTATTCATGGCAAAAATGGTAAAATGTCACCCAAGAATGTAACAGACGCTTTTGCACCCTGCTCCCTCTTTTGCTGTGCTGGTGCCTCTGTACGACCACTGCCTCTTCCTCCGAACTAGACAGGTCACTCGCATGACCTTGAATCCATGTGGGGGTCTAGTATCTCATCATCCTCCACATCATCTTCCACCCACTCTTTACCCCTGCCCTCCTTGTCGGTCTGCATACTGCAGAAAGCCGCAGCAGTTGGCACCTGTGTTTTGTCATCATCAGAGACGTGCTGCAGTGGTCTTCCAATGTCCTCATCCTGAAACATAAGTGCTTGGGCATCAGTGCACTCAATCTCTTCCACTTCTGGTGCAGGGCTATGTGGATGGCCCACGGAAACCCTGCCAGCAGAGTCATCAAAAAGCATAAGAGACTGCTGCATAACTTGGGGCTCAGACTGCTTGCCTGATTTGCAAGGGGGTGAGTTGAAAGACAGATGGCCATGGGCTGTAGGTGCCAACTCTGATCTTTCAGCAGGGGACTGAGTGGGAGACAATGCAAAGGAACTGTAGGCACTGTCAGCCCCCCAATCTACTATAGCCTGTACTTGTTCTGGCCTCTCCTTATTCGTACTATCCTAAATGCAGTGTAGGCCGCAAATATACTTTCTAGCGCAAAAGATGAGCATTTGTCACCCAACAATGTAACAGACGAATTAGTGAAATGTATTTCCTTGTCCACTAGGTAGAGTAGGGGTATATCACAGCCAAAAAAATGGTGAATGTCACCCAACTATGTAACAGAAAAATTAGTGAAATGTTTTTCCTTGTCCACTAGGTAGAGAAGGGGTATATCACAGCCAAAAATTGGTGAATGTCACCCAACAATGTAACAGACAAATTTGTGAAATGTACTTCCTTGTCCACTAGGTAGAGCAGGGTTATATCACAGCCAAAAATTGGTGAATGTCACCCAACAATGTAGCAGACAAATTAGTGAAATGTATTTCCTTGTCCACTAGGTAATGCAGGGGTATATCACAGGCAAAAATTGGTGAATTTTACCCGACAATGTAACAGACAAATTAGCGAAATGTATTTCCCTGTCTACTAGGTAGAGCAGGGGTATATCACAGCCAAAAATTTGGGATATGTAAACCAACAATGTATCAGACAAAAAAGTGAAATGACTTTAAAAAAAAAAAATACATAAAAATAAAAATAATCTTGATCTATGAGGTGGAGGTCCATATGGAGTAGGAGTTTGAGGAGGCGGTGGACGTAGTGGTGTAGGTGGAAGTGGTGGTGGAGGAGGACGAGGTAGCCAACACAGGTTTTTGGTTTTATTTTTATTTTTTGTTTAAATTAGGGTACACCCCAAAAGAGTGGGAAATATAAAAAATACAACAATGAGCAATTGCGCTGTAGTATAACAATGGCTGGGTAAGCCCAGTATACATTTCTATTCTGCACAAGGTACGGACAAGTCCTGTGGGATCCATGCCTGGTTCATTTTAATGAACGTGAGCTTGTTCACAGTGGCTGTGGACAGGCGGCTGCGCTTGTATGTGATAACGCCCCCTGCCGTGCTGAACACACGTTCGGACAATATACTGGCTGCAGGGCAGGCCAGCCCCTCCAAGGCGTAAAGGGCAAGCTCAGGCCATGTGCCCAATTTGGAGACCCAGAAGTTGAAGGGGGCAGACCCATCATTCAGTACGTGTAGGCGTGTGCACACATACTGCTTCACCATGTTGCTGAAATGCTGCCTCCTGCTAAGACGTTCCATATCAGCTGGTGGTGCTGGTTGTTGTGGCGTGCTTAAAAAGCTTTTCCCCATTTCGGCCATGCTAACCCTGCCTTCTGAGGTGCTGGTGGTGCCCCAGCTGTGTTGGAGACCTCTTCCTCCTCCTCCGCCTTCCCCTTGTGCTTCCACTGTGTCCCCGCTGTCAGGTGGGAATGCCACCAGCAGCGCATCTACCAGCGTGCGCTTGTACTCGCGCATCTTACGATCACGCTGCAGTGACAGAATTGAGGACGGTATGTTGTCCTTGTAACGGGGATCCAGCAGCGTGGCCACCCAGTAATCAGCACAAGTTAGAATATGGGCAACTCGGCAGTCGTTGCAGAGACACTGCAGCATGTAATCGCTCATGTGTGCCAGGCTGCCTAGAGGCAACGACAAGCTGTCCTCTGTGGGAGGTGTATCGTCTGTGTCCTCTGTATCCCCCCAGCCATGCACCAGTGATGGCCATGAGCTGGTTTGGGTGCCACCCTGCTGTGAACACGGTTCCTCCTCCTCCATCTCCTCCTCCTCATCCTCCACCTCGTCATCCTCCAGAACTGTGCCCTTGCTGGACAATTGTGTACCTGGCGTTTGTGGGTGCAGGAACCCACCCTTGGAGCCACTTGTGAATGACTGGCCTGAAACCCTTGGAAATGATCCCTCTTCCTCCTCCTCCTCCTCCTGTGTCACATCCTCTTCCCTCATCACCCGAAGAGTTCTTTCAAGGAGGCAAAGAAGTGGGATAGTAACACTGGAATGGCGTCACCGGCACTGGCCATGTTGGTGGAGTACTCGAAACAGCGCAACAAGGCACACAGGTCTCACATGGAGGCCCAGTCATTGGTGGTGAAGTGGTGCTGTTCCGCAGAGCAACTAACCTGTGCATGCTGCAGCTGAAGCTCCACTCTCGCCTGCTGCTGCTCGCACAGTCTGGCCAGCATGTGCAAGGTGGAGTTCCACCTTGTGGGCACGCCGCATATGAGGCGGTGAGCGGGAAGGGTGAAGTTACGCTGCAGCGCTGACAGGCGAGCAGCAGCAGGGTGAGAACGCCGAAAGCGCGAACAGACGGCCCGCACTTTCTGCAGCAGCTCTGACATATTGGGGTAATTTTTAAGGAACCCTTGCACCATCAAATTCAGCACATGCGCCAGGCAAGGGATGTGCGTCAAACCGGCTAGTCCCAGAGCTGCTACAAGATTTGGCCCATTATCGCACACCACCAGATCACTTTTGAGGGGCATGGCGAGTTCATAGAAGATTTTTTACTTTTTTTTGGCACAAGTTAGCGGAAATTTATTATTTTTTTAGTTTTTTGTTTTTTCTTACAAAGTCTCATATTCCACTAACTTGTGACAAAAAATAAAATCTCACATGAACTCACCATACCCCTCACAGAATCCAAATGTGTAAAAAAATTTAGACATTTATATTCCAGACTTCTTCTCACGCTTTAGGGCCCCTAAAATGCCAGGGCAGTATAAATACCCCACATGTGACCCCATTTTGGAAAGAAGATACCCCAAGGTATTTCGTGAGGGGCATGGCGAGTTCATGTAAAATTTTATTTTTTGTTACAAGTTAGTGGAATATGAGACTTTGTAAGAAAAAAAAAAAAAAACATTTTCCGCTAACTTGTGCCAAAAAAAATTAATTCTAGGAACTCGCCATGCCCCTCACGGAATACCTTGGGGTGTCTTCTTTCCAAAATGGGGTCACTTGTGGGGTATTTATACTGCCCTGGCATTTTAGGGGACCTAAAGCATGAGAAGTAGTTTGGAATTCAAATGCGTAAAAAATGCCCTGTGAAATCGTAAAGATTCTCATTGGAATTTGGGCCCCTTTGCGCACCTAGGCTGCAAAAAAGTGTCACACATGTGGTATCGCCGTACTCAAGAGAAGTAGGGCAATGTGTTTTGGGGTGTATTTTTACATATACCCATACTGTGTGTGAGAAATATCTCTGTAAATGACAACTTTTTAATTTTTTTTATACAAAGTTGTCAATTTACAGAGATATTCCTCTCACCCAGCATGGGTGCGGCCAGAAGAAGCGCAATCCACAGCGCGAAACGGCCGTAGCCGCCATTCATCTGCAGGAGCCCGTCCGCCCCAGCACCCCACTCATCCGTCCTGTATGTAGGATCAATAAAGAGCAACACTTTGTGAATACTCCGGTGAGTGCCGCATATTCTTCTTGATATCCCTACATGGTTACCATTGATTCAGCTTTCACTTTTACATGCTGAGCACCACACACGGAGTGTGTGTTTCGCTGCAGTGCCGTTATCTGAGCCAGCATCTAGGACCGGCTCGACTTACCTGATTCATGCAGTGCCGCTCCGTTCTTTTCTTGTTTGCATAGCTATATGTAAAAATACACCCCAAAACACATTGCCCTACTTCTCCTGAGTACGGCGATACCACACATGTGTGACACTTTTTTGCAGCCTAGGTGCGTAAAGGGGCCGAAAGTCCAACGAGTACCTTTAGGCTTTACAGGGTTGCTCACAATTTAGCCCCGCCCAAAATGCCAGAACAGTAAACACACCCCACAAATGACCCCATTTCGGAAAGTAGACACCCCAAGGTATTCGCTGAGGGGCATATTGAGTCCATGAAAGATTGAACTTTTTGTCACAAGTTAGCAGAAAGGGAGACTTTGTGAGAAAAAAATAAAAAAATTTCCGCTAACTTGTGCCAAAAAAAAATTAATTCTATGAACTCGCCATGCCCCTCACGGAATACCTTGGGGTGTCTTCTTTCCAAAATGGGGTCACTTGTGGGGTATTTATACTGCCCTGGCATTTTAGGGGCCCTAAAGCGTGAGAAGAAGTCTGGAATACAAATGCCTAAAAATGCCCTCCTAAAAGGTACTCATTGGAATTTGGGCCCCTTTGCGCACCCAGGCTGCAAAAAAGTGTCACACATGTGGTATCGCCGTACTCAGGAGAAGTAGGGCAATGTGTTTTGGAGTGTCTTTTTACATATACCCATGCTGGGTGAGAGAAATATCTCTGTAAAATGACAACTTTGTATAAAAATAAATGGGAAAAGTTGTCTTTTACAGAGATATTTATCTCACCCAGCATGGGTATATGTAAAAATACACCCCAAAACACATTTCCCTACTTCTCCTGAGTACGGCGATACCACATGTGACACTTTTTTGCAGCCTAGGTGCGCAAAGGGGCCCAAATTCCAAAGAGTATCTTTACGATTTCACAGGGCATTTTCTACTCATTTGGATTCCAGACTTTTTCTCACGCTTTAGGGCCCCTAAAATGCCAGGGCAGTATAAATACCCCACAAGTGACCCCATTTTGAAAAGAAGACACCCCAAGGTATTCCGTGAGGGGAATGGCGAGTTCCTAGAATATTTTGTTTTTTGGCACAAGTTAGCGGAAAATTGATTATTTTTTTCTTTTCTTTTTTTTTCTTACAAAGTCTCATATTCCACTAACTTGTGACAAAAAATAAAATTTTACATGAACTCACCATACCCCTCACGGAATACCTTGGAGTGTCTTTTTTCAAAAATGGGGTCACTTGTGGGCTATTTATACTGCCCTTGCATTTTAGGGGCCCTAAAGTGTGAGAAGAAGTCTGGAATCCAAATGCGTAAAAAAAATGCCTTGTGAAATCGCAAAGATACTCTTTGGAATTTGGGCCCCTTTGTGCACCTAGGCTGCAAAAAGGGTCACACATGTGGTATCGCCGTACTCAGGAGAAGTAGGGCAATGTGTTTTGGGGTGTCTTTTTACATATACCCATGCTGGGTGAGAGAAATATCTCTGTAAAATGACAACTTTGTATAAATAAATGGGAAAAGTTGTCTTTTACAGAGATATTTCTCTCACACAGCATGGGTATATGTAAAAAGACATGACAAAACACATTGCCCTACTTCTCCTGAGTACGGCGATACCACATGTGTGACACTTTTTTGCAGCCTAGGTGCGCAAAGGGGCCCAAATTCCAAAGAGTATTTTTACGATTTCACAGGGCATTTTTTAAGCATTTGGATTCCAAACTACTTCTCATGCTTTAGGTCCCCTAAAATGCCAGGGCAGTATAAATACCCCACAAGTGACCCCATTTTGGAAAGAAGACACCCCAAGGTATTCCGTGAGGGGTATGGTGAGTTCATGTAAAATTTTATTTTTTGTCACAAGTTAGTGGAATATGAGACTTTGTAAGAAAAAAAAAAGAAAAAATATAATTTCCCGCTAACTTGTGACAAAAATTTAAAACTTCCATGAACTCACTATGCCCATCAGCGAAGACCTTAGAGTGTCTACTTTCCGAAATGGGGTCAATTGTGGGGTGTTTCTACTGTCTGGGCATTGTAGAACCCCCTGTGACCCCCCCCCCCCCCCCATATCAGCGATCGCTGCAAACCGCAGGTCAATTCAGACCTGCGGTTTGCAGCGATTTCGGAAGTTTCTGAAATTTCAAAATACCTTTATTTTAATGTTTAAACCCCCCCATGCTGCCCTCTTTGTTATCTGCCGGCTGGCGCAGCTGGGGGGTGCGGGAATTGTGGCAGTGCGGCAGTGAGGGCGGGCAGTGCGGGGCGCGCGATCATCCGCCCTCCCCCTCTGTCAGGATGGCCGAGCGATTTTAGCAGAGTGTCAGCACATTGCTGACACTCTGCTAGAAACGGCTGACATCTGTGCTGTCACAGATGTCAGTCGTTTAACCCCTTCCATGCCGCGGTCCGTAGGGACTACTGAATGAGAGAGGTTAACAGGGAGGGAGCTCCCTCTCCCATCGGGGGCTGCTGTGCCTTTTCAGCCCCCAATGGGAGAGAGAGGGGGTCCCCCTCCCTCCCCATCACCCACTGCTCTGTTGTGGCAGCGAGTGATGGTTACCATGGCAACAGGACGCCTTCACAGGCTTCCTGCTGTCCATGGTGCTGATTAGACTTCTGCTAAAAGGCAGAAGTCTGATCAGACTTTGTAAAGTGAAAATACAGTACAGTACACTATATAGTATACTGTACTGTATTATACAGACATCAGACCCACTGGATCTTCAAGAACCAAGTGGGTCTGGGTCAAAAAAATGTAAAAAAAACAAACACATTTATCACTGATTAAAAAATAAATTAAAAAAATTCCCTACACATGTTTTATATCACCGCGTCTGAAACGACCCGATATATAAAACGGTCATGTTACTTTCTCTGCACGGTGAATGCCATAAAAAAATAAAAATAAAAACTATGATGAAATTTAAATTTTGCCCAAACTCTGCAGGGCTGTCCTCAGTTGGATCTGTTCCAGGTCCATTCAGCTCACATTCCGTTCTCCTTATTAGAATACCTGTGATCAGTGAGCATTTCAGAGGTAGGATCCCCAGCAATCCCACATTCAAAAACCTATGCTGCAGATAGATGGAATATGTTTTTTATGGGCAAAATCAATTACAAGGCAGTGTGTCACCAGGAAATTCACTGTTGAACAGGGCACAAGGTCTTGTAGGACTATCTCCTTCATTCTGGAGAAAAAGTACTTTAATTCATATGCAGATAAGAAGTTAAGTACACCTAGGGCGGGTCCAAGACTCTTGCTTCTTCTTCCAATGCCTCCATTTCCTTCTTGATTTACAAGGCCAGGTTACTGCATAGGTATAGTCCTGGTGGTAATTGGTGTTGGAAGAAGAAGTAGGAGTCTTGGACCCGCCCTAGGTGGCATAAATTTAGCAAACGAATAAGTGGTATAATCATTGACTAGTCTAAAGCCAACCATACATGTAAGATAGCTGTCAACCAAATGCATGTTTGGCTAACAGCCATCACTCCTGACCGCCTCGTGCACACGAGTGCTTGTTTCAACCAAGCAAATATGTGTTCTCAGTAGGAAGTTGTCACACCTGTGAAAGGTGTTAGAAGGTCTGAAAGACTGACTGCACATGAGTGATCTGACAGCCTCTTTTGGTTTCACTTTGTCTGTGTGTTGATGGTATGTCCACACCTCCTGCCCAGCTGTGGATCATGTGACCTTTACCTCTCTCTATTTTGTCTGAATTGACCCATCACTCCTTGCTCTGGATAGCTTCATTTGGTTTTTGAAGAGCTGGAGTGTGGTTCTTGTTGAAGTCCTGTTCATCCATCATCCTCAGAAGTTAAGTGTTCTGCTTGTTGTGTTTTGTATTCCCATCTTCCCCCCCCCCCCCCGGTTGTTTACTAGGCCTAAGCGAGACGTTGGTTCCTTCACCAGGGAAGGAACGGGTTGTCTCTGCCCTGTCATTACTTTAAGGGCATCCGAGGGTCACCAGGGTTTTCCAGGTTCCTGTGTATGGGCATCTCTACCATCGAGAGGTGCCTATACGGATAGGAGTTAGGGCCAGGAGCAGGGTTTTAAAGGTGGTGACCCTCTTCCCTCCCTAGTGGTGAGGCCTAGTGTCTTTCATCTTCCTTCTTGTTGTCTTTTGGTGTTCTCCCCTACTACATCCGTGACAGAAGTGGGAGAGAAAGCAGTACCTAAATATCTCTGGCTTATCTCCCCCAAGGACAAAAGGATTGGACACTTGGAGTCCAACTGCAGATCCTTAGCTCCGATGACAACTGCATGTGAAGCTCCTACGCAGATTAGGGGGTTGGCTGGTCCTGCCAAAATCAGCAAGTTCTGCCAACATACATTTTATGCGTATGACCAGCTTAAGTTTGCATTGTCTAAATCTTAGATAGTATAAGGCCTCTTGCAGCCGACCATATCCGTTTTGGTCCGCAAATCATGGATCTGCAAAATAGAGATGTGGCCTGTGTTAAAAACTGCATTTTTTGCACACCCATTGACTTAAATGGGCCAGCTTTTTGTGGACAAGTATAGGACGTGTTCTATCTTTTGCAGAATGGACATATGGATGCAGAAAGTAAACAGATCATCCATGAGCTTTCCACATCGGAATGTCAATTCTGCAAATAGATAGACTATGCCCGCAAAATGCAGTCCATACACCCATTGAAACAATGGGTCCATAAATAAAATGAGGGTGGCATACACACACCGCATCCCTATTTTGCAGATCCGCAAATTGCGGACTGCAAAATGGATATGGTTGTGTGCCTTAGTAAACCTGCGTCAATGTTTGTTATCAGGTTGTTTGCAATGACCACCATCACCATGGTTGTTCTTTGCACTAATCTTTGTAAAGTAAGATGTCTAGTAGAAGCCATGCTTTTGGAAGGATCTGTCATTTTCATCCCACTGTATCATGATGCCTTAAGGTAACTGTTTGTGCAAGAGCTGATAGGATTAGAGCAATCACCTTTTCTTCGAGACGTAGAAGGAGGTTGGTGTAGGAGAAGACTTCAGAGCATTTAAAGCCTCCTTTAGCTCAAATTGCAGTCAAATATAAAGGAATGTCTTGTAGTTCCCACACGTCTCCAGTTACGCAGCTATTTTTTCCTATTCTTCCTATGTATTTGTTCTGTTCTGTAATGATATGTGGCTACTCTTATACAACAATGAAAATTCACTCAGATTCATATACAGTCATTGGTTTAAGAACTCTGTAGAATAACTTGATTTACATCATACCTGCACTGTATACATAATGTGCAAAGGGGTTTTCCATCTCAACATGTAATGGCATATTGCTGTTGGTAGAGGTCTAAGATTTTAGTGAAAGGAGCAGAATCGAAGTACTTAAAATGCATCTGGATAGGAGTACCAGAGTAAAAGAAGCCATTTAAAAAGATCTGTGGTGCGTCTACTGCTGGGACCCCAAATGATCATGAGAACGGGGTCCCCGTACTCCGTGGAGCCACCCTTTCCCTCCAAAATGAACTGAGTGGCCAGTCGGGCATGCATGCAGTCACTTAATTCCTTTCTATGGGAGTTCTGGAGATTGCCAAGTGCTGTACTTGGCTATCTCTGAAAATTCCCTTAAAAATTAATGGGGCAGCTGCACACATGCCCAACCAGCTACCCTGTTCATTTTGGGGGGCACCTTTTCTCATGATCAGTGGGGTTTTTACCACCTAATAGTTATCCCATATACCAACGATCAGCAACCTCTGGCACTCCAGTTGTTTGGCAACTACAACTCCCAGAATCCATCTTTCACTCCTATGGAAGTTACAATAACAGCCAAGTAAGTGTGCATGCTGGGAGTTGTAGTTTCACAGCAGCTTGAGTGCAGAAGGTTGCTGATCCCTGTCCTATACTGTAGATAGGGGATAACTTTCTATAACCGGATTACCCCTTTAAGCATTGCAGCCCATTGATTTTAAGGCTGGCCATACACATTAGATAATTGTTTCTTCAGAATCCCAATAAACATGCTTGCATTGGTAAGCCAAGTGTGCATGTGTTCAAAATGAGGAGAGGGAAATAAGCTGCTTCTATTCACCTCCGGTGGCAGCTTATCTCCACTGAGAACAAAAGGATTGGGCATGTTGAAACCCAAATGCTAAATTCTTCTTTCCCCCAACATCTGGCACCAGGACGGAAGGAAGGGGGCCTCCATACACATTAGATGATCAGCCAGTGTGTACGGCCAACATAAGAGTTGGTGGAGGTCTCAGTCATTGGACCACCACTGATTAGCAAACAATAGCATCTCTTAGTGAGATGATGACACTTGCTTAGGTTGGAAAAACCCTGTAAGAAATTCAGTATAATTAAAAAGCTTTTTTCTTTAAAATGAAAAAAAAAAAACTAACTGAAAATACAATTTAAGTTTTTGAAGTTTTTTTTACCTTCTGTCAAAACTAAGCAGGACTGAGATTCAGCTGCTTTAAATGACTGGGTGACAACCAATTTAGCTACCATTACAGAGCACACTGATGATGCCACCAAGCTGCTAGGGCAGGTGATAAATATTACATCAGTAGAAGTCAAACATCTTCAATACCCAAAAATTCAAAGAATGAGTATATAATTTGTGTTGGCTGAATGCGAGCCCTCGGCTTTTTCTATATCTCTATAGGTAACCAGTGTGGATCCCTGTTCTTGTGACCAGTTCTAGTGACCAGTGTGGATCCCCGTAGTTAAACACGTGTGGAAAGGAGATAAATGTTCATGACTGCAATGACCCTTTATTGGGAAGAAATTTATTTTTAGGACTTGACTGAGAGCTATTTAAGCTGCTATGGTGGCCCCATAGATGCATAGAGCTAAGAAAAGTGGCTGAATAAAATGCTCTACAACTGGACAACTCAAGATTTGCTTAATATTTCTGGGGAAAATGCTCTTTAATGTAAATGTCTACTTTTGACAAGGTCTGTACAACTATACTTCCAATTATCCAGACTGAAAGCAATTTGTTCCCCTTGTGTGGTGTTGAGTAATAGACATTAAAGGGCAGATGCAACAAGAAAGAGGTGTTTACTTTAGATGCAATAAACCTCTCAAGTTGGCCAGAGGTGTTAGAAGTTAGTCATCTGCCTTAGATGTCTGGTCATTGCCTAACAGCCCCAACATGTCGGTCTATTACTGCCCATTAAAATGCAAGTTATTACACTAATGTAGAGGAATAAAATGGTCAACATTATGTAGCCTACCAATGAATAGTCTTCGCAATTCTTTTCAGTTTATTTTCTTTTTTTTAGAAAGTAGATGGATCCTTGGGTATATGAATTCAAAGATTTGGAATAAACAGGCTTTCACAGGCTAAGTGATCAAAATATTTACTAAGTGAGAATATATATATATATATATATATATATATATATATATATATATATATATATACAGACAAATCACATACTGAATAGTTAAAGGTAAATTATAATCACCAACCCATTGTGGGAGCCTTCATCACCACGCTTCCCATGGCCGAGACCCCATGGTAATACAAGAGAGGGATAGTGACCTACAATATCCTACCTGGATGATGTTCTCATAAGAGAACTTCTCTGTGCACAAAGATGTCTTTGTGCACAAAGGTTTATATATTTCTGCCCCTCCTCCTAAGGAGGTTCGGTGTGGAGTGCGCATGTTGTGTGAGTAAACTAACACAGGTCATCTGATACAGAACAATGGCTTTGTGTATGGTAAGTATCTCTAACTCGCTACATTATAGGGAGTATAGAAGGTAATACAATAATTAAAGGAGAAAGAACCAATCAGTATTTTATAAAACAAAACTCTTCTGCACCGTTGGTAAACTCATCACCAACATATTATTTAACAGTCTTAAAGGTGTATTATCGCCAAAAGCATTCATCACCTATCCATTGGATCAGTGGGTGGTTAGACCACCAGTGCCCCATTTATCTCAGCCACAAGACTATAGCTAGGAGGAGTTTGCACCATGCCAATCCATAAAAAGTCTATGACATTGACTGCAACAGCTTAGCAAAGTGGTTGCAGTTAGGGAGAACAGGGGACCACCCTTGGGGATCATGGTGGTCCCAAAGTTCTGATTTCCATGAATATAGCATTTATCATCTATTGAGTGAATAAGTGATACATGCTTCTAGCTAAAATACCCCTTTAAGGGACTACTAGACCTAAAATATCCTCAAAAACACCCCAGGGCTTCCTTCCCCCTCTGTCCTGTCTGCAGTGCTGCATAAAAATAGCTAAGCCTTAGCTCTTGGCTAAGCCCTACCCTGCAGACATTGACCAGCCAAAAATGGAGCAGCTCAGCAAAAGATTAATCCCTGAGTTTTCTTACTGATTTTTGTAAGGTAAGTTTGGTTTAGGAACATAATGAAATGTGTAAGCTTTTGTTCATATACCATACATTCATGGGAATGTTTAGATGAATCCAGAAAATATGGGGGGATTCATTTCTAGTAATGATCCAAATGGTAAATGCCCAGTAACTACTAGAAAACTTTTAGAATATTTTGCACTGTGTTTTTATGGAAAATGATGAGTTTTGTTTTCCATTTGGCAAATATAATCTAATACATAAAGCTGAGTGTATGTGTGTGTGTGTGTGTGTATGTCCAGGTCTCAGCTCTCTAGGATGTGTCGGTCCTGAGATATTCCCCAAAAATGCATTAGCCAATACAAGCTTGGTCACATGACCCTTATCAGCCAATAGAAGCTAGCAGGTCCTCCAGTCTCCACATACACAGTTTTACTCCAGGTTTCTATAACAACCCAGCCATTTTTCTTCACTGCTGTAGGAGAGCTTTAAAGGAAATCTGTCACAAAGATAATCGCTATTGAAGTAAAGCCATGGCCTAATAGCACTTAGTACCTTATTTCAAGATGTGCCTTTGTTCCAGCAATAGATGTTTTCTATCTTCTGAAAATCCAGTTTATTTGGTATGCAAATGAGCCAGTAAGGTGCCCAGAGGGGCGTCACTCTTGCAGGAAGGAGCCGAGACACACCCCCTGCCACAATGTGTTCACCCTCAAAAGACTTAAAACCCCGCCCCCAGGTCCCACTAAGCTACGTCCCTGATCTGGTTAGGCCACGGCCCCTCCCACTCCTGAGCCGACGGGGATTGAAAAAATGAAGGTAAAAATCTACTTCTGTCAGCTGCAGGGGTGGGAGGGAGGGAGGTGACTTTCTCCCTGCAGCTTACACTCAGACAGCACACTGCTGCTGTATTAGAGTGAGCTGTTCAAAAGGACACGCCCCCTATCCAGTTAGACCACGCCCCCTCCCACTCATCCGACTGAGATTGAAAAAATAAAGTTAAAAATCAACTTCTAGGTCAAGCTAAGCCATGCCCAGATCTGGCTAGGCCACGCCCCCTCCCACTCCTGAGCCGACGGGGATTGAAAAAATGAAGGTAAAAATCAACTTCTGTCAGCTGCAGGGGTGGGAGGGAGGGTGATTTTCTCCCTGCAGCTCACACTCAGACAGCACAGTGCTGCTGTATTAGAGTGAGCTGTTCAAAAGGACATGCACACGATCCGGTTAGGCTACGCCCCCTCCCATTCCTCAGCCGACTGAGATTGACATAATGAAATTAAAAATCAACTTCTAGGTCGCGCTAAGCCACGCCCTGATCTGGTTAGGCCACGCCCCTTCACTCCTCAGGCGACAGGGATTGAAAAAATGAAGGTAAAAATCATCTTCTGTCAACTGCAGAGGTGGGAGGGAGGGTGACTTTCTCCCTGCAGCTCACACTCATAGTGCTGCTGTCTTAGAGTGAGCTGTTCAAAAGGACACGCCCCCGTTCCAGTAAAGGCCACTGTTAAGGGGGCAGGACCCTGTGGAGGTCACTGTTAAAGGGAAAGGCTGCTGTAAAGGTCAAAGTTAAGGGGGTGGGCTGCTGTGGAGGTCCAATTTTAAGGGACGGGGCACTGTGGGGGGTTCAGTGTTAAGGGGTGGGGGGCTGTGGAGGTCACTGTTTTGGGGCGGGGTGCTGTAGATGTCACTTATAGTGGATAGTGTTGATTTTTTTTAACGACACACACAAACGTTAAATGAAATAGATTAAATATACCCGAGCGAAGCTGGGTCCTTCAGCTAGTGAAATATAAAATGCACTATAAACAGCGCTGTTTTGTTTGTGGCATTTGGATCAAATTTTTGGATCAAAATTCATTTTTGGATCAAAATGCATGCTGTAAATGTAATCATGACAATTTTTTAGGCATTTTCCCATAGACTTCTCCATAGGACTTAAAGAACTCTTGAAAAAAATGTACCTTAAAGATTGTCTGAATTACAAAAAAACTGCATCCGAAAACACCATAAAATTATTTATTTTTTTAGCCAAAAAAAACTATCATCGTCTGACGGAAGTTATAGAAAGTTTATCTGTAAAGATCTCAAAATCATACCCAAAAGACTAACCATGATTGTATCTGTGAAACCTTCCCTTCCCCCACCCTTTCACCCACCCTTTCACCCCCACCCAAAAAAATGTGGGACAATGAGGACGGAAAATATCAAATACAGCAAAGAGGTTCCTTTATCTCTGATTAAAAAAATATTTTAAAAAATGTTATTCCAGAAGAAACTAATGGCTTGAAACATGTTTAGGTAAACATTACTAATTATTTCTGATCAGCTCATTCATGAAAGAGTTAAAAGTGAACGTTCTACATTTTCTTGCAGGTAGAATGCAAAAGATTCCTAAGCTTTTAACCTCATTTAAATCTCAGGATTACAAGTGACAATCCTCCTGGATTAAACGGATTCATAAGTGACCCCAAGTTCAGTCGCTACTTGCATTATAATTATCTATTTCTGACAGAGCTGAAGTTCTTACATATCAAGTTTAATTCGTCCAGAATAATTCATAGTGTTTATATTGGCTGTGACTAATAGGGGGAATTTTCGCCTGATCCCTCGGCTATCTGGGCTATCCTCTACCTTGTTCCTGAGCAGCTGTGCAAGTGGAAATCTTTCCCCTGAACTAGTTAAATCCGCAGTCCTCTCCAACTCTGGCCAATTTGCATTCAACTGCCATTGAGCCTTTCATATACTTACTGCAGCCTTACATCGACTGAACAAGACAACCAGAAATCACAGCCTTCTGGACCTCGACCAAGAGCAAGGACCACAGAGTCAATGGTCTCTTTTATAGCAGAATATTGAGGAGTGATTTGCAAATTGAAAACTATTTCCAAGGCAAGGATTTAATTAGCGTAAATATATTGATCTGGGGGACTGGTTAGAATTTGGACGGAGTTGATACTTTGGATAGAATTTACAGGTGTCAATGGCGGTAGTGACATTTTATCTACCACCATGGATCATATGAACTTCCTAATTTATGGTGCTTGGGACATCAGGTTCTTCGATATCTCCAACTATATCACTAGGCTCTGGGCTTACTAAATTAATCACTAAATCAAGTCAATATATTTCAAAACTGATAACATTTCGAGCGCATTTGACTACTGAGCCAGTATATGGAATCCAACCATTTGTTGGCTTCAATTAACACAATGGATGTAATTTATCAAAGACCGGCTTTTTTTGCCGATCTTTGATAACCCCTGCACCCCTTGATAGATGCACTTAATCTATGAGGGACCCAGGGCCGGACTGGGTATGAAAACCAGCCCTGGAAAAAATTACATACCAGCCCCATAGCATTGTGTAATTATACCAGCAGTCCAGCACAACGTCATTTTCTTGTTTACCCTCATGGCATCCGCTCGTGTTAAAGAGCCCTAAGCCCAATGCATGGCTACACTCACCCAGTCCTAATAAAATCTGGTCCTACCTCATCCAGGGTGTCGTTGGCGTGATGGTCCACTGGATCCAGAACAAGGTCCCTGTGGTGATAGAGAAAAAAAGAATAATCACATAAGGAAGAGATGGTGACTGCCCCTGTGAAATCATTTCCCCTAAGTGCTACCACACTGTACTAATGCCCACATTGTGGCCCCTCACAGTACTAATGCCAACCTTGTGGTACCTCACAGTAATTAAGCCCACCTTGTGGTCCCTTCACAAAAGTTATGTCCTTCTTGCGGCCCCTCACAGCAGTTATGCTCACCTTTTTTCCTCTCACAGTAGTTATGCCCAGATATGTGCCCCTCACAGTAGTTATGCCAGATATGTGCCCCTCACAGTAGTTATGCCAGATACAGTCAGGTCCATAAATATTGGGACAGTGACACAATTGTAACATTTTTGGCTCTATACACCACCACAATGGATTTGAAATGAAACAAACAAGATGTGCTTTAACTGCAGACTGTCAGCTTTAATTTGAGGGTATTTACATCCAAATCAGGTGAACGGTGTAGGAATTACAACAGTTTGCATATGTGCCTCCCACTTGTTAAGGGACCAAAAATAATGGGACAATTGGCTTCTCAGCTGTTCCATGGCCAGGTGTGTGTTATTCCCTCATTATCCCAATTACAATAAGCAGATAAAAGGCCCAGAGTTCATTTCAAGTGTGCTATTTGCATTTGGAATCTGTTGCTGTCAACTCTCAAGATTAGATCCAAAGAGCTGTCACGATTAGAGATGAGCGAACGTCTGTTTTAAGTTCGGCGTCTAAAATTCGGCTTCCGGTTAGCGGAGGATCCCGATATGGATTCCGAATTCCGTTGTGGTCCGTGGTAGCGGAATCAATAATCGGCCATTATTGATTCCGCTACCACGGACCACAACAGAATTCGGAATCCATATCGGGATCCTCCGCTAACCGGAAGCCGAACTTTAGACGCCGAACTTAAAACAGAAGTTCGCTCATCTCTAGTCACGATCAGTGAAGCAAGCCATCATTGGGCTGAAAAAACAAAACAAGCCCATCAGAGAAATAGCAAAAACATTAGGCGTGACCAAAACAACTGTTTGGAACATTTTTAAAAAGAAGGAACGCATCGGTGAGCTCAGCAACACCAAAAGACCCGGAAGACCACGGAAAACAACTGTGGTGGATGACCGAAGAATTCTTTCCCTGGTGAAGAAAACACCCTTCACAACAGTTGGCCATATCAAGAACACTCTCCAGGAGGTAGGTGTATATGTATAAGTCAACAATCAAGAGAAGACTTCCCCAGAGTGAATACAGAGGGTTCACCACAAGATGTAAACCATTGGTGAGCCTCAAAAACAAGAAGGCCAGATTAGAGTCTGTCAAACGACATCTAAAAAAGCCTTCACAGTTCTGGAACAACATCCTATGGACAGATGAGACCAAGATCAACTTGTACCAGAGTAATGGGAAGAGAAGAATATGGAGAAGGAAAGGAACTGCTCATGATCCTAAGCATACCACCTCATCAGTGAAGCATGGTGGTGGTACTGTCATGGCAGTGGGCATGTATGGCTGCCAATGGAACTGGTTCTCTTGTATTTATTAATGATATGACTGCTGACAAAAGCAGCAGGGTGAATTCTGAAGTGTTTCGGGCAATATTATCTGCTCATATTCAGCCAAATGCTTCAGAACTCATTGGACAGCGCTACACAGTGCAGATGGACAATGACCCAAAGCATACTGCAAAGGCAACCAAAGAGTTTTTTAAGGGAAAGAAGTGGAATGTTATGCAATGGCCAAGTCAATCACCTGACCTGAATCTGATTGAGCATGCATTTCACTTGCTGAAGACAAAACTGAGGGTAATATTCGCCAAGAACAAGCAGGAAGTGAAGACAGTTGCATTAGAGGCCTTGCAGAGCATTACCAGGGATAAAACCTAGCGTCTGGTGATGTCTATGCGTTCCAGACTTCAGGCTGTAATTGACTGCAAAAGATTTGCAACCAAGTATTAAAATGTGAAAGTTTGATTTATGATTATTATTTTGTCCCATTACTTTTGGTCCCTTAACAAGTGGGAGGCACATATGCAAACTGTTGTAATTCCTACACCATTTACCTGATTTGGATATAAATACCCTCAAATTAAAGCTGACAGTCTGCAGTGGTGGTGTATAGAGCCAAAAATGTTAGAATTGTGTTGATGTTCCAATAATCATGGACCTGACTGTATGTGCCCCCTCACAGTAGATATGCAGATATGTACCTCCCTCACAGTAGTTATGCCCAGATATGTGCCCCCTCACAGTAGATATGCCAGATATGTGCCTCTCCCACAGTAGTTATGCCAGATATGTGCCCCAGGGCTGGTGCAAAGATTTTTGCCACCCTAGGCAAAATAAAAGTTTGCCGCCCCCTCCATGTGACATCACAATGCCCCACCCATATTATCTGCCATATTAACTAACGCCAGTGCTGCAGTGCCACCATGTTTACATTAAAAAGCCTGGAGGGACAGGCTATAAAGACCACAGCCACTACATTAAGCTGCAGCGGTTCTGAGGACTATAGTGTCCCTTTAATGTGAGGTAAATTAGAGATTAGCGCCACAAATAATATACTAAAATGCCTCCTTACAACCAGATGAGGATGGGCTCTAGCTGCAGTCTGGCTCCACTGGTCTTGTGTAGAACAGGCTCTCTGGAGGCTGTTTGTAACTGTGGTCACAAAAATCAATGTTCTGGGAGAACGGGAAGCAGCTCCATTTTTTGGGGCCCTTTACACAGCTCAAGGTCTGGGCCCCAGGGCCTGACGGTGAGTATGCCCATAAGGCCCACCCATAAGTCCACCTACATGTTCCACCCATGAGTTTGTTCACAGTGGGTGAAGTGTGTAGGGAATGTGTTATGTGTTGCTGTAGAGAATCTAATGTGTTTGCTTATGGAATGTAGTGTATAGGGATAGCAGTGTGTGTAGATGATGCAGTGTGTGTGTGTAGTGGATTGCAGTGTGTTTTCGTGTAAGGGATAGAAAGAAGTTTGTGTTTGTGTATAAGGTATGTATTGTGTGTTTCTGAATGTGTGTACGGAATGCGTTGTGTGAATCTGTGTTTGTATGTGTAAGGGCTGCAAGGTGTGTTTCTGTGTATGTAAGGGATGCAGTGTGTGTGTCTGTAAGGGGAGCATTGTGTGCAAGGGGTGCATTGTGATAGATGTCAATCTCTCCCCCCCCTTGTCACTCTCTTCTCCCCCCTCCCTCCCTTGTCACTCTCATCCCCCCTCCCTTGTCACTCTCATTCTCCCCCTTCTTGTCACTCTCATTACCCCCTTGTCACTCTCTTCTCCTCCCCTCCTTTGTCACTCTCATTTCCCCCCCCCTCCCTTGTCACTCTCTTCTCCTCCCCCTCCCTTGTCACTCTCTTCTCCCCCCCCCTCCCTTGTCACTCTCTTCTCCCCCCTTCCCTCCCTTGTCACTCTCATCCCCCCCTCCTTCCCTTGTCACTCTCATCCCCCCTCCCTCCCTTGTCACTCTCATCCCCCTTCCCTTGTCACTCTCATCCCCCCTCTTTCCCTTGTCACTCTCATCCCCCCCCCCTCCCTTGTCACTCTCATCCCCCCCTCTTTCCCTTGTCATTCTCATCCCCCCTCCCTCCCTTGTCACTCTCATCCCCCCCTCTTTCCCTTGTCACTCTCATCCCCCCCTCTTTCCCTTGTCATTCTCATCCCCCCTCCCTCCCTTGTCACTCTCATTCTCCCCCTTCTTGTCACTCTCATTCCTCCCCCTTCTTGTCACTCTCATTCCCCCCCTCCCTTGTCACTCTCATTTCCCCCCCCACCTCTAGTGCTAGTGTGGCCGAGCTCTGTTCGGTCCGCGGTACAGAGCATTTGTTTCCTGTACCCGGCCGACTGAAAGGAAGTGCACACTAAGTGAGCACTTCCTGTCAGTCCGGCCAGGTACAGGAAACAAAAGCTCCTGTACCACGGACCGGACAGAGCTCGGCCACGCTACACTAGAGGCTCTTCCCCCCTGTCAGTCCCTCTCTTCAGGCTGAGCCCGGGCGGTGCACAATCGTAGACGCGCCAGCCCGGGCAGTGCGGCAGCGGCCCGGTGGAGGGCCCGACGCCGTAATTTAAAAAAAAACTTGCGGCAGGACAGGCCCGGCCCGTGCCCCTGGCCGGTGGCCTACCGGAAAATTTCCCCGTTATCCGGTAGGCCAGTCCAGCCCTGAGGCACCTGCTTCATTATAAATTAGGAGCATCCTCCTGCAGTCCATGCACCTAGACTGAAATTCTACTCCAGCTTCTGGGGTAAATGATAGTAAATGTGCCACACCATTGCCCCTTGGCCATTCCCCATTGTAAGAAATAGGCTAAAAACCGCGTAGAAATGACACTTGCGCCTAAATTTCATGGCATTAAAAAAGTTGGAAACTAGGAAGTTTCAACTTTCTTAAAACAGTTTCTGGCATAGGGAGTCATAATAAGTGACCCCCAGTGAGCCAAGAAGATGAGTTTGTAATTGTAATTAAAAAAAATGAACCTACAATAATTTTTTATTAAAATTGACTATGTCCTTTCTGAATTTATTTTATTCCATTAATCAAAGCTTGAACCCGCACCAATCACAATAATAGGTGTCCAGTGTGCCTCATTATAATGTGACAGAGGTCAAGCATGCACTCTGCCACTTAATCACAGTCTATGAGACTGACAGAGAAAGTCAAGTGCTGTGCCTGGAGACAGGTGACTCTGTACTCTTGATCAGTGGGTGGCATCACCAGTAAATAGACACTTATCATCCTATCCAGTGGAAAACCCCTTTAATATACTGGTATAGATGCATTTTGTACAAATTTGAGATAGATAGATATGAGATAAATAGATATAATACATAAAGAAAGGACAACGGCAAATCCAGTACTTTATTGGTGGATACAGAGCATGGCAATGCAGGTATGGCACAGACTAGGCAGCATCAGCCGCCAACAATCATTTCACGTCCCTTGGATAGATAGATATAAATTGACTGAACTCTACGGCACTTCCAAAAATCTGACGTTTCGGTCCACTCAATGGAACCTTTCTCAAGCAGTGATGACTTCACTGCTTCAGGAAGGTTTCATTGAGTGGACCGAAACGTCGCTGCTGTCACTTGGTGAATAAACACGTTTGATTTTTGGAAGTGCCGTGGAGTTCAGTCAATTTAGATTTATGGTTGGTGGATCGCCTCTACAGCCGCTGGCACTCCGTTTTTACTTTTCTTACTGCTCTGCTGCCTGTCTTTTTGCTTCCTTTGGATAGATAGATAGTGTGTGTCTATAGACAGACAGATACGAGATAGATAGATAATTTAAAAGCAAATTGGTTTTCACCATCTACCAACTATTCCATATTTCGCCATATAAACCCACCAGCCATTACAATGCAGAGTAATACACGACACTCTTCTACGCAGTCTCCTATGAAGTCGCTCTGAATTTTCTAAGCTTGTCTGTAAAGATTTGTCAGTGTGCTGGAATTATGCTTGTTGAGAGATGCTAAGCTCTTTCAAGAACCACATTGAAAGAAGCAATCAGTACAACACTGCCACTTGTGAACAGGGAATTTGTCCTACAAAGATTTGTCAGCAATTCATAACCATTTGGATTTTAATACTCCATCATGTTTTTCAGCAGTGAAAGACAAGGCTGAGCCGTGCACGTGCATATCTAACTTAGAGCTTTTACAGTCCTTGTCATATGTGCAGGACAGATAGACAGAGACTTGCAATCTACATATTAAAGTGCGGCATATTATATATATATACCTCCTGGTATACAATCTAGAAATGTACACAGTAATCTTTAGAAACAGTCAGCAAGTTTGCTGTCATACAGCTACGGAGTGGGACCATGAGAAAACTGACGGCCATGTGCGGTCTAGGGGAAACGGTCAGTGTGGTGGTTACTATGTCTGACCTCATTGTCTCATAGTGATTTGTGATGCTGTGAGTTCCTGCCCAACCACAGGGTACTGTCCTGTACTCAGGCTTATGCTGTGAGTTCGGGTCCACGAGCCACAGTCAGTCAGGAAATGCATCTGTCACATGAACCGTTTATTCCCGGAACACACATAAGCCGTCTGAAACTTAGGCTACTTTCACACTAGCGTTTTTCTTTTCCGGCATTGAGTTCCGTCCTAGGGGCTCTATAAGGGAAAAGGACTGATCAGTTTTATCCCCATGCATTCTGAATGGAGAGCAATCCGTTCAGGATGCATCAGGATGTCTTCAGTTCAGTCTTTTTAACTGTTCAGGACGGAGATAATACCGCAGCATGCTACGGTTTTATCTCCGGACAAAAAAACAGAATACTTGCAGTGAATGTATTAGTGCCGGATCCGGCATTCAAAATACCAGAATGCCGGATCCGTCCTTCCGGTCCGGTAAAAATATGAAAAAAAAAAAAAAGAAACGGATCAGTTTGTCCGTATGATAAACAGACAGACGGATCCGTTCTTGCAATGCATTTGTGAGACGGATCCTGGTTGCATGCAGATTTCCTGATCCGGCAGGCAGTTCCGGCGACGGAACTGCTTGCCGGATCACTCTGCCGCAAGTGTGAAAGTACCCTTAACCTTTAATTAAAAATCACAGCAGATGATCTTCAATTGGAATGCTTTTATTTGCTGAGTACATTGAGTAGACATGTGGCAATTCGTGTTAACGTTTTTGGCGCGTAGGCCTTCGTCAGACACTGTGCCGCAGTCGGTAACCAGAATAAGAAGGGTGTTCACACCAAGTAAAATGGTGCATATAGCACCTAAGGGAGAAAGGTGTACTGGTATAGTGGTATTTCAATGGTATAGTACTGCCAAAATGAAAAAAGAACAGACAAAAAAAATTCTAGAAATATTTGGTTTTTAAAAAATACCCCTTTCTGACAGGTGTCCCTTTAAATACACCAAATCCATTTTTAATACTATCCAGTCCAGGGCTTCAGCCATGGATGTGTTTTAAACAGTGGTAATGCGTGATTTAATTTAACCAATAATTACATGTACACGTTCCGTCAGGCCCTGTATGAACTTAAAGGGGTTGTGCAGCCAGTACATATTGATGATCTATGCTCAGGAAAGGTTATCAATATCTGTTTGATTGGGGTCCAACTCCCGGCACCCCACGATCAGCTGTTTGACGAGGAGGTGGCGCTCGTGCGAGTGCTACTTCCTCTTTAAGATTACACTGTGCATCGTCTCGGAAGTCTCAACGGCGCAGTGTAATTACAAGTCAGACCCCCACCGATCAGGTATTGATGAACTATCCTGAGGATAGGTCATCAATATGTACTGGCTGCACAACCCCTTTAAGAGTAGCACCAATATCATAAACCAGGCATCTGATAAGGGAGTTTGTGAAGAACATTTGCAACTTTTAGATTTCACATTAAAACAAGCAGACTATATGCTGGTGGGCTTTCCCAAATGCCCTAATTTTTAGACATTACCTAAAATCACACAAAAATCTATTTCGCCCACTACCTCATCCAATTATTTAAGAAATGGGCTCATTGACGGAAAAAAAATTTAGTCACTGGACAACCTTTTACAGCCACTCTTGTGTAGAACACCAGGTTACATAAAATATAGTACCAGAATTCTCAAAACTGTATCCATTTTAGGCTACATGCACACAACCTCGCTGTGTTTTGAGGTTCGCAATTTGCGGGATGGAATGGGCCGCCCATACTAGAAATGCCTATTATTGTCTGCAAAACAGATAGCAATAAGACATGTTCTATTGTTTTGTGGGGCCGCAGAACAGAGCAACTCCGTGTGGTGTCCGCATCTTTTGCGGCCCCATTAAAGTGAATGGGTCCGCAATCGAGCCGCAAAAACTGTGGCTCGGATGCGGACCCAAACCACGGTCACGTGAATGAGGCCTTAGACTGGAAAGAACAAAGTACAGGAGTGGACTGGCCATAGACCCTACAGGGAAATTTCTCGGTAGGCCGTTGCCCAGGGGCCCGCCCAAGACCTCCTCACAGCCGCCAGTCTGGTACATAGCGATCTAATGCTCTCATTAATTAATGCTAGGAGCATCTGGTACTTATGCACCTGGCAGGTATAAAAAAGTGTCCTCTTGCATTCAACTGTATCACCGTCCTCATCTCTACAGCACTGTGTACTTGGTTCTGTTGGGTCGGTATTTTGTGCTGAACTACAGTGTTGCTGGCCCCGCCTACTTATGTTGACCCTGCCTTCTCTCAATTTGGACCCGTCTACAACATGGGGCCACTTTTAGGTTTCGTTTCCATGGCCACTTTAAGTTCCCAGTCAACCCCTGACAATAAACATGGTTTACATGTGACGTGACAACTTTGCACGTGTCAATATCCCATAAGAAAGCTATTCAAGTAATCACATACCATACAGATACAGCAATTATACAGCAGAATTAAAATAATTTACAATAGCTCATGTATATTTTTTTATTGTCCCACAATTGTTTGCTTCAATAACAATTTTTTTTTGGCAAAAACAAGACAACCCAATTGGGGCAAAATTCGCCCTCTCATTGGCCAGTCTATACCTGACACTATGGAAGGGGTTTTCAATGTTCACTCAGAATCCATCCGTGCACCACATTTGTTGGTATGGAAGACGAAGACGTATCGAGAACTGTTTGATTATTGGCAGGACAGCACAGAGTATATCAATTGTAATCCAGCAAATCCTCGGCTGCCATCATGACCCGATGGACATTTCATTCCTAGACATTGCTTTGAAAGGTAATTCAGCTGCTTATAGAACTGAGACCCAATTATTCAGGAGACTGATATCAGGTAAACAGTAGTCCGCGGGTCTACTGAACGGTACTCACGGGGTACCATAAAGTAGACCCGCGGTCCGGCAGGCACTCACAGCACCATAAATCATTATGATGCTGTGGTTTGGGTCAAAGGAGCGGTGTTTGGTCCTGGAAATTTGGTCAATGCTCACACAATCGTGTGAACGAGGCCTAAGAGTGTATTTACATAGGACTTTTTGACCACGTGGTAAAAATGTCATTAAAAAAAAAACAAGTTCCCATGGATTTGCAGTGCATTTTACCAAACCCTTGCAATCGAGTCATATTTTTTACCATGATTACCATTAGTGTTAAGCTAATCAAAGTCAATGAAGTACAGGTCGATCAAAATTTCAGGATAAAGCCAAATTTCCTTGTGCTTTGTGGTAGCAAATCGATTTAACCTGAAATAGTGTAAAAAACTAAAAAAAATAATACTTACCTCATCCATTTGCTCGCGACGGGCCGGCCACCGCAATCTTGCTTGAAGATCTTGGCCGAAATCCTGTGTGTGATGATGTCATCACAGTCCGCGCAAAATTTTCAGATCTTCAAGCAAGAGGAGGGCGGCTGGCCCATCGCGAGCAAATGGATCAGGTAACTGTCTTTTTTAAAAGTTTTTTTTTCACTTCACACTGTTATTTATATCAGATGTCACAATCATGTATGAGCACAGCATCTGAGGGGTACAATGACGGGGAGCAGCACCCACTACTTACACAAAGTGACAAAGCACATTTTTTTGTAAAATTCGGCAAAGCAGCCAATTTGAATTTTTCAATAATTTGCTCATCACTAATTACCATGAAAATGCATAAAAATGCCATAATTTTGGCACAAATTTGAATAAATGTGGCATCTTGATTGCAATTTTACAGTAAATAGTAGAAAAACGCAACCGCCTGAAATTTTTTTGTCTCACACAGTGTTTTTTGTTAGTTTTTTGGCCCAAAAATGCTACTGCCAAAAATTGCATGAAAATAAAAAATTAACTACAATTTATTTTGTGCCAGTTGCATTTGACCATAGAGGAGATTTATTACGTCTGTATGTAGAAAAGACTCTCCCTACTGGACGGGTGGAGGCGGCCCGTGGGCTGGACCTCCATGGCTCAACTTGGCAACATGTGCACCAGAAAACTGGTCACCTTACACCAGAAATTGACTCTCACTTCTGACTGGAGAAGATTTCAGTTGTGGCAACAACTGTGCCACAATTATTAAGAGGTATGTGTCTCACACCAGCGTACACAATGCCAGTTTTAATAATTCTCCCCCTAAAGGGTCTTGGTATGGCATTTTTTCTGGTGTGGTTTTTTTTTCAGTCGGCTTCTCTATAGGACATGAAATAGATCTGAAAAAATGCCTGTTTCAAATGTGTTTAAAAAAAAACACCAAAACTTTTGTTAGAAAAATGTACTTCATGGCATTTTCACAAGCAAAAATAAAAAATGCTGAAAAAGTATGTGTAACTGTAAGGCTGGTATCACACCTATTTTTTTTTGCTTTTTGCTATTTTTTTGCTGGCATTTTTTAATGGGTTTTTGTAGGCAAAAAACGTGAGGTCAGGATGTTGAAAGGACATTTTCAGGGAAAATTTTACACAAACAATTTTTTGTAGTGGAATTGTTTCACCCTAAAGATAGTGTTTTTTTTAGCCAAAGCCAGAATTAGTTTAGTAGAGAATGAGAAATATAGAGGACTTCTGATTCTCCTTCCTGATGGACCCACTTCTGGATTTGGCAAACAAAAACTGCATCAAAAACAGTCATAAAAAGCTGTGTGTGACACAACCCCTTAAGGCTGGATTCACAAATAGATATTTTGTTGGGGGGGGGGTTTCTGTACTTTTGTGTTTTTACTGGTATTTCTGTACCTGCTTTTTTGCTTAGTTTTTTGCTGAAGAAAAGTTAAACAACTTTTAGCTTAATGTCTATGGAAAATATGAAATGCGGGAACCCAAGCTTGTTTTTTTGTTAATAAATGGTGGAGTTTTTTTCATTTCTCTGGCTTTTTTTAGGCAGCATTTTCAAGCAATGGCATTTTTCACCTCTTTCTCTATAGGAAATAAATTACTGGAAAAAAACACCAACCACACCTTTTGTTTAAAAAAAAACAAAACACTGGAGTGAGAAGTTTCTAATGGTCAAAGGACGCCAGGCTAAATACATGTGTCCACGGGCACTAATCTTTCACACATAGTTTTGGAGAAAAATCACAGTTTTGTGGCCATTTTTTATGCTGTTTTTTGAGAAAAAAACAGAAGCGTATTCAAAAGGTAGGGAAAATAGAAAGGAAGGATTTCTACTTTTCCATCCCACTGGATCCACTCCTGGCTTTGGCTTCAAAAAACGGCATCAAAAACTGCAGTGGCATTTTTCCAATAAAAGAACCATGCGTGAAACCACCCTGGAGGAGGCCTAAGTGGTATTTTCAGTGTGTTCAGTAGGGAGGAAACACAAGATTAATATATATACATAGGGATATATTTATCAAAACTGGTGTAAAGGAAAATTGGTTTAGTTGCCAATAGCAACCAATCAATTTCCACCTTTCATTTTTTAGAGCTCCTTGGAGAAATAAGAGGTGGAATCTGATTGGTTGCTATGGGTAACTAAGCCAGTTGTACTTTACACCAGTTTTGGTAAATCTCCCCCACCATTTTCTGCCTTAAAACTAAAACTGACTGTACATCATTAATTAGCAATCATGTTCAGCAATAGTTTATAGAGGTAGATTCAGGAAATCTGTCTAAAAGAACATACTAACTGTTGCCCATAGCAACCAATCACAGCGCTGCTTTCATTTTTCAAGAGCACTGTGAGTAATGAGAGCTCTGTTCTGATTGGTTGCTTTAAAAAAAACAAAGATGGTTTCTCTTTCAGTCAGTTCATAACTCTCCTCAGTATGTTGTCTGACCAGCAGTTCTGTCACCTGGGCGTTTTATATTCATCACTACATAACACCATGAAAATTTTCCCTCATTTCATCTATCATAATATCCAGATTCCACACTGGTCACAGTTTTGGGGTGTTTTTGTGGTGTTTTTCAATTTTTTTTGCATTTTTTGCTGGCTTATATACTCTATAGTGTTTTTCTCCATGGACTTCAATGGGGTCGTTAACCTAAACAGAAAAACTAAATAAAAACCACACAGAATAACGGACAAAATCCGCAATAGTGTAAATTTATGTGCGCTTTTAATCATGTTTTTGATGTGGTTTTCATGCATATTTTCTATTTAAGTATAGAGCAGCATGTGTACTGCACACAACGTCAATTTGTATGCAGAAAAACATTCACATAAGGCTACTTTCACAATAGCGTTCGGGGCTCCGCTCGTGAGCTCTGTTTGAAGGGGCTCACGAGCGGCCCCGAACGCATCCGCACGGCCCTAATGCATTCTCAGTGGAGGCGGATCCACTGAGAATGCATCCGCCTGCCAGCGTTCAGCCTCCGCTCAGTGAGCGGACACCTGAACGCTGCTTGCAGCGTTCGGGTGTCCACCTGGCCGTGCGGAGGCGAGCGGATCCGTCCAGACTTACAATGTAAGTCAATGGGGACGGATCCGCTTGAAGATGACACTATATGGCTCAATCTTCAAGCGGATCCGTTCCCCATTGACTTTCAATGTAAAGTCTGAACGGATCCGCTCAGGCTACTTTCAGACTTAGAAAATTTTCTAAGTAGTAATGCAGACGGATCCGTTCTGAACGGATGCAAACGTCTGCATTATCGGAGCGGATCCGTCTGATGAAACATCAGACGGATCCGCTCCGAACGCTAGTGTGAAAGTAGCCTAAATCCGCTCTATTTATCACGGTCTATTTTGTGCGTTTTTTAGTGCAGATTTAGTGTATTTTTTAAAATCCGTTAGGAAAGTATAATCAGCCGCGGACTCTAACAAACAATCGACATGCTGCAAATTTTAAGGGTACCTGCACACGGGTGCAGCTTAAGGGCTCGTGTACACAAATGTATGTGCTCCTTACCCATGCTGCAGACCGCAAATGTACAGGCACCGGCCGTGTGCACTCCGTGCTGCAGATGCGGACCCATTGACTGAAATGTGTCCACTATCCACAAGTCCTATCTTTAGCCGTATTTTGCGGATCGCTGACCCATTCAAGTTAATGGGTCTGCATCCACAGCACAGAGTGCACACGGCCAGTCCTCATATATTGTGGACCCGCCATTTGCGTATGCATGAGCTCTAAGGGTACGTTCACACGACCGTATGTCATTTTGAAGTTCGCAAAACACGGATCCACAATAACGGATAAGAATAGGACTCGTTCTATCTTTTTTTGCAGGACTGTGGAACTCACATACTGTACAGATACAGACAGCACGTGGCATTTTTTGCGGACCCATCGTAATGACTAGATCTGCATTCAATTTGCAAAAAATGTGTCTCAGATGCAGAGCAAAAATATGGTCGTGTGAGGCTGCAAAAGATGCGGACAGCACACCGTGTGCTGCTCCGCATTCGTATTACTGTTAAGCGGCTCCACAATAAAATAGATGTCCTATTCTCGTTCGTGTTGTGAATGAGAATAATCATTTCTAACAGAGGGCAGGACGTACCGATCCGCAAAATCCTGAACGCGCGCAGCCGGTATTTGTGTTTTGTGAATCTGCGGCCGAAAAAAAGGACACAGTCATGTGCAGGAGACCTAAAGAGCATGATGAGAAAAGATCGGCCACCATGGGCTTCTCTTCAGTCAGTCGGTATATAGGGGCCTTTCATATTCATCGCTATATAACACTGCGCAACTTTATTTTCTCCTCAGCTATTAAAATCTCCAAATTCCACCCTGTCTGGTTAAAACTGACATACTGGCATGTGCGTGACTGAAACGCTGTGAGGTTTCTAATGTCAGCCGTGCCTAACCTTTGCCTAAGTATTAGCGCCCTGCAAATTTTCCTCATCTACTTCCCTGAGTGCTGTGTAGCAGCAAGCACATTCCTCAGCACTGCTTGCAGTAGGCATGGTGACCGGATACTACTCGCTGGCTGTGACTCCTATGCGCCGCTGCTGTTTGGTTTTTCTTTTTTGTGCATGAGCAGATCCTATGTTATTTGCGTTAAATTGCTTCCATAATTGAGGCGGCGGTGCATTGAGTGAGCAGGGTTCATCACGCCTGGAATTCGGCACTGTTGCTGCAGGTAGCTCAGGGCTATTTTACTGATTGCTGTGTTGACTTTGCTTAATTGCAGGGGAGGAGCGAAGGACGGATTTGATGGGCGGCATTAAGAACAGTGGGTGGCTGGTGGGGGTTTTGGCATAGGCACTCAGAGCTCACTAAACTGGCTGTCAGTATAGCCGTCATGTTAATAAAAATAATAATAATACTCGTAACAAGACCAAGCACTAAAATAAAACTGAAAGCTAAAAGGATACAAACTTCATTTTTCCTGCAAGAGAAAATAATCTTTTGTTATATTTTATTCTTTCCTAAGGGCTTTAAACTGATGGAGGTGGGCGTCTTCTAGCGTCAGTCTGCACCTGTTCCGTCAGGATTCATGTCTTGACTTTATGAGGTAGTTTATCTTTTGTATCAGGTGCACAGCGAGCTCAGCAAAAAGTCAGCTACAGAAACAAAAAACATAAGGAAATAATAGGCAAAATAAAAAGACCAGAGCTAATGCAACTATAATCTAAAGCCTTGTCCATGAAAAAAAAAAAGAGTACGTGAAGGATCCATGGTTAGAGATGGCCTTGCGGTCGTTACGCGGCGAACTTTGCGCATTTTGCGATTCGCCGATAATGTGAACATATGGCGATGTCCGCCGGCGCCATATTCTTTCACATTGCGCCGAACTTTGACCCATGACACATCCATCAGGTGGGACAGGACAGCTAATTGAGATGTTTCAGCACATGGACACACCCCCACCCTATAAAAGAACCCGATCTGGCAGCCATTTTACATTCAGTTTTTTGCCAGTGTAGGGAGAGGTTGCTTTGTGGAGCAGGGACAGGCTGTTAGGGACACCAAACGCTAGCTAAAAGGGCCACAAAAGTCCTTTTAAGGACTGGTATAGGTGTGCTATCGATAGATCTGATATACTGAGGGGTGTGATATACTTATAATATACTTTCTAAGGGTACTTTCACACTTGCGTTGTGAAGATTAAGGGGTTTGATATACCTGTTTCCACCAAATATTGATTGAGGGGTGTGATATAACTGCTTCCACAAAATACTGATTAAGGGGTTTGATATACCTGCTTCCACCAAATATTTATTGAGGCATGCAATATACCTGCTTTCACAAAATACCAATTAAGGGGTTCAATATACATGTTTCCACCAAATATTGATTGAGGGCTGCGATATACCTGCTTCCACAAAATACTGATTAAGGGGTTTGATATACCTGCTTCCACAAAATATTGATTGAGGCCTGCGATATACCTGCTTCCACAAAATACTGATTAAGGGGTTTGATATACCTGCTTCCACCAAATATTGATTGATGCCTGCGATATACCCGCTTCCACAAATACTGCTCTTCTCTAGGGACTTAGGCACAGGGTAATTTTGAAAATAACAGGCAGAGGAAGAGGCAGGCCGTCCCGCAGGGGTGGTAGGGGTCGGGCAGGTGCACCAGGCCGGAGCCTAAGTGAGAAGTTGGAGAAGGCGCATGCGATTACTTCAAAGGGCGCACCAGAGTTGGTTGGGTGGCTCACTCAGACTTCCGCTTCTGCACCCTCCTCATCCTCTGTATCTGCACCCTTCTCACTCTCTGCTGTGTGCACCCCCAAATATACCACCACCATATCCCCTCCACTCGAGTCAGAGGAATTATTTTCCCATCCATTCCCAGACCTTACCGATGTGCAGCCATTCTTGACATGGGATGAGGAAGAGGAGGTAGCAACGGCCGCCACCCATCGGTCTGACGACAGTACCCAGATCAGCCCGAGGAGGGTGATCCCCATTGTTGCTGTCTACTCCGAGATCTTAAATGTCAGTGGTGGTGAAGGTGACAATGATGAAGTCACGTGGGTGCCCACAAGAGAGGAAGAGGAGGAGAGTTCAGAGGGAGAGACGGAACAGCAGAGAGGGAGGAGAAGCAGGCAGAGCTTGCAGGGCACAGTAGGCAAAAAGCAGACTGCAAATGTATCTGGAGCGAACCATCCACCATGTACGGTCACTTCTGGCGCTCCCAGGATGCCGGCACAAGGCTCCGTAGTCTGGGATTTTTTTAACGTGTCAGCTGCTGACAATAGTGTTGCCATCTGCAGTCTGTGCTGTCAAAGCATAAGTCGCGGTAAGCCCTACATTCACCTAGGGATGACCGCCTTAAGAAGGCACCTGGCCTCCCATCACCAAGCCCAGTGGGAGCAACGCCGTCAGAACCCACAAAGCCACACTCCCGGCGCTCCACGTCCTGCCTCTTCTCCTTCTCATCTCTCCTCCCATTTGTCCTCCATTCCACCCTCCACCGTGCCATCGCCGCGTTCATCTGGAAGAAGGCAGGCTTCCGTGGTCCAAATGTTCGAGCTTAAAAAGTTGATGACGCCGACAACCCTCTTGCCCAACAGCTGACCGCTGGCTCTTCAGAACTGCTAGCCCGCCAACTACTGCCATATAAACTGGTGGGCTCGGAGGCCTTAGAAAATTTGTGGCCATTGGCACACTGCAATGGAAGGTCCCTAGAAGGAAATATTTCACCCAAAAGGGCATCCCAGAGTTATATGGCCATGTTCAGCGGCAAGTGAATATATCTCTGGCACGCAGTGTCAGTGCCATGATACATCTGACAACAGACACGTGGTGTAGCAAACACAGGCAGGGAAGGTACATAACTTTTACTGCCCACTGGGAAAACCTTCTGATGGCCGTCAAGCATGTAACCCGTTGCTCCCCGTGTGGATTTGATGTTACCGCCACGGATTGCATGCAGGCCTGCCTTTTCTTTTCCTCCTCCTACTCCATCCTCCATCCCTCCTCAGCTGACTCCTCCTTCCACTGCTACCGCCTCTTCTGCAGTGTCCCCAAGCTCCCCAGAACCTATTCGATGTCCCTAATGAGACGTTGCCATGCTGTGCTGCGGCTGTTGTGCCTGGAAGCCAAGAGCCACACCGGTCCTGCACTGTTTTCAGCTCTGCGGTCACAGGCCGATCAGTGGCTAACCCCGTTCAATTTGACAGTTGGTAAAGTGGTGTGCGACAATGGTGCCAATCTGCTGAGCAAGCTGAAACAGGGCAAAATGACATACGTGCAGTGCATGGCACACGTCCTGAACTTAGTCATGCAGCGATTCGTTGCCAAATACCCTGGGGACCAGGACATCTTTCAGGAGGCCAGGAAAATCTCTGGCCATTTTAGAAGATCTTACACGGCCATGGCCGTGACAGCCTGACGCGCTGGAATTCCACCTACTCCACGACTACCTGTACGAACTCTGCAGCAGGACAGGTTCTGGGGGCTTGGTTTCTTTTCAACGCGCCATTGTCTGCTCATGCGCAACGCATGCAGACTTCTGTGGCCATTTGATGAGATCACCAAACTGGTCATTTGCAGCCAAGGTGCCATCAGTGACATCGTACCTTATGCCTGGAGTGTGCATTGCGTCATGTCATTGATCAAGCCATCGAGGAGCAGGAGCAGGAAGATGAGGAAGTCGCAATGCTGGATGAATTCCCAGGGGGGGCTACTCCATCTGAGACAAGTCAGCAGGAGTCTGAAGAGGAGTCAGAGGAGGATGGTGGCTGGGGGGAGGAGGAGGAGGAGCAAGAAGAGCAGGGTTTGAGGGGGACTTTAAACTTTTCGGGGATCCCTGGTATTGTCTGTGGATGGGGGGAGGAGACCGAGGACGACATTCTCCTTGTCGATGAGCAGGAGCCAGGGCGCTCTACCGCTTCCAATTTAGTGCAAATGGGGGCCTTCATGCTCCAGTATTTGAAGAGGGACCCCCTTATAAAAAACATAAAGGGCAAGGACCACTACTGGGTGGCAACGTACTTAGACCCCCGGTACAAACACAAAATGGTGGACATGTTACCAGCATCACAGAGGGCTGTCAGAATGCAGCATTTCCAGGCCTTGCTGCGAGAGATGCTGCATTATGCGGTTGTGGGCGCTGGCAGAGGAATTTCCACCCACAGCGAAACAGGTGCGGGTACCAATCCTACTACGCCTGCAAGAAGAGGGTGGTTTCAAGATGTGTTGGTTACTTCTTATATGAGATGATCATTCTTGCATACAACCCATTGACAGCCGCCCTCCAGATCCAGCCTCAGGGAACGCCTAGATCGACAGGTGTCCGACTACATTGGGTTAACGGCCGATGTGGACACTCTGGGAAGGGAGGAACCCCTGGACTACTGGGTGTGCAGGCTTGACCTGTGGCCAGAGCTGGCACAATTTGCCATGGAACTGTTGGCTTGCCCCTCGTTGAGTGTCCTGTCCGAAAGGTCGTTAAGCGCAGCAGGGGGGATCATGACATATAAGCGCACTCGCCTAGCTCACGACAGTGTGGACTACCTCACATTTCTAAAAATTAATGAGGCATGGATCTCAGAGGAATTCAACACCTGTGACGACCACATGTAATTGAACTTCCTCATGTTAGCCCACACATATCCACCACCACACAGAACAAAGAATGGTCCTTGTCTTATGTACTGTCACGGATGTAGTAGGGGAGAACACCAAAAGACAACAAGAAGGAAGGGAAAAGACACTAGGCCTCACCGCTAGGGAAGGAAAAGGGTCACCACCTATAAAACCCTGCTCCTGGCCCTAACTCCTATGGTAGAGATGCCCATACACAGGAACCTAGAAAACCCTGGTGGCCCTCAGATGCCCTAATGGTAATGACAAGGCAGAGAAAACCAGCTCCTTCCCTGGTGAAGGAACCAGCGTCTCGCTGAGGCCTAGCAAACAACAAATATGGGGGGGAATACAAAATACAACAAGCTGAACACTTAACTTCTGAGGCTGATGGATGATGGATGAACAGGACTTCAACTAGAACCACACTCCAGCTCTTCCAAAAACCAAATGAAGCTATCCAGAGCAAGGAGTGATGGGTAAAGTCAGACTAAATAGGGGGAGGTAAAGGTCACATGATCCACACCTGAACAGGAGGTGTGGACATACAAGCAACACACAGACAAAGTGAAACCAAAGCCAAAAGAGGCTGTACTGGCCTACAGTAAAAATTTTATCCAGTGACCGCCTAATGTACCTCCAGCCACATCATCACAAGTTCTTTTCTGTCAGGTGAATGCCTAATTTTTGGGGCCTCTACTCCAGTGGCCTACAGTAAAATGTTTATCCAATGACCACCTAATGTAGCTCTAGCTACATAATCACAAGTTCTTTTCTGTCAGGTGAATGTCTAATTTTTGGGGCCTGTACTCCAGTGGCTTACAGTAAAATTTTTAGCCAGTGACCGCATAATGAACCTCCAGCCAATCGCTGCCACAATAGAAAACGGGTACATCCCCCATTGACTTTTAATGGAGTTCATAACGGATCCATCCGGATCCAGTAAAAACGCTGGTGTGAAAGTAGCCTAAGTTAATGGGTATGTGCGCTGTCTGTGGAAAATGCAGACAGCACACGTCAGTGAAAAACGGAAACATGGACGAGGCCTAAGGCTACATGCATGTGGTGAATATTACGTGCAGAAAGCCTGCAGTATTGTACAGTACTAGCTAAGTAGATAATGCACATAGTGAGGAAATTTTCCGCATAGAAATTGACCTGCGATTTGATTATTGAAATTCCCATTTTGCGACTTTCAAAAATTTTCATGCACGGGCAGTTTTATGCCATCCTCCGCACTGGGGGTGGAGGAAGTGGTGTGGACTGGGGCGGTATAATGGCTCCAGCAAATTTACTAACAGTTATGCCTGAAAACATTCACTTCAATGGGGCCGAAAAAAAATAATAAATGACTCTGTGTGCATTCCGTGTCCGTATGTCTGCATGGCCGTTCCGCAAAAAAACAGAACATGTCCTATTGTCCACATTACCGACAAGGATAGTACTGTTCTATTAGGGGCCAGCTGTTCCGTTCTGCAAAATGCAGAATGCATGCGGCCGATATCCTTGTTTTGCAGATCCACAATTTGTGAACCGCAAAACACCAACAGTCATGTGCATAAGCCCTTAGGGCTCATGCACACGAATATATGTATTTTGCGGTCCACAAAAAATACGGATGACATCCGTGTGCATTCCGTATTTTGCAAAACGGAATAGCTGGCCCCTAATAGAACAGTCCTATCCTTGTCGGTAATGTGGACAATAGGACATGTTCTATTTTTTTGCGGAACGGAAATATAGACATACGGAAACGGAATGCACACGGAGTAACTTCCATTTTTTTTGCGGACCCATTAAAATGAATGGTTCCGCATATGGTCCGCAAAAAAACTGAACGGACCCGGAAAGAAAATACTTTCGTGTGCATGAGCCCTAAAACAGGCGTAGAAAATGATAAATGAGATGGGCTGCCAGCCCTCCCCCTTCGCCGCCCACGCCATGCCCCCTTTTTAAGACTTGGCGTGAGCAGGGGGAAAAGTCGCAGATGGGCATCATAATAGAAAAAAAGTAAAAACGGTTTCCTGTTTTTGGGTCGCCTGACTTCCCACAAAAAATTGAATAAGGCCTCATGCACACGACCGTATGCATTTTGTGGTCCGCAAAAAAAGGATCCGCTAAAAATATGGATGACGTCCGTGTGCATTCCGTATTTTGCGGAACGGAACAGCTGGCCTCTAATAGAACAGAACTATATGTCCGTAATGCGGACAATAATAGGGCATGTTCTATTTTTTTGCAGAACAGAAATACGGACATACAAAAAAAGGAAAGCACACGGAGTAACTTCAGTTTTTTTTTTGCGGACCCATAGAAATGAATGGTTCCGTATACGGTTCACCAAAAAAAAAAACGAATGGACACGGAAAGAAAATACGTTCGCGTGAATGAGGCCTAAGAAGTGACCAAAAGGTTATACACACCCCAAAATGGTATCAATGAAAACTTCAAATCTCCCCACAAAAAAGAGTCCTCACAGAGCGCGGTATACATAAAAATATATATATAATGGGGTCAGAATATGGCGCTGCAAAGAAAAAATTTGTTTTCTCCAAAGTTTTTATTTTTTTCTCCGTTTTAAAACACAAAAAAATATATATATTGTGGGGGGTTAGCTCTTCACACGGGGGTCATTCTCACAGATACACCTTTTAGGACACCAGGTTTCAGGTCCAAACAGTGCATTTATTGTCAACACCAGCAACAATAAAATGACAAAATAATAAACACTCGCCCGTCCAGGCTCTAACTAAACAAAGTTTCCTGACTCACCTAGGTCCCAGTTCACACCCTGTGAACTCATGCGGCTTTGTCAGCCAATGTCCCACAGCCTCCTGGCTGTACAGACCACAGTACGCCCACTGTCTCCAGTTCAGTATTTCTTGTGGGGGATTGGGGCTCAGTAGTCTGCCTGACTATGGCCCTGCGACCCTCCCAGGCGTCGCTGCGTCCCCCAACTCCAGGCTATCTCCCAGCCTTGTGGTCCCTCAGCCTTGCCCAGCTGAGACCACACAGACAGAGCCTCCAGGCCTCTGTCCACAGGTAACACACTACCCCCTTTCTGACACTCTGGGAGGTGCCTTATGCCAGGCTGATTACCTCCAGCTTCTCTCACCTGTGGTGGAACAGGGGTGTGGACCGCACTATCCACCCCTTCCTTGCCTCTAACCTGAGTGAGACCTGTCACCGTCTCACAATATGTAGTATCGTTGTAATCGTACTGACCCAGAGAATGAAAGTAACACTGGAAAAAAACTAAATCCATAAAATTGTGGTGGAATTGTGTTTTTTTTTATAATTTCACCCCATTTGTAATTTTTTTCCTGATACATTGTATGTAACCGTAAAGTACAACTTGTCCCGCAAAAAAACAAGCTCTTATACGGCTATGTGAATGGAAGAATAAAAAGGTTTTCGCTTTGGGAAGAATGTAGAAAAACAAAAATGAAAAAAGGGAAAATCACCTGGCCTTTAAAGGGTTAATAGATGACAAAAAAACGCTTGTACAAAATGCGCACATTTCATGGCATTTCTTACAAGTCAAAAAATGCCCCCCAAAAAACATGTAGTGTGGCAGCCAGGGCCGTCTTTACCAAGGGGCAAAAGGGGCAGCTGCCCTGGGCCCAGTTGCTCCTGGGGGGCCCAAGGCAGCTGCCTCTTGAGCCCTGCTAGCCACTGCCCCAGGTGTCAGGCTGTCAGCTACAAAAGGGTGCTGCCATGCCATGCCTGCCGGGACTGAGTCCAGCAAGCGTACTGTCTGTGAAAGCTGTGATTCTCTAGGACCTTAGATGACATCATCACCATGTGACCAGTAACCTAGCAATGTTACTGGTCACATGGCTATGAGGTCATCACAGGTCCTACCAGGAGTGTTGTGACAGAAGTTTGCCTTAACTGTGGAGCTTTTTTTTGTGAAGATTACATCAGAAAAAGGTGACAGGGGCTGTTATTCTAATATACTATAAACTACTGTATAGTGGGGTGCTGTATAGTGTGGGGGCCTGTATAGTGTGGGGGGCCTGTATAGTGTGGGGGGCCTGTATAGTGTGGGGGCCTGTATAGTGTGGGGGCCTGTATAGTGTGGGGGGCCTGTATAGTGTGGGGGCCTGTATACTGTGGGGGGCCTGTATACTGTGGGGGGCTGTATACTGTTGGGGGCCTGTATACTGTGGGGGCCTGTATACTGTGGGGGCCTGTATACTGTGGGGGGGGCTGTATACTGTGGGAGGCTGTATACTGTGAGAGGCTGTATACTGTGGGGGCCTGTATACTGTGGGGGGCTGTATACTGTGGGGGGCTGTATACTGTGGGGGGCTGTATAGTGTGGGGGGCTGTATAGTGTATATTGTGGAGTGCTATACTGCTGTACTGTATACTGTGGGGGGCTGTATACTGTATATTGTGGAGTGCTATACTGCTGTACTGTATACTGTGGGGGGCTGTATACTGTATACTGTGGGTGCTGTATATTGTGGAGTTCTATACTGCTGTACTGTATAGTGTGGGGTGCTGTATCGTGTATAGTTTGGGGTGCTATATACAGTGAGGTGCTATACTTCTCTACTGTATACTGTGAGGTGTTGTATACTGTGGGGTGCTGTATACCGTGGGCTGCTATACTGCTCTACTATATAGTGTGGGGTACTGTATAGTGTGGGGTGCTATACTGCATACTGTGTGGTGCTGTATACTATAGGGTGCTATACTGCATACTGTGGGGTGCTGTATACTATAGGGTGCTATTCTGCATACTGTGGGGTGCTGGGGTGCACTGTAACGCTAGGGTGAGCCGAGCCCTGGTCTCCTTCCTGCAGAGCGGTGCCCACTTCCAGCCTGAGCCCAGCTGCCCAGAGCACTGACCTTGAGCCGCTGGAGTCTTCAGAACTGGAAGTATTTATATCACTGTACTCTACCAGATGTGTAGATTCTTTGTGTGTGTGTTGTGGTGGAGGGCGTGATTGCCTGCTGAGGTGTGGGAAGGCGGGATCCAGGGGGCCCAAGTAAATTTTTGCCCAGGGTCCAATCAATATTAAAGACGGCCCTGGTGGCAGCACCCTGAGGCTATCGGACATCACAGTTGAGGTGTGGTCAACAAATGTGTTTCACCAGTTGAAAATGTGGGGCCAGTTGCTGAATCACAAAATATAAAGCCTTAAGGGCTCATGCACACGAACGTGTGCTGCCCGGTGCCGTATTGTGGACCGCAATACACGGGCACCATTCCGTGTGTGCATTCCGCATCACGGATGCGGACCCATTCACTTCAATGGGTCCGCAAATCCGGAGATGCGTAACGGAATCACAGAACGGAACACTACGGAGTGCTTCCGTGGGGTTCTGTTCCATGCTTCCGTTCCGCAAAAAGATAGAACTTGCTCTATCTATTTGCGGAACGGACAAATGCAGACCCATTGCAGACCCATCCCGGCGGCCGTTCGGAGGTTGCCCGTGCATTAGCCGTGTGAATGAGCCCTTAGGTTCATGCAGATATTGGCACAAATTATGATTTCCAATTGATATCTATGGAGAAATGAGGTCTCAAGATATCGTGTTTTTTTTGCAACAGAACTTAGCAGACAAATAGGAATACACAAGGAACTATTTATGATGCAGATTTTTCCGCAAATGCACCTTCCACCCACACGTGAAGGCAACCAGTCCTTTCTTTCTATTTCCCATTCTTTTTGAGTCCACTCCTGGCTTCGGCTCAAAAACTGCATCAAAAACTGCAAGTGTGATTCAAGTTCAAAATGGAGCTTCAGATCCCAGCAGGGACTTATTAACCACATGTATCACTTGCTGCTTTAGACAATTGCACAATTACAGTTTGTTCGAATCGGTTTGTTGTTTTGTTCGCTATAATGGTTCCTGTTAGAAAGTGTTGATTTTTAGGGAGTAGATCAACAACGACGGTGTTAATGTACGCACCAAGCGATACGTTCCCCTTTCTGTATGTTACAATGCGTTAATGGCAGTTGCAAAGTGATTGTTGATATCTCCCTTTGTAGGTGATTTATCCTGCTGTGGGTATTTAATGGTTAACTCTTTGTTCCTTGAGAAGGCGCCAATTTAAATCTAAGCCTCCCTGGCAGCAGCTGAAGGCGTCTTTTTTTTTTTTTTTTTCTTTTTCAGGTTTTGTTTATTGCAGCTGAAAACTCTACAGTGATGAACTGACACCCTACTGGTTTTGTTTGCTCACTGGGAACAATTGACTCACATACTGTAGTTTACCACCTATTTTATCTAGAGGAGTCTAAGATGCAGGTGCCAGCAAATCAATGCCTTCCTGACTGTATGTAAGCAGACGTTGCACCCCTGTGACCGGCCCCACAGCAAGTATTGTTCATTTAAATTAGAGTACGTAATGCGTGTGTATAATTTTATTTGTGATGATCACCACTGATGTAAGGAGAGGTTCAGTAGAACTGAAATGGTTTCGGGTATTGTAGCCAAAATACAGATTCTAACCAGCTCAAGACCAGGCCATTTGCTCCCCCTTCCTGACCAGACGCATTTTCAGCTTTTTATCATGCGTCTGAAAGCCATACATTTTTTTATTTTATAATTTTTGCTCCTTTTTTCATTGATATCTGGGGCTTCATTTTTATGTCTTTTTTATTTTAGTTTTTATTGTTTTCATTTTTTATACCCGTGAAAATGCTTAAAATTTTAAATTTTTTCATTAATAGGACAACATACAGCTAAAATATTTTTTAAACTATATCCCCTTTCCATAATGATCATTTTGATACTGTATATCAGCAACCTTCGACACTCCTGCGCTGTTAAACTACAACTCCCAGCATGCACACATATTCAGCTGTTCTTGTGACTCCCATAGAAGCGAAAGGAGGATTCTGGAAGTTATAGTTTCAGAAGAGCTGGTGGGTGGAGCTAGATGCTGCGGAGTGGTATGTGGCGGAGTTTTCTTTTTTTTATATATTTTGTTATTTGGTCTTTACCATTTTTTTTTATCTTGCACTTATACACCTTTTGGGGACATTTAACATTAAATTTTTATGGCTGATTTCTCCTGTAACTGGGGTTGATATATTAGCCCCAGTTACAGGGGAAAGGCAGCCCCCACAGAGGCAGTATAGGGGTGTATAACTTCACTGCAGAGCTGATCTGGGTCTGCTAAGACCCAGCAGCTTGTGCAAATAACCTCCCAAACACACACAATCACATGATCGCTAGTCCAGAGCAGGAAGCAGCGTAGCCGCTTAGCATGCAGCTGTGAATTCTGCCCAAGTGGTTAAAGAAGCAGAACCTGATGTATATTTTTGATTCCAGATATAGTGCACCCCATTCTATATGGTGTGTTCGGTATTGCTTCTCAGCCTCATTTACTTAAATGGATTTTCCGGGAGTTTTAGGCCAACAGTATCTGATTGGTAGGGGTCCAACACCTAGGACCCCTGCCGATCAGTTGTTTGAGAAGGAAGTGGGGCTCTCAGTAGCGCCGTAAACCTTCTCCAGCTTTTCCTAGGCCAAGTGACGTCATATTCATTGGTCACATAGCATAGGCGCAGCTCAGCCCCTTGGAAGTAAATGGGTCTGAACTGCAATACCAAACACAGTCACTATACAGTGTACAGCACTGTGTTTGGTTTGCTGAAAGAAGGCCGTGGCTCTACTGTGAGCACTGATGCCTTCTCAAACAGCTGATCGCTGCTCCCAGGATTCGAACTCCCACCGATCAGATACTGATGATCTATCTAGAGAACATGTCATCAGTATAAAACTCCTAGAAAACATCAAAATGGGGTGAGTTGCAATACATGACATGGCCAATAGAGTGGCACTGTTTCTGGAATAAAAGCAGAATCAGACCCTTTATTCTGATCTCAGACAATATTGTTAAAATACCTGTATATTATGGCAGTGTGAAAATGGCCAAAAGAAGCAGTCTTTTAGATTATGAGATGTAGGGGAAGCAGTCTTTTAGATTATGAGATGTAGGGGCATGACTACAGGGGGCAGTGGTAGAAATCACACCTGAGCCTTGGAGCGTAAGGAGGCCCAAAAAGTCCCACAGCACCATAATAACACACCAATATTATAAATGCTACATACAGTGTAGCTGGGTACTGCTAGGGTGGAGTAGGGGGTTGGTACCAGTGAAGTAGGGAAATGAGAAGGGTAGAAAGAATATGAAGATGAGGCTATGAGGCCAACTACGGAATATATAAGAGAAAGGAATGGCAGAATTATATGGTTAAATTTACTGTATTGGTCCAAGTGTTAACAGGTCTCTTCTTAGATAGTCTTCTTTAAAGTGTTGCATGGCGTCTCCATTGTACCTCTATATGGTCCCGATATGATGCAGAGGCAATAGTTTTTTTTTCTATTAGACTCCATAAGAAAGAAAATTGTGGTATTTTCCATCAAACTCTGTATGTGTGAAAATATTCTCACTTATCTACGCAACTGCTCTGGAGCTACAGGGCCAGTTCTTGTTGCTGCTATCCTTTTGCTACTAGGTGACAAAAATCAGTGCAAGTCTCCTCTTTCCAGAGGATCTATATTATTAGCAAACAGGAGAGTTGGGAATTGACACAATGGTAAAGTTTCCCATACATCTTCAGTAGCTCTGAGCCAAACATTCAGTTGACAAATTCCTCCCAACTTCCCCACACACATGCATGCTCGACTTGGGCCGGAATGTATGTGTTGCCAAGGGGGAGAGAGGAGTAATTCACTGCCAGATAACTCTGACATAGGCTTATCTTCTCTGAGAACAGAAGGATCAGCTTTAAATTCAACATGCCTGAACATTTGTCGGGGGAAAATTGGGAAGTCCACTGGTCCAACCAAAATCAATGTGTTTAGCCAAATTTTCCTATTATGTGCTGTATGACCTTAATTAAAAGGGTGAGGAGAAGCAACAAACAGGCGCTTCTGGCCTGGGTGCCCACTTTAATCTTTGGTATAATTTTGTCTTTACACACCCAATCACACAATATTTGGATGGGTTGAGACGTCCACCAGAATGAGAGCTGCTAGATCACATAAAGGTGAGGACGAGCAGGTAACTCTCCAACATGATGGCCACATAACCTAATAGGACACTTGAGAAGGGATGTATGTGTCAATGAGATGACCCCTTTAATATATTCCTGCTGAAAACTAATACAATGAAATTAAATTTACACAAAGAAATTACACAAATTTGCTCATTGGGTGATCTATACCAAGCGAGAAGAAGACTATGTTCAGTCCATGTCATACATTGTCAATACACTCATCTCTCAACATTATAAAGGCTCATTTCTTCTTTGGCCACGTCGATATTGTGTTTGCTAATGACATAGTGTAGTCGTCTCTAGTTAACACTCACCAGCAGGGTCCCTCGTCTACTTATGAGGTCCCTGAATTATTGACAACTCTTTAAAAATTCAAATGGTAGCATGTAGGTGTGTAAGAGAGCGAGCAGGAGGTCTGGGCCACCACCTTTGATAATCATCCCCTTCTTCTCCTTCTCCTTATACAATAAGGTTTGAGTGTCAGACCAGCACAGAAAGTAATATTTGTCATACTTATATTTCCAGCGTAACCTCCTCAATACAGGGAAAAGCAAGGCAGGGAACGATGTAATATGATTCATGATATTTTATTGACTGAAGCTAAGGACCAAATGTGCCCATACACCTTCAATAGCTATCTCTTCCAACTCCTCAATACACATACGTGCTCGGCCGAGTGTATGTGTTTTCAGTGGGGAGAGGGGGAAAAAGCTGCTGTCAGACACTTTAATTCCTGAGCAAATACAAGGTTTTTGGTGTTGAAAATCAATGCACCAATCCTTCTCTCCCCTGACATTATCTGGAGATTAGGAGAGCTATCCATACACATTAAATTGTCAGTTTGTCCCACCCAAAAATATATTGTTACATGCAATGAATGTGGATCCACTGTGCCTACTAACCGGTTTGACTTTGGACTATTTCTGAGGGGGTTATCCTGGCAGTCCCCTGGTTTCACCTAATAAACCCTATCCAGGAATCTGGCCTTCACTGCAGGGGAGCCACCAGGCTCCTACCTCTTGGAATCGTTCCAGTGTCGGGTTAGTTGCTGACCAATAGGGATCAGAGACACCAGTGTGTGGCACTGATGGATCAGGCAAAACACATAGTCAGGAAACAGGCAAGAGTCAGGGCTGGTAGAGTACATGCGAATCCATGAAGCTATCCAAATGTCAGGGCAGGCAGCACAGAATCTGAATTCAGGAATCAGGCAAAGCTTAGTTCACAGGCAGACAAATGGATTATATCTCTTAACAGAGTCTAGCAAGCTAGAGATACCTTGCAAAATCTGGAGAAACCAATTGCTCAGGCAAGGAAGTGAGGTCAGCAACATAGCTATATAGCAGAAGCTGATTAGCAGTTAGGAACAGCCTCGCAGCAGCTCATAGAGCAAGAGGAGGCTAACCTTTGCAGTACTGCAACAGATGATATATACACAAACTATAGCTCTAATTCATACACAGGAAGCCGGATCCCATGGGCACGGGACAGTGACTGCCATGAACCACCATTGTAACATATATGACAGCCGTATACCCTAATAGTAAAAGCAAAAACAATGCGACAGCACTCGGCAAACATAGAATATATGGACTAATACTATATTCACTATATAAAATGAATATGAGACACTTAGCAAATATATTTAGATCAAAATAATTTGTGCCCATCCACCACAGCAAGGTGACCTTAACCTGGATGGGAACCTACTCTATGATACCTTTCTCTGTGCCATCCGGCCTCTTAATTCAGTATAAGCAGGTTCCACACTGTGTCTGCTCCATTTGGTACCTATCTCTGTGCCAGCCAGCCTCAGAATTCAGGGAGAGCAGACTTACACCGTACATTTATACGGGCAGATTATCAAGAATGATCGTTTGTACGAACATTCATCCCCGTAAATGTGCCCGACAATCGAGCCATGTAAATCCACCTTTAGGATTCCTGGGTTCCATTCCGTTCAAGGGCAACATCCGCGTGACATTTGCATGTCCTCTCTCTGTTTGATACAGGTAATTTGTTTTTTCGAAAACTCATGGAAAAAAGATAAGAATACAATACTTATGGAACATATGAAAGGATAGCAGCTGCCTGTATTATCCAGCCATACTTAGCATATTGACTGTGGCCTGCATGATACAGTACATACCCTCTATGCAGTATTACATGCAGTGTTTACTGGAGCTACAGTTCCTTACCTTTGAGGTTTGAGTTTCCTTTTCAGGATTTAGTTGAGTATCCTACCGGTCAATAAACACATTTGTGATTCACCTGATTTCCCGAGAGGTAATATCCTTTGTGTAAATGCCACAAATCCATTTTAATGATTTCCTCAAGTACGTGTCCTTCTATAAAGTCATCTTTAGTTGTATACTGTCTGTCATGAGCTACAGGTCTTGATGATCGAAATGCACATTGGAAATATCTGTCTTAATAATTACTTGCACTTCATATGAAATAACAGTGCTGGAGCATCAGAACCCTGCCTTGTGCTGATCCTCTCTTATTAATGTATGATTAATTTGATAACTGGGTGCAACCATTTCCCTTGTCAATGGGGTGTTTCCTCCTTACACATACTTTGACACTGTCCAATCAATGAAGCCAAGACTTCCATTATTCCCTTTTTAATGAAAATGCGGTACTTCTACTCGCAGTTAGTCATTAAACTGGTTTCCTATCAGCTTCGTCTTCTATATTTACCATCCTGTCTATGCTCAGTGATCTGACAATCTTCTATTCCTATTATGCATCCTTATGTGGTCTCAGAAGTTCACTGCTAAAGGGTTAATGCTATGGTTTACACTTTAAAAGATGTAAAAAATGTTGACTGAGATAATCTGTGAACTATGCATCCCAAAAGGCTATCTTTAGGTAGGAAGTAGTTAACTGGCAGTCGTTACTTATAGTCAGGCTCGGACTGGCCCACCGGGGAGGCAGGGGATTCCTCGGTGAACCCCCAGTCTCCTGCATCCGGACATAAGATGGAGGAGTAATTTTTTTCTCTTGCTTCTCATGAGAGATAATTATTGTAGCCCCCTAGGTGGCAGTATTGCACAGCGATGCAGCCTCCTACTGGTGTAAATTGTACAGAAGGCACCGCAGTATCTTCTAAACTTCCCGGGCTGCTGACAGTGAAGGAGGAGAGAACATGTCTGGCCATCCTCCTGCCCTCCCTGCTGTCAGAAAACTGTGGTTGCTGGAGAGAAGGACTCCTCTGCGGCGCTGGGCTGATTTCTCAGGTGTGTGACAGTAGTGAGCTGTAGGAGACTGTAAGGGGGAAATAGGGGATTTGTTTATAGTAGACTCATATCTGTGTATGTGTGCTGCTCTCTGCATAGTTCAGAGTGGCATTGGGGGGACTCTGCCCTCTGCTCTGCTCCAGGATCACCACTATTACCCTGCCTCTGGCGACCCTAATGCCTCTGCTTTAGGTGCACCCCCATTAGTGCCCAAGCTCCAGATGCCCCCACTCTGAATGCACTGCTAATATTGCCTCTTCTCCTGTTACCCCTGCTCCAGGATCCCCACTACTACCCTGCCTCAGGTGACCCTAATGCCTCTGTTTCAGTTATGACCTTCCGTTTGTGCCCTTTGCTGACATTGCTCCTCTAGCATCTTTACTTGGGCTTTGTTAAAGGTTATGACCTGCAAAGGGGGTGATTGAAAAATTCTGAATAGTGCGTCACATTCTCCAGTATTGACACAATTGGTTTACATGGCGGTAGTGATGATATTCCTTATTTACAGGCATCACCGCTGCCATGTAAAGAAATACAGGTGGTGGAGTGGTGGAAGATTTAAAGGTTTTCAAGTTATCCTTTCCACACCATAGAGCATAACTATATGATTAGTGGGGTCTAATTCTGTGACCCCCCCCCCCCCCACTGATTCCAGGAACGGGTCCTGTTCCCCCTTTTTGATGGTGTGGCAGGCCACACATATGCCCTGCTGCTCCATTTATTCTCTTTGGGACCACTTGAAATAGCCAGTGCTGTACTCTGCCATCTCCAGTGACCCCATAGAGAATGGATGGAGAGGCAGGGCATATGCTACTCAATCAAAAAGGGGGATCAGTGGGAGCTCTAGCATTCAGACCCCCACGGATCACTTAGTTATTCCCGATCCTGGGGATAGAGGATAACTAGAAAAGTGGACACAGGCCCTTTTACAGCCAAATATTTCTATTTTAGTTTGACACATATTTTGGGCCAGATTTTTTATTTAAATTTTATTTAATTTTTTTGCACCCAAAGAAAACTTTTAAAGATAGGGAATGTGGAAAGGTCCAACAGCTATGACACGACGGGTGATAAGTGTCTGATTGATGGGGTTCTGACTGCTGGGACCCCCATGATCAAGGGAACGTGGTCTTAAGACTCTTGTGTACATAGATTGGTGGTAATTGAATGTCTTATGACCCTTTTTTTCATGATCAGTGGGTGTTCCAGCAGTCAGACCCCCAGCAATCTGATATTTATCACCTATCCTGTAGATAGGCAATAGGTCATTATGGTAGGACAACCCTTTTAATTATAATGTAGATTATGTGCAATCTGAGGAGGTTACGATTTGGTAAATTTCATGCCAGACATTTATGCTTAAAGGGGTTAAAGGGTTTGTCTCACTTCAGTAAATGGCATTTATCATGCAGTTAATAAAAGGCAATTACTAATGTATTGTGATTGTCCATATTGCCTCCTTTCCATCACATTATACACAGCACGTATCCGTGGTTATTACCACCGTGTAATCCAGCAGTGGTGGCCATGCTTACACACTATAGGGAAAGGCTGGAAGTGTTCATAGGCCAGCACCTTTACCTATAGTGTGCAAGCACGGCCACCGCTGCTGGATTACATGGTGGTAATAACCACGGATACGTGCTGTGTATAATGTGATGGAAAAGAGTCAATATGGACAATCACAATACATTAGTAAGTGCCTTGTATTAACTTTCTCTACATGATAAATGCCAAGTGAGACAAACCCTTTAACCCCTTAAAGTGTCCTACAGTTAATAGGGTTAGGCATAAATGTCTTGGTGTGGGCATTGCTTGTTTCCTATGTGTGATTGGTGTGTGCTATATATGTTCTATGTATCAGTGGCGAATGTGCAGCATGTGACCCCTGTATAAGTGTCTTGTGTCTTGTTTCTGAATGACTTAAGTGCAGGATATCCGTATATGTGTAAATTCTGCCACATGTATGTTTGTGCATTTTGCTGTGAATGTCTGCCATCATACTTCATCTTTACTATTTCTGTTATCACTGTAAGTGCTCATGAACACGACCGTTGGATGTTTTGCAGTCTGCAAATTGCGGATCCGCAAAACATGGATACCGGGTGTGTGCATTCCACATTATGCGGATCAGAACAGTCGGCCTCTAATAGAACAGTCCTATCCTTGTCTGTAATGTGGACAATAATAGGAGATGTTCTATCATTTTGCAGAAAAGCCATGCCAACATACAGGCACAGAATGCACACAGAGTCCTTTTTTTGCGGCCCCATCGAAGTGAAGGGAACGGTACGGACATAGAAAAAAAATAAGTTTGTGTGCAGGAGCCCTAAGGTGGGCACCCAGAATCAGTTACACTGGTGGGCCCTAAGTACCCCAGTCCGACACTGCTTATAGTTGCCAGTAGTGGCCTGGTCCCATGATCCCCTGGTTAGTTAGATGGTAGTCTGCTGCACAGGCAACAGACAAGACCTGTTTTGTGTGTGGTGCTGAAAAGTAAGCCTACACAGAAGTTATCTTGGGAGACACCATTCCTGATAATGAAAACTGCCAGAAAAGCAATTTTGCAAAGGATTATCCTTTGAGAGAAAGAAACTCTGAATATTCATAGAAGGCTAAGGACAATTAAAAAGAGGCCGTGCTAGACTGAGACAGTAAGGTAAATGCACGTATATGGCCATAGACTTTACTGCCCATTGTCTGAGTTTATTGCCTCTGGCGCCCACCACACTTCTGAGACAGACTGGCCATCCAATCTAAGAATGCATCCTACAACTGGGTACTGCAGAAAGCATATTAAGAGTAATTGAACTTCTTTGGTCAATTTGGGTGGATTCCTAGAACCTATAGAAAGAGTCCCAGCGTAGACCATCATTACAGCTACCTCCTATATAGAGCATTTGAGAAAATCCTACTCTGTGCAATACCTGAGAACTGTGCATGCTGTTTGCATTTATACTGTAACTCCCATCATGTATGCAGTAAAGAGAGACTTTATGTATTTCCAACCATTATGGCCTCCACCATCCACCGGCCCCATCATCCTGCCCTCCTGTCTTGCACCCCGTTGCCCAGCCACCTCCAGGCAGGAGCCCTGAAAATTCCTAAAGTACAGGAGCCCCTAAAAGTCTACCACCAGGCAGGAGCCACCAAAAGGCCATGGCCCAAAGGGAAGAAGGGTTCCACCCCTTAATTCACTGACCACGTGGCCGAGGGAGAGCAAGAGCAGTATTAGCCACCATAAGGACTACGACCACCATTATTGCTGCAGCCCCACCTCTACACCTCATACTTCCCTCAGCAGGCGGCGTGCGGCACTTGGACATTCGTATCATCGTAGCAGGCTATGCAGCTACAATGAGACCCCTGTAGAAAAGTGACTAAGCCCTGGTTAGCTGCATCCCTTGAGTGGTGGAAATGTGCACAGGGATCTCATCTTCGTCTTCTCTTGTGCTGCACCTGGACTGGAATGCTCTGCTTAGATGATTCACACTGAAAATGTAAATTTTTAGGAACAGATATCTAATTTACTAACTTGTCTTAACCCATCTTCTCTGTCAGAATCCTGAGGATAGTGGAATAATATAAATCCATGATAAGATTGCCACCTGAAACTCATTTATTTCAAGTCCATACTGCAATACACATATATGATCATTCTGAAGTGGCAAAAGTATTTCTTAAAAAAAAAAAAGATTTGGTAGTGGATCTCAACTCTGTCTTCCGAACATCTTCCTATCCTTGGCCAGAAATCACAGTACTGGGACTTCAAGCTGAGGAAGGGACATTTTTCCCATAAAATAGCATCTGGCTTCTTGGCAAATTGAACAAGCAGTTGTACTGGTGACGTTTGTAGTTGCCTCTAGGTTCCTTGCATGGCTGTGCTGAACACAGGCATCCGATGTCTGACATATGTACAGCTGGTCCCCTTTCAAATTTTTTTTTATCATGAGTGCAAAAACCAAACCAGAAGGAGCGAGGCAAATAAAACAATCGGATGGAGACAGTGGTGACAAAAAAGACTTAGATGTTGTGTTTATTCCATTTCTTCTGAGTCTTTTGTCTCAGAGATTAAGAAAAAAACATTAAAGAAATATGGACTATATAGGAACAGGCTCTCATTGTGACTCAATTATGGTATTAATGCTCATGTTCTACAATAACGCCATCGGTGCTGCCAGTGACAAATGGATGAGTAGAATTTGTATAGGACTGACTGAGATGAGACATCCTGGATGTATCACATTCGTTGACTTGTGCTGAATCACAACCTGTATTATATTCTGCAACTGCATTTATAATTCTATAAGCTTCAGTCCTGAAATCTCCCGGTATTCATTGCTGGTTTACGGCACACAGTTGTAAAACAAAAGAATGTCCCATTGCATTATTGCAACTCAGCCATGTTGGATAATTTCAATGGCAACCAGCAGAACTGTGAATACAGCTCTGGACTATAATATAGGGTGTAACATACAAATAATACAAATATATCTACATATAGCCTATCATGACTGATATACATACCCATTAAAGGGAATGTGTCACTGAAAAGTGAAAACCAGTTAAAACCAGATAGCAACCCATATCCTTTTCTTTCTTTTTTTCAAATCAGTTTTTCTTTTCTGATTGCAGATTTTATTTCTTTATTCTATTTCCTTGACATAATTGTGGGGACGGCCATCTTGTCTAAACGGTTCTAAGCAGCATTTGGAGATGTGCTTTACAGCAGCCTCTGTAGGCCATAGACACAATGGTTAGGAGGGTCCTCATTGACTTCTATTGCAGAGTTTTCTAGGCTTGCTCTGTGACCTGTACAGAAATTTTTAGGGAGCTGATAAGCTGTGAGTGGTATTACCTACTGTGAATGGTGGATTCTGGGTTATCTAGATATAGGTGGTACCTGTCATTGTAATCCTTCCTGTAATGATAAGCAGACTACAGTAAGTGATCTGTACAGATCAAGAAGTGGTACATATTATTAAGCTGAATGGCCAGTGCAAAAACTGCAGGTTTTTGTGTTTTTTTGTTTTTCTTTAATATGAATATTGAAATGGAAAATGAAATATAACGTCACCCAAACATTTTTAAATATATGTTTAAAGGGGTATTCACAGGATAGGGGAAAATTATCAGATAGGTGGAGGTCCTACCACTTGGACCCTCACTGATCATGAGAGCGGGGGCCCTAAAATGACTGGAGAGGCCGGTCGCACACGTGCGTGGCCACTCCGTTCATTTCTATAGGAGTTCCAGAGATAGCTGAGCGCCGTACTTGGCTATCTCTGGAACTCCGATAGAAATTAATGGAGCGGCTGCGCACATGTGCGACCTGCTGCTCCGGTCATTTGAGGGGCCTGCAGGGGGTATGCGTCCCCCATTCTCGTGATCATGGGGGTCCCAATGGTAGGACTACCCCTTTAACATAAAATCATGGTTTAAACAAAAAGTAATTTTCTGATGACATATTCCCTTACAACAAACATTGTATTGTACTGTGTATGCTCTCCATGTAAGATGCCACTGAAGAAGGAGTAAGAAATTACATATACTCCGAAACGCGTTTGGTTTGAACTATTTATAAAGTACCCAAGTGTTTTTCTGAAGAAAACTACAGATATGCGCAATTGAAACAACAAACAGGATCCTATCTACAAAACTTTTGCTCACAAGCTTGATCAGCTACAAGGAACAGCCGTCCACGGATCTATATAAAAAGAAAGACGGTCCAGCTTCACTGAAAAATACTTGAGGCTTTATTTAATCCCGTGCAGATAAAAACCAACATACAGCAATGCAGAAAATCGACCGGTTTCGGATCACTATAAATGTGGATCCTTAGTCATGATGTGCACATCATGACTAAGGATCCACATTTATAGTGATCCGAAACCGGTCGATTTTCTGCATTGCTGTATGTTGGTTTTTATCTGCACGGGATTAAATAAAGCCTCAAGTATTTTTCAGTGAAGCTGGACCGTCTTTCTTTTTATTGGGATCCGTTGTGCGCCTAAGGTTCAGGGCGAGGTCCGGGCTCCTGGCTTCCTGTGGATGAGCGCGACATCTCCTAGTGTTGCTCCACGGATCTATATACCCCGGGATTGAAAGCCGGCAAGTCCAACAGGGATAACTCACGAGATTTACTGCACTAACAACGACGGTCACGCTGAACACAGGTGGGACGCCACACAGCGTGCAACTCCAACTTTGGTTACCATAACCGTGAGTACCCTGTTCTATGCCGATATTTTGAAAGAACATTTTGCAGAGATTTGGGGCAAATATAGAGTGGATGAGTAACAACACATACAGCATTCCTACCCTATGAACTCTTGGTGGATACACTGAATGTGTCAGTGTGAGGAAGCACAGTATATGATCAACCTACTGTTTTTCCTTGGAGGGATAAATAACAAGATTCAATCTATATCCGTCATCCACGTATTATATTGTATTGTCATCTATATGTGTCCATTCTATGTCATTGCATATGATTTTATTGTATGGTGATTTTATTGAGTCACCTTTTAATTTATATCTCCTTGTTTTATATCGCCTATAGGTGTCACGAGGGTGTCAAGAGCCACGCCTGACTCCGTTATACCCGGGGTCAGGAAGTCGCAGCGGGTGGCTGCGGGCTCTATGTATAAAGATAGTGCTGTTTCTTAATGGTAGCTTTCTGGGTTTGCCTTGCAACCCTTTTTGGCTCACTCAGGGATCCGTAGCTCCTTCTCCTCAGCTGTTTCTTGTCAAGCACTCCCAACCTCCTTATATTCCCCTCTCCCACTTCTCTGGTTGCCAGATTTAGAGCTTCCTGCCTGGACTTCTATACTGACCCACTGGAGCTGTGTAGCTGAGATTCCTGGTTGTTGTTCCAGAGCGTTACCCTCCGGATCCCTGTTGGGCTTCTGTTGTCTGCTGTTGTCGCCCACCTGGGATTATATGTTTTGTCTGTATTGTCTGTCCTCTCCTTGGTGTTTTCCTTTAGTGTTAGTGGTGCGGACTAGTGATCCCACCGCCCCGTTCACTACTTAGGGCTCATCTCAGGGAAAGCCAGGGTTTAGGCACGTGATCGGCGTACGGTGAGGAACCCGTCTAGGGACGTCAGGGCAGTCAGGTGCCAGCCTCAAGGTGAGTTAGGAGTCACCACCTTTCCCTCTCCCTTGGACAGGGCCTTCCCTTTTCCCTCCCCTTGCGTCACGTATGTGATCGGCACGCCATCCATGACAATAGGCGAACGATATTGGGTTTTTATATATTATTGTACTAGATGTGTAATAAACCATTGTGTTTCCAAATGACCCAGATATTTGGTTGTGCCTATCTACACTTCTGAATTTAACCACTTTTGATGATAGGGAGTATCATTTTTTGATAGTAGCACCCATCTATCTCACATACTCGTGGAGCCACCCAAATATACAGTATATCTATTTCTCTATGTAAGATGCTTATTGTATATTTTATTGCAATCTGTGCATTATCCTAAGGCCTCATACACACGACCATATTTTTCATCCATGTGCTATCTGTATTTTTTGCGGATAGCAGACTGACCCATTCATTTCTATGGGGCCATGCTCACGTCTGAATATTTTGCGAATCTGTGTGGCTTTTCTGCAAATTATAGAACATGTTCCATTCTAGTCCATATTGGGGCCGAGAATAGCTATTTCTACTGATAGGAGTAAGAAAAAAGTGGAATGCACACAGAAAGTGTCCATATTGTGCGGATCCATGGTTTGTAGGCCAAAATACGGATACAGTCATGTGCATGAAGTCTTATTCTGGATTCAGTTCAATGCTATCTTCACGTATCTTATCTAGAGCATTGTGCAGTTATTCAGTTATTGACTGCATGAAGGATTTATACATTAGATCAAGATACAGTATATAGCTTTGCAACACATTTCTAAATCTAAATAGGATTTTTTATGTGTGTCCTACCACTACTTGCAAGCAATAAATCTGTTGGATCTCATGGGGAAACCAACAAATTCAACATACTATGGACGTATTCTTCAATAAAAGTATTGCCACCATATGGTCATACACAGAGTGCTTGTGACTCAGTGATAACGACTCACGAGCACTCTGTTTACTGACGTATGATGTCTCTATATCTCAACATACTACTAAATTATTCTCCAGTGGAAACATTGCTTCTTGAGGAGAATATGATGCTTCATTATATGTCCACACTAGAAGTGCCAGTCACTCAATAATCCACACCTGTAAGGGCTCTCTTTACCGCCATAAGGTATCTCTGGATTCCACAATATTACATAGCTATTTTACCAATGAAACATTGCTTTAAGTGACAACCAAACATGGAGTATTTATGGCTCCATAATACAGACCTATATGGACTCTGTGCCCCACCATATTGTGCCTCTGTATGGCACCATAATATTGAGGCATTCTAAGAAATACAATGTCTCATGGTGGCTCCATTTGGTCATACATATAGTAGAGATTGAGGCACTCAGACCATTCAGTTTTGCATTTAAGAAAGGATTTTTTTATCATTCAAAAATTTGTTTCATAATCCAGTTGCCCAATTTTCACATCAAAATTAAAGGAAAATGACCGGACGTTTCGGTCTCAATGGACCTTCCTCAGCGGTCAGATTTTATCTGTAGAGCATGTGCGATGGCCGCCAGGGCCAATGTGAAAATTGGGCAACTGGATTATGAAACTAATGTCTGAATAATAAAAAAAAATCCTTTCTTAAATGCAAAACTGAATGGTCTGAGTGCCTCAATCTCTACTATATGTAATGTGGCTATTTCAGCCCTTGTTGGCTATGCAGGCAGTGGCTTCACAATACAGACCTTTAAGGAGTATACAAGGTCCCGGAGAATAGTCTCCAGACTATTAGACAAAAATCTGTGTGTGCCGACGGATTCACATAATACAGAGTGCGTAATGAAGCTATAATAGGGAATAGCAACCTATGCAATTCTTATACATTTTGACAGGTTTTAACCCATCTCACTTGCTGGAGTATGAAATTAGGTTACTGCAGAGAAGTCCGTGAAACATGCACAATATTTCTGCGTCTATAGGAGGTTGGCTCTGGCAATATTAAAGAGAACATTGCTAATTATTATTACTACCTCAATGGGTTAGATGACCGAGAGCCTAACCAAGATAGTACGAGATTATAAGTTACTCATAATGTACAATTTCCTTAGCTCCGTTTCATAGCGTAGGTGAAAATCTTTACAGCCCAGTGACGGGTTTGCTTATTTTCTGAGACAATATTGGCACACACATTATGCAGAGCTTGGCAGATAGACGCCAATGTTATGTAACAGTCTCTGTGATAAACGTGTCCCTGTTGCATCTGCCAACATTCACCAGCCATTTCATCTGGCACACAGTTAGGAGTCCATACATCAAAGGAAAGCCTTTTGTTTGTCTCATGCCGCAGAATCATTTCATTAAACACTCTGCAGAAAACTCACACATTTCAGACGGGAAGAAATACAAAATCATAGGGCCAACTACAATCCTTTTATTAATATGAATAGACGTCTCTTAGGAATACATACCAAAGTAAATATGTAGGTATTGTAAATAGTGTGCAATTTATTGCAATAATCTACAAGAGTTTAAATGGTCTACATTAGTGAAGCCTGGTTGTACATTTTGGACACCAAAGGGTCCCCCTATGACAGGCTGATCACAGAGTTTCCTGCTGTGTGACCCCCAACAATAAGCTGTAAACTGTGTGTAAATCTAGAATCAAGTATTTAATTCCATTATAGTACCAGCACTGGGTAAAAATTGACAATATCAATGGACTATCCTTGTAACCCGTGGATGTGCCAGTTCCTCCAGATAAAGAGAAACTCCTAGTAAAGCATAATTGTAAGAGCAATATGAATGTTTTTTATGAGCTGCATTAATGCTTACCGATCATGCCGTTGATAAAGATACATTTTTATGGTAGCATGAACAATTCATATACTGATTAATCATGAGAAATTGTCTGAAATAATTAAAGGGGTTCTCGGTCCCATAATGAATTTTTTTATCTGCTCAGAGTACCACAAACCCTGAATATTTATGCCCCATGTACCTGTTTTTTATGTCCACACTTTCCTCCCCCTGTTCTCAGCATCACTGCATCCTGGCAGGATGTTTACATGCAGAACTTCCTGTTTTCATCAGCTTCCCGCTGAGTTTGCTAACCAAACCTAGCATGCTTTGCGCTGTTTCTCAGGGTTTGCTCCTCCTGCCACATTGTTCCCCCTGTGATAGTCATGCCGCCTACACCTCCCCTCTCCATGTAAGTTAGACAGAATGATCCCTGTGAACATTACAAAGCAGAACATGCTGGGATTGGTTAGCAAATCCAGCAGGAAGCTGATGAAAACAGGAAGTTGTACATGTAAACTTTCTGCCAGGATGCAGTGATGCTGAGACCAGGGGAAAGAAGGTGCTGATATGAAAAGTAGGTATATGGAGGGAAAAATATACTGTGTTTGGGTTACTCTAGATAGGTAAAAAAAATAAAAAATTGTGGGACTGTAGTACCTCTTTTAGGCTGGCCGTCATCATAGGATTTCATCTATTGGTCATAAATATCAAAAGGAATTAGAGAGAAGAAGCCAAAAAAAATGGCCAATTGTACGATAAACTGTAGGTCATGGTGGACTACCAACATGCCCTGACAGATTGTGTTTGGCAGCTGGAGATACTATCATGACAGATTTTATTAGCTGTTATACCATGAAAAATATCGGGGCAGATTTATCATTGTTTTTACACCACTTTGATGGCGCACAAAGGTTGCAAATTGTATGGCATGCACAGTATTTGCTTGAACGTTTGCAACTTTTTATGCTTTGATCCAGTTTTAAAAAGTGGCAAAAAAAAGAGGCCATAGCAGGAGCTGGGAGCATAGGGAATTGTTAATAAATTCATTCAAATGTGCCGCTCCTATAGCCAGAATAACAGTTATCAAAGTACTGCATAGATAAATCCTGTATCTAAAAAAAATCATATAGTCAGATATTAATAAACATACAATATATTTCCTGAGATATTACCTGAGAGGTCTGGACATTTTAATCTATGTAGGACATTTCTTCATGTTACATTTGCCTTCTGAGAATAACTTCCTGATTATACAGCACAGAAATAGTTTGTGACTACATACACCAGGCCAAGCGTAGGCAGCTACTGTAGACTCACACCAACATTGCCCCAAGCGTTACAAAAATACCTACAGTGGATATTAGATAATTTTAATTGCACATGACCTATGAAGTGAATTACAAATTGTCATTTAGTTACAGAACAGTTGGCAGCTGTTATATGGTTAAAGGCATACATATAGCCTATTCCTAATGCATTTCGTAGGTCACTTTGGCCATTCCCTTCCTGTAGCAGTATTAGCCGTGATCCACCTTTCAAGTCGTGCATATACAAAATCAACTTTATTGTTGTCATTGGTTTGCTTTGACCTGCAAAATATTTCTATCCCTGTTGTTCTAATTAGCTATAGCTTTTGAGGGGGAATTGCCCGAAATTGTGAAACCATAATATATCTAGACTAAAGCCGGTGTTTCCATTGTTAGTTAATATCCCAGAACTTACCATTAATGTGCTAATTAACATTCGGCTTGGCTTAACATGTACTTTAATCCCTAGAAACATGTCAAGAAATAGGTGTTGCTAGATACCTCTGGCATAAACAACAGCAGTAAGACCATATGATTTCTCCATTTTGTACATTTCCATAATAAGGCACATGTAGAGGTCCATGGAACTGTAACGTACTTCTGATTTTAAAGGGAAATTGTCAGCAGATTTATACTAATGAAACTAGCCGGCCTCTTGTATGTGCCTTTGGCAGCTGAAGGCATTTGTGTTGGTCCCATGGTCATATGTGCCCGCATTGCTGAGAAAAATGATGTATTAATATATGCAAATGAGCCTCTGGGAGCAATGGGGGCGTTGCCATTACTCCTAGAGGGTCTGCTCTCTCTGCAACGGCCATGCCCTATTCACTTTCATTGACAGGGCCAGTCAGTATCAACATAATCATGCCTGCCTGGTTGTGTCAATCAAGGTAGAGAGGGGTTGGCAGTTGCAGAGAGATCTGAGCCTCTAGGAGTAAAGGCAACGCCCCCATTGCTCTTAGAGGCTAATTTGCATAGATTAAAACATAATTTTTCTCGGCAATGAATGTACATATGAACATGGGACCAACACAGATATTTTCAGGTGGCAGGTCAGTTCAGCCAGTTTCATAGGTACAAATCTGCTGACAGCTGCCCTTTAAATGGAGACATATAGAGGTGTTTTTTTAAGGTTCCATATGCATTGTTGCATGTTCCATTAAATATTCTGCCATCAAAAATACTGTAACCCAGACATAAATCTGATGGACCCCATTATGTCAAAGGGATCCAACAGGATTCATTGGGATCTGTTCAAACACTGATCTTTGATAGTGGTCTTGGTTTCAGTATTCAGAAACTATGATGCTCAGGTGAACGGATTGGTATGAAAAGAAAATTTTCCTACAAGACAAACCCTATTTAAGGAGGGAGCTAATCAATGAGGCTGTTGATGGAACCCACAACAATCAGCAGTTTTGACTAGGTAAATTGCCAGGAAATGCAGTAATATATTTGAAGCAAACACTTCCATGATAACTCTTTACCCTAATAAGGTGTATAACAGAAATTGTCCTAATGGGACAGCCCATATAAGCACTTTTCTACACCACAGACTTTCCCAAGTGGAGCTTTGCTTTACATTTCTCTATAGGATTGAGTTGGTTAAAAACCATACAGTATGGGCGGCGGAGCCGACTGAGCATGGTGGAGGACGTGTGCGCCTGAGCTCCTCGCCATAAGCCCGGTCTTACAGCCTATTTCAGAGCTACCCATTGCAAATATGGGGAAAATCGGTAGAGAGAAGAGAGGACATGTAGAGAGTACCTCGAAAGTGAAGAACACGCAGAGCGATTTGAACAAGTTCCTCAATAAGAAAATCTCTTCTCAGTCGGAGCAAGGAAAGATGGCGCGATCCGCACCAACAGTGGAGGTGCGGGAAGACGACTCTGACGGAGACAGCTCAGATGCATGCTCTGAACCACAAGGTGAGCGTGACGCCTTGCCGATCACCAGAGCCTTCCTGCAATAATCACTAGCCCAATCGCTAGACAAAGCGGTGTCGCCAGTGCTAAAGGAGCTGTCGGACATTAAGACAGAAGTCCTACATATGGGACATAGAGTGGAGGCCTTAGAGGACTCGCATACCCTCATGACGCAGCACAGTGCGGGGATGCAATCTCAGCTTGCCTCGGTCTGTAAACAGGTGAACAATGCATTCCTATACCTGGAAGACCAAGAGAACAGGGGACGACGGAAAAACATCTGTCTGAGAGGGATCCCTGAGTCGGTTAACGCAGAGGAGCTGACAACCACAGTGCGCCATGTGTTTGAAATGCTTATAGACAAAGAACGCATTGACGCCATTGTTATTGAAAGAGCACATAGAGCCCTGCGGCCGAAACTGCCAGCCACTGAACCACCCAGAGATGTGGTGTGTGCTCTCTTGAACTACCTGGACACTGCGGCATTACTTAAAGCAGCGAGGGAGGCGGGAGACCTCTTGCTGGAAGAACACAAGATCTTATTGTTCCAGGACTTAGCGGCTAGTACACTGGCTAAAAGAAGAGCCTTTCGCCCGCTGACAAATGCTTTAAGGGAGAGGAAGCTCCCTGTGAAATGGCTCTTTCCCTTTGGACTAACAACCACTGTGGAGGGTAGACAACTCACTGTGCGGGCACCGGAAGACTTACCAAAGATGTGGGATGCGTTGCAGATGGAACCACTAGAGATCCCCTCATGGCTACAGACGTCCTTCCCGCCAGACCTGCCTCAACTCCCGCAGAACCTGCAGTGGCAGACAGCTACCAAGAGTCGCTCGCCAAGGAAGAAGACCACCTGAGGAACAGGACTCTGACCCTACAAGCGAGGTTCATTGCTCCAAAAAAGCGTTCATTGTTTGTCTTCATTGTGGGACATTTTGAATGTGTTAGCGGTTACCAGCGGGGTACTATGGCTACCTTCCCGAACAAGGGACTTGCCGCCAATCACTACGTTTGAGTTTTTTGCATTCAGATAATGTTATTGGATGTTATTATGGGTATTATTTAACCAGCTTGATAGGCCGGGTGAATGGAGATGAGTCCCTGTGACCTCTCCATCCATGTTCCCCCCCCCCACTGGCCTTACTTATTTGGCCATCGTGTGCTTCATAGCGTCAAGGGACGCCACCGGGCCTTATAGCCCATTTGTTTTGTTTATAGGAGTTCTTAACTGTTATTGTTCTTGTCCTGTCTCACTTGCCGCCTACAGTTTTACTAGCCATCTAGACAGATGTAGATGCGGATATGGCTGAAGTGAAGGTTTACTCCCTCAATGTCAATGGCATCAATATACCTCAAAAGCGAAGCCAGCTATACCACACCTTAAGGAAAGAGCATGTTGACATTGCCTTTATACAGGAGACTCACTTCAGGCATATGTGTATACCCAATGTAGTCAGCAAACAATTCCCCTTATGGTATCATGCGTCCCACTCATCGGCCTCGAGAGGAGTATCTATTGGTGTTGGGAAGAATGTTCCGTTCCAACTGTCAGCGAAAATTGCAGACCCAGAGGGTAGATACCTCCTGGTTAAAAGGAAGTGTCACGGCTGAGGATGGGGAAAACCCTCAGCCGTGTGATGCCAGAAGATGTAAGTGGCTGCCCGGCCAGGACGACAGAATTAGGGAGCAGGTCACCTCCTATCACGTCCCTAATCTGACCCTGACTCCTAACTATATGAGCCAACCCTGATGGTGGGAGGGCTCATACACCGGAACCTAATAATCCCTGCTAGCCCCCAGGATAGCCCTGGAACAAGGAGCAGGGTAAGACGACCTGTTCCTCCTAGGCACGGAGGAACAGGAGTCTCACTGGCCAAGCTGCAAGGAAAAGGGGTACCAAAAACAGACCTATGGATATGGCAGGTGAACTGCAATAGTTCCACCTACCTGCCACAGCCTTGCTGACTGGATCCCTGTGCTGACACGCTGATGTCCACACCATGCTTAAATGGACACAGCCAACACACATGCACACACACAGGAACCCAGATCCATAGCTGCATTAAATAACAAAAGGAATACAACATCAACTTAACGTATAAACATCTGCTATGACCGCAAGGGTGGCCCTCACTGACAGATGGTATTAGGTAGGAGGACGACTCCAGCAGACCATGGCTGAAGTACCCCTCTGACTACTGCTCTCAGCAGAGGCTAAATAGCCCATGTAGCCACACCCACACAGACACACCCAGTGTTCACACACAGAAGGGAGTTAACCCTTCCTACACCAGGCAAGGGAAAACAGCCACATACAGGGGAAGTGTACAAACACTTATCACACTGCAGCTGTTACCGCAGGCAATGACATGCGTGGCAACCGTGTCCTGGGAGTCAGCCAGAAGGCTGAGACAATGCCACCACATGTACACAATACAACACGTTGCCTCGGGCAGCCAGAAGTGAAGGAAAAATGTCACAGTGCACACACCCAAAGCTCGTGCACAAACATATAAAAATGCACACCTACAAAGACAGGTTGCCAGGTGCAACCGCATGCAGATTGCAGCAAGCTGCCTAGCAACAGCTCAGGCTGCTATACTGCCAAGTACAAACATGTTGCCAGCGGCAACCCCATGTGAGGCAACAATCCAGCCGCCCTCACAATGTGATTGACAAAAACCAAACCGCAGGCAACCGCATGCGGATCAGGAGTCACGACCATGACCATGGTCGTGACAGGAAGATTCTTAACTTAACCATCACTATGGCAAATTTATATGCCCCTAATTGTAACCAGATTAGATGGTTTTTATGTACGCTTGAGACCCTGAAACCCTTTGCGGAAGGATTATTAGTCATGGGGGAGATCTGAACATGATCTTTGACCCCATGAAAGATACTACATCTAGTACCAGGAACATGTCAGCTAGGCAACTCCGTAGACTTCATCTTGCTTTGTCTGATCTGGGGGTGTCGGATGTCTGGAGACTATTACACCCAGATGATAAGGATTATACCTTCCACTCCAGAGTACACGATTCGTACCAGAGATTGGAATATATTTTCTTATCTAACCAAGCACTCCCGTTAGTCACAGACGCTAGAATAGACAATGTAGTCATCTCTGATCATGCACCCATTAGTGTAAGAGTGAAGTTTGCGGACTTGCCGCGCAGATCCTGGACTTGGCGATAAAACACCACCCTAATAGAAGACGCTAAACATGCACAGTCAATCTCACAAAAAATGAGGGATTATTTCCTAAATAATGATTTAGGACAGGTATCAAGCGCCATTTTGTGGGAAGCCCACAAAGAAGTGATTAGGGGAGAACTTATTAGCCTGGGCACCAAGATAAAGAGACAAAGATTAAAAGAGCTGAACTCTTTATTGCTGCAAATATCCACACTTGAGAGTCTACACAAGAAGTCACAATCTGAAGAGGTATATAAGTCCCTTATTTCCCTACGTAGACAGGTGAAGGACCTCCTTAACGTTAAAACAGCAAAAATATTGCAGGCACTGCGTTTTAAGCATTACCTTCATGGTAATAAAAGCTCCAAACTAATGACTAACCTCTTAAAGTTCCAGAGAGATAAATCTTTTATCCAGGCGATAAAATCCCCTGACGGGAATAGACTTACAAACACACCAGCCATTGCAAAGGAGTTCTGTAAATTCTATGAATCCCTGTATAACTTGAAAGATATTGGCCCTCGCCCTGATATGGCTCTACATATTAAAGACTTTCTAGGCTCCATTAAGATCCCATCCATCTAGGAAGAGAACAGTCTAGAGCTACTTAGGCCCTTTACAGCAGAGGAGGTGACGCAAGTTCTGAACTCCATCCCATCTGGGAAAAGTCCAGGACCAGATGGATTCCCCATTGCTTATTATAAAAAGTTTAGGGATATACTTATTCCTTATTTTGTTTAAATGTGCAACTCCTTGCTCCGAGGTGAAACTCTGCCCCCTCAGGCTCAGGCAGCACATATTACGGTAATACATAAAGAGGGGAAAGACCAAGAGGCCTGTGGGAGCTATAGACCCATCTCCTTGCTTAACACTGATTTAAAGTGGTGGGCCAAGTTGCTGAGCACCAGAATCTCTAAACTTCTGCCTGAGCTTGTGGGGGAAGAGCAAGTAGGGTTTGTACCGGGACGGGAGAGGAGACACAATGTCAGCAGAGTGGTCCATGCCGTGTGCCATGCTAGGAGAAATCGGACCCCATTGGGTCCCCCTACTGGGGACTAATGCGGAGAAGGCGTTCGACAGGGTCAGCTGGTTGTACATGCGTAGCACCCTAGAAGCATTTGGCTTCCCAGAACAGTTTATTAAAGCCATATTTTCGCTGTATTCTTCTCTATCAGCACGTATTATGGTAAATGGGACTCTGTCGGACGCCTTCTTGATTCGAAATGGCACACGGCAGGGATGCCCCTTGTCTCCCACGCTCTTTATACTTACTTTAGAGACCTTACTTCTGAAATTTAGACAATCCCCTGCTATCCGAGGATTAAGCATTGGTGCGCACACCCATAAGATGGCGGCATTCGCCGATGATTTGCTCCTTATGCTTACTGACCCAGTTGATACTATGACTGAGGTTTTGAACATTTTCCAACAGTTTAGTAAGTTGTCAAACTTCAAAATCAACCTGGACAAATCGTAATCTCCCTCTGCTCTACACAGCAAAATAGACTTAAGAATATGACCCCCTTTAAGTGGCCTTCATCTTCCATTAAGTACCTGGGAATAACATCCCTAATGATCCTAAGTTATTATTCAGACTGAATTTCCCTCCTCTGCTGAATAGGATTGAAACCTTTCTAACCAAGAGCTCTATACCGTTCCTATCCTGGCTAGGGAGGAAAAATGTGATAACGGCCTATATCTTGCCTCAGCTGTTATATACTTTGAGATCCCTACCATTGTATTTACCAGTCAACTACTTATCCAAGGTCAAATTGATAGTGGGGAGGTATATTTGGGCGAACAAAAAAGCCAGACTTCCCTTTGCTTTGCTTACTAGGAGAAAGAAACAAGGAGGCATATCACTCCCAGACATAGAGCAATATATGCAAGCCATACATCTGGAAAGGTGGATTGCCTTGACGAGACCTGCGCCCCCACCCATACATGTGGAGATGGAGCTAGCTCTAATGGGTAATTCAGCTGACTACATGTTATGGTTTCCTTTTAAAAAACCGGATAAGGACTCCCTGATCAGTGATATCACAAGAAGTACTATCATTGCATGTAATAAAACAACGGCTCTTAACATGGGTCTGGGGAAACGTCACCCCTAGCGCCCCTTAGAATTTTGCCGCAAATCCTTAGCACAACAAATATTGAATTAGCTGCCATCTGGATGTCCCTGCCAGGAGTTGTACTAGGTGATCTGGCAAAAACACCCATCCGAAAGGATTATTATGCCTCCTTCACCGGAGAGCATATTAAAAAGTGGGATTTCTTGCAAGAGAAGGATTTTGAGGCCACGTGTACCAAGTTTGAAAAGTCTAAGTTCGTTCCTCTTCCGGACCCCACTTGGCTGGAAACATACACCTTGCTTCCCAAAGTCCCCCCGAAATGCATATCACTCATCTACACGCACCTGTTGAAAGCTAGATATAACAATATACCCTCTTATGTAGGAGCATGTGAGAAAGAGTTGAATTGCGTTCTTGATGACAGAGATAAGAGTTACGTACTGACCCACTCCCATGGATTCTCCAAATGCATTATGATCCAGGAAAACTCCCTGAAAATCCTCACTAGATGGTATAGAACACCTGAGCTATTGTATAAAATGGAATTGACATCTGATGATCTCTGTTGGAGATGTGGGGAGGATAAGGGATCTTTGTCACATATTTGGTGGTTCTGCCCGAATCTGCAGAAGTTCTGGGAAGATATTGAAAAGATGATTAACCAGATTTGCTCTACAAGTCAGAAACTCTCACTGGAACTAGTCCTATTGTGTCTACTCTTGACTGACTTCAGACCGAGCAGAATGAACCTACCCACACATATGATTGCGGCTGCTAAGCTATTAATACCTATAAAATGGAGGGACAAGGAACCACCGACCTTGAAAATGTGGTATGAGAAAATGGATGATATATGCAGAATGGAGGAGTTAGTGGGTTGGACATACAATGCTAGAGGAAGATATTTGCAAGTATGGGAACTGTGGATAGCACATGTTAAAGAATGTAGAAACAACTGAAGATAGAAGATATGATTGCTAATTAGAGGGAAACCCTGCTTTATAGTCGTAGCCCATATGACCTGCTGTGTTTTGGGTTAATGTATCAAAGTGAACATTCGTTCTTCAGCCATAGATTATCCTTCCAGACTATTCTTTCAGTCGAGTAGATGGCAAATAAAAGGGAATATTAAAAAGAAATAAAGAGAGACAGGACATTTATGTTTTATGTTTTTAGTTCATTGTTTATCTTATCTTAATTTCTTATTTTTACACATAACTGTTGATAAATTGACCTTCTTTAGAAAAATTGTATTTTCACCTACCTGTGATGTCGGGCTAAGGCCCTAGAAGCCTAATTTATGTATACCATTGTCATTGTGAGAACTGCAATTTCATGTCTACATTGCTATACCCTATGTAGGGTCTGTATTGCCTTTATATAGCTATGTGATTCTTTTTATTTCAATAAAAACAGATTCAACTAAAACCATACAGTATATTTTTGCAGTCATGATAACTTTTATTGATAGATCTTATTTCTGCAAACGTATGGTCTACAAAGCCCCTTGTCTTCACTGATTCATTTCTCTTCCATCAGCTGATTTTGGCAGAAATGTTACAAGTGATTAGTTCACTGTTTTGAGTACCAGTGACCAAAATTTGATTTTCTTGCCTTACAGTTCACATGTAGCAGTACCTGTAGTCCTTCTTTTGTTTCCATTTCATCCATAGCTTCGGACGGTAGGTATGATGTAGACAGTCCTATCTTAATGCTTCGGCCAAGCATGCCGGAGACTGGTATATTCTTTCAAGGTAATCTGTATTTTTTGTTATTTGGACAAAGTGTTGTCCTTCCAACCATTTTGAAGTTTTCTTCTGTACCCATCCAAGTCAAAAGCATTTACCTGATATCACAATGGGTAGTTTCAACATTGGATGGATTCTGGCCAAGGGATGGCTTACTATGAGCAACATATAAGTTAGGCCACCGCATAGCATCTTAAATTCTGCAATTAAACCGTTAACAAACTATCACTATCTGATTGGATAACAGAAGGTGCCCTGAATATTCAAAAGATGCCTAACAATAGTTTTATGACTGTTGCTGTTTTTTGAGGTTCATGGCCTTAACTGAATGAATTTAGTTACATAGTCTTCATAAACCATGATGAATTAAAGCTGACCAATAGGCTGTATGTCTCCACCTGGTATCAACTTTCCATCTCTGAGAACTTGGCTGGTTTGACTACAATATTTTTCTTTTTGAGAGCTAAGCATCTTCTTGGGGAACAACAGAACCACTTTCTGAGTCACATTTTTTTTAGGTCATTTGTAGCTCTGCAAGTATCCTGTCCTTTCGTCCATACCATGTGTTTGTGTGAGCTTCATGCAACATGTTATACATATCCTCATTGTTATGTAGGACTCAACTGTAGTACTAGTTTAAGACAATGGACCAATAAGCTTCTCCTCACCAACAACACGACAGGTCTGAAATCTTTTCAAATAGCGGTAGGAAAGCGATTACTTTTTTGTCTCCAGTTAGGCAATTTCCACCTGCTCAGTTATTTCACTGTACTTTTCAGTTGTCGGATGCTTGGAACTAACTTTTTTTCAGAAAAAAACTTTGAAAACAGTCATAGAAGAGCTTCTTATCTACAACTGACATTATGAAGCCAACCTGAACATGAAGATGTTGCTTTCAATCCAAAATTTCTCAACACTGTACCTGTAAGAAATAAAAGCCAGTTTAATGGTTCATGTGTTTAAAATTACTCAGGTTCACACAGTTGTAGTGATTAATTTCTGTAAAAAATGTAGACCCTGAGAAAAAAAATTGAAAAATATAGAGATCTTCTATATGTGCCCAAAGATAATTTCCACCCATCTTTTTGCACAAACCTCATATCAGTCTTGTCTCTGGCTGTAAGGCAACTGACTGCAATAGGAGACCTCCTCCACTCTTTTAGCCAGGAAAGTCCTACCCCCTTTAGCCATCCAAAAATGTAATGGATGAGGAGAAAATTAACACCTTCATTCTCTGCAAGATTTCTACATGAGTTGCATAAAATCATCTGAACTAACAAACACAAGTTTTAGTGTTCCTTTAGGAAATATTCAAATGTGCAACCCTCTCATTTATCTCAATGGGCTGTGCAGAAATCTATGTACTTGCCACCAAAGCAATTCCATTCAGAAGAATGAAACCAATTAATTCCCAGAAATCGCTGCAACCAATCTGTTGTGTGTGAATTCATCAGTGGGTTGTGTGATGTAATATAGGACAAGAAAGGTCCTCCAGAAAGACTGTTCACTCTGGCCAAGAGATGAAGATCATGAACAGAGGATTAGGAATTAAGACATAGGACAACTGGTTTCCTAAACTAGACAACCCCTCTAGTGACCATGTACATTTTTAAACCATTTTTATTGCTGTAATGCATATAAAATAAAATGAAGAAGCTTTGGAAGTAGTCTTGATTAAAAATATCTGACCCTTTGGTATATACAGTTCTTATGCAGATTTATTTGTCTCCATGGTTACAGACTACAAATATGCCCAGTGTGTAGTCTGATCCTGCAATTATGTGCTACTCCAGTCCATCTGTCTCCACACCCTCTCAGTTTGTTAGTCTATGGGGGTTGTTTTTTAATTATTTTAAAGTGCACATATACTTTAGGTGAGGGCACCAGGTGACAGGCTGTGGTAAAATCAGGTCCAACATTCTATACTGATCCATTTTCTAATCTAGTTGGAGCTTCACTCTGACACAGTGCTCCAAATACCTTATATATACATGCAATAAAATGATAAAATCTGGGCTTCATGCAGCTGCCACTATGCAGAGATTATAAGTTCTTACATACTGTTCTTATATTGAACTAAATAATAAAACAATATGCAGCAAGCTCCTAACTTCCCCCCATGGTGACTTAAAGGGGTTATCTGGAAATCTGATAACGATGACCTATCCTCAGAATATGCCATCAATATCCAAATATCCAACTGCCGGCACCCACGCCGATAAGCTGTTTAAAGGGGCTGTTGCACTCCGGTGAGTGCTGTGTTCTCTTTACTGCTTACCAAGCACAACGCCATACACTGGATAGCGGCTGTGCTTGGTATTTTGGCTCAGTCCCATTCACTTGAAATGGGACTGAGGGGCACCTAGGCTATGTGACCGATGTTTGTTGACAGTAGAAATGAAGATAGTCACGGCACTCCAAAAGCTTCCTTATTCAGTGTTCTTTATTCCACCAAAAGTACAGCAAAAGTGTAGCTTGATAAAGACTATATTGTTGAAACGTTGCTGCTGTACTTTTGGTGGAATAAAGAACACTGAATAAGGAAGCTTTTGGAGTGCCGTGACTATCTTCATTTCTACTGGTAACTTTGGGGGTCTCTGAGGCCGAGACCTGACGCCACGAGCACCGCCGCTAAGTATTTTTAAGCTTATTCAAGTAAGTGGTGCTGTCCTACTACCTATTTTTTCGATGTTTGTTGACATCACTGGCCTAGGAAAAGGCCTAAGTGCTCACGGGCCTCTTTGAACAGCTGATCGGCAGTGGTGCCAAGAATCGTACTCCCACTGATCTGATATTAATGATCTACCCTGAGGATAGGCCATCAATTTCAAGTTCCCGGATAACCCCTTTAAGGCAGCCAGAATTGTATCAATTAACTCAGGGCATTAGAAGAGCAGTATCAGTAATACAGAGCTCTAACTACTATAAATATATATTTCAAAAAAATTAAGGTTATCTGGCAATTAAATATTGTTAAGCTGTCCTCAAGATAGGTAATTTTTATCAGATTGGTGGGGGTCTGACTCCCGGAAACGCCAGATGATCAGCTGTTTGAAGAGACCGCAGCTCTACATCAGTAGGCCTCTTCCTAGGCCAGTGATGTCACCGTACATCGGTAACGAGACTGATCATCTATTGCATAACTCGTCCAAGCGCAGCAGCTTCTTCATAGTATACTAAGCGCAATGCCATATATTGGAAAGCGGCTGTGCTTGGTACTACAGCCCCCATTCACTTGAATGAGACTGAGGAGCAAAAAGCCCATGTGACTGATGGACGTGACAAGGCTGAGGAAAAGGCTGCTTTGATTGCACTAGCACCCCAGCTTCTTCCAACAGCTGATTGTCAGGGTTGCTGGGAATCAGACCCACGCTGATCAGATACTGATGACCTATCCTGAGAATAGGTTACAAATATTTAAGTCCTGGATATCCCTTTAATCAGCATATAATTTCGTGCCTATAAACAATATAGTGGTTAATGTGGACATACACGTTAAAGGGATTGTGCAGGCACTATATATTGAGGATCCATCCTCAGGATAGGTCATCATTATATAATAAGTGGGCGTCCAACACCCAGCACCCCCACTGATCAGCTGTTTGAAAAGAGGGTGGTGCTCCATGCTCCACTTCATTATATTATTGCGCGTTGTCTCCCTTGTAGCCTCACAGACTTCACCAATGTTATCTTATCTATGACTATTAAGATGACTTACTGTATTTTGCCATTAACTGCAGAAATATTCTTCAACCTCCACATGATCATTATGTAATATGTGCAGTAAGGGAATTTTTGACATCTTCACTAAACTTATTAAAGGCACTTCATTTTCTAACTTCAACAGCATTGACATTCACTGGTGTAAATAAACATATAACTTCAATTTTAGACATTTATGCCTTCATTTACAAAAAAATAAAAAATCCATAAACCATTTGCTTTTATCAACACGTCTTTATGTGTTTTATAGGAACTACAGGATTAATAACTATAATTAGCCACCCACTGCATGGCAATATTCTCTTGTTTCATCTTCTTTCTTTTCCACTCTTACATAAACCACAGAATGAAATAATTACTGAGCTCTCATCTATGAGCAGGGTGCTTAAAGTTGGTCTCCCACTGCTTTGGTACCATCCTCTCATATCACAGAGGAACTATTGCTTAAATGAGGATGATGAGAGCTGCACCAGTTTCTTTAGAGGTTTGGATATTCTGTCTTATTTTATGTCTTATGGTTTGACTATCTGACAAAAAGAAGGCCCTTTAAAGGGCACCTGTCAAGAGATTTGTACCTATGAAACTGGCTGACCTGTTACATGTGCACTTGGCAGCTGAAGGCATCTGTGTTGGTCCCATGTTCTTATGTGCCCGCATTGCTGAGAAAAATTAACTTTTAACCCTTTCTACCCCGGGCCAGTTTTCGCCCTCCTGCCCAGGCCATTTTTTGCAAATCTGACATGTGTCACTTGTCATGTGGTAATAACTTTGAAACACTTTTACTTATCCAAGCCATTCTACATTGTACTTCATGATAGTCATAAATTTGAGTCAATATATTTCACCTTTATTTATGAAAAATCCCAAATTTACCAAAAATTTTGAAAAACTTAAAAATTTCAATTTCTCTGCTTTTAAAACAGAAAATGATAGCTCATAAAATTCTCATTACTTAACATTCCCCATATGTCTACTTTATGTTGGCATCATTTTGTAAATGTCATTGAATATTTTTAGGAAAATTTCCAAAACCCACTTTTTAAGGACCAGTTCAAGTCTGAAGTCACTTTGTGGGGCTTACATAGTGGAAGCCCCCCACAAATGACCCCATTGTAGAAACTACACCCCTCATGTTACTCAAAACTGATTTTACAAACTTTGTTGACCCTTTAGGTGTTCCACAAGAATTAAAGGAAAATGGATATAAAATTTCTAAATTTCACTTTTTTGGCAGATTTTCCATTTTAATCCATTGTTTTCTTTAACATATGGAGAGTTAAAAGCCAAATAAAATTTATTAACTCAATATTTATTACTCGGATTCTGCGGTTTACAGAAACACCCCACATGTGGTCGTAAACTGATGTAAGGGCACATGGCAGGGCGCAAAAGAAAAGAATCGCCATATGGTTTTTGGAACGCAGATTTTGCTGGACTGGTTTTTAGATGCTATTTGAAGCCCCCTGATGCACCCTTACAGTAGAAACTCCCAAAAAGTTACCCCATTTTGGAAACTAGGGGATAAAGTGCCAGTTTTATTGGTGCTATTTTGGGGTACATATGATTTTTAATTGCTCTATATTAAGTTTTTTTGTGAGGCAAGGTAACCAAAAAATGCCTGTTTTGGCACTTTTTATTTTTTACAACATTCATCTGACAGGGTAGATCATGTGCTATTTTTATAGAGCAGGTTGTTACAGACACAATGATATCAAATATGTCTACTTTGTTTGTTTGTTTGTTTCAGTTTTACATAATAAAGCATATTTTTATTTTATTTTATTTTTTCTGCCGATTGTCTTGTGCAGGAGCTCGTTTTTTGTAAGAAGAGTTGACGTTTTTATCGGTACCATTTTTGAGTACATATGATTTTTTGATCATTCACTATTACACTATGGGGCACAGTTTTTGTTTATTTATTTTTACAGCGTTCCCCCGAAGGCTTAGGTCATGTTATATTTTTATAGAGCAGGTTGTTACGGACATGGCAATACCTAATATATATACTTTTTCCTATTTATTTAAGTTTTACACAATGATAGCATTTTTTAAACCAAAAAAATCATGTTTTAGTGTCTCCATAGTCTGAGAGCCATAGCTTTTTAATTTTTTGACCGATTGTCTTAGGTAGGATCTCATTTTTTGCGGGATGAGGTGACGGTTTGATTGGTACTATTTTGGGGGGCATACACCTTTATAATCGCTTGGTGTTGCACTTTATGTGATATTAGGTGACAAAAAATGGCTTTTTTGACACAGTTTTTATTTTTATTTTTTTAAGGTGTTCACCTGTAGTGCTGAGCGCGAATATTCAAAAGCTAACTTTTTTCGTGAATATTGGCACTTCGAGAATTCGCGAATATTTAGAATATATTGCTATATATTTGTAATGACGAATATTTTGTGTTTTTTTTGTTTTTTTTAACAGTACATATCAGGTGATCATCCCTCCCTTCTTCTAGCTTGTGGGTCAATGAGAAGGCTTTGTCACAGCTTAGCAACATCCCTAGCAACCAATGGAAAAGTTGCCTACCCCACACCGGTAATTCGCACACATTATGCGAATAATACATTGTCGATTTTCGCAATCAAGAATATAATCTCGAATTTGAGAATTCACTAATATATGACAAATATTCTACAAAATATTTGCGAAATATCGCGAATTCGAATATTGCCCCTGTCGCTCATCACTATTCACCTGAGGGGTTAGGTCATGTATTATTTTTATAGAGCAGGTTGTTACGGCCGTGGCAATACCTAATATGTATACATTTTTTTTTTTTTTCACTTTAACACAATAATAGCAGTTTTGATACAAAAAAATCATGTTTTAGTGTCTCCATTGTCTGAGAGTCATAGTTTTTTTATTTTTTGAATGATTGTTTTAGGTAGGGTCTCATTTTTTGCGGGATGAGGTAACGGTTTGATTGCTACTATTTTGGGGGACATACGCCTTTTTGATGTTGCACTTTTTGTGCTGTAAGGTAACAAAAATGGCTTTTTTTGACACAGTTTTTTTTTTTAGGGTGTTTATCGAACAGCGTGGAACATGTGATATATTTATAGAGCCAGACATTACAGATGCAGGGATACCTAATATGTGTGTTTTTTTTTCCTTTTTTTTCTATTTTTTATTATAAAATCAGGGAAATCAGGGAAAAGGTGTGTTTTTATTTTTTTTTACTTGAAACTTTTTTATTAAAAACATTTTTTTTTTTTACTTTATTTCTGTCCCACTCTGGGACCTCAATTTTTGAGGGTCTGATCCCCTCTGCAACGCATTACAATACATCTGTATTGTAATGCATTGCATGTTAGTGTATTACACATTAATACACTAACAGGTTGCCAAAAAGATGCAGCCAGGGGCTGGATCTCCTCTGCCCGTAGAAGGCAGGCCCCAATGCCGTGCAAGGCATTGGGCAGCCTGTGCATGGCATTGGGCTGCCTTGCCACCCATCGGGTCCCCGCCACAGCAGCGCGGGGACCCGATGTTCTCCCTCACCCCCCGCATGCACCTTCTATGCCGTGGTCAGCGCTGACCGCGGCATAGAATCGGTTAATCCACCAGCTTTGGCTTTTACAGCGATGCCGGCGAATACAGCAGGGGGCCGGCTATCAAAGACTGCCGGGCCCCTGCAATGATCGGGCGCGCACCGCTCCGGTGCCCGCCCGATCACCATGATGTAATAGTACGTCAAAATGCGGCAAGTCACTTGTCGGCAAGGGGTTAATATGTGATCCTCTAGGAGCAACGGGGTGTTGCTGCTACACCTAGAGGCTCTCCTCTCTCTACAGTTGTGGCTTCCTCTCCAGTTTGATTGGCAGAGCCAGGCAGTGAAAACATCATCATGTATAGCCCTGTCAATCAAAGTACAGAGGGCACAGCAGTTGCAGAAAAAGTGGAGTTTTAGGTGTAACAGCGACGCCTCCATTACTTCTAGGACCTTAGTTGCAAATATTAAAACATAATTTTTCTCAGCAATGCGGGCACATGTGAACATGAAACCAACACAGATGCCTTCAGCTGCCAAGCGCACATGCAACAGGTCAGCCAGTGTCATAGGTACAAATCTGCTGACAGATGGCCCTTTAAAATATGTGAATATAGTAAACTACAGTTAACCTGGAAAAACGGATAATCTAGCACTAAATTCTTGCCCTGACCTGTAATATAATGTCACATTTCAGAAGACAAGAAGCAAAAGAGTGAGCAGATTGATGCCATAAAGGAGTTTTAGTATGACATGGAGTAATCTGATAATCTAGCACCTATCAGGTCACATTTATGTGCAATTAAAGACTTACCCTAGTCATGTATTACATAGTTGCCAGTTTAGTTCAACAGGCAGCCAGTAATAATAGATCTCTACTCTTGTCTCGCTAGACTTCAGTCCAAGTGACAATTTTTGACGAAAAGTTTTAATTTTGCTGCTGATAGCATGCTACTGCCTGCTGATACAGGCGTGTTTTGCATATTATTATATTATCACAATATTATCTATCTAAGAACTGGCCCAGTTTGACATTGGTGTATTATCTTGTTCACCTTCTGTGTACTGTCAGCGAGGTTATTCAGCATGGCAGGTGGTGTCACAAAACAACACATCTAAGAAAATTATCACACACCTCCTCCTGATGCCAATGAATTGATCTTGCTGACAGTGGGGACTGGCTATTTATCACCGAGTCAGTGATGCCACTGCCGCTGTCTGCCTGTCCATCAAGTTCCATCCTGTACTACTGATCCTGCAGCTGCCGCAGCTACTGCTACCCCTGCTGCCGCTATTACTAGCCATAGATAGCCGCATATCTTCTGCCTTGTCCTTCATATTCCATATGTAGTGACGCTGCTGTGAACCCTACTGTGCACAGGGCAAATGTAACAAACCATGAAACAGTTCTCGAAAAAGGGATAAGCCATTACTTCTATACTTTCCATACTGTCACACATAGCCAGACCTGTTCCTACTTCCCAAAAAGGGATCATTTTTGGACAGCTTCTTAAAAGGCCAATGCTTCATCCAATACTATGTGTGTTTCATCTGCCCCCAAAAAGGGATAATTTTTGGCCCGCTACTTAGAAACTTAAAAAGCCGTTGCTTCTTCTAATACAAAGTGATACTTTTTAGACTTTTTTTATTTTAAAGAAATCATAGAAATATCACACAATACAGTGTGTTATTCTACAGGCTATTTGTTACCACCTTTTACAATGCATTTACGCATGGCCATATATGTTGCTGTCACTTTACAACAACATTACTAATGCTGCCTTGGCAATAAAGAACTTGAAAGGTGTTGGATAGACTCCTAGGAGACCTCTGAGTGTCATACATGACTTCCCAGGGCAATTGATGCACTTATGTTTCAGACAGAATTTATTCTGACCATATCAAAGCTGAAGACCGATTAGATTGAATAGGACTCAAAACTAATTTTGGAAAATTTGCTCATCTCTAGTTCTGACATTGAGGTACATTATCGTGTAAAGCAAGAAAGCCAGAGGACTTTACTATGACCCTGACTCTTCATAGCACTGGGTAGGGGTCATTCTTTTCCATATCTATTGTCATAAGGTCCAGATCATTTTTTTTATACTTGAGTTGCCTCATCTTCTATCAATTTGGACTCACCTACAACATGGGGCCACTTTTAGGTCTTTTTTCAATCCGCCCCTGCCCACAAAGCCCCTCAACCTTCTAAATTGCACCTCTGTCTGTCATGCATTCAGGAAAATTTTTGTTCTTCATCCCCTCAAAGCATCAGCAGCACTGCAAATTGGTTGGCACAAGAAGAAGGGCCAAAACCCATGTCCCCTAAACCAGAAATTCTAAATCAAGAATTAGGGCTTGGGGAGTCATGGTTCGGCACCAAGACCCCTCATCTTCCAATATACAATACAGGGAGTGCAGAATTATTAGGCAAGTTGTATTTTTGAGGATTAATTTTATTATTGAACAACAACCATGTTCTCAATGAACCCAAAAAACTCATTAATATCAAAGCTGAATATTTTTGGAAGTAGTTTTTAGTTTGTTTTTAGTTTTAGCTATTTTAGGGGGATATCTGTGTCTGCAGGTGACTATTACTGTGCATAATCATTAGGCAACTTAACAAAAAACAAATATATACCCATTTCAATTATTTATTTTTACCAGTGAAACCAATATAACATCTCAACATTCACAAATATACATTTCTGACATTCAAAAACAAAACAAAAACAAATCAGTGACCAATATAGCCACCTTTCTTTGCAAGGACACTCAAAAGCCTGCCATCCATGGATTCTGTCAGTGTTTTGATCTGTTCACCATCAACATTGCGTGCAGCAGCAACCACAGCCTCCCAGACACTGTTCAGAGAGGTGTACTGTTTTCCCTCCTTGTAAATCTCACAATTGATGATGGACCACAGGTTCTCAATGGGGTTCAGATCAGATGAACAAGGAGGCCATGTCATTAGATTTTCTTCTTTTATACCCTTTCTTGCCAGCCACGCTGTGGAGTACTTGGATGCGTGTGATGGAGCATTGTCCTGCATGAAAATAATGTTTTTCTTGAAGGATGCAGACTTCTTCCTGTACCACTGCTTGAAGAAGGTGTCTTCCAGAAACTGGCAGTAGGACTGGGAGTTGAGCTTCACTCCATCCTCACCCCGAAAAGGCCCCACAAGCTCATCTTTGATGATACCAGCCCAAACCAGTACTCCACCTCCACCTTGCTGGCGTCTGAGTCGGACTGGAGCTCTCTGCCCTTTACCAATCCAGCCACGGGCCCATCCATCTGGCCCATCAAGACTCACTCTCATTTCATCAGTCCATAAAACCTTAGAAAAATCAGTCTTGAGATATTTCTTGGCCCAGTCTTGACGTTTCAGCTTGTGTGTCTTGTTCAGTGGTGGTCGTCTTTCATCCTTTCTTACCTTGGCCATGTCTCTGAGTATTGCACACCTTGTGCTTTTGGGCACTCCAGTGATGTTGCAGCTCTGAAATATGGCCAAACTGGTGGCAAGTGGCATCTTGGCAGCTGCACACTTGACTTTTCTCAGTTCATGGGCAGTTATTTTGCGCCTTGGTTTTTCCACACGCTTCTTGCGACCCTGTTGACTATTTTGAATGAAACGCTTGATTGTTCGATGATCACGCTTCAGAAGCTTTGCAATTTTAAGAGTGCTGCATCCTTCTGCAAGATATCTCACTATTTTTGACTTTTCTGAGCCTGTCAAGTCCTTCTTTTGACCCATTTTGCCAAAGGAAAGGAAGTTGCCTAATAATTATGCACACCTAATATAGGGTGTTGATGTCATTAGACCACACCCCTTCTCATTACAGAGATGCACATCACCTAATATGCTTAATTGGTAGTAGGCTTTCGAGCCTATACAGCTTGGAGTAAGACAACATGCATAAAGAGGATGATGTGGTCAAAATACTCATTTGCCTAATAATTCTGCACTCCCTGTAGATCAATGTCATCCAGTCTCAGGATATCAAGGCAAAGAAAGGTTGAGCTATTGGATTTCAACAGGATTCGGACAAGAGGTCCTTTCAAATCTCCAAATATGTCCTTTTTGGTAAATGCTTGCTTCCCCTTTGTAATAACTATTCTGGACCATCTTTTCTTATGACTATATGCTGTACCATTCTTTAATTATTCCTGCTAGAAATCATGAATTGATTGCTAGCAGTTTGCAATGAAGGTCCAGATAGGTGTTACCAGTTGGGGTATTATGAACAATGGTTGTGGTTGTAGACTTGAGAGCGTTATCCTGGTGGTCTCCTGGTATTCACCCTTTAACCCCAATACAGGGATATGGACTTCACTGCAAGGTAACCACCAAGTTGCTACCTCTTGGAATAGTTCCAGTGTAATTGGCAGCTAACACAACAGGTCAGAAACACCAGTGCAAGACATGTTAGCACGGCAAGATCATCAACAGAAACAGGCAGAACAGGACTGAGGACAAACAGGCAAATAACATGCAAAATCCATGGAACAGACTTCCGGACAAGGTTCAAACATAGCAGATACATGTGCAGAAACATAGCAAGATGGAACAGCACAGAACTGTAGAAAACAGTTCAGACATAGCAGATACAGAAATTTGGCAAGGCAGATCATACAAGAACTAGAACTTGTGAATTTATTGGCAAACAGAACTAGGCCAAAATTCAGACCACACATGGAACAGGCACAAGAGCATGCCAAACAGAACTTGGACAGAATTCAAACACGCAGGCAAAATCTATGGAAAAGACTGAGGAACATGACCCCTGGAACTAGGGCAGAATGCAGACTACAAACAGCCAAATGACCACCAGGTCATGAACATTTCAGGTGGTACAAACACAGACAGAATGTGCAATGATCCAACAGAATCAACGTTGCACAGCCAGGGGCAAGACACAAACTCAGGAATTATATAGAAGACTTAAAGTACTCATTAATCAAGCAGATGCAGACACAAGACCATACAAGCACATAGGCACTAATTTACATACACACAAGTAGCTGACCTATGGGTGCTTGGCATTAGTGAAACACCATTGTAACATGAGGTGTGTCTCTGCACAGTCTGCCATTATCCAATCAGTGCTGCCAGTGTCCGACTGTGTTGGGACACCATCACACACACTGGTATCACACAGCTGGACCTTCATTGCAAACGGAAGCAATACATTCATAACTTCTAGAAGAACTAATAGAGGAGTGGCACAACATAGAGACATAAGAATAGATGTCCAGAATGGTTATTACATGGGGAATGCAATTAGTTACTAAAGTAGATATGTCAGAAGTGGTTACTGGTCCTCTTTAAAGAAGATCAGCCCACTGCTACAGCATTTATCTGTCAGTAATCTATAGTGTGTGGCCAGCCTTAGACAGCCAGGCAGTTTTGATGGGAAAGGGTATCCCATTGGTATCCCATGTCTTCCAGATACTAGATGCTGAAATAGCAAGTATATCTCATGTTCTTAAGCAATGTTCATTTCATTAAAATCAAAGATATTACAAATCAGACCTGAGCATTGTGGATATGCGTGTTTATTCTCCTATAATGTATTAATTAAGGAGGTTAGAATAATATATTGTATCCAACACCTAAGGAAATATTTTCTGTGTCCTAAGCCGGCTTAGTAGTTAGGTGCTTAGATGTCTGTGTTACACAAGGGTGCAATCACTGTACAAGCTTGGGCAGGTTCAGACATTTGCATGACTTAGCTATCAGCAGTAATGAAATGTACTATGCCAGCATGCATGAGGACAAACTTTATTTTGCACAGCGAAATTAAATTTACTGGGACAATGTGATGGCAGTGGAAAAGAACTAAAATTAAGAAACGTATGGATGCGACATTTTCATTAAAGGTTATATATTCAAAAGTTATTTTGGATTGGATGATTTTTTTATGAAAGGGTTGTGTCATGACAACAACTGCCCTTATGCCCTACTAGACATAAGAACATTATAGACGGGGCTCCCCCCACCCAGGAACCCCCTCTTTGAGCAAAAATGGAGAGCTAATTCGAAAGAGCGGATGGGTGACCATTTACATACAATGTCTGGTCAGACATAGGGCTTCCTACAATGGTAACAGCTGGCCAGCAGAGGATAGAAAATCTTCACCATTTGCAATCAGATGGCTAGCTTCTTGTTAAAGAGGGGTTTTCTCATTAAGATGTCCATAAAGATCACAGTTTTCTCTGTGAGAGGACGGATAGGTTGCAGGGGGAGGCAGCAGCATCCTGGACATACAGGTCCAGCATGAATTACTAAAGGATCTCATTAAGCTGTCCTCAAAGGTCACAGTTTTCTCTGTGAGAGGATGGATAGGTTGCAGGGGGAGGCAGCAGCATCCTAGACACACAGATCTAGCGTGAATTACTAAAGGATCTCATTAAGATGTCCTCAAAGGTCACAGTTTTCTCTGTGAGAGGATGTATAGGTTGCAGGGGGAGGCAGCAGCATCCTGGACACACAGATCTAGCGTGAATTACTAAAGGATCTCATTAAGATGTCCTCAAAGTTCACAGTTTTCTCTGTGAGAGGATGGGATAGGTTGCAGGGGGAGGCAGCAGCATCCTGGACACACAGATCCAGCATGAATTACTAAAGGATCTCATTAAGATGTCCTCAAAGGCCACAGTTTTCTCTGTGAGAGGATGGATAGGTTGCAGGGGCAGGCAGCAGCATCCTGGACACACAGATCTAGCGTTAATTACTAAAGGATCTCATTAAAATGTCCTCAAAAGTCACAGTTTTCTCTGTGAGAGGATGGATAGGTTGCAGGGGCAGGCAGCAGCATCCTGGACACACAGATCTAGCGTGAATTACTAAAGGATCTCATTAAGATGTCCTCAAAGTTCACAGTTTTCTCTGTGAGAGGATGGGATAGGTTGCAGGGGGAGGCAGCAGCATCCTGGACACACAGATCCAGCGTGAATTACTAAAGGGGATGCCCTACATGAGAAAAGTCTGAAACTAGGATCAGGTTGCAAACTGAATATTGGAGGGTCTGAAAATGAATAAATGCAAAAAAAAAAAAATTGTAATCAAGATGTCCACCAACATATCAGTAGGAAAAATAAAATAGCCTTTAAGAACAGAAGGACAACAATTAGGGTAATAATTAATTATATACCTGATATGCTCTACGAACTGTATAGAATAGGTCCCCCCCCCCCCCCCCTCCAAAAAAAGGCACCGTGATCTTTGGATAACCTATTTTGTGCTTCTCTGGATCTCTGAAATCAGAGGTCATCTATTACTTTTAATGGATGCCTGTAGACCTCTAGCCACATTGAACCTGCCTCTTAGCTTTAGCTGATAGATGGGTGGTACAATTGGTGAGACTCCCCTCTGTTACCACAACATGCATTAATAAGACCAAAGAAAATGGTCTGTCTAAAGCAGAAACCCATTTATTACATTTCATATTGCTTTAGACATACACTCTTCTATAATAGTAGCAAAAATGTTTTGCAGCTATATCCTGATTTCATTACCCAGCTGCTTGTGGGGAAACCTCTGGCATGATTTTTAATCTTTTCTTTCAATTCTGATTTCAAGGAAGGATCTTGAGTCTAGAGGTGGGCACAGATAAGGAAAATGCTCACTGCCGCCAAGATAACATCAGGTGTCATTGGAAAGGATGAGCAATGGAACTGAATGAAGATAAGCTCAATACAGCACTATCACTGCACATGTGTAATATCTATAAATGCATTGTATCAATATTACAAGTACTTAACAAATGATCCACTAAGCATGCTGGAAAATCCTATGCTCTTGTACCCAGAGGTCGAGAAAGACTGATGAAATATGCATCTTAATAAATGGAAAAATTTGAAATAATTAGGTTAAACCGTGGCTGCAAATCCTATATGACAACCAATGTAACACCCAACAACCCAATGAATAAACTACTGAATGAATCTTCATCCTGTGTGGCTTTCCATAGGTTTGGGCACCAAATGTGGGATCTGGGTTGCAACCTGCCCCTTCAGTAAAGCTGCATACTTTTTTCTAAGTAAGTAACCAAGCAGAAAGCTCTAAAATAGTTAACTTGGATCCCAAAGGACATCTAGGGCCTTTTAAATAAAGAAACAAAAAGGTAATATGCTTTGTAGGTGGTCATACACCATAGATAGCTGAACTAAAATCCAAAATGTCCAACTATACTTTCGCCCCACACCTGCCATCGAGGGAGAGTCAGGAAACTCCCTTACACATCAGATTATCAGTCTGTTGTGCAAAACTCAACAAGTTTGGGCTGACATTTATCTAATGTGCACGGTCACTGTCAGGATAGTGTCCACTTGAAGACCTATATTTGGACATGGCTATAAGATTGATATCTTCTCAAACTCCCCTATAAAGAGGTTTTCTTTACAAATGTAAAAAGACAAGTTACTATTAGACACCTCTAGGGCCCTCATAACATGGGAATAAAATACCCGACCAATAGAAATTCAACCTGATTTATGTGTTTCCCAATGAGACAAAATCAGAAGACTGTCAAAGATAGAAGCATTTCTGGGCTAAGCAATTTGTCACCTATAAAGTTTCCTCACAGAGGTGCCACTTGTCAAATAAAAAGATAGGGTCTAATTAAAATACAAAATCAAGGATTTATGCATCTTAACAGGGTTGGGCAGGCTCCCCCAGAGCACAAGAGGATTCTCCGGTGGGCCAAGGGTCTGAAGCCACAGTAGACTTCAAAAGTCTAGAAAAATCCCATTTGGAGCTGCCTTTGGAGATAATCACTTGTTGCTACTATGGTCTATGTCTATGATTCAAAACTATTAGACTTAAATGATGATATAGGGATTGGGCCCCAAGAATAATTCCCTCTGATGGGCCCAAGGAACCCCAGTCCAACACTGCATTTTAAATACAATTTTCAAGCCACATAATGAGCTTATCAATCCAAAATTATGTGATGTCTTCTGTCATCTGATCAGTCACGTGGCATATCACATAGCATTAGATTAAATTAAAGAAGTGCATAATTGCCTTTATGACACAGCAGTTGGCCAATCAGTAGTCTCGGACAGATAAGTATACACCCCTGAGGAGGTTATATGTGCTATCAACATTTGTTATCTCTTACCTTTTCTACAAATACAAGGTAATAACATTTTTAAAAACCTTGACAGATGAGGGCAACTTAATGAATTATATTTACAGGTGATTTTTAGGGGCATTGCACTTTAGGTCTATTATGTGTCTGTTGTGGATGTCTTTAGGGAAAACATTTCAGTCGCCGGGCTATAAGAGAGTAGGATATTTAACAGGTGGGGATTAAGGCTTTTGTCAGAAAGATCAATTTTACAAAGACCAAATGACAGAACAGAGCGGGGGGGACAGGTGGAAGCTGATATGAAGTAAAGCCGTGGGTTACACTTTGGTGAAATGTAATAGAATTAATTCACAGGACATGGTACACGTATACTCGAAAACTGGACATTTATGTTACAAAAATGTTGGAATCCTACTAGAGTTTGGAAAAGCATCATATTGTTCTGCATAATTACTGGATGTTTGGGTTGATTTTGCTGATACATTGTCCATTAAATGTGTTACTTTTCACTAGTATCCATGTCCATCTACCTTGTACTCTTATACAATACCAATATTTCTACCACTGGCTACACGTACAATTGTTGCTGTCTTCTTCTTTTTCGTTGCTTATTACTATGTGTATGACCTAAAAATAGTTCTAAAATATACGACTTTTATAAATCATATCAAACTAACAACTTAGATTTTTTTTTTAAACATTGATGAATACATAGACCTACATACATACATACAAGCACAAATGCAAGCAAATTAGTCACATATATATATATATACACTGCTCAAAAAAATAAAGGGAACACAAAAATAACACATCCTAGATCTGAATTAATTAAATATTCTTCTGAAATACTTTGTTCTTTACATAGTTGAATGTGCTGACAACAAAATCACACAAAAATAAAAAAATGGAAATCAAATTTTTTAACCCATGGAGGTCTGGATTGTGAGTCACACTCAAAATTAAAGTGGAAAAACACACTACAGGCTGATCCAACTTTGATGTAATGTCCTTAAAACAAGTCAAAATGAGGCTCAGTAGTGTGTGTGGCCTCCACGTGCCTGTATGACCTCCCTACAACGCCTGTGCATGCTCCTGATGAGGTGGCGAACGGTCTCCTGAGGGATCTCCTCCCAGACCTGGACTAAAGCATCTGCCAACTCCTGGACAGTCTGTGGTGCAACGTGACGTTGGTGGATAGAGCGAAACATGATGTCCCAGATGTGCTCAATTGGATTCAGGTCTGGGGAACGGGCGGGCCAGTCCATAGCATCAATGCCTTCATCTTGCAGGAACTGCTGACACACTCCAGCCACATGAGGTCTAGCATTGTCTTGCATTAGGAGGAACCCAGGGCCAACCGCACCAGCATATGGTCTCACAAGGGGTCTGAGGATCTCATCTCGGTACCTAATGGCAGTCAGGCTACCTCTGGCGAGCACATGGAGGGCTGTGCGGCTCTCCAAAGAAATGCCACCCCACACCATTACTGACCCAATGCCAAACCGGTCATGCTGGAGGATGTTGCAGGCAATAGAACGTTCTCCACGGCGTCTCCAGACTCTGTCACATCTGTCACTTGCTCAGTATGAACCTGCTTTCATCTGTGAAGAGCACAGGGCGCCAGTGGCGAATTTGCCAATCTTGGTGTTCTCTGGCAAATGCCAAACGTCCTGCACGGTGTTGGGCTGTAAGCACAACCCCCACCTGTGGACGTCGGGCCCTCATATCACCCTCATGGAGTCTGTTTCTGACCGTTTGAGCAGACACATGCACATTTGTGGCCTGCTGGAGGTAATTTTGCAGGGCTCTGGCAGTGCTCCTCCTGTTCCTCCTTGCACAAAGGCGGAGGTAGCGGTCCTGCTGATGGGTTGTTGCCCTCCTACGGCCTCCTCCACGTCTCCTGATGTACTGGCCTGTCTCCTGGTAGCGCCTCCATGCTCTGGACACTACGCTGACAGACACAGCAAACCTTCTTGCCACAGCTCGCATTGATGTGCCATCCTGGATAAGCTGCACTACCTGAGCCACTTGTGTGGGTTGTAGACTCCGTCTCATGCTACCACTAGAGTGAAAGCACCGCCAGCATTCAAAAGTGACCAAAACATCAGCCAGGAAGCATAGGAACTGAGAAGTGGTCTGTGGTTACCACCTGCAGAACCACTCCTTTATTGGGGGTGTCTTGCTAATTGCCTATAATTTCCACCTGTTGTCTATTCCATTTGCACAACAGCATGTGAAATTGATTGTCACTCAGTGTTGCTTCCTAAGTGGACAGTTTGATTTCACAGAAGTGTGATTGACTTGGAGTTACATTGTGTTGTTTAAGTGTTCCCTTTATTTTTTTGAGCAGTGTATATATATATATATATATATATACACACATATACATACATACATACATAGACATATATATACACACATATAAACCTACAAACTCATACACACTAAGGTAAGGGGAGATCTAACTCTCCTTAGGGAGAGCACCTTAATCAGTGTGAGGAGACTTATAGGCCATACATGCTCCTCTGGAATTCTGAGAGGGAAGGGATGCAAAAGAGCTCTTAACAAGCTCTGCCACTAATGCCACATCTGGTGGCATTAGAGGCAGAGCTTGTTAAGAGCTCATTTGCATCCTTTCCCTTCATACACACTGACATTAATATACATACCCATAAATACATAGACACACATACACTCACCTAAAGAATTATTAGGAACACCTGTTCTATTTCTCATTAATGCAATTATCTAGTCAACCAATCACATGGCAGTTGCTTCAATGCATTTAGGGGTGTGGTCCTGGTCAAGACAATCTCCTGAACTCCAAACTAAATGTCAGAATGGGAAAGAAAGGTGATTTAAGCAATTTTGAGCGTGGCATGGTTGTTGGTGCCAGACGGGCCGGTCTGAGTATTTCACAATCTGCTCAGTTACTGGGATTTCCAAGCACAACCATTTCTAGGGTTTACAAAGAATGGTGTGAAAAGGGAAAAACATCCAGTATGCGGCAGTCCTGTGGGCAAAAATGCCTTGTGGATGCTAGAGGTCAGAGGAGAATGGGTCGACTGATTCAAGCTGATAGAAGAGCAACGTTGACTGAAATAACCACTTGCTACAACCGAGGTATGCAGCAAAGCATTTGTGAAGCCACAACACGCACAACCTTGAGGCGGATGGGCTACAACAGCAGAAGACCCCACCGGGTACCACTCATCTCCACTACAAATAGGAAAAAGAGGATACAATTTGCACGAGCTCACCAAAATTGGACTGTTGAAGACTGGAAAAATGTTGCCTGGTCTGATGAGTCTCGATTTCTGTTGAGACATTCAAATGGTTGAGTCCGAATTTGGCGTAAACAGAATGAGAACATGTATCCATCCTCTGATGGCTACTTCCACCAGGATAATGCACCATGTCACAAAGCTCGAATCATTTCAAATTGGTTTCTTGAACATGACAATGAGTTTACTGTACTAAAATGGCCCCCACAGTCACCAGATCTCAACCCAATAGAGCATCTTTGGGATGTGGTGGAATGGGAGCTTTGTGTCCTGGATGTGCATCCCTCAAATCTCCATCAACTGCAAGATGCTATCCTATCAATATGGGCCAACATTTCTAAAGAATGCTATCAGCACCTTGTTGAATCAATGCCATGTAGAATTAAGGCAGTTCTGAAGGCAAAAGGGGGTCCAACACCGTATTAGTATGGTGTTCCTAATAATTCTTTAGGTGAGTGTACATACAGATAAATACAAACATGCATAGACATTCGCACAAATACATACCCATACTTCACATACATACATACATACATAGATACAGACAGATACACATATACGTGCAAACTCAAAGTTTTACACACATGCATAATATGCACATAAACATACACGCTCGCACATGCAAACACATACATAAATATACATACACCCACATGCATACCGATCCACATAGAAACAATACGTACTAACAGGTCCATAAATATTGGGACATCGACACAATTCTAACATTTTTGGCTCTATACACCACTACAATGGATTTGAAATGAAACTAACAAGATGTGCTTTAACTGCAGACTGTCAGCTTTAATTTGAGGGTATTTACATCCAAATCAGATGAACGGTGCAGAAATTACAGCAGTTTGCATATGTGCCTCCCACTTGTTAAGGAACCAAAAGTAATGGGACAGAATAATAATCATAAATCAAACTTTTACTTTTTAATACTTGGTTGCAAATCCTTTGCAGTCATTTACAGCCTGAAGTCTGGAACGCATAGACATCACCAAATGCTGGGTTTCATCCCTGGTGATGCTCTGCCAGGCCTCTACTGCAACTGTCTTCAGTTCCTGCTTGTTCTTGGGGCATTTTCCCTTCAGTTTTGTCTTCAGCAAGTGAAATGCATGCTCAATCGGATTCAGGTCAGTTGATTGACTTGGCCATTGCATAACATTCGACTTCTTTCCCTTAAAAAACCCTTTGGTTGCTTTTGCAGTATGCTTTGGGTCATTGTCTATCTGCACTGTGAAGCACCGTCTAATAAGTTCTGAAGCATTTGGCTGAATATGAGCAGATAATATTGCCAGAAACACTTCAGAATTCATCCTGCTGCTTTTGTCAGCAGTCACATCATCAATAAATACAAGAGAACCAGTTCCATTGGCAGCCATACATGCCCACGCCATGACACTACCACCACCATGCTACACTGATGAGGTAGTATGCTTAGGATCATGAGCAGTTCCTTTCCTTCTCCATACTTTTCTCTTCCCATCACTCTGGTACAAGTTGATCTTGGTCTCATCTGTCCATAGGATGTTGTTCCAGAACTGTGAAGGCTTTTTTAGATGTTGTTTGGCACACTCTAATCTGGCCTTCCTGTTTTTGAGGCTCACCAATGGTTTACATCTTGTGGTGAACCCTCTGTATTCACTCTGGTGAAGTCTTCTCTTGATTGTTGACTTTGACACACATACACCTACCTCCTGGAGAGTGTTCTTGATCTGGCCAACTGTTGTGAAGGGTGTTTTCTTCACCAGGGAAAGAATTCTTTAGTCATCCACCACAGTTGTTTTCCACGGTCTTCCGGGTCTTTTGGTGTTGCTGAGCTCACCGGTGCGTTTCCTTCATTTTTAACAATGTTCCAAACAGTTGTTTTGGCTACCCCTAATGTTTTTGCTATCTCTCTGATGGGTTTGTTTTGTTTTTTCAGCCTAATGATGGCTTGCTTCACTGATACTGACAGCTCTTTGGATCTCATCTTGACAGTTGACAGCAACAGATTCCAAATGCAAATAGCACACTTGAAATTAACTCTGGACCTTTTATCTGCTCATTGTAATTGGGATAATGAGGGAATAACACACACCTGGCCATGGAACAGCTGAGAAGCCAATTGTCCCATTACTTTTGGTTCCTTAACAAGTGGGAAGCACATATGCAAACTGTTGTAATTCCTACACCGTTCACCTGATTTGGATGTAAATACCCTCAAATTAAAGCTGACAGTCTGCAGTTAAAGCACATTTTGTTAGTTTCATTTCAAATCCATTGTGGTGGTGTATAGAGCCAAAAATGTTACAATTGTGTCGATGTCCCAATATTTATGGACCTGACTGTATTTAGACACACATCCCTTCTGCATCATATTCTTTTTCCTTTGACCTCTAGGACTAGATCCTGCTCCTGCTTAACAATGAAGACATCTTCCTTTTGATTCTACAGATGAATGTGAATCTAGCCACAACACCTTCAAATGGAGCATTTAGAAATTGCTGTACACTGATTAAGGCCTCATCCACACAACCGTGTCCGTATTGCGGTCTGCAAACCACAGACTCAGATACAGATACTTTCCGTGTGCAATCCGCATTTTTCTCGCTCCTATCACTAGAAATGGCAATACGGACAAGAATAGGATATGTTCTATAACATGCGGGTGCGGACAACACACGCATGACATCCGTGTGCTGTGTTTGTTTGTTTGTTTTTTTGCAGACCCATTGAAATGAATGGGTCCGTGTGTGACCCAAAAAGTGTGGATTGGACACAAATGCAAAATACAGTCACGTGCATGAGGTCTGACGCTGATTTATTTGTATTTTTAGTTTAAATTTTTTTGTGATGTGTCTGTAGGTGCACAAATATTTTGCCCCTTGTTTTCACTGCTTTTATGTTTTTACTGCTGTTATCCTGGTTAGGCTTCTTTCACATTAGCGTTAGGATTGTCGGACTAGCATATGCTCAGTTTTTTTGTCCGGCCGCCTCTCGGCATGTTTCTGTGCTGCGGCCACATCTCCGACCCATCCCCATTATAGTGAATGCAGCCGGAGTGGACTTTCGGCAGCACACGTGTGCTAGCATTAGTACAGATCCGGCAGGCTGTTCCCCCACAAGAACAATCCTAATGCTAATGTGAAAGAAGCCTTACTTATAGTATTATTGTTATTATTTTGCTTATTATACAAATCTACTTAAATTTAAGGAGCTCAATGCTGTGTTGTCACAATGTTTGGATGCTCTTTTAGGGGAAATTTACATGTCTTCCAACTGCCATTTATATTTGATGACTTGAAGATTTTAATGCCAGTCTTGTGGCAATGTAACATTATGAGGCTCATGTATGAATACACTTACAATAGTTAATTGGTGCAAATTGCACTAAAAGGGGTTTTCAGGGACTTTTCTATTAATTACCTATTTTGGGAGCGGTGATGACATAATCAGGCATGAATGCTGCACTGCGCATGGAGCTGTGTAGTTCCAGCGCCTGGTTTTAGCGCGGCAGCTCCTGAACACAGTTGGACCCCTGCTGATATGACATTGATGACTAGAGTGGGCGAAGTTCTCAAATATTCGATTCAGCTTTTTTACAAAAAAATTTGCTTCATGACAAATTACTTAGTCACGAACCACATTTCTTTGTAAATAGTAGGTGCAATGGTGGGGAGCGGCAATAGCGCCACCCCTCGTCATCGTGGCATCAGAGATGAATATTAATGTATTTAAGGGGTTAAAAAAATTAAATTGTACTTACCTCATCGTGAAGAGGCTGCCGCGGCCCTCTTACTTGAAGATCCAGCGCAAAATCTCGCGCGGTGCGTGATGATGTCATCACATCTGCCGGCGTGTTGACATCATACGTCACCACGCATGAGATTTTGTGCGGAATCTTCATACATAATGGCCGCAGAGGCCTCTCCTCGCTCATATGGATGAGGTTCGCATGATTGTTTCTTATTTTTAGCGCCATTTCACGGACAATCGTTTAGTTACCACAAAGCACAAGGAAATTTGGCTTTGCTGCAAATCTAATTTTTTCTCAGATTCGGATTGAAGTCCACTTCGTCAGCTTCAATTCATTCAACACTATTGATGACTATTGATCCTAAGGATACGTCATCAAGAAATCCCCTTTTTAAAAAAAAGTTCAAAATGAACACCACATATATGAACACCAGGGTTGCTAACTGAAATTTTTCTTTCTTCTGGGCAACTTATCCAAAAATCACGGACATCTAACATTTTTTACAGACAAATTGGAATGATAAAGATTATAAATTCTATTACGTCTCTGTAGTTCAATACACTGATAAGAACTCATTACCAGAATTAACTGGGAACTATAAAATAATAATAATTGCCATCAAAATAACTGCTCAAGTGCCATACAGGCTGGATTAGGTGTTGTATGCTGCCTATCTATAGTATATGTAGTGCAGTCAGTTTACTGTATCATGTGCCTTTTGCATGGGGGTGGGGTACTAGAGCCCACCTTGCTCAGGGGCCCAGCGGGAGATTCACCTATTCCCCTGTGGGCTGGTCCAAACCTGTCTATGGGAACCACACTACTGATCTATGAAACATGGATTCATAGTAAAGCCATGTGCATGAGACCTTCAAGAGGTTGTCCCAGGATAACAACTTATCCCCTATCCACAGGATAGAGTATAAGTGTCTGCATAGTCGCCAACTGTCCCAAATTTAGCAGGACTGTACCTGATTTTCAGAGACAGTCCTAGCAAATTCAGGCTGTGGCGGGATAAAAAATGGGCAGGGCTAATGTAAAAACCATCAATAAGTGGATGCTCCCGGGGGGTGGAAGGGCGTTCCCAGGAGCAGGGCTTAGATGCCTGATTTTACCAACTAAAACATTGTTAAATATGTGTCTGATTGGTGGCGATCCGATCGCAGTGGACCCTGCCACTCACTAGAATGGGGGCCCGTGTTTCCCTGTTTGAATGGAGCGGCAGACACACATGCATATCTGCCACTCCATTCAACTTTATGGCACTGCAAGAAGAAATAGCCAAGTGCTTTGCTCGGGTAGCCCCATACAGTTGAATGGATCATCAGACGCAAAACTTTAGACTATGAATGTGAATTAAAATAAATATATATATATATATATATATATAAATATATATACACACACTCACCTAAAGAATTATTAGGAACACCTGTTCTATTTCTCATTAATGCAATTATCTAGTCAACCAATCACATGGCAGTTGCTTCAATGCATTTAGGGGGGTGGTCCTGGTCAAGACAATCTCCTGAACTCCAAACTGAATGTCAGAATGGGAAAGAAAGGTGATTTAAGCAATTTTGAGCGTGGCATGGTTGTTGGTGCCAGACGGGCCGGTCTGAGTATTTCACAATCTGCTCAGTTACTGGGATTTTCACGCACAACCATTTCTAGGGTTTACAAAGAATGGTGGTGAAAAGGGAAAAACATTCAGTATGCGGCAGTCCTGTGGGCAAAAATGCCTTGTGGATGCTAGAGGTCAGAGGAGAATGGGGCCGACTGATTCAAGCTGATAGAAGAGCAACGTTGACTGAAATAACCACTCGTTACAACCGAGGTATGCAGCAAAGCATTTGTGAAGCCACAACACGCACAACCTTGAGGCGGATGGGCTACAACAGCAGAAGACCCCACCGGGTACCACTCATCTCCACTACAAATAGGAAAAAGAGGCTACAATTTGCACGAGCTCACCAAAATTGGACTGTTGAAGACTGGAAAAATGTTGCCTGGTCTGATGAGTCTCGATTTCTGTTGAGACATTCAAATGGTAGAGTCCGAATTTGGCGTAAACAGAATGAGAACATGTATCCATCCTCTGATGGCTACTTCCAGCAGGATAATGCACCATGTCACAAAGCTCGAATAATTTCAAATTGGTTTCTTGAACATGACAATGAGTTCACTGTACTAAAATGGCCCCCACAGTCACCAGATCTCAACCCAATAGAGCATCTTTGGGATGTGGTGGAACGGGAGCTTCGTGCCCTGGATGTGCATACCTCAAATCTCCATCAACTGCAAGATGCTATCCTATCAATATGGGCCAACATTTCAAAAGAATGCTATCAGCACCTTGTTGAATCAATGCCATGTAGAATTAAGGCAGTTCTGAAGGCAAAAGGGGGTCCAAGACCGTATTAGTATGGTGTTCCTAATAATTCTTTAGGTGAGTGTATATATATATATATATATATATATATATATATATATAAAAGAAAACCACGGCACTCCTCTGTAGATAGTGAAGAAACACCTTTGTCAAGCTACGTATAAGGAGCTCTGCCCTATTTTAAAAAAATATATATATACAGTACAGACCAAAAGTTTGGACACACCTTCTCATTCAAAGAGTTTTCTTTATTTTCATGACTATGAAGGCATCAAAACTATGAATTAACACGTGGAATTATATACATAACAAACAAGTGTGAAACAACTGAAAATATGTCATATTCTAGGTTCTTCAAAGTAGCCACCTTTTGCTTTGATTACTGCTTTGCACACTCTTGGCATTCTCTTGATGAGCTTCAAGAGGTAGTCCCCTGAAATGGTCTTCCAACAGTCTTGAGGAGTTCCCAGAGATGCTTAGCACTTGTTGGCCCTTTTGCCTTCACTCTGCGGTCCAGCTCACCCCAAACCATCTCGATTGGGGTTCAGGTCCGGTGACTGTGGAGGCCAGGTCATCTGGCGCAGCACCCCATCACTCTCCTTCATGGTCAAATAGCCCTTACTGTCAAAGTTTTCCCAATTTTTTCGGCTGACTGACTGACCTTCATTTCTTAAAGTAATGATGGCCACTCGTTTTCTTTACTTAGCTGCTTTTTTCTTGCCATAATTCAAATTCTAACAGTCTATTCAGTAGGACTATCAGCTGTGTATCCCCCTGACTTCTCCTCAACGCAACTGATGGTCCCAACCCATTTATAAGGCAAGAAATCCCACTTATTAAACCTGACAGGGCACACCTGTGAAGTGAAAACCATTTCAGGGGACTACCTCTTGAAGCTCATCAAGAGAATGCCAAGAGTGTGCAAAGCAGTAATCAAAGCAAAAGGTGGCTACTTTGAAGAACCTAGAATATGACATATTTTCAGTTGTTTCACACTTGTTTGTTATGTATATAATTCCACATGTGTCAATTCATAGTTTTGATGCCTTCAGTGTGAATCTACAATTTTCATAATCATGAAAATAAAGAAAACTCTTTGAATGAGAAGGTGTGTCCAAACTTTTGGTCTGTACTGTATATATATATAATTGCCATGTTTGAATTGTTTCCTTGGTGGGTGAAAGAGATGTTTGAATTTATGATTTAGTTTTACATAAAGATATCTCCACCAGACAGTGTTTTACGGCTGTGAGTGAACGATGTAGAAAATCCAACTGACTTGTCTGAGGATCTCATTGGTGTAACAATCATTTTCCATAAATATCTGTTGGTGGATAATTCTTGTAAATAAAATGTTATTAAATTTTTATAATCAATGAAAATAAAAACTAATTTTCTAATTGTATACTTTTTGTTTTCAGTCATTCTATATTAGAAATACAACCATATGCCTTCCTTATTTATCACCCTTTGGTAATGTTCTTCTAACCTAAGTCTTTCTAGGATCTGGTAGATCTCATGCACATAGCACAAAGAGTCCCTACAGTTCCATGACATGGAGCTCTAAGCATTCTGTGTGCTGCCATATGGTGCTTCTGCACGACACTGTATTCTGACCTAGAAGTGATACCTCAGTAATATGACATGTGATTGAGCATGCTGTTTTTCTCACATTTTATAAGAAATCAGAGCCATATGAAAGTATAATATGGAACCCTTATCAGCCTCATAGACTTTGAATGGAATGGCAGCACGCATGCAGGATCACTACTCCATTCAAATGGTGGACACAGGACCCCTGTTTTTGTGATTGGTGGGCATCACAACGATGGAACCCCTAGCAATCCTATAGACTTCGAAATGGAGTGATAGTGCGTGTGCACGACTGCCACTCCATTCAAACGGTGGACACAGGGCCCCTGTTTTCGTGATTGGTGGGCATCACAACGATGGAACCCCTAGCACCCTCATAGACTTCGAAATGGAGTGAAAGTGCGCATGCTCGACCACTACTCCATTCAAATGGTGGACACAGGGCCCCTGTTTTCTTGATTGGTGGGCATCACAGTGATGGAACCCCTAGCACCCTCATAGACTTTGAAATGGAGTGATAGTGTGCATGCTCAACCGCTACTCCATTCAAATGGTGGACACAGGACCCCTTTTTTTGTGATTGGTGGGCATGACAATGATGGAAACCTAGCAACCCCATAGACTTCGAAATGGAGAGGTAGTGTGCGTACACGACCGCCACTCCATTCAAACAGTGGACACAGGGCTTCTGTTCTCATGATGGAACGCCTATCATCCTCATAGACTTTGAATGGAGTGGCAGCACGCATGCACAACCGCTACTCCATTCAAACGGTGGACACAGAGCCCCTCTTTTCGTGATGGTACCCCATAGACTTTAATGGAGTAGTAGAACACATGTTTGGTTGCCACTCCATTCAAACGATGGAAATAGGACCCCTGTTTTTGTGATTGGTGGGCATAACAATGATGGAACCCCCTGTTTCCAGGAAAACCCCTTTAATATGACTTATTGTGATTGAGTAAATTGTTGAGTTATAGCCGTAGCACCCTGGGTTTGCCTTGATTACGCTTACTGATGAAAAAAATATGTTGCCCTGTACGTTTCCACAAGTGACACAAATATATCATGCCGCAATGACTTGTGCCATACGACAAACTCCGTTCTGTTATACATGGGTCAATCTTGCAGTCTGCCTTTAATTACCTAGATTTTATAAAAGGCTAGATCCAAACTTGTACAGTGACAGTGGCTTTGATGTGGGCAATCGCCTTTCGTAGTCTCACCGCTATACAGTATCGTTACTGCCTCGCCCAGATCCAATGCAGCAGCCGCGGCTCTTCTAGCTAAATGCTATCATATAGCATCCATCCCCTGAATTTCAATAGAGCAGCGGCCTCCTCCTGAGGCCTAGCCTAGTAATGTTAACACTTTGCAAATTCAACTTCATGATAGGCCTCTAAACTGCCCCCATAATACCATCACCATTCACTCTGGAAGACAATCACTTTTTAGGCACACCATCCCCATTTCCCATGACAGTCTAAGAAAATGCAGTGCTCGAGCTGAACTTTCCACAAGCCCACCCCTGGGCTCAGTGACCCTAAAATAAGAACCCGCATGAGAGTGCCAAAGCATTACTTGGGCGCGCTGGTACATTGAACCTTAGTGTCAGATGTTAGTACGGCATTAGTAAGTAATTACAGTATCAGGGTGGTTGGTGGGTGTAATAATAAAAATAAAGCAATTTTCAGAAAATAAGACTATCAGCCCAGCGCAGGGTTTTTTTTGGGGGGGGGAGATTGGGAGCGGGGGGGAGGTCAGTCTGAGAACTTGGGATCATGTGATGTGGCTTCTCCATGGGGTAGCAGTCAGGGCTGTGAGAAGCAATTTCAGTGTCCAGAATAGAATCATTGAATGGTTTAGGTGGGTTCCTTGCTCTGTGTGTTGCATTCTGGCTGATCCCAGCAAAAAGAGATTTCTACCTGCTGGTTTGTTTTAAAAAATGTTATAAAAGCAGATCCACTACTAAGTTTCTGCTGCCTCACACTGGGCAAGTAATGTCTATTTCTCCAAGGCGCCACCTCGGAGCTGAAATCTCCACAATTAGCTTTACCCATTAGTTACTGTCTCCATAAAACCTTTCTATGTTACATAAAATAATGCTAGCGATAAAGATACCAGCCCAAATAAAACTGTGTGCCAAGATAGAAAGGAAATGAGAGATCCTGGTCCAATGTATCTGCAAATTACTGTACTCTCGCTTGTATATCAATTAGAATAAATGAATGTTATCTAAATAATAGGTCATATAAATAGGCCGTAGGATGTCCACACTATAGAAATAATAGGTCAAAAAATATAATGCAAAAATGTTGTCTGTTACATGTCTTCCATTATTCTAGAATAGGATGTGATTACGGCTTTGTTCACACTATGTTTATGGTTATATTCACTATGAAAGTGAATGCTCCCGATACATACGGGAAACAAAATGTATCTATAGCCTATAATTTGCCCAAATATGGCAAAAACATGGTTCTTTGGGACATATGGCTCAGAATATCTATATATATTATATATACACGGTAAATATATATATATATATATATATATATATATATACTTTTTTTCTGTACTACAAAGTACAGCAGGAGAGCCTACAGGACAAACTTATGATGCAGGTTACAATGAAAGTCTATGGGTAATGTACAAACCTATTTAGGCGTACTCTTACCTATATAGGGACTATGGGGGGGGGGGCATTTATCAAGCAAGATACATCAGGTTTTTGGTGTAAAAATGTTGCACGACATGTAAATTGCGATATTTTTTTGCGACATGCCATCTTTCAAAGTGGTCTATGTTTAAGGCAGGAAAAGAGAGATGAGGTCTAGATTATGGCAAATGAAATATCTGCGACACTTAATATGTCACATCCTACGTTAGGCAACCCCCTGGTGTATCTTTTAAGACTAAGTCATAGTCTGAGTCGTACCAAATACATGAAAATTGTGCACCATTTCAGAAATTTGGTGCAACCACACAATGCAAAACCCGACTTAAAAGTGACATGAAAACGATCTCAAATGATAAATGTTACCCTATGTGTTAGGATGCACATCAGAGGGGATTTGCCTGGCCTATATTCTCCACTCATAGACCACAAACTGAGAAGAGAGCCAAAGCAGTGGTAATATTACGCAAGCTGTGTCATCTGAAGATACCGGCTATTCCAAACCGGATAACAATGTACATATGTGACAGTCTACATATATTGGGTAGGCTTTGGTAAATTGCAATATATCTGCAGGCAGCACAATATATGATGACCCCCCCTCATTGTCTATATATCTATACTACAACATATAGACACAGGGGAACATTTATCAAATCAGATACATCTGATCTAGGCCCTTAAAAAGTCACAAGTCTAGCAATTGCTGCATTTTTTGTAACATTTGGTGATCCTCGTCTCTTTTTAAAGTGGTCTATGTTTAAGGTCTAAAAGTGCGATTAAACCTGGATTATGGCACATTTACTACGTTCCATAATCGAGAAAAGTACCAACTCCACGCCAAGCAACCCCCTGGTGTACTTTAACATATTGCACTCATCAGTGGCGTAGCTAGAAAGGACTGAGCCCCACAGAAAATTTTTGAATGGGGCCCCCCCTCCCCCAGTAATTTTTTCGCAACCCCTTCCTTTCATGCCGCCCCCATTCCTATGGCTAGTAAAGATCGCTCTCTCAGACCAGGCCGGCCGCAGTTCCATCCGTTTTCTACACTGTCTATACTGTCACTGTATATAATTTCATTCTGTAATACTGTTGAGGGGGCCCTGACAAAATCTTTTAGTCCTCCTCCTCCTGGATGGGCCCCTTCTGGGTCAGGGCCCCAAAGCAGCCACTTCCCCTATAGCTACACCCCTGGCACTCACTCCAAATATACTATTAAGGTGCGCCATTTCATAAATTTGGTGCAGTCACACAAAGCAAAGACAGATTTAAAAACTGACACAAAAACAACCACAAATGATAAATGCCCCCCACAGTTATTCCTAACTGACTGGCCCTTTCTATGCTCCTCTAGATCAAGAAATAGAAACTCCCTTTAAATGATTTTGCTCCCTTATGTGCCTAAGGATCCCTCGTCGCGGACGCTCTGCCACATTATATTGACACTGATGTGTTTTATTACAGTTAATAACACCGGGCGGCTTCTCGTATTAATTATCTTTGTGTTTAAATAAACTGTGTAATCTTCTTCTCTACTACACCATTAAGATGATTGCCCCCTATTCAATTAAGAATTGCATTGAGCCCCCAGCCAATTTTTGTCTTATAATAAAGATGTGAAATGTATTTTACAGGCAGCACTATTTTATTGTAATTTTCCGCTTTCATCTGAATTTCTTTTGCTCCTGAATAGGTGACGTATTATACGAAATATCTTGCAGCATGTTATTAATTTGATGCTCCTGGTCCTGGATCAGACTGAAGCCGCTGCAACAGGTGTGGCCTGGTGTACATGCCCTTGGGCTATGTTCACATACATCCGTTGTATCTGGTTAGCTGTTTTATGCAGTAGGAGAGTGCAACCGATGACTTTTTGGTGCACTTTGTGCACCGATCCGGTGCCCATAGGCGGAAAGAAAATCTTGCATGCTGCGTTTTTTTGTCTGGCGCAGAAAGACAATCAGCATTACAACTGATGAGCTGGATGCCACAGACAATCCCATTGGGGTCAATTGTGGCATCAGTTTCCATACAAGGTTTCACTACCACAATGAATGGAAAAACTGATATAATACATATGCTATAATATATTTATTTATTTTTATTTTATGCACTTATATAGCGCTACTATATTCCGCAGCGCTTTACAGACATTAGCAACCAACTGTCCCCAATGGGCTCACAATCTATGGTCCCTATCCGTATGTCTTTGGAGTGTGGGAGGAAACCGGAGGAAACACACGCAAACACAGGGAGAACATACAAACTCCATATATATATATATATATATAATTCATTTCTATGCGATGCAGACAAATGCAAACCTGCACTCAGGACGATTTTTTTTTTCCCAGGACCTTTCTCTGCCCCATATTGGCATTTACTTCCCTTTTATTTCAATATATTGTCTGTTAAAACAAAAGATTCCTATTTAATACCTATGTGGATTGCGGATTTAATACCTCTGCCTCTTGATTAATAGCACAGATCAAAATCTAGAAGGAAAAGCTCCAGCATGGACAGAGCCCCTGTTACGTCTGTGTGAAGACAGAACCAAATTACTGATACAAAATGATATATCTGCATGCATCACTTGTCCAACCAGTTTGGATCAATTCTACAAAATAAAATACCAAATAAAATGCTACTGCCCCAAAGGTGATATCTACATAAAATATAAGGACAATTTAGCAACCCCCTTCCTTTAGAAAAGAAAATGTATTTGTCTGGGGAGTAAGGATATAGGGTACAAAATTAAGCCAAGTTTCCAGCATGATCAGACATTGTATATTTTGCTATATTTTATTATTTTACTGACAATTGATGTGTAAAATAACATCTGCTTACATCAGTCTTTTAATCTTTTTTTAATCTATTTCTATCAGGACCCAAAGACACTGAATTTTTGGATCCTGTAAAATGTCATTTTACATAATTGTACTTCTTTTGCAGAAATAAATAGGATGTATGAAAGGATCTATTATAGTTTGTTCTTAGAACATAGGCTAAAATAATAACTGACCCAAAACTGTTTACTATTTATCTGTCTGTCTGCCTAACTATGTACCTACTGTATCTATCTACATCTTTATAGGTAGATAGTTATATACATACGATAGATAGATAGATAGATAGATAGATAGATAGATAGATAGATAGATAGATATGAGATAGATAGATAGATAGATAGATAGATAGATAGATATGAGATAGATAGATAGCTATGAGATAGATAGATATGCGATAGATAGATAGATAGATAGATAGATAGATAGATAGATAGATAGATAGATAGATAGATAGATATGAGATAGATAGATAGATAGATAGATAGGAGATAGATAGATAGATAGATAGATATGAGATAGATAGATAGATAGATAGATAGATAGATAGATAGATAGATAGATAGAATCAATAAGGTGATAGATTTGGGATAGATAGATAGATAGATAGATAGATAGATAGATAGATAGATAGATAGATAGATAGATAGATATGAGAGAGACAGATAAGACCTTACTGTGTGGCTTCAGTGGACGGATAAAGTATATTGTTTGTGGACTTTGTGGCTTTCTTTCTAGCAGATACAATGGAATAATAGTATTACATCTACATGTCAATGTGCTGTTTAGCAGGCAGGATTAGGGACAGTTCTCACTGTTGTCCAACACACATCATTTATAACAGAAATCCTGGGTACACAGCAGAGCTGCTGCCTTCTTCCTGCAAGAAGCTGCTGTATATAGCCTCGGGAATGTATACATCCACCTATATTGCACTACCATTGATTGACCATTTATTACTTTACCATCCTGCAATGATTTTCAGAAAAGTGCATGAAGATATTACTGCAACCATGTCCTTTTACTTTTATTCCAATAAAATGTCTATCTATTTATCTATCTTTCTATCTATCTATCCATATATCTATCTATTATTTATCTATTTCATATCTATCTCATATGTATCTATCCTATATGTATTTTCTATGTATCTATCATCTATTTATTATCCATCTACTTATCATCTCTCATACCTAAATATATTTTATCTCTCTGTCATCTCTTATATTTATTAATGTATCTACCTATTACTTTGAAACTAGATATGTAATAGAAGGCTTTATTTATTTATTTACTATTAGTGTGTGCTGTAGCATTTTCCAACAAAAATAAAGTTTTAAATTATTTAAGTGCACATCACATACTACAGCGGGTGTACTGCCACTTTCTTATGTTTTTCTAATTTTTTATAGCCAATGCATAATATTTTTTATGTCATTTGAAAATTATATATTTTCATCAGCAACAAAAATGCATATTACAATGAATTGCAAACTGATGTTGCTACATCATTTCCTACTGTTGTGTGGATAGTACCAGCAAATATATATGTACATCTAAGAATGTGATAGATAATATTTATACGCGTATATATAAATATATTATACATATAATAGGACAGATAGACATAGATAGAGAGATAGATAGAGAGAGAGATAGATATGAGAGATAGATATATAGATATATAGATATATAGATAGATAGATAGATAGATAGATAGATAGATAGATAGATAGATAGATAGATAGATAGTCATGCACATACATTATACAGTAGACAGGTATGTCACACAACCAGTATAGCTGGGGGATACTGGATACAACAAGTTGTTATGAAGTTTTCTGATGAATGTGACTTACAGCATTTGGGATTTTAGGTACCAGCGTATCCTCTGCTCTTGGTCCTTTCAGATCTTGATACGTGTGTACTGATCTGTCTATAGCTCTACATCTTCCAGGAGCACTGAGGATACGGAGAAGAGGTGCCTGATAGGAGGTCACTCATGTCCCTGGCTCTGAAGAAGCTGGAATAAGAGAAGAAAATTCCTCCAGAGATGATGTGTGCTTCCCCCTTCTCTGAGCTCTTTAGCTGAGGGAAGGAGAATTCTCTTTGATAAAGCAGTGTTCCCAGCTTCTGGGTTTTAAACCCTAAATCTATATTCAAATCTGGCTGAAGGTGTGTACAGGGATTTATAAAAGCCTCTTAAAGGGGTAAATTTACTAAACCGTGACAAAATCATAGCAGCCTGACTTTCCACATGCGAAGTGCAGGGAGACTTGTTTATTTAACTAACTGTCCATCTATTGCTTCAGGTTTATTCATGACAAGATTATATAGAGAAAGTTATTAGAGGACACAGCAGAGTCAGTGACTTGCAGCCTCCTCTCTCAGCACCAAATGCAACCAGATCCACACTGATCCTACAGCACAGACCTCTTTGGACATGGACTTATGATGACTGCTCCCCCAGGTAGTAGTTATTTAGCCTGCCCTTTGAGGGGATGCTCACTACAACATTAGCAAATATTTGCTGGATGCACAGGGCATGACATGAGTTATTATTAATGGGTTTTACTATCACTGTATCTATCTAAATATATTATATATATATATATATATATATATATATATATATATATATATATATATATAATTATTATTATTAGAACATGTAGCAGAGGTTATTATGTCTTTACAAGTAAATTCGTTATTTAGTTTTAGGGCACGGGAATGTATAAAACCACATCAGGATGAGATGAGAGAAAATCAGCAATGCTATTTACTTACTTGCTAATAGTGTATATTCTTTATACCTACGACAGTAGGACAATCATTACACATCATCGGGTGCAATCATAATAGTTACTAAATCATAATAATGCTTGAAAAGTGCAATCCTTAATTTTCCGAATTATATAGACTGAGACGTAAAAGAGTAATACATTATTATAGAATTAAAAAAAAGTCACCATCAAAGTGTGACCTATGAAATTCTAACCCGTCCCATTTCCTTGCGCCAAAACATACAAATTGTATCAATTTGTATAAATTTTTATTGTACTCTTTGCACTGCCCTTGTTCATTGATTATTTGTTTAGTCCTGTGTGCTGTATTATCCCCTCTATAGCCTTATGGAAAGGGTGCTGCTCACATATCCCTTGTCAGTGCATTCCCCGGTAATCCTAAAAAATCCTAAAAAATATCTTCTGGATTAAGATCAAACTTTTGTCATCAACCTACAATTAATTGATGTTACTACATTTATGTATATTTTATATATATATATATATATATATATATATATATATATATATATATATATTTGTATTTATTCTCAAGTCGTTCATTGCACAGGCAGTGATTGGAGCTGCTTTGCCTGCCTGTCCTTCTGGAGCAGCAGTGGCCTTCTTCCCTTCTTCCCTCCCCCTGTTGTTGTTTTTTTCCCCTCTGGCTTAGAAGTGTCAATCACCTTCCTTCTGCCATTGGCTGGAGAGTTTGCGTCAAAAAGTTGCCAGTGAGGCTCCTTGTCTGCAAATGTTCTCCAGCGAGGGACAGAACCTGAGCTCTGAGCAAGTAAGACACAAGATCCTCCTCCTGCTCCCCCTTTGTATGTGCTGCCTGAAGAGGGAGATCACAGCTTTTAAGCTTCTAGTTTGCTCCCAGTCCTCCTAGGAAGGGTGGAGAGAGGGGGTTGTTTTTCCTTTCCACTAAAGCAACTTGATTCGGGATAAAGAGAAGACCCTTCTGTATTTACAAAGCATTTGAAGGTAAATTTATCTATCTATCTATCCATTTATTTATCTATCTCATATGTACTATCAGTCTTTCTCCTACCTATTCGTCTATCAATTTATCTATCTCTCTATCTATGTATCTATCTATCCATGTATTTATCTATCTGCTATGTACTATCTGTCTCCTACCTATCTGCCTTATCTATCCATTTATCTATCTATCTCTTATCTATCTATCAATCATTTTATGTGTTTTACTATTATTAAAGAATCGCTCATACACAGAATAGGTCTAGACTGTAAAAACGATATATTGTATTAGTCTACAATCCACTGTACACAGGGTAGACAGGCTTGCCTTTAATTTACCAATATACAATGACATGACCTAGCCTCCACCAAAGAGCCAAAAACACATTATCCATTGTCACATGTCGGTTTTTTTGTCTTCCCTAACTGAATCCACAACCACCACCCTTTGTATGTTCAATGTAAGGCAATAATTAGTTCATTAGTTTATTCATTAAAGACTAGGAACCCAATCATTATGCCAATATAAATTTACATTTAGACCCCTTCCTCGCCTCCACAAAGAGTATTCCATACATTGAAAGCATATGCATCACGTGCTATTAGATTCATGACGAAAGTAGCAACGAATACACAAGACATAATAATACTAGCACTAGGGCTACTAGTTCAATGAACCCCTTTAGTGCCCCCCATTGCTTAGCACTACCTGCACAGAATTGGAAGACTTGGCCAGGTTTGTCATTTACCTATTTAGAGCTTGCAATAACCAAACGCATCCGCCAAGGAGCCTGTGCAGACTGTACATAGAAGTCCATGGAAGTCCATTCTTTTTATAAACTTAAATCTGTGTCTTCATTGAGATAATACACAAACAGTGCTAACCAGATAATTGAGGAGGCGGGGAGTCTCATCCCCTTTCCTCTCTCTCTCTCTCTCTCTCTTTCTGTGGGAAATAAGGGGAGGGGGATTATTATTATTTTCCCTTAAGCAGAAATAAATTTTAGTTGCACCCTCCAATCCTAAGTGAAGTTCTTGATCGATATTAATGTAAAAAAAAAATATAAAAAAATAAATAAATGGTATTAAACCCCCAGTCTCCCAGTTATCGACAAATAGATTTCTTCTTTTAGTCTAAGATCAATAGGTTGGACAAGGGGGGAAATGTTCTGCAAAGTGGCCCATAATTTATTACAGACAGAATAGGCATCAATCATAGTTCGTTTTTGCCTTGTGTCTGTTGGTCTAACTACATATAAAATTCATTTATGTGTGTGTGTTCTGATGACAGATGTTACAGGCAAGAGCAGATGCTAGGAGATAATTAAAGAACAAATAATTACACAGCGAGTGGAGCAATGTTACTGTAGGCTGGCATAATATTTAGTTTAACAAAACATATATTTTTATTTAGAACTTTTTCTATTTTTATTGATAATATAGTGTGTTTTATATTATGTTATATTTTGTATTTCTAATATAACAATGCATTTATTTTATTTATAATATTCAATTTATTCGTGTATTATTCGTTAGATTGAGTCCAAAATATTTCAAAAATACAAAATACTTTACATACAGAACCTATATATATATATATATATTTTTTAAATTGTATCAATTGTGTGTAGTCCAAAAACTTTGCTGTGATGCTAATTTTACTACTAAATGTTTGCAATTAAAAAGTGACCTAAACTGTTTGACAATATTAACTGGAATGCAAAAAATAATGAACAATGAACACAAAAAATGATTCTAAGTTACAGTTTTTAATATACGGTGTCAGAAGGCTCTATAAAATAATTCTCTAAGGGCCTGTGCACTTGGTTGTGTTATATTTGTTGTATAGAAGCAGTATATTAGGGTGTATGTGTTTTGTTTCTTAGCTATCATGCAGAAAATTAATCAGCCCCAATGCTTTGCATGGCGTCCTGTAATTAGGGAACTTGTGCCACTCAGATTATCTCGTTAATTTATCAAGAAAACATTTATTATAATTAATTCTTGGGCGAGGTAATTATTATTGAGCGACTGGTTAGGGGGAAGTAGTGACAGATTGCACTTGTGGAACCGTTTACTGAACTTTAGGCAAGTGGGGAGAAAAGGGGGGAACTCACTAAACTGTGATGTCTGTACATGGAGGAGGCTGTGTGATGATTGCTATTATTTTTATTATTGCCAGTCAAGATAATGCAGAATTAAAAGTTGTCATTTTTATGTCTACTGCTGTTCATTATTCTAAAAATAATAATAATAATAATAATAATAATAATAAATAAATGCCTATGCAGAATATTTTGCACCATTTGCATTTAAAAAAAATTACATTTTCAGTCATTAGCTTTTTTTATGAAACTGAAACAGCTAAAGTGAGTTTTAATCTGAGTTTTTATACATTTTACACGTGTTGTGTTAATAAACAATTTCTAATCAATTCTTACCTCTACAAAATAGGAATTTAGTGCACCCACTGTTAATTGCTCCCAAATGTAAAATGTAAATATTTAAATAACAGTTTATTCAAATAGCCTTTTTTAACTTAGTACTAATTTAAAACAGCTTTATTGAGTTATGATATATATATATATATATATATATATATATATATATATATATATATATACACACACACAAATAAATGACCCTATTTCCATCTCATTTTAAAATTATTGATATATTTTCTTCATGAATTATATTAATAAATGTTTTAACCCTTGTAACACCAAACCCATGCCACTCTATGGAGCAGTAAAATGAGAGCATTTTTCCTTGTGTGTATTGTGTGAAAGGTGCACACTACTTGTATGACGTCCATGATTGTCTTCTCATTGCCATTTGAAGTGCTGTTTGTTTAACTTTTCCACTTTATAATCAACATATTTTTTAAAGGCACCAATAAATCAGTTAGTTACCTGTAAATCTAATTAGGAGACGTACTAATTGGGTGAAAATGGCTCCCAAAGATGAACCTCGCTTAAAAGTCAGATTTGTGTTCCCATTTCACCCACAGATCCTTCCAACTGGTAACAAAATGCATTGGATAATTAACATGAATGCATTTTCTAATAGGCAGCAGACTGGGCAGAAATTGGTTTCCTGAATTGTGTCTTTGTTTCTCACCCAAAAAGGCTTTGTTTCCCCCCATTGTTTATTTAGCCAAGGTGTCCTTTGTCTCTGCAAATGGCCTCAATCAAGTTTTTGTTTGAGACAATTAGGCAGTGCTAGCCAATGAGTCTTATGCAAATGGATACACTGGTAATGTTGCATTGGAAGGCGTGTTGTATATATGCATGGGGAGTAACTTTTTGGACACGTTGATCTAGTCAGCATCCCCCCCTGGTCTATAGGCAGCTGGGGGGTCTGGGGGCCCTTTAAGAGCATGAGCAATTGACTAGTAAACCTCACACATTAACAAGTCACCATAGGTAAAGGAGCTGCCTGCCCCCAAGCATACTCAACTTAATCAACCAATTCCCATTGACTTGTAGAAAACTGTACTAAAAGGAAGAGAGAATCCCTGGACTCCTCCACAACCTGCTGCTGCCACCACACCACCACCACCACGATTCCAGACTGCTCTGCCATCTGTGCTCCAAGCCAATATACTAGCATGATGTCTTATCTCAAGCAACCACCTTATGCAGTCAATGGGCTCAGTCTTACTACCTCTGGGATGGATTTGTTGCATCCGTCGGTGGGATACCCTGGTAAGTCATGCTTCGACTTAAACCTCAGCACCTAGATGTGGAGGGACATGCACAGATTTATTAACCAAAAACTAAAATTCTGAGCAGTTGGTGGAGTGTAATTTAATCTTGCCTGTAATATGAAATCTTAAATTATGTGTGTCTTTACTTCATTAATTTACTTTACATTTTACTTTAATTCATTTTTATTTTTATTATTATTTAATGAAATATATAAAAAAAATATTTTAGCCATTTAAAGATTCACATTTTCCGTTGAAAATTTTTTATGTAGATGGATAAGATAGTGTATTTTTATAGTTTTATAGTGTAGTGTATTTTTACAGTTATTCATTTTTATAATTATGTTTAAAAATGCTCATTTATATTTATACACACACATTATTCCATGTGTTACTACTTGCCTTGAGATATTTATTTTACTTCCAAATACTTTTTATTACTGATAAATATTAAACAAATCTTTTTTAGCTCAGATTATTTTTATTTTTCTTAATACAAAAACATTAAAAGATAAAAAAAAAACTGAGAAGCTATACTGTTTTTTCAGATAACATTTATTTATGTATTCTTTACTAAACACTAGTGGGGGGAAAAGTGTAGCTTCTAGAAGAAGAACTTCTGCAGTTATGCTTCTGGGACATATGGCGACTAACCCAAGTTGTGATCTAGTATTGTTCTTGTACCATGAATATAACACCAAACCAATGATCAATAGCTATGTTTTCAGCTACCCCAAGAAAGCAAAGAAGGGAACGGACGACGTTCACCAGAGCTCAGCTTGATGTACTTGAAGCACTTTTTGCCAAAACTCGTTACCCTGATATCTTCATGAGAGAAGAAGTCGCTTTAAAGATCAATCTACCAGAGTCCAGAGTGCAGGTGAGGGTCTTCATCATCATCACCATCTCCACTCTGTCCCTTCCTCTCTACCTGTACATGTATTGATCCCTTCTGAAGATAATAGATCTCCTGATCCTTGTTCAATTATTTGCAAGGTTTCCTTCTGAGATGATCCTTCAGTTTGCTTGGTAGCAGAGCCTTTCAGCCACCTGAGGCTCCATGATTGCATTTCCTTTGTACACTTAGTTCACTGTTTGCATGTCTCTCGGCCTCAGGTGTTATTTTTTAATTAATTTCCATTGCTTTTACTTTAATGTCCAAGGTGTGGTTCAAAAACCGTAGAGCGAAATGCCGCCAGCAGCAACAGCAGCAGCAGAATGGGGGTCAGAACAAAGTAAGGCCTGCCAAGAAGAAGACATCTCCTGCTAGAGAGGTCAGCTCAGAGAGTGGCACCAGTGGTCAGTTCACCCCTCCTTGCAGTACCACTGTGCCTGTGATCTCCAGCAGTACTGTCCCAGTGTCTATATGGAGCCCAGCTTCCATATCTCCTCTTTCTGACCCTCTCTCGACATCCTCTTCCTGTATGCAAAGGTCCTACCCCATGACCTACACCCAAGCTTCAGGCTACAGTCAAGGATATGCAAGCTCAACATCTTACTTTGGGGGAATGGACTGTGGATCTTATTTGACACCTATGCACCATCAGCTCCCTGGACCAGGAGCTACACTAAGCCCCATGGGCACCAACGCAGTGGCCAGTCATCTCAATCAGTCTCCTGCTTCCCTGTCCACCCAAGCCTATGGAGCCTCCAGTTTGGGGTTCAACTCCACCGCTGACTGTTTGGATTATAAAGATCAAACAGCCTCCTGGAAGTTAAACTTCAACGCTGACTGCTTGGATTATAAAGACCAGACATCATCTTGGAAGTTCCAAGTTTTGTGAAACCCAACTGGGAACTTTTTCCTTTTTTCCTTCTTTGTGACAAAGACACTTGGACATTCCAGATTGAGCCATGTCTTGGTTGAAGACGACAAAGACATTTTTATTCTTGTCCACAGAAGCCCCCTTTCTTCTGGATTTGGATCCCAACAAAACTTCTCAAATGAAGGACCTCTATTTATCCTGTGTCTCCATACACTGGTGATCACCATAGTTTTTAGCCAATGTGTTGGATGAAAGGTTGAAGGCCATTCTCGCTCAGGCAGTTCATTATCTCTCCAAGCTCGGGGGTCCAGTCTGCACCCATGACGGTGCCCAGTGTTAGCCAACTCATGGCATGGCCATATGGCAACTAGATGGCACTGAACGCTTCAGGGCTGAGTGAATTGTGCTTTACTGATTGTCATAGATGCACTACTTTATTTAAAAAAAAAAAAAATGTTTATAAGGAGTCATGATGTAGTTTTTAAAAGACAATCAGTGTGTGTCTTATATAAATGGTCAATCTGTGTTTCGTTTTTGTTTTTTCGTTTTTTTTTTTGTTTTGTTTTTCAATTCTGTGCTAGACTTCAAAGCTGTGATCTCCTGTATTGTATGCAACTGCGAACTCCATACCAGTAGGGGTTCAGCTATGATTTCATATAATTATATAAAAAAAATCAGAGCCAATTCCACCCCTCCCCCACTCATGATGAACTGCAACGAAAACTTTTATATCGAATGACTGTTTCCCAAATCAATGAGGAACCCATTGGAAAACAGGGAAATTAACATGCATCATGGACTGCAGAGATCCCTCAGTAATAAAGACTATGGAGAATTGCAATGAGTAGTGGCCCATATGTTTGGCTTTGTGAAGACCTATATTAATATATATCCCACGCAGACCTTTCTTTCCTGCTCTGGATCCAGCCAATATGTATGATTATATTAAAATGACTCTAGCACAATTTGTGAGTTGATCTTTGATTGTTGAGAATATTTGGGGGGTACAATATCAAGTCCTTCTATCATACCACACGTGTGCTGTGTGTAGGCAGACCTGATTATTGTGCACACTCATCTACCTTAATTGCATTGCATCAACTTTTAAATGTTCGTTTGCAAAAAATATAATGGCAGGAGATTAGTGACAGCAAGGCAGGGGTTAAAGGCATGGTACTTAGCATAACCTAATTAACAAGTACATTGAGATATGACAGGAATTCCCTGTTTTTCCAGTTTTCTCCTTGCACTGCTGGTATTCCACAAACTATTTAGTTTTGTCCGACTTAAAGAGGAAAGAAAAAGCCGGAGCAGATGAAGCGGAATTAACGGGGGAACAAAAGATCATTTAGAAAGTGGTAAACCTATAATTTCATGCACTGAAAAGAAGGCGCCCTGCACTATTTTTTAGGCGTATTTTATGGGTAAAAGTTTGCACCATATGTTTTCTCCCTGCGGCTAATACATACCATCTCCTCCACTACTGAGAAATATGTGTCTACATCCATATGTCTCCATAGATGGATAACTATAGCATACAAGTTCCGAACCATACATTTTTAAAAACAGGTGACATTTAATTTCTACAGTTTTTTTAAATATATATTTATAGCTAATAGGTATATAGAAATGTATCTAGTTGGATTAAAGATAGATAGATAGATACATAGAAGGATACAAGAAAGAAAGAAAGAAAGAAAGAAAGAAAGAAATCGGGTATTATAGATGGGTACTAGATGTACAGACCATAGATAGAAAGAAAAGAAGAAGAAAAAGAAAGAATATTAGATGTAAAGAATATAGATAGAAAAGAGAAAAAAAGAAAGATAGAAAGAAAGAAAAAGAATATTAGATGTACAGAAGATAGATAGAAAAGAAGAGAAAAAGAAAGAAAAAGAATATTAGATGTACAGACGATAGATATAGATACATAGATAGATAGATAGATAGACAGATAGATAGATAGATAGATAGATAGATAGATAGATAGATAGATAGATAACTCTACCTTCTAAACTGACTTATATAATGTAAAGATAACTAAGCCTCCCTGATATTCTGCTCTAATAGTGTAGAATCAGATACAAATATTTAACCTTAATGCCAGAGAACATTGCAGAATTTCCTATAAAATGTTTTATTCGCATTTCTGTAATCAGAACTGTATAGAAACAGAGCTTTTCTGAATGTCCAGCTGATACATTGGTTTCCGGTTCGGAAATAAGAATAATAAAATATTGAGCCCCATCATAGGAGGTATCTGTGGAGGTGAAGCCTGCTGCACTGGGTGAGTGTGGGGTTTTGTTGGTGCCTTCAGGTCATTGTCCACTGGAAAGAGGACACTTGATATCCCGAATGGTTTTTAACCCTTTCTGTTAATTATATGTGTTCTACGTTCATATGTGGTTTTTTTTTTTAAAGCTCCAATAACACTGATTATCCATTACCAGAATAATAGAAAAATCTTCTCCTGCAAAACTAGTTTTCCTTTTCTACACACATGCCCCCAAGAAATCACACTACCCACTAATAATCTAATTCATTATACAGCACATCTTAAAGTCACACTAATTATTATATTAATAATTATTGATATTCCCATCACATGCAAGCACAATTTAGTGTAACATTATTAGTGGTAGTAATAGGTATATTAATAATTCATATATATGAGGTGTCCGGGGAAACTGCCTTGAGTAATTATACCTTCAACCTACTAGGAAGGTATATGTTCAGAAAATAGGGGGGCTTGCAAAATCTAAAAATTTGCTAAATGTTTCAATATTTAATATTGAATTGTTTTTAAAACACTATTAAGTATTTATTAGGGTATAAATATCCCTAAAAACGCTATACACTGGTATTCTTCCTAATAATAATAAATATATATATATATATATATATATATATATATATAATATTATCTGTATTATTATTCAAATAGTAATGCAAAATTAAAAATATAAAATAGTAATATAATAAAAATTAATATAAAATTTGAGCCAATACAAAGATGTCAAGATAAAGAAAAGAATCATGTTATTTTATTGTTATTCAAATAGTAATAATATCAAATTTGTAGTGAGAGAAGGTGTAAAGACAAAAAAATCTGGTTATAATTTTTATTATGTATATTAATATTATCTATATTATTATTATTATTATTATTATTATTATTAATAATAATACATTTGTATTAATATAAAATTTGCAGTGATACAAAGGTGTCAAGAAAAATAAATCAGGATATTATTTTATTATCTATTTTTATTATATTATTTTCTTTATTATTATTCACATAATAATAATAATCATATAAAATTTGTAGTGATACAAAGGTATCAAGGCAAAAAAATATATTTGTCCTAGTTTTGCAGCTAGATAGAAATACAGATAAGTAATAAGAATAAGGGAGATTTCCGGGTGGAAGTGGCCTGAATGGGTCTTGAGAAGGATGAAAACCCCGGGAGCCTCTGGGATGGAGGCTGCATCTGCCTCCACAGAGGCCCCACCCGAGCAGAAGGAGGTGGCAGCTCGCCAAGGGCTGCACCAGCCCAATTCCCAACCACCACCAGCTTTTGTCTTCTTTTAAAACTCACCCCATTGTCTGGGCTCTCCCCTCAAATTTAGCTGAGGTGTGAGAACATGTCAACAGGAGTTTAGTATTGATCAGAATAGTCTTCCAAATGCAAGTCTTCATTCCTAGCAAGTGCCTGTGTGATGATGGGAGACAGCAGCCTCCACCAGCAGCCAGTTATGGCTCTATGAAATAAACAGCTTTTATTTAGTATTAATTCAGCTGATTTCTGTGAAAATCCATTGGAATAATGGCTCTTTTTAGAACACAAGAAAAGCCAAATAAGATGGCAAAATGGGGCCTATTAAGGGCCCCATTGCGGTACTGTATTAGTCCCAAAGAGACTTTCAGGGGATGTGAATGGTATTCTGGGGGAGGCACATTCAGACCATCTGAGTTGGTGCAATTATTGTGTTAATAGAAAAGTGGAGCCCTTGTATGAACCCTAAAGAGAAAATACTGAAGAATCGTTAACTTTCTATTAGGATTTTGGAAGGGAGGGAGTGGAAGCATTTGGGGAACAGGTACAAAAGCAGCTCTGGTGACTGATACTGTACCAAGGTGGGCATGGTGCCCCAACAGAGACATGCAGATACCATATGGAACCATTATCCTTATTTATTTATTTTTATATGTGTATTTATTTATTTATTTTGTGCACTTACATAGTGCATTTAATCCTTAGCTATGTGCCCTGTTAACAATATTTTATACCCAGGAGATAGGTTGTTAACAGTTTTGTGATGATTAACCCTTTATGTGACAAGTACAGGCAGACACTACACATAGGTCACAACTTTGGCTCATGGGCTCATGGCTGTGCCCAGCGCTTGCGTCTCTGCATCTATTTAAAAAAAAAAAAGTGTTAAGGGTCCTTCATTGATTTCTAGGGGATTTATTCGTTGTCATGGCATACAAGCTGATTTGTTTTTTATTAAAAAGTGAAGGAAAGTCAAATCCCATTCATTGGTATTTCGGGAAATAGATACAAATAAAGCATCAGCCGTTGGAGGTGGTGAGGCAAAATATTTTTTACAGGATACAAAAGCTAGGGATCAGGAAAAACAAACAAACGGAGAGACTAAGAAAAACAGATCCGAAAAAACTACACGGCTTTGTAGATTTTAATTTTCCAATTAAAAATAATAATAATAATATTAACCAAAACTCACCAAACTGTATAGTTTTTTTTTTTAGCTTCTCTGTTTTCTAATGCATATAATTAATTAATCATACCAGCTTGCATCAGTATCTCATATTTATTTTCTTCATATGGGGCAATTTTCATGACCTACTAGTGTGCGATTTTCCAGCATGTCCTGTGGTTATGGCTCCGGATGCATTCTGGCAGCAGTTGTCCCATAGACTTGAATAGGAATGAATTTGACTTTTTCTTTCACAATATCTTTTGCCTGCACCAGTGCATCTCAAATATTCACCAATTAAAAGAGTATGGATAGTCTAGTGCAAGGTAGGCTAAGATTGGGCTCCCACCAGACACTTTTTGCCCGATTTCTTTCATTCATTCTTTCTTTCTTTCTTTCTTTCTTTCTTTCTTTCTTTCTTTCTTTCTTTCTCTCTCATATCTATCTATCTATCTATCTATCTATCTATCTATCTATCTATCTATCTATCTATCTATCAACTATCTCCTCTGTACATCGAATATTTATTCTTTCTTTCTTTCTTTTAATCTATCTATCTATCTATCTATCTATCTATCTATCTATCTATCTATCTATCTCCTCTGTACATCGAATATTCTTTCTTTCTTGCTTGCTTTCTCATAATCTATCTATCGTCTGTACACCTAGTACCTATAACTATAATATGTCTTTCTTTCGCCTATCCTGAAATAAAACTTTCAAGACTGATGCAAAATATTTGCATACTGGTTTGCAACCTGGTGCAGTAATGAAAACTGTTACCCATGGCCAGTTTTTTTTTTTATATCTGTGGTTTCTATCTCACTTTTTCTGTCATTGATCCATACTGATTGGGCACCTAATGCTCATGCAGAAAGATATAACGATAAGTAGAAAGTTATGAGATAGATATAAGATAGATAGATACACACATAGACAATAGACAAACAGATACATGTGAGTGAATGAGATAGATAGATAGATAGATAGATAATAGATAGATAGATAGATAACAGAAAGACAGATAGATTTGAGATAGATAGATAGATAGATAGATAGATAGATAGATAGATTTTGGACAGCCTTGATACATTTGTCTGATCTGATTACATTTTTTATGGAAAGCCCTGGCTGTTAAAATCTGTATCAGAAGTCAATTTCCAGTGACTTTTAGGCTCATGATCCATTAATAAAAATCTCCTTATATCCTAACAGCACTTAGGGGCTGTGATAGCAGATTAGACTCTTAATGGATGCATGATGCCTCCCCCACCTCTCATGTCTGAAGAATTGGGGTCCTGATGATCAGATTATCAGGCAGGATGGCTCTTTGGGGCTGATGCTCTTATGGGGATCTTGTGTAATGGGATACATCCACACACATCACTTTGCAGAATGGGCTTGTAGCTACATCATATGGACAAAGAGTGAAAATAAATCTTAATATTATCTACTTATATATCCTGGTATCGGGGGATGTGTGGGGGCCATATGTCCTAAACAACAGGATCACCATGATGGACAGAAATAAAGTGGATGCGCATTGTATTGCAATATAATACTATCTATCTATCTATCTATCTATCTATCTATCTATCTATCTATCTATCTATCGCTTCCTTGACTGGCTAGCTATTACCGTACAATCATATTGTGATTATTAAACGACCACCATGGTCTATGGTCCTCACAACCATAAAAAAAAAAAAAAAAAAACATTTGTAGTACAGTCCTAATTAAGTGCGGGTATATTTTGGAGGCAGGTAGGGGATTGTATCTGCTGAGTCTGTAGGGGTGTCCAGAGAAGGGTGTGGGGGTGTCCAGAGAAGGGTGCGGGGGTGTCCAGAGAAGGGTGCGGGGGTGTCCAGAGAAGGGTGTGGGGGTGTCCAGAGAAGGGTGTGAAGTGTCCAGAGAAGGGTGCGGGGTGTCCAGAGAAGGGTGCGGGGTGTCCAGAGAAGGGTGCGGGGGTGTCATAGGTAAAAGGCAATTATTGCTACATTGCTAATTGTGAACAACAGCGCTGCAGGTGACCAGAGACATGAACTGCACAGCCTAAGTACTGAAAAGGTGAAATAGGGTATGGTAGATTGGATGTATAGAAGGATAGATGGATGGGTGGATGATAGATAATTCGATAAATATAATATAGATGATAGACCAACATAAATAGATATCTATTAGATAGATATGAGATAGATAAATAGATAGGTTATAGATAGATAATTATCATAGACAGATATATAATCTGTAGACAGATAACTATAATATACATAGGTAGATAATATGCAGATAGATGACAGCTCTTATTGCATGTATCTATCAGGACAGGTCTCCTGGCCGCACTCCCTATGTAATATCCCTCCCAGTCCAGTAGTGCACCGCCGGCATGTACAGTGTACAGTACACAGACAGCACACATGTACAGTATACAGTACACAGACAGCACACATGTACAGTATACAGTACACAGACAGCACACATGTACAGTATACAGTACACAGACAGCACACATGTACAGTATACAGTACACAGCACACAGCACACACATGTAAAATATACAGTACACAGTACACAGCACACACATGTACAGTATGCAGCACAGAGCACAAATGTACAGTATACAGTACACAGACAGCACACACATGTACAGTATACAGTACAGAGCACAAATGTACAGTATACAGTACACAGACAGCACACACATGTACAGTATACAGTACACAGCACACATGTACAGAATACAATACATAGACAGCACAAATGTATAGTATACAGTACACAGACAGCACAAATGTACAGTACACATGTACAGTATACAGTACACAGACAGCAGACATGTACAGTATACATTACACAGACAGCACACATGTACAGAATACAGTACACACACAGCACACATGTACAGTATACATTACACAGACAGCACACATGTACAGAATACAGTACACAGCACACATGTACAGTATACAGTACACAGACAGCACACACATGTACAGTATACAGTACACAGCGCACATGTACAGTATACCGTACACAGAAAGCACACATGTACAGTACACAGCACACACATGTACACAGCACACATGTACAGTACACAGCACACACATGTACACAGCACACATGTACACAGCACACATATACACAGCACACATGTACACAGCACACATGTACAGTACACAGCACACACATATACACAGCACACATGTACAGTACACAGCACGCACATGTACACAGCACACATGTACAGTACACAGCACACACATATACACAGCACACATGTACAGTACACAGCACACACATATACACAGCACACATGTACAGTACACAGCACGCACATGTACACAGCACACATGTACACAGCACACATGTACACAGCACACATGTACAGTACACAGCACACACATATACACAGCACACATGTACAGTACACAGCACGCACATGTACACAGCACACATGTACAGTACACAGCACACACATATACACAGCACACATGTACAGTACACAGCACGCACATGTACACAGCACACACATGTACACAGCACACACATGTACACAGCACACACATGTACACAGCACACACATGTACACAGCACAGACTCACAAGCCTTTTCCCCAAGGTCTGCAGAACTCCAGGGTTTATAGAACAAAATGTGCTTAATAGGCGAGGAAGGGCTTTAATGGAGGCTCTCCCCGGCTTCCAGATTAATTCCACTTTTATTACACCCCGCCACTGTACATCCACCGGAATGTGTACAGGATTCGGATTTGTTCAAAATAATTACTTTCAAATTTCGCTTCAAATAAGCATAATAAACGTGTGCGGCACAATGCGGACTTTATCACAGACCCAGCAACAGAGAAAGGAGGGGGAAGAAAACTTTTAACCCCCATTTGTGTAAAGCAGACACTTAAATAATAAAATAAAATCCAAGCTGCGACTATTAGTCTGCCTGTAATTGGTAATTCGAAGACACTGATCCATTAGTAAAAAAATACTAATACAAAAAATAAATAAATAATCATATATTTATATATTTAGGTATATATATATAGAGAGAGAGAGAGAGAGAGGTATTTTGTATTAGTGTTTTATTCATGTATTTTTCATTGGAATTGTTCTTTAAAGAATTGATCAGTTCAACAAAGACATCAGCCTTAATTACCAATTGCCAACTTCCCTGTAATGAAACAAAATAAATAAATAATGACAAGTGCAGAAAAATATTTACACTGCTTTTTATGGATTTAGGATGTCGTTTTTGCATATTTCAGGACAATATGTGTAGAAGCAAAATTCCAGTTTATATTTTCATTCGCTTATTTGAATTTCTATATTCATTCTTTTTTCATTCATTTTTATTTTCTTAAATAAATAAATAGATAATACTTTTGATACAATTGCCAAAATAAATATATATACACACACATATAAATATACACACACATATATAGACACATAAAAAATATATATACATACACACACATACATATACACAGACACATATAGACACACACTTATATACACACACACATATATATATATACACACATACATATACACACACATTAACACACATATACACACATTAACACACATTAACACACATATACATATATATAATATACACACACACACACACACACATATACCTGTATATGTTGATGACAAAAATTAAAACAAATATTATGACTGTAATATAAAGGGTGCAGAAACTGCATTGTGCCCCTTGCTGTACTACAGTAGGCATCAAACTATTGCACCTTTAATCTTTAAAATCACTGCAGAAAGGGTGAAATTATGACAGCAGCAGCTGAACACCCAGATGATGAAAATTAACAGGTATACTGTAATCATAGGAGTTCTTGATGAAAAAAAATCCTTAGATTTTATTTGAACAAATATAATCAGGAAAGGCTTCATTTTATTGATTTAAATAGCAAATAAGCAAATAAAAAAAACAGTAGTTGGTAGAGAAGAAGGTATAATGTAGTAGCTGGCAAGCAGTAAAGCTAGAAGCCATGTTCAAGTCTACAATGTTGCTTAGGTGAGGAGGTTTCTGCCCTCTTGCTAGTAAAATAGTAAATCCCCCTGTAAGATGAATTCCTGAGCAGATATTAGGAATGTTTATAGAAGGCTAGTGGGGAGCAGGGCATCTCAGATCTCAGACTGGCCCAAATAACACAGAAAATGTGACTCAAAGGATCCCATATGTATGAAAGATCACTTACTGTATAAAATCATTGCACATGCACTGCTCACAGACAGATTGTAAAAGAGACAAACCTATTGAATGGATTCATATTCCCAGGACAAGCTGATACATGGTTTCCATCATTATTTTAGATTTTACGTTCTTTAGTAGTGCTGAGCGCGAATATTCAAAAAACGAATTTTTATTGCGAATATCGGCACTTCGAGAATTTGCGAATATTTACAATATAGTGCTATAAATTATTCATAATGCCGAATATTTTTTTTTTTTTACACAGTACACATCAGGTGATCATCCCTCCCTTCTTCTAGCTTGTGGGCCAATGAGAAGGCTTTGTCACAGTTTCGCAACATCCCTAGCAAACAATAGAAAAAATGCCTGCCCCTTACTATACAAGTTGCACGTATTGCGAAAAAATATGCGCATCATTAATTGCCGAAAATTGAAAAATGTAGCATAAATGACCCACACCTGTATTTCGCGCACATTACGCGAATATTACATTATAATTTTCGCCATTAAGAATAAAATCTCTAGTTCGCAAATTCACGAATATATGATGAATATTCTGCAAAATATTTGCGAAATATTGCGAATTCGAATATTGCCCCTGCCGCTCATCACTATTCTTTAGTTCATATTCGTATCCCTTGGTTTTGGGCACTTTTTGACAGACATACTAGTGTAGCCTGCTGCTGCGGTAGTCGATCCAGTAAAGGAAAACAGAAACCTGATGACAGATCATAACGGATCACAAACGAATACATCATGTCCGTCATGGAAACGGAAGCTATTGCACCAGTGTGAACAGAGGCACACAGCGAATGAACAATTTACATCCTGGAACCACTGGGATGAAGCCGACCAAAGTTATGAATCTGTCCCCATACCTCTATAAGCTCCCTGTTATTTATATAGCGCCAACACAGTATGCAGCGCCGTACACCCCCAATGGATCCGGTATAAACTTTATTATTTGGAGTCAGTTTTTAAGGGATTGTTTTTAAGGGATTGCTTAATTTATTTATTTTTTAAAAACCAGATAGCAACAGATATTTTTTTTTCTAATCTGTTTTTATTTTCTGATTACAGATTTTTTAAATTCTATTTCCTGGACATGATTATGGGGGCGGCCATCTTGCCTGAGCTGTTGTTAACAGCATTTAGAAAACATTTAAAGAATTGCTTTACTGCAGCCACATGGGCCATAGACACAATGGACAGGAGGGGACCTCACTGACTTCTATAGGAGAGTCTTCTAGGCATGCTCTGTGATCTGTGCATAGGTAAGGAGGGGGCAGATGAGCTGTGATATCACCTATTGTGAATGGTGGATCCTGTGTTATCTACACACAGAGGTGATATCATTACAGGCAGGATTACTATGGCAGATAAGCAGGTAACTGCAGTAAAGTGATCTGTACAGACCAAAAAATGTCGCCTATTATCGGCTTAGTGGCCAGTGTGAAAACGACAGGTTTTTATGTTTTAAAAAAAGATATAGATATTGACATGGAAAATTAAAAACATCATCAAAATTATTTAAAAATATGTTTAACATAAAAATGTGATTTAAACAATAGGTCATTTTCTGATGACATATTCCCTTTAGGTCTGTCTTTGCTTTTGTTAGGTTGCACCAAATTTATAAATGGTGCACAGTGAAAATATATTTGGCGCAAGTGCAATGTGGTGTACGCCTGTGTCTGAAAAAGTACACCAGGGGGTGGTCTGGCATGGAGATGCAACTTTTTTTTTGGCACTTTTTAAAACGTTGCACATCCTAAGGCCTCTTGCACTTGAATGTTTTTTTTTTCCGTTTCCGTTCCGTTTTTTTGTGTTCCGTTTGCAGTCCGTATGCGGAAACATTCACTTCAATGGGTCCGCAAAAGCAACGGAAGGTACTCCGTATGCATTCCGTTTCCGTATTTCCGTTCCATTCAAAGATAGAATATGTCCTATTATTGCCCGCGAATCACGTTCCGTGGCTCCATTCAAGTCAATGGTTCCGCAAAAAAAAAAAACGGAATGCATCCGTATCCGCTCCATCTATTGAAAATTTTATGCCCAGCCCAATTTTTTTATGTACTTACTGTTTAAACATTATTGTATGCTTCCCTTTCCGTTTCCAATCCGCAAAAAATGGATCACAAACGGAAACCTAACGGCGAAACGGAACGGCAAAACGGAACGGAAGCGGAAACACTACTGAAACAAAAAAACTGATCCTCTGATCTGTAATCCTAACCACTGCAAAAATATACACCAAATGTCGCGGGCACCACTTGCGACATTTTTACGCCTCAAAAACTGGCGGAGCAGGTTTGATAAATGTCCCTCAAAGTCTATATTATCTACAATTGCTATGCAGCTGGCTGAATGCAATCTATTGTCCTCTGTCAGCAGCCAGGCGGGGGAGTCCCGTTCTTCAACGTGATTACTAAGAATAATTAAAGTCCTGCCCCCTCTTATCTCCCATATCTCCAGTTCTGAGAACATATTTTCTATAATATTTGGGGATGATATTAAACGCTTGGTCTTAATGTTCCTTTAATTGCTGACAGTCAGACGTCATTGTGTACAGCGGGCACTGCCTGGATCTCACCCTAGGTTGTAAGAACTAAATAAGCGGCGCCATCCTCTCCGGGACACACTTAACATATCTGTGTAGTGGATCCACAGACACTTAAGTTCATCCTAGTTCATTAAAATGAAAGTCCCCGCCTGAATTCAACACACACTTGCACAGTCTTGCAGAAATTTGTATTTCTTTGAAAAGTTAATCCAGTTCTGAGCTGGATTAACTGACAAGGATCCTTCTGACTGTCAGTCGGGTGCTTGGCCAAGGCTGGCAAAACTGTCTATTTAGTTTTTTTTCCCCCCCCTCGATACTTATTTTAAAGCAGCGGGTGTCCTGCTCCAATCCATGAAGGACAATATGCCCTTGATCAACATTTTTTTCCCTCATATTATATATACTTTTTGTTGGCTGAAAGGACATTTTTTTCTACAAAGCGTTGCCACAGCTGGTTGCCTGTCAATCAGTCTCAGAAATGCCCCCCCCCCTCTTTATCTTGGACTAAATTGCTTGCTCAATATATCATCATCGCTGTAATTCCTTTCGCTATATATAACACGTCTTTTTTTTTTTTGTATAGATTCCTCGCTTGGTAAATTGAAGGAAAATACACACACAAAGATAAATGTATAGTATAATAGTGATAAATTGCATAAAAGTAGAAAAAGTCAGCCATAGTCCAACCCAAGACATGCCAGCCGTTCAATGGATGGGCATAGGCCAATGGAAAATTACATTAGGGGTAGTTTGGGCTATTACTTGGGATAAATGCCAGGTAGCGCACCCCAGATTAAATTTATAGCTCAGAAAATCACTTCCAGGGTTGGTTAACCACAGGGCAGGTTCATGTAAGCCTATTACAATACTGCGTGTGCATCTATAGTAGGCTTTGGTCTACTGTATGCACTGGGAAACATTATAATCCTTTAATTTTGCAAGCACTGGATAACTATGATTATTGAAATATCTTTATAGATTTACAGTTAAAGGGGGTTTTCTAGGCTCCTGATATTGAGGATTTATCCTCATGATAGGTCGTTAATATCCGATGGGTGAGGGTCCGGCACCCCGCAGCCTCAACGATTAGGATTTGGCGCTGGAACTAGCTCTCGAATGGAGCAGGAAGAACAGCGCTGTTCAAAGTGTAGTGGCCATGCTGGGTTACTGCAGTGTAGCTCATCTCCCATTGAAGTGAATGGGAGCTGAGCTGTAGTACCCAGCACGGCCACTACATTTTGAATGTCACTGTGCTTCCTGTTTTATTCAAGCACTAATTCCAGTGCCAAAGGCTGATCGGTGAGGCTGCGGGGCACCGGACCCTCACCGATAGGATAATCATGACCTATTCTGAGGATAAGTCATCAATATCAGGAGCCTGGAAAACCCCTTTAACAACAGGCACAATTAATAAGTCAAAAAAAGAAGAATCAATACAACTGGGAAATTAGAATGGAGCCCCTCCTCCAGGGAAGAAGTGGGTGATCACTTTGGGGGAAAAAGGAACATAGGAGGTACATACTGGGGGAGAGTTATCAAAGCTGGTGTAAAGTAGAACTGGATTAGTTGCCCCTAGCAACCAATCAGATTCCACCTTTCATTTTTCAGAGCTCCTTTGGAAAGTGGGATCTGATTGGTTGCTGTGGGCACCTAGGTTTGCACACTTTGGAGAGTTCTGTCAGGTTAGTTGGTGGACGGCCATTTTCAGGTCTCTCCAGAGATGTTCGATTGGGTTCTAGTCTGGGCTTTGGCTGTGTCACTCAAAGACATTCACAGAGTTGTCCTGTGTTGTCTTGGCTGTGTGTTTAGGGTCATTGTCTTGTTGGAAGGTGAACCTTCAGCCCTGTCCAGAGCACTCTAGATCAGGCATTCATTAGGAATATCTCTGTACTTTGCTCCATTCAGCTTTCCCTCAGTTCTGACCAGTCTCCCTGTCCCACCCCCACAGCATGACGCTGCCACAACCATGCTTTACTGTAGGGATGGTACTGGGCAGGTGATGAGCAGTGTCTGGTTTTCTCCAAACATGACACTTAGAATTGCGACCAAAAAGTTAAATCTTGGTTTCATCAGACCATATAATCTTGTTTTTCTAGAGTCCTTTAGGTGCATTTGTAAATTTCATGTGTCTTTGGCCTAATTCACACTACCGTTTTTTTTTTTCTGTTTTGCGGGCCGTTTTTTTGCGTTCCGTATACGGTCCAACCATTAATTTCAGTGGGTCCGCAAAAAAACCGGAATGTACTCGTATGCATTCCGTTTCCGTGTTTCCGTATCTCCATTCCGTGCAAAGATAGAACATGTCCTATATTTGGCCGCAAATCACGTTCCGTGGCTCCATTAAAGTCAATGGGTCCGCAAAAAAACAGAATGCATACGGAAATGCATCCGTATGTCTTCCGTATCCATTCCGTTTTTTGCGGAACCATCTATTGAAAATGTTATGCCAAGCCCAATTTGTTCTATGTAATTACTGTATACTGTATATGGCATACGGAAAAACGGAACGGAAACGGAAACACAACGGAAACAAAAAAAAACGGAACAACGGATCCGTGAAAAACGGACCGCAAAACACTGAAATAGCCATACGGTAGTGTGAAAGAAGACTTTTACTGAGGAAAGTCTTCTTTCTGCCCACTTTGCCATAAAGTCCAGATTGGTGGTGCTGCAGTGATGGTAGACCTTCTGGAAGTTTCTCCCATCTTCACACAGGATCTTTGAAGCTCAGCCAGAGTGACTATTGGGTTCTTAGTCACCTCTCTTACCAAGGCCCTTCTTACCTGATTACAGTACTTGGTTTGCCCCTGCTACTGATTGCTCCAAACTTCTTCCATTTAAGAATTATGGAGGCCATTGTACTCTTGGGAACTTTCAGGGCAGCAGAATCCTATTTCTGAACTCTACAGGCATTTATTTCCTCCTCATGGTTTGGTTTTTGCTCTGATATGTATTGTCAGCTGTGAGACCTTAGATAGACAGTTTTGTGTCTTTCCAAATCATATCCTATCAACGGAATTTACTACTGGTGGACTCAGATTAAGGCACAGAAATATCTCAGAGATGATCAAGAGACATAGAGGGCCCCCAGAACTAAATTTGAAGTGTAAAAATATGTAGGAAGACTGAGCACTCACCAGCTGGACCAATTAGAGACCAAGAACAGATAATATATAGCAATATAATTTATTATTTATAAATAGCCCTAAATCTATAATACAGTAACAATATAATACCAAAAAAACAATTAATATTCAAATGTAATAAATACACCTATAATATATAATGCAGTGATATAAATATGACATGAACAATTCTAAAAATCCTAAAAAGGGCAGATATTAAACATATATATGTGGGTAGTTGGAATATTCGATGAATATTCGATAAACCACTGATCAATTCAATGAAGAAATACGCCAGATATGGTGTCCGATAGTCAGAGCGGATAAGTGTTCCTGTGTTTGAAGAGATCAGTTCACTTATGCAGGATAATTTGGTCAATAGGACCAGATGAGCGTACAGTCAGTGGATGTAATGCACCTGTTATTTGCCGTCTGATGTGAGTATAGCCGTGGCGTCCCACGAGGCTCACTGTATCAGATTCGGCAGTACCTGGGTCTAGTCGCTTGCTTGAGGTGGTTCGATGATCATGTAGCTCTCAGCATGAGAGATCTCCTGGTGATGTTCACCGATGCTGCAAGCCTGGACCTGGTTAGTGGTTAACAAGGCGTTTCCTCCACATTAGCAAGAAGTCACAGTTCCGGCAAAGTTAAAATCCAATTGTCGGGATGTTGGGGTCTCGTAAGTGTTCATCAGCTGATGTCCAAGGTGTACAGAAACCAAACGCGTTTCGGGGTCCTTTCCTGGCCCCTTCCTCAGTGGAAAAGGACCCCGAAACGCGTTTGGTTTCTGTACACCTCGGACATCAGCTGATGAACACTTACGAGACCCCAACATCCCGACAATTGGATTTTAACTTTGCCGGAACTGTGACTTCTTGCTAATGTGGAGGAAACGCCTTGTTAACCACTAACCAGGTCCAGGCTTGCAGCATCGGTGAACATCACCAGGAGATCTCTCATGCTGAGAGCTACATGATCATCCGAACCACCTCAAGCAAGCGACTAGACCCAGGTACTGCCGAATCTGATACAGTGAGCCTCGTGGGACGCCACGGCTATACTCACATCAGACGGCAAATAACAGGTGCATTACATCCACTGACTGTACGCTCATCTGGTCCTATTGACCAAATTATCCTGCATAAGTGAACTGATCTCTTCAAAGTTACACAGGAACACTTATCCGCTCTGACTATCGGACACCATATCTGGCGTATTTCTTCATTGAATTGATCAGTGGTTTATCGAATATTCATCGAATATTCCAACTACCCACATATATATGTTTAATATCTGCCCTTTTTAGGATTTTTAGAATTGTTCATGTCATATTTATATCACTGCATTATATATTATAGGTGTATTTATTACATTTGAATATTAATTGTTTTTTTGGTATTATATTGTTACTGTATTATAGATTTAGGGCTATTTATAAATAATAAATTATATTGCTATATATTATCTGTTCTTGGTCTCTAATTGGTCCAGCTGGTGAGTGCTCAGTCTTCCTACATATTTTTATATTTTATCCTATTTATGACTGGGTGAGTCATTTCAGACTTAGCAGCACCCATTTCCATAACCGCATACAGAGTGAGCCACCATACTTTGATTAAATTTGAAGTGTCACAGCAAAGGCTCTGAATACTTATGTCCATGCAAAATTCTAGTTTTCCCTTTTTCATAATTTTGCAAAAATGTTTAAAATTCAGTTTTCACTTTCTCATTATGGGGTTTTGAGTGCAGATACAGTAGATAGGGTAAAAGGTGACTCTTTTTTATTTTAGCTCAAGGGTGCAACATAAAAAATGTGAAAAAAGTAAAAGGGTCTGCAGACATCCCGAATATATTGTACCATAGAGGCATCCATGGTGGCTGCAATGGGGGTCTATGAAGGATGTGGGGGGGGGGGGGGGGGGTTCCAAATAAGATTTCCCCTTTATTCTTTTTAAATGGTAGTGTGAACCCGCACAAGGCTCCCTCTCCAAAGTGACTTCCAGATAAGCAAATAAGGGAAGTGAAAATAAAAGTTTTTTTTTTTTTTTTTTAATCAACACAGAGGATTTAGATCAACAGTAGGATTATAGGTTATATTTGATGGACCTATGTCCTTTTTCAACCTTACCAACTGGACAACAACAAACCATGGACAAAAAGCCTTTTGTCAAGAGATGGATAAGGGAATCAACTTCATGCTGTCCGGTTAGAAGAGGGCCATGGTGACATGAACCAGCACCAAGACTGAGCCCAATTTTTCTCTCACTCTTACCCCTTATGCTAACCTACATAGTATCTCCTGAACATAATTTTTGTTGTAGACTCTACATGTACAAGTAGATATAGGTGCCATAATTTTATGTATAAAGTATATACCTCTGATTCTCTTGATCGATTTTATAGAAGCAGATGTATTCATTACAGGTATCCTCACCTTATTCCTGAGTAAGTTTCCATGACCTCATCTAATTGAAGAATGTCCAACCCCCTAACCAATGGAGAATACGTATGTAAAGGTCAGCATCAGCACAAGAGAAAGGTTATTCCAAAATACAATGAGATAAAGTTGTAGGAAAACAACACAGGATCCAAGAGGTACAAGATATTGGCTCGCTCTCACCTCAAGCCTTTGAGATTAGGTTAAAGGGGTTTTCCGACGGTTTCCACTCATCAGTATCTGATCAATCAGAGTGCAACCCCCAGGACCCCTGCCAATCACCTCACCTGTGAGTACCACAGCCTTCTCTGATCTTATCTTAGGCAAGTGGCATCACATTCATCGGTCATTGGTCATCATCATTCAAGTGACTAGGGCTGAGCTGCAGTACCAAGCACAGCTGCTATACAATTTACTGTGCTTATTGAGATGTAAGGAGGCCACGGTGCTCAACGGTGTGCTGCAGCCTCCTCAAACAGCAGATTGCAGGGGAACCCAGGTGTCGAACCCACACCTATCAGATACTGATGCCCTATCCAGAGGACAGGACAATAGTATAAAAAAAGTAGGAAAAATCCTTTAGAGAAAAGTGCAGAGTTACAGGTAAAGGAGAAGGAGTAAGTAAGTGGATTCACCAGGAAGAAGAAAAAAATAAATCCTTCCTTTATATTTCAGATTCCTTTGAATCCAATTTTGACTTTGGCAGAAAATCCTGCAGGCATATCTGCATCAAATCCTCGTCCAAAAACCTTTGTGTGGCCATACCCTAAGGGTGACATTAACCAAAACATGACAGTTCATTTACATAGTACGCTAGTCACGTGTTTCTGTTATTGGTTTTTTTGCCAGACAAGAAGGGAGAAGCCATCAAAAGCTTTAGATAATGTTAATTATTACATGATCACCATTCAGAACACATTTGGGCCTGCTTGTTCCACATACATCTCTACTTGGCCTCAGCGTTCTGACCAGGATCATTCTGGAGATCTTCCGCTGTCCTCTACTAGGTCACAACAGAAGACGAGCTGGCAATTAACCTAGGGAGTGTGTGTAAAAAATCACACAATACAGTTTGGTAATTGAGCAATTCTGTCAATTCTGCCTTGGTGGGCCACCCACGCCTTCCTCACGGTTGCAAGTTGGGTCCATAATGATCTGATTCTCTCCTATTCACCTGGCCAGCAGCCCTCCTGAGTTCAACTGTATTGATGTCCTCAGGACAGCGATACAGTTGAATACTGTGGCAAAGTTGACAGTATTTTGTGCTGCTCTGTGGTATTTGGTTCAGCTGGGGAGGTATATTGCTCTGCCCTATGGTATTGCTGACCCTCCTACTTCTGTTGTCCCTGCCTAATTATGTTGCCTTCTTTCAATTTGGACTACAACATGGCGCCACTTTTAAGTTTTTTTTCCAAAGGCACTTTTAGTTTCCAGTCCGCCCCTGCAATCCACCCTGGAGACCACAAATATTAGGTTAGATTTACTAAATGTGGCATAATTTAATCTCAATTTCTGCCAAAAAGCTGGTGTATGTTCCACGCAACACCTTTATTATGTGTTTTAGACACTTTTGGGCCTTACTAGAAACGGGGGAGTGACTTTATGTTCACTAGTGGCTTAATATTCACCAGCAATTTTGGTGCAAAGTAAGCCATCCAATAGGTGAGCTTCATTATGAGCCTTTTTGATATGTTTGCCTGGTCTAAGTTTTTTCTGTCTAAATATTAGACTGGACTATTAAATTTGTCCCATTGTGCTTCTGCTAATGACATCCAATTAGGGCATATAATAAGGTGCTGTCATTGCTAGACGATCGCTTTAAAGCTGGATTAAAAAACATTTGCAGACTGGGGTTTTAAGGCGTGGTGGTTAAAAAAAAACTTGTGTGAACACTGCTCAACACATAAAGAGGATTTCAAACTAGGGCACAGATGTCAAACTCATGGCTCTCCAGCTGTTGCAAAATTACAACTCCCAGCATGCCCTAATCAGGGCCGGCGCCACCAGTAAGGCGACCTAGGCAGTCGCCTAGGGCGCCATTTAGCAGGGGGCGCCCGTTGCGGTTTAAAAAAAAAAAAAAAAAACGTTGGTTATATAAGTTAACTTAAGTGGCGGCCCTCATGCTGCGGCTGCGCCGACTGAGCGGCTGAGGCTGAGCGCTCTAAAGAATCTCCGGCCGCCGGCTCAGTGCTGCGCAGCTTGCCTGCGCTGCGCCTGCTGTCTGTGTCTGCTCTGTGCAGCTGTTTGACAAGTGACATGTCGGAGCCTCGGAGGAGAATCGGGGCACTGGGGACAGAGGCTGAGCTGCTGCCGCCTGCCTCAGTGAAGCCGTGGGGGTGGGGCGGGGGTGCACCGGAGCAGCAGGCGGACCAGAGAGACAGTCTGTCAGACTGTCAGTGACAATGACAGTCTGACACCGCTGTGCTGTCTGTCTCTCTGGTGGTCTGAGTGACTAACTGCTGCTAGCTTTAGCTTACCTGGCTGCTGGCTTCAGGCTGCTGAGGGTGGGGAGCGGAGGCGGAGCTCTGCCGCCCTGGCCTGAATGATCTTGATCTGAACCCCCTGATCCCTCCCTGACCCCTCCCACCCTTGAGCACGTGACGCAGAGAGAGAGGTGGAGCGAAGGAGGAAGAGAAGGCCGCACACTGAGCAGCAAGCAGCCGAGCAGCCAGCCACGGCCACGGTCCACCAGTGCCAGTGTGCCACCACCAGCAATTTGCCTCCCCCGACCCCCAGTGCGGCAGCAGCGGCAGTGACTTCTCCTTCTGGGACAGAACAGAAGTGGGCTCCTACCTGGATTGGAGTGCAGCCTGCAGGTGCAGCTGCTTTCTTCTTCCCCAGGATCCCAGGGCGACATTGGTGAATGGTGCCGTGTACGTACCGTGTTTGTCTCCAGTCCCCAGAGCCAGACCAAGAGCCAGACTGCAGCCAGAGACCAGCTCATCTTATTGTCCTGGTGGTAAGTAGTCAGTAGACAATGCAATATGTTTATTATTTACTGTATTTTTTGCCTTATAAGACGCACTTTCCCCCCCCCAAAAGTTGGGGAAAAATGGCTGTGCGTCTTATAAAGCGGATTGCGGATACTTCGCTGGCCGCTATGCTGCACAGCGCGGCCAGCGAAGTATCAGTGTGGAGGGAGGAGGCGGGGACACTCATGGCGGGGGCCCGGTGCAGTGACTCTACTCTAATACACCAGGCCCCGCAGCTGTTAAGTACATTCAATCCAAATGGGTCCGCAATTACTATACTGTACTTACTGTAGTACCTTATGTATAGCATTAAGATGGCGCAGACCGCTAGCTTCCTCGGTCATGCGCCGCCTGCCGCAGCTCCCTCCTCATGCGCCGCCTGCCCGTCTGCCTGTTCATTCATAAGGTGAGATAAGCAGGCAGGCGGCGCATGAGGAGGGAGCTGCGGCAGGCGACGCATGACCGAGGGAGCTGCCGGTCTGCGCCGTCTTAATTCTATACATAAGGTACTACAGTAAGTACAGTACAGTAATTGCGGACCCATTCGGATTGAATGTACTTAACAGCTGCGGCGGGGCCCGGTGTATTAGAGTAGAATCACTGCACCAGGCCCCACCATGAGTGTCTCCGCCTCCTCCCTCCACACTGATGCATCTGATGGGGGATCTGTAGATGACACTTATGGGATCTGTGGATGACATAAGTGTCATCCACAGATCCCCCCATAACAGTGCCTCATCCACAGATCCCCCCATAACAGTGCGTCATCCACAGATCATGATATGGGCAGATCATCTGATAAGGCGGAGGGTGGGGGGCAGCAATTTTTATCTTGCCTAGGGCGGCAAAAATCCTAGCACCGGCCCTGGCCCTAATAGCTGTAGAATGTCCAGGCATGATGGGAGTTGTAGTTTTGCAACCATTGGAGGGCCACGAGTTTTACATCCCTGCACTAAGGGATAGAATATCTGTAGAGAATACCCTAATTTCTTCATCAGTGGGGGTCCAGCTAGCGAGAGGGCCCACCATATTCCCTTGAATTAAGGTTGGTCGCTACTAACTGCACCACAGATGTCCTCTAATGGCTTCTCTGTGGGGTTCAGGTACTGTATCATAATGAATGTACTCATCTGAACATATATTAGGAAGATGCTGACTATAGAGTATGTAAATTAGCTCTCCTCCACAGAGAAAAAAAAAGTACCACATAGCAGCCAAACCAGAGACTCCTCCAAAAGGAAGAGACAATCATCTCTAGACAACTGTTTTGGAGGTTCTCGCCCTTCATTAGTACAGGACAGGATACTGGTTGGCTGCATGAAATGTCTTAGATGCAACTCAGTGGGAATATGGAGACTTATTTTCAGACAATACTTAATTGCAAAAAAAATTATGCAACTAAGCTGCTGTAGGCTATACCAAATGCTCTTTCAAAAGTAAGAGACACCTATCTGTAGCCATCAGTAAATGGCAATGTACTGGTTGTTTGCATGAGATGTGTCACAACCAGACAGCTGAGAAGCTCTGACAGGAGCCGTCCAGAACCTCCTCCTTGAGTTTCTTTGTTTTGATTTCAGTTCCTCATCTCGTTAGCCTATCTCAGCTGTCATGCAGTTGGACTGATTGCTTCCCTTTAAGTTCCTCTCCATGATGCATTAGGTTGCGGCTTATACAACTTCCTGGAGTGTGTGTGCATGCCTTTCCTAGTTCCCAGTCGTCTGCAAGATAAGTACTGTTTATGTATTTGTGATTTTCTGTTTGCTGGATCCAGGTGACCCTGGCTCCCTCCGTGTCTGTGTAGGGGGCCGGTGGTCTTGTCCCCTCACTATTGTAGGGTCTTCAGCTGTAAGATAGTCGAGGTACGTGGATATGCGCCCATCCACCTTTGGGGTGTTCGCATAGGCTGAGCAGTCAGGGAGAGTGGCAGGTCTCATGCAGGGGTCTCCCTTTTGTTCCTTACTTGTGGATCCAGTGACTCATAGATTATATTGTATTGTCTTGTTTCCCTGTACACCATCCGTGACATTATAAGCCGCCAAAACCGTCTCAAGCATGGATCCGGTTTCACTTTTGGCTGAACCCAGGGTCTTTCATTGGAGGTAGCTGATCTCCGTAAGACTTTTTCTCAGTTTCAAGTGACCGGTTCAGCTTGCGTTCATGGAGTTTGTTCTGAGCCTAAGATCTCGCTCCCGGATACGTTCTCCGGGGGTAGTGAGAATTTTGTGCGTTTTAGAGAGGCTTGCAAACTCCATTTTCGCCTTCTTCCCCATTCCTCTGGTGATGAGGAACGGAGGGTGGGGATCATTATATCGCTGCTCAGGGGTAACGCTCAGTCCTGGGCCTTCTCGCTGCCGGTGGGGGCACGGCCCCTCCGTTCAGTGGATGAATTCTTTTTAGCCCTGGGTCAGATATATGATGATCCGGATCGTATTGCTCTGGCTGAGTCTAGACTACGTCTGTTATGCCAGGGTAAACAATCCGCAGAGATATACTGCTCAGAATTTCGGAGATGGGCAGCTGATACTGGTTGGAATGATGCTGCACTCCGAAGTCAATTTTGCCATGGTCTTTCAGAAGGATTGAAAGATGCATTTGCCTTTCATGAGAGACCTACCTCCTTGGATTCTGCTATGTCTCAGGCCGTTCGTATTGACAGGCGTCTTAGAGAGAGAGGAGAGATCTCTCCTTCCTGTCATGCTCAGTCTCGGGACAGTGCAGCGGTCCCATTCTGTGCGCAGGGGTCTCAGTTGCTGTCAGCCCCTTCTGAGCAGGAGCCCATGCAGCTGGGGTTGATTGCCTCAGACAATAGAAGATTCAGCCCGCATGGGAGGGTTTGTTTTTGTTGTGGAGGTATAAATCATTTGGCAAATGTGTGTCCCTCTAGGAGATTCAGGCAGTTTTCTGAGAGTAATAAAGAAACAAAAAGGAAAAAAATCTTTTAAAAATGTTCCGTCTGTTACTATTGGCAGGGTTGAGGCGGAAATTGAAGGTTTTCCGTTTGCTTGTAGTTCCCGTTTTGTCCTGCCTGCTAGGGTGGCGCTAGAGAGCAAGAGCATTTTTTGTGAGATTTTTGTGGATAGTGGAGCAGCTGTCAATCTCATTGATAATCAATTTGCAATAACTCATGGTTTCCAGGTATGCACTTTGGGAAAGGATATTCCTGTTTTTGCTATTGATTCCGCTCCACTTTCTCAGAAATCATTAAAGGGCATAGTTCACAATATCCGTTTAATTGTGAGTGATGCTCATGTTGAGGATGTGTCATGTTTTGTCCTTAGCGGTTTGCCTACTCCTCTAGTGTTGGGGCTACCCTGGCTCACTAAACATAACCCCACCATTGATTGGCAAGCGAGGCAAATAAATGGTTGGAGTGACTTTTGCAGAGAGAATTGCCTCATGACATCTGTCTCTGAGGTTTCTACTAAGACTGTTCCACCTTTCCTCTCTGAATTTTCGGATGTCTTCTCTGAGAGTGGAGTTCAGGATTTGCCTCCGCACAGGGAGTACGATTGCCCTATTAATCTCATCCCAGGCGCCAAGCTGCCTAAATCTCGTTTATACAATCTTTCCCAACCTGAGAGGGTCGCTATGCGTGCTTATATCTCTGAGAGTCTGAGAAAAGGACACATACGACCCTCGAAGTCACCTGTTGCCGCTGGTTTTTTCTTTGTTAAGAAAAAAGATGGTTCTTTAAGACCTTGTCTGGATTTCAGGGAGCTGAACAGTATCACTATTCGTGACCCTTATCCGCTTCCTCTGATTCCGGACCTGTTTAACCAGGTTGTTGGGGCTAAAGTCTTTTCCAAATTAGACCTAAGAGGGGCATACAACCTGGTCAGGGTCAGAGAAGGAGACGAATGGAAGACGGCTTTCAATACCCCTGAGGGCCATTTTGAGAATTTGGTTATGCCTTTTGGTTTGATGAATGCCCCAGCCGTTTTTCAGCATTTCGTGAACAGCATTTTTTATCATTTAATGGGAAAATTTGTATTAGTGTTTTTGGATGACATTTTGATTTTTTTCTCCTGATTTCAAAACTCATAAGGAACACTTACGTCAGGTCTTGCTCATCCTGCGGGAGAATAAATTATACGCGAAACTGGAAAAATGTGTGTTTGCGGTTCCAGAAATTCAATTTCTGGGGTTTCTTCTCTCCGCTTCTGGTTTTCGCATGGACCCCGAGAAGGTCCGCGCTGTGCTTGAGTGGGAGCTTCCTGAGAATCAGAAGGCGCTGATGCGTTTTTTGGGCTTTGCCAATTATTACAGGAAATTTATTTTGAATTATTCCTCTGTTGTTAAACCACTCACTGATATGACCAGAAAGGGGGTAGATTTTTCTTCCTGGTCGGTAGAGGCGCGTAAGGCCTTTTCTAATATCAAGGAGAGTTTCGCTTCCGCTCCCATCCTGGTACAACCTGATATTTCTTTACCCTTCATAGTTGAGGTTGATGCTTCTGAGGTGGGTGTGGGTGCGGTCTTGTCTCAGGGTTCCTCTCCTGCCAAATGGCGACCGTGTGCCTTTTTCTCGAAGAAACTCTCCTCCGCAGAGAGAAATTACGATGTGGGAGATAGGGAGTTGTTGGCCATCAAGTTAGCTTTTGAGGAATGGCGCCATTGGCTAGAGGGAGCCAGACACCCTATTACCGTGTTTACTGACCATAAGAATCTGGCCTACTTGGAGTCAGTCAAGCGTCTAAACCCGAGACAGGCCAGATGGTCTTTGTTCTTTTCAAGGTTTAATTTTGTTGTCACGTTCCGCCCTGGGGTTAAGAATGTGAAGGCAGATGCCCTGTCACGTTGTTTTCCGGGAGGTGGGAATTTTGAAGACCCGGGTCCCATTTTGGCTGAAGGTGTGGTGGTCTCTGCTCTTTTTCCTGAATTGGAGGCAGAGGTGCAGGCAGCCCAGTCGGAGGCTCCTGATCTTTGTCCTCCTGGGAGGTTGTTTGTGCCTCTCACTTTAAGACACAAGATTTTTAAGGAACACCACGATACGGTCCTTGCTGGGCACCCGGGGGCAAGAGCCACACTGGATCTCATCGCTCGGAGATTCTGGTGGCCTGCGCTTCGTAAGTCGGTTGAGGGTTTTGTGGCAGCCTGCGAGACTTGCGCTCGTGCCAAAGTCCCTCATTCACGGCCATCAGGTCCTCTCCTTCCCTTACCCATTCCTTCCCGTCCTTGGACACATCTGTCCATGGACTTCATAACGGACCTGCCTCGTTCCTCGGGGAAGACTGTGATTCTGGTGGTGGTGGACCGTTTTAGCAAAATGGTGCATTTCATCCCTTTTCCTGGTTTGCCCAATGCTAAGACGCTGGCGCAGGCATTTATTGACCACATTGTCAAATTGCATGGTATCCCTTCAGACATAGTCTCTGATAGGGGCACGCAGTTTGTTTCCAGATTCTGGAAGGCTTTCTGTTCTCGCTTGGGGGTTCGGTTGTCATTCTCTTCTGCTTTCCACCCGCAGTCGAATGGCGAGACGGAGCGCGTCAATCAGAATCTGGAGACATATATGCGCTGTTTCGTGGCGGAGAATCAGGAGGATTGGTGTTCGTTTTTGTCCCTTGCTGAGTTTGCTTTAAATAACCGTCGTCAGGAGTCCTCTGATAAGTCACAATTTTTTGGTGCATATGGGTTTCATCCGCAGTTTGGGACTTTCTCGGGAGAGGGGTCTTCTGGTTTACCTGATGAGGACAGATTCTCCTCGTCTTTGTCATCTATTTGGCAAAAGATTCAGGATAATCTAAAGAGCATGAGTGAGAGATATAAGCGTGTGGCGGATAAGAGACGTGTGCCTGGTCCGGATCTGAATGTTGGTGATCTGGTGTGGTTGTCTACCAAGAATATCAAATTGAAGGTTCCCTCCTGGAAGTTGGGTCCTAGGTTTATTGGGCCTTACAAGATCCTGTCTGTCATCAATCCTGTTGCCTACCGTCTTGATCTTCCTCAGACTTGGAAGATCCATAATGTTTTTCATAAGTCCTTATTGAAACCTTATGTTCAACCTATTGTACCCTCGCCTTTGCCTCCTCCTCCGATTATGGTTGATGGAAATCTTGAATTTCAGGTCTCTAGGATTGTGGAATCTCGTCTTGTCCGCGGTTCCCTCCAGTACCTCGTTCATTTGGAGGGTTATGGTCCTGAGGAGAGGATGTGGGTCCCAGTGACGGACATTAAGGCCACTCGTCTCATCAGGGCTTTCCATAGGTCCCATCCTGAGAAGGTGGGCTCTGAGTGTCCGGAGTCCACTCGTAGAGGGAGGGGTACTGTCACAACCAGACAGCTGAGAAGCTCTGACAGGAGCCGTCCAGAACCTCCTCCTTGAGTTTCTTTGTTTTGATTTCAGTTCCTCATCTCGTTAGCCTATCTCAGCTGTCATGCAGTTGGACTGATTGCTTCCCTTTAAGTTCCTCCCCATGATGCATTAGGTTGCGGCTTATACAACTTCCTGGAGTGTGTGTGCATGCCTTTCCTAGTTCCCAGTCGTCTGCAAGATAAGTACTGTTTATGTATTTGTGATTTTCTGTTTACTGGATCCAGGTGACCCTGGCTCCCTCCGTGTCTGTGTAGGGGGCCGGTGGTCTTGTCCCCTCACTATTGTAGGGTCTTCAGCTGTAAGATAGTCGAGGTACGTGGATATGCGCCCATCCACCTTTGGGGTGTTCGCATAGGCTGAGCAGTCAGGGATAGTGGCAGGTCTCATGCAGGGGTCTCCCTTTTGTTCCTTAGTTGTGGATCCAGTGACTCATAGATTATATTGTATTGTCTTGTTTCCCTGTACACCATCCGTGACAAGATGATGATGCGTTGGGAGGGGGAGGGTTTTTGATTCTCAATGAATAGATCCAGTGGTGCATTGAGACTAACTGACAGGTAACACTCCTTGGTAAATAAAATCAAGTAAGAAATTAGCTCTCCTCCAAAAGGAAAATAACTACTTGATACAGGCAAACAGCAGACTTCTTGTTACAGGCAGTGGGTGTAGAACCAGTGTGCCAAGCAACAAATTTGGATATGGACTAAACCTAAGGGTGTTATCCTGGCAGCATCCTGGTTTTAAGCCCTATATAGGTATCTGATTTTTGGTGCAGGGAACGCACCAGGCTGCTACTTCTTGGAGCATGTTTTTGTGTAGTTGGCTGCTGACCCACAAAGGTCAAGAAACACCGGTGCGTAGCACTGATGGGACAACCAAACTCGTAGTCACAAACTGGTCTGAGGTTAGGGCAGGCAGCAAGGGTCAATATGGTAATCAGGCACAGGTAAGGCACCAGAAGATCAGGCAGTAATCAGCACACCTTAGCAGGAACTAACAAACTAGTGAACCTATTGCTAAAGCAGAGAATGAGGCAAACAGCACGGCATATATAGCAGAAGCTGTTTAACACATTAGAAACAGCCTAGCAGCTGCACACAGAACCAAAGGAGGCTTTAACCCTTGCAATACTGCAGAATGAGGTGAAGTATAATGAAGAATATCCCCAATAGACACACAGGACACCAGCAACAGGGCCTGTTGCTAACACAGGGTGAGTGGAGCAGCGGCCATGCTTGCTCAAAGTAATACTCCTCCAACAGGAAGAGACACTGATCTGTAAACAATTCTGTTCCTCCTTTTGGAGGAATCTCTGGTTTAGCTGGTATGAGGCAGTTTTCTTCCTTTTGGAGGAAATCTAATTTACATATTATTTCTCATGTAGCATTGATTATAGAGTTATTCAAATGGAGAACTTTTTCATTGTAAAAAAGCTGCCTTGATCAGGTTGGAGGTGACTTATCGTGGAGCGCCAGGTAGGACCTCGATAGTACCACTTTCATTGGCTCTGAAATACATCCAGTAGTGCAGTTCAATTGCTTGGCTAATGCATTACATGTATGGCTGCTTGTTCAGTGGATCAATGCAATACTTAGAAATATCCTATATTCCTTTAAGATGGAATTTACTTACTACATCCATTATCTACCAGTTCTACATCCCCTTTCCTTCTCTGTTTCAAGACAAACACTCACAGGTGCAGGTGTCCCCTATCTGGTTACATTTGGCAGGAAGCATAGTTTGTATGAGCAGAGGTCATTCAGGTGAATGCGTTGAAACAAAAAAAACAAGGAAATCACATTTTATGGCTATTGGTTGAAATGAGTGAATCAGTATGAATTGTAAAGATGGAACTGTGCTAAGTCAAGCAAGGACACAAACTCATGTGAAAGAAACTGTCTTAATTTACAGACGTCATATCTAATATTAATAATTTGATCATTTACAAGAATATCTAATACCTTACCTTTAGAATGGTTGAAATACTATATGTATCACTAAGGAGTTCACAAAGTACCCTTTACATGGGACCATTATTGGGGAGATTATCAGGAACAAACGTTCCCAATAATTGCTCGTTCATAGGGTGAAATAATCGCTTACAGTGACACCAAAATCATTGTTTCTGGGAAGTAGATCGTGCAGTATGAACAGTAATCTGCTGCCCAGAAGCAATGATTCTGTATGAGGAGGAGTGATGGCAGTAATGATCACTGATCCCCATACAGTGATGGTGATCGCTGCATGTAAATGCAGCACTCACCTCCTTGAACGAGCAGGCAATGATCAGGAAGGAACTGTTCTTTCCCAATCATTGCCTGCTCAGTCAGATGATGTAAATTCACCATAACTGTAAATTATATATCTAATTATACAAAACTCACATATAAAATATCATAAAATATGTGTCAGCTTTAACAAAAAAATATCATAAAAGGTTTATATGCCTAGGTTAATATCTCATTAGTATGTGTCCAACTTCTGAGATTGATCCAAAGGATGAAGGAGCTTCGGCCTTTTATTTCAATGACAATGATTTGCGCTGAGGCGCCTTGGTTCTAGGAATCTATAGGGGTTTCTGGAGGAAATCCCCTTTAATACTTTTTCATTTTTATATGAATAAAAGGGAAAGGGCTAAGACTTTATCATCATCCTAATTATGATCCATTCTTGCCAATAAACTACCATATGTGTCCAAGGAGGTGCACACCATAAAGGCAAGTTTTATTGATGCTATAGGCCTCCTGTAGAGAGGGAACCAGACCTTCCTTGGTCTAATCTCTTTACTGGGTGGCAAAGTAACTGGATTTTGAGGAAACAAGGGGTAGGGAATTGAATCAAACAGAAAGGGTTTGGAAGGAAAAACAAACACCAGGCTCTTTTGTAATATATGGCAAATCCCAGCTTCATAATGGGGGCCTATCTTGTTCTGTGGTATAGGACCTCTCTCTTTGACGCATCCGCTCCACCCCTCCCAAGATTTAATCATGGAGTGGTGATGGGTTGCTATGGCATCCAGGAGATTAACAATGGACCCCAGGTCTGCAATCTTAGTACACTTATTAGGCACCATTCAAAAAGAGTGACTATTGGGTTATTGGTCACCTTTCTTACCAAGGCCCTTCTCCCCTGATTACTTAGGTTGGTGGGGCAGCCAGCTCTAGGAAGAGTCCTGTTTTTTTCAAACTATTATGGAGGCCTCTGTGCTCTTAAGAATTTTTAGCACAGCAGAATTTTTTTTTACCCTTCTCCAGATCTGTGCCTCCACACAATCCTGTGTCTGAGCTCTACAGGCAGTTCTACAGGCAGTTCTTTCCTCCTCATGGCTTGGATTTTGCTCAATGTATTGTCAGGTGTGAAACCTTATATAGACAGGGATATGACTTTCCAAATCATGTCCAATCAACTGAATGGGTGGACGCCAATAAGGTGTAGAAACGTCTCAAATATGGTCAAGAGAAATGGGACCCCCTCACAGCTAAATCTCAAGTGTCACAGCAAGGGGTCTGAATATTTATGTCCATACGAAATTTAGTTTTCTTTTTAATAAATTAGCAAAAAAAAATTAAATTCTGTTTTCACTTTGTCATTATGGTGCATATTGAGTTCAAGAACACTTGAATTTTTTTTATTTTAGCACAAGGCCGCAACAAGACAAAATTTTAAAAAAACTGAAAGGGTCTAAAGACTTTCTGAATGCATTGTATATAGACTTTCCAGACCTTAATCCTAGAAGGCACAAGGTATATGAATGCAGAGATATGTCTGGACACTGTACCCTGTACATTTATTCTCCAGGCAATGTGCCATAATTATGGCTGAACTTTCAATTATCCCAACAGGTCAGATAACAATATTTAAAAAATGTCTCTGTAGTAGCGTTGGCCGGTGGCCATCATGACTCACCCCTATTAAACAGAATTTAATGAGTACACGCTAGAACATTAAATGAGTTAATAAGGTATTACTTCCAAACATGGTGACATGGAAAATCTCATTATCCCCGTGAACATGTAACAATTGGATCTTACACTTGTAGTTTCAGTTTTCAAAGTGAACTGAAACAAAACTCGGTTCACGTCCAAATCTTCTTGTATAATACAGGTAGGACGGCCATCTATATAGATATCGCTTTGTAATACATATATGTGCAGCGTCCCACTAGCTTATGTGGGAACTGCAAAAGCTTTTTGTTATCATCTGTAATATCATGCTGTATTGTGTTATCATGTGATATTCCTTTTTACCAGGCTGTCAGGTGCACTACATACATCCTCCACTAGATGGGGGTAGCACCACAGTATAAATAGTATAGTTCAGGCCTAGTTAGGTTGTTCTCTCAGTTGAGAGTGGGAAGTGTGAAGGAGATGGAGTGAGGAGCTAAGGGGGAAAAAGAGGTCCCCTCTCCTCTCAGCTCTCTCTGGAGCTCCACGGCCCAGAGAAGCCATCGTGCATCTCAGTATCAAAGCCAGGAAGACAGGGAGAGGAAAGTCTACATTCTACTATGCATTCTTCAGGAGTAACAAGTGAATTTCTTGTATTTTTGGATCAAGACAAAGGAAGGACAAGGCCATTATTATAGGCTCTAGGCGCCTTTGTAATTCGGTGAAGGACTTATTAGCTTCTGGCAGCCTCACCGTTATTCTTAAGACAGATAAGGATTCTGTCATATCACTTATGTAGAAGATCAAGACTGGGACTGGCATGCTGCAAAATAAATTGGCGTCATGAACAGGATCAATATCCTTTGTGCCTTATGTGAATGAGCCTCATTTGTTTGACTGTTTTTATTGGGCTAAAGAACTGTTTCAACTACCTAAAATTGCAAGGATATACTGTGCCAATTGACTGCTTTGAAATCACACTGTTAAAATTTAGAAAATCGCATATTTTTGCGTCACTAGAACCGCTTGCTGCGATTGAATTGACTTTGGCCTTGAACCTAAAATGACTGCCGGAGGACTTCTTGTCTGATTTTTGGCGCCATCACTGTGCAAAACGCCCTGTACGGTGGAAAAGTAGAGTGTAGCCCCTTGCAAAAGTGCGGGAAAGCAATTTCTGCTGCGCCACTACTGCCTCATTACCATGGATTACAATATGAGCGCCGCCTCCCCTATGCTGCAGAACCTAGGGGGCGTGCCAAAAGAAAGGTGGAGTCTATGCGATCAGTGGACGACACTGCCAGATGTGCTCTTGCCTGCAAACACGCAGAGAGACAGACTCACGAGTATAGCAGCAAATGTGCCTGCCGGGTTCGACAAAGAGCTAGAATCGCTTACCACTTCTGAAGAAGTGAAGTCGGGACCACCTAAGGCTGCCCTGAAGACAGAAGAGCCTCGGCAGGCTCGTCCGGAGGTCATCAGCGGTATCCGCGGGGAGTAGGCTGCGGCCTAACCGGAGACAAAGGAAGACCAAAGAGGGATGCCCTTATTCTGGGTGGCTGAGTCTTCCGCAAAGGCCATCCATCACTCCAACGCAGTGCCTGTACGCAACGGGAACGGCTAGCGCTAATGTAGTGTGGCAGCCTACCATCGTGTCTACGTCACAAGGTCCCTGACATGAGTCTCGGAGAAGGCGCCCGAAAAAGAAGACCACTGCTACCTGGAAGATGGGCGACGAAGAAGTGTGCATTCGGGGACTGCAAGGCTTGTCCCTTCAGAAAGTGTCATCAGAGAGGAGTGAGTTGGTGCCCAGAGACAAAGTTAATATATTAGACGAAATCAGGAGACAACTGAGGTTACCGTCCCTATCTGTTCACTGTTTAGTTGGAGCTGCCCCTGATGGTTCCTCTCCAGATGAGTGGGATTCTAGGAGTTCACTATCCACAGATGTGCCCTCCTCCTCACCTGATCCATACTCATAAGTAGGCCTGTAGGCCATTCTACGAAAACTGTCACCTGGAGCCAATGTTTCTTTTGTCCCAGTATGGACTGATGCCAGTATACCACGACAAGTGGCAGTTCACTAAGCCACTACATAGCCTGCTGGCCCTTTAACATTCAGTACTCCCTGCCTTATAACCACTGTTTTCGCCCAAGTTGCGCCTGGCTTGCACACAATTTTTCCTTTCCTCTTTCCCTCTTCAGGTTGATGAAGGTTATGCAACAGGACTATCATGTTCCTTAAAGTCATTTTACCCAGAAAGACATTTTTCTGTGACTTGTTTATGTGCAATTCCTATGTTTGCAATTTCAACAGACTTTTTGCACTTTTCTTATTATGCTGCACTTAAGGGTTTCATATGCTAAAGACTTATTTACTTGGACTTTGCCATGGACTTTATATTTTGTTTGTGAAATCAACGCCCATTTGTGTCAACAGCAAGATCAGAAGAAAACGCCGGCCCATATCCCATTTTGCGTTTTAATCACTTAAGTTATTATGTCCTTCTATAAAGTGTATTTTTATAATGTGCATTTTCATGTTACTTGTTATTTATACCTGTATGCTTGTTTGCATGCTTGCCTCTTTTGTATCTTTCAGGAGACTTCGTCCAGAATGTGTCGAGGTCGACACATATTAAACAAAGGGGGTATGCAGCGTCCCACTAGCTTATGTGGAAACTGCAAAAGCTTTTTGTTATCATCTGTAATATCATGCTGTATTGTGTTATCATGTGATATTCCTTTTTACCAGGCTGTCAGGTCCACTACATACATCCACTACTAGATAGATAGGGGTAGCACCACAGTATAAATAGTGTAGTTCAGGCCCTAGTTCGGCAGACGGGCTCAGATTATTTTGTACAAAACGATTTGCCAAGTATCTCTCACTTATTAGTGTAGCACTTGTAATTTTTATGCAATTTTGTACTCTATATTGCAGTGAATTGTCGCATTGCATGTTTTTCGTCTTTTCTAGTTAGATGGTTCTCTCGGTTGAGAGTGGGAAGTGTGAAGGAGATGTAGTGAGGAGCTAAGGGGGAAGGAGAGGTCCCCTCTCCTCTCAGCTCTCTCTGGGGCTCCACAGCCCAGAGAAGCCATCGTGCATCTCAGTATCAAAGCCAGGAAGACAGGCAGAGGAAAGTCTATATTCTACTATGCATTCTTCAGGAGTAACAAGTGAATTTCTTGTATTATTGGATCAAGACAAAGGAAGGACAAGGCCATTATTATAGGCTCTAGGTACCTTTGTAATTAGGTAAAGGATTATTAGCTTCTGGCAGCCTCACCGTTATTCTTAAGACAGATAAGGATTCTGTCATATCACTTATGTAGAAGATCAAGACTGGGACTACCTCAACTAAGACTGAAGCAAGGCAAAGAGCTGTTTCCCAGTGAGTACATAACTAACTCCCCTAGCCTGACACAATACCACCAGCACAGCCTGTTACTGGGATTAATCACATCCAACTTGCATGTGTATCAGAGACTGTTTAATAACTGGATGTAAACTGTTATCAAGAACCTGGTTATAGTAAAGTTTCCAGTTGGATTTAAACCTGCCTCATTCTTCTAACTCCACACCACTATTGCTCTCAACATTTTGCACCATCAAGGTGCTGGCGTCATGACAAAACCTAAACCAGGGGCCCAGCCGCACAAGCACTCAGCAACTATTCACCAAAAAGGGCACCTCAATCACCACCTGTCTGGTGTCCCTTGTAACTGAGTGTGCCCCGGAGAATCCAGTGCTGTTCTCCCCTTCACTGCACTGCTGACCCAGGGAGGTGACTGCTAAACCGGGAGTAACCGATGAACTGTATGTACATTCCGGCCCACCGTGAACCTCACGTGTTCTACCCCTGCGGACTGGCACGCTGCATATGCAATTAAATGGACATAGGAGTGGCCATTGCAAAGATAGGGGCAATAGGAGTGGTCTTTGCAAAGATAAGACCAATGAGATGAATACACGAAGAAAAATAGGCATGTCCTAATCCTAGAGTTCAATGCCAGGCTAGCAGGTCTAAAGAACTGGGTAATTATGTTAAGGGTTTGAGTGTGAATAGAAAAGGGTTTTGGATTGCTTTTTCCAGAAAAAGAGCCACTCTTGTCTTTGAGCTGTGTCTGGTATTGTAGTTTAGTCCTGTTCACTTAAAGAGGTTGGTCCATCTGGGACATTGATGGCATATCACAAGGATATGCCATTATTGTCAGATAGGTGAGGGTCCCAGAGGTGGTCAGGTGATAGGCAACTCCTATCTCCTTGTCAGTTCCAAAAATAACCAAGCGAGCGAGCTCGGCTGTTTTCGGAAGTCCCATAGTGGTGAATGGAGAGAGCACCATGCATGTGCAACCACTGCTTACCATGACAGCTATGGGACTGCCGGACATAGACGAGCCAGCAATCAAGTATTTTTGGAACTCTTATAGTGGTCAACGGAGGGTGCGCAGCTGCTCTCCATTCACACAGCTGAGATTAGAAAAGTGTTGTTTTTGTTTCCAGAAACAGCAGCATTCTTGCCTAAGGGCTTGGTCTGGTATTGTAACTCAACCCAATTTAAAGGGGTTGGCCCACCTGGGACATTGATAATATGTCACTAGATGCAGGTTCCACCGCTGGGACTCACTCCTATCTCTAGAACTGGGCTCTTGAAGTGAACTGGGAGCAGCTGTGCACCCTCCATTGACCGCTATGGGAGTTCCGAAAATATTTGATTGCTGACTCGTCTATTTCAGGGAGTCCCATAGCTGTGATGGTAAGCAGTGGCCGCGCTTCCATGTTGCTCTCTCCATTCACCACTATGGGACTTCCAAAAACAGCTGAGCTTCCTTGGTTATTTTTGGAACACCCATGGAGATAGGAGCTGTCTATTACCTAATCACCTCTGAGACCTGCACCTATCTGACATTGATGGCATGTCCTAGTGACATATCATGAATGTCCCAGATGGGCCAACCCCTTTAAATTGGGTTGAGTTACAATACCAGATACAACCCTTAAACAAGAATCTTGCTGTTTCTCGGGAAAAAAAGCCAATCTTTTTTCTAATCTCATAAAACCCATTAACTTAATTGACCAGTTCTTTAGCCTTGCTAGTCTGGCATTGAGCACTAAGATTAGGACATGTGCCCATTTTCAATTTCCATTCATCTCATTACCCCATCGTAACCCTCTGTCTTTCCTATGACCCTTTAACATAGTACATTCAAGTTTAATAGTCTGGTTCTTACATCATTCAGAGCATAAAGTGACAACTGCTCTGTACAGAGCCACAGGGTACATATTCTGAACCTATAAGGACTGCGTTGGGCAAGGTCTCATAATGGAGGCAAGCATAGCTGGGTATATGGTTACCATATAGTGTACTTCAGGAGAATAGTCAGATAAGCCATGATTTTAGTTTAATTTGTGTAGCAGAGCTGGGAGGCAGTAGTACAGGGGAGCAGTAAGAGAAGTGAGGTGAGGAATGAGGATAATTAGTTAAACCTAAAGCTACAGTCAGGTCCATAAATATTGGGACATGGACACAATTCTAACATTTTTGGCTCTATACACCACCACAATGGATTTGAAATGAAACGAACAAGATGTACTTTAACTGCAGACTGTCAGCTTTAATTTGAGGGTATTTACATCCAAATCAGGTGAACTGTGTAGAAATTACAACACTTGGCATATGTGCCTCCCACTTGTTGAGGAACCAAAAGTAATGGGACAGAATAATAATCATAAATCAAATTTTCACTTTTTAATACTTGGTTGCAAATCCTTTGCAGTCAATTACAGCCTGAAGTCTGGAACGCATAGACATCACCAGACGCTGGGTTTCATCCCTGGTAATGCTCTGCCAGGCCTCTACTGCAACTGTCTTCAGTTCCTGCTTGTTCTTGGGGCAATTTCCCTTCAGTTTTGTCTTCAGCAAGTGAAATGCATGCTCAATCGGATTCAGGTCCGGTGATTGACTTAGCCATTGCATAACATTTCACTTCCTTCCCTTAACCACTTGCCGCAACTGTAACGCCGAAAGGCGTCATCGCGGCGGCTCCCCCAGGCTACGCTAACGCCAATAGGCGTCATCTCGCGTGAGCCGAGATTTCCTGTGAACGCGCGCACACAGGCGCGCGCGCTCACAGGAACGGAAGGTAAGAGAGTTGATCTCCAGCCTGCCAGCGGCGATCGTTCGCTGGCAGGCTGGAGATGTGTTTTTTTTAACCCCTAACAGGTATATTAGACGCTGTTTTGATAACAGCGTCTAATATACCTGCTACCTGGTCCTCTGGTGGTCCCCTTTGTTTGGATCGACCACCAGAGGACACAGGTAGCTCAGTAAAGTCCCACCAAGCACCACTACACTACACTACACCCCCCCCCCCCCGTCACTTATTAACCCCTTAGTAGCCCCTGATCACCCCATTTAGACTCCCTGATCACCCCCCTGTCATTGATTACCCCCCTGTCATTGATTACCCCCCTGTAAAGCTCCATTCAGACGTCCGCATGATTTTTACGGATCCACTGATAGATGGATCGGATCCGCAAAACGCATCCGGACGTCTGAATGAAGCCTTACAGGGGCGTGATCAATGACTGTGGTGATCACCCCATATAGACTCCCTGATCACCCCCCTGTCATTGATTACACCCCTGTCATTGATCAACCCCCTGTAAAGCTCCATTCAGATGTCCGCATGATTTTTACGGATGCACTGATAGATGGATCGGATCCGCAAAACGCATCCGGACGTCTGAATGAAGCCTTACAGGGGCATGATCAATGACTGTGGTGATCACCCCATATAGACTCCCTGATCACCCCCCTGTAAAGCTCCATTCAGATGTCCGCATGATTTTTACGGATGCACTGATAGATGGATCGGATCCGCAAAACGCATCCGGACGTCTGAATGAAGCCTTACAGGGGCATGATCAATGACTGTGGTGATCACCCCATATAGACTCCCTGATCACCCCCCTGTAAAGCTCCATTCAGATGTCCGCATGATTTTTACGGATGCACTGATAGATGGATCGGATCCGCAAAACGCATCCGGACGTCTGAATGAAGCCTTACAGGGGCATGATCAATGACTGTGGTGATCACCCCATATAGACTCCCTGATCACCCCCCTGTAAAGCTCCATTCAGATGTCCGCATGATTTTTACGGATGCACTGATAGATGGATCGGATCCGCAAAACGCATCCGGACGTCTGAATGAAGCCTTACATGGGCATGATCAATGACTGTGGTGATCACCCCATATAGACTCCCTGATCACCCCCCTGTCATTGATTACCCCCCTGTCATTGATTACCCCCCTGTAAAGCTCCATTCAGACGTCCGCATGATTTTTACGGATCCACTGATAGATGGATCGGATCCGCAAAACGCATCCGGACGTCTGAATGAAGCCTTACAGGGGCGTGATCAATGACTGTGGTGATCACCCCATATAGACTCCCTGATCACCCCCCTGTCATTGATTACACCCCTGTCATTGATCAACCCCCTGTAAAGCTCCATTCAGACGTCCGCATGATTTTTACGGATCCACTGATAGATGGATCGGATCCGCAAAACGCATCCGGACGTCTGAATGAAGCCTTACAGGGGCATGATCAATGACTGTGGTGATCACCCCATATAGACTCCCTGATCACCCCCCTGTCATTGATTACCCCCCTGTAAAGCTCCATTCAGATGTCCGCATGATTTTTACGGATGCACTGATAAATGGATCGGATCCGCAAAACGCATACGGACGTCTGAATGAAGCCTTACACGGGCGTGATCAATGACTGTGGTGATCACCCCATATAGACTCCCTGATCACCCCCCTGTCATTGATTACCCCCCTGTAAAGCTCCATTCAGACGTCCGCATGATTTTTACGGATGCACTGATAGATGGATCGGATCCGCAAAACGCATACGGACGTCTGAATGAAGCCTTACACGGGCGTGATCAATGACTGTGGTTATCACCCCATATAGACTCCCTGATCACCCCCCTGTCATTGATCACCCCCCTGTCATTGATCACCCCCCTGTCATTGATCACCCCCCTGTCATTGATCACCCCTCTGTAAGGCTCCATTCAGACATTTTTTTGGCCCAAGTTAGCGGAATTATTATTTTTTTTTTCTTACAAAGTCTCATATTCCACTAACTTGTGTCAAAAAATAAAATCTCACATGAACTCACCATACCCCTCACGGAAACCAAATGCGTAAAATTTTTTAGACATTTATATTCCAGACTTCTTCTCACGCTTTAGGGCCCCTAGAATGCCAGGGCAGTATAAATACCCCACATGTGACCCCATTTCGGAAAGAAGACACCCCCAGGTATTCCGTGAGGGGCATATTGAGTCCATAAAAGATTGAAATTTTTGTCCCAAGTTAGCGGAACGGGAGACTTTGTGAGAAAAAAATTAAAAATATCAATTTCCGCTAACTTGTGCCAAAAAAAAAAAATTTCTATGAACTCGCCATGCCCCTCATTGAATACCTTGGGGTGTCTTCTTTCCAAAATGGGGTCACATGTGGGGTATTTATACTGCCCTGGCATTCTAGGGGCCCCAAAGCGTGAGAAGAAGTCTGGTATCCAAATGTCTAAAAATGCCCTCCTAAAAGGAATTTGGGCACCTTTGCGCATCTAGGCTGCAAAAAAGTGTCACACATCTGGTATCGCCGTACTCAGGAGAAGTTGGGGAATGTGTTTTGGGGTGTCATTTTACATATACCCATGCTGGGTGAGAGAAATATCTTGGTCAAATGCCAACTTTGTATAAAAAAATGGGAAAAGTTGTCTTTTGCCAAGATATTTCTCTCACCCAGCAAGGGTATATGTAAAATGACACCCCAAAACACATTCCCCAACTTCTCCTGAATACGGCGATACCACATGTGTGACACTTTTTTGCAGCCTAGGTGGGCAAAGGGGCCCATATTCCAAAGAGCACCTTTAGGATTTCACAGGTCATTTACCTACTTACCACACATTAGGGCCCCTGGAAAATGCCAGGGCAGTATAACTACCCCACAAGTGACCCCATTTTGGAAAGAAGACACCCCAAGGTATTCCGTGAGGGGCATGGCGAGTTCCTAGAATTTTTTATTTTTTGTCACAAGTTAGTGGAAAATGATTTTTTTTTTTTTTTTTTTTTTTTTCATACAAAGTCTCATATTCCACTAACTTGTGACAAAAAATAAAAACTTCCATGAACTCACTATGCCCATCAGCGAATACCTTGGGGTGTCTTCTTTCCAAAATGGGGTCACTTGTGGGGTAGTTATACTGCCCTGGCATTCTAGGGGCCCAAATGTGTGGTAAGGAGTTTGAAATCAAATTCTGTAAAAAATGACCTGTGAAATCCGAAAGGTGCTCTTTGGAATATGGGCCCCTTTGCCCACCTAGGCTGCAAAAAAGTGTCACACATCTGGTATCCCCGTACTCAGGAGAAGGTGGGGAATGTGTTTTGGGGTGTCATTTTACATATACCCCTGCTGGGTGAGAGAAATATCTTGGCAAAAGACAACTTTTCCATTTTTTTATACAAAGTTGGCATTTGACCAAGATATTTCTCTCACCCAGCATTGGTATATGTAAAATGACACCCCAAAACACATTCCTCAACTTCTCCTGAATACAGAGATACCAGATGTGTGACACTTTTTTGCAGCCTAGGTGGGCAAAGGGGCCCATATTCCAAAGAGCACCTTTCGGATTTCACAGGTCATTTTTTACAGAATTTGATTTCAAACTCCTTACCACACATTCGGGCCCCTAGAATGCCAGGGCAGTATAACTACCCCACAAGTGACCCCATTTTGGAAAGAAGAGACCCCAAGGTATTCGCTGATGGGCATAGTGAGTTCATGGAAGTTTTTATTTTTTGTCACAAGTTAGTGGAATATGAGACTTTGTATGAAAAAAAAAAAAAAAAAAAAATCAGCATTTTCCACTAACTTGTGACAAAAAATAAAAAATTCTAGGAACTTGCCATGCCCCTCACGGAATACCTTGGGGTGTCTTCTTTCCAAAATGGGGTCACTTGTGGGGTAGTTATACTGCCCTGGCATTCTAGGGGCCCGAATGTGTGGTAAGGAGTTTGAAATCAAATTCTGTAAAAAATGACCTGTGAAATCCGAAAGGTGCTCTTTGGAATATGGGCCCCTTTGCCCACCTAGGCTGCAAAAAAGTGTCACACATCTGGTATTGCCGTACTCAGGAGAAGGTGGGGAATGTGTTTTGGGGTGTCATTTTACATATACCCATGCTGGGTGAGAGAAATATCTTGGCAAAAGACAACTTTTCCCATTTTTTTATACAAAGTTGGCATTTGACCAAGATATTTATCTCACCCAGCATGGGTATATGTAAAAAGACACCCCAAAACACATTCCTCAACTTCTCCTGAATACAGAGATACCAGATGTGTGACACTTTTTTGCAGCCTAGGTGGGCAAAGGGGCCCATATTCCAAAGAGCACCTTTCGGATTTCACTCGTCATTTTTTACAGAATTTGATTTCAAACTCCTTACCACACATTTGGGCCCCTAGAATGCCAGGGCAGTATAACTACCCCACAAGTGACCCCATTTTGGAAAGAAGAGACCCCAAGGTATTTCGTGATGGGCATAGTGAGTTCATAGAAGTTTTTATTTTTTGTCACAAGTTAGTGAAATATGAGACTTTGTAAGAAAAAAAAAAAAAAAAAAAAAATCATCATTTTCCGCTAACTTGTGACAAAAAATAAAAAGTTCTATGAACTCACTATGCCCATCAGCGAATACCTTAGGGTGTGTACTTTCCGAAATGGGGTCATTTGTGGGGTGTTTGTACTGTCAGGGCATTGTAGAACCTCAGGAAACATGACAGGTGCTCAGAAAGTCAGAGCTGCTTCAAAAAGCGGAAATTCACATTTTTGTACCATAGTTTGTAAACGCTATAACTTTTACCCAAACCATTTTTTTTTTACCCAAACATTTTTTTTTTATCAAAGACATGTAGAACTATAAATTTAGAGCAAAATTTCTATATGGATCTCGTTTTTTTTGCAAAATTTTACAACTGAAAGTGAAAAATGTCATTTTTTTGCAAAAAAAATCGTTAAATTTCGATTAATAACAAAAAAAGTAAAAATGTCAGCAGCAATGAAATACCACCAAATGAAAGCTCTATTAGTGAGAAGAAAAGGAGGTAAAATTCATTTGGGTGGTAAGTTGCATGACCGAGCAATAAACGGTGAAAGTAGTGTAGTGCCGATTTGTAAAAAAGGGCCTGGTCTTTAGGGGGGTATAAACCTGTGGTCCTTAAGTGGTTAAAAAACTCTTTGGTTGCTTTTGCAGTATGTTCCAAACAGTTGTTTTGGCCACGCCAAATTTTTTTGCTATCTCTCTGATGGGTTTGTTGTGCTTTTTTAGCCTAATGATGGCTTGCTTCACTGATAGTGACCGCTCTTTGGATCTCATCTTGAGAGTTGACAGCAACAGATTCCAAATGCAAATAGCAGACTGGAAATGAACTCTGGACCTTTTATCTGCTCATTGTAATTGGGATAATGAGGGAATAACACACACCTGGCCATGGAACAGCTAAGAAGCCAATTGTCCCATTACTTTTGGTCCCTTAACAAGTGGGAGGCACATATGCAAACTGTTGTAATTCCAAATCAGGTGAACGGTGTAGGAATTACAACAGTTTGCATATGTGCCTCCCACTTGTTGAGGAACCAAAAGTAATGGGACAGAATAATAATCATAAATTAAACTTTCACTTTTTAATTCTTGGTTGCAAATCCTTTGCAGTCAATTACAGCCTGAAGTCTATACACCACCACAATGTATTTGAAATGAAACAAACAAGATGTACTTTAACTGCAGACCGTCAGCTTTAATTTGAAGGTATTTACATCCAAATCAGGTGAACGGTGTAGGAACTACAACAGTTTGCATATGTACCTCCCACTTGTTGAGGAACCAAAAGTAATAGGACAGAATAATAATCAGAAATCAAACTTTCACTTTTTAATACTTGATTGCAAATCCTTTGCAGTCAATTACAGCCTGAAGTCTGGAACGCATAGACATCACCAGACACTGGGTTTCATCCCTGGTGATGCTCTGCCAGGCCTCTACTGCAACTGTCTTCAGTTCCTGCTTGTTCTTGGGGCATTTTCCCTTTAGTTTTGTCTTCAGCAAGTGAAATGCATGCTCAATCGGATTCAGGTCCGGTGATTGACTTGGCCATTGCAGAACATTCCACTTCCTTCCCTTAACCACCTCAGCCACCATAGCTTAAACACCCTTAATGACCAGGCCATTTTTTACACTTCTGCACTACACTACTTTCACCGTTTATTGCTCGGTCATGCAACTTACCACCCAAATGAATTTTACCTCCTTTTCTTCTCACTAATAGAGCTTTCATTTGGTGGTATTTCATTGCTGCTGACATTTTTACTTTTTTTGTTATTAGTCGAAATTTAACGTTTTTTTTTGCAAAAAAATGACATTTTTCACTTTCAGTTGTAATGGGTATATGTAAAATGACACCCCAAAACACATTCCCCAACTTCTCCTGAGTACAGCGATACCACATGTGTGACACTTTTTTGCAGCCTAGATGCGCAAAGGTGCCCAAATTCCTTTTAGGAGGGCATTTTTAGACATTTGGATCCCAGACTTCTTCTCACGCTTTAGGGCCCCTAAAAAGCCAGGGAAGTATAAATACCCCACATGTGACCCCATTTTGGAAAGAAGACACCCCAAGGTATTCAATGAGGGGCATGGCGAGTTCATAGAAAAAAAAAATTTTTGACACAAGTTAGCGGAAATTGATTTTTTTGTTTTTTTTCTCACAAAGTCTCCCTTTCCGCTAACTTGAGACAAAAATGTCAATCTTTCATGGACTCAATATGCCCCTCAGCGAATACCTTGGGGTGTCTTCTTTCCAAAATGGTGTTATTTGTGGGGTGTTTGTACTGCCCTGGCATTTGAGGGTCTCCGCAGTCATTACATGTATGGCCAGCATTAGGAGTTTCTGCTATTCTCCTTATATTGAGCATACGGGTAATGAGATTTTTTTTTTCCGTTCAGCCTCTGGGCTGAAAGAAAAAAATGAACGGCACAGATTTCTTCATTCGCATCGATCAATGTGGATGAAAAAATCTCTGCCAAAAAAAAAAAAAAGGAGGGGAAAGGCGTCTGCCAGGACATAGGAGCTCCGCCCAACATCCATACCCACTTAGCCCGTATGCCCTGGCAAACCCGATTTCTCCATTCACATCAATCGATGTGGATGAATAAATCATTGCCGGTATTTTTTTTTTTTTTTTATATATATACAAAGTGTTTGCCAAAGCATATGAACACCGCCACCTCCTCAGCTTATATGCCTCGGCAAACGTATCTTTTACTGCGGAGGAGAAATCTCGTCTTGCAGCGCCGCATACACCGACTTGTGTGTAATCTGACAGCAGCGCAATGCTTCTGTCAGAATGCACATCAGTGCTGCAGCTAGTCGATCGGTTGGTTGGTCCACCTGGAAGGTAAAAAAAACAAAACAAAAAAGAAAAAACCAGGCCGCAACGCAATAAATTTTATTAACTTTATAATAACTTTGGAACAGAACATATAAACTTTTTTTTAACTTTTTAAACTGAAGTTAACTTTTTTGCTTGTTTTTTTTTACCTTTTATAGGACAAACCTCTCCTTCCCCATGGGACAATGTGCAAAGCGCAAATCGCCCAAAGATGTGGCGAAGTACATTATGCACTTTATCCCAGGTGAAAGGAGAGGTTTGCAGCAGCTGTGAGTAAAAGGGCCCTAATAGCCCTGTGTGCCTGTCCTGTGAGATGCAATCCCTATGCTAAGTGTACCTGTGTGTGGTACTTCCGGAAACACTCTCCAAAGCATAGGGCAGGGTGGTCAGGACAGTCAGGACAGAAATAGCGGGTGTCACGCCTTATTCCACTCCTGCTACAGACACGACATCTTTTTCGGGGTGACGGTTGGGTTGAGGTACCAGGAACGACACTGGGGAAATGTCGCTCGTGTAGACGGCTAACTACACTGGTGGTTGGGGCCACGGAACCTCCTGGATACAGGAGGTTCTCGATGATCTCTTCCTGAAATTTGAGGAAGGATCGTGTTCTCCCAGCCTTACTGTAGAGAACAAAACTATTATATGCAGCCAATTGAATTAAATATACAGACACCTTCTTATACCAGCGTCTGGTGCGTCGGGAAACTAAATACGGAGCCAACATCTGGTCATTGAAGTCCACCCCTCCCATGAGCGCATTATAGTCGTGGACTGAGAGGGGCTTTTCAATGACACGGGTTGCCCGCTCAATTTGTATTGTCGTGTCTGCGTGAATGGAGGAGAGCATGTAAACGTCACGCTTGTCTCTCCATTTCACCGCGAGCAGTTCTTCGTTACACAAGGCAGCCCTCTCCCCCCTTGCAAGACGGGTGGTAACGAGCCGTTGGGGGAAGCCCATGCGACTAGTTCGCGCGGCGCCACAGCAGCCAATCTGTTCTAGGAACAAATGCCTGAAGAGGGGCACACTTGTGTTGAAATTGTCCACATAAAGATGGTACCCCTTGCCAAATAAGGGTGACACCAAGTCCCAGACTGTCTTCCCACTGCTCCCCAGGTAGTCAGGGCAACCGACCGGCTCCAGGGTCTGATCTTTTCCCTCATAGATCCGAAATTTGTGGGTATAGCCTGTGGCCCTTTCACAGAGCTTATACAATTTGACCCCATACCGGGCGCGCTTGCTTGGGATGTATTGTTTGAAGCCAAGGCGCCCGGTAAAATGTATTAGGGACTCGTCTACGCAGATGTTTTGCTCTGGGGTATACAAATCTGCAAATTTCTGGTTGAAGTGGTCTATGAGGGGCCGAATTTTGTGGAGCTGGTCAAAAGCTGGGTGGCCTCTGGGACGGGAGGTGGTGTTGTCGCTAAAGTGCAGGAAACGCATGATGGCCTCAAATCGTGCCCTGGACATAGCAGCAGAGAACATGGGCATGTGATGAATCGGGTTCGTGGACCAATATGACCGCAATTCATGCTTTTTGGTAAGACCCATGTTGAGTAGAAGGCCCAGAAAAATTTTAATTTCGGAAAACTTGGACTGGTTTCCACCGGAAAGGCTGGGCATAAAAGCTTCCCGGGTTGGCGGATATAAATTGAGTGGCATACCGATTTGTTTCTGCCACGACTAAGTCCAAGAGCTCCGCAGTCAAGAACAGCTCAAAAAATCCCAGGGCCGAACCGATCTGAGCTGTCTCAACCCGAACTCCAGACTGGGCGGTGAAAGGGGGAACTACAGGTGCGGCTGAAGTTTGTGACTGCCAATCAGGATTTGCCAGCACCTCAGGGACTCTAGGGGGTCTACGGGCCTGTATGTGCGGTGGCTGCGACGGGGTAACTACTGCACGTGCCACCGTACCAGCTTCAACTGCCCTTCTGGTGCTCGCCACTTCACCATGTTGTATGGCAGTGCTGGTACTAGGTCCAGGGAGGGCTGCGCTGCTGGTGTATGCCTCACCACGTGATCCGACAGCGCCAGCCCCACTCTGCTGCTGTTGAAGCGGATCCTGCGCAACCTGTGGTCTAGCGACACGGGGCCGGGTACGCCTGGTTCTATCAGGGACCTCAACCTCCTCGTCCGAACTTTGGGTCAGAGTGCCACTGCTTTCTACAGGTTCATATTCTGACCCGCTAGATTCGTCAGATGAGGGTTCCCATTCCTCATCCGACTGGGTCAGAATCCTGTAGGCCTCTTCAGAAGAATACCCCCTGTTTGACATTTGGACTACTAAATTTAGGGGTATTCCCTGAGACTACCCAAGAAAAAAAGCAAGCCTGTCTTACAAAGGGGAGGCTAGCGAAGTACCGGAGGCCGCTGCGGTTGATAAAAAATATCAAAACTGATTTTTTTTATCGCCGCAGCGCTTGGAAAGTGATTGTGCAGTGATCAAAAATATATATATTTTTTGTCACTGCGGCGGGGCGGGCGTGGGTGAACGCACGTGTGGGCGACCGATCAGGCCTGATCGGGCAAACACTGCGTTTTGGGTGGAGGGCGAACTAAGGTGACACTAATACTATTATAGATCTGACTGTGATCAGTTTTGATCACTTACAGATACTATAAAAGTACAAATGCTGATTAGCGATACGCTAATCAGCGAATCAGTGACTGCGGTGCGGTGGGCTGGGCGCTAACTGACGCTAAACTACCTAACCAAGGGGCCTAAACTATCCTAAAACCTATCAGTCAATACCAGTGGGAAAAAAAAGTGACAGTTTACACTGATCACTTTTTTCCTTTCACTAGGTGATTGACAGGGGCGATCAAGGGGTTAATTCGGGTGATGGGGGGTGATCTGGGGCTAAGTGTGGTGTTGGTGGGTACTCACAGTGATCTCTGCTCCTCTGCTGGAACCAACCGACGAAAAGGACCAGCAGAGGAGCAGACAAGCCATTTAACACATCATATTTACTAATATAATATGTTAGATGGCTTGTGATTAGATTTTTTGAAAATCGCCAGCCTGCCAGCCACGATCATTGGTTGGCAGGCTGGTGACGAAATACTCTTCTAACTTTTGCCGGCCCGCGATGCGCATGCGCGGGCCGGCTTTGAGCGAAATCTCGCGTCTCGCGAGATGACGCGTATATGCGTGACTGTGCGCCGGGCTGCCGCCTCCGGAACGCGATCCTGCGTTAGGCGGTCCGGAGGTGGTTAAAAAACTCTTTGGTTGCTTTTGCAGTATGCTTTGGGTCATTGTCCATCTGCACTGTGAAGCGCCGTCCAATGAGTTCTGAAGCATTTGGCTGAATAGGAGCAGATAATATTGCCCGAAACATTTCAGAATTCATCCTGCTGCTTTTGTCAGCAGTCACATCATCAATAAATACAAGAGAACCAGTTCCATTGGCAGCCATACATGCCCACGCCATGACATTACCACCACCATGCTTCACTGATGAGGTAGTATGCTTAGGATCATGAGCAGTTCTTTTCCTTCTCCATACTCTTCTCTTCCCATCACTCTGGTACAAGTTGATCTTGGTCTCATCTGTCCATAGGATGTTCCAGAACTGTGAAGGCTTTTTTAGATGTCGTTTGGCAAACTCTAATCTGGCCTTCCTGTTTTTGAGGCTCATCAATGGTTTATATCTTGTGGTGAACCCTCTGTATTCACTCTGGTGAAGTCTTCTCATGATTGTTGACTTTGACACACATACACCTACCTCCTGGAGAGTGCTTTTGATCTGGCCAACTGTTGTGAAGGGTGTTTTTTTCACCAGGGAAAGAATTCTTCAGTCATCCACCACACTTGTTTTCCGTGGTCTTTCGGGTCTTTTGGTGTTCCTGAGCACACTGGTGCATTCCTTCTTTTTAAGAATGTTCCAAACAGTTGTTTTGGCCACACCTAATGTTTTTGCTATCTCTCTGATGGGTTTGTTGTGTTTTTTTTAGCCTAATGATGGCTTGCTTCACTGATCGCTCTTTGGATCTCATCTTGAGAAATGACAGCAACAGATTCCAAATGCAAATAGCAGACTGGAAATGAACTCTGGACCTTTTATCTGCTCGTTGTAATTGGGATAATGAGGGAATAACACACACCTGGCCATGGAACAGCTAAGAAGCCAATTGTCCCATTACTTTTGGTCCCTTAACAAGTGTGAGGCACATATGCAAACTGTTGTAATTCCTACACCGTTCACCTGATTTGGATGTAAATACCCTCAAATTAAAGCTGACAGTCTGCAGTTAAAGCACATCTAGTTTGTTTCGTTTCAAATCCATTGTGGTGGTGCATAGAGCCAAAAATGTTAGAATTGTGTCAATGTCCCAATATTTATGGACCTGACTGTATGTTCACACAAGTGATTAAAATCCATCATGTATGTGACACGGCACACTAGAATTAATCCTTGCACTTTTCTCCTGAAATGAACGACAGGCCACTTTTTTCCCTTTGTGAGGGGGTGGAAACACCAAACACATACATGGCAAGTCTCATAGTGGTGAGTGGATTTGGGTGCTGAATATGTACCAAAATTTGCGTGAAATATGTTGAGATGCCCTAAAAGTCCACATTTATAAACTGTGGATTTTAGGCTTATAGGCTATGGACTGCTGTTTTTAATTTTTTTGTCCAGCATCTTTTCATATACACTCACCTAAAGAATTATTAGGAACACCATACTAATATGGTGTTGGACCCCCTTTTGCCTTCAGAACTGCCTTAATTCTACGTGGCATTGATTCAACAAGGTGCTGATAGCATTCTTTAGAAATGTTGGCCCATATTGATAGGATAGCATCTTGCAGTTGATGGAGATTTGAGGGATGCACATCCAGGGCACGAAGCTCCCGTCAAAGATGCTCTATTGGGTTGAGATCTGGTGACTGTGGGGGCCATTTTAGTACAGTGAACTCATTGTCATGTTCAAGAAACCAATTTGAAATGATTCGAGCTTTGTGACATGGTGCATTATCCTGCTGGAAGTAGCCATCAGAGGATGGATACATGTTCTCATTCTGTTTACGCCAAATTCGGACTCTACCATTTGAATGTCTCAACAGAAATCGAGACTCATCAGACCAGGCAACATTTTTCCAGTCTTCAACAGTCCAATTTTGGTGAGCTCGTGCAAATTGTAGCCTCTTTTTCCTATTTGTAGTGGAGATGAGTGGTACCCGGTGGGGTCTTCTGCTGTTGTAGCCCATCCGCCTCAAGGTTGTGCGTGTTGTGGCTTCACAAATGCTTTGCTGCATACCTCGGTTGTAACAAGTGGTTATTTCAGTCAACGTTGCTCTTCTATCAGCTTGAATCAGTCGGCCCATTCTCCTCTGACCTCTAGCATCCACAAGGCATTTTTGCCCACAGGACTGCCGCATACTGGATGTTTCTCCCTTTTCACACCATTCTTTGTAAACCCTAGAAATGGTTGTGCGTGAAAATCCCAGTAACTGAGCAGATTGTGAAATACTCAGACCGGCCCGTCTGGCACCAACAACCATGCCACGCTCAAAATTGCTTAAATCACCTTTCTTTCCCATTCTGACATTCAGTTTGGAGTTCAGGAGATTGTCTTGACCAGGACCACCCCCCTAAATGCATTGAAGCAACTGCCATGTGATTGGTTGACTAGATAATTGCATTAATGAGAAATAGAACAGGTGTTCCTAATAATTCTTTAGGTGAGTGTATACTTCAGGCTGCTGTTCTTCACGATGAAATCTGTCAGATGTTACCCTTTTCTCTGCCTTTAAGTTAAATTCTTATTAAATTGATAAGCATTCAGCTTAAGAAAGTGTTTATGTTCTCTCAGGGTCATAAGAGATAAGGGCTACATACCCAGCTGTCAGACAGCTCCAGTGAAGGAGAAAAGGCAACCTGGAGTATATATGGAAGGATGCTGACTGTGACCATAGAGGACAAAATGGTTGTACATTTTTAATAAAGGTCTATTGGAAAAGTATTTTTTTAGTCCAAAATAAGTACATTAGATTATTAAAAATGCATTCAAACGTAGCCCTATCCTTTAAGTTTGTTTCAAAGCACTGACAGTTGATAACATATTTAGCTGTTCGCAAACAATTTTCTCCTCTGATGTTGAGCAGAGTGAAGGAGCTCTGCTATACCCCTGTGTTCAATCTTTGTAGCACTTGTGAGCTTGTAGACATAATGTTAAGGTCTACAGAGATCTGAATAGCTAGCTGCATTAGCAGTAGGCCCACAGAGATGCTTCATTAACCCAATTAAGCAGGTGGATGGAGAGGGCCTCACTTATAATTTACACCTTACTAATGAAGTGTATGACTCTTAATCTCTTCCAAACAAGATGCACTCATGAAACATTGGAGCAGGCAAGGGGGAAATTAATTAGGTGAAAAAACTGCAAGATTAACGCAAAGGGAATCCTTCACAGCAACTGTAACCTGGCAGGTTATCCATTTTAAGTTACAATACAATCCTGTAATGCAAACAAGTCATTAAGATTTTTTTTCCAGCTACATCTGAATAGTTGGTAATGATGTGCCGTTGCCTTAATGCATCTACGAATCGTATTGTATAGTGGTAAGTGGTTTCTGCTGGTAAAGCATATATGGGTGGACCAGAAGTTGCAAATATTAACCAGATATTGTTCTATGATTTGTTTCATTACCTCTCGTAAACCAGGCATATTGCCTGGTAGGGTTGATTGTGCTGATTAAAAAGATACCTTAGTTATCTCTGTATATAGAGGCTTTGCCAAAAAAAATCAGCTTTTTTTTATTATTATGCACCTGTAGCAAACCCAGAGTAGGAGAGAGGAGAAGAGTGATAGTAGCAAGAATGGTGGTTGTAGTCTCTACTTTCTCTGACGCTCCCCTGGGCTGCACAGTGATGGAAAGGACGTACCTTTTCCTCCCTTCAGGGCACATCTTGACCTTTAGGTTCTCCTGCCTGATGGTGGTTCGGGCTGCCCTTGATGATAAAGAGTAATTAGGTGCAAGGCAGGGTTCCTTGCAGCCAAGGGCAGACTGGAAACTTAAAGCGGCCCTGGAAAAACGTAAAAGTGGACCCAGGTTGTAGGCAGGTCCAAATTGACAGAAGGGGTGCCAATGCAAATAGGCAGGGCCAACAGAAGTAGCCGGTGCCTAAAATATCAAAGTGTGCAGCATAAAATACCGCCCTAGCAGAACCAAATACTATTTTGCAGCACAATATACTGCCTCAGCAGAACCAAATAGCACAGTGCCACCAGTCAGGTGAATAAGTACCTGATGCTCCGAAATTAATTTATGCTGAGAGCACCAGATCGTTTTGTACTCGGCCATCGGCCGTGAAGAGGGCTTGGGCCAGTCCATCCCTGCTTGCAGCAGTGGAGACAGGCAATGATGAGGCACTTTTGCAACAGAGCAGTTCTTTACTGAAGATTAAAGTTTAAGCATATCAGTTAGAGTTCTCAGCATCCATGGACCGGCAGAGGTTACACAAATGCACATTCCACAGTTCTCTTTGCAAGTGACATGTCTGCAAAGTTAATTAATAGGCCAAGATGTCTCTTTAAAACAACCTTCCTTACACCGCACTTCTCTAGCTGAATCTTGCAGAAGCAGCCAAGCATAGGGTGTAACACTTCTTCCATGCAACCCCAGGGCAGACCCTAACATCAGACTATGCTCTGCACCTTTTTGGACAGGTTGCCATACCTACAATGTACTCTTTCACAATGTCCTCTGCAGGATGTGGATAGTTTCTCCCATGCAGGTGATCAATCTACGTCTAAATTGTGTCTAGGCACTGTAAGACTTTAAACTCCTCGACAAGTGGCAATGCAGACTGAGTGATCCTTTTCAGTGGTTCTTTCCAAAGAAATTCTCTCTACACCACCTCCTTTACATCTGGCATGCTTTCTGAGTATACCTTGCTCTGCCCAGGGCTGGCTTCTCTTTCAGCGCCTACTCTTAACATGTGCTCACTCTTCAAAATCTGAACTCATAGTACTCTAGGTCTGAGTTTAGCTGGCGCCTCTACTTCTGGGTGGAATGATGTGTCCTCGGCACATGCTCAGTGGGAAAATGAGCTGCCTGGGCTGCAGAAGCAGATCGAGTGCTCAAGCGCCAAGTCACTGAGCCACAGTGTGGGCATGACAATACAGGCTAGATGAGCTGTCTCACCTCATCAATCACAGGGGATGGAGGAGTGCACAGAGGAGATGGGAATTACAAGCGGTGCTCCAAGGCTTCTGGTTGGCTCCTTGGTGCTTAAAAGAGCTAATCATAAAAAAGCTGATACTGTATCTCTGTAATGCTTTTATGTACAAAAAAAAACTAAGGTATAAATCAGCATTACCAATGCTATCAGGCAATATGCCTGGTTTATTAGAGTTGATGATACCGAAAGATGCTCATTAAATTAAACCTTACTCTGTTACATATTCTTTTGCTGTAATTTGCAAGGGTCCATTTCCCCTGCAATGCCTTCGCAGGAGAAATGAAGAATTGCATAGTTTTCACTGAAATCAATGGGTTGTGTAAAGCTTGGATGTGTTGGGTCCTCCAGGGCAGGAAATTGTAGCCCTATCCCAATCCAACTCATTGATGGAGGTGACAAATGAAGGACCCACTATTATTCCTACGTAAAGTTTATGAACAGTGAACAATGAAGGTCCAGATGGGTGTTAACAGCTAGGGGTTTGTCCGTGCACAGTCTGACATTGTCCAATCACTGCTGCCAGTGTCAGACTGGGCAGGGACACCCCCCACCCCAAACTGGTAACACCCAGATGGACTTTTATTGCGGATTGTAAGGGTACTTTTACACTTGCAGCGGAGTGATCTGGCAAAACGTATGCCAACTGATGGCATTTGTAAGACTGATCAGGATCCTGATCAGTCTTAAAAATGCCTGATCAGTCAGAAAAATGCATTGAAATGCCGGATACGTCTTTCCGGTACGGATCCGGCATTTATTTATTTCACCGGCATTCTGGTATTTTGAATGCCGGATCCAGCACTAATACATTCCTATAGAAAAAAATGCCAGATCCGGCATTCAGGCAAGTCTTCCGTTTTTTGGGCTGGAGATAAAACCATAGCATGCTGCGGTTTTATCTTTTGTCTGATCAGTCAAAATTACTGAACTGAAGACATCCTTATGCATCCTGAACGGATTACTCTCCATTCAGAATGCATGGGGATATGCCTGATCAGTTTTTTTCCGGCATTGAGCCCTTTTGACGGAACTCAGTGCCGGAAAAGAAAAACGATGGTGTGAAAGTGCCCTAATTCATAAACTTTGGTAGGAATAACAGAGGAATGGCACAACACAGGGTCATAAGAATAGATGCTCCAGAATTATCATTCAAATAGTTCCTAAAAGAGACATGTCAGAAGAGGTTGCAGGTCCTATATAAACACTGAAAAACATGCTTCAGCAAAGTCAAGGGGCCTGAATGAAAATGCAATATTTAAATTTATTTTTATTTTTAATTAAAGTGCATAAATTTAGCTTTGTCATTCTGGAGTATTGTGTATGGATAGTATATGTCAGGTGGGGGTAGTTTTTTTTGGGGCATTGTGACCTGAGGCCAAGGAGCTTCAAGTTATGTAAACAGTGCAAATGACAATGGCATTCACTGAGGCCATACCAGATGTAACCAGTAACAACCAATAAGATTTCTGCTTTGATCAGTCCAACTAATTTTGGCAAACATCTCATTGGTTGCTACGGGCATCAAAGCAAGAAGTTGTTTGCCTTGCGTGTTTGAAGTCCATAATGACATCACCTACTAAATCTGGATTAGAAGACCATCGTCAAACCCAAAGTCATGAAGCCTGTTCTCCGGCCGCTCATTTTCAGCATGTTATTACAATTTAAGGATTGATAAAGGTCAAATTGACAGAATAACATGAGAAAAAGAAGAGGATGGGAAGTGGGTGGCCATTTTCTGATTTTCGGATTAAAGTCTTTTTCTGGCTTTCTGGTATTTGTTTCATTACTTGGAAAGAGAAGCTGTAATTGTTGTCGCAGGTGATTTTATTTAACAATACGGGTCGTGAAGATGATAAATTTGGAGTCGATGTTAAAATAGTGGGAGCAATAAGGGACAAACAAGTCATTCAGATGTTATCAGGACTAGAAACGGTGGTGATCTATGCCATAGACCAGTGATGGCAAACCTTTTACAGATCGAGTGCCCAAACTGCAACCCAAAACTCAGATATTTAATCGCAAAGTGCCAACACGGCAATTTAACCTGAATACTACAGTCCAGTATAGTATATCTTCCATGTACTTTATCATTTAGCTATAATAGATGCCTACATTCAGTGCGCCGCCTGTGCTGTTCTTAGTGCGCTATGTGCTGGTGAATATCAGGAAAAGTCTAAGGCATATTGGTACACCATAGACTTTTTCCAGGGTGTGGGTGCCCACAGAGAGGGCTCTGAGTGCCGCCTCTAGCACCCGTGCCATAGGTTCGCCACCACTGTCATAGACCAATGTCTGAAGGCTATGGTTTACCATGAGATTACAGTGATATTATACAAAACTCTTCTGGTTACCTTAAAGTTGTGGAATAGTCATAATCATTTCACTATTTTACCACAACTCGGAGCAAATGGCCCAAGCCTTAGGCCTCATGTACATGAAGATATTATGTACTGTTGGAATAATGCACCCAGAGACTTCTACAGAGCCCCACAGTTCCTCCACCTTCGTATATTTTTCCCTTACTCAGGGAGAATAATCGTGTATTATGGTAACATAGGGAGTATCATATGGCGACTGAATTCCCTGAAGAGGGACTCTGTGTATCTGTGTATGCTCCATAGACATGTAAGGCTACAGCTGTATCCATTTTGCTGTCCGCAAATCACAGATCTGCAAAATACGGATGCAGTCCATGTGCATCCCGTACTTTTCACCAGCCCTTATTGTAAAAATGCCTGCTCTTGTCCACAAAACAGACAAGAATAGGACATGTTCTGTAAGTTGCAGAACGGGTACACGAATGCGGACAGCAAACTGATGTCATCCATTTTTTGCGGCCGCATAGAAATGAATAGGTCCACGTGTGATCCACGAAAAATGTGAATGTAACCTAAGAGGAAATGTCTCAACTGTGCAAAATATACAGAAATTATACATATACAGAAAATATCTCACCAAGCTGATATAAGCATGGCGCTAGATAGAGACGTTGCTGCAACACGAATACAACTCAACGTTTTCCCCTGGACATGAATAGTAGCTTAGTGGGTAAAGACAAAACAAAAACGGCAACAAAAAGCTGCATGAGAACCGCCACATATGATTGTAGGTTCCATATGATTGCGAGACCTCCGCAACAGGTACCAAGAAAGGGACGGGGACTATAATCTGCTACTACAATAACTGCTATTAAGCGTCTTTCATTATTCGTTTTATTTTTTGTACCTTTTGTGTTTTTTATGGTTATTTTATGATGTCATTTTTAGAGTATAAAAAGGGTATTTTTTTATGAATAAAAGATAAAAACATATTGTTAAAGCCAGCCATTTACTTGTTACCAAGGTCTTAAAGCTAGATGGTTGCAGCAGGCTGAGCTACATCTCGGTAATCGCTTTAGAGTGATTGTTTTTTTCTTTTCTTTGTATCTCTAGGATATGCCATAACTTTATAGTCAGGGGGGTCCAACCTCTGGGATTCCCAACAGTCCTGAGACTGAAGGGACCAGAACTGATGTTTTTTTCCAGCACATCACCGCTCCTTCCACCAACCCTATTGTGTAGGGAACCGCAGCTTGCCCTTTCCCTTGCTGGGGCATGGCTGTGCAGGGAAGAACAAAGAAGGGGAAATGCAAGTGGTGTGGCCCCTTAATTCTCAGGATCGGTGGGGACCCAAAGGTTGAACTCATACCAGTCATAAAGTGATGATATAGGCAAGCGATGTTCCATCACTCTGTCAGTTGGGAATTACCCTTTAAAATTTGAAAATGGGGCATTAAAAAGTCTCCATGTAGAAGACACCTAGGGAAACTCCTACAATAGTTGTGTTCTGTAGGAATACGTTGAGTAGAGAACTGTGTTTAATGCCTTAGCCTCCAAAAATTGCAGTTTTTCCTGCAATCTTGAACTGCTCTGAACAAATGGTCTAAGAAGGGATCAGTGGAAAATATCACAAATTATGAAGTAACTGGAATCTTGTGTGAATTAAAAGAGTTATGCCATGACTGATGTAAAAAATGAAAATCAGACATCATATAGTACATGACAATACATTTCTAACAAAGCTAGAACCAGCCCTGTACCTCACATAAATCCAGAGATCTCCCCATTTATTGTTCCAATTGCTCTGCTCAATTTATTTCAAGCTGGCAGCTCGCGAGGCGCGTCCTTTCTTGGGAGGCGCGTCCTTTCTTGGGAGGCGTGTCCTTTCTCGGGAGGCGTGTCCTTTGTCAGGGTGTGTGTCCTTTCTCGGGAGGCGCGTCCTTTCTCGGGAGGCGCGTCCTTTCTCGGGAGGCATGTCCTTTGTCAGGGTGTGTGTCCTTTCTCAGGAGATGTGTCCTTTCTGCTGTAGCTCTCTCCCTGTAACTGTCATAGCTTCTAACAGTAGGTACAGCTGTTGGCAGCTGAAGTATGAAACTGAGCATGTACGACCACCTCAATAGGTGGACATACACATTACTATACAGATTAAAGCACCAGGGGGCGCTATTATAATGAAGCATAGAGAGAATCCCACAACTTGAGCATTTTCGTAAGAGAAAGTAAATTACAGAACTAACTAGTTTTTCATGCTGAATTATATTACAACAGCATTTAATGGCGGCACAACCAATTTAATGCACTTTGAGTCATGGAACTGCTCCCAAAGAAAACTATAGTGACATCGTTGCAAAGACGGAACCATATGCCTAACTCCAATAGATAACAATGCCTTTCATTACCAGGTCTCTAGAAGAAGAAACACACTCCCAAGGACCATGGGCAGCTTCTGCGCTCTTCCGTCCACCTAATTACTGACCTTGTTAAAATAAGTGGCTTGATTTTAACGGGATGATGTGAAGATCTGGAGAGGAGATAGATGCTGTTTTCTTCTCAATACAAAACCCAGTGTCTTGTTGATCCTATGCTATCAGCCTTATCCAAGAGTTTTATGAAGGAGAAAGGATCAGGATTTCTGTCTAGTGTCCATAATTAATCCTGGAGACTCTGCGGATTTAGGACCATTGTAACTGCTTTCAAATTAAACAGTCACTATTAGCGTGTGAAAGAGACACCATATGTTTATGTATTATTGCAATTGTCTCCTAGAGGCCAGGCTTCTGCATGCAAGATCCATGGGAAAAAAGGAAGAAAAAAAATCAACTTTTTGTTTTAAAAAGTACAATTATACTTCAATGTACTTAGCATTGATATGCTGTTGCCTGGGGGCACCTCTTATTATTAGTTTATTTAGTAAGCATGTGTTGCAACATAGCATTACATGTCGGCTCCTCAAAAGAATGACTAGACAGGTAAGACTTGAACGTGCCAGGCCTTCCAAAGACACATAGATACTTTTCGCTCTGATTTATGAGGTGCAGAATGCGGGATGTCCTCTCTTTGATGTCTTCACAGACAATATAGAAAGGGGATGCCAAGATATGATAACCTGAAAGCCAACATCAGTGAATAGGCAGTGCCATACAGTAGAAGGGAGATGACCTCATAGTGAATATCACAAGGGGCCACCTTTATGGCACCCAGGATCTCAGGTCCCCCTTCCATGCTCTTTCCATGACACTTCTTTCCTGCTAAACTTCCTCTGGAGAGTACAGGCCTGCACAGGTACTTGTCACCCAACAGAGATCAACCAGAGCTAGGACCCTTTCTCCGGGAGTCCCCTAGCAGCTGCACTTGCCACATCTTACCATCGGCACCATGAGTAAGTCATGGTAGATGGAACTATCTCACTGGTTCTCCTATTTCCATAGTTAGAATGACCACAGACCAAATCACAAAAAACTAAGAACCAATAAGAACTGGCACCTGTCCAAATTTTATAGCTTGAGGTGACCTTATGATCATATCAAAATGCTTCTCCTTGACAGCAAGAGTGGAATGGGAAAGAAGAACCAGGTACGTTCCGGTGAGTTGTTGAGGGACTGAGAAAGTTATGGAGATATTCTTCTGAGCACTCTATGAGCATTCTATTTTGGCACTATCTTGGCAATGTATGACACTATTTATCACATCAGTGTTTGCGCTATTTATCTGGATACTGAATACATTTTTTATCTGGACACTGTATGCTTATCTGGATGTTGGATGATACTATCCTGAGTACTGTGTGGAATTATCTGAGAAATGTATGCACTACTTATCTCAAAACTGTCTGGCAATGCTTATCTGGACGTTCACAGTTCATGATGCAACCATAGAGGTCTCAGTAATGCTCCTGAGTAGTCTGAAAAATATATGCAATATGAACTAAAGATAGCCCAATAGATCAAATATTATAATATAGCATGATTAAACCTTATCTTAAAAAAAAAACACATTAAACCTTATCTTAAAAAAAACATAATGTGACATCCAATGTGCAAACATAGTATCATATAAAGTGCCAGTGCAAGCAATAATATAAAGTGCAAAGAATATATACAACCTGAAAAAGGGCTATATTATAATATTTGATCTTCTATTGGGCTATCTTTAGTTCATATTGTACATATTTTTCAGAATACTTATTACTGAGACTTCTATGGTTATAATCAGAAATGTAATTATTTTAGTGTGTGTGTCTTATTTTTGCATGTACTAATGTAACGCCCTGCTAGGGGGCATTACCACTCTTTTTGCCCCATCACTATCTCTTATGGTTGATCTAATGCCATTATGTGTATTTATTCCATATCCTGCAAAAATGTGAACTTATTTCAATGCAACTGTTATGTATAATGTAATGTGCCTGGCTCACCAGCAGATGGCGGCAATATTGGCAGAGCTAGTTTGTTTGGAATGGAACCTTTTTGTCCATTCCAGCCCTCTCTAGAGAGGGAGGAGTTTAGTTAGTGAAAGTCAGTCTAGCCTTCCCCTCCTAGGGGAAAGGTTGTGTGCAGAGTCTGGCTTACCCCCTGCAAGAGGGAGGTTGTGCTGCAGAGAGCTCGTCCCTTCTGGACGAGCCCTGCCTAGGCCAGCAGAGCACCATCAGCTCTGCTGGAACAAGAGAAAAGAGTAAAGAGCCTCAGAGAAGCGAGGAGGAAAGGTTCCCTGGATAAAGATAAAGATAAAGACAAAGATACAGATAAAGATAAAGACAGAGTCAGACTACAGAAAATAAAGTTCAGCAGAAAGGAAAAGTTTCTATTTAATCCTGTCAGCACAGCAGAGTCAAAGAGTGACAGATGTAGCAGAGCTGAATGTGTTTGCCTGCCAAAAGTTCATGCCAAAACCTGCTGATGACCAAGATAAAGTTTGAAGGTTGTTTCTGATGTAAGTTTATTCAAGTAAAGCTGCTGTTCAACGTTATACCAAGTCTGGACTCAATTTATTTTTTCATCCCATCATTCAACTACCCTTTTCACTGCAGTGGACGACCATGCTTGGGGTTACAGTGTATCCAGGTAGGAGCATCGTGACACGGCCACCCTTACACCACTGTGGCATTCCTATTCTGGGTACCACTATTCCTACTAAAAGCGGGACCCTGTCCCTCATTGCTGAAATGCAACTGGCGTCACGACAAAAACACTTTCCCTTTAAGAACCCCAAGTAGTGCACTTCCATCCCCGGCCACTGCACTAGCTTTTGTGTCTTAATATGGAAACTGTATGACAAGACTTATCTGGAAACTATATGACAAAGTTTATCTGGACATTGGATGATACTATCTGGGTACTGCGTGGAATTATCTGGGAAATGTGTGCACTATTTATCTGGACGCTGTATCGCAACGCTTATCTGGATACTATATGACGCTTATCTGGACATTGGAGTGAGCCCCTGAGGAGCTGTTGCAGAACATGAGAGTGGTAGTGACCCTGATGAGATGATGTATTACGGTGTACTCCATCAGGCCGTTGTTCCCTGGGGATTGGTACAGTAAAAAGGTGCAAAATAGTAGTTGTAGTAAATCCAGAAGTTGTTTGTAGACCTCACCCCAGAGGTCCGAGTTATGGAGGGTGGAAAAATGGCAGATAGTTACACCTCTGGTATGCTGTCCTTATGATGTCTTTCTCCTGAACTTCTGGCTAACAGTTGAAACCTGGCACTTGTGGCTGTAGGTGTCTGCTGTGTAATGCAGTTTTTTTTTTTAAGTTGATCTGGCCTGAATATGACGTAAAATGATGGGTGTCTGAGCTGTAGTCCCTCACCTACAGCAAAGTCTGGATAGCTATGGTTGCTGGTCACTCTGCTATCTGTAACATTGTAGCTTTGCAGGATATCCATAGTTTTGTTTTTGAGGTCTCTCTGGAGTAGTTGTCTCACAGATGAGTTGATTCTCTGGTCCCTAAGGCCCTTGGAGCAGGAGCAATAGGACGTGCTTCTTCTCTCCTCACAGTCTTAGCTAAGACTTCCCTCTCCTGGCAGGAAGTAGGACCAGCTCACTTTTACTAAGAGGGGAAGAATGGAGTGGTTAGCTCTTTTCCTAATGCCAACCATACCTCACCTGCTAGTATACAGTACAAACAATAAATAACATTACAAACATTACGTACAAACATTTGCAGATACTCTCTGTACTGGGGTACTGCAGATATAGCCTGGAATTATCTGGGAAATATGTGAAATCTATGTACTACTGTATGGTGAAAGTCACATCTAAATACATCACTTAAAGAGTTTTACAGACTTTTAATGTTGATGACCTATCCTCAGTATCAGATTGGCAGGAGTCTGACACCCGGCACCCCGACGATCAGCTGTATCGTGCCGTGCATGTGTGCCATCTCCTGTCTCTCTTCCTGCTCGCCGCTGCTATGTCGAAAGCAAGCAGGAAGAGAGACAGGAGGCGGCCCACCGCCGCTCTGATATTGATGACCTATCCTGAGGATAGGTCATCAATATTAAAAGCCTGGAGAACCTCTTTATTTGACATCACTTTATGAAGAGAATTGTAGAATTGTATATCTCTTGAAGATAAAGATCATGTGCCCACAAAATAAAAGGAGAAGTCCTACCTTTATATTTCTCATTACCTTCCAACCTACTTCTGACTTTGGCTCCAAAACTGCTTAAAAAACTGCCACAAAAAGCTGTGTGTGATGCCACCCTAAGAGTTGTCACTTTCCAAAGATCACGAATGGCTTTTACTCTTCCACTGTTTCACCTGTGTGTCACAGTTCTGGTATTCCATTCATGAACTAAGAAACTCAGGATGAAGACATTGATAGGTCCTGCTCAATTAGAAGATGGCTTCCGCAGATAGAATGGCTGTGATCACACCGACTTTAAATAGTATGATGATTTATCATTTACAAGCACTGCTGTGGCTGCCATCGGCGCAGATCTTCAGGAATAACCTGTAAAATATATTGACAGAAGGAAAGCAATGAGATGTAATTGTTTTTTTGATCTTATTCCCTGTGACACCTACGTGCAGTTGTGACAAGGTGACTAGTTTCACACCTCAATTATAAACCTGGTTCTTCGCGATTCTCCGCTGGAGAATCGGGAGCTTGGGATTTTTTTATTAAGATTGTAACAGTGCCGAGAACTACTTATCTTATGCCACATTTCTCAACAGGTCTGTCAGAAAGCCATTATTTCCAATGGTTTGTGTTATTTTACTAACACAAATTGTATTTAAATGCCCTTTGGATCATCAGCTGAAATCTGTTGTTTCTCCTGAAGGAAACAATAGACCTCAGATCAGGACTGCATATTATGGACCTGGGAGCACAGCAGGTTCTTGGTTTACGTACAAATCCTATCAAATGTTGGCATCGTTCCTCCTTTACTCCTGGTAATTAATCCTTTCATGAATGCTGTCACATTTGGAACCTTTTCATTAAACAAAACAAAAATTTTCACTAACTCATTGGAATAATTAATAGTGCTCATTTTTAAGGAAAATCCTTCCTACGATGCAAGATATATTAGTAACATACCACTAAGGCTACTTTCACACTGTTTTGGCTTTCCATTTGTAAGATCCGTCATGGGCTCTCACAAGTGGTCCAAAACGGATCAGTTTTGCCCTAATGCATTCTGAATGGAAAAGGATCCGCTCAGAATGCATCAGTTTGCCTCAGTCTCCATTGCGCTTTGGAGGCGGACACCAAAACACTGCCTGCAGCGTTTTGCTGTCCGCTTGACGAAACTGAGCCAAACGGATCCGTCCTGGCACACAATGTCAATGGGGACGGATCGTTTTCTCGGACACAATCTGGCACAATAGAAAACTGATCCGTCTCCCATGGACTTTCAATTGAGTTCATGACGGATCCGACTTGGCTATGTTACAGATAATACAATCCGTTCATGACGGATGCATGCGGTTGTATTATTTTAACAGATACATTTTTGCAGATCCATGACAGATCCGCCCAAAACGCGAGTGTGAAAGTAGCCTAAGACCCTGGTTACACTTATATTTTATGCTTTCTATCGGGGCTGTAGTATTTCTGATATAATGACTATTGTTATCTGAACCCCAATATAAAGATCCATCAGAATTCATCAAGATTGTTAGAAAATAGATCCAGCATAGTTGTGATGGTTCCATTTTGAACAGAAATTATGTTAGTGAGAATAAAGCCTACTGGCAGCCATATACCTTGGACAAACATCAGGTGAATCCACCGATTTCGCCAGGCCTGGCCAACTTCTAGTGTGCATGTGTGTGTCCCGATTCTCCCCTGATGGCATGAATTTCCTATTGCCTGCACTACGGACATTGTTCCACACCAGCAGCTTCTAAGATACATTTTGCTATTGAATGGTGCCTAAAATACTGTTGCACTGGTGGCTCATGCCCACTGGGGGTGAGCGGGGCAACGTAGGACATGGGCCACCAGCGCAAAAGTCTTCTTCTTCAGGGTTCCTCAACTCTGGTCGTCAGGGTTCACCTGACGGTCGTGTTTTCATTGGTGTCCATGAATCAGGACTTACCACAGGTATTCATTCTGTCGGATATTCTCAAATCATGATCGGTAGGTGGGCCCTGAAGACTGGAGTTGAGGAACACTGTTCTAGAGCCCAACAGGAACTCACAGCAGGCAATATTTTACCAACTGCCTATGGACACAAAACTGGTGCATGCTTTGGTTATCAGTTGTGTCCAGCTCAGGCATAAAACAAGTGGCCAAGTATATATGTGAACCCAGCCTAAAAATGCAATGTCACCTTGCAATAGCAAATTTTTTTTTTAGAAGCTGCTGCTGTGGAGCATTTCCATCGTGCAGGCAATAAGAAATTCATAAATATAGGGATCTGTAGTAAAATGGTATGTGCTAAGTTTAGTAGTTTATCCCACTGAGCCACCCTGCTGTGAAGCAACCTCAAGATCTATGATGGGGAAAATCTAGTTATTCATAGTCTAGGTTGTTATATACGGTATGTTTAAAGGGGCTTTCCAGGAGAGTATAATACTCCACAAGAGAAATTTCCTCATATATTATTAGTCACAAAATTCAGTCCTTAGGGATTGCAGCTTCAGGCCTCTTGCACACGATCGTGTGTCCCACGTGGCCGTATTGCGCCCCGCATGCGGCAGGTCCGCAATACACTTGAATGGGTCCACAAATCCAGAGATGCGGTGCGGAACGGAATGGAACCACAGAACAGAAGCACTACGGAGTGCTTTCGTAGGGTTCCGTTCCTTGCTTCCGTTCGTGTGCAAGAGGCCTTAGGGGAATTATATATATCTTCTTCATGGAATATGTCAGATCCATATGGATCTACAGTGGGATGCGAAAGTTTGGGCAACATTGTTAATCGTCATGATTTTCCTGTATAAATCGTTGGTTGTCACGATGAAAAATGTCAGTTAAATATATCATATAGGAGACACACACAGTGATATTTGAGAAGTGAAATGAAGTTTATTGGATTTACAGAAAGTGTGCTATAATTGTTTAAACAAAATTAGGCAGGTGCATAAATTTGGGCACCACAAAAAAGAAATGAAATCCATATTTAGTAGATCCTACTTTTGCAGAAATTACAGCCTCTAAACGCTTCCTGTAGGTTCCAATAAGAGTCTGGATTCTGGTTGAAGGTATTTTGGACCATTCCTCTTTACAAAACATCTTTAGTTCATTCAGGTTTGATGGCTTCCGAGCATGGACAGCTCTCTTTAAGTCACACCACAGATTTTCAATTATATTCAGGTCTGGGGACTGAGATGCCCATTCCAGAACGTTGTACTTGTTCCTCTGCATAAATGCCTTAGTGGATTTTGAGCAGTGTTTAGGATCGTTGTCTTGTTGAAAGATCCAGCCCCGGCGCAGCTTCAGCTTTGTCACTGATTCCTGGACATTGGTCTCTAGAATCTGCTGATACTGAGTGGAATCCATGCGTCCCTCAACTTTGACAAAATTCCCAGTCCCTGCACTGGCCACACAGCCCCACAGCATGATGGAACCACCAACATATTTTACTGTAGGTAGCAGGTGTTTTTCTTGGAATGCTGTGTTCTTTTTCCTCCATGCATAGCGCCCCTTGTTATGGCCAAATAACTCCATTTTAGTTTCATCAGTCCACAGCACCTTATTCCAAAATGAAGCTGGCTTGTCCCTATGTGCTTTAGCCCACCTCAAGCGGAGAAAAGGCTTCCTCTGCATCACTCTCGCATACAGAATCTCCTTGTGTAAAGTGCGCCGAATGGTTGAACGATGCACAGTGACTCCATCTGCAGCAAGATGATGTTGTAGGTCTTTGGTGCTGGTCTGTGGGTTGACTCTGACTGTTCTCACCATTCGTCGCTTCTGTCTATCCGAGATTTTTCTTGGTCTGCCACTTGGAGCCTTAACTTGAACTGAGCCTGTGGTCTTCCATTTCCTCAATATGTTCCTAACTGTGGAAACAGACAGCTGAAATCTCTGAGACAGCTTTCTGTATCTTTCCCCTAAACTATGATGGTGAACAATCTTTGTCTTCAGGTCATTTGAGAGTTGTTTTGAGACCCCCATGTTGCTACTCTTCAGAAAAAATTAAAAGAGGAGGGAAACTTACAATTGACCCCCTTAAATACTCTTTCTCATAATTGGATTCACCTGTGTATGTAGGTCAGGGGTCACTGAGCTTACCAAGCCAATTTGAGTTCCAATAATTAGTTCTAAAGGTTTTGGAATCAATAAAATGACAACAGTGCCCAAATTTATGCACCTGCCTAATTTTGTTTAAACAATTATAGCACACTTTCTGTAAATCTAATAAACTTCATTTCACTTCTCAAATATCACTGTGTGTGTCTCCTATATGATATACACTGCTCAAAAAAATAAAGGGAACACTCCCTTCTCTGTGAAATCAAACTGTCCACTTAGGAAGCAACACTGAGTGACAATCAATTTCACATGCTGTTGTGCAAATGGGATAGACAACAGGTGGAAATTATAGGCAATTAGCAAGACACCCCCAATAAAGGAGTGGTTCTGCAGGTGGTAACCACAGACCACTTCTCAGTTTCTATGCTTCCTGGCTGATGTTTTGGTCACTTTTGAATGCTGGCGGTGCTTTCACTCTAGTGGTAGCATGAGACGGAGTCTACAACCCACACAAGTGGCTCAGGTAGTGCAGCTTATCCAGGATGGCACATCAATGCGAGCTGTGGCAAGAAGGTTTGCTGTGTCTGTCAGCGTAGTGTCCAGAGCATGGAGGCGCTACCAGGAGACAGGCCAGTACATCAGGAGACGAGGAGGAGGCCGCAGGAGGGCAACAACCCAGCAGCAGGGCCGCTACCTCCGCCTTTGTGCAAGGAGGAACAGGAGGAGCACTGCCAGAGCCCTGCAAAATGACCTCCAGCAGGCCACAAATGTGCATGTGTCTGTTCAAACGGTCAGAAACAGACTCCATGAGGGTGATATGAGGGCCCGACGTCCACAGATGGGGGTTGTGCTTACAGCCCAACACCGTGTAGGACGTTTTGCATTTGCCAGAGAACACCAAGATTGGCAAATTCGCCACTGGCACCCTGTGCTCTTCACAGATGAAAGCAGGTTCACGCTGAGCACATGTGACAGATGTGACAGAGTCTGGAGACGCCGTGGAGAACGTTCTGCTGCCTGCAACATCCTCCAGCATGACCGGTTTGGCATTGGGTCAGTAATGGTGTGGGGTGGCATTTCTTTGGAGGGCCGCACAGCCCTCCATGTGCTCGCCAGAGGTAGCCTGACTGCCATTAGGTACCGAGATGAGATCCTCAGACCCCTTGTGAGACCATATGCTGGTGCGGTTGGCCCTGGGTTCCTCCTAATGAAAGACAATGCTAGACCTCATGTGGCTGGAGTGTGTCAGCAGTTCCTGCAAGATGAAGGCATTGATGCTATGGACTGGCCCGCCCGTTCCCCAGACCTGAATCCAATTGAGCACATCTGGGACATCATGTCTCGCTCTATCCACCAATGTCACGTTGCACCACAGACTGTCCAGGAGTTGGCAGATGCTTTAGTCCAGGTCTGGGAGGAGATCCCTCAGGAGACCGTCCGCCACCTCATCAGGAGCATGCACAGGCGTTGTAGGGAGGTCATACAGGCACGTGGAGGCCACACACACTACTGAGCCTCATTTTGACTTGTTTTAAGGACATTACATCAAAGTTGGATCAGCCTGTAGTGTGTTTTTCCACTTTAATTTCGAGTGTGACTCCAAATCCAGACCTCCATGGGTTAAAAAATTTGATTTCCATTTTTTATTTTTGTGTGATTATGTTGTCAGCACATTCAACTATGTAAAGAACAAAGTATTTCAGAAAAATATTTATTTAATTCAGATCTAGGATGTGTTATTTTTGTGTTCCCTTTATTTTTTTGAGCAGTGTATTTAACTGACATTTTTTATCGTAACAACCAACGATTTATACAGGAAAATCATGACGATTAACAAGGTTGCCCAAACTTTCGCATTCCACTGTATGTGCAGTGAGCCCTGGAGGAGCAGGTGTAGAGGATGGGAGTGGTAGTGGCCCTGATGAAGTGCTGTGTCACAGGTTACTCCCTTAGGCCATTGCTTCCTGGGGATCGGTGCAGTGGAAATGTAGTATTGAAGAATGAGGCCAGAATTAAAGGGGTTCTGCAGTTTGTTTAAACTGATGATCAATCCTCTGGATAGATCATCAGCATCTGACCAGCGGGGGTCCGACACCCGGGACCACTGCCGATCAGCTGTTTGAGAAGGCAGCGGCGCTCAAGCAGCTCCGCGGCCTTCTCACTGTTTACCGCCGGCCCAGTGACGTTCTGACTAGTATCAATGACCTGGGCGGGGCTAAGCTCTGTTCACTTGAATGGAGCTTAGCCCCGTTCAGGCCAGTTGATACTAGTCGTGACGTCACTGGGCCGCTGCCTTCTCAAACAGCTGATCGGCAGGGGTCCCAGGTGTCGGACCCCCGCCGATCAGATGCTGATGATCTATCCAGAGGATAGATCATCAGTTTAAACAATCTGCAGAACCCCTTTAAATGTAGCAAAGTCTTCTTACTAAGTGCAAAGTTGAACTTCAAATACATTCGGTAGCAGCAGATTTTAACTGCAAAACTTTTCTGGCACCAGCAAGAAATATGGAGGCAGGTTGGATGGTGGCAATTTAGCACTTAAGGTGTATTGGCCTAGTAACGTTCTGGGTGAAGGGTGTCTTTGTTGTAATCCCTCACCTTGCAGTAGTGTCTTTAATGCTGGTTGTAGTAGTTCACTCTGCTGTCTAGCATCTCAAGAATTCACTTGAGGCTTGGAGTAAGTAGTTCTCTCTGAAGAATTCTATTTGGGAGCAGGAGCTCAGGCTTATGCTTCCTTTCCTTCCCCTGTCTCAGCAGGGACTCCCCCCATCAGGAAGCACGACCAGCCCACCCCAACCAAGAAGGGAGGAAGAGGATGGTTCAAAGCCAACCTTTGTCATTTATGCCTTAAAGAAAACCTTTTATGGGTTTATGTGTTAGAAACCGGTATGCTTACCAGATAGGGTGGCCCCTACAGATTCCAACACTTTTTTCCCCCTAAAATACCCCTCCGTTCAGGCGCTGTGTCCTTTGCTGTTTTTGGCGCCTCCGCTGCAGTTGTGATGCTCTTCACTGCAATTGGACCACTCTACAGCCAGGGAGAAGGAGACGCCCATTGAGAAACCCGGACATTTCCTCCTCCCTGTACCGATACTCTAAATTAACATATCAGGCGCCAAAAACAGCAGGAGACACAGCGCCGGAACGGAGGGGTATTTTAGAAAAAATAAAAAAAAGTGCTGCCATCTGTAGGTGCCGCCCTATCTGGTAAGCATTCCAGTTTCTAACACAGACACCCGTGAAAGGTCCTCTTTAACTGGAAGATACGGCACAAAACATACGAGATACATAATATAACTATATACAATTGTAGTGCCCCCAGGTCTGGTGTAATACATGTGTACATACTCCAAATAATAAAACAATGCCCTATGTTTGCAGCCATAGTCACTGAGATCATTTTTCACAAACAGTACAGTATATTAGAAAAGTGGAGTATTCCCTTGAGCAACTGTCCCTTCAGAACCATCACTTCAACATTGTAGTGATATGCTTGGCTGATAGACCCCTCTAGTAAAGTCCAGTTTTGGAAGAGCCAGTGCAGTGTCCCACATATGTGTGAAAAAGGGACACTTCAAACATCTGAATATCTGTACTTATTGAATTGTAATGTATAGTATTCTTTATTTTCTGGCTGGCAATGACATTTCATTCATTCGCCCCTAGGTGGTGCTGGCACCACATCATATATATAGTGGGGTGTACAGAAGAGAGAGCAGTATGTAGTCAGAGTAAGAAGCAAGGCCATGGAGGAAGGAGACAGGTCAAATTCAGCATGTAGCTGCTTCATTTTCCTCTGGGCCCTGATCGAGCCTAGAGTAGATATCTACAGAGGACCAGCACCAGACAGTGAGTCAATACACAGATGCAAGGAGACTATTGAGGGTAACAGCTAACCAAGGCTTATAGACCTCATTAGCACCAGTGATCAGGAGTAGCTTACAGAGTGCCTGGACACAACCAGACAATTTAGGCCACATTGTCCTTATCACTGACTTAACCTTCCGGGTGGTAGTGAGAAGCCATAAAAAACATTTCTAGAAGAGTTTCCTGGCAAAGAATGAAGCAGATATGTTTGCCAGCCGTGAGGGGGACGCCCTTAAAGGAAAACTCATAGATGAATAATTATTAGCATCTTCAGTGCCAGTTTGCTGATTTCTATCAGGATCCTTGTCTGTCAAGAGTCTACTCCTAAAAGGAGAATTCCTTGAATACATTTGCCACTACCAGAGAATAGAATACAATTGAACTCTTTATGCATACTAAAGCTGTCCATTGATGAACTGTACGAACTGTCCAGAGACTATTGATCTTCAGTAAATGTTCAGCTGGTTTACAATTACTGACTCCTCATTCTTACAACTACTACTTTCAACATTTGCACCTAACGGTGCTGGCGTCACGAACACAGGGGCCCAGCCACCACAAGCACCCTAAACATCACCACCATCAAGGGCACCTCAACCAACATCTGGCTGGTGTTCCCTGCAACAGAGAGTGCCCCGGAATATCTCGTGCTGTCTTCCCATCCACTGCACTGCTGACCCGGTGAGTCATCTGCTAACCGTGAGTACAAATAAACTATTGCACCCATCGGCCCATCGTGAGCCTCAGGTGTTTTCCCCTGCTGTCCGGCATGCTGCACCCATACTAGAGAACTATTGGAGAACTAGTCAAACATAATGCAGAGCTATGGAAGTCATTTTTCTTCTATAGTACACAAATCTCATGGAATGAGGTAGAACAGCCTTTAAAAGTGCCACCATTTTAACCATTTGGCACCATGAGTCTTTGGCCTCATGCACACAGCAACGTTGTACAGTAAGACACCAGTCCCTGCAGGTTCATATTACACACATGTAGGCACCCTTGTATGGAACCTTCATGAATGTATTCTTCTATAGGAACAAGCAAAAAAACATCCATAATGAAGCATGCCATTAGTATGGAATTCATTTGAAAAAAACTCTGTTTGCTCTGTATAAAACTGGGAATACAAGGAGGTACAGAACAGGTGCATGGGCCTTAAAGCGAAAATTCACATTAACCAGGAATGGTTAAGATCACTTACCTGGTGACCTCCTTATTATCTATTTAGCTGCATCATTTCCCAGACTCCTCTTCTGCCATCCAAGATGGAAACACCTTTTCTTCGATTACCTGATACAGTGCATTTGGTAGTCCAAGACGCTTCCTACTTGTCCAGCCCTGCTCTTGGATTGGTCGTTACTGTGCACATAAGCAGTGCTGGCCAATCCAAGGGCAGCAGGAAGTGTCTTGAGCTACCAAATACACAGTATGCATCAGGCACTCTGAGAAGCGGTGCGGCCATCTTTGATGACAGAAGAGAAACCCAAGAGTCGGTGATTTGGCAGCTAAAAAGATGAAAAGGAGGACCTCAGGTAAGTGTCTTAAACCAGAGGGTCACTTTAAAGTGGTTTTCTGAGATGTTTTAACTGATGACCTATCCTCTGGATAGGACATCAATATCTGATCGGAGGGGGTCCGACATCCTTAGATATGACCACAAAATATATCACTGCCCATTCGTATTGGGTATTAAAGTTATTTTTTAAGACTTTTTAACTGATGACCTATCCTCTGGATGTCATCAGTGTCAGATTGGCAGAGGTCCTAGATGTCGGACCCCCACCAATCAGCTGTTTGAGAAGGCAGCGGCACTCACAGTAGAGCCACAGCCTTCTCGCAGCTTAGTCTAGGCCATGTGACGTCATGTTCATCGGTCATATGACCCAGGCGCTGCCCAGCCCCATTGAAGTGAACAGTACCGAGCTGCAATACCAAGCTGCTATACAATGTACGGTGCTGGGCTCGGTGACCTGAGAGAAGGCTGTGACGCTACTGTGAGCACCGATGCCTTCTGAAACAGCTGACTGGCAGTGGTCCCGGATGTCGGAACCCCATGATCAGATACTGATAACATCCAGAGGATAGGTCATCAGTTAAAAAGTCTCAGAAAACCCCTTTAATCCCCAATAAAAGTGGGCAGTGAAATATTTTTGGGTCATATCTAAGGATGTTATCAATGCTAGAAGACATGCTAAAAAGCATCTTATTTTTTATATGGATCTTAAAACGGCACAATTTTTAGTTTTCATACACCCAGAACTTAACGTCGCAGAACAGATTGTGTGATTGTTGTGCAACAGCAAACTTCTGTAAGTGTGTCACTCATTTCATTTTATTGTATGGGCTTGTGTAAGATGCTCCAGCTGTCAAGCGCCCATCATCTGTCAGAGAGCGATCACTAAGCCATGCCAGGCTAAGACAGGATTATAAAATGAACTGCCATGTGCTTTAAATCTTCTTATTTGACCGTTCTGCAAGGAACACGCCCCAACTAAAAAAAATTCAATCGGCGTAGTGTGTGCCATCCTGCCGCACTCAACAGGCCGCGTCCTTCTATTGGTCCTATCTGGGCCAGATCAGTCTGTCTGTATTGACTGACACCTGCTGAACCTAGCACGTGTCTGACCTCCCAACCCCGCTGCTTTCCCTCTTGTTCAGTACAGGCGTTGCAGACAGTGTCACATTAATGGCACGTGCAAACCCACAGGGGCATATGGACGACTTGTGCTTTTGCAGAATAGGCACGACCCAAGCCAAGCAGTCACAACACTGTCATTACAGCAGATGGGAGAAGCGTGGCATTTAATATTTAGACAGATGCCACCTCCTACTTCCACCTGCCTTGAACTTGGATATTGTACAGCATGAATCGTCTGCTTAATAATTAAGCACAAAGAGGCCATTGATAAGGAGCTTCGGAGCAGCGGTACCTCGCCGTACAAGTCTTGTTATCCACAACAATGCACAAGTAGCGCTGATTAAACCGCACAGGACACTTAATGAGCGCTCTGCACTGATTGTTCATTTTACATGTGTACTTAATTGCTGTTACATTGTGCTCCGAAAAGGTCGAATTTGGAGGATACAATGGAGCCTTCATTATCAGCTCTTATAATAAGGCGCATGGTAACAGTTAGAAGCTACGCGCCGCAAACACTACAATACCGCGAATCTGTCACCGCTCAGAGCATGACGATATTTCTCACTATGATCACATATGAATATTTGGTACGTAAATAGGCGCGCATACTTTTTTTCTGTTGCAGTGTATACAAATGTATAGCTCCCGGCATTGAGCGCGCAAATTTGCATGTTCCCATTTGGGGGATATCACTCCCATGCAGAAAAAAAGGGGGGTATTTTTTTTGCCAAAAAGTAATTCTTTTCTTCTCTGTCATTTTTTTGCTGGTGTAGTGTTAGTAAGTAAAAAGTTTTGAAAATGAACACATTTCATTAGTCTCTGCTGCAATTTTGTGACAATTTTAGAGCTTTCTTTTTAAAATATTCTTTAAAAAAAGAAGTGTCCAGTTAAAGGGTTGTCTCACTTCAGCAAATGGCATTGATCATGTAGACAAAGTTAAAGGGGTTGTCTCATCTGAGACAATGGGGGGGCATATCGCTAGGATATGCCCCATTGTCTGATAGGTGCGGGTCCCACCTCTGGGACCTGAACCTTTATTGAGAATGGAGCCTCGAAAGTGGTGGATAGCGCAGTGCGCATGCACAGCTGCCCTCCATTCATTTCTATGGCGCCGCCAAAAATAGCCCATAGAAGTGAATGGGAGCGATGGCCGATTCAGCGCGGTGCACACCTATTCACTTCTATGGGAGAGCGCTTGGTGGTGGCCGGACCGGAGTCCTCCAGCCACCATTTTGCTGGGCTCCGTTTAGGAGATAGTTGCGGGTCCCAGAGGTGGGACCCGCACCTATCAGACAATGGGGGAATATCCAAGCGATATGCCCCCATTGTCTGAGATGAGACAAGCCCTTAAATACAAGGCACTTACTAATGTATTGTGATCGTCTATATTGCTTCCTTTTTCTATATCATTATACACTGCTAGTTTCCATGGTGGTCGTGCTTGCACACTATAGGAAAAAAGCGCCGGACTCTCTGGTGGCTGGGAAGTGGGAGCAGACATGGGCACGCATGCGCAGCAGATCCCGTCCCAGCAACCTGCAGAAGTGGTTGTAACCCCTGGAAAGGAGCAGTGTATAATGTGATGGAAAAATAAATCCAGCCAGCAAAGGAGGCAATATGGACAATCACAATACATTAGTAAGTGCCTTGAATTAACTTTCTCTACATGAGAAATGCCATTTGCTGAAGTCAGACAACCCCTTCAAGTACAGGTCTGTGTCTACGGGAGACATACCTGCAAATTGGATGGTACCATTCCTTATATGCCATATATACAGCTGCGGTAAAGGGGATGAGATATTTGCTAAATCACATCCACACACTACGGAAAATTTCTGCAATGGAGTCCGCACATAACTTGACATGCGGTGCAGATTTTAAATTCACTGCATATCAATTTATACTGGGGATTTCCAATCCAGTGCATTGTGCTGTGGATTTTGATGCAATCTGTTAAAGCGGATTTTTTCCACTAAAATACATCCCCTTATAGAAGCTATGCATGAGAGGCTACTGGTGGGGAGTGCAACAAGCACCCAGTAAGGCCCCTTTCACACGAGCGAGTTTTCCGCACGGGTGCAATGCGTGATGTGAACGCATAGCACCCGCACTGAATCCTGACCCATTCATTTCAATGGGCCTGTGTACATGAGCGTTTTTTTTTTTTCACGCATCAGTTCTGCGTTGCGTGAAAAACGCTGCATGTTCTATATATTCTGTGTTTTTCACGCAGCCCTGGCCCCATAGAAGTGAATGGGGCTTCAGTGAAAAACGCATTGCATCCGGAAGCAAGTGCGGACTCAATGCGTTTTTCACTGATGGTTGATAGGAGATGTTGTTTGTAAACCTTCTGTTTTTTATCACGTGCGTGAAAAACGCTTCAAAACGCATTGCACCCGCGCGGAAAAACTGAACGCAATCGCAGACGAAACTGACTGAACTTGCTTGCAAAATGGTTCAAGTTTCACTGAACGCATCCGGACCTAATCCGTCACGCTCGTGTGAAAGAGGCCTAAGGGGTGTAGAGGCAGCAGTCATACCTGGTCCTGGTGTCTAAGGGACCTCAAAGTAGAAAGAAAAGCACTAGAATAATAGAACATACATGCTAGGAGGGGGCCCTGTGTCAGACTGGGTGTTGATGTGGGGAGACCCGGGACCTGCAGAGTTGGTGGGGTAGCGATGGAGCAGGATGGCGAACTGCTGGGATCTGGACACATTCTCGTGATTGTGGTAGGAGTCCCAGCGGTAGGACCCCTAACCAATCTAATAGTTATCCCCTATCCTCTGGATAGGGGATAACTTCATATTACTGGAATACCTCTTTAGTGACACATTAGTTTGAAGGACACGTTTATTAGTCTATAGAAACTTTTGTGCAAATACCATTATTCTAAAAAGCTAAAGAAGTCCAAACTGAAGAATGAAAGACCTATCAAAGGAATGTGAAGAATTTGTTCCATCAGCTGAATTCCCAAAAAACTAATTGATTAGAAGCTACGTTATACCGAGGCCATATTGTAGGTGGGTTATGAGAAGAACAAGGATGGAAAGAGGTCTTCAGATCTCCAGGATTTTGAGAAGAAAATTCTGCATTCCTATCTGTATATATCTATTTGTGTTAGGTGCTTACGGTAGTACAGAGAAGAGCCCTGGGAAGCAGGGAAAGAAATGCAGTCGGTTGTGGTGTGCCGAAACCGAGGACGAGGTAGGCCTAAGAAAGAAGAGGGCCCACCCAAGGAAAAGACATAAAAGAAATGAGTTGTAAATGAGTGGAGTGGTGGGAGGGACAAAGCTCAGACCTCAGACGGTGCAGGAGCCAGGTAAGGGGGGTGCCCTAAATAGGCTGGAGGCGGACCTCAGCCCCTCCCACAAATCCAGGCAAATGCCTTAATACTTGTGTTAGGTGCTTACGGTAGTACAGAGAAGAGCCCTGGGAAGCAGGGAAAGAAATGCAGTCGGTTGTGGTGTGCCGAAACCGAGGACGAGGTAGGCCTAAGAAAGAAGAGGGCAAAAATGGAAATAAACCAGTTTATTTGTAACCAATAAAACATGTAAACAGCTCAACCCGACATGCTTTGGAAAGCCACCCTTAACTCTTGCGCTGGATTGGGAATGTATCGTGCGTAAGCGGACGACTTCCAGCGTCCCAATTTCTTGATAACATGGGCAGGGATGTTGGCACTGGAGGCCGTGGATGCAGCTCCGATGCGAAAGGAGTGCCCCGAGTAGTTGGCCGCGTCCAGGCCCAGTTGGGTGAGAAATGATCTGACATGGATCATGAAGGTGGTCGTGGTGAGCACCGATCCATGAAGTTGAAGTAGCGGTTGAGAGGGTAGGAACCTGTGAAGCTGACTGTATGTGTCCAGCACCCTCACCGGACACCATTTGTTGTGCGTGGGGTAATATGAGATGTTGACAGGTGAACGCTGACTACTCTTGGAGTGAGGTAAGGTCAGGACGTAGTGATCCAGGTGTTTAGATAAGTGGGAGACAAGAAGACAAGATGAGGTTTGGGATGCGGAGGTGGTAGTGAATTCCCCGGGCCTCAGGAACCCGTAGAAGGCCAAGTAAATAGCAGCTTTGATGACCGCGTTGGTATTCGTATCAAAAGGCGTGGCGTCCAGCAGGTCGGATAATGCCTTGAAAACATGACTGTTGATGGGCAGCCTTTGGGCTGGACGTGCGGGTTCCGTCTTCTGAATGCCTCTGAGTATTGTTTTGATTTGGTGGGAGGCCATGAAGCTGGTGTAGTTAGGGTGCAAGATTAGCATATGATGTTGAATGCCAGTAAGATACAGTTTGATGGTGTTGTATGACATTTTTAGTTTGAGGTGGCAAAAGGAAGCAAATCCCAAAACAGACGTCATGATGAAAGGGTGCGTGATGTTGTGTTCTACCAGGAATCTGTTGAACAGCGTGAATGCTCTGTTGTATGCTCTATGTGTATTGACTGATAGTGAAAAGTGGGACAAAGACTGGCTATGCCGCATGATGGCCTCTAGTCCAGAATGAGTTGCTGAAATGACGGGGTGCTGGAGGCAGTGGGTGATGCTGATGGGAGATCCTGATGAAAAGCCTGAAATTTGAAGCGAGATAAATTGTCAGCAGCCGAATTGCACACCCCTGGGACATGGAAACAATGCAGGAAAAAATTGTTGCAGGCGGCCAGCCAAGTAAGTCTTCGCATGAACCTCATGATTGTGAGGGATTTGGAACGACCTTTATTTATAATCTGGCAGGTTGCTTGGTTGTCCGAGTAGCAGCGGACCGCCAGATTTGCCCATAAATGACCCCACGCCACGGCAGCCGCTACGATGGGATAGATCTCAAAAAGCGCTGAGGTAGTGGAGAATCCTTCCAGACCCTGGACCTCAGGAGGCCAGCTGCCCCACAGCCAATCGTCCCCAAATATGGCCGCAAAGCCTGTGGTAGATGCCGCATCTGACCAGATAGAGGGGGAAGAGTCCGACAGCTGAGGGAGAAACAAGCTCCTACCATTCCAGGTGGACAGAAATCTCCTCCACATACCCAGATCCGCCGCTGCGTGGGCATCCAGAGACAATCTGTGCGAGTCGTGTAGGAACAAGGGGAAGAGGTGCAGAAGCCGTGAAATAAACGAGCGACCCTGGGGTATGATGCGCATGGCAAAGTTCAGGGAGCCCAGCAGGGACTGTAGTTCTCTGCGGTTGCAGGTGCCGAGTTGAAGATAGCCGTCTATGTGGGTGAGGATGTCCTGGATCTTCCCGGACGGCAAACTGGCTTGCATCGAAGCTGAATCCAACTGGATACCCAGGAAGGTGATGATCGTGTCCGGCCCCTCTGTCTTCTTGGTGGAGAGGGGGACCCCCAGTTCCTTGAACAGCTTGATGGTGGCTCTGAGGCTGGAAGGAGGGGAAGTGTTTTCTTCCACCAATAGGAAGTCATCAAGGTAATGTAAAACCAGCGGGCACCTTGCTATATTCAATAGCAACCAGCATAATGCTTCCGCAAACACGTCGAAGATGGCCGGGCTGCTTTTGGACCCGAAGGTCAATCGGGAGAAAAAATAATAATCCCCAGACCACTTGATGCCATGCAGGTGCCACAGTGTAGGGTGAATCGGAAGTAATTTGAAGGCGTTGGCGATGTCGGTTTTGCTGAGCCATGCCCCCACCCCTGCTTGACTGATGGCCGTGATGGCGTGATCTATGGTGGTATACTGCAGAGAGAATTCCTCCGAGGGAATGAGGGAGTTGAGACTGGGGTTGCCCGTCCCGTGAGGTGCCGATAGGTCAATGATGAGCCTCTGTTTCTGGGAAGATTTCCCAGTGACGACGCCAATGGGGTTGGTGCGCCATGTGGCGAATGGGGGAGTTTTGAAAGGACCTAGCACAAAACCCTCTGTTACCTCTTGGGCTATGAGGGCGTCAATGGCGGTGGGGTTGTGTAGAGCGGATAAAAGATTGGGACATTCCAGGGTGCCTGTTGGCATATACAGGATGCCCGTGTGAAATCCTTCTGTCAATCCTGAAACGAGGAAATCTGACAGATGCCTGGAGGGGTGTTGCGACATGAGCGCGGTAAAAACTGGCATGTTGATGGTCGTTAGATACGGTTTGGTAAACATTTTATTTGGACACATGGACTTGGCATGTGCCCGGAAACATTTGGTGCATATGTGTAACAATTTACATCCGTTATAATTACAGGACCCCTCATTGAAATTATTGCAAATCATCGATTTGCCTAGAAATTTGATCGGCCGACCCAGTTTGACCCGGGCCAGTCTCTCCGGGACCCCGGAGGGACCAGCTGCCTGGGAGGGGCCCTGTCTGACCGACGTGTTCGGGCAGAAATTGGTGGTGTGGGCCGTGGAGGAGCAGTGCGCACAGGCTGGGGTCCTAAGGCCTGCGAAGTGGCGACAAAAAATGACCGTGTCGATCCTCGCCCAGTTGGAGCGGACTCCGTACTGGGAGAAAGCCCCTGCCACCTTTGCCGAAAAAGACCTGTGATAGTCATAAAACGCTGACCCTCCGTATTTGTTGCCCAAATCCACCAGTTTGTGTAAGTAGAGGTCGAATTCCTCCCTTCTGTTGGGGTAGACCGCACAGATGACCTCTCTGTAGATTCCGAAGGCCAGCACGAATTCGGGAATGGTCAATTTCCTGTTGAGCCGGGCATCCCTGGACTTGACCACAACTGACACCTCGTCATAGGCGTACGTCGTGTTTTCGACCACGTCCTGGGAGGCAATCAGAAGGGAGGCCAGGTTTATATCCTTACCTTCCAGGATATCCCGTTTCAAGTGCTCAGGAATCATATGCGCCGGGTTGACTTCCCGGTCCTCCACGTTAGTGGATGGTGTGACCACCGGCAAACCGACCGGTGCCGGTGATGCCGCCGGTGGCGGACCCGCCAAGGAGAGGGTCGTGGTGACCGTTTCCAGCCTCTCCAGCCTGGCGTTGATTGTTGACATGGATGTCATCAGAGAGGCCAGCATGGCATGGATGTCCCCGGTGCCGGACTGGCTGGGTCCTTGCCCCGCATCGCTAGTATCGGTTGAAGCGCGTAACAGCCGGAACAGCTCCGCTTTCCTAGCCGTGGCGGGGAAGGGAACATGCCGTTTCCTCAACTCCGCCGTGATGCGAGGAATTGTCCAGGACCGGATGGACGCTGGACTGGCTAGATCGTCTCCCGAAGTGGCAGTGACAGATCTAGCAGGGGTGCCAGGTAGGGAGAAGTTTCCCAACCCATCCAGCGACATACTATAATAAAAAAAAGTTGATTAATTTGAGGCCATGCAGGATCGTGCTGGCTAGCTAGGCCAAATGGCGAAAAAATTACACTTGCATGGTGACAGATGAGGCCCTGCTAATTGCCAAGCGGCTTTGAGAGGCTCTACCTATGATTTGGCGCGAGGGGGTAATGAGGCCACTCGTGGTAGTGGCAGGAGCGTTGGCCTCTCGGTGACTGTAAGACAGGACTAGGGGAAGGGAGTGACAGGTGAGGCCCTCTCTATGCAACATGCGAGGCGGCTTACTAACGAGGTGGCGCGTTGGGCAGGTGCCTCCGTACGTTTGAGGCGGGGTGTCGGCCTCGCGGGACCACTAACTGTCGGCGAAGCCAAGAAAGGGGGGGGGGGTTACCTAGTGGGATGATCGTGCCCCTAAAGCCAGCACGCTGACCCTAACGGGACCATCCGAAATGTAAGGAAGATTTTGGTAAATGAGCAGGTGAACGTACCTGGTACCAAGAAAAATTCTCCGGATACACGGTAGTGTAAAACAGTATAGGTTGACCGCCTAAAAAATAAGGGGGAGGGTAAACATGACATAGCGTGATGAAAAGCGTAAATGCATGTGGTACATATGTATGACCGGGAGGATCATGGCGGTTACACATGAAATGATAGCTTGCGCCTGATGTGAACGAGACCAGTGCGTGCCGTGGCCATGGGCTGGCGGAAAGAGTGCGCCTGCAAAATATTTTCCTCTTTTTTTTTTTTTTTTTTTTTTTTTTTTTTTTTTTTTTTTTTGGAACATTCTGGACCGTGCCCCCGCAATTCCCACATGTTTATTGAATATGAAGCAAAATATATATTATTATTTTTTTTTTTTTTTTGAACATGGTTGTGAAAAAGGTGACGACCCCGTTGGAGACAGTCACTTGTAGCTGAATGCGGATGGGAAGTCTATGCCCCTCCGGCGATCAGCATGGTGAGATCATGTACGATTTTGGCCAAGAGGGGCCTGCTCATGATTCCCTGTTTGTTTATTTCATGGGTGTGATGTGTTTCCCTGTCTTTATTGGGGCTCCTGGGGAATGTGTAACAAGGGGGGCATGCTGTGGCCTCCCCTGCCGCCCGGCGGCGGCCCCCCCGGACACAGATGCCGCGCGCACGGCCGCCGGGACACCGCGCATGCGCCGACATGCCGTCGCGCATGCGCAGAACCCCGGCCGCGCACGCGCAGAACAGGCCCCAGGACGCGGGCGGCCGCGCGGCAGGGGGAGCGGCAACCAGGCAGCAGGTGGTGAGGGGACGTTACGGCCATGGTGAGCCCAGTGCAGGTAATGAATGGAAGAGGGGGGGGGGGGGGGGGAGATTGTGTGGTTGTACTGCTGCTGGCCCCCACGACTGCGCACATGAATGACCGGGGGGGGGTGTGACTGAGGAGTGACATGTGGGGGCTGGGAAGAATCAGTGCTGCCCGACGGCGGCCCCCCGAACACAAGCGCCGCGCGCACGGCCGCCGGGACACCGCGCATGCGCCGACGGAATAGCCGCGCATGCGCAGAACCCCGGCCGCGCACGCGCAGACCACGCACCAAGGATGCGGCCGGCAGGGGGAGCGGTACCAGCCAGGAGGTGGTGAGGGGATGTTTCGGCCGCGGTGAGCCCAGTGCATGGTAAATAAATGGGAGGAGAGGGGGGGGGGGTGGGGGTGTGCGGTATCACCGCCTCTGGCCCCCGCGACTGCGCCCGTGATTGACCGGGGGGGGGGGGTGACATGGAGCCAGGGAAATCCATGTATTTGAACATATGTGTCCGGAGTCGTCGGGACACTGCGCATGCGCCGACGAAATCGCCGCGCATGCGCAGAACCCCGGCCGCGCATGCGCAGACCAGGCCCCAGGACGCGGTCGGGCGCCATCGGCCGCGCGGCAGGCGGAGCGGCAACAGGCAGGAGGCGACGGGGAGGGGACGATCGCTAGAGAAAGTGAAGTGAATGGGGGGGGGGGGTGCACCGCAGCTGCCCTTGTGATGTACATGATGTTTGGGGTGAACCAGACCGGGTAGTGGGCTGAGATTAGCAGGTTGCTGGCCGGCGTAACGGTCCTGTGGGGAGATGACAGAGGGCCTGAGAAATGAGCTGCTGGTGACTGGGCAGCCGTGACATGAATGCAGCGTGTGAAAGAACATCAGAAAAAAGAGGGGGTTTTAAACCAGGAACCATTGCCGCCTGCTGCCAGAGTGTGACCAGAATGATGGTGCAAATCGTGGATGAGAACGTATGAACAGGTGTGACAGAAATGAATGATGGTGACTTGTATGAACCATGACATTAGTGCGCCTTGATGAAATGAGATAAACCGGTACTGGGGCAACCGTGAGGCCCTGCTGACCCGTACGAAATAACTCACAGTTTGACGGGCAAACGCGACCCACAGTGAACCGAGTGAAGCTGGGAAAAGAACAGCAATGCTCCAAAACCAGAACCAGACGGCGACGAAAAAAGGCTCTCAGAAAATCAGCGGCTCGTAGGTAAATTCCTCAGAACTCCAACAAGCGACTTCCTCTCACAAAGCTCAGACCTCAGACGGTGCAGGAGCCAGGTAAGGGGGGTGCCCTAAATAGGCTGGAGGCGGACCTCAGCCCCTCCCACAAATCCAGGCAAATGCCTTAATACATGTCGTCTCCTTTATTAGGCAGATGTACTCTGTATGAAAGGAGAATGCACGCAACCGTGCACACACCTAATTGAACAGTCCAGGATTCTTGAGGTTAATTAGGATATCACTGCTTCTATTCTACAACTCCTTGGCCTCCTGAAGCCTCCAGATTCCGATTGACCTCGCTCCAACAAAAAGACCCTCTTTAACCCATTAACTAATTGATAACTGTGAGTGTCTTGAAGGAGTCTAATTAAATCATTGAATTGCGCTGTAGCCGCTTCATCGGGTTCTTCAAAAACACCTCTTTAACAGAGTTTAGAAGTTACTTTAAAAGGCAAGACGATTCAAAAACATTGTCGTAGGCAGAGACCTTTACCTCCTTATCACCCCAGAGCGTTACTGAGAGTACTCTTCTAACATTCTCCTAAATTATCAAGTCCAGGGCTATAATGTTTAGGCAATTTAGACAGTTTATGAGCCCTGAACAGAGAATATAGAAAGAGTAGTTTAAACCAGTGGCGTGCCTTCAATGGAGGCAGACCAGAGGACTGCTATGGGGTCTAATGTGAGGGGAGCATGGCACTAAACTCCGTCATTTCTTCTCGATGTGAAAACGCTACATCACCAGTCATCACCAGGGAGAGCTTAGTGCAAACAGATTACTACAGCTTCTAATTCAGTCACTTGTAACTGTATACATTCCTGTGCACTGAGCTCCCCCTAGTGGTGGCTGCAGAAGGACAGTTTTGTAATACATGGGAAGCCTAAGATTTATCAATGTATTTATGCCAGTCGTCTGGTATAAAAAACAGACAATGAAGAAAAGAGAAATTTAGCAGCTCTCACCTGCCCCTCCTTCAGCTGTGAGCACGGAAGACCCGTGTCAGGTACGGGCAGCAATGCAAAAGAGGTTGAAAGAAATCCAGCTCCACTTGGATAAAGGAATGTGCGTTTATTCAGCTTGCGGTAAAAACTCATCCATGAATTACAAAAATTAGCAGTCTTGTCTACGCTTTTCGGGCTACCAGAGACAATTCCAGCCCTTCCTCATGACACCAAAAAACCAGACAATAGTCATAATTTTTAAACTCCTAGAAAACCCCTTTAATTATAATTTCTTTTGCACTCATGTACAACATTTTGTGCTTGTCTGTTCTTCACATGTACATGTAACTGCTATATCAAGTATCTGGAAAGTGATCATCTGACCGCATTGTATGGTGTGTGCCAATATCTACCGATATCAGTGTAGGCAAAATGAATTGTGCACCACATCATTCAAAAATCCACTTGCTCAAAATATGTGCACCAATTATATACTGATCAAAATTACATCCCTTTAAAATAATTCTGCTCACATTTCTTTTGCATTCCCTGTATAGGAAATAAAGGATTTTTTCAGTTCCTATTTTACAGTGTGAAATATATTAAAGGGGTTTTTCCGTTTGGCATCAACATCCTATAAAATAATCATTTATGAAGGTAGCTGTAATTTTGCAATGTATTCATTGGCTGCAGTCACATGACCATGTCCATGTAGCTCTTCCTTATTTCCTGTGATGTTATGTCCAGGGGCGGGGCAGTGATAGGGGAGTGTCTATGTGACTAGCTGGGTGGGAGGAGCTATAAACTAGCTGTTAGGGGTGGTGCTGGAGCTGTGGCAGAGAAAGAAGAAGTTCATCATGGGATTGGTTACACACAGCAAAAGGAAGTGCTACGTACTAGATGGAAACAAATCAGAGGGATTAGTTTACATGTCGGAAATGGTTAAGGAGAGTACAAATTTTAAAAAAAGAAGCATGATCAAGATTAACAAGAGGTAAGCAACTACATGAACTTATGTGCAGTACCCCAGACCGGGGGTATCTGCAAATGTTTTATTCCTCCAGCAAGAAGAGGTATGGTTGACCGGAACAGGGATAACCACCCTCTTCCTTCCCTCTTGGTGGGAGTGAGCCGGTCCTGCTTCCTGCCAGAGAATAGTGGAAGTAGGGAGCACATGCCAGAGCTCTTACTCCAAGGGACCTTGACCAGTTTGCCTGTCAGACTATCACTCCAAGAAATTAGAAAGAATCAAGAACACTGCTTCCAAAAGCCTAGACAGCAGAGGGATCAGCGAAATCACTGCTTTATAGACCCTGCTGCAGGTGAGGGACTTTGGCTCACACACCCATCACCAAGAACAACCACCAGGCCATACTAACTTCAAGCCTGTATCACACAGTGGACACCTATATCCACAAGTACCTTCAAGTGCCATTAATTTCCACACAACCAGCCAGCATACCTCCTTATCTGGTGCCAGAAACTGCACTTAATATTGCTGGATGTGCCACAAGTTATATTTTGTGCTAAGTATAGAGAGACTGTTAGGGAGTACACCATGACACAATTTCTCATCAGGACCACTCCCATCCTCTGCACCGGCTCCTCAGGGCCTCGCTGCATATCTGTTACAAACCATAGTGATCCCGGAAAACCTCTTTGAGCAGAATTCTCTCACCAATATACAACATCCTTTTGGAAGAAGTATCGTCCACATTTTTGTGGATCTAGAGTCCATAACGTCAAGAATCTAGAGCTGCGTCCACTACCGGAGCTGGATTCTATGCCATATAATGGATGTGATGGGAAGACTATGGTGCCACCCTCCAGCAGGGTCATTATGGCCTGATGGTTGCCAAATGCCAAAATGCCCATCAGTCCTGCCATTCAAAACCAGACCTAAATTGAATTTATTTTTGTTTTTCAGCAAGGATTCTGACATTTTTCAAGGGTTAATGCCCTAGAAGAACATGATAAATGCTTTGGTTTTGAAACACATCAGCTGCTTCGTTGCCAGCAGACTAAAGGTTACATGACCATTAAGAGCCACTTAACGGGGCCGAAAACAAAAGAAAGTTGTGTTAGCTTTTGTTGTGAGTCAGCAACCTCATTTGCCATGAGTGCCATTGTCTACAGTCCGAGTCACTTAAAATCCAATAGTCCAGTCTTGTTTCCACCTCAGTGCCTCAACTGAACGACAGGCTGTTTGTTCCATCTGCCACAATGAGGGGGCCGAGGCGCGATGAAGCAAGGGACATGTAGACACCTCGTTTTACTAGTGTCGTTAAATAAACTATGCCTATGCCCTAATGAGAGACCGTCCATGTGACAGCTTACAACCAGCAAAATTAACAAATCGGGATTTTGGCATCTGGGCCAAGCTATTTCCGTGCAAGTCGAGGACCATTTGTATTATCATTTGTGCAGTTGTAATTCACGCATACCAGGAAGATACATAGATAATTTCTAAGAACATAGTACATGCAGACAGATGCATCCATCTTATTAATCGTATTCAGCTTCTGGACAGCTGGATGGCACGCAAAATGACCATTATAGCTCCCTGGGTAATGCCACCCAGCTTTCCTGGAGACCTGAACAGAAACTCTGAGCAAGGAATATATCTCTTTTGGTACTGAGATTCAGCACGAGTACATGGATACCAATCCCCACAGCCGTAGCGGTACGTTTTAGATGGAAGCTGAGTACAGTTTATACAAGTAATATTCAATATCTAGGCAGCAGGAAAAAAAAACCACCAGAGGTCAGACTAATAACAACACGCCTAGCCCAATTCATCAACTGCTGTGCGACTTTTAATAAATACTTGGCAAAAGACAGCCCAATCAAATACACCTAATTTTACGCCTAAAAACTGGTAAGCTTGATAATGTTCCCCGGAATAATTAGTATAAAAAAAATTGTCAAATGAGGCGCGAATGCCTCCCAAACAGGAGCACTTTCATTAGTAAATGCGCCTAAAAAAATTAAACAGTCTAAAATAGAAAAAAGTAGACTAAGGCCTCTTTCCGTATCAGTATTTGTAAGCCAAAACCAGGAGCGGGTCCAAAACACAGAAGAGGCACAAATATTTCTATTATACCTTTTGTCTGTAGGTTTCACCTCTGGTTTTAGCTTACAAATACTGACGCAAAAATACTGACCATGTGAAACAGGCCCAAGGCCGCTTTCACACGACCTTAGGGCTCATACACACGACCGTGTGCTGGCCAGACCCGTATTGCGGCCCGCAAAGAGCGGGTCCTCAATATGCTGGCCCCGGACGTTTTTGCACCGCATCACGGAGGCGGACCCAGTCGCTTGAATGGGTCCGTAATCAGGAAGGTGCGGTGCAGAACGGAGGCACGAAACCCCACAGAAGCAATACGGAGTGCCTCCGTGAGGTTTCTCTCTGTGCCTCCTCACCGCCAAAAAATAGAGCATCTTCAATTTTTTTTTGCGCTACGGATGGATCACGGACCCATTCAAGTTGAATAGGTCTGCAGCCGTCTGCGGAATCGGCACAGATGTTTTCCCTGCATTGGGGACCGTAAATTGCGGCGCAACAGCCGTGTGCATGAGGCCTTATTGAAATCCGTCAGTATTCTGGCTCTGGAATACGCATGGATTCCTGATGATATACCATCAGTATTGCTTCAGTAATTCACCCGGAATTAAGTGCATTTTCCTAATTTTTTTATGCGCTCCGACAGACTATAATGTACGTATTTGGAAACAAATACGCACAAAACTCAGACATGCCACGGATTTCAAATACTGACGGAAATTACACGACCATGTGAATAACTCTAGTCGTTAACACCAGCAGCGGATTCCGGTACATAAAATCTGAGCCATACACGGATAGAAAATATACTTGTGTAAAAGAAGCCTATAAAAAGGCGCAAAACACCATAATAAATGACCCCCCATTGTCTGTTTGTCTGGAGTGGGATTAAAGTTTTCTGCAAAGGTTAAAAAAAAAAAAACACCTGGTGTTAGAACACTTCACCTGTGGCCTGATTGCTGTCTGAGCTTCAAGCCCCAGAAACCACAAGTGAGGTTTACCGTCTGGAGCAAGACACCGACAAGTGCGTCGTGTAACACAAGGACATAGGAACCAAGGTTTGATCGATTTTCCTTGTGCATTGTTTGCTTGATTCTAGCAAATTCCCCAATCACAGCAGTAAGGGGTTTAAATTTAAATTCCCCTTTACTTTTTTCCCCCTTATAAACATGTGCTCCATGGACAATGCTACTAAGTTGTCCGCAATATATGGGTACCGGCCGTGTGCACACCATATCGCCCATTTGCTACGGAGTGCTTCCGTGGGGTTTCTCTCCGTGCCTCCACACCGCAAAAAAATAGACCATGTTATATTTTTTTGCGGTGTGGACAGATCACGGACTCATTGAAGTTGAATGGGTCTGCATCCGTCTGCGGCAGCGTGCATTGGGGACCGCAATTTGCACACACGTTTGCATGAGCCCTAAGTGTGTGTCCTGTGTATTGTATGCATGCCTAGAACAGTCGTTTGAGGAGGAATACATTTGCGTTAGATGCAAGCATGTTGCATATTTGGATCTAAGGGGGTCATTTGTTAAAACCGGCCTTTTAGACGCTGGTCTTAATAACCCCTATATCTGGCAGGGGAACCGCCAAAGTTCTGAAGAAGCGTCACCCTCTACTTAACTTCGGCGCATCCAGCACCAGTCTAAATGTAAGCCGGCTTCCTAGCTGTTGCGCCACACTCTGTGCCTGAAATACGCCTAATATAGGCGTATTTCAGGATAATAAATGACCCCCTAAATGCGCAGCTTGCAACACACAGAACCATTGCAAACCTGGAGAGAGGCCTAGACCTCACGGTGCAGGCACTGCCTGGGGGTCAGTGAAATAGATGTGAGTGGAGGAGGAGAAGATCAGGACTCTGGGGTCAGCAGCTGGATAAGGCCTCATGCACACGACCGTTGTGTGTTTTGCGGTCCGCAAAACACGGGTGGCGTCCGTGTGTGTTCCTCAATTTGCGGAACGGCACGGACAGCCGTTTTGCAGACAAGAATAGGACAGGTTATATTTTTTTTGCGGACCACGGAACAGAGGAACAGAGCAACAGATGCGGACAGCACATGGAGTGAATGGGTCCGCATCCAAGCTGCAAAAACTGCGGCTCGAATGCGGACCAAAACAACGGTCGTGTGCATGAGGCCTAAGGCCTCTTTCACACGAGCGTGACGGATTAGGTCCGGATGCATTCAGGGTGCGTTCAGTGAAACTCGCACTATTTTGCAAGCAAGTCCAGTCAGTTTTGTCTGCGATTGCGTTCAGTTTTTTTCCGCGCGGGTGCAATGCGTTTTGATGCGTTTTTCACGAGCGTGATAAAAAACTGAAGGTTTACAAACAACATCTCTTAGCAACCATCAGTGAAAAACGCATTGCACCTGCACTTGCTTCTGGATGCAATGCGTTTTTCACTGAAGCCCCATTCACTTCTATGGGGCCAGGGCTGCGTGAAAAACGCAGAATATAGAACATGCTGCGATTTTCATGCAACACAGAACTGATGCGTGAAAAACAACGCTCATGTACACAGACCCATTGAAATGAATGGGTCAGGATTCAGTGCGGGTGCTATGCGTTCATGTCACGCATTGCACCCACGCGGAAAACTCGCTCGTGTGAAAGGGGCCTAACAGTTACGAGAGGAGCTAGGGGGAAAGTCCCCGGGGAGACTAGTCCTGAGCTGGAACGCCCTAATAAATATGTATGTCTGGCTGATATTAGGGATGCAAGCCAAGGGCCAGCAACACCGCGGCAGGATATTGCTCCTAGCACCCAGGAGGATGACTGCTGTAGGAAGGATGGGAAGAGGAGTGCAGCAATGGTCAGACAGATGCTGGCGGTAGGGGACAGATGGGGGTCATCTGTGGCAGACACCGTGAATGCGGAACAATGGGGCAGATATATCAAGCTCGACTGTTTTTGGCCATAAAATTAGACAGGCTTATATCATTAATCTTTCTTTTGCTGAGTATTTATTAAAAGTCGCACAGCAGTTGAGGAATTAGACCAGGGATGGCCAACCTGCGGCTCTCCAGCTGTTGCAAAACTACAACTCCCAACATGCCCACTCTGCCTACAGCTATCAGCCTACAGCAGGGCATGGTGGGAGTTGTAGTTTTACGACAGCTGGAGAGCCGCAGGTTGGCTAGCCCTGAATTAGACTCGGTGTATTGTTATAAGTCTTCCCTTTGGTGGACGTTTCTCAGACAGGTTCATATTCACTTAGACTGGTCTCATTTATTTGTGCATGAAAAAAGTTGCATCTTTGTGGAGAAAAGTTGCATGTCTCCCAGAAAGATGTGACTTTTAATGAAAAATAAAGTAGCACTTCAAAAGAAAAGTACGGTATGCCAGCCCTGGAGTGGAGTACAAATGAGACTGTTTTTGCAACAAATTCAGACACAAAAAAAGGTGCACCTACACAAATAGGTCGTAAAAAAAAAAAAAGGGCCCAAAAGTTCTGAAATTAGTTTTTGAACTTCTGAACTAGTCTCAAAAAAACAAAATAGTCAAAAAAGGTGCAAAATCCCCCAAAAAGGGCACAATTTCAGTAGTAAATATGACAAAAAAAAAAGGAAGTCCTAGGGTACATTCACATGACTGTGCCGTGTTTTTCTGTCCACAAATTGCAGACCCGCAAAACACGGACAGCGGCCGTGGGTGTGCTGCATTTTGCGGAACGGACAGGGTCGGCACTAGATAGAAAATGCCTATTCTTGTCTGCGATTGCTCTATATTTTTTGCAGTCCCATGGAATGCAACTACGGATGTGTACTGTATGCTGTCCACATCTTTTGCGGCCCTATTGAAATGAATTGAAATGAAATTGCGGAACGGATGCAGACCCATTTATACGGTCGTGTGACTGTAGCCTTAAACTGCATTTTTTAGAATAAAAACAAGCGCAAACACTTTACTGTGTTGTCTTCCGGGTTCAGCATATGGCGGATTGGATAGACAGATTGCTGGGTGGGGCTGGGGAAGACCCGGCAGTCATGCTACACATTGGCACCAATGACAAAGTCAGCGGGAGATGGAAGATCCTTAAAAATGATTTTAGGAAACTAGGAGAGAAGCTCAAATCCAGGACATCCAAGGTGGTGGTTTCAGAAATACTACCAGTGCCACGAGTGTCACCAGAGAGACAACGGGAGCTTAAGTAGCTCAGAGGCTGGTGCAGGAAGGAAGGGTCTGGGTTCCTGGAGAACTGGGCCGACTTCTCTGTCGGACACAGGCTCTATTGTAGGGATGGGCTGCACCGTAAAGCCTCATTTACACGTCAGTATTCCACGTATGTGTTGTCCACAGACAGCACATATCCCCATTCGTTTTAATGTGTTTACTTACACATCAGTGTTTTACCATGGTCCATGGGTCCGAGTTTTTAGCACGGCAGCATGCTCAGTTTTTTCCGTGGTCACTGATCCATCATGCCCATTATAGTCTATGGGTCTGTGAAAACCACGGATGCCATCCATGTTTCATCCGTGCTTCACGGATCATTATGAAGAGATACTTTGAAAATTATTTTTCAGCTGTTCAGTGTCGGGGAAACACTGATGACACACGGACAGCAAAGAACGGATACACAGATCCATCACGGACATCTTCACGAAGGCATCACTGATTACTGACCACCAAGCATGGACGTGTGAATGAGGCTTAAAGGAGAAGATGCAGCTGTGCTGGGGGAAAAGATAGCTAGATGGCTGGGGGAGTTAGTGTGGGGGGTCATACCCAGTGTCGGACTGGTGTACCTAAGGACCACCAGTAAAATTTATTTTGGGCGCCCACCGTACGGATACATTCAAATATAATAAATAATTTAACATTTTTTTTATATGAACATAAGCTGGTTGAGGTGCTGTACATTGAAAATATGTATGTAGTGTACTAAATCTAATGTGTTATGTGCCACTTGTGCAGGGGGTGGGAGACTAGGGGCCCACCTTGCTCAGGGGCCCACCGGGGGATTCCCCTGTACCCCTGTGGGCCAGTCTGAGCCTGGTCATACCAATAAAGGGGAAAATAGTGTACATTCAGAGGGGACATTGGGGATTTAGTGGGGGCTGGGGTTAATGAGGAAAGTAGGGAGGTGACTGGTTATAAATATACACCCGTCAAAAACACTGCTGCTGGTAACATAAACCTGATACAAACCAACAATATAAACCAAGGTACCCAAAAAAAATTCAATATTCACACTCCAGTAAATGAATGTGTTTGTATAGTTTGTAATTTGATAGAAAACTGGCTGAAGGACCAGGCGCATTTTTTTGCACCTCGGGTTCGGACCCATTCACTTCAATGGGGCCGCAAAAGATGCGGACAGCACTCAGTCTGCTGTCCGCATCCATTGCTCCGTTCTGCGGCCCCACAAAAATTATAGATCATGTCCTATTCTTATCTTTTTTGCGGACAAGAATTGGCATTTCTATAATGGGCTGTCCGTTCCGCAAATTGCGGAAGGCACACGGGTGGCATCCGTGTTTTGCAGACGCAAAACACAGCACGGTCGTGTGAATGAGCCCTTATAGATAGAGCCCTCTTCCTTGTATTGCTGATCTGTTCTCTAAATCCTCTCCTGTATGATCCCTGCACTTATACAATGATCTCCCACTTCACTTCCACTCATGACCTCTTCACTCTCATTTCGCCCATATCACTACAACCTCTTCACGTCTGCATTTTGTCTTACGGGCTTATGAGCCTTACTTGCTGCATCCCTTCTTTAAACAAAGGGTTATGTTCACTGTTGGTAGCAAAAAAGGGTTTGGATCATATACAGAACCGTAGTCCCTTGATTTTCAGAGTCGGTGGGGATCTCAGTGGCCCCTGCCTGTGTTATTTTCTGACATTTCACTAGGAATTTAACTTAAAAATTTAATTCTTACAGGACTTGGGTCTTGTACAGGTGCAGTGACCCAGAGGATCACTGCAAAAGGGTTAACGTAATAAGGGATTACCGCTAAAGAATTAACTTTATGCTGAAGAGTTAAAGGGGTATTCTGGTTGTTAGAAGTTATCCCCTATCCACAGGATAGGGGATAACTATTAGATTGGTGGGGGTCTTACCACTCGGATCCCAACACATCATCCCAGTACCTCCTGCAGCCCCCCTGAAATTAACGGAGCAGTCGGTTGGGCATGCGCCCTGCTGCTCAATTCATTTCTAAGGGAGATAGCCGAGTACTCAACTTCTGGAACTCCCATATAAATGAATGGAGAGGCCACGTGCAGGCTGCAGAAGCTACTGGGACCCTATTCTCATGAACGATGGGGGTCCTAGTGGTAGGACCCCCACTGATCTAGTACTTATCCCCCACTGCACTGATTTGGAAGTGGTTTTCAAGCTACTTCATGCATTTCCGCTAGACAGCGACTTCACAGCAATTTTTTTGCAGTGTGACAAAGTCTACGTGTAACCCTTGCCTTATAATGTTAATTTAAGACATGCAAATGGCAAAGCAGTGTGTATGGAGCCTGTAGGGCAGTGCACAGAGTAGTAGGGAGTAACACACCCTCTGTGTGCATGCTCTTAAATGAGAACCCTTGTCATTGCTGCGCTTTATCCCTGCTGCCATCCCGCCTTCCTGGGTGCGCATGAGCCACATCACTCACCCTGCTGCTGGCCCTCTTCTGCCATTCAGTAGTGGAGTTAGCCCCCTGAGTTTTTGTCACCAGCTGGAGGCTGCAACCTGTGCCTGGCTGTTAGGCCTCTTCCTCTGCCCCGTAAGCTGCATGTGTTGCCCAGGTCTCAAAAGGTCTCACTGTTACACCAATCTTCACCATCCAATGGTTGGACACCTGGATGTACTTAAAGCACCTTTCCCTAGGGAGAGGTGCCTTAGCAATAGGTTGCCTAGCTTGCTTGTTCCTTGCGAAGGTGTACTGTTCGTTCGTCTGACTATGTACCGATCTCTGCCCATTTCCTGACTCTGATATTCCACTGCCTGACCTGATTGTACCTGATTACAATTTTGACCCTCTGCTACCTGCCCTGACCTCTGCCTTTTTTTTACGGATTTGCACAATCTCTGCCTGCCCTGAGCTTTGCATGTCCCTGACTACAGTTTTGGCTTGTATGTGCTCCATTCTAGGGTTTCTGACCCCTGTGAGTCATCTGTCAACCACACTGGGACTATTCCAGGCAGGAGCAGCCTGATGACTCTGCTGCACTGAAGTCCAGATCCCTTTATAGAGGTTAAAGGATGAATACCAAGGAACTGCCAGGATAACTCCCTTAAGTTTAGCAAAAGTCAAATCGGTTGGTTGACTCAGTGGTTCCACACCCACTGACCATTATAGTCCTATTAAAACTGTGCACAAAATGGCGCTATAATACTGTCCCGTAACTGGGGCAAAGATTCGGGTGGCTTGTTCGTTCTCCCTCTGACACCCAGCCTTCACCTGTACCCTGGAATGACTGTCTCAACAGCAAGATTGCAATGGGAGGCAACTATTTATTTAATTGACAAATTCTAGATGTTAAATAAAATAAGTTGAACACTATAAATATAATAAACTACATTACAACTGTACTACTAATAGTTACTTATTATTATTATTATTATTATTATTATTATTATTATTGTTGTTCCAAAGGAACAGCTAGAGGACTAAGGGAATAGCAAGCGATTGATTTAAATGCATGTTGTCCCTTGTCTTAGATCATAAGATTTAATGTTCTGCTTCGTTTATCTTAATCAGCAGAGATGTATCAAAGCTAATTAAGAAATTCCTCACATTTCTCAACTTTTCACCTTCCATTTTATTGATACAATTAAAAGCTTATCATAAGACTCTCATTTGTATGAGATGAAATTCAGAGTACACGGAGTGTCAATACATGACACTCAACGCTGCCGGAAGAATATGTTAAAGCCCAGCTGAAATATTCCTTTCCACCATATTCCTAAGCAACTAGCCAGATGTAAAAAACGACTCTTAAAGGGGCTGTCTAGTCTACAAAACCCAGTTTCAAATACCTATTTAATAAAGGAGTACCTTGGCTAAGAAGCTGATCAGTGATTCAACGATAGTGATTGCAGGAGTGAGACTGTGACTGGCCCCAGATGGGGAGGGGACCCACCCTGTTCCCCAGTCAAGTGGCACTTTCACATTGTATTGGCATCCTCAAAATGCTTTTCCAGTTGAAAGTTTTGGTGTCACGGGAAGTACGGGGAAGGAAAGACAACCAAAGGGAACCACAACTAAACAACGACAGACTAGGCCCCAAACATAGGGAATAAAGAGGTCACCTCCTAGCAATCCCTGATACTCTCCCTAAGGTGCTAACAACATGTGCAAATCTCAATGGTAGAAATGCACATGCACAGGAACCTGAGATGCTGAAACACTGCACCAAACCCTCAGCTTAGGGAACAGGAAAAGAGGCAACCGTCTCCTTCCAAACTGAAGGAGTTAGTGTCTCCCTGAGGCCTAGTCAGGACAGACACACCAAGAAAATGGAAAGGACTTAGCTTGAGATGTAACTGGAACAGGAGAACCACCACACAAGCAGAGCACTTCACAGAAGAGCTATCAGCCGCAGGGAAACAAGTGAGAGGCGGAACATATAAAGTGACTGATAATGAGCAGCATCTGCGAAGGGGTGGAACCTGTCAGCGACAATGAAAACAAGAGATCTGTCAAATAGACTCCTGAGTCTTCCATCTATTTGAACTTCTAATATCTCTCCCAGGGCCGGCGGTGACATTTGGTGGAGCAGAGAGCATTTAGCTCATTACCCACCACATACTCCTGCCTTAGGTGTGTGGCCTAACAGAGGTCCAGAGACTGGGTTTCCATGAGGTCGAGAGCATGCAGATGATGTCAGGCAACACAATGACATCACCATATTTCGCAGGCAGGAAGTTCACAATGATTAAGTGGGCCACTCACTGTTGGAATAAGGTTAGATGTGTATCAGTTTTTTTGTTTTTAAGGTGCAAAGGTGGGACCATGGGAGACATGGCTATTTTAACAGGGCACAGTGCAGGACATTACTAGTCTAATGGGGCACTCTGGGGGGCATCACCAATTTAATGAGGCAGACTGGGGGAAATTACTATTCTAATGGGGCATAGTGGGTGACCTTATTATACTAATGGGGCACAGTGGAGTACGTTAGTATTCTAATGTGGCACAGTAGGATACATTACTAGCCTAACAGGGCACAGTCTAGGATCTGCTTTTATTTTTGTAAAACAGCAACACCCCGGTCTATGGGTTGTATCTGGTATTGCAGCTCAACCACATGGAAGCAAATGGGTCTGAGCTGCCATGTCACACACAACCTGTGTTCTTGGAACAAAACAGCCATGTTTTTCTAATCAAGTACAAACTTTTTTATTTTTTTCCTGCTTATGGTAGCTTCATTTTCCATAACCATACAGTTTGTCATCCCCTTCAGTCCAACGTCTCCATAGGTCCTTTGAAGGGGTTATTCACCCCTTGAGACTTTTTCTGCAGACCTGGCCAGACCCATGGTGGGAATCATTCTTACCTGATCCCCACCTCTGTGTAAACAGCTCTATCGCTTCCCCTCGGGCGCCACAGATCTCGTGTCTCCCTCTGTCAACATCCAATTTGATATGGGTCATGTGGCCGCTGCAGCCAATGACTGGCTGCTTTGGTGACTTGTCACCCATGTGTCACGCAACCCGGTGACATAACGCATAGATAAGATGTACAGTGAGTCCTTGAGGAGCTGGAGTGGAGGATAGGAGTGGTAGTGGCCCCCATTAGAGGATGTGTCACAGTGGTCTCCCCCAGTCTGTCACTCCCTAGGGCTGGTGCAGTGAAAAGGAGAGTGCACCCTTCCCTCTGGTTACTCTGTCACTGGAGTTCCTGCCTGATGGTAGTTTGGGGTGCCTTTGATGTTTGTGGTTGTATGGATGTTTGGCAGAAGGTGCAGTAGGTGCATTGCTACAAAATGACCAGTGTGTGGTGTAGTAGGAGTTAGAAACCAGGCCAGGTTCAACAAAACAAATTTCCTTATTTACTTGAATGCAAAATAAGAGTTGTAGTACATCCAACAACAGCCTGTACACAGTGCAAACTCTTTCCTCCAATGTCTGTGCATGAACTAGGCAATGTTAGAAGCAATCGCCTTCTGTTAACACTATCTCTTGCTAAATTCTCTCTCAATAGAATCGCAAGCTGGTGACTGTATTTTTTAGATAAGTGTGCAGGTTCAATCATACAACTGGCCAAGTTGTCCCTGAGGTGTGTGGGGTGTCTTAACTTGTTTCCCCTTCACATGAGCAAAGTCTGAAAAAAAGTTTTATGCAAAAGCAAATTCTGAAAAGGTTCCACTTGCTGACTGACTCCTGACCTGGCCATGCAGATTCTCAAGTCTTGTCTTTCTCCAGTGAGCCCCTGAGGAGCCAGTGCAGAGGATGGGAGTGGTAGTGGCCCTGCTGAGATGACATGTCAGGGTGTACTTCCTAAGGCCATTGCTCCCTGGGAATCTGTGCAGTGAAAAGGTGGTAAAAGGCCAGAAGTAGATGGATAAAAGTCTCTCTTTACTATGTGCAAAATAAAAGTTGTAGTACATCCAGCAGTCGTTTGTACACTTGTACATTCCTCTTCCTAGATTAAGTGGTATGGTGGCTAGCAAAGTGACAGACGATGACCCCTCTATTTTACTATCTGGCTGGTGTCTCTCTCCTTAACTTCTGGCAAACATCTAAAAGCTGGCACTTGTGGCTGTAGGTGTCCACTGTGTAATGCAGGCTTTTTTGAGTTGGCCTGGCCTGGATGTGATCTAAGGTGATGAGTGTCTGAGCAGTAGTCCCTCAACTGCAGCAGGTGTATAGGTTCTATATAGCTGTGTTAGCTGGTCATTCTGCAGGATGTAAAGGCTTTAGCTTTGAAGATGTACGTACTTCTGTATTCTTACAATCTCTCTGTGGTATTGGTCTCACAGATGAGAATGGGGAGGTTAGCCCCATTCCTGATGCCAACCTTGGCTCACATGCTGGTGTACAGAGCAAATATGACATAACCTCACATAAACAACTTTGCAGATACCCCCAGGTCTGTGTACTGCATTTCTTACTCTTTTGCTTGCTGTGAAGTTGGTCTGCGGAGAGGACATTTTAGACGCCGGTCCTATTCCCCCTACACTGGCACTTGATGCGCCTAAGTTTTGCAGAAGCGCCAGCCCCCCACCAGTGTCCAACAGCCTTAAATCTATGCCAGCTTCCTTGCTGGCGTACATTTAGATAATTTTCTACACCAAAAACTTGCATAGCAAATGATTAATGAAATGGGCCTGCCGGCTTACCCTCTTCACCGCCCATGCCATGCCCCCTTTTTTTTTAGAAGTGGCGTGGAAGGGGAAGAAGTCACCGATTTTGCCGCAAATCACCTTTGCAACAAAATCTGCGCCAAATATACGTTAAAAAGTGGCTTATATTTGGTCATAAATGACCCCCACAGTGTCTGATTTCTTCACCCTTCAAGCTTTCCCTATGGCCTCATGCACACGACCGTTGTGTGTATCCGTGGCCGTTGTGCCGTTTTCCTTTCTTTTTTTTTTCGCGGACCCATTGACTTTCAATGGGTCCGTGGAAAAATCGGAAAATGCACCGTTTTGCAGCCGCATCCATGATCCGTGTTTCCTGTCCGTCCAAAAAAATGACCTGTCCTATTTTTTTGACAGACAACGGTTCACGGACCCATTCAAGTCAATGGGTCCGTGAAAACATGGATGCACACAAGATTGGCATCCGTGTCCGTGGTCCGTGGCCGTAGGCTACTTTCACACAGACTGATCCACAGATCCGTCTGCATAAAAGCTTTTTCAGAGCTGAGTTTTCACTTCGTGAAAACTCAGATCCGACAGCATATTCTAACACAGAGGCGTTCCCATAGTGATAGGGACGCTTCTAGTTAGAATATACTACGAACTGTGTACATGACTGCCCCCTGCTACCTGGCAGCACCCGATCTCTTACAGGGGGCTGTGATCCGCACAATTAACCCCTCAGGTGCTGCACCTGAGGGGTTAATTGTGCGTATCATAGCCCCCTGTAAGAGATCATGTGCTGCCAGGAAGGAGGGGGCACACCCCCCTCCCTCCCCAGTTTTAAATTCATTGGTGGCCAGTGGGCCCCCCCCTCCCTCCCTAGTATTTAACACATTGGTGGCCAGTGCGGCCGGCCCCCCTCCCTCCCCTGTAGTACTGTAGGTTCATTGGTGGCCAGTGGGCCCCACCCTCCCTCCCCCTCCTAATTAAAATCCCCCCCCCCTATCATTGGTGGCAGCGGAGAGTACCGATCGGAGTCCCAGTTTAATCGCTGGGGCTCCAATTGGCAACCAGGACGCTACTGCAGTCCTAGTTGCCATGGTTACTTAGCAATTTTTAGAAGCTTTGTACTTACCTGCGAGCTGCGGTCTGTGACCGGCCGGGCGCTCCTCCTACTGGTAAGTGACAGCTCTGTGCTATAAGCAATGCGCCGCACAGACCTTTCACTTACCAGTAGGAGGAGCGCCCAGCCGGTCACAGACATCGCAGCTCGCAGGTAAGTATAATGCTTCTAAAAATTGCTAAGTAACCATGGCAACCAGGACTGCAGTAGCGTCCTGGTTGCCATGGTTACCGATTGGAGCCCCAGCGATTAAACTGGGACTCCGATCGGTACTCTCCGCTGCCACCAATGATAGGGGGGGAGATTTTAATTAGGAGAGGGAGGGGGGGGGCCCACTGGCCACCAATGAATCTACAGTACTACAGGGGAGGGAGGGGGGGGCCGGCCGCACTGGCCACCAATGTGTTAACTACAGGGGAGGGAGGGAGGGGGGGCCGGCCGCACCGGCCACCAATGTGTTAAATACAGGGGAGGAAGGGGGGCCGCACTGGCCACCAATGAGTTAAATACAGGGGGGGGGGTCTGCCCCCTGCTGCCTGGCAGGGGGCAGTCATGTACACAGTTCTTTTAGTATATTCTAAACTGAAGCGTCCCCATCACCATGGGATCGCCTCTGTGTTAGAATATACTGTCGGATCTGAGTTTCACGATCTAACTCAAATCCGATGGTATATTCTAACATAGAGGCGTTCCCATGGTGATGGGGACGCTTTAAGTTAAAATATACCATCTGATTGGAGAAAACTCAGATCCGATGGTATAAGGGACTCCTGACTTTACATTGAAAGTCAATGGTGGACGGATCCGTTTGCAATTGCACCATATTGTGTCAACGTCAAACGGATCCGTCCCCATTGACTTGCATTGTAATTCAGGACGGATCCGTTTGGCTCCAAAAATCAAGGAAGACCCACGGACGAAAAAACGGTCACGGATCACGGACCTACGGGCCCCGCTTTTGCGGACCTTAAAAAAAAACTGAAGTGTGCATAAGGCCTATGACTGCCTAGAACTCTCTAAAGCCAGGAGTGGAGCCAGCCCACACCCTAAGCTCTTAAGAGGGCTGGGCCTGGATATTTCATCCTGGCTGTACCTACCCCATGCTCAGACATAGTATATACCATATTGCATAGAATAAGATTACCTTACATTGGAGTACAGTACATTACCAAACAATTGCAGAAAGCCCTGTACTGGGGTACTGCAGATGTCTTCACTGTGGCCAGTAATTGGCTGCAGCGGCCACGTGATTGTCTCAAACCTGATGTTGAGGCAGGAAGACCCAGGAGCTGCGACTGAGCTAGGGGAGTGAAGGAGCCAGAACCCAGCAGTGGGGATTAGGTAAATATGATTCCCACCATGGGGTCAGCCATGCTAGGGGGTCTGCAGAAAAGTTGCCATGGGGTGAAAAACCCCTTTAACCTCTTAAGGACACATGACGTACCGGTACGTCATGTATAGTTCCGATCACCGCCGCCCGGCGGGCAGTGATCGAAACCCGGTGCCTGCTCAAATCATTGAACAGGCACCTTGGCTAGATGCGCCGGGGGGTCCTGTGACCCCCCCATGTCGGCGATCGCAGAAAACCGCAGGTCAATTCAGACCTGCGGTTTTCTGCGTTTCCAGGTAATTCGGGTCTCTGAGGACCCGATAACCCAGAACAGGATGGTGATCGGTGGTGTGATTTTACCCCACCAATCACCATCCTGCGATCCTGAGTGGTGATGGTAACATCACCTCTCAGGATCGCCTCTGATTGGTAGGTGGGCGGGCTGGCAGGAGATTCAAATGTTGCCTGCACGTGTGGAGCATCACCCGATCTGTGCCCCAGCACCCCCCATCTTTATCAGCAGGTAATTAGGGAAAGTATAGGGAAAATAAAGGGAAAGTTAGTGGCAAAAAAAAGTTTTCTTGCATCACCCTAAGTAGGGTGGCTGGGGTCCACAGCACAGCTGTGTGACCCTAGACCCCCCAGGGGTGCTGCTGCTTGCCCCCCCTGCCCCCAACTTTTTTGGGGCTCAGGCATATTTTTTTTTTTTTTGTGCGTACGCTGACTGTGGCCGGCACTCTTAGCCTCCGGCCACTGTTAGCGCATCGCACACCCCACCGCTGATCAACTTCGGACGGTTGATCAGCGGTTTAGAATTTTTTTTAAACTTTTTTTTTCAATTTTTTTTTCCTTTTTTTTAGTTAGTCTTTTTTTTTTTTTGTCTGTTAGGCTTAGGGTGAGTACGTGAACACCTGTGCCCCACACACACGCACACCAAATAAAGATTTACAAGCACGTGCATACTCACGCAGACACACACTCCCCTATGGCCTGCCGGACGTTCTCGGCCGAGGAGGCATACGCCCAGCTTGCCTCCAACTCCGAGAGTCCCAGTGAGGACGAAGATGACCCCACTTTCCTGTTGTCATCCGCGTCCTCCTCATCATCTAGTTTTCCGGACCACCAGTTAAATCCACCGGAGCCCCCTGCCGGTGAACTTGTCTGGTGTACCCCAGAGCGATTTGAGCCCGTGATTCCTGATTTTGTAGGCCAACCAGGAATCCAGATTTCCACAGTGGGCTTCACTGAATATGACTTTTTTTGTCATTTTTTCAGTGACCAACTGGTAAATCTGATGGTGGAGCAGACGAACCTGTACGCCCAACAGTTTGTTGCTCAACACCCGGGCTCCTTTTTGGCTAGGCCCGGTGGCTGGATCCCGGTCAGTGCAGCCGAGATGAGGACATTTTGGGGCCTCGTGCTGCATATGGGCCTAGTTAAGAAACCTAGTGTCAGGCATTACTGGAGTGGGGACGTCCTCTACCAGACCCCACTTTACAGTACGGCCGTGACACGCTCCCGGTTTGAGGCCATCCGGAAATGCCTGCATTATTCAGATAATGCAGCATGTTCTCCCCCGAGGTGATCCTGCCTATGACCGTCTGTATAAGATACGGCCGGTCATCGATTACTTTGGGGCCAAATTTGTACAGGCCTATGTACCTGGAAGGGAGGTCGCGGTTGATGAGTCTCTCATTGCATTCAAGGGGAGACTCATTTTCCGCCAGTATGTTCCCTTAACCCCTTAGGGACACAGCCTTATTTCACCTTAAGGACCAGGCCATTGTTTGCAAATCTGACCAGTGTCACTTTATGTGGTGATAACTTTAAAACGCTTTGACTTATCCAGGCCATTCTGAGATTGTTTTTTCGTCACATATTGTACTTCATGACACTGGTAAAATGAAGTCAAAAAAAATATTTTTTTTGCAAAAAAAAAAATACCAAATTTACCAAAAATTTGGAAATATTTGCAAATTTCAAAGTTTAAATTTCTCTACTTCTGTAATACATAGTAATACCCCTAAAAATTGTGATGACTTTACATTCCCCATTTGTCTACTTTATCTTTGAATTATTTTGGGAATGATATTTTATTTTTTGGGGATGTTACAAGGCTTAGAAGTTTAGAACCAAATCTTGAAATTTTTCAGAAATTTACAAAAACCCAATTTTTAGGGACCACTACAGCTCTGAAGTCACTTTGCGAGGCTTATATAATAGAAACCACCCAAAAATGACCCCATTCTATAAACTACACCCCTCAAGGTATTCAAAAACTGATTTTACAAACTTCGTTAACCCTTTAGGTGTTGCACAAGAGTTATTGGCAAATGGGGATGAAATTTGAGAATTTCATTTTTTTGCCTAATTTTCCATTTTAACCCATTTTTTCCACTAACAAAGCAAGGGTTAACAGCCAAACAAGACTGTATCTTTATTGCCCTGACTCTGCAGTTTACAGAAACACCCCATATGTGGCCGTAAACTACTGTACAGCCACACAGCGGGGCGTAGAGTGAAAGGTGCGCCGTTTGGTTTTTGGAAGGCAGGTTTTGCTGGACTGGTTTTTTGACACCATGTCCCATTTGAAGCCCCCCTGATGCACCCCTAGAGTAGAAACTCCATAAAAGTGACCCCATCTAAGAAACTACACCCCTCAAGGTATTCGAAACTGATTTTACAAACTTTGCTAACCCTTTAGGTGTTGCACAATATTTAATGGAAAATAGAGATACAATTTCAAAATTTCACTTTTTTGGCAGATTTTCCATTTTAATATTTTTTTTTTTCCAGTTACAAAGCAAGGGTTAACAGCCAAACAAAACTCATTATTTATGGCCCTGATTCTGTAGTTTACAGAAACACCCCATATGTGGTCGTAAACTGCTGTACGGGCACACGGCAGGGCGCAGAAGGAAAGGAATGCCATACGGTTTTTGGAAGGCAGATTTTGCTGGACTGGTTTTTTCCACACCATGTCCCATTTGAAGCCCCCCTGATGCACCCCTAGAGTAGAAACTCCAAAAAGGTGACCCCATTTTAGAAACTACAGGATAGGGTGGCAGTTTTGTTGATACTAGTTTAGGGTACATATGATTTTTGGTTGCTCTATATTACACTTTTTGTCCGGCAAGGTAACAAGAAATAGCTTTTTTGGCACCGTTTTTGTTTTTTTTGTTATTTACAACATTCATCTGACAGGTTAGATCATGTGGTAATTTTATAGAGCAGGTTGTCACGGATGCGGCGATACCTAATATGTATAAAAATGTTTTTATTTATGTAAGTTTTACACAATGATTTCATTTTTAAAACAAAAAAAAGTTTGTCGCCATAGTTTTTTCAGTTTTTGGGCGATTATCTTAAGCAGGGTCTCATTTTTTGTGGGATGAGATGACTGTTTGTTTGGCACTGTTTTAGGGTGCTTATGACTTTTTGATTGCTTGCTATTACACTTTTTGTGACATAAGATGACAAAAAATGGCTTTTTTTACACCGTTTTTATTTTTATTTTTTTACGGTGGTAACCTGAGGGGTTATGTCATGAAATATTTTTATAGAGCCGGTCGATACGGACGCGGCGATACCTAATATGTATACTTTTTTTTTATTTATGTAAGTTTTACACAGATTTCATTTTTGAAACAAAAAAAATCATGTTTTAGTGTTTCCATAGTCTAAGAGCCATAGTTTTTTCAGTTTTTGGGCGATTATCTTGGGTAGGGTATGATTTTTTCGGGATGAGATGACGGTATGATTGTTACAATTTTGGCGTACATGTGACTTTTTTTGATCACTTTTATTACCTTTTTTGGGAAGTAAGGTGGGCAAAATTTTAATTTCATCATAGTTTTTTATTTTTTATTTTTATGGCGTTCACCGTTCGGGTAAAGTAACATGACCGTTTTATAAATCAGGTTGTTACAGACGCGGCGATACCAAACGTGTAGGGAATTTTTTTTTTTTTTCATTTTTAATCAGTGATAAATGTGTTTTTTTGATTTTTACTTTTTTTTTTCCCTTTTTTCACATTTTTTTGACCCAGACCCACTTGGTTCTTGAAGATCCAGTGGGTCTGATGTCTGTATAATACAGTACAGTACACTATATAGTGTTTTGTACTGTATTTTACTTACACTTTGTCTGAACAGATCTATGCCTTTAGCACAGATCTGTTCAGCACCAAGGACAGCAGGATGCCTGAGAAGGCGTCCTGTTGCCATGGGAACCTTCCCCGTCTGCTCAGTAGTGGCCAGAACTGCGCAGACGGGGAAGGGTAAGGAGGGGGGCTGTCTGGGGGCTCTCTCCCTCTCCATCAGGGGGCTGCAAAGGCACAGCAGCCCCCTGATGGGAGAGGGAGGGAGCTCCCTGAGCTGTTAACCTTTTCCATACAGCGGTCTGTACGGACTGCGGCATGGAAAGGGTTAAACTGCTGACATCGCATCACAGATGTCAGCCGTTTATACCAGGGTGTCAGCAATGTGCTGACACCCTGGTATACCCACTGGCCACCAACGATTATTCAAGAGGAGGCGGGCGGGGGATCGCGATCCTGCCTCCCGCACCGCCCGCAACACCCCCCCTGCACCACCCGCCGCCATAATATCATTCAGGGGGGCAGGGGGGGTGAAACATATATATTTTAGGAATACTAAAGTTTCTGATCCCGCGGAAAGCGCAGCAAACCGCAGGTCTGAATTGACCTGCGGTTTGTTGCGATCGCCGACACGGGGGGGTCACGAGACCCCCCGCGCATTTAGCCGAGGTGCCTGCTCAATGATTTGAGCAGGCACCGGCTTCCGATCACAGCCCGCTGCGCGGTGGTGATCAGAAATACACAGGGCGTACAGGTACGCCCTGTGTCCTTAAGTACCAGGTCATAAGGGCGTACCTGTACGCCCTATGTCCTGAAGAGGTTAAAGCGGGCGAGGTATGGCGTGAAGCTGTACAAACTATGGGAGAATACCTTAGGGTATACTTACAAGTTTCGTGTGTACGAGGGGCGAGATTCCCGTATTCAACCCCCAGAATGTCCCCCCACTCTGGGTGTTAGCAGGAAACTTGTGTGGGACCTGTTGCACCCACTGCTAGATAAGGGTTACCACCTTTACGTGGATAACTTTTATACTAGTATCCCCTTGTTCCAGTCCCTCGCCGCCAGATCCACGTCCGCTTGTGGGACCGTGCGGAAAAATCAATGCGGCCTCCCTGCCCACCCCCTCCAGGTACCTATCCCCAGGGGTGAGACCCGTGCCCTTACGACTGGAAACCTGTTGCTAATCAGATATAAGGACAATGTCCTTGTACTGTCCACAATTCATGGTAACGGCATCACCCCTGTCCCTGTGCGAGGTACCACAGCAACTGTCCTCAAGCCCGATTGTATCGTCGACTACAATCGGTATATGGGAGGAGTTGATCTCTCTGATCAAGTCCTGAAGCCATATAATGCCATGCGCAAAACCCAGGCATGGTACAAAAAATTTGCGGTCTACTTGGTGCAGGTTGCCTTGTACAACTCTTTTGTGCTGTCCCGGAGCGCTGGCAACACAGGGACATTCCTTCAGTTCTAAGAGGCAGTCCTCAAGGCCCTGATCTTTTCGGACCGGGAAAGAGCAGGCCGGAGTACCTCTGGAACTGGAGGCGTGGTCCCCCATACTGGAAAGAAGGGACGAACCCAAAAAAGGTGCAGAGTGTGTCACAGGAGGGGGATACGGAAGGACACCACTACTCAATGTGACACGTGCCCCGATCATCCGGGCCTCTGCATTATTGGTTGCTTCAGGGAGTACCACACTTCCATGGAGTACTAAATTTATATCCCAATGTAGCCACTGACAATCGGATAAAAATCTCCTCTATAAAAATACCCCATGACCCAACCACCCAGATTAACACGGTTCAAAAAAAAAAAAGTTGCAAAAAAATATATTTTTTTGTCACCTTACATAACAAAAAGTTTAATAGCAAGCGATCAAAAAGTCATATAGCCCCCAAAATAGTGCCAAAAAAAACATCCTCTCATCCCGCAAAAAGTGAGCCCCCACATAAGATAATCGGCAAAAAAAAAAAAAATGTATGACTCTTAGACTTTAGACTAAAGGATAATATAGTCTAAAACCTAAATAATTGTTAGGTAGACTTATTAGGTATTGCCGCGTCCGTAAGAATCTCCTCTATAAAAATACCCCATGACCTAACCCCCCAGATTAACACGGTCAAAAAAAAAAATTAAAAACTGTGCCAAAACAGCTATTTCTGGCACTTTTCCATTTCAATACGTTTTTTCCGGTAACAAAGCAAGGGTTAATAACCAAACAAAACTTAATATTTATTACCCTGATACTGCAGTTTACAGAAATGCCACATTTGTGGTCGTAAACTGCTGTATCAGTAAAAGGCAGGGCGCAAAAGGACAGGACCGACATGGTTTCTGGAAGGCCGATTTTGATGGCCTTTTTTATTGACACCATGTCCCTTTTTGAAGCCCCCCTGATGCCCCCCTAGAGTAAAAACTCCCTAAAAGTGACCCCATTTAAGAAACTACACCCCTCAAGGTATTTTACAAACTTTATTAACCATTTAAGTGTTCCTCAACAGTTAATGGCAAATGGAGATGAAATTTCAGAATTTCAATTTTTGGTAACCTTGCCTCAGAGAAATGTAATATAGAGCAACCAAAAATCATATGTAACCTAAAAATAGTCCCAACAAAACCGCCACCTTATCCCGTAGTTTCCAAAATTGGGTCACTTTTAGGGAGTTTCTACTCCAGGGGGGTTGAAACAGGACATGTTGTAAATAAACCGGTCCATAAAAATCAGCTCTCCAAAAACCACACTGCGCTCCTTTCCCTCTACGCCCCGCCGTGTGGCCGTACAGTAGTGTACAACCACATATGGGGTGTTTCTGTAAACGGCAGAGTCAGGGCAATAAAGATACAGTCTTGTTTGACTGTTAACCCTTGCTTTGTTAGTTGAAAAAATGGGTTAAAATTGAAAATTTGGCAAGAAAAATTTATTTCTCAAATTTCATCCCCATTTGCCAATAACTCTTGTGCAACACCTAAAGGGTTAATAACGTTTGTAAAATCAGTTTTGAATACTTTGAGAGGTGTAGTTTCTTAGATGGGGTCACTTTTTTAGGGAGTTTCTACTCTAGGGGTGCATCAGGGGGGTTGAAACAGGACACGGTGTAAATACACCGATCCATAAAAATCAGCCCTCCAAAAACCACATGGCGCTCTTTTACCTCTACGCCCTACTGTTTGGCTGTACAGTAGTGTACGACCACATATGGGGTGTTTCTGTAAACGGCAGAGTCATGGCAATAAAGATAGTCTTGTTTGGCTATTAACCCTTGCTTTGTTAGCGGAAAAAATGAGTTAAAATGGAAAAAATTTCAAAAAAATTAAATTCTCAAATTTCATCCCTATTTGCCAATAACTCTTGTGCAACACCAAAAGGGTTAACAAAGTTTGTAAAATCAGTTTTGAATATCTTGAGGGGTGTAGTTTCATTTTTGGGTGGTTTCTATTATGTAAGCCTTGCAAAGTGACTTCAGACCTGAACTGGTCCCTAAAAATTGGGTTTTTGAAAATTTCTGAAAGATTTCAAGATTTGCTTCTAAATTTCTAAGCCTTGTAACATCTCCAAAAAATAAAATATCATTCCCAAAATGATCCAAACATGAAGTAGACATATGGGGAATGTAAAGTAATAATTATTTTTGGAGGTATTACTATGTATTATAGAAGTAGAGAAATTGAAACTTGAAATTTGCATTTTTTTTTCAAATTTTTGCTCAATTTGGTATTTTTTTATAAATAAAAATTATTATTTTCTTCATTTTACCAGTGTCATGAAGTACAATATGTGACGAAAAAACAATCTCAGAATGGCCTGAATAAGTCAAAGCGTTTTAAAGTTATCACCACTTAAAGTGACACTGGTCAGATTTGCAAACAATGGCCTGGTCCTTAAGGTGAAATAAGGCTGTGTCCCAAAGGGGTTAAAGTGCATCTGTCAGCAGGTTTGTCCCTATGACACTTGCTGAGCTGTTACATGTGCGCTTGGCAGCTGAAGGCATCTGTGTTGGTCCCTTGTTCATATGTGCCCACATTGCTGAGAAAAATGATGTTTTAATATATGCAAATGAGCCTAACGGGGGCGTTACCATTACACCTAGAAGCTCTGCTCTCCCTGCACTTTGATTTAAAGGGTCAAGCATGATTATTGTTTCCTTTGCTGGCTGGATTTATTTTTCCATCCCATTATACACTGCTCGTTTCCATGGATATGACCACCCTGCAATCCAGCAGCAGTGGTCATGCTTGCACAACATATTAAAAAGAGCTGACGTCTCTAGTGGCCAGGACCATAGGAGAGCACATAGGCTGGTCTTTTTCCTATAGTGTGCAGGCTCCTCAGATGGATTGCAGGGTGGTCGTAACCATGGAAACGAGCAGTGTATAATGCAACGGAAAATCGAATCCACCCAGCAAAGGAGGCAATATGGACAATCACAATACATTAGGAAGTGCCTTGTATTAACTTTCTCTTCATAATAAATGCTATTTAAGTGAGACAACCCCTTTAAGGAACGCATTTTGGGATTCCAAAAATAATGGACAAGGATTTCAGGTGCATTTGGGACCTAAAAGCCATGTCCTATAGAAGAGAAAAGCAATAGAAGAGGCTACTTTCACACTGGCGTATTGGCTTTCCGTTTGAGAGATCCGTTCATGGCTCTCACAAGCGGTCCAAAAAACGGATCAGTTTTGCCCTAATGCATTCTGAATGGAAAAGGATCCGCTCAGAATTCATCAGTTCGCCTCCAAAGCGGAATGGAGACGGAACGGAGGCAGACACCAAAACTCTGCTTGCAGCGTTTTGGTGTCCGTCTGACGAAACTGAGCCAAACGGATCCGTTCTGACACACGATGTAAGTCAATGGGGACAGATCCGTTTTCTATGACACAATCTGGCACAATAGAAAACGGATCCGTCCTCCATTGACTTTCAATGGTGGCCAAGACGGATCCGTCTTGGCTATGTTTAAAGATAATACAAACGGATCCATTCTGAACGGATGCAGACGGTTGTATTATCTGAACGGATCCGTCTGTGCAGATCCATGACGGATCCGCACCAAACGCGAGTGTGAAAGTAGCCTAAATGGCACATGACTATTGGGGGAGGGGGTCCAGGATGCTTAGGATGGACATTGATATACATTTGTATCATGCTGTAGTCCTGGATCATGTATCTATCACCATAATCTAAAATGCTTAACCATGCAGTGAGACCCGTTAAAAAGCATGGCGGGTTTCTCCGCTCACAAATCCATCCACACAGTACAGTAGCGGGCACTTCGCTGTGCAGACAGACACGAGCAGAGGCGATTTTTTATATCCGTGTATTCTTGCTTTGTGCAACAGAGGGAAAATGGTCCCAGATGGATTGGGCAGGGGCTTAGTTCCGGGATTAAGATGAGACAGTGGGTAATTATTGAGTGGCGTTGCCTCAGCGCTGATTAATATCTGCAAGGTTTTTCCTTCCTTCAGAGGAAAGCATTGATAAAGATGAAGCATGCTGCTCCATGTCCTCTATGCAGCATAAAAAAACAACACATTTCAATCTAACAGGATCAGATCCCTCTTTGATCACAATCTGTTACCTAGATGTCTTTTCAAATTAATCAGTCCTGTTTGTTTAGCTGCAGCCAGTTTGTACTTGGAAATTAATAAATGTACCGGGAGCCGCGGAATACATAATTACATTGTACAGTTTAATCTCTACATAATAATAATTTTGACCTTAGACTGCAGTCTCTGTTACAGCCAAACAATCCACCTTTAGTGATTTACTCAGGAGCATTGCTACCAAAGACTGCGCTAAAAGCGGAGCAATTACCTGCCGAAATGATATCGCCGCGCCGAATATTACTGTCATTTACAAATCCAGTTCAGGGGCCAACAGCAATATTTTGAACGCCATGGTAAAGGGCATCGGGGCATACGTTGTAATCATGCATGGTATTTCATTGCCGGTATGCTCCTGGAATAAAAATCACCTATAAAAAAAATACAAATAAATCCAGATTGCTATAGGTTTTGATTATTTTACAACGCACAGTCCATGGGTTATGGCGGTGATGCCCCTGTACCCTGAATGCCAGGTTCCCCTGGTGAATGCATTTTTTTCATTTCTCGTAGGATAGCTAAATCTTATGGTAAACCCCTTAGTTATGCTTTTTTATTATAAGAATAATCTAAAAAGAAGCAATTTTGCTATAGACATTTGTTTAAAAATTCCTACTGTTTTGTTTCTGCAGTTTCTGTGCATCTCCATGGTAACAGACTACAAACAAGCACTTGGTAGTCTGATCCTGCAGTCCTATTTTCTTTTGCCTATTTCCAGCTAGCCTACCAAATCTATGTGAACACAAAGTAGGGGACAAAGAGAAGAACATAGGTGACTACAAGACTGCAGGATTACGCTATACAGAACTTCTTTGCTGTCTGTTACCATGGAGATGTATAGACTGCATAGGAGCTGCAGAAAGTATTTCATTTAGATGTCATGTAACACATAAGGGCTGTGGCGGTGATGTCATGTAACGCATGAGGGCTGTGGCGGTGATGTCATGTAACGCATGAGGGCTGTGGCGGTGATGTCATGTAACGCATGAAGACTGTGGCGGTGATGTCATGTAACGCATGAGGGCTGTGGCGGTGATGTCATGTAACACATGAGGTCTGTGGCGGTGATGTCATGTAACACATGAGGGCTGTGGCGGTGATGTCATGTAACGCATGAGGACTGTGGCGGTGATGTCATGTAAAGCATGAGGACTGTGGCGGTGATGTCATGTAACGCATGAGGACTGTGGCGGTGATGTCATGTAACGCATGAGGACTGTGGCGGTGATGTCATGTAACGCATGAAGACTGTGGCGGTGATGTCATGTAACGCATGAGGGCTGTGGCGGTGATGTCATGTAACGCATGAGGGCTGTGGCGGTGATGTCATGTAACGCATGAAGACTGTGGCGGTGATGTCATGTAACACATGAGGGCTGTGGCGGTGATGTCATGTAACACATGAGGGCTGTGGCGGTGATGTCATGTAACACATGAGGGCTGTGGCGGTGATGTCATGTAACGCATGAGGACTGTGGCGGTGATGTCATGTAACGCATGAGGACTGTGGCGGTGATGTCATGTAACGCATGAAGGCTGTGGCGGTGATGTCATGTAACGCATGAGGGCTGTGGCGGTGATGTCATGTAACGCATGAGGGCTGTGGCGGTGATGTCATGTAACGCATGAGGGCTGTGGCGGTGATGTCATGTAACGCATGAGGGCTGTGGCGGTGATGTCATGTAACGCATGAGGGCTGTGGCGGTGATGTCATGTAACGCATGAGGGCTGTGGCGGTGATGTCATGTAACGCATGAGGGCTGTGGCGGTGATGTCATGTAACGCATGAGGAATAAATGGAAATGACCATGGTGGTGATAAGAGCTGGGATGGTGATGGGGTCACATATTACATGAAAACTGACATGTTTTGGGATTTTGTAATGAAAGAAATGTTACATGTACATGTAATATTTATTGCTCATTTAGATTGAGGAGGGGTCACTACAGTCGCTGAATTTATCATTTCTATATTTCTAATGGTTGCAGTACTATAGACAAGTTTTGTATGGCTCTGTAACCAGAGAAACAAGAGAATTCCTGACCTGACGTGTCATCCTGCAAAGCATTAATATATAAAACAATATCGTATATACCAAATTTTATATCCCAACATATACCGTATATTATACCTTTTCTGTGCAATAACCCTCATATTCCTATAATATAATCTGAAATTCTCAAAGGGCAAAGTACGTCATGATACTGCAAATTTAGATGAGAACAGATGACATTACATCTCGGGGAGTCATTATGTGGTCATTAAGTTATTGGCTGTATTGATCAGGTATCCTATAGGGAACCTCATTAAGCTTCTGACTCAATTGTCATTCGTTTCATTAACTAAAAAACAATTTTTTTTTAAATAAAATCGAATTATAATGGAAAGTGTAACATATTTGTAAACGGTGTTCCTTAGACCTAGTAAAAAAATTTTTTTAATGTCTTTATTTTTTTTTTTTTAGAAGAGGTGAGCAATCAAAAGGAGTTGTAATCGTCTCCACCCCCCCCCCCCCCCCCCCCCCCCCAAAAAAAAAAAAACCCAGCAAAACAACAGGCTATGTCTGGTATTGCAGCCCGGCCCCATCCAGTAGAATGTGGATGAGCTGCAATACTAAACACAGTTATTGACTTTAGCTTTGAAATGACATTAATGTCCATTTTAGTAAATACTTGTAGTCCCCATGAAATAAAAATCCCGGAGCCTCTTTTTTCATGACTCTGCATTATGCTGTTCCTCTATTATTCCTCCTGAATTTATATTAAAAAATTGTCAGCTGGGTGTTACAATACCATTGTCAAAGGGGTGTGTTCCTACACAATAGGACACTCTCAGAGCACTGATTTTACAGCATCAGATTATAAGAACACACCCCAGCTGGTACCACCCACTTGTCAATTTATTTATACATTTTAAGAAGAAATAACAGAGGAACAGCACAATGCAAAGATGCAAGACAGGATGCCCCAAAATTATTATTTCATGGGGAAAACAAGAAACTACTAAAACAGACATGTCAGGAGAGGTGACAGGTTTTCTTTAAAGGGGTTTTCTAGGAGTTGAATATTGATGATCTTCAGGACAGGTCATCAATCTCTGATCATGGGGGCACCGCGCCGATAAGCTGTTTACAGAGCACGCAACGCTCCGTAAGCACTTAGGCCTCTTCCTAGGCCAGTGACATCATGTTCATCAGTCATATGGCCTAGGTGCAGCTCAGTCCCTCAATACCAAACACAACCAGACCCCCACTGCTGGGGATAGGTCATCAATATTAAACTCACAGAAAACACTTCTAAGTTATGTGGACAATCATGGTCACATAATGACTATTTTTCCCTAAGAGGATATAAAAAAAATGCAAAAAAACTCCCAGAATAAATAGTCACATTGTCCGCATGATTTTCTTGCAATTCTCATGCAACTTGCTGTTCACCAAAATGTATTTTTACTATAATCACTTTTCTAATCTCAGAAACCTATTTAAGCAAGGGTGGAACTACTGCCATAGTCAGGGTCAGACCGGCCCACCAGAGCTCCAGAGGATCCTCTGGTGGGCCCAAGCTCTGACAATAATGGACCCCTATTAAAACAGGGCCCTTAAGGTCCTATATACACAGAGGCACCCACACTTGGGCCCACAGAATCACTTCCTCTGGTGGGCCCAAGAGACTTCAGTCCGACACTGGCCGTAGTAGCCGTAAAGACTGATACAGGGCCCACAGGAGCAGGAAGATGAGCCTCGGCTGCCACTACACAACATTAATGAAGTGTGTCCTGCTGCTGTCTCTGTCGTTCATTACGACCTGGGTCTCATTCCCTAGCCTGTGCTCTCCTCAGCATCAGGGGTGATTGCCGTGACACTGTAAGCCGTGTACCGGGGTGGGCTCCCCAGGATACAGCGAAGTCACAGACAAGGAAAGCGACACTGACACCAGCTTAATATGCAAGAACAGAAACTTTACTTAGGCAAAAAGTAATATCACAAGCATAACCAAAACAATACAAACATGCATAGAAAATGCTATATCCCGGACCCACAGTCAATGTCCCTGCCCACTGGACAGGCCTAGCCGATGGCGGACACAGCAGAGCCTGCAAGTCATGCTGTGCCGCTACAGAGGACACCCCCTAGCCGGTGGCAGACGCAGCAGAGCCTGCAAGTCAATAACTGCGCTGCAGTCCAGTACAGTAAAGCTTAGCAAACAATATAATCCTAACTAACTAACTAATGCGAGGCCTAGGCTAGTCTCTGTTACTTCAGGCGCCACACAATATATTACAATCAGTAACCAGGTGTACTGACCTGCGTCCGTTCTGGGCCCGAGGATGCAGCCTACCAGAGATGGCCACCAACCTCTCAGCAACCGTGCGGCCTTGCTCGATGATGAGGTCTTCTGTCCACACACTGAACTGGTCTTCCTGAGACAACCTCTCTTTCAAAAGAGCTGGATTCAGTAAGGGTATAACAGCTACTCTCCTTCTTTTGAGTGTCCATTAACTGCCGGACATCTGCAAGCCAGGATGGAATCGGATTCAGTCCCTCACAGCACAATCCTTCCACCATGCCAGATCAACACTTCCTGGTTCACTCACAAGCAGCAGCATGAGTCATCACCTACTTTACATATGCAAATCCCAGAGTGTGCTGGTTGTAGCTGCAAAACAGTGGCCTCTAGTGCCCGGAATGCCAAATGACAGTTTAAAGGGAATCTGTCACTAGCAATTTACCCAATTTTTTTTTTCATGAATCCATGTTTAACAGAGTACCTTTTTTCCATCTGTCTTATTCTTTTGATTGTCCGTCTTGTCATTTCTTCAAAAAATCGATTCTTATGATATGTAAATGACGCTGTAAGGAGCCCAGAGGGGCGTTCTTCTTTCTCCACGGTGCCCAGGAACGCCCCTCTGAAGTGCCGTGCCCGGCTAAATTTGAAAGCTAATAACGCCTCCAAGTTCATCTAAATCGCCTCCCAGAGGCGCGGCTAAGTGCTCAACACCCCCCCTCCTCAGCGCGGCGCTCTGCGGCAAACACCCCGATCCTCCTCTCGCCGGCATCCCAAATCCCACGCAGGCGCAGTGCCGGCGATTGCCTGCGCTATGATAAGATGACTGTCGGCACTGCGCCTGCGCGGGATTTGGGATGCCGGCGAGAGGAGGATCGGGGTGTTTGCCGCAGAGCGCGGCGCTGAGGAGAGGGGGTGTTGAGCACTTAGCCGCGCCTCTGGGAGGCGATTTAGATGAACTTGGAGGCGTTATTAGTTTTCAAATTTAGCTGGGCACGGCACTTCAGAGGGGCGTTCCTGGGCACCGTGGAGAAAGAAGAACGCCCCTCTGGGCTCCTTACAGCGTAATTTACATATCATAAGAATCGATTTTTTGAAGAAATGACAAGACGGACAATCAAAAGAATAAGACAGATGGAAAAAAGGTACTCTGTTAAACATGGATTCATGAAAAAAAAAAATTGGTAAATTGCTAGTGACAGATTCCCTTTAAGTACAAACATTATGCAGAAATGGCTGTTTCACAATCTCACAACACCATTGCACCTGCTGGGCTGAGTATGAAAGCGTACGGGCCTATGATCTTCCTGTATGCTCTCCTGCCCAGATCAGCAAGCGTAATGACATCACTGCATCAATCCTGCTGCTGATAAGAGTGTGATGTGCTCCGTTCTTTGGAGGAACTGGGCTAGGTATTACTTTTTTATTTTATTAACACTACAGAGGCTTCAATACTGTAAGGAGGGCACTAAATGGGCATAACTACTGTGTTGGGGAACACACAGGGGCGTAACGATCGCGGTCGCAGGGAGTGCGACTGCGACTGGGCCCGGCGGGGGGAGGGGGCCCGCTATACTAACATGTAATGAAGCGCTGTGACGGGGCCCGGCATGAAGTACAGTGACAATGCCGGGCCCCGTCAGGGCGCTCCATTAAATGTTTAATATGAGGCAAGGTGGGGAGGTTTGTGCAGAGGGGGGGAGGAGGAAGAGGGGGGACGCGCGCACTCACTCACATACACTCGGCCCGGCAGTTCTTGTCACTGCCGAGCTGTCTGCAGTTTATCAGTGAAGCAGGAGATCTAGCGCTCCCTCTGCTGGCCGCACATCGCGCTGCTGGCTGTGGGAGGAGCTCTGAAGGCCCGGGAAACTGCCTTCAGTACAGCCAGCAGTGCAATGTGAGTGTGGCAGCGCAACATCAGGGAAGAGGGTAAGTATGTGTTTGTTTTTTCTTTTCCTAACACTGCAGACTGGGGGCAAAGGGGAAGGGGGGGTTGATGGGCACAACTAGAGTGAGGGGGCACAAAAGTGGGCATCTCTACTGAGGGGGCACCTAATCTGCCATAACTACTGTGAGGGGGGCACATATAAAGGCATAACTATGAGGGGGCACATATATCAACTACTGTGAGGGGGGCACATAATCTGGCATAACCACTGTGAGGGGCACATGTGTGGGCATATCTAATGTGAGGGGCACATAATCTGCCATAACCACTGTAGGGGGGCACATATCTGGCATAACTATTGTGAGGGGGGCACATATAAAGGCATAACTATGAGAGGGCACATATGAAGGCATAACTACTGTGAGGGGGGGGACATAATCTGGCATAACCACTGTGAGGGGCACATGTGTGGGCATATTTAATGTGAGGGGCACATAATCTGGCATAACCACTGTAGGGGGCACATATCTGGTCATAACTACTGTGAGGGGCACATAATCTGGCATAACTACTGTGAGCGGGCACATATCTGGGCATAACCACTGTGAGCGGGCACATATCTGGGCATATCCACTGTGAGGGGGCACATATCTGGCATAAATACCGTGAGGGGGCACATATTTGGCATAACTACTGTTAGGGGGCACATATTTGGCATAACTACTGTGAGGGGCACATATCTGGGCATAACTACTGTGACAGGAACAAAGGTGGGCATAACTGCTGTGAGGGGCCACAAGAAGGACATAACTTTTGTGAAGGGACCACAAGGTGGGCATTAGTACTGTGTGGTTGCACTTAGGGGAAATGTCCTAAATTACCCTGCTATACATTGGCATAGCTCAGTCTACCAGGCCAGCACAGCGCCCCCTGCTGATAGTTTCACAGGGGCAGTCACCATCCCTTCCTTGTGATTATGATTATGTGATTATTCTTTTTTTTCTCTATCACCACAGGGACCTTGTTCTGGATCCAGCGGACATCCCGCCGATGCCAGCGACACCCTGGATGAGGTAGGACCAGATTTTATTAGGACTGGGTGAGTCTAGCCATGCATTGGGCTTAGGGCTCTTTAACACGAGCGGATCCCGTGTGGCTAATCTGCTGTGTGAAAGAGAGCCAAGCCACGCTCTGGACAGCAGACACGAAGCATTAACATGATTGATAATGCTCTTTGCCTCTCTATGATCGTTTTGCTACAAAATCACGGCGACAACTGTATCTCACTGTGATTTTGTAGTAAAAAGGTCACAGAGGCAAAGAGCGTTATCAATCATGTTACTGCTCCGGGTCTCTGCTGTCCGGAATGGGGCTTGGCCCTCATTCACGCAGCGGACTAGCCGCACGGGAAAGAGCCATTAGTAAGAAAATCTGCCGCTTCTTTGTAAAAATGGGGGGGCCCCGATCCAAAGTTTGCACTGGGGCCCATAACACTCTAGTTACGCCACTGGGAACACACTAAGGTGGCGTCACTGCGGTGAAGAGGGCACTAAGGGAACATTCTACTGTGAGAAACATAGAAACATAGAATGTGTCGGCAGATAAGAACCATTTGGCCCATCTAGTCTGCCCAATATACTGAATACTATGGATAGCCCCCGGCCCTATCTTATATGAAGGATGGCCTTATGCCTATCCCATGCATGCTTAAACCCCTTCACTGTATTTGCAGCTACCACTTCTGCAGGAAGGCTATTCCATGCATCCACTACTCTCTCAGTAAAGTAATACTTCCTTATATTACTTTTAAACCTTTGCCCCTCTAATTTAAAACTGTGTCCTCTTGTGGTAGTTTTTCTTCTTTTAAATATGCTCTCTTCCTTTACCGAGTTGATTCCCTTTATGTATTTAAAAGTTTCTATCATATCCCCTCTGTCTCTTCTTTCTTCCAAGCTATACATATTAAGGTCCTTTAACCTTTCCTGGTAAGTTTTATCCTGCAATCCATGTACTAGTTTAGTAGCTCTTCTCTGAACTCTCTCTAGAGTATCTATATCCTTCTGGAGATATGGCCTCCAGTACTGCGCACAATACTCCAAGTGAGGTCTCACCAGTGTTCTGTACAGCGGCATAAGCACTTCACTCTTTCTACTGCTTATACCTCTCCCTATACATCCAAGCATTCTGCTGGCATTTCGTGCTGCTCTATTAGAAGGAATAGGAGAGGGAGGACTAAGAAGGAATAACTAACGTGCTGGACACTAAGGAGGCATACGGGACTGGGTTGCATACTGTACGGTAAACTCTTGAATCCTCCTCCTGTCCTGTGCTAGTGAGCGTTTTATGTTTATATTTTTTACGTGACTAAGTGGGTGGGGGTTCTATTGTGAGCGTGGGTAGTCTTGACTAGCTGCGGGATGGGGGCTGTGAGAAAGTTGCTCTGGGAGCAGTTCAAAAATTTGCTATGGGGCTCAGCCTTTTCTAGTTATGCCCCTGCCTGTTAGATCACAGATTGCCAATATATTTTTTTATTGACCTAAAGAGGGATCATTAACAAAAAAAATGCATAGGAAGCGATCAATTATTTTTTTATGCAATTGGGGTGCTAATATTCTGATTGCCATGGACAATGCCAGTTTTTTTCTTCGCACTAATTTTGCAATGCTCTCCATTCTTCAAAGATGTCACTTTTTATGCCAGTTACTTGAATGAAATGAAGACCTAGAGCTTTGTGATTGTGCGGTTCAGAGGTGAGCCTCATTAGTGTCTCTGGCCTTCACCCTTCTCTATAGGTTGTCTTTTTATTATAGTCTCATTGTGTTGCCAAGAGCTGGTGATTTCTTGTTTGCTAGGATGACCTAATGCTACATTCAAGTCAGAAGCCTTCACATGCTATGGAATCACTAATAACCAGCAAGTGGTACATTGGCTGTGAAATACATTCACACAATGTTAAGATAGTGTGAGAAAAAGTGACGGCTGGTGACACCAGTAATAGGAGCTATCACTGAAGTGGGAAGCAAGCGGCGCACATTATAAGCCTATAGAGAAGGGTGAAGGCCAGAGACACTTCATTGTCCTCCTTAGTATACAATGCATTTGGAAAGTCTTTAGACCCCTTCACGTTTTTCATATTTTGCCTTGTGCTAAAATAAAATAAAAAAATCAAGTTTTCCACCGTCAATCTGCACTCAATACCCCTTAATGAGAAAGTGAAAACTGAATTTTAGAAATATTTGCCAAATTTTAAAAATAAAATATCACATTGGACATAAGTATTCATATCCTTTGCTATGATGCTTGAAAATTTTCCTCTGGGGGCCTCCCATTTCTCTTGATCTTCTTTGAGATGTTTCTACACTTTGACTGGAGTCTATCTGTGATACATCCAGTTGATTAGATATGATATGGAAAGACACCGTCCTGTCTATATAAAGTCTCACAGCTGACAATGCATATGAGGAAAGAACTGCCTGTAGAGCTCAGAGACAGGATTGTGTGGAGGCACAGATCTGGAGAAGAGTACAAAAAACGTTGTTGCGCTGAAAGTTCCCAAGAGCACAGTAGCCTCCATAATTCTTAAATAGATTAAATTTGAGCTGAGCTGAGTTCCCAAACAAACTAAGTAATCAGGGATGAAGGGCTTTGATAAGAGAGGTGATGAAGAACCCAATGGTCACTCTGGCCGAGCACCAAAGATCCTGTGTTTAGAGAAACTTACAGAAGGTCAACGATCAGTATAGTACTCCACCAATCTGGGCTTTACAGCAGAGTGGCCAGAAAGAAGCCACTCCTCAGTAAAAGACACATGAAAGTTTGCAAAAAAAAAAACACATGAAGGGATCTCAGGCTGTAAAAAACAAGATTCTCTGGTCTGATGTAACCAAGATTAAACTTTTTGGTCTCAAGTCTAAAAGTCCTGTTTGGAGAAAACCAGGAACTGGCCATTACCATCTGTGTGAAGAATGGTGATGGCAGCATCATGCTGTGGGGGTGTTTTTTCAGCGACTGGGACAGGAAGACTGGTCAGACTTGAGGGAAAGCTGAATAGAATAAAGTACAGAGATATCCTTAAGAAAACCTAATCCAGATTGTTCTGGACCTCAGACTGAGCAGAAGGTTCACTTTCCAACAAGACAATGATCCTAAACACACAGCCAAGAGAACACAGGAGAGGCTTAGGGACAACTCTGTGAATGTCCTTGAGTGGCCCAGCCAGAGCCCTGACTTAAACGCAACTGAACATCTCTGAAAAGTCCTGAAAATGGCTGTCCACCGATGATCCCCATCCAACCCGACAGTTTGAAAGGATCTGCATGAAAGAATGGCATAAAATCCCCAAATTTAGGTGTGCAAAGCTTGTGGCATCATAGCTAACAAAACTGGAGGCTGTGATTGATGCCAAAGGGGCTTCAACTGAGTCCTGAGTAAAGCGCCTGAATACTTACTGTATGTCAATGCAAGATTTTAGTTTTTCATTTAAAATCAGCAAAGATTTCAGACATTCTGTTTTCACTTTGTCATTATGGGGTATTGAGAGTAGAATGATGAGCAAAATATGAAAAAAGTGAATGGGTAGGAGAATTTTCCGAACACACTGTATTGTCGTTTTAGTCTGAATGAAGAGATAAAAATGAAGGCCGCCTTTAACAGAAACGTTGTACAATATTCAGAGTGAATGTACGTGATTGATTTAACAGTGTTTAATAAGTCACGGCAGGATGATCTGTCAATGTCTGGTGGCAGCAGGATTTGATGGGTTATTAAGTGGACATCAGAAGTGAGTTCTACTATACAACTGCTAAGAAAAACGGCTAAAGCTACAAAATGGAGGCAACAATATATTAGGTGGTAATCAGGCTTGCCAACCATCCCAAGATTCGTGGACAGTCCATAAAAACAAGGTGTTTTCTTCTGCCATCTGGCAGAAAAAAAGCGTGTCCGTGAATCATCTTCAGTATTCACTGCCCATTCGCTGTGAATATTGTGGATCCATGCAGGTACTGCCTGTTATGTACAGTAGGCCACAGGTCTCTTCCAGGCCAGCCTGCAGCCTAATGTTACAGTAGCTCTGTCCAAACTCAGGTGGCACGCCGCATGATGATGTAATCATGTTGGTGGGTTCGCGATGACTTCATCGCACAGCACGCTTCCTACACCAGGCTGGCTAGAAGAGGCCTGTTAGCTGCAGCCTAAACACGGATGGCGTCATGGAGAAGGAATCAGGTAAGTATTTAATTTTTGTTTTCTTTTCACTGCTGAGCTACAAACCACAGGGGGCACTATAGGGGTCTATATAAACTACTGGGGGCACTATAGGGGGCTATGCGTGGAAAGGGGGCATGTCCTCTTAAAAAAAAAAAAAAAAAAAACAGGGTGGGGTGTATGTCTAAAAATTTTGGGCGACCTGTCAATTTTTGTTACCCTGGTGGTGATACTAGGTAATATCAGGTCAACAGCTACCCTCCTGGTCCATGTACTGTGGCAAGTCAACATCTCGGAATGGTAGATCTGTGAGTAGTGGTTCTTCAGATTTCTAAGCTTAAGCTCCTTCTGCTATGGATATCTAAGGATATGTGACTCCTCTGTCATGAGCAGTACCCCAGAACAGGGTTACAGCAAAAAGGAAAATGATGTAATGTTGTATTTTTAAGTGAAATGTTCTGATTTATTGTATTTGTATATCAAATAGAATTGCATGAACGATTTAGGGTTAACACCTTGGCTCATTTTGTTAGGTTTCCAGGAGATGGACCTGGGTCTGCCCCTCATTAGTCAATGGGGAGTCTAGTTGTGCTACAGTGAGGACCTACACGTGCAAGCTATTTTGACATAGGCCCAAACTCAGAGAACCTTCATCTCTGAGACTTCTACAGCCAAGGAAGCAATATTTTCATCAAAAGTGCTCCAGAGGAAAAGAAATCAGAAGGTTCAGAATCTACACTTTGGGAAGGTTTGGCCAGCTGTATCTTAAATCTGCACCCTTTAGTACAGGAATTTGCAGCAACATTTAAGTACCTTATTGTATGCCTAAGTTTCAGCAGAGAGCCTTTAGCAAGACAAAGGTGTACTACAACCTCCATCATTGCTGTTGTCCATACACTGCTGCTAGGGAAGGATTGCACTTGGAACTGTGCCTGTATACAGGGAGTGCTGAATTATTAGGCAAGTTGTATTTTTGAGGATTAATTTTATTATTGAACAACAACCATGTTCTCAATGAACCCAAAAAACTCATTAATATCAAAGCTGAATATTTTTGGAAGTAGTTTTTAGTTTGTTTTTAGTTTTAGTTATTTTAGGGGGATATCTGTGTGTGCAGGTGACTATTACTGTGCATAATTATTAGGCAACTTAACAAAAAACTAATATATATCCATTTCAATTATTTATTTTTACCAGTGAAACCAATATAACATCTCAACATTCACAAATATACATTTCTGACATTCAAAAACAAAACAAAAACAAATCAGTGACCAATATAGCCACCTTTCTTTGCAAGGACACTCAAAAGCCTGCCATCCATGGATTCTGTCAGTGTTTTGATCTGTTCACCATCAACATTGCGTGCAGCAGCAACCACAGCCTCCCAGACACTGTTCAGAGAGGTGTACTGTTTTCCCTCCTTGTAAATCTCACATTTGATGATGGACCACAGGTTCTCAATGGGGTTCAGATCAGGTGAACAAGGAGGCCATGTCATTAGATTTTCTTCTTTTATACCCTTTCTTGCCAGCCACGCTGTGGAGTACTTGGACGCGTGTGATGGAGCATTGTCCTGCTTGAAAATCATGTTTTTCTTGAAGGATGCAGACTTCTTCCTGTACCACTGCTTGAAGAAGGTGTCTTCCAGAAACTGGCAGTAGGACTGGGAGTTGAGCTTGACTCCATCCTCAACCCAAAAAGGCCCCACAAGCTCATCTTTGATGATACCAGCCCAAACCAGTACTCCACCTCCACCTTGCTGGCGTCTGAGTCGGACTGGAGCTCTCTGCCCTTTACCAATCCAGCCACGGGCCCATCCATCTGGCCCATCAAGACTCACTCTCATTTCATCAGTCCATAAAACCTTAGAAAAATCAGTCTTGAGATATTTCTTGGCCCAGTCTTGACGTTTCAGCTTGTGTGTCTTGTTCAGTGGTGGTCGTCTTTCAGCCTTTCTTACCTTGGCCATGTCTCTGAGTATTGCACACCTTGTGCTTTTGGGCACTCCAGTGATGTTGCAGCTCTGAAATATGGCCAAACTGGTGGCAAGTGGCATCTTGGCAGCTGCACGCTTGACTTTTCTCAGTTCATGGGCAGTTATTTTGCGCCTTGGTTTTTCCACACGCTTCTTGCGACCCTGTTGACTATTTTGAATGAAACGCTTGATTGTTCGATGATCACGCTTCAGAAGCTTTGCAATTTTAAGAGTGCTGCATCCCTCTGCAAGATATCTCACTATTTTTGACTTTTCTGAGCCTGTCAAGTCCTTCTTTTGACCCATTTTGCCAAAGGAAAGGAAGTTGCCTAATAATTATGCACACCTGATATAGGGTGTTGATGTCATTAGACCACAGCCCTTCTCATTACAGAGATGCACATCACCTAATATGCTTAATTGGTAGTAGGCTTTCGAGCCTATACAGCTTGGAGTAAGACAACATGCATAAAGAGGATGATGTGGTCAAAATACTCATTTGCCTAATAATTCTGCACGCAGTGTACATGTGAGTTCTGCAACTGATTGTGTGTGAAGTTCTCCTTATAGCATGCTAAGCCTTGTAGGTTGTTAACAGCTGGAGAACCACAGGTTGGAGACCACTGGTGTAGGGACTTGCAAGACTTTGAGGACTTACATAGGTTGTGTGCTTGTGCGCTATGGCCAAAATATCAATGCATGCCTAAACCGTGAGACTGGCACTTTATAGAAACCTTATCTGTGTGCACTTTCAGGGGGCCGCCTGAACCCTTCTCATGGCCACCAGCCTGGTAAGTAATGATCTGATGCTCCTCTCCTGCCTTCTGAATTCAATTGTATTGACATCATGAGGCAACTGGGGCATTATTTTGTGATGCACTGCGGAATATGGCTCTGCTGGTATGTGGTTGTGCCATGATATGGCATGGCTGCCCCTGGTGCCCATTCAGCAGCTCCTAATGGGACAACCCCTTTTAAAGGCAATGACAGCCAATGCAAAAAAATAATAAAAGAAGTATAACTTACCGAGTAGATCCAGTAGTGCCACTCCAGGTCGCTCCAGCCGAGCTCTGATTACCTGGCGGTATTGATCATGTTGCCTTGACAACATTTTAACTTGAAAGCGATCCCCTTTAAGGACATTGTTACAATACGTTTTCCAATAACATTATTCTGATTATTACACTATACATAATAATTCAACAAATGTAATAATCCAGTCAATGGACGATATTGGTATATTAGACTGCCCTGAAGAGCTTACAGCTAAAATCAATATATTCTATTTTATTTTATTTTTTTCATAGAAAAATGTGAACTCTTTAAAATGCAATTTGCAGGGCGTTCAGTATCCAGTGTATCTTTAGGAAGCAGACCTTGTCCTAATATTTATCAGACCCTTGCTGTCCATCTGTTGGAGCTAGATCCAGAAGGATTTTCTGTTAATCCTTCAGGCCCATCTGTAGGGGGTTCGTACCACTGACCAGAAATCTAGACTAGATGAGGTTTATTTAATTAAAAAATACATGCTGCAGAGGTTACTAGAAACAGCGGCCAGGGTGTATCTGCCTATACGACTGCTGATACTGATATTCCATATCCATGGATTGTGCTCTGTTCTCCTGTGATGATTAAAATACTGATCTTCAGAAAATCATATTCCATAAACCGAGATGATTCATTTTTATTCTTGCCACGGATGTTTCTAAGTGACTTGCTCAGAGGACTATCGAATTTACAGGTTTAAAGGGGTTTTCCAATATTTTGGAAAACCACTGTATAAGCAGCATGGCTAGAATATAGACCATCACTTTATGATCAACTACCAGGACCCCCGCTGACCCAGAGAATGATGATGAATCTTCAGTTTTGTCCTACAAAATGGTTCCTGCTCAGTTCTTAACCACACAACCAGTTCTACAGTACTGTGCCCAGTTATGCTTGTGATCAATGGAGGGCCCAGCAGTAAGACCCCCAATGATCAAAAAGTGATAAAACATCCTAGTGATGTGCCCTCACATTCTTTAATGGGAATACCCCTTAACCACAAGGTCGGCTCATACTGACATCATCACCACAGGCAAAAAAACATAGATTTACATGCGACCATGAAACCGGAAAGATTGGGGGTAAGGTGGGTGGGGATTTGAAAGGTGAGTGCACATAATTTTTTTTGTTTTTAACCTTATACAGGGATTTTCCAAAATGTCCTATAAGCTCATCCGGACCTCGACCATAAATGTACGGTGCAAGTTGCCAGATGCATGCTGTCTTACATTATCCGTTCAATAGGCATTGTCTTTTTAACAGGACAGACTTTTTACTGCTCAGATGCCATGGTCAATTGTGACCACAGCATCTTAGCGATGAAACCCCATTGTGCTCCTGGGGCCCAAACGGCTCTCCTTGCTCTGAGATTGAGGGAGACATTAAATTGCTATGGCAGCCTCAGGCCCCCTAAAGGCTCCAGGGCCTGCCATAACAAAGTTCCTATGGAGCCCTGACTGTGTAGGGTGTCTTAACAGTAATCCCTCACAGTATTAAAGTTTGTATTGCCCTCAATGCTGGTTACCTTAACTGACTGACTCTTTTCACTCGACCATGCAGATTCCAAGTTCTCCTTTTTCTCTCTCTACCTTCTCCCTGTCGATCTTGCAGCAATTAAGCAGAGATCTGTAAGTCTCTGAATCCTGAGGCCCCAAGGCAAATTTTTGAATGTCCTACGCACACTGCATCCCATTCTGAAGGTGTGTGCTGCTAGGACTTAGTGCAGTGCAGGTGCCCAAAGAAGAAGAACAAGGAGTGGTGAGTAATACCAGTGCTAGGACTAGAAGCACTAAACTCTCTGCTCCCTAGACCCTGAAAATAAAACCATTTGTCCTTCTCCCAGGCCCCATCTTGAGTTTGGGCCCCATAGCAGCCACTTCCCTCGCTTCCATGGTAGCTACGCCCCTGGTTAGGGGTAGAGCCAGCCACCACCTTGCAACCTCCTGCAAAGGGCTGAACCAGAATTAGTTAACTCTGTCACTGCCATACACAGCTATGCTGGGAGTATACAAGGCATAACAGTACATGACATAACATTAAATGACATTATCATTAAAGAACAAAAAGTTTGCAGATACCCCCTGCTCTGAGGTACTGAATATGCACTCTAGGGTTATGGGCATCAGTGGTTCACAGACCAGGAGGTATCTGAGGCACTGTGAGGGTCATCTGTAGCGGTTACTCTGAGGGACATATGTAGCTGGCACTTTGGGGGCATCTATGGCATAAACTGCGGGGGACATCTGAAGTCATGTATGGGATATCTGTGGCTCGCACATCTTAAAGGATTCATGGCATATAAAAAAGAAGAAAAATCTGCCTCATGTGCTCGGTGCTACCAGGGGGAGGGGGACAACTAATGGTTTCAAATGCCCCGAATCTGTTTTTCTCTATGGCTGCTCGCAGATTAGACGGCAGATTCAGATCTTATGCTTCCAGCTGTTCCTCATGTGTCGGACTTGAAAGCAAAGGGCGTCGGAACAGGTCAGCGACCGTGTTTGTGGGCTTGTAGGAATGTGTGATCACAGGGAATGGCAGAGGCTTAGGCTCTTCGATGAAGTAGCGTATTTGCCTTTCCGTAAAGCAAACACTTTCATGTCAAATCAGCTGCACCTTGGTGGAGATAACGTTTGCGGTGAGCTTTCTTGTATTTTTCCCTTTTGATATTGCTGTTTTTGTGGCAGCTGACTGACATTGTGAAGCATCCCCGCTGAGAGGAGTGGACGGCGTTTCGTTTTCAGTGGGGCGTTGAAGCCTGACGCACGTGACGTAGCCCGGATGGGGCTCTTTAAAGCAGTTGGGCTCACTTTTTGTTCTGCCACAGCAACAAATAATCTCACCTAGATTTGGCTTCTTGTGCGCCTGGTTACCGTAGCAACCAAGACCCAGAAATTCAGACCGGAACAGATGCAGGTGTTTCTGTCCAAGGTGCTTGCCAACAATGGTCAAGCTTGAGAAATCCTCTCAGTTTTGCGCAAATAAAATTTTATTTTGATTTCCACTGAGGACATTCGCTCATTGAATCCATCTATCAGACTGCAGGAAATGAGTGCCCGCCTGTGGACCCGTTTTTCACATTTCTTTCAAAATATGTGTTTGACTCGCTCAGTCTGACTCTTGGTTGTGATCAGGACAACTTATTTCATTTGAGCTGCATCCTTGTCTTCAGAGTCATAACTTAAAGGGATGCTCTGGGCTACAAATATTGATGACCTGTCCTCAAGATCATAAATATTGGATCGGTTTGGGTCCGACATCCAGCACCCCCACCAATCGGAGATGCCGTGGCACCGGAAACAAACAGTGTACGGTATATGGAAGTAGAAGGCTCCATACACTATCTAGTGGCCATGCTAGGGTACTGCCACTCAGCTCCCAGTACGCCAGCGCAGCAAACTACACAGTGGATGGAGCCTTCTACTTCTGCTCAGTATACTTCCAGTTTCTTGTGCCGTGGCAGCCTGAAACAGCTGATCTCTGGGGGTGCTGGGTGTCGGACCCCAAACGATCTGATATTGAGGACCTATCCTGAGGATACATCCTCAATACCTGCAGCCCAGATCACCTGATCCTACCCATTTCAATGGCAGTTTTGGAAATCTGTTTAGCACGGAATTCACATCAAGAATGAGCACTTCGCTTCTTTTTTTCCACACTTCCACACTTTTTTTTTTTTTGTAACACACCATGTAAATTACCATGTAGTTTTTCCATCAAGATCAATGGGAGGTGAACTGCATGCGTTTTCTGTGTGGATTTTAGGTGCAGAATCCAAACTAAAATCACTTTTCACAGGCCGTCATAGCAGGCGATTATCTGGTAGGAACCATTTATTATTGATAATTGCTTGCTCTCAGAGCCTTTTTTTTTTGAAAAACCAGTTGCAATTTTGCTCACGTTTAAAATTGCGCAGTTCGACGCATTGTGCTACTGCGCTAATATACCAGTTCATTTCAAAGCATTCTACTACTGCTTTAACATAGCAGTTAAATTCAACGCATTATACTGCAGCATTTATTTACCAGTTATGTCTAGTTCCCACTTCATTGTTTGGTCATTAATTTCTATCAGTGATTATGAGTTGAGCGGACACCTGGATGTTCGGGTTTGACGGGTTTGGCCGAACTTCACAAAAAAGTTCAAGTTCGGGACCCGAACTTAACCCTGAACCTGAACCCCATTGAAGTCGATGGGGACCCGAATTTTTGAGCACTAAAATGGTTCTAAAAATGTCATGGAAAGGGCTAGAGGGCTGCAAATGCCAGCAAAATGTGGTTAAGAGCATGGCAAGTGGATAGGGAAATGACTTTAAATAACATAAAATACGTAAAAATAAAAAATAATAATCTTGATTTAGGAGGATGAGGTCCATATGCAGTAGGATGTTGAGGAGGCAGTGGTTTTTGGTTTTAATTTAGTTATTTTTTGTTTAAATTAGGGTACACCCCCAAAACATTGGGAAATATAACCTGTGATAACCCCCTCCAGTCGTGCTAAACACACGTTCAGACAATACACCGGCTGCAGGGCAGGCCAGCACCTCCAAGGGGTAAAGGGCAAGCTCAGGCCATGTGCCTAATTTGGAGACCCAGAAGTTGCAGGGGGCAGACCCATCAGTCAGTTTGTGTAGGCGTGTGCAAACATATTGCCCCACCATGTCGCACGTCCCCCTGATGATCACGATCCAATTGGATATCTGCTCTATCAACTTTCGATTTTTTTTTTCTGAGCCTACCATGTTGATCACGGCTAGCGGCGAATCAGGGTTCCACGCCGGAGAGGGAGCGTGAGAAAGAGAGAGTACATCCAAGGGAGATCAATGGATGAAATTTAATTGTGATCGAGCAGAAATGTGGGAGAAGCTATTAAAACGGAAGAATTGAAGGAAAGGAGGGGGCACGTGGCAATTACCCACTCCTGACTCAGGGAAGTAGTGACGATAAATAACAATACAGGACTATTAAGATGCCCTGTTATTGGAATGATTAATAAAAAATTATAGGAACTGTCACTGGGGTATTTAGGATTTGGAAACGTTAGCCAGGAGAGGCCCTGCTGCTGTTTTGTTGACTCTAGATAACTTCTGCCTGATCGCACGTCCCCGTGGGGCCGTGACGTCCGCGATCCATTTGGATATCTTCTCTATCAACTTTCGATGTTCTTTTCTGAGCCTACCATGTTGATCACGGTTATCGGCGAATCAGGGTTCTACGCCGGAGAGGGAGAGTGAGAAAGGGAAACCTCATCCAAGGGAGGTTAATGGCTGCAATGGGATGGAGCGGAAATGTGGGACAAGTTATTAAAGCAGAAGGATCTAATGAAGGGGTCAATTAAAGATGAATTTTAGAAATTTAAGTCCCTGTCACCTATGCAGAGCAGGGGTTTTTCATTGCCAGAAATGGGTTAATGTCACCCACCAATGGAACAGATTATTTTTTTAAAATTTCGGTCCCTGTCACCTATGCAGAGCTGGGGTTTATTCACAGCAAAAAAAATTTAAATGTCACCCAAGAATGTAACAGAAAAATTTGTGAAATATATTAACCTGTCAACTAGGTAGAGCAGGGGTATGTCACAGCCAAAAATTGGTGAATTTCACCCGAAAATGTAACAGACAAATTAGTGAAATTACATAAAATAAAATACGTACAAATAAAATAAAAAAAACTTGATTTATGAGGTGGAGGTCCATATGGAGTAGGAGTTTGAGGAGGCAGTGGACGTAGCGGTGTGGGTGGAAGCGGCGGTGGAGGAGGACGAGGTAGCCAACACTGGTTTTTGGTTTTAATTTTTTATTTATTTATTTTAATTAGGGTACACTCCAAAAGAGTGTGAAATATCCAAAATACAAGATAAATATCAGGCAAACATCAAAAATAGTAATAAACAAGTGAAAAGGGGCATAGTTTCTATCCTCTGGAGACGGATGAACAGGGGCGCTGACCTGGCACAGCGAAACAATTATAAACCAGGATAGTCCATAATGGGGAAATAATGAACATGGGTGAAAATCAGGAGGCTCACAGAGCATAAGTCCGTTCCCTGAGCAGAGGGGAAGTAAAGATGATTAACAACACAGAGGCTCAGGTACGTTTGAATCTATCTCCAGGCAAAGGCTTGAACGTTGCGACAACAAAACAAAGAAGACTGTAGAGAGTCCTTGGAGTAAGGCAAATGATCAGAGTCAAGATGTCTCTTACTCAGGCTCTGTAGTCTCATCAAGGAGCGAAATTGTAATCCTCATTAAACTGAGATAGCTGGAAGCATTCTCCACTGATTCTAAATTAAATACTCCCTAGGCAGGTGGTTGTCCCTTTGTAATCCGACTGGATCTGCAAAGTGGCAGTCCTTCTTTTGACCTTGACGCAAGGGAACTTGGTACATCTAAAATTTCTTGCACTACTGAAACTTCTTCTTGAGGTGGCTCCTTTGGCTGATGTGACACTGTACTGACTGGAGCAGGCACAGCAATGTTTAACCATGGTGTAAGGAACTATTTTAGAGGATCTGCTTCCGTCTTTAGTTTTTCAACAGTTTGCATAGGCTCTACAGACTTAACTGGTAGTTCAGACACTTGAATTGGAGGCTGATGTTCCTCTGCAACAGTCTCATCTGGAAGGATTCCCCTTGGAGTATCTTTCTCCTTGTTACACAGTTTTTGAGGCAATTTGTTTTCTCTGGTGATCTCATAGGTGTCAGTTGCTGAAACGATGTAAGGGTCTCTTTCCCACTTACTGTCCAACTTGCTGGTGCGAGGATTGTTCTTTAGCCACACTTAATCACCAATTTCAAGAGGCTTTGCTTTGGCAGATTGGTCATAATCTTTTTGCTGCCTTTTGTGAGCATGTTCCATGCGGTGGTGAACAATTTCTTGTGCATCAGTTAGACGTCTTTGGTGCTCGCTCACCCAATCAGTTTTTGGCAATGGATTGATGGCATCAGGCACTTGTACGTCCAAAGTATGGTCATCAGGTAGTTTACCTTGTCGGCCAAACATGAGATAGTAAAGTGTATACCCTGTGGAACAGTGAATGGTATTATTATAGGTATACATCAATTGAGGTAGAAAAGTAGGCCAATCATTCCTGGTAGCAGGTGGCACAGCTCTAAGCATTTCTATTAGGGTCTGGTTAATTTTTTCACCAAGTCCATTACCTTGGGGATGGTAAGCTTTCGTTCTGATTTTCTGGCAATTGTGAAGTGAACACAGTTCTTTGAAGAGTTGCGACTCAAAGGCAGATCCTTGATCTGTAAGAATTTTCTCTGGACATCCGTATGGTAACAGGAAATGTTTCCAGAAGGCATCTGCAGTTGTTTTAGCTGTCAAGTCCTTAACAGGTATGGCTACAACGAATTTGGTGTAGTGGTCAATGATGATCATAGCGTATGTGTAGCCTGAGCGACTTGGTTCCAGCCTCACATGGTCAATTGCAACAATCTCCAACGGTGTCTGGCTTACAATAGGATGTAAGGGTGCTTTTTGGTCATGCTTTTCACTTCGTCCAATAGCACAGGCGGAACACTCTCTACACCACTTCTCAATGTCTTCTCGCATTCCAATCCAATAGAATCGTCTACGGACGGTAGCTTCTGTCTTCTGAACGCCAAAGTGTCCTGATTTGTCATGGTACATCTCAAGAATGATGCTTGCATCCCGGCGGGGTATTACGATTTTGTATACCCTGTCATAGGTAACTGGATCCAGGCTTCTTCTCAATAGTAGGCCCTTCTGCAGGAAGAGTTGTTTCCGGTGTCTCCACAGCTTCAACAGTTCTGGGTTTGCATTTCTTCTGCGGATTCTCTCAGGTGTTCTTCCACTGGTGAGGAAGTCATGTAGTTCTCCGATTACTCTACTTTCTGACTGAAGTTTGATCCATCTCTACTTTTCAATTTGAGATTCTGGATTGTTCTATAGATGGGGATTTAGGACTCTTTTGTTTTTGATGGAGAGGATGCTTTGTTGGGTGAAGTTTTTGTAGAAATTGGGCATCTCCACTTCTTCCCAGACATCTACGTGTGTAGTAGGATCTTCCTTGGTAGGCAGGCGAGATAAGGCATCTGCATTCTCATTGGACTTGCCCGTTCTGTATTTTACAGTGAAGTTGTAGTTAGCAAGGCATGAGGCCCATCTTTGTTCTAAGGCACCTAGCTTAGCTGTATTGAGATGCGCCAGTGGGTTGCTATCGGTAAAAGCTATGAAGGGAGTTGCTGCAAGGTAGTCCTTAAATTTTTCGGTGACAGCCCACAAAAGTGCGAGGAACTCTAACTTGAAAGAGCTGTAGTTCCGGTCATTCTTTTCAGCTCCTTTCAGGAATCTGCTAGCATAAGCAATTTCTCTCTCTTTACCTTCTTGCACTTGAGACAGGACAGCTCCCAGGCCTTTCTGACTGGCATCAGTGTAGAGGTGGAAGGGCTGTTGGTAATCTGGATATCCCAAGACAGGTGGTTCGGTCAGCTTCTTTTTCAAGAGCTGGAAGGCAATTTCCCTGTCTTTATTTCACTCCACAGGTATCTGCGTCTTCTGATACTTTTTTGGGTGTCCTCTTAGGAGTTCCTAAATTGGCTCAGCAATCTGGGCGAAGTGAAGGATGAAGCGTCTGTAGTACCCTGCAAAACTAAGGAAACTTCTCACCTCCTTTACTATGGTAGGAGTAGGCCAATTCTGGACTGCAGCTAACTTTTCCAGATCTGGTTTAACACCTTCTGCACTGACATGTCCCAGGTACTTGACTTCTGGCTTCAGCAGGTACCACTTAGATCAGTGGTTCTCAACCTTTCTAAAGCCGTGACCCCTTAATACAATTCCTCATGTTGCGGTGACCCCCCAACCATTACATTTTTTTCCTTGCTACGTCATAACTAATTTTGCTACTGTTATGAATTGTAATGTAAATATCTGATATGCAGGATGTATTTTTATTGCTACAAATTGAACATAATTAAAGCAGAGTAATTAATCAGACATCCACAGATCCCCCCCCTAAACAGTGCCATCCACAGATCCCCCCCCTAAACAGTGCCATCCACAGATCCCCCTCCCCTAAACAGTGCCATCCACAGATCCCTCCTCCCCTAAACAGTGCCATCCACAGATCCCCCCTCCCCTAAACAGTGCCATCCACAGATCCCCCCCTCCCCTAAACAGTGCCATCCACAGATCCCCCCCTCCCCTAAACAGTGCCATCCACAGATCCCCCCCCCTCCCCTAAACAGTGCCATCCACAGATCCCCCCTCCCCTAAACAGTGCCATCCACAGATCCCCCCCTCCCCTAAACAGTGCCATCCACAGATCCCCCCCTCCCCTAAACAGTGCCATCCACAGATCCCCCCCTCCCCTAAACAGTGCCATCCACAGATCCCCCCCCTCCCCTAAACAGTGCCATCCACAGATCCCCCCCCTAAACAGTGCCATCCACAGATCCCCCCCCTAAACAGTGCCATCCACAGATCCCCCTCCCCTAAACAGTGCCATCCACAGATCTCCCCCCTAAACAGTGCCATCCACAGATCCCCCCCCCTCCCCTAAACAGTGCCATCCACAGATCCCCCCCCCTCCCCTAAACAGTGCCATCCACAGATCCCCCCCCTCCCCTAAACAGTGCCATCCACAGATCCCCCCCCTCCCCTAAACAGTGCCATCCACAGATCCCCCCCTCCCCTAAACAGTGCCATCCACAGATCCCCCCCCCTCCCCCAAACAGTGCCATCCACAGATCCCCCCCCTCCCCTAAACAGTGCCATCCACAGATCCCCCCCTCCCCTAAACAGTGCCATCCACAGATCCCCCCCCCCTAAACAGTGCCATCCACAGATCCCCCCCCCTAAACAGTGCCATCCACAGATCCCCCCCCCTCCCCTAAACAGTGCCATCCACAGACCCCCCCCCCTCCCCTAAACAGTGCCATCCACAGATCCCCCCCCCTCCCCTAAACAGTGCCATCCACAGATCCCCCCCCCCCTAAACAGTGTCATCCACAGATCCCCCCCCTAAACAGTGTCATCCACAGATTCCCCCCCCCCTAAACAGTGCCATCCACAGATCCCCCCCCCCCTCCCCTAAACAGTGCCATGATGGCACTGTTTAGGGGAGGGGGGATCTGTGAATGGCACTGTTTAGGGGGGGGGATCTGTGAATGGCACTGTTTAGGGGGGGGATCTGTGGATGGCACTGTTTAGGGGAGGGGGGATCTGTGGATGGCACTGTAGGCGGATCTGTGAATGGCACTGTTTAGGGGAGGGGGGATCTGTGGATGTGTAGTGTACGGGGACTGTAATACCCGTCACTACCAAAGGTCACTTGGTGTGCTGTCGTCCCTCCTTAATTATGGGGAAGTTGGTATATGTCAGTTTTATAAAATGTCATGTAATGTAATGCATGTATTTCCCTGTTACTATGAAACTTGCAAGTACAGGCCTGCTAGGGGTGTCATTCCAGCTTCTAGTCATTAGAGGGAGCTAGAGAGCCCTAGTTTATATAAGGCCCAGTCAGGGAAGTAGAGGGGAGACGGAGTCTAGTGTCTGTGATCTGCAGTTGGAGATTAGACGATGTCAGAAACCAGCCCAGGCCTGAAGCCTGCCATCAGGGGAAGGTTCTACTCCTGAATTCCCTTATGCAGAAACAGGAATACTTAAAGGAAAGAGTCTAAGGAAGCCGAGAGAGACAGAGGCAAAGTGCAGAGAAGCAAGAGGTACTCAAAAGAACAGAGGAGGTACTTTATAAAGCTACAACCAAGGATATAAAACCAGAACTAGGTTAATGGGCCTTGGAGAAGATTTGCTATATTCCAGGATCAGACAGAAATAGAGTGCAAGCTCCTGTACTGCAAGTCCTGTGTTCAACACTCTGTAATCACCTTGCTCAAGTTGTAATTGCCTGCATCAACCGTATTACAAAATCGACTGTATGCTAAGGAACTGCGATTCCAATATTGTCTCTGCATGAAAACTACTAAAGTTGGAGTTCTGCTTTAATACCACGTGTTCCTCAATTTATTCCTGCTATCCGCAAACGGCGTGCCACCGTTTACTTGGCACTGGCGTCACGAACAATTTCTACCATCACCTGCCTATGCAGAGAGTCAGCCGTACCAGGTTAGTGTATATTGCACTACTACACCCAGGAACACTATTACACACAACTTGAGTACGCTGCACCTCTCTTTTGGCGTCACGAAAACAGGATACGCATGCTTTCTAATGCAAGAAGCGTGAACTTTGTGCCTTATACAGTTGCCCTGTGACCAAAGTGACAATTTTCCTGTTTATTTAAAGTGGACTTTGTGGACTGAAAATTATACCCAAAGTGTACCAAAAACTTCTAAAAAGCGCTGTGCAGTGTTGCGCTACTCAGAGGAAGAAAATCGCCACATTGGAGTGTGGTTTTATGGACTTTTTATCATCCTGCTTGCTGTCAGTGAATAGACAGCGTTTCTTGCTAAAGATGGCCGCTGAGCTTGCTGAATTTACTGCTGCGTCATCTTCATCCCGAAAAGGCGGGAAAAATTGGCGCCTTTCTGAGGCAAAAGCGGGAAGAAGTTCAAGGTCAGGCGCCACTGCTTATCTGGACATTTGCATGTCTGCCAGCATGGACTCCGCCTTCCATATACTGGAATACCTGGGGGGCGGCCTCCCAGTGCAATGGAAGGAGCTGGCTGCTCTAATTGACGCGACCCTATCGCTCTCCTCAGAAGGATCGAGCATGTTGGAAACTGAGCAGAGCGTTGCTGCAGCGTCCGCACCTGAGATTGCAAAGATGACTGACATCGGTGTAGAGCCAGAGGAGGCTCCACCGGCCTACTCTCCGGGACCGGAGACACCCGCCTGCCGCCCAAGGGAGAAAGAACCAGAGCCCTACTATGGCTCGTGGAGAGACTTTTTTCAGCCCTCGTTCAAGTGGTCATCACTTATGGCGGAGATCCGGGAGGCCGCTATAAAGCGGAATACCAAGACCAAAATCGTTTATGAAGAATTGACTAAAACAATCCATGAAAAGCATGCTAACACCCAACCCCGCCTGGAACGGAGAAAGGGAGTGGTGCTGTCATTCGACAAAACCCGTGGCTACGGGTTCATCCAGGACTATCTAACTGGCAGAGACCTCTATGTGAATCGAAGGTCTGTCAAAAGAGACTACCTCCCTTCTTATCAACACAGCCTCCGTGAGGGAGAGGAAGTGGAGTACACCCCTGCCGAGAGCCTGCGAGGCCCTTATGCGACTGCTGTGACCCGTCCCAAGCGAAAGCCTGAGGACTGGGAGGCAGAAGAAGAAGAAGACTACTCTGGCTGCGAGCGGGAACCTGAACGCTCTCCAGAGCCGGCCCATCACGCCTTTCAGGAGCGGAGCTCCTTCATTGGGCCAAACGTCTTCTGGCAGCCAACCGTGTTGGAGAAATGGGTGAGCCCCTACCCTTCCCCCGAGCTGCCTCGTCGGGAGAAGACCATGAGAGAGATGGAAAGTTTAAAAGGACTTCAACATACCTTTTGAGAGCATCCGGAGAGGTCAGAGACCCGACGCATCGCCAGAACCTGCAAAGGCCGAGTCCGCGCCATCGGTGACTGTACCTGCGCCGGCGGCGCCAGCAGATGACAGCGACTCCGACACAGAGCATCGGTGAGCAGATTGTCCGGCTGGAGGAGAAGTTGCGGGAGCTGCGCAAGATCGCGACCGCCAGGATCCAGACGCCGCCAAAGAAGGACGAGGTAAGGGTGCCTGTCACCACCCGTAGACCACCTTCTGCTGTCACCGCTCCGTCAGTGCCACAAAGGAGACCCCCGGTTGTTGTGAACAGCTGCGCAGAGCCTACCGGACCGCTTGAGGCGGCGGTAACCACGCCATTCCATCCCACAATCATTATGCCGGGACCGGTACGGTCCACCCAAGGGTTTACCCCTAGGCCCATGGGGCCAATACCTATTAGGGGCCCCTTCACCTTGCAACTGCCCCCCAATACAGTTATGTGGGCACATCCTCCTGTAGAGGAATACTACAGGCCGTACTTGCCAGCAGAGCGAAGTGGTGATGATATGCCACAGTGAATCAGCCTGCTAGGCCTTTGATTTATTTCACCGCAGAAATATGGTGTTAACCCTTCCAGGACAGGAGTCCTATGTTTCCTGGTCCTTTGTTGCGGCTGCCAGTTTGTCCACGGCTCAGTGGTAGGTGTTGACCACTGAAATCACAAAGTCAGCTAAGGCCAAGTTTGTTTCCAGGACCTCCTGCCTGCTTTTGCTACCCCACGCCAAGTTGTGCCTGTTCCTTTGTTGCACCTTTTACCCTTCACCCCCTTTTCAGGTTGATCTGGGGTTTTACAGCACTTTTCTTGCTGTCCTTTTATTGTGCAACTTCATACTAAGGAACCGTGCCCGGAGACAGACTCAAAAGAACCTGAGCCTCTGAGATCTTTGCTCTTTTAAAAAGAAATGTGCCCAGAGATGGACTCCACCGCATGAGAGCCTCTGTGATTTACCAAAAAAATAACCTGGGTACGGACTCATGTTTGTTCTTTGAGCCTCCAAAAACTTTTATACTGTTTTATCTATTTTACTGTTCTATCATGGACTTATTCATTGTCATGGACTATCCTGGTTATAATGTTACGCTGTGCCAGGTCAGCGCCCCCGTTCCATTCACTATCCTGAGAGAAGAGAACGACGCCCCTTGTCACTGCCCTGCACCTTTGCCAATTGGACCTGATGTAAATGCAGATGAATTGCATATATGTGTGCCTGCATGTCTCTTTTTCTATTTCAGGTAGAGATTCCAGTTGGGCGACCCATGATGGAGTACGAGGTCGTACTCAGCTTAAAGCAGTGGGGTATGTAGTGTACGGGGACTGTAATACCCGTCACTACCAAAGGTCACTTGGTGTGCTGTCGTCCCTCCTTAATTATGGGGAAGTTGGTATATGTCAGTTTTATAAAATGTAATGTAATGCATGTATTTCCCTGTTACTATGAAACTTGCAAGTACAGGCCTGCTAGGGGTGTCATTCCAGCTTCTAGTCATTAGAGGGAGCTAGAGAGCCCTAGTTTATATAAGGCCCAGTCAGGGAAGTAGAGGGGAGACGGAGTCTAGTGTCTGTGATCTGCAGTTGGAGATTAGACGATGTCAGAAACCAGCCCAGGCCTGAAGCCTGCCATCAGGGGAAGGTTCTACTCCTGAATTCCCTTATGCAGAAACAGGAATACTTAAAGGAAAGAGTCTAAGGAAGCCGAGAGAGACAGAGGCAAAGTGCAGAGAAGCAAGAGGTACTCAAAAGAACAGAGGAGGTACTTTATAAAGCTACAACCAAGGATATAAAACCAGAACTAGGTTAATGGGCCTTGGAGAAGATTTGCTATATTCCAGGATCAGACAGAAATAGAGTGCAAGCTCCTGTACTGCAAGTCCTGTGTTCAACACTCTGTAATCACCTTGCTCAAGTTGTAATGGCCTGCATCAACCGTATTACAAAATCGACTGTATGCTAAGGAACTGCGATTCCAATATTGTCTCTGCATGAAAACTACTAAAGTTGGAGTTCTGCTTTAATACCACGTGTTCCTCAATTTATTCCTGCTATCCGCAAACGGCGTGCCACCGTTTACTTGGCACTGGCGTCACGAACAATTTCTACCATCACCTGCCTATGCAGAGAGTCAGCCGTACCAGGTTAGTATATATTGCACTACTACACCCAGGAACACTATTACACACAACTTGAGTACGCTGCAGATGGCACTGTAGGCGGATCTGTGGATGGCACTGCCATCCACAGATCCCCCTACAGTGCCATCCACAGATCTCCCTCCCCGACGCTCACAGCAGTATATTTATAAACTAATCAGTAACTACTTTAACTTTTAATCATTGCTCATTGCTGAGCTCTTTACTTGGATTATAATTTATTTGGATATGGGATATCTTACTTTGTCTTAGCTCCGGTAATAGCAGGCAGTGCGGGGGGCGGCGCTCACTCACTGACGTCACGTGCATGCGCCGCCTAGTGGGAGGAGCAGGCGCGTGACGTCAGTGAGTGAGCGCCGCCCCCCGCACTGCCTGCTATTACCGGAGCTAAGACAAAGTAAGATATCCCATATACAAATAAATTATAATCCAAGTAAAGAGCTCAGCAATGAGCAATGATTAAAGTTAAAGTAGTTACTGATTAGTTTATAAATATACTGCTGTGAGCGGGGTGGCCCTGTATATTCTAACCCCCAGGCAAGCGTCCCTGTCACCATGGGAACGCCTGGGGGTTAGAATATACCATCAGATTTGAGTTTTTACGATCTCACTGAGCTCGTAAAACTCAGATCCGATGGTATATTCTAACCCCCAGGCAAGCGTCCCCGTCACCATGGGAACGCCTGGGGGTTAGAATATACCATCGGATCTTCTGAATTACTCAGCCGCAAAACAAGCACCGGCGACACCCCCGGAAAGGGCCGATCGACCCCCAAAGGGGTCGCAACCCCTAGGTTGAGAACCGCTGACTTAGATGGTTTGATCTTAAGTCCATGTTTAATGAGGACTTGGAAGACTTCTGTAAGGTGTTTCAAGTGGTCTTCGTAGGATTTGGAATAAATAATGACATTGTCCATATAGAGTAGGACAGTTTCAAAGTTTCTATGGCCTAAACAGCGTTGCATTAGTCGTTGAAATGTTCCTGGTGCATTACAAAGTCCAAAGGGCATGTAACTAAACTGAAACCGTCCATTTGCACAACCGCAAACTCTCCATTTGCACAAGGTTGGATACCAAGCTAGCCATGTCCCGTTCCTTGTCCTCACTGGCATCATTGAAGGTCTCTTCCTCCACCCAGCCACGTACAACACCAAGGGTCCCCGAAAGGTGACAACAAGCCCCCTGGGACGCCTGCTGTGGTTGGTCTTCCACCTTCCTCCTCTGACTCCTCTTCTTCAGACTCCTCTCTCTGCGTTGCCGCAGGTCCAGCAATCGACATCGACAAGGCTGCTTCTGGTGGTGATGGTGACCACAACGCTTCCTCTTCATGCTCATCTACGGCCTAATCCAGCACTCTTCGCAGGGCACGCTCCAGGAAGAAAACAAATGGGATGATGTCGCTGATGGTGCCTTCGGTGCGACTGACTAGGTTTGTCACCTCCTCAAAAGGACGCATGAGCCTACAGGCATTGCGCATGAGCGTCCAGTAACGTGGCAAAAAAATACCCAGCTCCGCAGAGGCTGTCCTAGCACCCCGGTCATACAAATACTCGTTGACGGCTTTTTCTTGTTGGAGCAGGCGGTCGAACATTAGGAGTGTTGAATTCCAACGTGTCGGGCTGTCGCAAATCAAGCGCCTCACTGGCATGTTTCGCCGCTGAATATCAGAAAAGTGCGCCATGGCCGTGTAGGAACGCCTGAAATGGCCACACACCTTCCTGGCCTGCTTGTGGACGTCCTGTAAGCCTGGGTACTTATGCACAAAGCGTTGTACGATCAGATTCAACACATGTGCCATGCACGGCACATGTGTCAACTTGCCCAAATTCAATGCCGCCAACAAATTGCTTCCGTTGTCACACACCACTTTGCCGATCTCCAGTTGGTGCAGAGTCAGCCACTGATCCACCTGTGCGTTCAGGGCGGACAGGAGTGCTGGTCCGGTGTGACTCTCTGCTTTCAGGCAAGTCAACCCCAAGACGGCGTGACACTGTCGTATCCGGGATGTGGAATAGCCCCTGGGGAGCTGGAGGGGTGCAGTTGATGTGGAGCAAGACGCAGCAGCAGAAGAGGACTCCGCCGAGGAGGTTAGCGAAGAGGATGGAGTAGGAGGAGTAGAGGAGGTGGCAGCAGGCCTGCCTGCAAGTCGTGGCAGTGTCACCAACTCCTCTGCAGAGCCACGCATTCCATGCTTGGCAGCCGTCAGCAGGTTTACCCAATGCGCAGTGTACCTGATATACCTGGCCTGACCATGCTTTGCAGACCAGGTATCAGTGGTCAGACGGACCCTTGCCCCAACACTGTATGCCAGACATGCCATGACTTCCTTTTCCACAATAGAGTACAGGTTGGGGATTGCCTTTTGTGAAAAAAAAATTCGGCCGGGTACCTTCCACTGCGGTGTCCCAATAGCTAAAATTTTTTTGAAGGCCTCAGACTCCACCAGCTTGTATGGTAAAAGCTGGCTGGCTAAGAGTTCCGACAAGCCAGCTGTCAGACGCCGGGCAAGGGGGTGACTCTGTGACATTGGCTTCTTACGCTCAAACATTTCCTTGACAGACACCTAACTGTGGGCAGATGAGCAGGAACTGCTGAAGGTGAGAGGCGGAGTGGCGGATGGTTGAGAGGGGACAAGGAGGACAGCAGTGGTTGACGTGGCTGAAGATGCTGGACCAGGAGTAGGATGGTGGCTTTGAGTTTGTGTGCTGCTTGTACTCATCATGTGTTAATCCCATAGGCGTTTGTGATGTGAGATCTGTGCCTTCGCAAAGCAGTTGTACCTAGGTGGGTGTTGGACTTCCCACGACTCTGTTTCCTTTGGCACAGGTTGCAAATGGCATCGCTGTTATCAGAGGCAGACACACAAAAAAAATGCCACACTGCTGAGCTTTGCAATGATGGCATTCTGGTGGTGGCAACCGCATGCGTTGATTGGCGTGCTGTCTGGCTGATACATGCTGTCTGACTGTGCCACTAGCTCCTTGCGACGACCTCCCCCTGCTTCCAACTCGTTTCCTCCTCCTCTCTGTCTCCCCATCTTAACTTTCCCCCTGTTCTTCTTCTCTTCGAGCGGGCACCCACGTGACATCCACGGACACATCGTCATCATCAACCGCTTCACTTGTATCTGACAACTCAGCAAAGGAAGCAGCAGCGGGTCCAACATCATCATCATCATCATCATCACACCGTATGTCCATGTGTGTAATGCTACCTGACTGAGACATATCCCTGTTATCTACATCCTCTGGCAATAATGGTTGCGCATCATTCATTTCTTCCAACTGATGTGTAAATAACTCCTCTGACAGATCAATTGAAGCAGCTGTGGTGCTAGTGTTGATGGTGGCAGCAGGCGGGCGAGTGGTAACTTGAGAGGTGCCCGAAGCTGAGCTGGAGGATGATGGTGCGTCAAGGTTCCGAGCCAAAGCTGTAGAAGATTGGGTGTCCTGTGTTAGCCAGTCAACTATGTCCTCAGAACTTTTCGAGTTCAGGGTACGTGGCCTCTGAACACTGGGCATTATTCTAGGGCCAAAGGAAATCACAGCACCACGACCACGACGGCCCCTGCGGGGTGGCCTGCCTCTGCCTGTCATTTTTTTTTTTGATTAGTGGTACTATGCGTGCAAGCTACTGTGACACCAGATATGAGTGATGGGCACTGGCAGTAGTGGGCACAGTACACGCTGTGGGCCTGACGCACGCTGGCAGGCAACTGCAAATATATTACAGAGAAAAAATTGTTTTACTGTTTTAAATGCAAGCTACTGTGACACCAGATATGAGTAGTGGGCACAGTACACCCTGTGGGCCTGACACACACGCTGGCAGGCAACTGCAATTATATTACAGTGAAAAAATTGTTTTACTGTTTTAAATGCAAGCTACTGTGACACCAGATATGAGTGGTGGCACTGGGCACTGGCAGTAGTGGGCACAGTACACGCTGTGGGCCTGACGCACACGCTGGCAGGCAACTGCAATTATATTACAGTGAATTTATTTTTTTACTGTTTTAAATGCAAGCTACTGTGATACCAGATATGAGTAGTGGGCACAGTACACGCTGTGGGCCTGACACACACGCTGGCAGGCAACTGCAATTATTTTACAGTGAAAAAATTGTTTTACTGTTTTAAATGCAAGCTACTGTGACACCAGATATGAGTGATGGCACTGGGCACTGGCAGTAGTGGGCACAGTACACGCTGTGGGCCTGACACACACGCTGGCAGGCAAATGCAATTATATTACAGAGGGAAAAAAAAGCAGACTGATGTACTAGCCCTAAAAAGGGCTTTTTGGGGTGCTGTCAGGACGCTGTCCTTACAGCAGATCAGATGAGTCTTTGAAGACTGGAGTGGACACAGAACACTGGCCTAGCTAACGATTTCCCTATTAATTCAGCAACAGCAGCACTCTCCCTGCTCTCACTAACACTGCAGCTTCCGAATGAATCTAAGATGGATGCTGTCCTTGCTTTTTGATAGGATGTGGGAGGGTCTGGGAGGGAGGGTATGCTGCTGATTGGCTGGAATGTGTCTGCTGACTGTGAGGTACAGGGTCAAAGTTTGCTCAATGATGACGTATAGGGGGCGGACCGAACATCGCATATGCTCGCCCGCCGCGGCGAACGCGAACAAGCAATGTTCACCGGGAACTGTTCACCGGCGAATAGTTCGGGACATCTCTAGTAAGGGATAGTCATCCTTGTGGGTGATTTGATTAATTTTTCTGTAATCCACACAGAACCTGATATTGTCATCCTTTTTCCGGACAAGAACTAGGTGTGCAGCCCATAGACTATGTCTTGGATAATATTGGAATCCTTCATCTCTTGGATCATTTGTTTCACAGATTGGTACATCGTTTGTGGTATAGGCCGGTACCTTTCTTTTATTGGAGGGTGAGAGCCGGTAGGGAGTGTGTTTGATCCCACGGACTTCTCGATAATCAGTAGAGTGCTTACTGAAGGCTTGATGATGTTCCTTCACGATGTTCAAAACTCCTTCAATTTGGTTTTTGGGCGTAGAGCTGTCTACCACGTTAAGGTCTTCCCACCATGAGGCAGGCGGAGCGTGTTCTGGAGTACTGGAGCCCTGCGCAGATTGTTCTACTTTAATTGCAGGCACGCTAACATCCTGGAAAGAGATTTGCAATAGCTGAGCAGTTTAGTGAGGGTAACGTGGTGATCATTCAGGTTTATGAGATGGACAGGCACTTTACCTTGGGAAACAGTCACTAAGCTCCTTGCAGCTCTGACTAGGGGATGATCGTCTAGCGCGAAGGGCTCTACCATGGCTTGGTAGTCTTGACCTTGAATTCCCAGGGTGGCACGGCACCATATTAGTGTCTTGGTATTTGGTTTAAGGATCACAGGCTGGTTACCTCGGATGCGGACACAGCAGATTTCCCCTTTCTCATTGGCGAATCTCTGTTGTGCGCTCAGCACACGGATGGTCTGTTGTATGACTCTTTTGGAGGCAGGTGAAGCAGTAGGCATAGATTGGCGTAATGCCTTAAGCATTTCGGTGTAACAATTCCTAAGGACATTCATTCCTAGGATCACTGCAGAGCCACCTTTTGTCTCCGTCTTGTACAACAATAATACCTTGTCGACGTAGGGTGGCTTCTTCTACTTGCAGAGTTGGCTCCCAATAGCCATGTATTGGCACGGGTTTCCCGTTGCTGGCTGTAAGATCCAACCCGGATTCTGGTGGTTGCGTAAGTTGGCTCTGGTCCCAGTATTTATCAAATGCAGGCCGTAGGATGGTAGTGACCTGAGATCCGGTGTCCAGTAGGGCGACAAAGGGAATTCCGTTAATTCCGATTGCTACTTCCGGGATCCTACCTATCTGGGCATCCAGTTGGGATCTTGTGGACCTACTGGTTTACCTCTCGAGGGGCGGTCCTTAGCCTTGAGGGTTTCTCTTTTAACCGCCAGCACATTGTTTCTGTATGTCCCGACTTATGACAGTAGGTGCAAATAGGTCGCCTGCGGGCGTTTGAGTGGTCATGTGGGCGCCCGCCAGGACTTCTGGGATATATATCTTTGTAGTCAGGAGGAAAAAGTTATTTTCGTACAGGTGTCTCATCCTCCAATAGGCTTCTCCCACTGTTCTAATTTCTGACACACCTTCTCCAGGCTTTTTGTCAAAAAGTTAACCTGTTCTGTCAAGATTGCTACAGCATCAGGGACTGGAGCTTGAGCTGCCTAGCTGGCTACCGGAAAACACGTGGAAGGGGTAGCAGGCGTATGGACAGGAGCTTCAGCAAATTTAGCAGGCTCTGGCTGCAGACTCTTTCCCAGAATTCTAATGGCTAGCTCTTTAAAGTCTAGGAAGGTGACACTTGGGTGTTGTGCAGATAACATTCTCAACTGGCTTTTTAGGTTGTCAGTGTTAACACCTTCAATGAATTGCTCTTTCAAAGTTTTGTCTTGGTTCTCTGCCTCACGGGGGTCTACCTGAACCACAGCTCTAAGGGCTTCTTGTAAAGACAATGCAAAGTCTCTGAGTGACTCACCGGCTTTTTGTTTCGTGCTGAAGAACCTCATTTTGACCTCGGACACGGTCTTGGGTTCAAAGGTGGTGTAGAGTCTCTCAAAGATCTGTCCCAGTGTTCTCCTTTCAGAGCTAGGCCAGGACTTCACCTCCTGGAGTGCGGCTCCCTCTAATTGGGCTAGGAGTATTTCCATTTGCTGCTCTGTGGAGACAGGGTACAATCTGAACAAGGTACACATTTTCTCTTTTAAAGTCTCTTAGGGTGTGAGCTTCCCCAGAGTATCAGGGGAATCAAGGGGCCCCAAAGTAGTAGGGCATGGTTAGTGGCATCATGCTGACTGCTGCAGCGGCTGGCGGTGTACTTGAGCCAGCTGCGGCTACTGCAGGGGACCCGCTGAGATCAGGCTGCGCGGCTTCTTCTGGAGCAGACATGATAATGACAGTTTTAAATGCTGCAGGCTAAATTTTACTTTATACCCTTTTTGAATGGGGTTGCTATGGGCAACTGGTTATCCCAGTGCAGGTTAGTGAGGCTGCCGGAGGCTGTTAAATCCTTCACTTTTAGCTCCAAAGGTCCTAAGGCGCCTATAGAGATGGCCATAATCCTTTGGGGGTCTCCTTCTTTAGTATTTTCTGAGTTAATATCCTTCTGAGTATATGGAGCACTCCAACTCTGGGCTGAAGACTAGCTGAGAGCTCAAGACTGCAGACTGGACCCAACTGGTCTGCACTAGAGACTGACATACCCAGACTAGGCCTGAGCTAGAATATATATATATATATATATATATATATATATATATATATATATATATATATACATATACAGTACAGACCAAAAGTTTGGACACACCTTCTCATTCAAAGAGTTTTCTTTATTTTCATGACTATGATTGAAAATTGTAGATTCACACTGAAGGCATCAAAACTATGAATTAACACATGTGGAATTATATACATAACAAACAAGTGTGAAACTGAAAATATGTCATATTCTAGGTTCTTCAAAGTAGCCACCTTTTGCTTTGATTACTGCTTTGCGCACTCTTGGCATTCTCTTGATGAGCTTCAAGAGGTAATCCCCTGAAATGGTTTTCACTTCATAGGTGTGCCCTTTCAGGTTTAATAAGTGGGATTTCTTGCCTTATAAATGGGGTTGGGACTATCAGTTGCGTTGAGGAGAAGTCCGGTGGATACACAGCTGATAGTCCTACTGAATAGACTGTTAGAATTGGTATTATGGCAAGAAAAAAGCAGCTAAGTAAAGAAAAACGAGCGGCCATCATTACTTTAAGAAATGGAGGTCAGTCAGTCAGCCGAAAAATTGGGAAAACTTTGAAAGTAAGGGCTATTTGACCATGAAGGAGAGTGATGGGGTGCTGCGCCAGATGACCTGGCCACCACAGTCACCGGACCTGAACCGAGTCGAGATGGTTTGGGGTGAGCTGGGCCGCAGAGTGAAGGCAAAAGGGCCAACAAGTGCTAAGCATCTCTGGGAACTACTTCAAGACTGTTGGAAGACCATTTCAGGGGACTACCTCTTGAAGCTCATCAAAAGAATGCCAAGAGTGTGCAAAGCAGTAATCAAAGCAAAAGGTGGCTACTTTGAGGAACCTAGAATATGACATATTTTCAGTTGTTTCACACTTGTTTGTTATGTATATAATTCCACATGTGTTAATTCATAGTTTTGATGCCTTCATAGTCATGAAAATAAAGAAAACTCTTTGAATGAGAAGGTGTGTCCAAACTTTTGGTCTGTACTGTATATATATATATGGTATTATCTCCCCCTAATACACCTGTAAGCATGGATTTTGCATAAAGTGGCATTGAAGCATAATACAGGCTATACAAAGCATAACATGACAACTTTGCAGTACCCACGAGGGTAGTGGGACACTGCACATCTCCTCCTCCTCCTCCTCATCCTCCACCTCTTGCAGGAACCCACCCTCGGAGCCACTTGTGACTGACTGGCCAGAAACCCTATGAAATGATCCCTCTTCCTCCTCCTGTGCCACATCCTCTTCCATCATCGCCAGCAGCATTTTTTCACGGAGGCATAGAAGTGAGATAGTAATCAGCACTGGCCGTGTTGGTGGAGTACTCGAAACAGCGCAACAAGGAACACAGGTCTCGCATGGATGCCCAGTCATTGGTGGTGAAGTGGTGCTGTTCCGCAGAGCGATTTACCCGTGCGTGCTACAGCTGAAACTCCACTATCGCCTGCTGCTGCTCGCACAGTCTGGCCAGCATGTGCAAGGTGGAGTTCCACCTTGTGGGCACGTCGCATATGAGGCGGTGAGCGGGAAGGCCGAAGTTACGCTGCAGCGATGACAGGCGAGCAGCAGCAGGGTGAGAACGCTGAAAGCGCGCACAGATGGCCCGCACTTTATGCAGCAGCTCTTACATATCGGGGTAATTTTTAAGGAATCTCCACCAGATTCAGCACATGCGCCAGGCAAAGTATGTGCGTCAAACCGGCTAGTCCCAGAGCTGCTACGAGATTTTGCCCATTATAGGCTCACTGGCACCAACCACTCATCTGTCTGTTGTTCAAGGCCCATCCACAGCTCCTGTGCAGTGTGGGGTTTGTCCCCCAAACAGATACGTTTTAAAACTGCCTGCTGTCGTTTACCCCTGGCTGTGCTGAAGTTGGTGGTGAAGGTGTTAAGCTGACCGGATGAGGAGCCGGTAGAGGATGAGGAAGCGGAGTAGGAGGAGGAAGCAACAGGAGGCAAACTGAAGCGCCCTGCAATCCTCGGTGGTGGAAGAACATGCGCCAAACTGCTATCCGCCTCAGGCCCAGCCGCCACTGCATTTACCCAGTGTGCTGTTAAGGAGACATAACGTCCCTGACCGTGCTTACTGGTCCACGTATCCGTAGTGAGGTGCACTTTGCAACAGATAGCGTTGCGCAGTTCACACCTGATTTTGTCCCCCACTTGGTTGTGCAGGGAAGGGATGGCACGTCTGGAAAAGTAGTGGCGGCTGGGCACAACGTACTGTGGGACAACCACCACCATAAGGCTTTTAAAACTCTCCGTCTCCATCAGATGGAATGACAGCATTTCAAAGGACAGTTATTTTGAAATGCTGGCATTCAGGGCCAAGGATCGCGGGTGGTTAAGGGGGTACTTCCTCTTCCGCTCCAGTGTTTGGGAGATGGAGAGATGAACGCTTCCGTGGGACATTGTGGAGATGCTTGGTGACCCAGGTGGTGGTGTTGCTGGCAGATGAGGAAGCAGGAGGAGCAGGGACGCCGTTCCCTTTCAGGGCCGCCCGTCTTTTACGCCGGACAAAAGGACCAGGAAGCGGTGAAGGCTTTGTACTCACTGCTTCCTGGTTCTCTGTAGGTAACGCTTGAAGTTAAAATATACCATCTGTTTGGAGAAAACTCTGATCCTATGGTATATTCTAAATCCGAAGCATTCCCATGGTGATGGGGACGCTGCATCATTGGTAGGCAGTGCACCCTCCCCCGCCCTTCCCAGTATTAAAATCATTGGTTGGCAGTGCGCCCTCCCCCCCAGTATTAAAATCATTAGTGGGCAGTGCGCCCTCCCCCCCCCCCCAATCATTGGTGGCAGCGGCAGTTCCGATCGGAGTCCCAGCAGTGTAATGCTGGGGCTCCGATCGGTTACCATCAGGGCCGTCTTTAACAAGGGGCAGCTGCCCCGGGCCCAGTTGCTCCTGGGGAGCCTTGCTGGCCACTGCCCCGGGTGTCAGGCTGTCAGCTACACAGGGGGTGCTGCCAGGCAGTGAACTGTGAGAGCTGTGATTCTCTTAGGAGAAAGGACCTTAGATGACATCATCACCATGTAACCAGTAACCCTAGCAATATTACTGGTCACATGGCTATGAGGTAATCAAAGGTCCTTTCTACCAGGAGTGTTGCTGCAGGAGAAGTTTGCCTTAACTGTGGAGCTTTTTTTGTGAAAATTACATCAGGAAAAGGTGACAGGGGCTGTTATACTAATATACTGTAAGCTACTGTATAGTGTGGGGTGCTGTATACTGTGGGGTGCAATACTGCTCTACTGTATACTGTGGGGTGCTATACTGCTCTACTGTATACTGTGGGGTGCTGTATATCGTTGGATTGCTGTATATTGTGGGGTGCTATACTGCTTTACTATATACCTGGGGTGCTGTATACTGTGGGGTGCTATACTGCTCTACTGTATAATGTGGGGTGCTGTATACTGTGAGGTGCTGTATACTGTGGGGTGCTGTATATTGTGGAGTGCTATACTGCTCTACTGTATACTGTGGGGTGCTGTATACTGTGGGGTGCTATACTGCTCTACTGTATATTGTGGGGTGCTGTATACTGTGTGGTGCTATACTGCTCTTCTGTATACTGTGGGGTGCTGTATACCGTTGGGTTGCTGTATACTGTGGGGTGCTATACTGCTTTACTGTATATCTGGGGTGCTGTATACTGTGGGGTGCTGTATATTGTGGGGTGCTATACTGCCCTACTGTATAGTGTGGGGTACTGTATACTGTGAGGTGCTGTATTCTGTATAGTTTGGGGTGCTGTATACTGTGAGGTGCTGTATACTGTGGGGGGCTGTATACTGTGGAGTGCTATACTGCTCTACTGTATACTGTGAGGCACTGTATACTGTATATTTTGGGGTGCTGTATATTGTGGGGTGCTGTATATTGTGGGGTTCTATATTGCTCTACTGTATACTGTGAGGTGCTGTATAGTATGGGGTGCTGTATACTGCGGTGTGCTATACTGCTCTACTGTATACTGTGGGGTGCTATACTGCTCTACTGTATACTGTGTGGTTCTGTATACTGTGGGGTGCTATACTGCTCTACTATATACTGTGGGTGCTGTATACTGTATAGTATAGGGTGCTGTATACTGTGGGGTGCTGTATAGTGTGGGGTGCTGTACACTATAGGGTGCTATACTGCATACTGTGGGTTGCTGTATACTATAGAGTGCTATACTGCATACTGTGGGGTGCTGTATACAATGGGGTGCTATACTGAATACTGTGGGGTGCTGTATACTATAGGGTGCTATAATGCATACTGTGGGGTGCTGTATACTATAGGGTGCTATACTGCATACTGTGGGGTGCTGTATACTATAGGGTGCTATACTGCATACTGTGGGGTGCTGTATACTATAGGGTGCTATTCTGCATACTGTGGGGTGCTGTATACTATAGGGTGCTATACTGCATACTGTGGGGTGCTGTATACTATAGGGTGCTATACTGCATACTGTGGGGTGCTGTATACTATAGGGTGCTATACTGCTTGCATACTGTGGGGTGCTGTGTACTATAGGGTGCTATACTGCATACTGTGGGGTGCTGGGGTGCACTGTAACGCTAGGGTGAGCCGAGCCACAGTCTCCTTCCTGAACTGCAGAGCGGTGCCCACTTCCAGCCCTGAGTACTGATCCTGAGCCGCTGGAGTCTTCAGAACTGGAAGTATTTACAGTCATTCACTATACTCTACCAGGTGTGTGGATTTTTTTTTTTGTGTGTGTGTGTTGTGGTGGAGTGTGATTGCATGCTAGGGTGTGGGAAGGCGGGATCCAGGGGGCCCAAGTAAATTCTTGCCCAGGGTCCAATCAATATTAAAGACTGCCCTGGTTACCATGGCAGCCATGACGCTACTGAAGTCCTGTCTGCCATGGTCAGTTAGTCAGCAGCATACTTACATGTGCTGTGGCTGCCCGGCGCTCCTTCTTCTTGTAACTCACAGGTCTGTGCGGCGCATTGCTATAAGCATAAGCAATGCGCCGCACAGACCTGTGAGTTACAAGAAGAAGGAGCGCCGGGCGGCCACAGCGCATGCAAGTATGCTGGTAAGGGTCCATTCACACATCTGTAAGTGTTTTGCAGATCCGCAAAACACGGACACTAGCAATGTGCATTCCGCAATTTGCGGACAGCACATCGCCGGCACTATAATAGAAAATGCTTAATCTTGTCCGCAATTGCGGACAAGAATAGGACATGTTCTAGTTTTTGCGGAAACGAATGCACAGATGCGGAAGTGCGGATCTGCAACTGCGGATGCGGACAGCACATTCCGGCCCCATTGAAAATTAATGGGTCTGCACCCGTTCCGCAAAATTGCGGGAACGGATGCGGACCCATTTTGCGGACGTGTAAATGGACCCTAACTGACCATGGCAGCCAGACAGGACTTCAGTAGCGTCATGGCTGCCATGGTAACCGATCGGAGCCCCAGCATTACACTGCTGGGACTCCGATCGCAACTGCCGCTGCCACAAATGATGGGGGAGGGCGCACTGCCCACCAATGATTTTAATACTGGGGGGGAGGGCGCACTGCCCACCAATGATTTTAATACCGGGAGGGGGTGGTGAAGGTGCACTTCCCACCAATGATTTTAATACCGGGGGGGAAGAGGGTGCACTGCCCACCAATGATTTTAATACTGGGGAGGGGGCGCACTGCCCACCAATGAATTTAATACCGGGGGGGAGGGTGCACTGCCCACCAATGATTTTAATACCGGGGAGGGCTCACTGGGGCCTGATGGAGAGGGTACTGGGGGCTGGTGAGAGGCACTGGGGGCTGATGGAGATGCACTGACTGGGGGCTGATGGAGAGGCACTGACTGGGGGGCCTGGGGGGCGGCTGATGGAGAGGCCCTGGGGGCTGATGGAGAGGCACTGGGGGCTGCTATGAGGCTACTGGGGGCTGCTATGAGGCATGGGGCTCTTATCTGAGGTCTGATTGGGGGTCATTCATATTAGGGTCTGAGCTGAGGTGTGATCTGAGGTCTTATTAACATTGGGGATCTTATTGGGGCTGTTAGCTGAGGTCTGATTAACATTGGTGGTCTGACCTGAGGTGTAATAAAAAATTTTTTTTTCCGGAGCAGCTTGAATAAAAAAGGCCTCACAGTCTCCCACACTCCTTCTGCCCGGCCAAGCCTGTGAGCCCCCCTGAGGCCAAGCCTGTGAGCCCCCCTGAGGCCAAGCCTGTGAGCCCCCCTGAGGCCAAGCCTGTGAGCCCCCCTGAGGCCAAGCCTGTGAGCCCCCCTGAGGCCAAGCCTGTGAGCCCCCCTGAGGCCAAGCCTGTGAGCCCCCCTGAGGCCAATCCTGACTTGAAGAATTGTAAGTAAAGTCTTCAGAATTGTAAGTAAATTATATATAAGGGGAGCTTATAATATGAAAGTGATGAATTATGTCTTAACAGACATATAGCGCAAATTCCAGTTTTTGTTTACGTTTTATGTTGCACTGAATTTTCTGCAAAATATATTATATATATATATATATATATATATATATATATATATTCCTTTATTTATTTGGGGGGGGGGTCGTGGTGGCAGTGGATCTTGCGTGAGTTCCCACACTTTTTTTTCCCAGGACTTGACCTCTGAGGAGGAGCCAGAGACCTTTCTTGTTTTTTGAGGTGTCTACTCCACTGCAGCTTGTGCTTTGCACTTAGATGCCTGGTCATGCAGGTTGTGCTCAGGTTGAGAACGTTTATCCATCGCTTCAGGCTCTGATTTCACAGCGTGCAAACCACTCAGGTCTTGTCGTCAGCACATTGTCTGAAGAACTGCCACGCCAGGGAACTCCTTGGAGCTGGCCTTGGTGTGCTCGGTCCCTTGCTGCAGTGGGCAGTAGCAGGCGTACTGTCTAGGGGACGGCCGCTCCGCTTTTGCACCCTGCTCCCTCTTCTGCTGTGCTGGTGGATCTGTGCGACCACCGCCTCTTCCTCCGAACTACACAGGTCACTCGCATGACCTTGATTCCATGTGGGGTCGAGGACCTCATCATCCTCCATATCATCTTCCACCCAGTCTTCACCCCTGCCCTCCTTGTCGGTCTGCACACTTTCGAAAGCCACAGCAGTTGGCACCTGTGTTTCGTCATCATCCGAGACGTGCTGCGATGGTCCTTCCATGTACCAAAAATAAGTGGTTGGGCATCGGTGCACTCAATCTCTTCCACTTCTGGGGCAGGGCTAGGTGGATGGCCCTGGGAAACCCTGCTAGCAGAGTCATCAAAAAGCAGAAGAGACTGCTGCATGACTTGGGGCTCTGACTGCTTGGCTGATTTGCAAGGGGGTGAGGTGAAAGACTGATGGACATCGGCTGCAGGTGCCAACTCTGATCTTTCAGCAGGAGACTGGGTGGGAGACTATGTAAAGGAACTGGAGGCACTGTCAGCAACCCAATCTACTATTGCCTGTACTTGTTCTGGCCTCACCATTCGTAGAGCCGCATAAGGCCCGACCAAATACCGCTGAAGGTTCTGTCGCCTACTCGCACCTGAGGAAGGTGTTTCACTTGTGCGTGTAGCTGGCACAGATCGACCATGTCCTCTCCCTGCAACAGGAGCTCCACCAGCAGCACCAAGACCGGGGCCAAGTCTCAAATTTAGAATCTTGCCCAAAATGGGTGTTTTTTTTATAACCGAATAGAACAACAGTATCTAAAGCGTGTATTTCACACGTACAGATGCAGCAAAGGCTGCAAAATTAAGATTTATGCCCTAAAAGGGTGTTTTTTTAATACCAGAATAGCACAGCAGTATCTAAAGCGTGTATCTCACATGTACAGATGCAGACAAGGCCGCAAATTAAGTATTTTGCCCTAAATGGGTGTTTTTTAAAACCCAGAAAATTTTAGCTGTATTTCTAGCTTAAATTGCACACTGACTAATGCGGCATCTGGGGATGGAGGGTATTGCCAAAAATTGGTGTTTTTTCAAAGCCAGAAAATTATTGAAGTATTTCAAGCTTGTTTTTAACAATCACAGATGCAGCAAAAGCTGCAATATTAAGTACTTTGCCCAAAATGGGTGTTTTTTTTTACTAACCGAATATGACAGTCTATAACGCTTGAATTTCACACTGACAGATGCAGCAAGGGCTGTAAAATTTTGTATTTTGACCAAAAAGGGTGTTTTTTAAAACCCAGAAAATTATTGCTGTATTTCTAGCTTAAATTGCTGACTAATGCTGCAAAGGCACCAGATGTAGGATATTGCCAAAATTTTTTTTTATTTTTATTTTTTAAATTTTTTTTTAAACCCAGATTATTATTGCAGTATTTCAAGCTTGGATTTGAATTTCACAAAAGCGCATATGCAGTGCTGGTGCACTGAGCTTGCATAAAATGGCCGCCGCCACCCACCTAAAGTTCTTTTTCTCTGTCACTGGGCTCAGGGCATTGTAAAAAGATTGTGCACTGCACCCACACAACAAAATCTATGTACAGTCGTGGCCAAAAAATTTGAGAATGACACAAATATTAGTTTTCACAAAGTTTGCTGCTAAACTGCTTTTAGATCTTTGTTTCAGTTGTTTCTGTGATGTAGTGGAATATAATTACACGCACTTCATACGTTTTAAAGGCTTTTATCGACAATTACATGACATTTATGCAAAGAGTCAGTATTTGCAGTGTTGGCCCTTCTTTTTCAGGACCTCTGCAATTTGACTGGGCATGCTCTCAATCAACTTCTGGGCCAATTCCTGACTGATAGCAACCCATTCTTTCATAATTACTTCTTGGAGTTTGTCAGAATTAGTGGGTTTTTGTTTGTCCACCCGCCTCTTGAGGATTGACCACAAGTTCTCAATGGGATTAAGATCTGGGGAGTTTCCAGGCCATGGACCCAAAATGTCAACGTTTTGGTCCCCGAGCCACTTAGTTATCACTTTTGCCTTATGGCACGGGTCTCCATCGTGCTGGAAAATGCATTGTTCTTCACCAAACTGTTGCTGGATTGTTGGAAGAAGTTGCTGTTGGAGGGTGTTTTGGTACCATTCTTTATTCATGGCTGTGTTTTTGGGCAAAATTGTGAGTGAGCCCACTCCCTTGGATCAGAAGCAACCACACACATGAATGGTCTGAGGATGCTTTACTGTTGGCATGACACAGGACTGATGGTAGCGCTCACCTTTTCTTCTCCGGACAAGCCTTTTTCCAGATGCCCCAAACAATCAGAAAGAGGCTTCATCGGAGAATATGACTTTGCCCCAGTCCTCAGCAGTCCATTCACCAAACTTTCTGCAGAAGATCAATATGTCCCTGATGTTTTTTTTGGAGATAAGTGGCTTCTTTGCTGCCCTTCTTGACACCAGGCCATCTTCCAAAAGTCTTCGCCTCACTGTGCGTGCAGATGCGCTCACACCTGCCTGCTGCCATTCCTGAGCAAGCTCTGCACTGGTGGCACTCCGATCCAGCAGCTGAATCCTCTTTAGGAGACGATCCTGGCACTTGCTGGACTTTCTTGGACGCCCTGAAGCCTTCTTAACAAGAATTAAACCTCTTGATAATCCTATAAATTGTTGATTGAGGTGCAATCTTAGTAGCCACAATATCCTTGCATGTGAAGCCATTTTTATGCAACGCAATGATGGCTGCACGCGTTTCTTTGCAGGTCACCATGGTTAACAATGGAAGAACAATGATTTCAAGCATCACCCTCCTTTTAACATGTCAAGTTTGCCATTTTAACCCAATCAGCCTGACATAATGATCTCCAGCCTTGTGCTCGTCAACATTCTCACCTGAGTTAACAAGACGATTACTGAAATTATCTCAGCAGGTCCTTTAATGACAGCAATGAAATGCAGTGGAAATTTTTTTTGGGGATTAAGTTAATTTTCATGGCAAAGAAGGACTATGCAATTCATCTGATCACTCTTCATAACATTCTAGAGTATATGCAAATTGCTATTATAAAAACTTAAGTAGCAACTTTTCCAATTTCCAATATTTATGTAATTCTCAAAACTTTTGGCCACGACTGTAGATCGCTGAGTTCAATTGCAGTTCTGATTAAAGTTTCTTTCCTATTCTCTCCCACACAGCAGCATCCTCTCCCTACACTACTAAGAGCAGATTGACGTGCAGCGCTAAGTGACTCCAGCTTATATAGGTCACATTCTGCACTGGCCAATCACAGCCATGCCATTAGTAGGCATGGCTATGATGGCTTTTAGGGCACAGAGTTAAACGCTTGTTGATTGGCTGCTCTGCAGCATTGCAAAAAGTGCCATTAACTCTCTGAACACCGAACCCGAACTTTTACTGAAATGTTCGGGTCCGGGGTCCAAAAATCCTAAAGTTCGGTACGAACCCAAACTTTACAGTCCAACCCTAATTATGAGCCAAAAACAGGTGCGGGTTAGGGTTGAGCAAAGTTCGGGTTCGTACCGAACTTTAGGATTTTTGGACCCCGAACATTTCAGTAAAAGTTCGGTGTTCAGCGAGTTAATGGCGCTTTTTGAAAGGCTGCAGAGCAGCAAATCAACAAGCGTTTAACTCTGTGCCCTTACAAGCCATCACAGCCATGCCTACTAATGGCATGGCTGTGATTGGCCAGTGCAGCATGTGACCCAGCCTCAATATAAGCTGGAGTCACTTAGCGCTGCACGTCACTCTGCTCTTAGTAGTGTAGGGAGAGGATGCTGATGCTGTGAGGGAGAGAATAGGAAAGAAACTTTAATCAGAACTGCAATTGAACTCAGCGATCTACATAGATTTTGTTGTGTGGGTGCAGTGCACAATCTTTTTACCCTGCCCTGAGCCTAGTGACAGAGAAAAATAACTTTTATCCGTCTGTTAGTTAGATGGGCGGCGGCGGACATTTAATGCAAGTTTAGTGCACCAGTACTGCATATGTGCTTTTGTGACATTTAAATCCAAGCTTAAAATACTGCAATAATAATCTGGGTTTAAAAAAAATACCCATTTTTGGCAATATCCTACATCTGGTGCCTTTGCAGCATTTGTCAGTGTACAATTTAACCCCTTAAGGACACAGCCTTATTTCACCTTAAAGGGAACCTGTCACCAGTTTTATGGTGTCCTAACTAAGGGCAACATAAATAAGTGATTGATTCTCTTAGCACAATGCTGGGTCACTTTCTTTAATTGACCCAGTCAATCTGCCAACATCTTGTATTGAAAAGCTCCAGCTGATAATGATGAGTCATGAATATTCATGAGCTCCTGACTCTCCCCGCCCACCTGCTGCTGAATGACAGTTTGTTTCCATATGAACCAGCAGCAGGTGGGCAGGGGAGTGGCTATAGCTCTGAATTAAATATACGCTGGACTCAATGACATCACGCCGGACTCAAATCAGCTCATTAGCATGCGGCATCTTTGTGTGTATATTATGAGATAACCATCTGTCACACCAGTAAGTGAATACATCTAAGGTACTTTTTAGTAGTTAATGATTGTATATAATTAGTTAGATTATAATCAAATATCTACATGACAGGTTCCCTTTAAGGACTAGGCCATTTTTTGCAAATCTGACTAGTGTCACTTTAGGTGCTGATAACTTTAAAACGCTTTGACTTATCCAGGCCATTCTGAGATTGTTTTTTCGTCACATATTGTACTTCATGACACTGGTAAAATGAAGTAAAAAAAAACAAAACATTTTTATTTATAAGAAAATACCAAATTTATAAAAAATTTGTAAAAAATTGCAAATTTCCAAGTTTCAATTTCTCTACTTCTATAATACATAGTAATACCTACAAAAATAATTATTATTTTACATTCCCCATATGTCTACTTCATGTTTGGATCAATTTGGGGATGATATTTTATTTTGGGGGGATGTTACAAGGCTTAGAAGTTTAGAAGCAAATCTTGAAATTTTTCAAAAATTTTCAAAAACCCACTTTTTAGGGACCAGTTCAGGTCTGAAGTCACTTTGTGAGGCTTACATAATAGAAACCACCCAAAAATGACCCTATTCTAGAAACTACACCCCTCAAGGTATTCAAAAGGGATTTTACAAACGTTGTTAACCCTTTAGGTGTTCCACAAGAGTTAATGGCAAATGGTGATAAAATTTCCGAATTTAGATTTTCGGGCAAATTTTCCATTTTAATCCATTTTTTCCAGTAACAAAGCAAGGGTTAACAGCCAAACAAAATGCTATATTTATTGCCTCGATTCTGTAGTTTGCAAAAACACCCCATATGTGGCCGTAAACTACTGTACTGGCACACAGTAGGGCGTAGAGGGAAAGGTGCGCCGTATGGTTTTTGGAAGGCAGATTTTGCTGGACTGGTTTATTTACACCATGTCCCATTTGAAGTCCCCCTGATGCACCCCTAGAGTAGAAACTCCATAAAAGTGACCCCATCTAAGAAACTACACCCCTCAAGGTATTCAAAACTGATTTTACAAACTTTGTTAACCCTTTAGGTGTTGCACAAGATTTAATGGAAAATAGAGATACAATTTCAAAATTTCACTTTTTTGGCAGATTTTCCATTTTAATATTTTTTTTCCAGTTACAAAGCAAGGGTTAACAGCCAAACAAAACTCAATATTTATGGCTCTGATTCTGTAGTTTACAGAAACACCCCATATGTGGTGGTAAACTGCTGTACGGGCACACGGCAGGGCGCAGAAGGAAAGGAATGCCATACTGTTTTTGGAAGGCAGATTTTGCTGGACTGTTTTTTTTGACACCATGTCCCATTTGAAGCCCCCCTGATGCACCCCTAGAGTAGAAACTCCAAAAAAGTGACCCCATTTTAGAAACTACGGGATAGGGTGGCAGCTTTGTTGGTACTAGTTTAGGGTACATATGATTTTTGGTTTCTCTATATTACACTTTTTGTGAGGCAAGGTAACAAGAAATAGCTTTTTTGGCACTGTTGTTTTTTTTTTTTTGTTATTTACAACATTCATCTGACAGGTTAGATCATGTGGTATTTTTATAGAGCAGGTTGTCACGGACGCGGCGATACCTAATATGTATACAATTTTTTTATTTATGTAAGTTTTACATAATGATTTCATTTTTGAAACAAAAAAAATCATGTTTTAGTATCTCCATAGTCTGAGAGCCATAGTTTTTTCAGTTTTTGGGCGATTATCTTGGGTAGGGTATGATTTTTGTGGGATGAGATGACGGTTTGATTGGTACTATTTTGGCGTACATGCGACTTTTTTGATCACTTTTGTTACCTTTTTTGGGAAGTAAGGTGGGCAAAATTTCAATTTCCTCATAGTTTTTATTTTTTTTATTTTTATGGCGTTCACCGTGCGGGAAAAGTAACATGACCGTTTTTATAGATCAGGTCGTTACGGATGCAGTGATACCTAATATGTGTAGTGTATTTTATTTTTTTTATTTTTATTCAGTGATAAATGTGTTTTTTTTATCTTTACTTTTTTCACTTTTTAAAAAAAAAAATTGACCCAGACCCACTTGGTTCTTGAATATCCAGTGGGTCTGATGTCTGTATAATACAGTACAGTACACTATATAGTGTATTGTACTGTATTTTACTTACACTTCGTCTGGACAGATCTATGCCTTTAGCACAGATCTGTTCAGCACCATGGACAGCAGGATGCCTGAGAAGGCGTCCTGTTGCCATGGGAACCTTCCCCGTCTGCTCAGTTGTGGCCACAACTGAGCAGACGGGGAAGGGGAAGGAGGGGGGCTCCCTCCCTCTGTGACCCCATCCTGTCTGGGGGCTGCAAAGGCACAGCAGCCACCCAATGGGAGAGGGAGGGAGTTCCCTGACCCTGACTGTTAACATTTTCCATACAGCGGTCCGTACGGACCGCGGTATGGAAAGAGTTAAACGGCTGACATCACAGCACAGATGTCAGCCGTTTATACCAGTGTGTCAGCAATGTGCTGACACTCTGGTATACCCACTGGACACAATGAATATTCAAGAGGAGGCGGGCGGGGGATCGCGATCCCAACTGCCGCACCGCCCGCCTCCCGCACCGCCTGCAACCCCCCCTGCACCACCCGCCGGCATAAAATCACTTAGGGGTGCAAGGGGGATGAAAAATCTATTTTCGGCATATAAAAGTTTCTATTAAAGTTTCAGAAACCGCAGAAAGCGCAGCAAACCGCAGGTCTGAATTGACCTGCGGTTTGTTGCGATCGCCGACACGGGGGGGGTCACGGGACCCCCCCACGCATTTAGCCGAGGTGCCTGCTCAATGATTTGAGCAGGCACCTTGTTCCGATCACAGCCCGCCGGGCGGCAGTGATCGGAACAACACATGACGTACCAGTAGGTCATGTGTCCTTAACCCCTTAAGGACACAGGGCGTACAGGTACGCCCTTGTGCCCTGGTACTTAAGGACACAAGGCGTACATGTACGCCCTGTGTATTTTCGATCACCGCCGCGTGGCTGGCGGTGATCAGAACCCCGTGCCTGCTCAAATCATTGAGCAGGCACTTGGGGCAAATGCGCCGGGGGGTCCGGTGACCCCCCCCATGTATGCGATCGCAGAAAACCGCAGTTTCCGGAACAGGATGGTGATGGTGGTGTGATTTCACTCCACCAATCACCATCCAGCGATCCTGAGTGGTGATGGTGACATCACCACTCAGGATCGCTTTCTGATTGGTCTGTGGGCGGTCCGGCGGCAGATTCAAAAGAGGCAGGCGCTCCTCTCCTCCTCCTTTTGTGTTCTGGAGCTGGAGGAGAGAGGAGCTGCCTGCACGTGTGTCCGCCATCGCTGCCAGCACCCCCAGGACCCGATCTCTGCCCCCAGGACCCGATCTGTGCCCCAGCACCCCCCATCTGGTACATAGGGACATCACAGGGAAAGTTTGGTTTAGGCAGGGGAAAAAAAGGGAAAGTTAGTTTCTGAACTTTGATTGCATCACCCTAAGTTAGGGTGTCTGGGGTCCACAGCACAGCTGTGTGACCCTAGACCCCCCAGGGGTGCTGCCACTCCCCCCCCCCCCACCTTTTTTGGGGTGCATTTATATTTTTTTTTTGGTGTACGCTGACTGTGGCCGGCACTTAGTGTCCGGCCACTGTTAGCGCATCGCACACCCCACCGCTGATCAACTTCGGACGGTTGATCAGCGGTTTTGAATTTTTTCCCCCACATTTTTTGGCCTTTTTTTAGTTAGTTTATTTTTATTTTCTTCTGTTAGTTTTAGGGTTAAGTCCGCGAACACCCGTGCCCCCACACACACGCACACAAAATAAAGAGTTACGCACATATACACGCAGACACACACTCCCCTATGGCCCGCCGGATGTTCTCGGCCAAGGAGGCATACGCCCAGCTTGCCTCCGACTCCGAGAGTCCCAGTGAGGATGAGGATGACCCCACATTCCTGTTGTCATCCGCGTCCTCCTCATCATCTAGCGATGATGATGAGCCCCCAAGGCGGCGGAGACGCCGCCAGGCGGAGCAAGGGGACCGCCATGTTAGGGACCCTGTGGCCCACACTAGTACGAGCAGCTCTGGGGCTCGTACTGGTTTCCCGGCCCACCAGTTAAATCCACCGGAGCACCCTGCCGGTGAACTAGTCTGGTGTAGCCCAGAGCGATACGAGCCCGTGATTCCTGATTTTGTAGGCCAATCAGGAATCCAGATTTCCACAGTGGGCTACACTGAATATGACTTTTTTTGTCATTTTTTCAGTGACCCACTGGTAAATCTGATGGTGGAGCAGACGAATCTGTACGCCCAACAGTTCGTCGCTCAACACCCGGGCTCCTTTTTGGCCAGGCCCGGTGGCTGGACGCCGGTCAGTGCAGCCGAAATGAGGACATTTTGGGGCCTCGTGCTGCATATGGGCCTGGTCAAGAAACCCAGTGTCAGACTGTACTGGAGTGGGGACGTCTTATACCAGTCCCCACTTTACAGTACGGCCATGACACGCTCCCGGTTTGAGGCCATCCGGAAATGTCTGCATTATTCCGATAATGCAGCATGTCCCCCCCGAGGTGATCCTGCCTATGACCGGCTGTATAAGATACGGCCGGTCATCGATCACTTTGGGGCCACATTTCAGCATGCCTATGTACCTGGAAGGGAGGTCGTGGTTGATGAGTCTCTCATTGCGTTCAAGGGGAGACTCATTTTCCACCAGTATGTGCCCTCCAAGCGGGCGAGGTATGGCGTGAAGCTATACACAATTTGTGAGAGTACCACAGGGTACACTTACAAATTTTGTGTGTACGAGGGGCGAGATTCCCGGATTCAACCCCCAGAATGTCCCCCCACCCTGGGTGTTACCGGGAAACTTGTGTGGGACCTTATGTACCCACTGCTGGATAAGGGTTACCACCTTTACGTGGATAACTTTTATACCAGTATCCCCTTGTTCCAGTCCCTTGCCGCCAGATCCACGTCCGCTTGTGGGACCGTGCGGAAAAATCAACGCGGCCTCCCTGCCCACCCCCTCCAGGTACCTATCCCCAGGGGTGAGACCCGTGCCCTTACCACTGGAAACCTGTTGCTGGTCAGGTATAAGGACAAGAGGGATGTCCTTATGCTGTCCACTATTCATGGTAACGGCATCACCCCTGTCCCTGTGCGAGGTACCGCGGCAACGGTCCTCAAGCCCGATTGTATCGTCGACTACAATCGGTATATGGGAGGAGTTGATCTCTCGGATCAAGTCCTCAAGCCATATAACGCCATGCGCAAAACCCGTGCATGGTACAAAAAAGTTGCGGTCTACTTGGTACAGGTTGCCATGTACAACTCTTTTTTTACTATCCCGAAGCGCTGGCAGCACAGGGACATTCCTCCAGTTCTATGATGCAGTCCTCATGGCCCTGATCTTTTCGGACCGGGAAAGAGCAGGCCGGAGTACCTCGGGAACTGTAGGTGCCCAAAAAAAGTGCAGAGTGTGTCGCAGGATCGGGATACGGAAGGACACGACTACTCAGTGTGACACGTGTCCCGATCATCCGGGTCTCTGCATTGACGGTTGCTTCAGGGAGTATCACACTTCCATGGAGTACTAAATTTATATCCCAATTTAGCACTGACATCGGATAAAAAAAACTGGTTCTCAGACTTGACACCCAAAAAAACTAAAATAATTTATTAAAAGTAGACATATTAGGTATCGCCGCGTCGGTAATAATCTCCTCTATAAAAATACCCCATGACCTAACCCCCCAGATTAACACGGTCCAGAAAAAAAAAAAAAGGTGCAAAAAATGATTTTTTTTTGTCACCTTACATAACAAAAAGTTTAATAGCAAGTGATCAAAAAGTCATTTAGCCCCCGAAATAGTGCCAATAAAACCGTCCGCTCATCCCGCAAAAAATGAGCCCCCACATGAGATAATTGGATAAAAAATAAATAAAAAAATGACCCTTAGACTTTAGAGATACCCAAATAAAATATTAAAAAAGATAATATAGTCAAAAACCTAAATAATTGTAAAAAAAAGTAGACTTATTAGGTATTGCCGCGTTTGTAAGAATCTCCTCTATAAAAATATCCCATGACCTAACCCCCCAGATTAACACTGTTAAAAAAAAAAAAAACGGTGCCAAAACCGCTATTTTTGGCACTTTTCCATTTCAATCCGTTTTTTCCGGTAACAAAACAAGGGTTAACAACCAAACAAAACTTAATATTTATTACCCTGATACTGCAGTTTACAGAAACGCCACATTTGTGGTCGTAAACTGCTGTATCAGTAAAAGGGAGGCCGCAAAAGGAAAGGACCGACATGGTTTCTGGAAGGCCAATTTTGATGGCCTTTTTTATTGACACCATGTCCCTTTTGAAGCCCCCCTGATGCCCCCCAGAGTAAAAACTCCCTAAAAGTGACCCCATCTAAGAAACTACACCCTCGAAGTATTCAAAACTGATTATACAAACTTTATTAACCTTTTACGTGTTCCTCAACAGTTAATGGCAAATGGAGATGAAATTTCAGAATTTCAATTTTTGGTAACCTTGCCTCACAAAAATGTAATATAGAGCAACCAAAAATCATATTTACCCTAAAAATAGTCCCCAAAAAAATGCCACCTTATCCCGTAGTTTCCAAAATGGGGTCACTTTTAAGGAGTTTCTACTCCAGGGGTGCATCAGAGGGGTTGAAACAGGACACGGTGTAAATAAACCGGTCCATAAAAATCAGCCCTCCAAAAACTAAACGGCGCACCTTTCACTCTACGCCCCGCTGTGTGGCCGTACAGTAGTGTACGACCACATATTGGGTGTTTCTGTAAACTGCAGAGTCAGGGCAATAAAGATACAGTCTTGTTTGGCTGTTAACCCTTGCTTTGTTAGTGGAAAAAATGGGTTATAATGGAAAATAAGGCAAAAAAATAAAATTTTCAAATTTCATCCCCATTTGCCAATAACTCTTGTGCAACACCTAAAGGGTTAACGACGTATGTAAAATCAGTTTTGAATACCTTGAGGGGTGTAGTTTCTTAGATGGGGTCACTTTTAGGGAGTTTCTACTCTAGGGGTGCATCAGGGGGCTTCAAATGGGACATGGTGTAAATAAACCAGTCCATAAAAATCAGCCCTCCAAAAACCAAACGGCGCACCTTTCACTCTACACCCCGCTGTGTGGCCGTACAGTAGTTTACGGCCACATATTGGGTGTTTCTGTAAACGGCAGAGTCAGGGCAATAAATATACAGTCTTGTTTGGCTGTTAACCCTTGCTTTGTTAGTGGAAAAAATGGGTTAAAATGAACAATTAGACAAAAAAATGAAATTTTCAAATTCCTCATTTTTGGGTGGTTTCTATTATGTAAGCCTCGCAAAGTGACTTCAGACCTGAACTGGTCCCTAAAAATTTTGTTTTTGTAAATTTCAGAAAAATTTCAAGATTTGCTTCTAAACTTCTAAGCCTTATAACATCCCCAAAAAATAAAATATCATTCCCAAAATAATTCAAACATGAAGTAGACATATGGGGAATGTGAAGTCATCACAATTTTTGGGGGTATTACTATGTATTACAGAAGTAGAGAAACTGAAACTTTGAAATTTGCAAATTTTTCCAAATTTTTGTTAAATTAGGTATTTTTTGGTGCAAAAAAAATAATTTTTTTGACTTCATTTTACCAGTGTCATGAAGTACAATATGTGACGAAAAAACAGTCTTAGAACGGCCTGGATAAGTCAAAGCGTTTTAAAGTTATCAGCACTTAAAGTGACACTGGTCAGAATTGCAAAAAATGGCCTGGTCCTAAGGGGTTAAGGACTCGGGAAACATGCCGTATCGCTACGTCATGTGTTCTTAAGGGGTTAAGCTAGAAATACAGCAATAATTTACTGGGTTTTAAAAAACACCCTTTTTGGGCAAAATACTAAATTTTACAGCCCTTGCTGCATCTGTCAGTGTGAAATTCAAACGTTATATACTGCTGTCATATTTTGTTAGTAAAAAAACACCCATTTTAGGCAAAGTACTTAATATTGCAGCCTTTGCTGCATCTGTGATTGTTAAAAACAAGCTTGAAATACTTCAATAATTTTTTGGCTTTGAAAAAACTCATTTTTGGCAATACCCTCCATCTTGGGCCTCTGCTGCATTAGTCAGTGTGCAATTTAAGCTAGAAATACAGCTATAATTTTCTGGGTTTTAAAAAACACCCATTTTGGGGAAAATACTTAATTTGTGGCCTTGTTGGTATCTGTACGCGTGAGATACACCCTTTAGAGACTGTTGTTCTATTCTGCTATTAAAAAAACACCCATTTTGGGCAAGATTCTAAATTTGAGAAATATGAAGAGTGTCAAATAAGGGACGTGGCCCCGGTCGTGGTGCTGTTGGTGGAGCTCCTGTTGCAGGGAGAGGACATGGTCGATCTGTGCCAGCTACACACACAAGTGAAACACCTTCCTCAGGTGCGAGTAGGCAACAGAACCTTCAGCGTTATTTGGTCGGGCCTAATGCGGCTCTACGAATGGTGAGGCCTGAACAAGTACCGGCGATAGTAGATTGGGTTGCTGACAGGGCCACCAGTTCCTTTACATTGTCTCCCATCCAGTCTCCTGCTGAAAGATCAGAGTTGGCACCTGCAGCCGATGTCCATCAGTCTTTCACCTCACCCCCTTGCAAATCAGCCAAGCAGTCTGAGCCCCAAGTCATGCAGCAGTCTCTTCTGCTTTTTTATGACTCTGCTAGCAGGGTTTCCCAGAGCCATCCACCTTGCCCTGCCCCAGAAGTGGAAGAGATTGAGTGCACCGATGCCCAACCACTTATGTTTCAAGATGAGTACATGGGAGGACCATCGCAGCACGTCTCGGATGATGACGAAACACAGCTGCCAACTGCTGTGGCTTTCGAAAGTGTGCAGACCGACAAGGAGGGCAGGGGTGAAGACTGGGTGGAAGATGATGTGGAGGACGATGAGGTCCTCGACCCCACATGGAATCAAGGTCATGCGAGTAACCTGTGTAGTTCGGAGGAAGAGGCAGTGGTCGCACAGAGCCACCAGCACAGCAGAAGAGGGAGTAGGGTGCAAAAGCAGAGCGGCCGTCCTCTAGACAGTACGCCTCCTACTGCCCACCGTAGCAAGGGACCGAGCACACCAAAGTCAGCTCCAAGGAGTTCCCTGGTGTGGCAGTTCTTCAGACAATGTGCTGACGATAAGACACAAGTAGTTTGCACACAATGCAATCAGAGCCTGAAGCGAGGCATAAACTTTCTCAACCTGAGCACAACCTGCATGACCAGGCATCTAAGTGCAAAGCACAAGCTGCAGTGGAGTAGACACCTCAAAAACCAAGAAAGGTCTCTGGCTCCTCCTGCTTCCTCTTCTGCTGCAGTCTCGGCCTCTTCATCCACCTTTGGAGTGACAGTGCGACCTGCCACCCCGCAAACAGAGGATCTGTCAGCAACACCACCACCTGGGTCACCAAGTGCAGCGTCCCACTCAGGACACGTGGCAACTGCAAAATAGCTTTAAAACTGCATTATCATCTTGCATGTTATTTTGTACTACAACACCTGTTGTATCCCTGTTCATAGGCTGGTCTGGTGTAATTTATACATCCCACCACTAGATGGGGATAGTACTTAGGTCATATAAACACCTAGATCAGGCCTAGAGGAAGGGGAGGAAGGAGAGAAGTCAAGTGAGAGAGTAGCAGAGTCAGTGGTACTCTGAGGCTACACACCACACATTAGTGGGTGAAGCCAAATGCAGAAATGAGGTAGAGCCAAGGTATGACGCGCAGGAAAGCGTTTTCCTCTTGTGACCTTCTTAGATCCTAGATCCCGACAAATACTATCAAGGGACTCTCAACCTCCATCTTGGCTGATGCTTCCCTATCACAGAGCGTGCCCCGAAGGATTTCGTGCTGTCCACCTCAACACTGTGCTGCCAGCCCAGGGAGGCTTTCTGCTAACCGTGAGTAAACCGATGAACTGTGTGTTTATTGTTTGGTCCCTCATCGGCCCACCGTGCACCTCACGTGTTGCCCCTGCGGTACTGGCTGGCTGAACAAGCATCTCCACAATGTCCCACGGAAGCGTTCAGCTCTCCTTTTCCCAAACACTGGAGCAGAAGAGGAAGTACCCCCCTACCCACCCGCGATCCCTGGCCCTGAATGTCAGCATTTCAAAATGACTGTCCTTTGAAATGCTGTTATTCTGTCTGGTGGAGACGGAGAGTTTTAAAAGCCTTATGGCGGTGGCTGTCCCACAGTACATCGTGCCCAGCTGCCACTACTTTTCCAGGCGTCATCCCTTTTGCCATCCCTTCCCTGCACAACCAAGTGGGGGACAAAATCAGGTGTGCACTGCGCAACGCCATCTGTGGCAAGGTGCATCTCACTCCGGATACGTGGACCAGTAAGCACGGTCAGGGACGTTATATCTCATAACACACTGGGTAAATGCAGTGATGGCTGGGCCTGAGGCGGATAGCAGTTTGGCGCATGTCCTTCCACCACCGAGGATTGCAGGGCATTTCAGTTTGCCTCCTGTTATTTCCTCCTCCTACTCTGCTTCCTCATCCTCTACCGGCTCCTCATCCGGTCAGCGTAACACCTTCCCCACCAACTTCAGCACAGCTAGAAGTAAACGACAGCAGGCAGTTTTAAAACTTATCTGTTTGGGGGACAAACCCCACACCGCGCAGGAGCTGTGGACGGGCCTTGAACAACAAACCGATGAGTGGTTGGTGCCAGTGAGCCTCAAGCCCGGCCTGGTGGTGTGCGATAATGGGCAAAATCTCGTAGCAGCTCTGGGACTAGCCGGTTTGACGCACATCCCTTGCCTGGCGCATGTGCTGAATTTAGTGGTGCAGAGATTCCTTAAAAATTACCCCGATATGTCAGAGCTGCTGCATAAAGTGCATGCCGTCTGTGCGCGCTTTCGGCGTTCTCGCCCTGCTGCTGCTCGCCTGTCAGAGCTGCAGCGTAACTTTGGCCTTCCCGCTCACCGCCTCATATGCGACCTGCCCACAAGGTGGAATCCACCTTGCACGTGCTGGCCAGACTGTGCGAGCAACAGCAGGCGATAGTGGAGTTTCAGCTGCAGCACGCATGGGTGAGTCGCTCTGCGGAACAGCACCACTTCACCACCAATGACTGGGCCTCCATGCGAGACCTGTGTTCCTTGTTGCGCTGTTTCGAGTACTCCACCAACATGGTCAGTGCCGATAACGCTGTTCTCAGCGTTACTATCCCACTTCTATGCCTCCTTGAAAAAACGCTGCTGGCTATGATGGAAGAGGATGAGGCACAGGAGGAGGAGGAGGAGGAAGAGGAAGAGGGATCATTTCATAGGGTTTCTGGCCAGTCATTCACAAGTGGCTCCGAGGGTGGGTTCCTGCACCCACAAACGCCAGGTACACAATTCTCCAGCCAGGGCACAGTTCTGGAGGATGACTAGGTGGAGGATGAGGAGGAGGAGGAACCATGTTCACAGCAGGGTGGCACCCAGACCAGCTGATGGCCATCACTGGTGCGTGGCTGGGGGGATACAGAGGACACAGACGATACACCTCCCACAGAGGACAGCTTTTCGTTGCCTCTGGGCAGCCTGGCACACATGAGCGATTACATGCTGCAGCGTCTCCACAACGACCACTGAGTTGCCCAGATTCTAGCTTGTGCTGATTACTGGGTGGCCACGCTGTTGGATCCCCGTTACAAGGACAAAGTACCGTTCTTAATTCCCTCACTGGAGCATGATCGTAAGATGCGCGAGTACAAGCGCACGCTGGTAGACACGCTGCTGGTGGCATTCCCACCTGACAGCGGGGGCACAGTGGAAGCACAAGGCGAAGGCAGAGGAAGAGGTCGCCAACACAGCTGGGGCACCGCCAGCACCTCAGAAGGCAGGGTTAGCGTGGCTGAAATGTGGAAAAGCTTTGTCAGCACGCCACAACAACCAGCGCCACCAGCTGATATTGGAACGTCTTAGCAGGAGGCAGCATTTCAGCAACATGGTGGAGCAGTATGTGTGCACACGCCTACACATACTGAATGACTGGTCTGCCCCCTTCAACTTCTGGGTCTCCAAATTGGGCACATGGCCTGAGCTTGCCCTTTACGCCTTGGAGGTGCTGGCCTGCCCTGAAGCCAGTGTATTGTCTAAACGTGTGTTTAGCACGGCAGGGGGCGTTATCACAGACAAGCGCAGCCGCCTGTCCACAGCCAACGTGGACAAGCTCACGTTCATTAAAATTAACCAGGCAGGGATCCCACAGGACTTGTCCGTACCTTTTGCAGAATAGACATGTATACCGGCCTTAACCAGCCATTGTATACTACAGTGCAATTGCTCATTCTTGTATTTTGGATATTTCACACTCTTTTGGAGTGTACCCTAATTAAAAAAGAATAATAAAAAAAAAAAAAAAAAAAATTAAAACCAAAACCAGTGTTGGCTACCTCGTCCTCCTCCACCGCGGCTTCCACCTACACCGCTACGTCCACCGCCTCCTCAAACTCCTACTCCATATGGACTTCCACCTCATAAACCAAGTTTTTTTTTTTTCATTTGTACGTATTTTATTTTATGTAATTTCACTAATTTGTCTGTTACATTTTCGGGTGAAATTCACCAATTTTTGGGTGCGATATACCACTGCTATACCTAGTTGACAGGTTAATAAATTTCACTAATTTTTATGTTATATTCTTGGGTGACATTTTTAAATTTTTGCCATGAATAAACCCCTGCTCTGCATAGGTGACAGGGACCGAAATTTTAAAAAAATAATCTGTTCCATTGGTGAGTGACATTAAGCCATTTCTGTAGAAATAAGAATTTGTGTGGTGCACAGGACCAACTATGACCAATAGAGGTGCTCACAGTGAAGGGGACTCACCCTGTCCACTTGAAATTGTGTATGTAAAATCTAGAGAAAACTGGGCACTCTCAGGATGCTGGAACCATTTTGTAATTTAATAGATATAGAAATATATAAATAAAAATGAATAAATAAATAATGGACAACAAGTACAATAAATATTCGACCTAAAATATATGTTGCCTAAAAAGTCCAGAATAATATAGCAGCAATCAATCAAATATGATACAAACATATAAATACCAATATTAGAATAGTTGAGTGAATTATCCCTTGACCCCTAAAGGAACTTCAAATATAATCCAGTCCATATATCGATATGACTGCTAATGACTATAGCAATATTATGGCTGCGTCGAGATGATGCGATCCCAATATAATGCAAAAGTTGTAGGGTAATCGCACTCACTTATTGCTGACTTGAAGTATTGTGGTAATGTCTTATTGCAGTTTTACTGATCTTATGTTCCACAACAAAGTAGCGCTGGAAATTATATCCACTTGAAGCGGTATCCCACTCTATTGGAGTAGCAGCGGCATCCCGCTGAACTCCTCTACTGTCAGTTTAAATATTATAAATATATGCCGGCATAAACTTGGAGTAATCCTACCGTATGTTTCGATTCCACCCCAAAGTTGCTCTGGACGGAGGTCCGGTATTGATGTGGACCGATGTCCTACAGGCGATGTCTGTCTAGTCTCCCATGTTGGCAGTGTTGTTTTGACACGTGTGGCCCTTCGGACGGTCCTGCAATGGGGATTTTGCACAGGATTTTCGTATGGCTTCTTGGATGATCACAAGTATGGGGTCCTCTCTCACCAGACGCGTTTCGGGGTATCTATGACCCCTTTCTCAGTGGAACCACTGAGGAAGTGGTCATAGTGGCAGTGTGTTTTAGCAAAATAATGCATTCCCATAGGAATGCATGATTTTGCTAATATGCCATGGCCACTATGTAGGCATTCATTCAAAATATGGTCTAATATGTAGGCATTCAAAGGAGCGAGTGCTGTGTGGGAAGGAAAGAATACTTACCTTGCAATTAGTGTTGAGCAAAGTTTACAAACATTCAGTTCTGCTGCTTTGTTTGCTTTGTGACGAATTACTTCGTCATGAAGTGCATTTCTTTGTAAGTAGCACTCTCAATGATAGGGAACAGTGATTGCCCCCCGTCATTGAACCCCTCAGATGCCGCATTCCTCGCTGATCTTGGCATCTGAGATTAACCCCTGAAAGCCCTCATTTTTAATCAGTTAAAAAGAAAAATGCTTAACTTATCCATTTGAGCTCGAAGAGGCCGCCTCGGTCTTCTTGATTGAACATCCCGCACAAAATCTTGCATGGAGCATGATGACGCCATCGCACACGAAATTTTGCGTGGGATCTTCAAACAAGATGGCCGTGGCAACCTCTTCACGCTCAAATGGTTGAGGTGGGTATGCATTGTTTTGGTGGGAATGCCATTTCCCTGAAATTTAGAATCGAAGTCCACTTCGGATACTTCGATTTGCTCATTGCAATCCTCCCAGCAGCCGCAGTGTGAGAAGCCACCTGCACCTCCATTTCCGGGTAGACAGACATTCTGGCTGTTTTTACACCATAACTGACGCTGGAACACCAATGAGTATTACTGAGCCACAGGGCAGGGAATGAGGGTAGCGTACTGAGCACCAATGGACGTAACAGTAGCTGTACTCCAAGAACTACGCAAGTGCTTAAACTGCCTGAAGATAAAAGTAATGTTCTCCACAATGCTGCTAGCCACAGAGAAAGGAAAGATTTAATTTTCATCAGCATGATCAACCCTACCAGGATATATGCCTGGTTTAATAGGGTTGATCATGCTGACAGAGGCTCTTTAAATTCAACTTATTATACCGCAGTGATAATCAGGGGTGGACTGGGAACTTAAAGTGGCCCTGGGAAAAAAACTAAAAGTGGCTCCATGTGGTATGCAGGTCCAAATTGACAGAAGATGGAGCAACAGAATTAAGCGGCCTCAGCAGAACCAGATGCCACAGTGCAGCACAAAATACTGCCTACATTAATTATTGTTGAGAGCATCAGATCTGGCTTGTGGCCAAGAGGAGGGCTTGAGTGGCCACCTGGACATCGGCACCGTGAAATTTCCCTGTAGGGTCTATAGCTTGATCGTCAATGGTGTTAATATACCAGTTATTCGCATTATACTGTAGTGTTAATATACTAGTTTGTTGCATTATACTGCTGCGTTAAAATACAAGTTAAATTCAAAGTATTATACTGCAGCCTTAAGCCTCTTTCACACGAAAGTGTGCGCTCCATGGCTGTATAGCATTTAATCCCCTTAAATGTAACACCTTAAATTAAACTAATAAAATACAAGTTAAATTCAACGCATTGGACTGCGTCAATATATCATTGTAATTGTCAATATCCGTGTGCAGTGTGTTTGTAGAATGGGAAGGATGATTGCACCTTTGTCTGTAAATTACAGAAAAACACTTGCAATTTTGTTACAGTTTAATAATCTCATTAAAGCACACAGCAGCTCTCGCTTCCCCCTTCACCAGCCAAGCACGGATGACGCACCTGGATGCGTAGCAGTAGATTAAGAAAAATAGGATAATCCAGCTCAGGAATGGTGGAAAAAAAATGTAGCTTTATTGCGGCATAAAATCTTCGACAAACAGGAATAATAAAAAATAGGATAATCCAGTTTAATAATCTGCATACCAAACCTGTGACTCTTCATTTATAGGCCTTTTATAATAAAATGTCAGAGAAACGAAAGAGTGGAAAACGAAAGACCCAGGCCTCGTCATCCAAGAGTCAGAATGTGGGTGGCTGTAGTAAAAACATAGAAACATAGAATGTGTCGGCAGATAAGAACCATTTGGCCCATCTAGTCTGCCCAATATATCTGAATCCTATTAATAGTCCCTGGCCCTATCTTATATGAAGGATAGCCTTATGCCTATCCCATGCATGCTTAAACTCCTTCACTGTATTTGCAGCTACCACTTCTGCAGGAAGGCTATTCCATGCATCCACTACTCTCTCAGTAAAGTAATACTTCCTTATATTACTTTTAAACCTATGCCCCTCTAATTTAAAACTGTGTCCTCTTGTGGTAGTTTTTCTTCTTTTAAATATGCTCTCCTCCTTTACCGAGTTGATTCCCTTTATGTATTTAAAAATTTCTATCATATCCCCTCTGTCTCTTCTTTCTTCCAAGCTATTACTGCAAACAGCAGTAGCAACACCAGCTATCTGGCTTGACGTAGTAGATGCAGTAGCGCCAGGTTATTATTGAGGATGAGATTGTGGACTGCATGATTCAAATGACATAGTGTGGAGGTGGCAGCAGCATCAGGAGACCACAGAGTGACCCGGTGACAGAGTGGGGAGGTGGGTGGCAATAACAGTACCCGCTGATGATGGTGGGTCTAAGAAGGAGCACTTGGCATCAGATGTGTGGCATGAGGCGGGTGGCAGCATCAGAATAGTAGCTAAGGCAGGTAGCCAGAAGAAACCTCTCTTTTGTCAAAGTGTTGGTGTGGCACCATGGATGATTTAGTCTGTTGCATCAGGCATTGGTGGGTGGAAATCCTGGCTGATCCACGCCTGATTCATCTTGACAAAGGTCAGTCTCTCCACATTTTGGGTGGACAGGCGAGTTCTTCTGGGGGTAACTATGGCCCCCGCCGCACTAAACACCCGCTCTGATGCCACACTACTGACAGGGAAGGACAGCTTTTCCAGGGCAAACTATGCCAGTTGTGGCCACAAATACAGTTTGGCTACCCAGTAGATCTTCAATGTGGGGTGGTAGGGTGCTGTCCAAGTATGCCAACACCTGCTGGTTCAGGTCCTGCTCTATGTCTAGCTGCTGGTGAGTAATTTCTTCACTATGCGGGTGAAGGAAGCTGCTCAACAGGGACTCTAGACTCATGCTGCTGCTGATTTGAACTGGTACTGCTCCTGCCACCCCACCCCTCCCCAAGAGCCATGGCAGTGGAATGTGAGCACATATAGCCCCCCGGTCAGACTTGCGGGAGGATGGACGATGGAGCAGATAGGCAGCGGCCAACTGACTACATAGGATATCTCTATAGTAGTTCAGTTTGTCCTGCCTCTCAGCAGGTGTAAAAAAAAGACCCCCGATTTTGGACCAGTAGCGAGGGTCCAACAAGGTGGAGAGCCGGAAGTCATCCTCCCTCTGCCGAATGGTGACAATTCGGCTGTCACCATGCAAGTAAGTGAGCATGCATCGGGCCATTTGTGCAAGTGACTCTGAGGGACTCCCTGCCTCCATCTCCACTGCATACTGCCACAGTGTGTCTGGGTCTTCTGCCTTCTCTTCCTCATCGCCCTGTGGCTCCTCTGGCTGCTCCTGCTCCTCCTCTCCTGTCACCTGTGTATAAAAACCACCCATTTCGCTACACATTGCTTGTGCTCCAATGTCCTCCTACTCCTCCAGCCAGATTTTATTAGCATCTGTTCCAGGACATGAAGCAGTGGAAAGACATCGTTCATTCTGTAGTCCTGGCGACTGACAAACGTGGCCTCCTCAAAGGGCCTGAGCAAACGGCAGGTGTCACGCATGAGCTGCCACTGGCTGACATTGAAGTTACACAGGGGAGTACTTCTGTCTGCTTGGACTATCAAGAAATCGTTTATGGTCTTTCTCTGTTCGTATAGTCTGTCCAACATATGGAGGGTGGAATTCCAACGGGTGTAAACGTCGCATATCAGCCTATGTTGGGGGATGCTGTACTGCAGCTGCAGCTCAAGGAGGGTGTGCTTTGCGGTGTACGAGTGGCTGAAGTGCATGCAAAGTTTCCTGGCCATTTTTAGGATGTCTTGCAGATGGATGGAAGACTTCAGGAACCGCTTGACAACCAGATTGAACACATCTGCCATGAAGGGCGCATGGCTAAGCCCTCCTTGATGCAGTGCCCACACCATGTTCTTCCCATTGTCTGTCAGCATGGTTCCGATTTTGAGTTGTCGCGGAGAAAGCCAGAATTTGATTTCTTGATGAAGGACACGGAGCAGTTCCTCTCCTGTGTAACTCCGTTCGCCCAGGCAAACTAGGTGCAGAACAGCGTGACACCGTGGTATGCCTGACACCGTGGAGGATGAGGAAGCAGAGGTGGACATTGTCGCAGGACCAATGGTGTGAGAACCTGGGGGCGGAGGCAGCGTCACTTGGCCAAGTTTCTGGTGTGGCTGGCCAGGAACCACATTTACCCAGTGGGCTGTAAAGGACAAATTTCCCCACTATATGGCTAATCAACGTAATTTGGTCCATACAGCAAAAGGAAGTCTGCAACGACCCATCAATTTTCCTGTATTATTTTTCCTATTAATACACCCCCAAAAAATAAATACAGCAATTACAATTCATCGTAGAACGGCTAATAGGACGTACGTATCTATCCTCTTAATACACCCTGTAAATGGCTGTAGTACAATGGAACTTCACCACTGAATGGCAATTTTTTTTTTTGCCACTAATACACACCAAAAAGGGTTGTAATTTTCCCATTCACCACACAATGGCTAATAAGCCCTTTTTCTTTTTCCCCATTAATACACGCCAAAAAGGGCTTTAGAACATATAACTGCACCGCTAAATGGCAAATACTTTTATTGTGCCACAAATACACACAAAAAAGGGCTTTACAACATATAACTGCACCGCTGAACGGCAAATATATTTTTATTTTGCCACTATTACAGGACAAAAAGGGCTTTAGAACATATAACTGCACCGCTAAACGGCAAATATATATTTTTCTTTTGTAACAAAATGGTAGGGCTCACAATGGTAGCCGATGGGTGCTCTATTAGGTTGGGAACCCAAAAACCCAGCCCTTAAAAATTTAATAATAATTATTTAATATTCTTTCCTTTTCCACTAATACATGCCACAAAAGGCTTTAGAATAAATAACTGCACCGCTAAACGGCAAATATATTTTTATTTTGCCACTAATACACGCCACAAAAGGCTTTAGAACATATAACTGCACCGCTGAACGGCAAATATATTTTACTTTTTGCCACTAATACACGACAAAAAGGGCTGTCATTTTAGCACTTCACTACACAACGGCTAATAAGCCTTTTTTTCCCACTAATACAAGCCAAAAAATGCTTTAGAACATATACCTGCACCGCACAAGGGCAAATAAGACGTAGAAATATTTCCTTGTAATAAACCCTGTTAATGCCTGTATCAAACAGCACTTGCGCCCTAATAAGAACGGTTTGCTGGAATTAGAGTTGTATAATGGCAATTTGGATCCGCAGTCAGTGCAGCAAGGTGTAATAGGATTGTTCCTGTTACCCAGGCTGTAACCTCCTCTACTGAACCCTGTTCAACATAAATATTTTGGAATGATTCCTCCCTATCTCTTCCCTACATCTTGAATAATCTTTCCCTGCACTTGTAAATCGTTTTGTTTTTTTTGCACAATGACGTTTTTTCTAGTACTTTCCTTAGCGCCTGCTGACATCTCTCCCTGCACTAAGTAAACTGGAAAATTGCCGAATCCAAGATGGTTGAGGCTATTTATATGGCTGTGACATCACAGGGCTGGCTGCTGATAGGTTGCATGCATGGCATTATGGGTGATCCGGCCTTCCCAGAGTTCCTTGCTCCACGTCCTCACACAGCAGCCGTATTAGGAAAAAATGCGATTCGTCGCCACGAATCACGAGGAAATTTTGATTCAGTGCGAATTGAATAAAACCTGAAACTTCGATTCGCTCATCTCTAGACATGAGTAATTACATTCCTCTTTCTCCTCCTCCTCTCGACCCCAGAGAAGCCTTTCACTTGCATCATCTCTGTCTTTACCCCCCCCCCCCCTCCTACTGTGGAGCCTTCTTTTTTCCTAAGACAAGGCAACAAAACCCCATGTGCAGGGCTGGGACAAGGCCATTTGGTGCCCAGGGCGAAGATGGCAAACTGCGCCCCCCCCCCCCCCCCCCCGTTTTTAAGAAAGAATCAATGTTGTTTCAAAACAAGAATATACTTAAAGCAATAGAACAAAGGACTGTGGGACTTTGAAAGTATTCATTTTAAAACACGTGTGTAAACACGAATATGAACTTTGCCCCACGATAGCTCTTTTGTAGAACCCCCATAAAAACTTACAGTTACTTGACTTGGCCCTTGGGGATCTCGGACGCCACTTCAACACTTGGCCGGGGGCTCGGCGGAGCTGATGTTGTGCTTTATCCTAATGAGAAAGATTTCATAATAAGGATTTGGAGAAGGGGCAGAGGAATAGCAGAGCAGGGAGAGGCTGGTGCTGCTACTAGGGGGTCATACCATGGGGGAGTAATAAAGCCCACCATAATGCCCCCCCCAGTAGTAATAATTCTCCTTATAATATGCAAAACATACCCCTTTGTAATGCCCCCAGTTGAGCTAATGTTCCCATAATGTGCCAACATAAAATACCCCTTCTCAGTGCCCCCGTAGATGACCCCCATAGTGCTCCCCCCTTCCCCATAGTACCCACCATAATGTGTCCCAGTATAAAATGCCCCTATACAGAGCCCCCCATATAAAATATCTTCTTTTTAGCCTCAGTAGATGCCCCTAAATAATCTGCAGTAAGATGTGCCCCCATAGATGCCCCCATATCATGTGCCAGTAGCCAGAGCCCCCCCCCATATCATGTGCCAGTAGCCAGAGCCCCCCCCATATCATGTGCCAGTAGCCAGAGTGCCCCCATATCATGTGCCAGTAGCCAGAGCCCCCCCCCCATATCATGTGCCAGTAGCCAGAGTGCCCCCATATCATGTGCCAGTAGCCAGAGTGCCCCCATATCATGTGCCAGTAGCCCCCCATATCATGTGCCAGTAGCCCCCTTATGGGCCAGTAGCCCCCCTTATGTGCCAATAGCCCCCCTTATGTGCCAGTAGCCCCCTTATGGGCCAGTAGCCCCCCTTATGTGCCAGTAGCCCCCCTTATCATGTGCCAGCCCAGTAGTCCCCCCTTATCATGTGCCAGCCCAGTAGCCCCCCTTATGTGCCAGCCCAGCCCAGTAGTCCCCCCTTATCATGTGCCAGCCCAGTAGGCAGCCCCCCTTATCATGTGCCAGCCCAGCCCAGTAGTCCCCCCTTATCATGTGCCAGCCCAGTAGTCCCCCCTTATGTGCCAGCCCAGCCCAGTATTGTACCTATATAAATAAAAAAAATAATAAAAAAAACTTATACTTACCTCCAGCAATGTGATGCGATGCAGGCCGCCTCTTCCGTCTGTGTCCCTCGCTATACGGCAGTCAGGCGACGCGATGACGTCATCGCGCCGCCTGCACCGGCCTCTGATAGGCTGCCAGCATTAGGCCGGCAGCCTATCAGAGGAACAGGAGGGGACACACCTCTCCCTCCTCTGCCGCAGCGCAGGCATCTGTATTGCAGTCCTGAGGACTGCAATACAGATGACTATGGAGATGAGCGCTTCCGCAATGGAAGCGCTCATCTCCTGCTCTGCCCTGCCGCCGGCCGCGGCCGCCCCCACTTGTCACCAGGGCCGCGGCCTTGCGGCACTCAGGCTTGCCGGCCCACCTGCGCCCCCCTCCTTGTAGCGCCCAGGGCACCCGCTCCTTCGGCCCCTGCCTTGTACCGGCCCTGCCCATGTGTTATGGATGATAGTCAAGAGAGTCTCCCTGTTGATGACTTCTGTAAGAACCAACAGTATTTGGAATGCCAGGCGAAGGCAGGGGACTTCATTTGTTGATGGTGGTAGCAGTAGTGGAACTTGTAGCCACGGTGATGGCAACAGAGTCAGTGGTGACAGTAGTGACAGTGTGACTTGGGAAAAATGCAGAGAAGGGAATTCTGAGGGGGGCCAAGGAACCCACAATGATATATTACAGTCTGATAAAAGTGGTGCAGAAGGTGAGCACAATGAAGATGATTGTGTGTTGGACAGGACCTGAAAGCTGGATCGGGGTACTGAGAAGCAGGTGACATTAGAATGCCGGCAGACAAAGCCACTGCTATGTGCAAGATCTGCAGGACGAAAGATAAGCCTTTGCATTTCAACATTAACATAGGCATCATGGCTATATTGTAGCGACATCACCAGATCCAGTGGAAAAATAGAACTGGCCAACAATCTTGAAAAAACTATTATCTTTCTCCCGGTCTCCTGTGGGGCATCTAGGCTGCATCCACAAACTGAACAGTGTCCTTGCGATCGTCCTCATCAGTTATTGCTTCTCCTGCTCAGCCTATTCATCCTCCACCGCTCCTTTGTCAGTCATCAATAATTGAATGTGTGGCCAGGAAACAACTATATGTGCCCAGCAATCAGCTAATGTGCAAGTTTAACTCCCACCTGGCCAAATTGATGGTGGTGCAGTCGCTGCCATATCATTTAGTGGATTCTGCTCCTTTATGGAACTGACGGCATGTACTCAGTTTTGGTGGAAGCTACCTAGCTACCATTATTTCTCTAAAAAAGCCATCCCTGCCTTGTACTGTCACATGGTGGAGAACATGGGCCACTGTTTGCAATTCTCTCTGTGCAGCATAGTTGTCACGAGGGTATCAAGAGCCACGTCTGACTCCGTTATACCCGGGGTCAGGAAGTCGCAGCGGGTGGCTGCGCGCTCTATATCTAAAGATCACGTTGTTTCTTAGTGATTGTTTTCTGTGTTTGCCTTGCTATCCTTTTTGTCTCACTCAGGGATCCGTAGCTTCTCCTCCTCAGCTGTTTCTTGTCTGCCACTCCCAACCTCCTTATATTCTCCCCTCACACTTCTCTAGTTGCCAGTTATAGAGCTTCCTGCCTGGACATCTATACTGACCCACTGGAGTTGTGAATCCTGGTTGTCGTTCCAGAGTGCTACCCTCCGGATCCCTGTTGGGCTTATTGTTGTCTCCTGTTGTCGCCCACCTGGGATTATATGTTGTGTCTGTGTTGTCTGTCCTCCCCTTGGTGTTTTCCCTTAGAGCTAGTGGTGCGGACTAGTGTTCCCACCGCCCTGTTCACTATCTAGGGCTCAGCTCAGGGAAAGCCAGGGCTTTAGGCACGTGATCGGCGTACGGGTGAGGAACCCGTCTAGGGACGTCAGGGCAGCCAGGTGCCAGCCGCAAGGTGAGTCAGGGGTCACCACCTTCCCTCTCACTTGGGCAGGGCCTTCCTCGTTCCCTCCCTCTGTGTCACGTATGTGATAGCCACGCCGACCGTGATAATAGTGCATGCCAACGTCAAAAACTATATAAGCTGTTACATGCAGGGACAATACATGTTGATGATGACTATGATGACTAATCATTGCAGTGGGGACAGAGGTGGAAAGATCTGGGTCCTCGGGCAAACTGTATGCTTGCTCGCTTATGTATTGACATGTGTATTCTTAGCATTGAGCAATCTGATGATTACTGGATAGTCATGCTTTTAGACCCTTGCTGGCAAAGCAAAATGAGGGAAATATTTTGCTGTTGAATGAGAGGAAAAATTGCTGTATTAGCAGGATACATTGAGCTGCAGATTTCAGTGAGCAGGTGACTGCTGTCCTCGTGTCTTACCAGAACCCTTTCTGTGGCATATCCTAGCAATATACCATATTATTATAGGATGGGAATACCCCTTTAATGTCCACTAGGCTCCCGGTGGACAGGGAGTTAAATTTGATTGTTGGCTGATTTGCATGCGATCATGAATAATTACAGAGATGGATAGATTTTACTGAAAATATAATTCCAAAATTACCTTGTAACTGACCATGCAATTATGTGATTAGTACAATATAATAAGTGATTACATGCCGAGCCTTGTCCTCTTAACTCCTGTGTTACTTTCACATAAAAGCTACATAAACAATGCAGTTTAAGAGAGATCATAATTGTTGTCTGCATTTTAATAACTGCCTTCCCATATTATTACATTATTTTGGAACATTGCCTACCCATAGCGCTGCAGCCATTTGTGGATTGAAACACTATTTACGAGAATGTAGCCTACATATTCTGTAGGAATCATATTGGTAGGCTCAAACACTATGTGGGATATTGTACTGGATTAGATGAACATGGCTGCTTTCGGAATTGCAGCTCTTCTCCATACACTTCAGTGGAGCTGAACTGCAGACCAAGATGGGCCAACCATGGAAAGATGTGGTGCTGGTTCTTAAAGAAAGCAGCATCCTCCCTCCAATTATATTTTGAGATTATTGCTACACCCAGAGTCGTACTGGCCCACCAGAGGATCCTCTGGTGGGCCCAGGCTCTTATACTATAGTGGGTCCCAATGGTCTAGGACAGGCATGCTCAACCTGCAGCCCTCCAGCTGTTGCAAAACTACAACTCCCAGCATGCCCGAACAGCCTACAGCTATCAGTCTACAGCAGGGCATTGTGGAACAACAACTGGAGGGCCGCAGGTTGAACATGCCTGGTCTAGGAGGAAAACAAATTTGGAGCGGTCTTTGGAGCCGAGAACTTGCCATTGGGGTCTATTTCTTTGACTCAAAACCTATTAGACTTTATCAATGTTATGAGGCCCAGAAAATAATTTCCTCTGGTGGGCCCAAGCCAAGTCAGACCCTGGCTCCACCCTGTCCAAAATGTTTACACCATATCACTGATGGAGATGTCACTGGCCCCTTTTACATCACTGGTCCAGCAGAAACGTGAGCACCAAGGCATCAATACTGCTTTACATGGTAATGAATCTACGGGCATCTATGCTGCACTGCCACCTTTAACTCACTTCTCCACCAGGTATCCAGAAGACATGATGGTTAAGAAGCTGAACCTCAAATGTGACGGTCCGAGATCTCAGTGACACTTGAGGCAGTTCTTCTTTTACAGAGTAAGAGATAACTGCATATTTGACTACAGGAGGATGATGCTCCATGGCTGCCGTTAGAAGATGTTTGGGACAGTTGGTGGTCAACCCATGCACAGTGGGCAACATACCGCTGGTCCTCGCATTGTAAAAGTTGGCAGATATGTCTTAGGGTTCATGCACCGAGCTGTGTATTTCGGTCTGCACTCTCCAAACCACAGATCTGCAAAATACGGACACCTTCCATCTTCCTTTGCATTTTTCTCACTCCTGGTAACAGAAATGACTATTCTCATCCACAATACGGACCAGAATAGAAAAGAAATAGAAAAGTTATGGCTCTGACAAGGAGTAAAAAACTAAAGTGAAAAAACTGAAAATCGCTGTGGCATGAAGGGGTTTAAAATAGTAATTTTAACCCTTTTATATACAGGCAGTCATAAATTTAGCAGAACTATGACAGTGTATTACCTGATAATGGCTCCACTACATTGCTCAGCACAATCATATTATTAATATCTAATATTTTTTTTAAGGGAATTTCAACTACATTTAGGAAAATATCAAGGATCCACGAAACCTTTACTTGGGGAGGGGGGGGGGGGATTAAAGCTGCATTTAAATGCATTGTCACTTAGACTTATTTAACCAACATAATATAAAACATAGAAATCATTCCTACTGATTAAAACTTAATATGGGGAGTTTAATTTGAAGCTGGGGTTAAGCGTTTCTTTGCATCTGGCGGATACCCAATAGGAGCACATTGCATTAGCCCGGCACGAGCAGGTAAATATTAAAGAACTTTTAAAGATCCAATTCTTCATCTAACTTCTGGGAAATGTATTGACATTAAGATTAAATTGGCATATATTCAACTCCAGTGTGAAGATGGAGAGACGCTTAGGAGAATTGTGAGCCTTGGTTAAGCTTTGCATTGGAACAATGAGCTGGCATAAGGCATTTAAAGGGGTATTTCCATCCCAGAGATTGGTGGCATGTCACTACGATATGCCATCAATGTCACATAGGCATGGATCCCACCTCTGGGACCTGCTCCCATCTCCATAACGGGCTCCCCAAAGTGAAGGAGAGCACACCGGGCAAGCGCAGGCATCCTCCATCCACTGCTGTGGGAGTTCCGATAATTGCCTAGCTTTGTTATTTCCTGCATTCATATTGCGGTGAACGAGGAGGTGGCCATGCATTCCCGGTGCGCTCTCTATTCACTGCTATGGGAGTTCACTTGGCTATTTTTGGAACTCCCATAAAAGTGAATGGAGAGTCTGGGGGGCTCTGTTCTGGTGATAGGTGCAGGTCCCACCTCTGGGACCTGCTCCTATCTGACATTGGTGGCATATATGTCATCAATGTCTGAGATGCGTAGAAGTGTTGCTCTAAGAAAACTCTACAAAATTAAAGTTCCTTTAATATGTTTTTACTAAGATTGTTCAAAAAGTAGCTAAAGAAATTTGAAAATACAGTAGGAGCACCTCGGAGGAACTCCCAGTGGCCTCTTCAAACAGCTGATTTGTGGGGGTGCTGGGAGTCGGACCCCAACCAATGAGATATTAATGACCTAGGACCTTTTAAAACCCTAGGATCCAATTGTTCTCTTGGGTTATACCATCAATGTCCTGGTTGATAATAAATAACATAAAAATAATCATAATGTAATAAACTAATTATAATACATAGCAAAATAATAATCTAATAATAATCTAATAATTATAATCTAACTAACACAGTGCAATAATAATAATAATAGTAGTTTACCTTGGTATAATACAGTATAATTGAATAATACAGTATAATCATAAAATTTATAACAGTATAATAATCTAATACAGTGCAGTAATAATGAGTTCTACCCATAATAATGAGTGTAACAGTATAAAAATCTAATTTATTGTAGAAGTAATGATAATTTTATAATAGTGTAATAATAAGATGGCTGCACACCGTTATATATACAAACAATAGAGCTAAGAAATGGGGGTCATTCTAGATAAAAGTGGTACAATACCGACTATAAATGAATAATGGAAGCTCTTAGCGCACATACAGTACAGACCAAAAGTTTGGACACACCTTCTCATTCAAAGAGTTTTCTTTATTTTCATGACTATGAAGGCATCAAAACTATGAATTAACACATGTGGAATTATATACATAACAAACAAGTGTGAAACAACTGAAAATATGTAATATTCTAGGTTCTTCAAAGTAGCCACCTTTTGCTTTGATTACTGCTTTGCACACTCTTGGCATTCTCTTGATGAGCTTCAAGAGGTAGTCCCCTGAAATGGTCTTCCAACAGTCTTGAAGGAGTTCCCAGAGATGCTTAGCACTTGTTGGCCCTTTTTGCCTTCACTCTGCGGTCCAGCTCACCCCAAACCATCTCAATTGGGTTCAGGTCCGGTGACTGTGGAGGCCAGGTCATCTGGCGCAGCACCCCATCACTCTCCTTCATAGTCAAATAGCCCTCACTTTCAAAGTTTTCCCAATTTTTCGGCTGACTGACTGACCTTCATTTCTTAAAGTAATGATGGCCACTCGATTTTCTTTACTTGGCTGCTTTTTTCTTGCCATAATACAAATTATACCAGTCTATTCAGTAGGACTATCAGCTGTGTATCCACCTGACTTCTCCTCAACGCAACTGATGGTCCCAACCCCATTTATAAGGCAAGAAATCCCACTTATTAAACCTGACAGGGCACACCTGTGAAGTGAAAACCATTTCAGGGGACTACCTCTTCAAGCTCATCAAGAGAATGCCAAGAGTGTGCAAAGCAGTAATCAAAGCAAAAGATCGCTACTTTGAAGAACCTAGAATATGACATATTTTCAGTTGTTTCACACTTGTTTGTTATGTATATAATTCCACATGTGTTAATTCATAGTTTTGATGCCTTCAGTGTGAATCTACAATTTTCATAGTCATGAAAATAAAGAAAACTCTTTGAATGAGAAGGTGTCTCCAAACTTTTGGTCTGTACTGTACGTGTCGGGCCCATCTACCAGGCGTCAAGGTGGCTACAGCAGATGGGTCCCTATCAGTAAATATACTGCCCCACTTTGGACTTAATTAAGCCTACAATATTCAGGGCAGTGTAGGAACCAGCTACAAACGTACTCTGCTCAGAAGTCCCAGGTAGATGGGCGTGTTCAGTGTAAAAGAGGTGCTAAAAGTCCAGCGATAGTACCCTAGTACATGATACAATAACTAAATTTAATGAGAAAACTAAACCTCTACATAGTCAATCGGGTGGGCCACAGACGGATATGGCATAGTGGGTGAGTGGTGGGGAAGGTGTCCCTGCCACTACTACCCTGAACTGGTCCTATGCCCAGGGACGTCTCCTGGTGGTGGGGACTCCCTGTCCTCGTACCTAGCCTCAATCTGGACCAAGGACCTCCACCTCTTCTGTAGAAGGCTCAAATGGCACTTGTTCTTTAAGAACGCCAATAGTGATACCTGCCATAGATTGGGGCTTGAAGAGTGTGATTACGGTGATCTCCAAAATCTCATTGATCTCAGTAGTGAGGAGCATAAAATCCCCGGAATGGGTCCATTCACTACACTACGATCCAGAAGCAGACGAATGCCTCCTCCTTCGAGCTCTGAGCACATTGATATATTTCTCCAGCTGGTCACACGGGACCTTGATCAGTTGGAACAGGTGAGACCCAGGACTTTTAACCTCTCTGTCACAGAAATGCAGGCACTCAGGTCACTCGAGATGGATGACACTATTGTCATTAAACCATCTAACAAGGGTGGCAACTTGGTCATCCTTGATTGTGATAGGTATAAAAACATGTGTCTGGACCTTTTGAAGGACAGAGGGTGTTACGAGATTCTATCCACTAACCCGACTCAAATCTATCTGGTGGAACTCAAGAACATCCTGAGTAAGGGTGCGTTGGACAAGGTCATAAGTGCAGCTGACTATGACTTTCTGCTGCCGGCGAATCCACTGATAGCCACATTCTATGGCCTTCCGAAGGTACATAAGGGGACATCTCCCCTTAAAGGTCGCCCGATAGTCTCAGGCGTCAATTGCTTAACCTAGAACTGTGGTATCTATCTGGACCAGAGTCTGAGGGAGTTCATCGTGTCCCTCCCGGCCTACACGAGGGACACGATGGACTGCCTCAATAAAATTAACACCTTGAATCTGGATCCAGACTGTTTACTGGGCAGCATTGACGTCGAGGCTTTGTATAGTTCCATACCACATGATCAGGGTCTCAAGGCTGTTGACCACTACCTGAGAACCAGGGGTATCCATTGTTTTCCGCATAATGCATTCATTCTGGAGCTATTGAGGTTCACCCTTAATCATAATTTATTTCTTTTCGATGCACGGTTCTACCACCAGCTCAGGGGGACGGCAATGGGTAGCCCTTGTGCCCCATCCTATGCCAATCTCTTCCTGGGCTGGTGGGAGGACACTCACGTGTTTCCGGACCACGTCGTCTGGTGGGCGGATAAGATCCAATTCTGGACACGATACATAGACGACGTGTTTGTTGTCTGGAAGGGTGACCCTCGTAGCTTTAAACAGTTTGTACTGGACCTCAATCAGAACCAGGTGGGCCTCAGGTTCACCTATGAGATGGATCCTGTGTCCATTGCCTTCCTCGATGTGAGGGTAACCAAGGTAGGGGACTCTTTTATCCACCAATATTTACCGCAAGAACACTGCCACAAACTCCCTGCTTCATTGGAGCAGTTACCATCCTATTGCTCTGAAACGGGGCATACCCAGAGGTCAATACCTCAGGGTAAGGAGGAACTGCTCCAATAATACATCATTTTTCAATGAGGCTGGGAGTTTGCAGCAGAGACTCCTGGCAAGGGGTTATCCCAGAGGAGTACTTCGGGAGGCGTTTCAATGCGCAGCAGCTAAACCTCGAACCGAACTTTTGGTTCCGAGATGTAGAACCACTGGCGATCCCCAACAATCACGGATCATTGCCAATTTTGACGCTGCCAATCGTGAAATTAGGGAAGTCCTTACTAAATATTGGCCTATACTACATATGGACTCCGACCTATCGGACATTGTGAGTAAATACCCCTCGGTTTCCTACAGACTGGGTAGGAGCTTGAAGGATCGCCTTGTCCGCAGCCACTTTTCACCACCAACCAAGGGTGGCTGCTGGTTAGATCGAAAACCTATCGGCGTCTTCAAATGCGGGAGATGTAAGGCCTGTAAATACATCTCGACTGCAAAGACCATCACCTGCTCGGTCACGGGTCATCCCTATCAGGTTCGCGATTTTATCAACTGCGTGTCTAAGGGTCTGGTGTATCTTTGCCAGTGCCCTTGTCCCATGGACTACGTGGGTAAGACATCCGTGAGTTCAGGAGAAGAATCCTTGAACACATTAACGACGTAATCAAGAAGGAGCCAACACCCTTGGCTACCCACGTTAATGATTGTCACGGGGGAGATTCTTCAGTTCTCCTGTTCACCGTCCTTGAATTGGTGCCCCCTCTCCACGTGGAGGTGACTGGGACAGGCGAATTTTACAGAAGGAGAGCGAATGGATACACAGGTTCCGTTCACAATCTCCTCATGGTCTAAATGAACGTCTCACTTTTTCATGCTTTTTATGAGTTCTATCTTTACCTCCCTGGTGTTAATCAATCATTCATATACTGATTTATTTAATTCATTCATATTTTTCTTACTTTCCCATCATATTACATTTATTCTGTTTTGCTTCAGCTCTGGCCTCGCACGGGGATGCTCCCTGTTATGTCCCGCTCGCCATTGTGGCCATCCGTAAAAATATTAAGTATTCCCTGTCACTTAGCCTGGGTGCGTGAAGTACCCAAACGTAATATTTATCATGGTGTAGCCCTGTATTTGTGCACACAGTTTATCTGGCACCTTGTCATCAGTGGGGTAGCCAGTTCTTTATATTTGAGCATTTTTTTTTTCCATTTCTCTATATATTCTATTCTTTGCACATTTTTCCTCTCCCTCCCCCTCGTCCGATTCTCCATCCTCTAGCCCTAACCTTTATCACCAATATGCTGATTGTCGCTATATATCTACACAGCGGTGGGTATCACCTTTGTCAGCGCTTCCTACTCCGGATACCCTGTCTGGCTTTAACCCGGAAGTGACTCTTCCGGTCTGCGTTCCACTCTGGCACGCACGCCTAACGCCGGCCACATAGGATTTGCGGCTCACATACCGGATATCCGCCCGGCAGCGTTCTGACTGTGTTCTTCTGGCATGCGTTCCACTGTGGAACGCACCTACAACGGCGATCATTCAGCAGCGGCTGTAGATGGAGGCTTTTCACCTGGCGTTGGTTTGCCCCCCCCCCCGCATCTTGCGGTGGGTTGGGTATTTAAAGGGTGGGGTTTTTCATTCCCGTTGCTCCAGACCCTCTTCCCATACTAGTGTCGGCATCATGTAAGTACTCACCTCTCTGCTTTCATGCTTTCTGGACAGTCCGTCCACAGGTTTATCACCACAGCCTCATTGTATTCCCAGGTATTTGTTGGGTTGGTAGCTCTGCACCATAGGAGCTATACCCTGCAAGATCGTTCCACACTGGGAGTAAATGTCAGGTATCGTAGTTTGTCTCCACTTTTACTCCTTAGCTTTGAGGGGCTATCTTAACATTATCATTATGGTGACTATCCCGTCTCTTACAGCTATACCCAATATGGCTTGGGGACACTACCTTTGAAGTCCTTTTATGAGCACCTTCACAATTCACCTTTTTGTGTCAGTGGCGCTCTCTGTGACTCCAGGTATTCATTTATTTATTCATTTGTTTATTCAGAACTGGATTTGTATTTTTATGGCCTATTTCTCAGATGTATATATCTTTTCATCTATGTCTTTATTCCCTGTAGAGACGTGCATCTTGTACTTACTGATCTTACTCCATCGCCTACCTCACTACCCAGTGACTGTATGTATTCAGCCTTCTAGCTCCGATTTATCGATTTCTATATTTTTTTATATTATTTCTGGGTCTGGTGTCTTTACGTAATTTTCCTAACGCAAGTATAAATTACGCATTACTATTAGACGGGGCCTACTATATTTATTTGTTGGGCTTCCTATATGTCGTACGGGGCCTACTATATTTAATTGTTGGGCTTCTTATATGCCGTATATCTACCTCGCATTACCCCCTGATGATCCCATTCTGTGGGTGAAACGCGTCGGGGTCATTTTCGTATCTTTTGTACATCATTCAAGCATCTTATCAGTGTTTTTTGTGCGTGTGTTTTGTCTGCGTATTTTTAATCACTAGGTGGACCCTGTACCTCCTGGCAATCGGTCACGAGGGATGTATACAGTGGACACCTCTTTGTTTCTATTTTTGATTTTGTGCTAGTCACCCATCGGGGGGCCACTTTGATACCAGTATCTTTCCACCTGTCACCTTATCAGGGTCAGACAGGAGATTGAGGCTAGGTACGAGGACAGGGAGTCCCCACCACCAGGAGACGTCCCTGGGTATAGGACCAGTTCCGGGTAGTAGTGGCAGGGACACCTTCCCCACCACTCACCCAGTATGCCATATCTGTCTGTGGCCCACCCGATTGACTATGTAGAGGTTTAGTTTTCTCATTAAATTTAGTTATTGTATCATGTACTAGGGTACTATCGCTGGACTTTTTGTTTTCTCTATTTTTACCCTTATTCTTTATAATATCGATATCATCCTTTGCTGGACTTTCGTAAAAGAGGTGCTACCCTCAATATATTGCAAGAAAATTTAGACTAGAACCTTCAGAATCACAGGTGCATATCCATGAAGCAAACATAATTACAAAAAACAAAATGGCTGCACACCGTATATATAACGGTGTGCAGCCATTTTGTTTTTTGTAATTGTTTGCTTCATGGATATGCACCTGTGATTCTGAAGGTTCTAGTCTAAATTTTCTTGCAGTGTAGTAATGAGTATAATAGTATAATAATAATAATAATAATAATAATCTAATAATGCATTGTAGTAGTTGAAGTAGAAGTAATAATATTGATGAGTATAACCGTATAATAATCATCTAATAGTAATTCATTACAGTAGTAGTAGTAAATTTAATAACACCAATAATCTAATAATAAGTGTAACAATGAGTCTAATTTACTAAGATAATCATCTAATAATAATGCATTGCAGTAGTAGTAATAGTGTAATCATACAGTATAGTCTTTTACACATTGTACACTTTCTTCTACGCCATGTTATTCCCCATTGATGTTACACAATCTAATGCCAATGACACGGTTCCTAAGCACTGACAACAACATCTTCTTTCTGTCTGTACTAGAGCCTATATTTGAAGGAGTATCTAAAGGTATCCGATACGACAGAGATTGAGAGAGGATCAGAGGACTCCCAACCGGGAACCCATTCATTTGTGATTCTCCAACAACAAACACAAAATCCCCTAAGCCCCTGAATCTATGCCTCTCTTCTTCCTGTGATGTATTGACCCGATGCAATTGCACTAATCTCCATAATGTAACAAAGTGTTTGAACTGTTTCTTTTTTTTTTTCATCTTCTGCCCATTTATCACTTTCTCACCATTCTGGAGCCTATTATTCTACTTTTCCAGCAAAGTGAATCTTGAAGCCCTAAGGAAAATAATCTCCTCTTGTATTATTTTAACCTTCTAGAATACTGACTGATGAGAGTGGTTCTAACTGGTCAGAAGTTCGTGAAACCCAAGTTACTATAAGCAAGTCAACCTGGTGAACCCATCACTTCTCCTGGTGCGTTTGTTTTTGTAAATACTTGTATTCTTCATGCTATAACCATTTTGGAAGATTTTTTTTTTTGAAAGGGTTGTTTTTTCCCCCCAAACATTTTTATTTAGAAAACACCAAAACAAAAACAAATACATATTTGATCAATAACCACATAATTCTTGTCCTTCATTTTCCTTTTCTTCACTTTTTTCCCACCCTAATTTTTTTTTTCCCTTCCCATACCAATCTACCCCAACCTACCCCAACCTACCCACTCTCTCTTGCGATGCGTCTCTAAACCTTCCAAAAAAAAATAATTTACAATCAATACATGAAAAGTGTGGGAGGGGGAGAACCGTGGAAGAGAACTACCACTTCCAACCTCCCCATCTCTTGGACCATTTATCCTCAGAATTTTTTTATTTATATAAGACTAGAGATGGCCTTGCGGTTTCGCCCGGCGGTCATTTTGCATGTCCGCAATTCGGCGAACATATGGCGATGTCCGCCGGCGCCATATTCTTTTGCATTGCGCCGAACTTTGACCCATAACACACACATCAGGTGGGACAGGACAGCCAATTGAGACGTTTCAGCACATGGACACACCCCCACCCTATAACAGAACCTGATCTGGCAGCCATTTTACATTCTGTGTTTTGCCAGTGCAGGGAGAGGTTGCTTTGTGGAGCAAGGACAGACTGTTAGGAACACCAAACGCTAGCTAATAGGGCCACAAAAGTCCTTTTAAGGACTGGTATAGGTGTGCTATCGATAGGTGTGATACACAGAGGGGTGATATACTTATAATATACTTTCTAACATAGAAAGTGTGACAGATCCATTTGTATAGACCTATATTGCTGGTTCGTCTGTTTGCCTTCATTTCGCTGGATTGCCTGTCCGTATGCCCCTGTTCGTGTGTTTCCCCAAATACCGATTGGAACTACTGAACGGACGGCCACCCAGGAGAAGAGTGTGCTGCTAGTTAACCTAAATGGCCTCATTGTTCACAAAGGACTTGAACTAACTTGAACTCCTGGTCTAATGCGTGCCATTTTGGGATGTTAAATGTCTGTGTATTGAAAAGGGTTGTGACATTGTATGTTTAAATGGTGATGTCTGTTCTGTTGTCCCCACATGTGTATTGTGGTTTTCCTCTGTCTTGAGAGATAATGGGATTACTCCTCGGGTGTCTCCAGGGCAGAGAGGAGGAGACCATGATGCATTGTGGGGATGTATTGTCTCTGTAGTGCTGCATGTCTGTACTGTGTCAGTCTCCATTCTGGTCCCCTAGGGGCGTGTCCACCAGATGGAGACCTGCATAAATACGGGCGGGTAGCCCTCAATAAAACATTCCTGTTTGACTTTCAAGACGGAGCTTGGTCTCGTTTGTGGAGGGATTTATTATTGGGACAGCGCTTTCGTATATTGCTAGCTGTGGAAGGAGTTCGACTGAATTGCTGATCGGGAGTTGCCACTTCGTATGCTCCATTCGGGAGTTTGATGATCGGCTGGATTAAAAACTGCATTTCTGGAGAAAGGGGCTTATTCACTAAACGGCGGCTTCATCTACCTGGCGGTGAGTGTCGTAACAGAAAGTATATAGTACATTTGTATTGTGCAGCAGTTGTGTGCGGTTCTGCTGCGATACCGCAGGTATATACAGGGAGTGCAGAATTATTAGGCAAGTTGTATTTTTGAGGATTAATTTTATTATTGAACAACAACCATGTTCTCAATGAACCCAAAAAACTCATTAATATCAAAGCTGAATATTTTTGGAAGTAGTTTTTAGTTTGTTTTTAGTTTTAGCTATTTTAGGGGGATATCTGTGTGTGCAGGTGACTATTACTGTGCATAATTATTAGGCAACTTAACAAAAAACAAATATATACCCATTTTAATTATTTATTTTTACCAGTGAAACCAATATAACATCTCAACATTCACAAATATACATTTCTGACATTCAAAAACAAAACAAAAACAAATCAGTGACCAATATAGCCACCTTTCTTTGCAAGGACACTCAAAAGCCTGCCATCCATGGATTCTGTCAGTGTTTTGATCTGTTCACCATCAACATTGCGTGCAGCAGCAACCACAGCCTCCCAGACACTGTTCAGAGAGGTGTACTGTTTTCCCTCCTTGTAAATCTCACATTTGATGATGGACCACAGGTTCTCAAAGGGGTTCAGATCAGGTGAACAAGGAGGCCATGTCATTAGATTTTCTTCTTTTATACCCTTTCTTGCCAGCCACGCTGTGGAGTACTTGGACGCGTGTGATGGAGCATTGTCCTGCATGAAAATCATGTTTTTCTTGAAGAATGCAGACTTCTTCCTGTACCACTGCTTGAAGAAGTTGTCTTCCAGAAACTGGCAGTAGGACTGGGAGTTGAGCTTGACTCCATCCTCAACCCGAAAAGGCCCCACAAGCTCATCTTTGATGATACCAGCCCAAACCAGTACTCCACCTCCACCTTGCTGGCGTCTGATTCGGACTGGAGCTCTCTGCCCTTTACCAATCCAGCCACGGGCCCATCCATCTGGCCCATCAAGACTCACTCTCATTTCATCAGTCCATAAAACCTTAGAAAAATCAGTCTTGAGATATTTCTTGGCCCAGTCTTGACGTTTCAGCTTGTGTGTCTTGTTCAGTGGTGGTCGTCTTTCAGCCTTTCTTACCTTGGCCATGTCTCTGAGTATTGCACACCTTGTGCTTTTGGGCACTCCAGTGATGTTGCAGCTCTGAAATATGGCCAAACTGGTGGCAAGTGGCATCTTCGCAGCTGCACGCTTGACTTTTCTCAGTTCATGGGCAGTTATTTTGCGCCTTGGTTTTTCCACACGCTTCTTGCGACCCTGTTGACTATTTTGAATGAAACGCTTGATTGTTCGATGATCACGCTTCAGAAGCTTTGCAATTTTAAGAGTGCTGCATCCCTCTGCAAGATATCTCACTATTTTTGACTTTTCTGAGCCTCTCAAGTCCTTCTTTTGACCCATTTTGCCAATATAGGGTGTTAATGTCATTAGACCACACCCCTTCTCATTACAGAGATGCACATCACCTAATATGCTTAATTGGTAGTAGGCTTTCGAGCCTATACAGCTTGGAGTAAGACAACATGCATAAAGAGGATGATGTGGTCAAAATACTCATTTGCCTAATAATTCTGCACGCAGTGTAGAGGGACAAGCACTATTGGAACAACTATTTGCAATGGGTGTGATGTACCTGTTGCCCCCAAAAAAACTGATTGAGGGGTGCAATATACCTTCTTCCAGCAAATATTGATTAAGGGGTTCTATATACCTGTTTCCACAAAATACAGATTGAGGGGTGCGATATACCTGCTTCCACAAAATACAGATTGAGGGGTGCGATATACCTGCTTCCACAAAATACAGATTGATGGGTGCGATATACCTGCTTCCACCAAATATTGATTAAGGGGTTCTATATTCCTGCTTCCACAAAATACTAATGAAGGGGATTGATATGCCTGCTTCGACCAAATATTGATGGAGGCCTGTGATACACCTACTTCCACAAAATACTGATTAAGGGGTGCGATATACCTGCTTCCAAAAAATACAGATTGATGGGTGCGATATACCTGCTTCCACAAAATACAGATTGATGGGTGCGATATACCTGCTTCCACCAAATATTGATTAAGGGGTTCTATATTCCTGCTTCCACAAAATACTGATGAAGGGGATTGATATACCTGCGTCTACCAAATATTGATTGAGGCCTGCGATACACCTGCTTCAACAAAATACTGATTGAGGTGTGCGATATACCTGCTTCCACAAAATATTGATTAAGGGGTTTGTAGGAGGGTTCAAGGGATGATCGTGGATGATAGATATGTGTCACCGAGGTTCCTGGCCTTGGTAAAGTGAGAGCCGGTTTCATGTTAGCAGCAGTTGCTGTTTTATGTGCAGTAACTTACAGAGTTTCCTCATGACCTTTGACATAAAAGGGGTCCCCTGGTCGGTCAGAACCTCTTTAGGTAGTCCCACTCGGGAAAATATCTCCATTAACTCTTTACCTATGAGTTTGGCCAATGTATTTCGCAGGGGCACCGCCTCCGGGTACCGAGTGGCATAGTCTAGGACGACCAAGATGTGTTGGTGCCCTCTAGCGGACTTCGGTACTGGGCCTATGAGTTCCATAGAGATTCGCTTAAACGGAACCTCGATAATCAGGAGAGGTACCAGGGGACTACCGAAATGTGGCTGGGGGCTCGTTATCTGGAAGGTTGGGCAAGACTTACAATATTATTCCACCTCTCTGAAACCACTGTAGAATCCGGTCCAGCGTTTTCTGCCATCCCAGGTGTCCCCCAAGAACATGTTGATGGGCTAGCTCCAACACGAGCTTGCGATATACGCCTTGGGCACCACCAGCTGTTCAATATGCTCACCCTGTAATAGGTTTACCCGATGCAGCATCTTCTGATGAACCACAAAACGGGGAAACATTGACTCAGCCACCGGTTGTGGAGGTTCACCATCAACTATTACAACATTTTCCCAGGCCCAAGATATTGTTGGGTCCCAGTGCTGTGCTGTACCGAAATTTTTCCCAGAGACATTGAGGTCTGCCAACTCAGGACCCGGCGGGAAACCCGGGAAGTCTCTCCAATTATAAGTTCATAATGTAAATTGGTGGTGACGGCCACTTCATGAGTCCACCTGCCGGCCACTGTGGACAGAGATACCAGGGCGGTGGGATAGTCCTATAAGTCTCCATGGATGCACACGACCCCAACTTTTCGGTCAGTATACTCAGCGGCAGCACCATGGCAGTTCTTACCAGGGACTCCCTGAGTCCAGCAAAGCCACCGCCATAGTGTTTGTCACTTCCACCTGGCACAGGTGGCTATTGTCTATAGTCTCAGGGGTACCTGTTGCACACAGCTACATTGCATACAATGAGTGGAGGTAGCCATAGTTAGTATCCATGGGTTCGCCCTGATAGGGACAGTCGGCCCTTATATGGCCAGGCTCCTGACACCGCCAGCAGACATCGGAGCTGGGTCTGCAGGGGGTACATCCCGGGCGGGTTTTTCTGGCACCAGCTGCCGAGTCTGGGGTGGAGATTCCCGAGGTTTGATGGGTTCCCTCCCAAAAGAACCCCCCTGTAGATTCCTGGTAGTCTCATAGCGCTCCACCAGGTCGACCATCTCAAGGGCATTACCAGGAGACACCTGGCCGATCCAGTGGTGGAGAGGGTATGGCAAAGCCCTCCAAAATACATCAGCCAACAGACGGTCCAGCATAGCAGTGGAACTCAGCACGTCAGAAAAAAGTTCATAATACTGAGGTCTCGCGGGTTTAGTCGGGTTAAACTCCCACTGATGCACCCACTGGGCTCGAACCAACACATTCACCCCCAGTCTTGCCAGAATCTCACCCTTTACTGTCATGTAATCGACCGCTTGATTATCCGGTAAGTCAAAAAACACCTGCTCGGGTCCAGATGCCAGGAACGGAGCGACGACCTCAGCCCATTGATCTCGGGATAGCTTCTCCCTCGCGGCCACCTTTTTTAAACACCGCCAGATAGGTCTCAACGTCGTCTGAGGGGGTCATCTTAGGGATCGCCACACGGACCGCTTTCCGGGCATCGTAGATGTTCTGGGATGCTCCTGCCGCTTGTAAAGCCATCACATGCTGCATTAGTAGCTAGTTGGTTTAATGCTGCTGCTTATTAGCCTCCCACTGCTGCAAGTTAGCCTCCACAAGGGCTTTCACGACAGCTTCCATTTTGTCAAGGGACACGGGTTGTAATCTCGCTGGTTTTATGTAAGACATGCAACCGTGCCTGTAAAAACAAAAAAAATTCTGCCTTCAGGCCATCCTCACTGCACGTGCCCACATCCTCCACCCATTGTGGGGGTTCGCTCTGGTAGGCAGGTTAGTGGATGCAGTATAAAGGCAACAACAAAGTCTTTAAAGGGCTTCTGTCACCCCCCAAAACTCATTATTCATTTTTGGGCATATTTAAAATCCTTATTGGACGACTATTCCCTATATAGGGCTCTTACCTTGTTCTGTGGCTTCGTTTCCTTAAAAATCGAGCTTTTAAAATATGCAAATGACTTCACTACCAGCAAGTAGGGCGTCTACTTGCTTGTAGCCGCCGCATCCTCCTTTTAAAAAAACGCCCCCTCCTCCTGTTGATTGACAGGGCCAGCGAGCGCTCTCCTCCTCCGGCTGGCCCTGTCAGCATTTCAAATCCCACGCCTGTCTTCGTTCGGCGCAGGCGCTCAGAGAAGGACGCTCACCTCCTCAGTGCGCCTGCACCGATGACGTCTTCTCTTTTGGTGACGTCATCGGTGCAGGCGCACTGAGGGAGTGCTGAGGAGGCGAGCGTCCTTCTCTCAGAGCGCCAGCCGGAGGAGGAGAGCACTCGCTGGCCCTGTCAATCAACAGGAGGAGGGGGCATTTTTTTAAAAGGAGGATGCGGCGGCTACAATCAAGTAGACGCCCTACTTGAAGTCATTTGCATATTTTAAAAGCTCCATTTTTAAGGAAACGAAGCCACAGAACAAGGTAAGAGCCCTATATAGGGAATAGTCATCCAATAAGGATTTTTAATATGCCCAAAAATGAAAAATTCGTTTTGGGGGTGACAGAAGCCCTTTAAATTAAACAGTTCAGTGTTTATTCACACATTAAGTGACAAAACAAAAAGTCAGTTTCAAGGAAAACAGTAAATTTGATATCTAATGACTGTCTAATATGCCTCCAACCACATAATCGCTTGATGTTTTCTGTCCAGTGAATGAATAATTTTTGGGGCTGTAGTCCACTGGCCTGCAGTAAAATTGATATCCATTGACCCGGATCCTCTCCCCCAGGTCCGGAGGAGGAGGAGGAGGATGTCACCAGCCACTGCCAGGAGGGTAAATATGTGCACACAGCAATAAAATTCTGTATCCATAACATATATATTGAATATTTCAAGGTGTGAAGTTAGCATTTTGACCGATCAGGGGTTCCCCAGAATTAGGAAACACTTGGCTGTGAAAATGAAAACGTACAATTTTTTCCAGGAAAAGTTGCTTTAACCCAAATATTTTCAGTTTCACAAGGGGTAACAGGACAAAATTCACCCCACATTTTGTTACCCATTTCCCCCATCCCCCCCAAATACGTCAACACCCCATATGTGATCAAAAAATGATGTATGGGCGCACAGCAGGGCTCTAGAGTCAAACAGCAAAATATGGATTTGGCTGACCTGAATTGGCAGACATTTATATTAGGTACCATGTCACATTAAATAATTTCCTTAGGTCCCCAGAAATTAAAAACCCCAACAAGTGACCCCTTTTAGGAAACAGCACCTCCGTACAACCATTCTAAGTGTTGGAAAGGGTATTTTTCAGCAAACAGGTGTCTCACAGAAGGCTGAAACAATAGTGAAAGCATTTAAAAGCTCACATTTGTAAAAACGTTAAATTACTAGCAGGCCCCAATTTTTCACTTTTACAAGGGTTAATGCACCCCAGTATATGTTCCCCATTTTCTTCCCATTCAGGAAACACTATATATATATATATATATATATATATATATATATATATACTCTGCTGAACTATCACTTATTAACTTTAACAGATGTACCCTTTTATATTATCTTAAGTACTCCCGTGGCCTAAAATAAAATGTCCTAGGCTCCAGCAGGGCACATTTTTGAGAGTTTCCCTTTAAGACTCATAAAAATGGCACCTGATTAAAATACATATTTTTTGTGGGACTTTTTGCCATTGATCCCCCTCTGGTAAGTCACTGTCCATGTTGTGGGACTATTTGTGCACTTCTAGTAAGTATTTGGTGGCTGCAAATATGACCTGAAGGTTTTTCAGGCTCGCCTGCCATTAAAGTGAATGGGACCTGCCGTGAACGCGTGGCTCGCGAACATTTGATCGCGAACGCACGTTCATGAAAGGTCCCGGACGATGTTCATCCATCACTATATAACACCTTCTCATATCTCTTCACTTTATTAACCAGGTACAACCATTCATTGAACTTAGGAATATTTTGTGAGATCATAACTCGAACAATCAACAGTCTGGCTAGAAACATAATTCTAATCAAAAGAATCTTTTTATCCTTATAGAAGTTTACCCTACTTAAATTACTCAATATTCAACCTTCGGGTGCAAAAGGAATTGCCACCCTCAATTTTTGTGTGATAAAGTTCTGAATCCTAGTAAGCTTTAAGACCCAGACATAACCAAAACATGTGTAGAAAATCTGCCTGCTGTTCATGACACCGTGGGCAGTTCAAGGACTCTCTTACTCCACATCTATTAAACCAACTCGGCGTGATATACACTGGGTGTAAAATATTAAACTGTACCAAAATAGCATAGAGTTAAACTGTTGTTGCTGGGCAGGAGTTTGGACCAATCACAGCCAGCCTCACACACAGCCGGTGTGGGAAATTCCCTAGCAGGAGCTGCTAGAATCATTACACCAGAGGAGAGAAGCAGAACAGACATTCACTCCACTAAGAGCTATGTTTTATGGAAGCAGAGAGGCCAAAATAGGTATTTAAAACAGTTATATAATGTTCCTATTGTTAATATAGTGATTAGAACTGTATACTGAACTGGTTATATGTATCTTTAATTACAGTTCCACCATACAAATTGCAATTGCATACAAACGAACTACTGAGCCATACAATCCAAACAAATTGCATACACATGCGAATTTTATAGAGCAAACTGAAAACCAAGTAGAGCAAGTGAACTATTAGTTAACCTCAGATATACCTCTCAGAGAGATCATAAAGTGCTTAAATAACTTAAAGTGAGAGTACAGATACTCAAGAGAGAAATATATCCACCATTTTATGTTGAATAACAAGATTGAACAGTTGAACCACTATCTTATGCATACTGCCATTTTGTGATATCTTTTCAACACGTGTTATGTACATGGACTATCTGCTGCGGAGGCAGCAGTGTTATATATGAAGAAAAGTTGAAGTTAATAAAGAAGTTATTTCAAGCATTTGGTGTGCTCTTTAAACCTGTTTCCATAGAATGGCGCTAGAGGAATTATCAGAGATATCAAAATTCTTCTAATGCACCAGCGCAAAAGGCACTTCATAGTGCTGCGCCTGCCACACTTATCCCCAAATAATTTATGAACAGCCTATAAATAAAAATTATGCCATAAAGGAGTGCACAAAAGAGATCCCTTTATCCCCATCCAGCTTCTAATAGTGGTCCAGGATCTAGAAAATAGCTTTCCTGTCGCTCTAAATTCATGTTCAACATTAATTAATTGCCCTGATTCCAGTAGGGTAAATAGATTATCAAATCAAAAAAGCAAAAGCAAAAAAAGGAAGAGACCACTGTGGTACTCAGCAGAAGTGGCCAAAATCATTAAAAACAAAAAGATAGCATTTAGAAATTATAAAAAAAAAACAAAAAAACGAGGATGACAGACAAATTTATAAGATTAGGCAGAGAGAGGCCAAACAAGTTATAAGAGCTTCCAAAGCACAGGCAGAAGAGAAATTAGCTCAGTCAGGGAAAAAAGGCCAGAAGGCATTCTTCAGATACATAAATGAAAAAAGGAAACTAAAACAAGGAATTACCAAATTAAAAACAAAAGAAGGAAGGTATATAGAAGAAGATAAAGAACTAGCTGACTGCCTCAATGAATATTTCTGTTCAGTTTTTACAAAGTAAAATGAAGGAGAAGGACCTCAGTTAGGAAAGAAGACTAATGAATCTTTTGATGCATGTGTCTTTACAGAGGAAGAGGTTCTAAGTCAGCTGTCTAAAATTAATACAAATAAGTCACAGGGGCCTGATGGGATACACCCAAAGCTATTAAAAGAGCTCAGCGTTGAACTAGCAAAACCATTAACAGATTTATTTAACCAATCGCTGGCAACAGGAGTCGTCCCAGAAGATTGGAAATTAGCAAATGTTGTGCCCATTCACAAGAAAGGTAGTAGGGAGGAATCGGGCAACTATAGGCCAGTAAGCCTGACATCAATAGTGGGGAAATTAATGGAAACCATACTTAAGGAGAGGATTGTGGAACATCTAAAATCCCATGGATTGAAGGATGAAAAACGGCATGGGTTTACTTCAGGGAGATCATGTCAAACTAATCTTATTGATTTTTTCGATTGGGTGACTAAAATAATAGATGGAGGAGGTGCAGTAGACATCGCTTATCTGGACTTTAGTAAGGCTTTTGATACTGTCCCACATAGAAAGCTTATCAATAAAGTGCAGTCTTTGGGCTTGGACTCCCATATTGTTGAATGGATTAGGCAGTGGCTGAGGGACAGGCAACAGAGGGTTGTAGTCAATGGAGTATATTCAGACCAAGGTTTTGTTACCAGTGGGGTACCTCAGGGATCTGTTCTGGGACCCATATTGTTTAATATCTTTATCAGCGAAATTGCAGAAGGCCTCGATGGTAAGGTGTGTCTTTTTGCTGATGACACAAAGATTTGTAACAGGGTTGATGTACCTGGAGGGATACACCAAATGGAAAAGGACTTAGGAAAACTAGAGGAATGGTCAAAAATATGGCAACTAAAATTTAATGTTGATAAGTGCAAGATAATGCACCTGGGACGTAAAAACCCAAGAGCAGAATATAAAATCAGTGATACAGTCCTAACCTCAGTATCTGAGGAAAGGGATTTAGGGGTCATTATTTCAGAAGACTTAAAGGTAGGCAGACAATGTCATAGAGCAGCAGGAAATGCTAGCAGAATGCTTGGGTGTATAGGGAGAGGAATTACCAGTAGAAAGAGGGAGGTGCTCATGCCGCTCTACAGAGCACTAGTGAGACCTCATTTGGAGTATTGTGCTCAGTACTGGAGACCATATCTCCAGAAGGATATTGATACTTTGGAGAGAGTTCAGAGAAGAGCTACTAAACTGGTACATGGATTGCAGGATAAAACTTACCAGGAAAGATTAAAGGACCTTAACATGTATAGCTTGGAAGAAAGACGAGACAGAGGGGATATGATAGAAACTTTTAAATACATAAAGGGAATCAACAAGGTAAAAGAGGAGAGAATATTTAAAAGAAGAAAAACTGCTACAAGAGGACATAGTTTTAAATTAGAGGGGAAAAGGTTTAAAAGTAATATCAGGAAGTATTACTTTACTGAGAGAGTAGTGGATGCATGGAATAGCCTTCCTGCAGAAGTGGTAGCTGCAAATACAGTGGAGGAGTTTAAGCATGCATGGGATAGGCATAAGGCCATCCTTCATATAAGATTGGGCCAGGGGCTATCCATAGTATTTAGTATATTGGGCAGACTGGATGGGCCAAATGGTTCTTATCTGCCGACACATTCTATGTTTCTATGTTTCTATGTAAATCGAGAACGTTCCACCAAGATCTTACACAAAGGACTTTTCTCCCATTCACAAAATAGCCATAACTGCCCCACCAGAAAGTAACCCTTGAAGTAGGGAAGATTCAACCCTCCCTGCTCAAACGGCTTATAAAAATTATCCAGCTTTAGCCTCCAGGGGTGAATTAAGTGCACGACTCTGGTCCCTCCCTCCATTTAAATTTTTTTAAAAAATTCTGTATGAAGAGGCTGCGGTGCTTCGTGAGCGATAGTCTCTTCCTAGGCCATATGACATCACATTCATCGGTCACGTGGCCTAGGTGCATCAAATGGACAGCGCTGTGCTTGGTAAGGAGAAAAGAGGCTGCGGCGCTCACTGGAACATCGCAGTCTCCTCAAACAACTGATTGGTGGGGGTGCCAGGAGTCAGACCCCCACCATCTTATAACTCTCTGAGTACAGATATCATAGATGTTACCTGCAGTCCTATGTAACAACCCACATAACACAGTGAACTATTGTGTTATGTGGGGTGTTACATAGGACTGCATGGAATATCTACTACATTATCTGCACACAGAAAGTTATCACTGTTATTTGGGCTGTTACATAGGACTGCAGGTGACAAATTAAAATTTTAGTTGGCAAATTTAAAATACATATGATTATAATAAAAAAGACTTGGAGGAGAAGATGAGACGCAGGTCACAGCAGTGAGTTAGCTCTACATATAGGAGAATACAGCACCACCTACCTGTTACATCCAGTGACATCTCCTGTCATGTAGACCTTCTCTTTCTTCTTCTCCTCCGTTTGAACCAGACCGCCATGACAAATTCTTTCAGCCGCATTTCGTCTCTACAGAGTTTGTTGCACAGACACGTTAGATTTCTTATAATTGGGGTCATTTATCAAAGTGGTGTAAAGTACAACTGGCTTAGTTGCCCATAGCAACCAATCAGTTTCCACCTTTCATTTTACAGAGGAGCTGTCAAAAATGAAAGGTGGAATTTGGTTGCCAGTTCTACTTTTACACCAGTTTGATAAATTGTTCCAAAGGTCCCTATAGTCTCCACAGCAATTATAATGTCCCCTAGAGTGCCCCCAGTAATAATAACACTGTATATTTTGCTCCAGGTAATAATGCCTGTATAGTGTCCCCAAAAATGATGTCCCCTAATAGCAACACACCCACACTGGCCCCATATAGTAATTTCCCCCACACTTCCCCATATAGTAATTTCCCCCACATTACGCCATATAGTAATGTCCCTCACACTACCCCCATATTAGTAATTTCCACCACACTGCCCCCATATTAGTAATTTCCCCCACACTACCCCCACACTGCCCCATTAATAACCCCCCACACTGCCCCCTATCAAGTAATTTATCCCCACACTGCCCCCTATCAAGTAATTTGTCCCCACACTGCCCCCTATCAAGTAATTTGTCCCCACACTGCCCTCCATTAAGTAATTTGCCCCCACACTGCCATCCAAAAAGTAATTTGCCCCCACACTGCCCCCATTTAAGTAATTTTCCCCCATGGAAACATTTGCCCCCCCTGTCCCTGCAGTAAAATGTCCTCCTCTGCCCCCCAAAGTTGGCGCGCACACAAAAAAATATATACTATACTTACCTGTATCTGGAATGGCGAGGCAGGCGCGCATACATCAAAGCTATACACTATACAGGCACGTGACACTATACAGGCGTGCGATGACTTCACCACGCACGCCGCGCATTTACCACCACATAGGCCTCAGGCCTACTAGGCCTAAAGCCTATGACGCTGATAGGCGGCGGGGCAGGAAACTATGGGCTCCTGTGCCCCGCCGCAGTATGTGGGCGTTTGGGTCGGCGTTGGTCCCCCTGCGATGTCGGGCCTGGGGCTACAGAACCAAACGCCCCAATTATAATGCGCCACTGTTAGCCTCACTCGTTTTCTTCCCCAGAGAAGGCCATTAATCAGTGTCTCAATGAGTTTAAAAAGCTTATCCTCAATCCAAATTGGGGAATTCCTAAGGTTATAGAGAAGTTGGGGTAAGATCACCATCTTAACCAAAGAAATTCTGTCACATCTAGTCAAAAGTAAACAAAGCCATATCGTAACTTTTGATCTCAGTTTAGTTATCAATCGTGTCAAGTTAAAGGGGTTGTCCGGATTCAGAGCTGAACCCGGACATACCCATATTTTCACACAGGCAGCCCCCTGATGTTGGCATTGGAGCAGCTCCTGTTTCAACCAACCGTGATTGTCTATTACCAAGAGCCAATAGGGATTCAGTCTAAAGGGAGGTACTACCCCCTGCCTATCATCATACAAACAGAGCTCAAGGGACATAATCCGAGAGCGACCTGGCTTCATATTTCATTCATTTGATATATTTACGATATTATTCATTTATTAAAGCCAGATTGATTCTGGACATGCAGTTCCCAGATTTAGACACACAGGAATACATTCTTTTCCCCCATTCTAGAAGACTCCAAATATCTAAGAAGCCAAACTCTTGGCAAAATCGTGCCAAGGGTGACCCCTGATTAGCTGTACAACGATTGGTATCTCCGTCCATAGAAGTCCGATCTATCTTGGGGTTGATCATACAATTAAAGTCCCCATTCACTAAAGTGAGACAATCTGGGCTTTGTTCCATAAACAGTAATAAACTATTAAGTACATGAAAAGAGAAAGGGGGAGGAATATAAATAAAAGCTAAAATACATGGTACTCCAAAAAGTTTCCCATATAGAAAAACATATCTCCCCTGCTTATCAATAGAGGAGGCCTCGCAGGCAAATTTGATCTTTTTATACATAAATACAGTCCCTCCTCTTGAGTAACTAGTAAAAGTTGAATGAAATACCTGCGAAATCCATCCTCTACTTATCCGCATCGCAGCCTCTTCAGTGAAATGGGTTTCCAATAGGCAAACAACCGCTGGTAAATGCCTCTGGACTAGGTCGAACACCGCCTGTCTTTTTAACTTATCTCCAAGTCCCCTTACATTCCAGGTAAGAATTATAACAGACATCTAATCAGCTACTAAAATTCAAAAATGAGGAGCCCCATCCCCACACTTTCTAAAGAAATGCATCGCAACCTATCCAAAAAAAAGACTTATTTTTATTAATTTTTATTAAGGACACGTCCGACTGGACTACCCCCAGCTGACAAGCAACATCTTGTATTACCTTTCCATTGTTTTTAACCGTAAGTAAAGATCTCTTCTAATGTAGAGGGACCCACCAAGGAACCATCAACTTCTTCCACCCTCTCCCCATCTCCATCCTGAAAACGGTCATCAGCCACCTCCTCCGGTGAGAGCCCAGCAATATTCTTTTTTGATATTGTATCCTGATTTCCTTTTTGTCCTGTTCTTGTATTTACAATAGGCAATTTTAGAAACTGATACATTTTTGGAGATTCTGCTGGTCTCTGACCAGTTTTAGAGGTGTCTACTGACCGCCTATTATGCTTAGGGTCCATTTTCTTCCGCTTCCCTTTTTTTCTTTTATAATTTTTTTTTTCCCTTTTTCTCCCTTCTCTTTCCTTTTCCATCTCTTATCTTTATTTTGACGTCAAATAGTTCTTACTCTTTGAAGGGGAAACGAGTTCCAAGTCTTGTTTTTTTTTTTTTTTTTTCTTTAATCTATTTTTTCCCCTCTTAATTTCCCCCTTTCTCTCCACTCTTTTTTCTCAGTTCTTTCTGCTTTCCCCCTCCTTTCCTGTTGGGGGACAATAGGCACAGGGAAAAAGAGCACACAACCACATGGAGAGATCTCACTGACATGAAGGAGTCTTCATGGAGGAGAAGGGATCTGGAGATTTTTCCACAACCAGTTTCCAGGTTCGCAGGGAGAGGGGCAGAGAGGCCATCCACTGGAAGCACACAGCTGGTCAAGACAGGGCCGGAGCACAGCAGAACTGAGATCCGCAGAGCAGGCGTGCCAGGTGTCTCACCAGCCTTCAGCTCCGATCCAGCCGCACACGGCAATAAACTTCCAACGGAGGAGGAGGAGAGCTAATAGCCAGGGGGGCTCACGTGGGAGGACAGAGGGGAGAAAAAAAAATAAACTGGCCGACGAGACACATGTCGGTCCAGACGGTACCACTGCTCCCTGGCGAGGGCCACCAGGTACGTCCCAGGGAATACCATGCAGCGGAGGAGCACATGAGCACGCGGCACCAGGATCGTGGGAGGCAGGCTAGGGGAGGACGAGGGCATGACGTCACGTCCTAACGTCATTACCCATCTTTCTTAAAGGGTTGTTAATATTCTGGCGGTCATGAGGCAAGGCAGGCAGGTCACCGCTGTGGCCAGTCATTGGCCGCAGCAGCATCAAAACAGATGTTGACAGTGGGGAAACCAGAGGGCTGCGGTGTCAGCGGAAGAGTGAGGTTGCTGGGACCCAGCAGCGCTAAGTAAGTATGCTTCCCTCCCCTAGAAGATTAACAACCCATTTAAAACTCTGCTTTGTGCTGTTCCTCTTTTATTCCTCCTAGACATTTATTGATAAATTGACCACTGGGAGTTACCAGCTATATACAGTCTGACATTGTCCAATTAGTGTTGACCGTGCCAGACTGTTTATCGACACAGCCCTTTGACAAGGGGGATGGGAACACTCAGTTGCCAATGTGTTTATAATCTTTTAAGAGGAGTAACAGAAGAAGAGCACAATAGAGGGGTTTAAAAAAAAACATGATCCAGAATAGTTATTTGAAACAAAATACAAGTGTTTTTCTAAAATGGAAATGTCAGGAAACCTGACTGAAGCTGTGTTCACACTACTGTTTATAACAGAGCAGCGATGGCTATGCAATTTTTTGAAATTGATACCAGTGAACCCCACAGACCCCCTTCATTTTAATACACATTGGGCTGCTTTTGATAAACTATGTCAGGAAGATTTTGATGGCAGCAAACTCAGTGGGTACACTCAATTTTTAAACATATACCATACACCTTGAATCTTAAAGGGAACCTGTCACCGGGATTTTGTGCATAGAGCTGAGGATATGGGTTGCTAGATGGCCGCTAGCACATCCGCAATCCCCAGTCCCCATAGCTCTGTGTGCTTTTATTGTGTAAAAAAAACTATTTGATACATATGCAAATTAACCTGAGATGAGTCCTGTCCCTGACTCATCTCAGGGACAGGAATCATCTCAGGTTAATTTGCTTATGTTTAAAAAATTTTTTTTTTTTTTACACAATAAAAGCACACAGAGCTATGGGGACTGGGGATTGCGGATGTGCTAGCGGCCATCTAGCAACCTATGTCCTCAGCTCTATGCACAAAATCCCGGTAACAGGTTCCCTTTAAGTAGGTTAACCCCTTAAGGACTTAGGGCGTACCGGTACGCCCTGTTTCCCGAGTCCTTAAGGACTCAGGTCGTACCGGTACGTCCTAACTTTAAATCGCGATTGCGGCGGGGGTTAATCGCAACCTGCGGTTTGCGGCTTTTACCTTATCCAGCGGGCGGCGGTGCCATCGGGTCCCCATACGGCTGTAGGGGGGACCCGATGGCATGGAAGGCAGCGCGATGTCTAAGGAAGGCATCGCGCTGTCTTCCGGTGACGAGCCTGTGAGATCCAGCCCCCTGGATCTCACAGGCCTGAAGCTGTATGAGTAATACACACAGTATTACTCATACAGCCAATGCATTCCAATACAGAAGTATTGGAATGCATTGTAAAAGGGATTAGACCCCCAAAAGTTGAAGTCCCCAAGTGGGACAAAAAAAAAGTAAAACAAAAATTGAAAAAAATTAAGTTTTCCCCCAAAAAAAAATTAAGTTTCAAGTAAAAATAAACAAAAACGTCATTTTCCCCAAATAAAGTTAAAAAAAATTGGTAAAAAAAAAGGAAAAGAAAGTATAGAAACATAGAAACATAGAATGTGTCGGCAGATAAGAACCATTTGGCCCATCTAGTCTGCCCAATATATCTGAATCCTATTAATAGTCCCTGGCCCTATCTTTTATGAAGGATAGCCTTATGCCTATCCCATGCATGCTTAAACTCCTTCACTGTATTTGCAGCTACCACTTCTGCAGGAAGGCTATTCCATGCATCCACTACTCTCTCAGTAAAGTAATACTTCCTTATATTACTTTTAAACCTTTGCCCCTCTAATTTAAAACTGTGTCCTCTTGTGGTAGTTTTTCTTCTTTTAAATATGCTCTCCTCCTTTACCGAGTTGATTCCCTTTATGTATTTAAAAGTTTCTATCATATCCCCTCTGTCTCTTCTTTCTTCCAAGCTATACATATTAAGGTCCTTTAACCTTTCCTGGTAAGTTTTATCCTGCAATCCATGTACTAGTTTAGTAGCTCTTCTCTGAACTCTCTCTAGAGTATCTATATCCTTCTGGAGATATGGCCTCCAGTACTGCGCACAATACTCCAAGTGAGGTCTCACCAGTGTTCTGTACAGCGGCATAAGCACTTCACTCTTTCTACTGCTTATACCTCTCCCTATACATCCAAGCATTCTGCTGGCATTTCGTGCTGCTCTATTACATTGTCTTCCCACCTTTAAGTCTTCTGAAATAATTACTCCTAAATCCCTTTCCTCAGATACTGAGGTCAGGACTGTGTCAAATATTCTATATTCTGCCCTTGGGTTTTTACGCCCCAGGTGCATTATCTTGCACTTATCCACATTAAATTTCAGTTGCCAGAGTTCTGACCCTTCTTCTAGTTTTCCTAAATCCTTTTCCATTTGGCGTTTCCCTCCAGGAACATCAACCCTGTTACATATCTTTGTGTCATCAGCAAAAAGACAAACCTTACCATCGAGGCCTTTTGCAATATCACTTATGAAGATATTAAACAAAATTGGTCCCAGTACAGATCCCTGTGGAACCCCACTGGTAACATGACCTTGTTTTGAATGTTCTCCATTGACTACAACCCTCTGCTGTCTGTCACTCAGCCACTGCCTAATCCACTCAACAATATGGGAGTCCATGCTCAATGACTGCAGTTTATTGATAAGTCTTCTATGTGGGACAGTGTCAAAAGCCTTACTAAAATCTAGATATGCGATGTCTACTGCACCTCCACCGTCCATTATTTTAGTCATCCAGTCAAAAAAATCTATAAGATTTGTTTGACATGATCTCCCTGAAGTAAACCCATGTTGTTTTTCATCTTGCAATCCATGAGATTTTAGATGTTCCACAATCCTATCCTTTAATAGGGTTTCCATTAATTTGCCTACTATTGATGTCAGACTCACTGGTCTATAGTTGCTCGATTCCTCCCTACTACCTTTCTTGGGCACGACATTTGCCAATTTCCAATCTTCCGGGACGACTCCTGTTACTAATGATTGGTTAAATAAATCTGTTAACAGTTTTGCCAGCTCACCACTAAGCTCTTTTAATAATTTTGGGTGTATCTCATCAGGCCCCTGTGACTTATTTGTCTTCACTTTAGACAGCAAACTTAGAACATCTTCCTCTGTAAAGACACATGCATCAAACGATTTATTAGTCATCCTTTCTAGTGGAGGTCCTTCTCCTTCTTTTTCTTTTGTAAAAACTGAACAGAAGTATTCATTAAGGCAGTCGGCTAGCCCTTTATTCTCTTCTACATACCTTCCGTCCTTTGTTTTTAATTTAGTTATTCCTTGTTTTAATTTCCTTTTTTCATTTATATATCTGAAGAATGTCTTATCCCCTTTTTTCATAGACTGAGCTAGTTTTTCTTCTGCCTGCGCTTTAGAAGTTCTTATAATTTGCTTGGCCTCTTTCTGCCTAATCTTGTAGATTTCCTTCTCTTCATTGCTCTGGTTTTTTTTATAATTACAAAATGCTAGCTTTTTATTTTTAATGATTTGGGCCACTTCTGCTGAGTACCACAGTGGTCTCTTCCTTTTTTTGCTTTTACTGACAAGTCTAATGCAATTTTCTGTTGCCTTCAATAATGCACCTTTTAAGTAGTCCCATTTCTCCTGGACTCCATGTAATCTGTTCCAGTCTGATAAGGACTCATTTATGACTAATTTCATTTTTGAAAAGTCTGTTTTTCTAAAATCTAAAACTTTTGTTTTTGTGTGGTGGGACTCTTTCACAGTTCTTATATTAAACCACACTGACTGGTGATCACTAGATCCCAAGGTTTCGCCTACAATGACATCATATACCGAATCCCCATTTGTGAATACCAAATCCAAAATGGCCTCCCTCCGGGTTGGCTCCTCAACCACTTGTTGTAGAGATAACACCAGTAGGGAATTTAGAATATCTGTACTCCTGGTAGAACTTGCTATTTTGGTTTTCCAGTTTATATCTGGAAGATTGAAATCTCCCATAATGATAACTTCTCCTTTCATTGTCATTTTAGCTATTTCTTCAACTAGTAGATCATCTAGTTCTTTAACTTGACCAGGTGGTCTATATATCACACCTACACGAGTTACTGCATGGTTAGCAAACTGCAACGTAACCCAAACTGACTCTATGTTGGCCTCACCAACTTGTATTAGGTTAGATTTAATGCTATCTTTCACATACAGGGCCACTCCTCCTCCTTTCTTGCCTTCTCTGTCTCTTCTGTATAAAGAGTACCCTGGTATGGTTATGTGCCAGTCATTTCTTTCATTAAACCATGTCTCCGTAACAGCCACTAAATCTACATTCTCAGATGCCATTATTGACCCAAGTTCATTGATTTTTTACCTAAACTGCGAGCATTTGTATACATATTAGGTATCGCCGCGTCCGTATCGACCAGCTCTATAAACATATCACATGACCTAACCCCTCAGATGAACACCGTAAAAAATAAAAACTGTGCTAAATAAACCATTTTTTTGTCACCTTACATCACAAAAAGTACAACAGCAAGCGATAAAAAAGGAGTTTGCCCACCAAAATATTAGCAATCTAACCGTCACCTCATCCCGCAAAAAATGAGCCACTACCTGAGACAATTCCCCAAAAAATAAAAAAAACTATTGCTCAGAATATGGAGACACAAAAACATCATTTTTTTTTTTGTTTCAAAAATGATATTATTGTGTAAAACTTACATAAATAAAAAAAAAGTATACATATTAGGTATCGCCACGTCCGTATAGACCGGCTCTATAAAAATATCACATGACGTAACCCCTCAGATAAACACCGTAAAAATAAAATAAAAAAAAACTGTGCTAAATAAACCATTTTTTCCCCTCACCCATGACGGCACCCCATGCGACCAGGGACCTCCCATCCGGGACAGGAAACCTGAGAAGATAAAAGGTTCACACCCCCACCAAGCACCAGTTCAGGTTTCCTGTCCTCCGGATGGGAAGTCTCTGGGAAGCTCATGTTGGACACGTTGGTTCTTACCTACAGCCGGGGGGAGGCCCAGGTTCTTATCCGGTGGGTGGCCTCCCCCGGGTGGCGTCAAGCTCTCCGGGGCTGCTGCCTACAGTCTGGGCCTCTTCCCCCACATTCCGGCGCTGGCCTGAGGAAGCCGCTGTGGCCGTGTTCAGGCGGCTTCTCTCCTTGCTCCCGGGTTGCCTGTCTTCCTGTCGGCGTCGGAAGGGGCGTCTGCGCATGCGCACGCCCCGACGCGGGGGGGCGGGGCTTGACCCGGAAGTCGGGTTGAACGCCGATGTGTGCCCTGGCGCGTCTTTTAAAATATAAATGGGGCAGAGGGGGAGAACCCAGCCGGCTGATGTGGCACACAGTGTGGTGCTGAAGAGGCTCTTTGCGGTCAGCAAGATGTCGGAGCCTACAGACGGACGCGCCGAACCCCTGGAACCCTCAAGGCCCGCGAGTCCGGTACCAGTCCTGAGGAGTGGGGGCTAACGAAGGCTGGTGAGATATATCCTTCTTTATTAATGGGGTGTTATCTGCTTGATTTGTGTAGGTGGCAAAGCCCCCCAAAAAAGCGGCCTCAAAGACGAAGCATAAGGAGTGTGCAGGATGTAAGACCCCCCTAGCTTCCTCCTATTCTAAGCCGTTATGCACCCCATGTATTGATAAGTTGGTGGCAGAGGAGTCACGGAGTCTTTCCAGGAATATGCGATCTTTAATAAGATCTGAAGTGAAAGCATCCCTTAAATCCTTAACTACGAATCGCCCACAGTCTCCGGGAAGATCTCCGGATATGAGGGGTTCGGATATAGACCGCTCTGACGCGGAGGAAAGAGAAGCAGGCCAGTTACTCTCTGATGATAATACTTCGTCAGCAGAAGAAGAAACAGGGGGATCCCTTTTTTCGCCTGAAGATACCCAAAACCTCCTTAAAGCGGTCAGAGCGACGATGCAATTAGAAGAGGTGAAACAGCCTAAATCAACTGCAGACGTTGCCTTTCAGGGGTTAGGTCCCAGAAAGCAGAGAGTTTTTTCCGTTCATGAGAATGTGCAGGCATTAATTAAAAAGGAATGGAAGAATCCTGATAGGAAATTTTTTATTCCAAGCTCTGTCAAAAGGAAATATCCCTTTGATGAAAAGGTAGCAGCCTGTTGGGACAAGGCCCCTATTGTTGATGCTCCGGTGGCAAAGATTGCCAAGAAGTCTGCTCTTCCGTTCGATGACCTGGGTAACCTATCCGATCCTCTGGATAAAAAAGCGGATTTTTATTTGAAGAAGGCCTGGGAATCATCCTCTACCTGCTTGAGGCCGGCGGTTGCAGCGTCATGGGTCTCTAGGTCACTACATATCTGGCTGGAACAGCTGGAACAGCATCTCAGTGAGAAGAAACCAAGAGAAGAAGTTCTGGCCTCTCTTCACACCTTTTTTAAGGCTGTTGATTTTTTGGCCGATGCCTCCACAGATATAGTTAGGTTTTCAGCCAGATCTTCCGCCTTATCCAATGCAGCCAGAAGAGCTATTTGGCTGAAGTCCTGGAAGGCGGATCAGGGTTCTAAGGCTAGGTTATGCGCTATCCCCTGTGAGGGTGACAGGCTCTTTGGGTCTTCCCTTGATGATATACTTGAGAAAGCCTCAGATAAGAAAAAGGGTTTTCCAGCTCCTCAACGCCCCCCCTTTTTTCGTAGATACCAAGGCAAAAGGCAAAGGGGTAGGCAGTATGATAAAAGGGAAAAGGATAGATTTCCTAAGAAATCCGGAGGTTTCCTTTTTAAACCCCAAGATCAAAGGCCCAAAGATAAGCAATGACGCCGAATCCCAGGTAGGGGGAAGGTTATCTCTCTTTCTCCCAGCCTGGAAAAACATAACCAAGAACGGCTGGACCCTGGGGGGAATTGGAGAAGGGTTCCGGCTGGAGCTTCTGACCCGTCCCCGGGACTCGTTCAGGCTAACAGATTACCCCAAGGATCTAGTCAAGAGACAGGCCTTAGAGTCAGAAGTCCTGCTACTTCTGCGGAAAGGGGTGGTTGTCCCGGTTCCGCAGGCAGAGAGGGGCAGGGGTTTTTACTCTCCTCTTTTTTTAGTAAAAAAACCCAATGGATCTTTTCGGGTAATCCTGAACCTGAAGAAATTAAACAAATTCCTCAGCTACAAAAGATTCCGCATGGAGACCATAAGGACGGCCATAGATCTACTATCAAAGAATTGCTGGATGGCAACTCTGGACTTAGAGGACGCGTACTACCACGTGCCAATACATGCGTCCTCCCAAAAATATTTAAGGACAGCAGTCTGGGTTCAGGGGCAATGTCTACACCTGCAATACAGAGCCCTCCCCTTTGGGGTTTCTCAAGCCCCCAGGATCTTCACGAAGGTGATTGCGGAAGTGGCCTCCTTCCTAAGATTGTCAGGGGTTCCGTTGCTGCCATACTTGGACGACTTCCTATTTATTTCCCAGACCAAAGAGGGCTTGATTCAAAACATCGAGGGTTCCTGCGCCCTGTTAAAGAGCCTGGGCTGGAAAATAAATTGGAAGAAGTCTTGCCTAACTCCATCCCAGAGTTGTGTATTTTTAGGCATCCTTTTAGACTCCCGAGTAGAAAAGTCCTTCCTCCCGTCCGCCAAAATATTCTCCATCAAAGAGCATGTTTTGGATCTTTTCAGATCCTACCTCTGCTCGTTCAGGAGGGCAATGGCAGTGCTGGGCCACCTGACAGCAACCTTTCCAGCGGTCCTATATGCACAGGCTCATACAAGGAAGCTACAGTCATGCATCCTGCGCCAATGGGACGGCTGCAAGCAGTCGTTGGACCGGCTTTTCCACTTATCCGCAGAGGCGAGAATGTCTCTTCTTTGGTGGACTGTGACAGAGAATCTCTCAGCAGGAGTACCATGGGTCTTTCGGGATCCCATTGTAATAACAACGGACGCCAGCCCGTGGGGTTGGGGGGCCCACTCGGAGAACAAGGGTTGGCAAGGGAGGTGGGATTTAAACACCAGGAAAGCCACCTCGAACCTCAAAGAACTGAAAGCAGTAGAGATGGCCTTAAAAGCAATAGCTCCAGACATATCCTTCAGAAACATAGTTCTATACTCAGACAACTTGACTACAGTGGCATACATCAACCATCAAGGCGGAACAAGGGTACCTTCTCTGGCAATACTCTGTCACCAGATCTTTCAGCTAGCGGAGCAGAGACATCTATCTCTGTCGGCAGTCCACATAAAGGGGAAAGAAAACATAGTAGCCGATTTTCTGAGTCGCACCCAGCTAAAGCAGGGGGACTGGTGCCTAAACTCAGAAGTCTTCTCCCAGTTAACACAGAAGTTCGGCCTCCCTACGATCGACTTATTTGCCTCCAGAAAGAACAGGAAAGTGGAAAGGTTTTTCTCCATAAATCGTCTGGACGATCCAACAGCTTTAGACGGTTTAGCACAGGACTGGACTCAGGAGGAGGGTTATGCCTTCCCTCCATTTTCCCTAATTCCGCAGGTCCTGAAAAAAGTCCAGAGGGAGAGAGCAACGATTACCCTAGTGGCCCCAGTGTGGCCGAAAAGGTCTTGGTACTCCTGCCTTCTAGACCTAGCAATAGCCCCCCCTTGGATTCTCCCCCCTCGGGAGGATCTATTATATCAAGGCCCGATCCTGCATCCCAGTCCAGGAATTCTGCATCTGGCAGCATGGAGGCTGAGAGGGAGATTTGGTTAGGTCGGGGTCTGTCCCAATCTGTAGTTTCCACCATTTTGGGAAGTAGGAAGGACACCACGGCCAGAAAATATAATAAAATCTGGGAAGTCTTTTCCTCCTTTTTAGGGATCAGTCCTGACCCCTTTTCTCCTCCAGATGTCTCTAGGGTTCTAGATTTTTTACAAGCTGGCTTGGATAAGGGGCTTAGGGCTTCCACCCTAAGAGTACATGTGGCAGCCTTAAGTTACTTCTTCGATTCCCAGCTGGCCCTGCATCCTTGGGTTAAAAGGTTTCTGTCGGCAGCCTCCAGGATCCGCCCTTCGATAAGACCCTTGTCCCCTCCTTGGGACCTAAACACGGTCTTGACGGCCCTGTCACAGAAACCTTTTGAGCCCCTGTCAGATTTGCCATTGAATATGCTCTCATTTAAGATGTCCTTTTTACTGGCCATTACTTCAGCTAGGAGGATCTCAGAGATTCAGGCTTTCTCGGCTTTTCCTCCTTATACCCAGGTCTTGGATGACAAAGTTATCATTAGGCCTCTCCCGTCCTTCCAGCCAAAGGTGGTTTCGGACTTCCATAGAAGTCAGGATGTTGTCCTTCCATCTTTTTGCCCTAATCCCTCTAATAGTTTAGAAAGGGAGTATCATTGCCTAGATGTCAAAAGATGTCTGCTTGTTTATTTAGAGTCTACCTCGGCCTGGAGGTTGGATGAAAACCTCCTTATTCAGTTTTGGGGTAGAAATAAGGGGCGGAAAGTGTCCACGGCGGTTATTGCCAGATGGGTTAAAAGGGCCATTTCCGAGGCCTATTCAGCGCAGGGTCTCTCGCCCCCTCCAGGGTTTGGAGCCCACTCCACTCGAGCGGTAGCTACGTCCTGGGCCGAGAAGGCGGATGCCTCCCTGGCCCAAATTTGTAGAGCAGCAACTTGGAGCTCTCAACATACCTTTTTAAAACATTACAGGCTCCATCTTCATGCGGATTCCGCCTTTGGTAGGAAGGTGCTTCAGGCGGTTGTCCCCCCCTAATTTCTCATTAATAGTCTATCTCGCATGGGGTGCCGTCATGGGTGAGGGGAAAACAACATTGCTTACCGGTAATTGTTTTTCTCGATACCCATGACGGCACCCCCGAAATTTTCCCTTCCCTATTATAGAAGTATATTAAAAAAAAACAACAAAAAACTAAAAAGCCTTTAGTTGTCCTTTATTAGGTTATATGCGGAGTAGCCCGCTACTTCCTTATTGGTTTCTGAGAGTTCTCTCTCTTTAGTATTGAAGAGATATAATGTACCGTATTGGATCTCTCTCTCTCTATTTTTCTTACGTATATTCACCTCCGGAGTACTGTTTATTACTATCACTGGTGCTTGGTGGGGGTGTGAACCTTTTATCTTCTCAGGTTTCCTGTCCCGGATGGGAGGTCCCTGGTCGCATGGGGTGCCGTCATGGGTATCGAGAAAAACAATTACCGGTAAGCAATGTTGTTTTGTCACCTTACATCACAAAAAGTGTAATAGCAAGCGATCAAAAAGGCGTTTGCCCACCAAAATAGTACCAATCTAACCGTCACCTCATCCCGCAAAAAATTAGACCCTACCTAAGATAATCTCCCAAAAACTGAAAAAACTATGGCTCTCAGAATATGGAGACACTAAAACATGATGATTTTTTTTTTCAAAAATGATATTATTGTGTAAGACATAAATAAAAAAAGTATACATATTAGGTATCGCAGCGTCCATAATAACTTGCTCTATAAAAATATCACATGACCTAACCCTTCAGGTGAATACCGTAAAAAAAAAAAAAAACGGTGTAAAAAAAGCAATTTTTTGTCACCTTACATCACAAAAAGTGTAATAGCAAGCGATCAAAAAGTCACGCACCCCAAAATAGTGCCAATAAAACCGTCATCTCGCAAAAATCATACCCTACCGAAGGTAATCGCCCAAAAACTAAAAAAATTATGTCTCTCAGACTATGGAAACACTAAAACATGATTTTTTTTTGTTTCAGAGAAGAAATCATTGTGTAAAACTTACATAAATAAAAAAGTATACATATTGGGTATCGCCGCATCCGTGACAACCTGGTCTATAAAAATATTACATGATCTAACCTGTCAGATGAATGTTGTAAATAACAAAAAATAAAAACGGTGCCAAAACATCTATTTCTTGTTACCTTGCCTCACAAAAAGTGTAATATAGAGCAACCAAAAATCATATGTTCCCTAAACTAGTACCAACAAAACTGCCACCCTATCCCGTAGTTTCTAAAATGGGGTCACTTTTTTGGAGTTTCTACTCTAGAGTGCATCAGGGGGGCTTCAAATGGGACTTGGTGTAAAAAAAAAACAGTCCAGCAAAATCTGCCTTCCAAAAACCGTATGGCATTCCTTTCCTTCTGCGCCCTGCTGTGTGCCCGTACAGCGGTTTACGACCACATATGGGGTGTTTATGTAAACTACAGAATCAGGGCCATAAATATTGAGTTTGGTTTGGCTGTTAACCCTTGCTTTGTTAGAAAAATGGATTAAAATGGAAAATTTGGCAAAAAAATTAAAATTCTGAAATTTCATCTCCATTTGCCAATAACTCTTGTGGAACACCTAAAGGGTTAACGACGTTTGTAAAATCTGTTTTGAATACTTTGAGGGGTGTAGTTTCTTAGATGGGGTCACTTTTATGGAGTTTCTACTCTAGGGGTGCATCAGGGGGGCTTCAAATGGGACATGGTGTCAAAAAAAACAGTCCAGCAAAACCTGCCTTCCAAAAACCGTATGGCATTCCTTTCCTTCTGCGCCCTGTCGTGTGCCCGTACAGCGGTTTACGACCACATATGGGGTGTTTCTGTAAACTACAGAATCAGGGCCATAAATATTGAGTTTGGTTTGGCTGTTAACCCGGCCTCATCATTGCCTTGCCACACCATTGTCCTTTTTGCTGGTACCTTAAGGGAGATCTGCTTATACTTCAAAACACAACGACACCAAGCACACCACACCTACCACCAGAAAGGTGACCCCAAACTAGGGCATGCTCCGAGGGGAAGAAAGGGTGCACCCCTCCCATCACCACACAGCCTAGAGTGAGGATAACTACTGTAACTCCTGCTACTCCTATCCTTGTCATCAACACCACTCCTGTCTTCTCCCCTCTCAAGTCACTGCATGAGGAAACTGATACAATTAAAACTAGTTAATATTAGGACAACCAGTGCATCGAGCAAATGGCCTGAACATATACCCCTGCTGCCCTAACCTAGCAATGTCCTAGCACTGCACCCCCAAGCATGTGGAAGCTTATTGCCTATGTCTATAGCCTCCAATGACGTGTCAATTGCCACATTTTGCCCTTTGTATCAATATTCTACAACCCATAGATCTCTAATTGTGGTTAAACTACATCTCCCAGCTTGCCCTGACAACCTGCAACTGTCAGGGCATGCTGGGACTTGTGCAACGTAGTTTCGTCACAACTGAATGCCCACAAGTTGAAGGTCACCACATTAGGTTCTAACTAGAAATGAGTGAATCGATTCTAACAAATTGATTCATCAGCAAGAGTTCTTTACCTCTGAGGGGTTGTCCATGCTGTTGAAGAAGCACCCACTATCTGCTTGATTGACAAGGCCAAAGGCCCTGCTTGCGCTACTGGAGCAAAAACTGTGCGTGCGCCGCTACACATCTTGGTGCTTCTTCTCCTGCAGGGACAGCTCCTTAAAGGAGAAGAATCCTTGTTGATGAGATGAATCGATTTGTTAGACTCGATTCGCTCATCCCTAGTCCTAAATAAAAAATAAAAAAAATATCAATCTGAAAATGTTTTTCCCATCGGACGCATTAAGGTACAATGCCGCATAGAAGCCAGATATTTTCTTCTCCTCTTTTCACAACATCCCTTTAACACACTTTCAATGTCCTACCTAGAACATGCCATTTGCGGGGAAATTACACCATGGGAACCGACGCCATCATCTTAAAATACATTTCTTCCATTTAGAAGCACGCTAACATATAATTCTGGCAGTCGGCTGTATATTAAGACGTGGTATTATGTAGATACACTCTGAATATCGTTATACTCATTAATTATTGAACATGGGGGCACTTTTTTAAAACCCGCTTCTACATTTCGCATTCATGCCGATATTTCTGCCTAAATTAGACCTTACTGAATCACTGGTTTTAGCCTCCTACATTTAGGAGCCTTTTTACGAAAAAAAAAAAAAATTGGGTGGTTAAATGGTTGCCTTTTCATTATCCGAACATAAGGTAACTCCACCTGATAAGACACAAGTGCTTTCCAGCTGGTGAGTACTCCGCTGCATCCTCACATATGCTATTAGACTTGCCCCTTTCCATTATTTCCTCATTAGGTAATTATGGGAAGGATTCTGCTTTAATAGCCCCTTAATTAGCTGCTGCTGTAACGGAAAAAATTGCATATGTGTCTATTGCAATCTTCCGTGGAATACATATATTTGATATATTTTTTTTTTTTTTCTAACCAGTCCTATAATTATGAATGTTAGGTACATTGGAGCCCTGTGGATATGTTCCTCATTAGATGAGGGGAATAGCATATAAAGTGCACTTAACTACAACTAAAATTACTGTGTAAACTTCTACAGCTGTTTTGCCAGCTAGTCTGTAAATTTTAGAAGGTTGTAACATTGCCCCCCGCCACAAAATATAGCGAGCCTTGTTCAGATTGAACTGGTATGCTGAAATGGGCATGAAATGGCAAGGGAACGTTAAGGCAGAATGGGTTATATGTTTTTTTGGGGCCGTTTTTTAAAGGTACAAACTTGTATATTGCAAGTCCTAATCCTACCACTAGGCGGAGTAATGAATATGCAGTGCAGAAAGAGGGGAATTGATAGGAAAGATCATTTTTAGTAGGAGTTCCTTCTTCATGTATGGATCTGGTGATCTCTAAAACGGGGACACCCCTCTGCTTGGTTTTTCTTCCCTGGAGGGATATCTGGCTTTCACTGTGTCGAAGACCCATAACTTGGGCTCCACGGTTATTTTGCATATTACAGTTTCCCAGGGAGCTTTGCACTTTGGATTGCTGTGTCGAGACTCTTAAATGAGTCTCCATAGTATATTGTTTGTAGCTGGTCTTCCCAAGATCACCTATCGTTTTGTTTGAGTCTTCATGTATGGGGCATTGGAGGATTTGTTTTACTTTACCAATGTTTGTACTGATTATGCATGGTTAGCAACGAATTATGTAAAAGTATATACTGCCTGACCTGATTTTGGGCCTGTCTCTTGGTTATGTACAAGCTCCACCTGACCTGACCTCGGCCTGTTACCTGACTGCAAATATTTCCTAACCCCTCAGGGGTTGAAACCACTGTTTCTGACTTCCGCTGGTTTGATTCCAACTACATCAGGACTATCCAAATAGGTAGTGGCCTGGTAGCACCACTACAGCTGGAAACCAGATCCCTGTATAGAGGTTAAAGGGTGAAAACCATGGGACTACCAGAATAACGCCCTTAGGGATAGCCCAAAGTCAAACTAGTTAAACGGTCCACACTAACTGTCTGTAACACTATGACACCAGTTGGAGGACTCACAGCTCTCCTGCCTGTGGCAAAAGCAGACAGGCAGCATTAAGGATGACAGCACAATATGGCCACCTTTCAGTTCATAAGACAAGAAGTGCAGTCCCTCAGAATATGATACGTACAAAATTGTTTCTTATTGTGTAATGTTATTTCATATTCTAATGTATTTTAACCTGCATAGTTTTGTTTCGATAGGTCAGGTTTAACAATCCTGACTCCACTCTTGTAGGAGGCTAGGAGTTGAGCCTAGGTCCGACTCCAGTTTAGCATGAATCTAGTGATAGCTTACGAAGAGAGTGGAGCTGCACGTGCTCACTCTTTAAAAGACCAAGCTTGAGTCCCAGAGAATCCCTTTATCTGAGATATTTGCTTTATGAAAGCCATCTCTAGTTTAGAGTACTCTATAGAGATAAAATAAATAACTAGAGGGGGCGGAGCTAAGCCGAGGACAGGACCAGATGCACAGTGGCAGTGCTCCTGCAGAAAAGTATTATCCACTGCCATCCACTGCCTCAGAAGTGCAAATCCAGCCCCTTACCTCAACAACCTGAACCCTCAGATAAAGAGGAGCATTGGGTGTTGTGGCCTACCCGCTCACAGAAATGTAAGAAACAGTCATTCAATGTCTCTAAGTTTCATTATCCTGGTAAACTGTGTTAAAATTTAATGTAAAATGCCTGCAGTATTCGTTTGGTCAATAGATGGCAGCATAGGACCAATTTGCATTGGAGTTTACCATAGAGAAAGTGTATTACTGTTATACTAGTTCTTTAAGGCAGCAGCTAAGTGTTGAAGTGACACGCCCCTTATGATGTCACCCTGCCTCAGTGTGAGCAGGAAGAAGGAGGAAGAGAGACTTGAACTGCAACTGCCGCCATATTGGCAAGATAGAAAACAAATTCTGTGTTGTGTAAGACGTGTGTGGAGATACTAAATGACTTCACTGTGTGGCCAAGCTGTGTGAACTTCGGTCTAGAGACGGATGGAGTACAAAGAAACAGTGCATTTAGTGAAGCCAAGTTAAAAAGGACTGTGTGCAACAACTAACCTGTGGAGCTGACATTGGGCTGTGTGGATTGCCCCAAACAGTAAAGAGACTCACAGTGCTGTCGAGGTACCGGACAGTAACTGTAATAATCCTGGATTATATTCAACTGTTTTTCCGGCCTGCTGAGGAGGACTTCTTTGTTGCGGATCCTGCGCTGGTTAAAGGAAAAGGACGACATCGGGCCCCACCGTGCACTTCCGCAAACTGTAAGCGGTCCACTTGGACCACTGGGATAAGGGGGGTGTGCACCTGCTTGAAAGTTAGGTTCAGTTAGGAACAGTTTCTGGGACTATTATTTCTTAGTGTCCGCACTGCGACTATGGACACAATAAAGAGGAAAATTGTTGCAGTGTTTAACTTGTATTGTTTATACTGTTTAGAAGATTTTGCTTGTCTTTACCTCTAACTTCACTGTTAACCTGCTTTTATTAATTTATAGTAAATGCAATTTTCTTAATCTTGACTTCTGCGTACGCACTCTTTTCTGGTGGCGGAGTCAAATCACCTGCCTTGCTCTCGGTTCACAGAAACACCGGCCTTTCCTGAACCGCCGGGCCGACCAGAAGTGCTGGCGTAACGCGGACCAATGAGGGGATATTGAAAAACTCCCTACCTCCATCATAGGGCCATCAGAGAGACCGGCCCAGCTACTGAAGAAGCTGGTGAAGGCTGAATCAAGCGAGATCACCGGACCAGGGCAGAGTAGGAGGAGAAGCAACACTAAGCCAGTCCAGGCCCAGAAGAGGCCTACAGAGACCTGGAGTGGGGAGCTGCTCAATAACACACAGGAGGTGCAGCATAAAGAGAGAACAAGAAAGCAAAGACCAGAGGAGGATCGCAGAAAAGGGGGATAATCCTGGTCCAGTGCACAGAGTAGAAGTCCAAAACCCCACTGACATTGCCCTGTACACGAGATACAGGGTCCTGCACTGGTCTATCTCCCACCATTGCACTCTAATACAGTCTTATCCCACCACATACCTACAGGGGGCATAGCTCCAATTTTTAATCAGGATCCCTTATAAGATCCACATATCAGTAAACAGCCTTCGTCCTGGATGCTCATACCCCTTACCCACATTACCTGACCCCCTTCTTCTTCACTCAAAGAAGAATCTGCCCTAAGCCTTTCTCACCCTGAATCCTAGGAGTTCCATATGATGTAGCTCCCCCAATGTAACTAAGGGAAGCTTCAGGCGCACTAACCACATATAGGAGATCACTTTGGTAAAAATTGGCCGCAAGACATAACCGTAACATCTAGAAATCCTGACATGGAGAAATTCCTAACTAAAAAAAGTACTATAGCGACTTCCAAAATACTGTTGCCTAAAGACACCCCAGCCTCAGACTCAGATCAAGAAAGCGAAGAAGGCGGTGACTGCTCTTTGAATAACAAACTAATATCTAGAGCTGTTCTTACTCGCTTGCTAAACTCCTCTTTGGCCCCTATCGCAAAAGACATCTCTGAGATCAAACAAGACCTCCAGCACTTGGGCCATAGAATTGATATGCTGGAACAAACGCAAGCTTCTGTTATAAACCACTCGGGAGCAGTTGCTGTGAACTTACAAATTCAGGAGGCACATATTAAGCTATACCACTATAATGGAGGACTTGGAAAACCGCAACAACCTGAGGATTAGGGGAGTACCAGAATCTGTGGAAGCTATTGACATCATGTCCACTCTATCCGACTCTGATAAACAGTCACTGGTCATAGAGAGAGCACATAGGGCCCTGAGACCGAAACCTAAACCTACAGAACCCCCCAGGGACATTATCTGTAAGCTATTGGACTTTTGCATAAAGGAAGAGATCCTGCGGAAAGCTAGAACCTCGGAATCTCTTGTCTATAACAATAGCCAAATAACCATATTTCAAGATCTGGCACCTTCTACGCTCGCAAAGCATCGTTTGCTCAAACCTTTTACGGATGATTTGTGCCAGAAACAATATATGTTCCGCTGACTGTTCCCGTTTTGCATCTCCAGCTCGCACAACAGAAGCAAAAGAACTGAGCATCCCACTGGACCCACCTCCAGTGCTTGAAACGGCACATTCAGCCATTGAAATACCAGCTTTGCCGGTGATATTACCATGGGAGAAAGTGGAAAAGCCCAAGAATCAAAGACACAAAAGGAAAGCCCAGAAAACCTCGTCCTAGCTCAGAGGACTAGATCCAGAGTGACAAGCTGTGCCACATCTTCTAAAAGACTGCCTATTAGCCGATGAGTATTATACCTAACCTTTTTCGATTCACAGGTGTAAATCGGTTAATGTTATTTAAGTTCTCCGGGTGCGCCTGATAGCACCCCTTTTTTTAATGTAATATTGTGTTACTATGTTCTTTTATAGAGATACTACAATACATTTGTTAATGAGGTCAAACCCACTGTGCACAAATTTGCACCACCAGTTTCTTTAAAGGGCTTCTGTCACCCCACTAAAGTGTTTTTTTTTTTTTTTGGGCTAGTTAAATTAGTTATATTGCGATATATGAAAATATAATGGTGTTACTTACTTTGATCCAGCAGTTTCTTCCAAAAACGAAGTTTTATAATATGTAAATTAGGTCTCTACCAGCAAGTAGGGTGGCTACTTGCTGGTAGCTGCTGCAGAAAACCGCCCCCTAGTCGTGTTGATTGACAGGGCCAGCCTGGATCTCCTCCTCCGGCCAGCCCTGTCGGCATTTCATAAATCGCGCGCCTGTGTTCATTCGGCGCAGGCGCTCTGAGATGAGGAGGCTCGTCTCCTCAGAACTCCCTCAGTGCGCCTGCGCCGATGACATCACCGAAATAGAAGACGTCATCGGCGCAGGCGCACTGAGGGAGTGCTGAGGAGACGAGCCTCCTCATCTCAGAGCGCCTGCGCCGAATGAACACAGGCGCGCGATTTTTGAAATGCCGACAGGGCTGGCCGGAGGAGGAGATCCCGGCTGGCCCTGTCAGTCAACACGACGAGGGGGCGGTTTTCTGCAGCTGCTACCAGCAAGTAACCGCCCTACTTGCTGGTAGAGACCTAATTTACATATTATAAAACTTCGTTTTTGGAAGAAACTGCTTGATCAAAGTAAGTAACACCATTATATTTTCATATATCGCAATATAACTAATTTAACTAGCCCAAAAAAAAAAATCACTTTAGTGGGGTGACAGAAGCCCTTTAAAGGTAGTACACATCACACCTTTACAACGTCCCCTCCAACTACATCCTTTCCACACACGTGACACCACTTACACGAGATCATGCCGAACGCTTAGATTCTCGATCATTTTACATCCAAATGATCACTGAAACACAAAATGTGACCTTTGTCTCATATAATGTAAGAGGTTTAAATTCCCCTGTTAAAAGGACTCAAATATTAGCTCATTTAAAATCACTTAAGGCTGTGAGCCTTGTATTGTTACAAGAAACGCATCTAATCCAATCAAAATCCCCCACTTTCCATAAATCCTTTTACAACCAGTGGTACCATTCCTATTCAGAAAGTCCAGGGGAGTTGCTATTGCTTTGAACAAACACGTCCCTTTCCAACTTCAAGATACGCTCTTAGATAACCAGGTTCGGTACATTTTCGTTAAGGGCAAAATAACAAATACATTAATAACAATAGGGAACCTATATGCCCCAAACAGAAATCAGGATACTTGGCTTGCACATGCCATGAGAGAAAGCAAACATTTTATGGAAGGAACTCTAATCCTAGGAGGCGACTTAAACGTAGCCTTACATCCCCCAAATCGACACGTCCACTGGACCCTCGATGCTGACAAGAAAAGCGCTAATGCGAATCTATAGAATTTTGCATTCAGCTCAACTGATTGACACCTGGAGACATATTCATCCCACAGACAGGGACTATACCCATTTTTCCCTGGTACAACAATCTCACGGACAAATAGATTACATATTCCTTCCACTCCAAGCGCTTCTGGCTGTAAAAGAAGCGATTATATTGCCAAGTGTTCACTCGGATCACTCAATCCTATTGCTTCGCACATCACTAGGTAACAAAGCTAAACCCTCGCAAATTTGGAGACTAAATGAATCTCTCCTATCCAACAGTCAATATAAAAACCGAATAGAAAATACATTGAGAGACTACTTTCTACGAAACACAGACGAAACGCTACCCTTCACCGCGACTTGGGAAGCGCATAAAGCTGTCATTCGTGGCGAGTTCATCTCAATAGCTTTTCTCCTTAATAGATCAAGACAGGAAACCGTAAGGAACCTATATCAAGAGATTCAACAACTAGAACTCACACACAAATCCCACTTTACAACCCTTAACATCCAAAAGACAACAGCTGAGAGACATACTAAATACTCAATCAGCTAAATTTTATATGTCATGGAAAAATAGAATATTCATACATGGAGATAAAGTGTCCAAATTAATGATGTCTCTCATTAAAAAACGCGAAACACGCACATACATACTCTCAGTAAAACAACGCGAGGAATCAAGAGTCACAAATGCAAAAGGTATTTCAGACGCATTTTGCCAATACTACAAAACCTTATACCAATTAAGGGCCAATGACACCGCCGACCAGACAGCAAACAGCCGAGAGGGAATCAGAGATTTCTTAACATCCCTGCACCTCCCAACATTGTCGGAGGACCAACAAAGGTCCAACAAAGATTAATAAACTATTCACTCTCCTGGAGATCCAGTTGATCCTGTCAAAGAGCCCTTCAGGCAAGAGCCCGGGTCCTGATGGCCTTCCTATCTTGTATTATAAATCCCTATGTGAAGTTCTCTAACCTCACCTCCTACATTTCTGTAACGCTCTGTTGCAAGGTTTGACATTGCCAAGACAAGGGCTGGAAGCACATATCTCCCTCATACATAAAGAGGGGAAAGATCCAGAGCTATGTAGCAACTATAGGCCAATTTCCTTACTGAATAATGATCGAAAAAAATGTGCCAGCCTGGTAGTGCAGCGTTTAAGTCCCTTAAGTCGGAGGTAGAGAGGGCAGGGATAATTCTATCAGACTCCTGAACCTTTATACAACACGCTAACATATCCCAGACACCGCTAGTCTTTGGGAACGGATGCAGAAAAAGATTGACAGGGTGGACTGGACTTTTATGACCGAAACTTTGAGACAATTTCAAATTCCCACCCCTTTTATTTATTTAAAGCAGCAGCCTTTGCAGATGATCTTCTCCTGATCCTAACTGACCCATAAAGGGGACTCCCAGCAGTACTGGACATGTTTTCCAGATTTAAATACCTCTCCAACTTTAAAATCAATCTCGACAAATCGGAAGCACTAGGCGTCAATATTCCACATGATCTACAGAACACCCTTAAAAGCCAATTTCCATTTAAATGGCCCAAAAGCCATATAACTTCTCTAGGAATTAAACTTAATGCACGATGGTCAGACTTAACTACCTCCCACTACTCCATAAAGCCCTTAAAGAAACAGAAACATGGTCAGCCCCATTTATATCCTGGATAGGTAGAAAGAACCTACTGAAGGGACTCATCCTACCTAAATGCATCTATTTGTTCCAGATGTTACCAATTAAAGTACCTAAAAATAACTTTCTAAAAGTTAGATCCCTATTTTCAAAATATATCTGGAAAGACAGATATCCCAGATTAAGCTTTCAGACGCTAACGCTTCCCAAGACTCTAGGTGGTCTAGGAGTACCAGACCCATTCTTGTACTACTCAGCAGCGGTCCTCTCTAGAACAATTCATTGGGCCAGAATGGGGACAGGAAAATTGCATGTAGCTCTAGAGGAAGCATCCTCTCCAATACCCCTAAAAACTCTACTAATAGCACCACCTGCTGACATAGACACATTCACACACTTGAGTTGACCCAAGAAGTGATGCACATATGGAAAGTACAAGTAATTGTCACGAGGGTGTCAAGAGCCACGCCTGACTCCGTTGTACCCGGGGTCAGGAGGTCGCAGCGGTTGGCTGCGCGCTCTATGTAAGATAGGGCTGTTTCCTTATGGTAGCTTTCTGGGTTTGCTTTGCAAACCCTTTTGGCTCACTCAGGGTTCCGTAGCTCCTTCTCCTCAGCTGTTCCTTGTCCAGCACTCCCAAACCTCCTTATATTCCCCTCTCACACTTCTCTGGTTGCCAGATATAGAGCTTCCTGTCTGGACATCTATTCTGACCCTCTGGAGCTGTGTTGCTGCGTTCTCTGGTTGTTGATCCAGAACGCTACCCTCCGGATCCCTGTTGGACCTTTGTGGACTGCTGTGGTCGCCCACCTGTGTGTATGTGTTTGTCTGTATTGTCTGTCCTCTCCCTGGTGTTTCCCTCTTAGTTCAGTGGTGCGGACTAGCGATCCCACCGGCCCATTCACTATCTAGGGCTCATTTCAGGGAAAGCCAGGGTTTAGGCACGTGATCGCCGCACGGGTGAGGAACCAGTCTAGGGACGTCAGGGCAGTCAGGTGCCAGCTGCAAGGTGAGTCAGCGGTCACCACCTTACCCTCTCCCTTGGGCAGGGCTTTCCCTTTTCCCTCCCTGTGCGTGACGCCGGTCATTACATTATATCTGGCCCTTATTTTTGTGTAGGTAAAAAAATAAAAATAAAAATATTTTTTTTTACCTACTTAGAATCCAGTATGGATCAAATTGCTGCTCTGTCCAAACAATTTCATGGCCTGTCTTTGGAGGTGGCAGGATTGAAGGCGTCGGTCCTCCAGCAACAGCAGCAATTACAACAGACCGCAAGCCCAGCGGTTGCTACTGGTAACCAGGTTGTTGCGGAACCCAAGGTCCCTCTCCCTGACAGATTTTCGGGGGGAAGGGACAAGTTTTTGACATTCCGTGAGGCCTGTAAATTATACTTTAAACGGCGCCCTTACTCCTCTGGTAATGAAGAACAGCGGGTGGGGGTTGTTATTTCGCTGCTGCAGGGGGACCCGCAGTCCTGGGCATTCTCTTTACCTACTGATTCCCAGGCGCTTCGGTCAGTGGATGAGTTTTTCGGGGCCTTGGGTCTCATATATGACGACCCTGACCGAGTCGCACTGGCTGAATTAAGATTACGGAGACTCCTACAAGGAGAGCGGCCGGTAGAGGAATATTGCTCTGACTTCCGTAGGTGGGCTACGGATACCCAATGGAACGACCCGGCTCTCAGGAGTCGGTTCTGCTCTGGGTTATCCGAAAGGGTTAAGGATGCGCTTGCATTATATGAGACCCCCTTTTCCCTTGATGCGGTTATGTCCCTTTCTATCCGAATAGATAGACGCCTTAGGGACAGGTTGATAAAACCGGAGCCATTGGTAACCCCTCCCAAGCAGCAGTTAGTCTGTACGGACTTAGACGAGCCTATGCAGCTAGGAGGAACTACTCGTCAGGTCCGTCCTCCTGTGGCTCGCCGTAGGCGTGGGGTTTGTTTTTTTTGTGGGGAGAGGGGTCATTTCATTAATGTCTGTCCTTCTTTCCTCAGAAACAAAAGACCGTCGGGAAACTACTAACCCCAGGCTGTGTGGAGGATGTCAGCCGGGGGGTATAAGTTTCCTCCATACGTACATCGCAATTTGTGTTGCCAGCGGTTATTGTTTTTGGTGATAAGACAGAGACTATTTCTTTCTTTCTAGACAGTGGAGCAGGGGTAAATTTGATAGATGCCCATTTTGCCCGCACTATGGGTTTGTCTCTCTGTACGCTACAGAGACCTATTCCCATATTTGCTATTGATTCTGCTCCTCTGTCTCAGAGAAACCTCACCCACATTGTTCATAATTTACACCTTCGGGTAGGGGACCACCATAACGAGATGCTTTCATGTTATGTTCTGGAGGGGCTTCCCACTCCGGTAGTATTGGGTCTTCCCTGGTTGGTAACGCACAATCCAGTGGTGGATTGGCAGGCCAGGGAGATATTGGAGTGGAGTGAGCAGTGCAGAGAAAATTGCTTAAATAGCAATTGCTTAGTCGCCTCCATAACTACCCTACCTACATTTATTTCAGATTTTGAGGACGTTTTTTCTGAAAAGGGTTGTCAGAAGTTGTATATCCAAGTTTGGTGGCTCACTCACTGATTACTAGTGGAATAGGTGCACTGCCGCACAGCGTTCCCTGTTGCTGGTAATGAGGGAAATTTGAAACAAGGTTTGGGCGTCACTCAATATCAGGCATCAAACAGACAAAAGCAGAAAATGGTGTCTGATAATATTATTATTTATATCACATTTACAACATGTTGTATAAAATTTCATAAAAATACTCTAAAAGCACTAAAAACACATGTAACCTTCTAAGAATCGCTATGTTGACGGCTAAAATAAGTTTCCAAAGTTCATACTACTCCAATGTCCTTGATAGTTCATATAGTAATCATCAGCAAGATGAAACAAGGTTTATATAAATTGTGTGGTTCACAGAAGTAGGTACTTTACCGCTCCTTTAGGCTGCTTGTTCCTCGAAAATGCGACTGCTATGCTGTGATCTGTAAGGACCTGTGGGTCCGGTCTTCTCTATAGGAAGTTCCCCGTATCGCTGGATACTGCTGTGCAGCGTAGCTCTGACCTTCCAGAACCTTTCTGTGGCGTCCCACGTGGTTTCGCTGAATAGGTCAGGTGACTTTCAATTCCAGGCGGGGTTTTGGAATTTGTACAGCGTCCAGTCGTGATTTTTAGAATCTTCCTTATGTTGTCCCACACTGTCTATTAGCCATACGCGTTTCGGGGTCAGTAGCCCCTTCCTCAGTGGTACAGACAGTGGGATTGGGGTGTCTTTTTTATATCATCTTTAATTGGTAATTGGTAAGATGCATGCTGGGACAGTGGGGGACTTGGAAGATCAGGATATGGATTTTTAGTTCGTAGCAGTCCATTTATTATCGTTTGAGTTTGTATCCATATAAGGACACCGTTGCGGTTTTTTGATCTCCAATGGATATGGTTACATTGTAGCCTATTTATAATCTGTTATCACATAAAACATTTAAAATCTATAAGTTTAATACACAATATTTAAAAACATATATATATATAGCAATAAAAGCACATATAGGTATAATCTCAGAAATTGCACATAGGCGCAGCTGCGATTTTTAGTGCGTTTTCAATGTGTCTCACCAAAAATGCTATAATAAACTGCTGATGTTATTCTAAACTAGGATTCATAAGTTTGTCCCATATTATCTTTATTTTCATCGGAACTGTTTATTAAGTACATACAGGAATTAATAAAACCTTCCAAATATGAATCCATAATTAATTAAAAAATAAATAAATAGATACTGTGTTGTTATGTTAAAAAATTGCATAACTGGAATGTAAATCACCCGAAACTTCAAAAAAAGCAAAAAACCCACCTGCGGTTTTGGTGCGTTTTTGATGCGTTTTTTTTGTAAAAATTTTAAATTTGAATCAAAATTGATGACTATTCCTTTTAATGTTTATGACATCTATAACTCATAATGTAATTCAGGGCTTGATGTCTGTAGTTTGAAATACAATAGTGATGTGTATGAGGACGCGGGCCCGCCAGGAAGGAGAGATCTGGGTGCTGATAACACAGCCTGACACCAGATGTCCCATTCATGGCGGACCAACGGCCCCCTATAAGAATCCAAAGAGTTCCATATCTGCGTTCAGACCCCTTGGAATAAGGGAGTCGAATTCAAAGATCCTCTTTGATTCATTCCTAGACATTCGGAGGATATGATTCCCTCCTCTCCATGGACACTCTACTTTCTCTATAGCCATGTACACTGTGTGCAGAATTATTAGGCAAATGAGTAATTTGACCACATCATCCTCTTTATGCATGTGGTCTTACTCCAAGCTGTATAGGCTCGAAAGCCTACTACTAATTAAGCATATTAGGTGATGTGCATCTCTGTAATGAGAAGGGGTGTGGTCTAATGACATCAACACCCTATATTAGGTGTGCATAATTATTAGGCAACTTCCTTTCCTTTGGCAAAATGGGTCAAAAGAAGGACTTGACAGGCTCAGAAAAGTCAAAAATAGTGAGATATCTTGCAGAGGGATGCAGCACTCTTAAAATTGCAAAGCTTCTGAAGCGTGATCATCGAACAATCAAGCGTTTCATTCAAAATAGTCAACAGGGTCGCAAGAAGCGTGTGGAAAAACCAAGGCGCAAAATAACTGCCCATGAACTGAGAAAAGTCAAGCGTGCAGCTGCCAAGATGCCACTTGCCACCAGTTTGGCCATATTTCAGAGCTGCAACATCACTGGAGTGCCCAAAAGCACAAGGTGTGCAATACTCAGAGACATGGCCAAGGTAAGAAAGGCTGAAAGACGACCACCACTGAACAAGACACACAAGCTGAAACTTCAAGACTGGGCCAAGAAATATCTCAAGACTGATTTTTCTAAGGTTTTATGGACTGATGAAATGAGAGAGTCTTGATGGGCCAGATGGATGGGGCCGTGGCTGGATTGGTAAAGGGCAGAGAGCTCCAGTCCGACTCAGACGCCAGCAAGGTGGAGGTGGAGTACTGGTTTGGGCTGGTATCATCAAAGATGAGCTTGTGGGGCCTTTTCGGGTTGAGGATGGAGTCAAGCTCAACTCCCAGTCCTACTGCCAGTTTCTGGAAGACACCTTCTTCAAGCAGTGGTACAGGAAGAAGTCTGCATCCTTCAAGAAAAACATGATTTTCATGCAGGACAATGCTCCATCACACGCGTCCAAGTACTCCACAGCGTGGCTGGCAAGAAAGGGTATAAAAGAAGAAAATCTAATGACATGGCCTCCTTGTTCACCTGATCTGAACCCCATTGAGAACCTGTGGTCCATCATCAAATGTGAGATTTACAAGGAGGGAAAACAGTACACCTCTCTGAACAGTGTCTGGGAGGCTGTGGTTGCTGCTGCACGCAATGTTGATGGTAAACAGATCAAAACACTGACAGAATCCATGGATGGCAGGCTTTTGAGTGTCCTTGCAAAGAAAGGTGGCTATATTGGTCACTGATTTGTTTTTGTTTTGTTTTTGAATGTCAGAAATGTATATTTGTGAATGTTGAGATGTTATATTGGTTTCACTGGTAAAAATAAATAATTGAAATGGGTATATATTTGTTTTTTGTTAAGTTGCCTAATAATTATGCACAGTAATAGTCACCTGCACACACAGATATCCCCTTAAAATAGCTAAAACTAAAAACAAACTAAAAACTACTTCCAAAAATATTCAGCTTTGATATTAATGAGTTTTTTGGGTTCATTGAGAACATGGTTGTTGTTCAATAATAAAATTAATCCTCAAAAATACAACTTGCCTAAATTCTTCACTCCCTGTATATTAAACTAGATGGGTCACTCTTATGATATTCCCTATAATGTTTGGATAGAGAGTGTAATTCATACCCCTTTTTTATGTTATTTACATGTTCTGATATCCTTTTCTTTAAAGTGCGTTTTGTTCGTCCTATATATTGTTTATGGCATGGACATTCTATCAGATAAATTACGTTTGTTGAGTCACATGTTAGGCCCTCTTTAATTTCCAAAGAGAATGAATTCTGAGTTGAAATAGCTTTTAAAATCTTTTTGGGAAATGTAGTAATTTTGCAATTGGAGCAGCGTCCACATCTATGGAAGCCTTTAAAGGATAGCCAGTTTTGTTTTTGAGTGTCGCGTTCTTTATTTTTAATGGATGGCGCTACCTTCAATCCCAGATTTGAGGCCCTAGTATAAGTGATCTGGGGTATATTAGTAAGTATGGGCCCAATCACCTTGTCTCCAAGTAAATGGTGCCAATGCTTCCCAATAATTCTCTCCATATTTTTATACTGGGCATGGAATGGTAAAATCAATCTTATTACCTCATCATTCACTGGTTTTTGTCTGGGGACAAAAAAATCTTCTCTATCCATTATCTTGACCTCTTCTAGTGATTTCTCCAAATGGTAAACTGGGTATTGTCTATCAATGAATTGATGTTTCAGGGTTTCTGCCTCCATTACAAACTGTTGGTCCTTCGTACAGTTTCGTTTTAATCTCCTAAATTGACCCTTAGGGACATTAATGAGCCACCTCGGTAAGTGACAACTTGTATATAATATATAGCTGTTTTTACTCACTAATTTATGATGTGTGCTACATATTAATTTATTTCCATCAACTTTGATGTCAAGATCCAAAAATTGTATATTCTTCACATCAACGATGGAAGTAAATCTTAAATTTAGGTTATTTGTATTAATCTCTTCCAAGAAGGCAGTGAGAGACGACATCGTGTCCCGCCATATGAACACGATGTCGTCTATATAGCGCCGCCATAGTACCAAGTCCGCCCCCAGCCTAGGTTCAATGACAGTGGACTCCCACTCTGCCATGAATAGATTGGCATAGCTGGGGGCGAACCTCGTACCCATGGCGGTGCCCTTACACTGAACATAAAAATCGCCATTGAAGGAAAAATAATTGTCAGTATGTACCTGACCCCTTCTATTATATAATGTATTTGTTCTTCATTCATAGTTTTACTCAGGATCAATTGTTGTTGAAGTGACTCTAGACCCTGTTCATGGTCCATTATCGTATATAGAGAATTAACGTCTAATGTACCCAATATATACCCTTCTTTGTATTCCATCTTCTCCAAAATTTTAATTACTTCAGTGGTGTCTTTGATATATGACGGTATGTTCTTCACAATTGGTTGTAATAATTGGTCGATATATCTCGACAAATTGGAGGAGATGGAATTAATCCCTGATATTATGGGCCTTCCTGGGGGTTTTATTAAACTCTTGTGTATCTTGGGGATACAGTACATTATTGGCATTCTCTTTTCTGTATTCATAATGTATTTTGCCTCTTGTTCCAACAGAATTCCTGAAGTAGTACCCTTTTTACAATATTGTGTTAGTCGTTTGTAGAACTCCTCTGTGGGATCTCGTTTTAATTTAATATATGTGGTTTCTTCATTTAGTTGTCGCAAACATTCCTCTATATAGTCACTTGTATTGAGGACCACAATCGCTCCCCCTTTATCAGCTGGTCTTATTGTTACATCATTATTGGACTGTAATTGTTTGACTGCTTCTATTTCCTTTCTCGATAAGTTATATCTCAGATTATTTCCCTTTAGTTTTCTTAAGTCATCTTCAACACATTTTTTAAAAGTTGCCATATTGTGGCTAATCTCTTGTTTCGGGTATTTTTTTGAATTCATTCTCAAACCTGTGTGTACGTATTGTCTAGTTTCTGGATTACCATCATTCTCCATTACTGGATTTTTAATAAAATATTTTTTAAGACAAAGTTTTCTGATAAATTTCTCAACGCCTATATACGTGGAAAATTTATCTACTTTAGTAGTGGGGGCGTATTTTAAACCTTTGTTTAGTAAAGTGACCTGTGCATCCGAGAGTTGAATATTACTTAAATTTACTATACTCGATGTGTTTTCTATTTGTTGTACCTTCTTCTTTTTACAGTGTCTCCCTCTTCTAATCTTTCTTCTCCCCTGTGGGGTTGTGTCCTTATGTGTGTTCTCACCTCCTGATTCTGTGATGAATAGTGATTTCGTGATGGATAGTGATTCTGTCTGGGGTAATAGTGATTGTGATTGTGTCTCTGTGACGTGTCTCTCATGGGTGATTGCCGATATCTCAGATTGTATTGGTGGGGTTGTCTCACCCTCGTGTTGTCCCTTGTGGGGGTGGGTGTTCGGGTTTTCCTCATTCTTGTTTTGTGATGGGGGGGTGTGTAATCTAAAAAAAGAGGTGATGAAAGTGACTCGTACCGGTTCGATGTTGAAACATTATAATGATTCACATCTCCCTTTTTATTCATATCACCATTTCTTTCTAATCTTGGAAACTCAGTATCATGTTCGCTAGTGATAGGTTCCCCCACAGTTACATTGGGGATATCTCTAAAACTAAGCTGTTTCAATTTTTTGCATTTTTTATACATATCTTTCTCTAATGTATCTAAGTTTCTACAGATCCTCTGTTGCCATTGCTGTACTTGTTCTGTATTTGGGAAATGGTCCACTATTTTTTTGATATCAATAATTTGGTCTGAGATTTCACCTAAAATCTGTGTTCGTCTATTTATAATAATGTGCATTAAATTAATTGATTGTGCTTTGAGAAATGTGTCCCATTCTTTTTTGAACGTGTCATTTACCAAATCTAGTGCAGGTGTTTTATTAAGTGTCAGTCCCTTGGGGATATTATCACTTTGTATATATTGATTGAGAGCCTTCACTTCCCATTTATTACGTAATTGTTTTTGTAGTAATTTTTCTAGGTTGTAAAAGTTCTCATCAATATCCTTTCCAGGTTGGTCACCATTATCCTTTAAAATCTCAAAATTATACGCATCAATTGTCTTATATTTAGTGTCTATATGTTGCCAGATATCCATAGTATATCAGTGGGAGCACAACCAGAGGGAGAAAAGAAAATGTATATCCAAGTTTGGTGGCTCACTCACTGATTACTAGTGGAATAGGTGCACTGCCGCACAGCACTCCCTGTTGCTGGGACAAACTTATGAATCCTAGTTTAGAATAACATCAGCAGTTTATTATAGCATTTTTAGTGAGACACATTGAAAACGCACTAAAAATCGCAGCTGCGCCTATGTGCAATTTCTGAGATTATACCTATATGTGCTTTTATTGCTATATATATGTTTTTAAATATTGTGTATTAAACTTATAGATTTTAAATGTTTTATGTGATAACAGATTATAAATAGGCTACAATGTAACCATATCCATTGGAGATCAAAAAACCGCAACTGTGTCCTTATATGGATACAAACTCAAACGATAATAAATGGACTGCTACGAACTAAAAATCCATATCCTGATCTTCCAAGTCCCCCACTGTCCCAGCATGCATCTTACCAATTACCAATTAAAGATGATATAAAAAAGACACCCCAATCCCACTGTCTGTACCACTGAGGAAGGGGCTACTGACCCCGAAACGCGTATGGCTAATAGACAGTGTGGGACAACATAAGGAAGATTCTAAAAATCACGACTGGACGCTGTACAAATTCCAAAACCCCGCCTGGAATTGAAAGTCACCTGACCTATTCAGCGAAACCACGTGGGACGCCACAGAAAGGTCCTGGAAGGTCAGAGCTACGCTGCACAGCAGTATCCAGCGATACGGGGAACTTCCTATAGAGAAGACCGGACCCACAGGTCCTTACAGATCACAGCATAGCAGTCGCATTTTCGAGGAACAAGCAGCCTAAAGGAGCGGTAAAGTACCTACTTCTGTGAACCACACAATTTATATAAACCTTGTTTCATCTTGCTGATGATTACTATATGAACTATCAAGGACATTGGAGTAGTATGAACTTTGGAAACTTATTTTAGCCGTCAACATAGCGATTCTTAGAAGGTTACATGTGTTTTTAGTGCTTTTAGAGTATTTTTATGAAATTTTATACAACATGTTGTAAATGTGATATAAATAATAATATTATCAGACACTATTTTCTGCTTTTGTCTGTTTGATGCCTGATATTGAGTGACGCCCAATCCTTGTTTCAAGGTTGTCAGAAGTTACCACCTCATCGTCCTTATGATTGCCCGGTTAACCTTATTCCCGGCGCAAAATTACCCAAGACCAGGTTATATAATCTTTCAGGTCCAGAGAGACAAGCCATGAAAGATTATATCTCCGAGAGCTTGGCTAAGGGACACATCAGACCCTCTTCTTCACCTGTGGCTGCAGGGTTTTTCTTCGTTAAAAAGAAAGATGGGGGCCTGCGTCCTTGCCTAGATTTTCGCGAATTAAATCTGATAACCATCCGAGACCCATACCCTCTTCCTCTCATTCCTGACCTGTTTAATCAGATTGCGGGTGCTAGGTGGTTCTCCAAACTTGATCTTAGTGGGGCCTACAATCTGATTCGTATTAAGGAGGGGGATGAGTGGAAGACAGCTTTTAACACCCCTGAGGGGCATTATGAAAATCTAGTTATGCCTTTCGGTCTGACCAATGCTCCTGCCGTCTTTCAACATTTCGTTAATGACATTTTTAGTCATCTAATCGGCAGGTTTGTGGTAATATACCTAGATGATATTTTAATTTATTCGTCTGATCTGAGAACACATGAGGTGCATGTCAGACAAGTACTGCAGGTCCTACGGACGAATAAATTATATGCTAAAATTGAAAAAATGTGTCTTCGCCGTTCAGGAGATACAATTCCTAGGCTATTTTTTATCTGCTTCAGGTTTCCGTATGGATCCTAGGAAGGTCCAGGTAATTTTGGATTGGGATCTTCCTGAGAACCTCAAAGCACTATAACGGTTCTTGGGCTTCGCGAATTTCTATAGGAAATTCATTAAAAATTATTCACTTATTGTAAAACCCCTTACTGACATGACTAGGAAGGGGACTGATTTTTCTAAATGGTCTGACGCCGCTAAAGTTGCTTTTTCCTCTCTAAAAGAGAGGTTTACCTCAGCACCTGTACTAGTCCAACCTGATGTCTCTCAGCCTTTTATTGTTGAAGTCGATGCATCAGAGGTGGGAGTGGGGGCTGTACTGTCTCAGGGTCCGTCTCCTGGCAAATGGCGTCCTTGTGCTTTCTTTTCTAAAAAACTATCTGCAGCAGAAAAGAACTACGATATTGGCAATAGGGAACTGTTAGCTATTAAACTTGCGTTTGAAGAGTGGCGTCACTTTTTAGAGGGGGCAGTCCACCCCGTCACTGTGATTACGGACCACAAAAATCTTCTGTACCTCGAATCAGCTAAGCGTCTCACCCCTAGACAGGCTAGGTGGTCGCTATTTTTTACCAGGTTTAACTTTGTGATTACCTATCGTCCTGGGGCAAAGAATACCAAGGCTGATGCACTATCTCGTTGTTTCCCTGGAGGGGGTAATGTGAGTGATCCGGTGCCCATTCTTCAAAGAGGAGTGGTTGTGTCTGCACACTCTGTTCTGGAGGGGAAGGTGTTAGAGGCCCAGGGGGACGCCCCGGTCTCTTGCCCCTCAGAGAAATTGTTTGTACCGTTGAACCTACGTTTCGAATTATTAAAGGAACATCATAATTCGGCACTTGCTGGGCACCCGGGTAGTAAAGCAACCTTGGAGCTATTGTCTCGTCGTTTTTGGTGGCCAAGGTTGCGTCAGGATGTATTGGATTTTTGTCTTCTTGTTCTACCTGTGCGCGCGCAAAAGTTTCACATACACGTCCTGCAGGGTCTCTATTACCACTCGTCATTCCCAATAGACCATGGACACATCTGTCAATGGATTTTATCACTAACTTACCTTTGTCTGCGGGTAAAACAGTTATTTTGGTAGTGGACAGGTTTAGCAAAATGGTACACTTCATTGCGTTACCCGCACTACCTAATGCTAAAACTCTTGCTCAGGTGTTTATCAGTGAAATCGTGAAGCTTCACGGGGTCCCTTCCGATGTGGTTTCGGATCGGGGAACCCAGTTTATTTCTAAGTTTTGGAAAGCTTTTTGTTCCCGTTTGGGGGTACACTTGTCCTTTTCCTCAGCTTTCCATCCTCAGTCGAATGGACAGCCTGAGCGTACCAACCAAAACCTGGAGACATATCTAAGATGTTTTGTGTCTGAAAACCAAGAGTTGTGGTCATCATATTTACCGTTAGCTGAGTTTGCCATAAATAATCGCCGTCAGGAATCCACTGGCAAGTCACCATTTCTTGGTGCATATGGTTTTCATCCACAATTCTGTACTTTCAAAGAGGGGGGGTCTTCTGGGGTTCCCGAAGAGGAACGGTTTTCGTCATCTCTTTCATCGGTATGGCAGAAGGTGCAAGCTAACTTGGAAAATACAAATGCATGGCTGATAAGAGACGGTCGCCAGGTCCGGACCTAGGAGTGAATGACTATGTGTGGTTGTCCTACTAGGAATATCAAATTGAAGGTTCCCTCTTGGAAACTGGGTCCTAGGTTTATTGGTCCTTACAAAATTGTAGCCATCATAAACCCCGTGGCATTTCGCCTGGAGTTACCTCAGACTTTTTTAAAATCCATAATGTCTTTCATAAGTCGTTACTCAAAAAATATGTTCCACCTCTAGAACCGTCACCGCTGCCACCCCCTCCTGTTGTCGTGGATGGTAATCTAGAATTTCAGATATCCAAAATTATTAATTCTCGTCGGGTTTGCCGCTCTCTTCAATATCTGGTGCATTGGAGAGGTTACGTTCCCGAGGAAAGAATGTGGGTTCCTGCGTCTGAGGTAAATGCCGACAGGCTAGTTCGGGTTTTTCATGCCTCTCATCCTGAGAGACCTGGTCCTGAGTGTCCGGAGGCCCCTCGTAGAGAGGGGGGTACTGTCACGAGGGTGTCAAGAGCCACGCCTGACTCCGTTGTACCCGGGGTCAGGAGGTCGCAGCGGTTGGCTGCGCGCTCTATGTAAGATAGGGCTGTTTCCTTATGGTAGCTTTCTGGGTTTGCTTTGCAAACCCTTTTGGCTCACTCAGGGATCCGTAGCTCCTTCTCCTCAGCTGTTCCTTGTCCAGCACTCCCAAACCTCCTTATATTCCCCTCTCACACTTCTCTGGTTGCCACATATAGAGCTTCCTGCTTGGACATCTATTCTGACCCTCTGGAGCTGTGTTGCTGCGTTCTCTGGTTGTTGATCCAGAACGCTACCCTCCGGATCCCTGTTGGACCTTTGTGGACTGCTGTGGTCGCCCACCTGGGTGTATGTGTTTGTCTGTATTGTCTGTCCTCTCCCTGGTGTTTCCCTCTTAGTTCAGTGGTGCGGACTAGCGATCCCACCGGGCCGTTCACTATCTAGGGCTCATTTCAGGGAAAGCCAGGGTTTAGGCACGTGATCGCCGCACGGGTGAGGAACCCGTCTAGGGACGTCAGGGCAGTCAGGTGCCAGCTGCAAGGTGAGTCAGGGGTCACCACCTTACCCTCTCCCTTGGGCAGGGCTTTCCCTTTTCCCTCCCTGTGCGTGACGCCGGTCATTACAGTAATAAATCTAATGCCAGCTCCCTCCCCACTCGCCACCATAAGAGACCTGTCGAAGCTGTACACTAAACATCATCTCCAACTCCCTGATCAGTTATGTTCGTTAAATGCCCCTTTGGAAAGTATAGTGGAAAATGGAGCAATAAGATCCTTAACCGACATAAACGACACAGCGAAAGAGAGACCACTAAATTTCCTCGAATATAATACTCAAAGCAGCACTCCATTCCTATATTTTACAAGGCTCATTAGATAGACACTTAACAAAATTTGAAAGCCTCATAGCTCAGCGCAACACCCCTACTAAAGTACTTTTGAAAGTATATACGCTTCTTACTAGAGATGTTCCGAATAAACTAGCATTTTTGGGCCTGTGGGAAAGAGATTTGGAAATAGAATTATCACCGGATACAATTTCTTCTATATATAAATGTTCCCACGGACCATCTTCATGCTTACGAATGCAAGAAAACTCGTATAAAATCTTATCTCGATGGTTCATAACCCCAGTCAAAACTAATATTTGGTACCCATTCATCCCAGACATTTTCTGGAGGTGTAACTTGGAAATAGGGACATACTTACACATCTGGTGGTCATGCTCTAAACTAGCACCATTCTGGACCTCGGTTCTGGAGAGCATCAAGACCATCTGAGCACAATACCTTCCGCCACCCTAATTTTCTTGGGCTGGAATGAAGAGCGTCGCAGAGTGGAAAGTAAGTCCCTTTTTTCATTCTTCTTAGCAGCTGTGAAACTCCTTATCCCGCAATTATGGAGAACCTCCGCATGCCCCACATTACCTCAATGGCTACGCAAAGTAGACCAAATCTACGGACTTGGGGAAATACTTGCACTGACTCAACACTCACACTCCATGGATAACCTTCCGCAAATCAACATCTTTCCTAGCCCTCACTTCTGAGGAGACTACTCCAAAAATGGTTACATGTAGTAGCACATGAGACAAACAGTAAGGCTTTACTTCTATTATCACCTATTACAACTGCGAAAATAATAGATCGTGATCTTGAGCTCACAAACTCTCCCCCCCCCCTTCCTCCCTAAATCCCATCACATCCCCCAGAAACACTACACACCACACACTTACTAAATAGCTGTTTTACAAGTTCCTTTATTTGCTTTTTCTCTTTGTTGAATATTGAACAGTTTACATGCAACGTATCTCTGCTCCCATGAAACCTAATGGACTGAAACAAATGCAGTAATCCTAGATCAAGAAACTCTCTGAAGACCCAAGTTAACATCGATATGATTCAACACCTCTCTCAGGAATTCTTCCTCATTTTTCTTGCGGACTCTCTATAAACATTGCTACACTACTAGCTGGGAAGCGTATTAATATGTGATTAATTGAGATACATGTTTAATTCAAAAAAATTGTTGACACTTGTTAAATGAAAAATTTTATAAAAAGACAATTCAAAAGAAAAGAAAGAACTAGAAGGTCCAGAATATTCATGGCCGAGTCTTGGAGTCAATCAGTAAGGTATTCGTTGTTGATGGCTGATACTTTACTGCAGTGACAGGGACATTGCTAAAACACCCTTCACAGTTTGACACAGTTCTGGACAGCCATATCTCATTCCTGTACCCTCAACTGGGAATTGCACACATGTTTGCAAGAGCCTTATTGCCAACCTTAGATTCTGCAGACAGAGACTTTGGAGAGATAGAGGAAAGAAGTACTACACTAACCTTTGCCTATATACATACATTGTAATCAGGGCATATTTGCACTGTGAATTGTTTGGAACCATGTTTTGATACAGTTGGATGTACTATAACTCCCATTATGTATGTTAGTAAAGACAGATATGTCTATTTTCTGTAACTGGCCTGGTTACTGACTCCAACACCATTCTCCGGCCACAGCACCTACATCTCCTGACTTGCACCCATAACACCAAGGGCACTCCTACTATCATCAGGCAGGAGCCCCAACATCAGGGTGAGACCCGGGTGAAGGAGGGTATCAGTGTCAGGACTACCACTGTGAGCCTACACCACTCTCCTCCCCTGCTCTGTCCTCCAGGGCCACAGCAGAAGTACACGATTATACTGGTTTTCAATCTATACCAATCAACACAGGGGTAATGCACACAGTGATATTATAATATAGGCATAATGCAAGCAATGAAGTCAAAGCAAGTAGATAATGCACACAGTGATGTTCAATAGAGGGATTATCCACTCAGTAAAGTTAAAATTAAGGAATTATGCAAACAGTGATTTCACAGTAGTGGGATTATGCAGATAATGTCACAGTAAAATATAATGCACACAGCATGGGCGTCACTAGGTTAAAACATTCGGGGCCTGGACCCAGGATGTTTTGTCCCGTGCCTCGAATGTACTGCCTGCTAATGAAAAAAAAAACTTGACTACTAACCAGGGATGCACTGCAGGAGCTTAAGGACCTGTGATGACATCACAGTCAGATGACCTGTGCTAGAGGCAGAGCTCAGTGGTGGAGAAGGAGCGATGATGTCACCGTCATGTGATAAGAGCGGGAGGGGGCAGAGCTAAGCTGTGAAGAGGAGAACTAGTGGAGAAGACCCTGAGTGTGATGGCTTCTGTGACTGAGGAGAGGTAAGTGAAGGGATGGATACAGTGTGAGAGCCAGATGAATGCTGGGAGTTGTAGTCCTGCTTGGTTGAGAGAGTGATATGATTTACATGGGACTGTATGTTGGAGGGGCTGAAGGGAGAGGAGTGATGTTATTTACATGGGACTGTATCTTGGAGGAGAGTGATGTTATTTAGGTAATGTGACAGCAGTTTAAAGGGGTTCTGCAGTTTTTTTATCCTCTGGATAGATCATCAGCATCTGATCGGCGGGGGTCCCACACCCGGGACCCCTGCCGATCAGCTGTTTGAGAAGGCAGCGGCGCTGGCAGTAGTACCGCAGCCTTCTCACTGTTTACCGCAAACCTAGTGACGGGTCTAAGCTCTGTTCATTTGAATGGTGCTTAGCCCTGCTCAGGCCATTGATACTAATCATGACGTCACTGGGTTTGCGGTAAACAGCGAGAAGGCTGCGGCACTACTGCCAGCGCCGCCGCCTTCTCAAACAGCTGATCGGCGGGGGTCCGACACCCGGGACCCCTGCCGATCAAAAGCTGATGATCTATGAAATCAATGAGGCCATTTTTACCAGCCGTCTAGACAGGAGCATGCCTGTTTAACAGCTGATAAAAACAGGTACAGTGGGGATAAATGATATTTCAGAAGTTAAAATAATTTTAAAAATACTCACCTCATCCAAAGGACAGGGACACAGACTCCTCATTGGATGCAGAAGGACCTGCGCTCCCAGCGTGATGACATCACACGATCATATCAGGTTCTGCTGCATCCAGTGAGGAGCGAGTGTCCCCGCGTGTGAAAGTGGATGAGGTATGTTTTTTTTTTTTTTTTTTTTTGCAGTAAAAAAAAAAATGCTGTGGGCCATTTTAATGCTGGCGGCCACTATGAGGGACATTATTAATGCTGGGGACCAATAATTGGGCATCATTTACAATTGGGGCCATTATGGGGGTTTGGGATAAGCCAATGAAATTCATCCATTTTTAAACAGCCAGATGGCGCGAAAATGGACGCACAAAGGGTTAGAAAATGTTTGACAGTGCGTCTGCTTCTAAACACCTATTTATTTATTTTACATTTGTGTGCATGTAGCCCTACATGCTACTGTATGATGGAGGCGGTTTGGGAGGGAGTGATGTTTCTTACATGGGACTGTGTGTTGGATGAGGCTGAAGGGAGGGAATTATGTTTTGTACATAGGACTGTATGTTGGAGGGGCTGAAGACAGGGGATTGATGTTATTTACATGGGACTGTATGTTGGAGGAGAGATGGTGTGATGTTATTTACATGGGACCAGGGGCGGACATATCGCCGGTGCAGCCGGTTCAGCTGCACAGGGGCCCGGTGTGTGAGGGGGCCCATTCATACTAGTGAGCGCTTCTGAAAGCGCTTATTAGTATCATACTAGTAAGCGCATCCAGAAGCGCTCACTAGTATGCAAGAGATCGGTGCTTGCTTACTTACCCCTGCGGCGCTGGTCTCCTCCAGCCTGACTGCGTACAGCGCGCACTATGACATGACGCTGTACGCGTGCAGCACGGGCTGTTGGAGACAGGACAGGGAGAGCAGGAGAGGTAGTTTTAATTATTTATTTTAGTCTGATCTGAGGTCTGATATCATGGGGCCCTGGGGTCTGTCACATCATGGGGGGCCTGAAATAAGCATATGGGGGTGCCTGACTCTGGGGGTCCGACTCCTGACTGAGCAAGGGGGGGGCTGAATGAGCATATGGGGGTGCCTGACTCTGGGGGTCCGACTCCTGACTGAGCAAGGGGGGCCTGAAATAAGCATATGGGGGTGCCTGACTCTGGGGGTCCGACTCCTGACTGAGCAAGGGGGGGGGGCCTGAATGAGCATATAGGGGGGCTGAATAAATAAATAACTAATATTGGGGGGGGGCTGAATAAATAAATAACTGATATGGGGGGGCTGAACAACTGACATATGGGGGGGCTGAATAAATAACTGATATTGGGGGGGCTGAATAAATAACTGATATTGGGGGGGCTGAGCAACTGACATGGGGAAGGGGCTGAATAAATAAATAACTGATATTGGGGGGCTGAGCAACTGACATATGGGGGGGGCTAAATAAATAAACTGATATTGGGGGGGTCCTCCTGAGTAACTGATATGGGGGTGTGTCCTGGGCAACTGATATATGGAGGGGATGAATAAATAAAAAACTGATATTGGGGGGGTTCCTCCTGAGTAACTGATATGGGGGGGTCCTGGTCAACTGGCATATGGGGTGGGAGCTCTGTGCAACTTATATAGGGGCGTGAATGGGCATCTGATAGGGGGGGTCCTGAGCAACAGATATGGGGGCCTATTTCAGTAAGTGACATATGGGGGGGGGCCTGCCTATTTTATATACTGTAATATGCAAAATAACTGTTTTATATACTGGCACACATAGGGGGCACTATGGCGGGGGGAGAAATATGGGGGCCCTATCATATATACTGGAACACATGGGGGGGGCACTATGGAGAGGGAGGAGCACTATGGGGACCCTATCTTATATACTGGCACACATGGGGGGCACTATGGAGAAGGGGGGAAAAGAGCACTATTGGGGTCATTATATAGGGAAATTATACTTGCACACATTATGGGGGCATTTTTATTATGGCACATTGTCAGGCACCATGGGGATAAGGGGAGGCGCACTATTGGGGCACGATATAGGAGTATTTTATACTGGCGCAAATTATAGGGCACTATGGGGACCTTGTCTCAACTGGGGGCACTAAAAGGTTTTTTGGGCACACAGTAAGGGGCATTTGCACACGTTATGAGGGTACTATGGGGACATTGGCTCTACAGGGGGCACTAAGAGGAGGTATTTGTTATACTGCCACACAACAGGGCACTTTTATTTTACTGTAACACATTATAAAGAGAATTATTACTACCGGGGGCATTATGGTGGGCTTTATTACAGTTGAGGGACTATGAGGAACTTGAATACTAGTATCAGCACTATGGGAGCATTGTTACTTCTGGGACACAGTGGGATTGTATTACTGTAGGGGCACTATTACTACTACGTGTTGTCTGGTAGATAATTATTTCTATTGGTGGGACTTTGGGGAGCACTGTTACTGTGGGGGGCACCCTGGCACGATATCAGCTTAGCACAATTATTTTTGGGGAACATTATGTTCACACTATTAGTGTCAGGGACACTGTTTCCTGGGCACAGTTATTTTTTAGGACACTGTGTGCCAATAATTATTGAAGGGGAACTATCTGTGTGTAACTTGTATAGGGACAAACTAAGAAGACAGGTTGGCATTTAGCAGGAGGTGCTCAAACCCACATGCAGTTGTGCATATATATAGGGGAGCAAATCCTGCACTTGTGGCCCGTTGCTAATGGCAATCCCCAGCAAAATGCATACAATGGAGGATGCCCGCGGCGAACCACAAGTACCACAATAGACATCCTACACAAGGTAACAAGTGCGGATGTCATAATTAATATAACAATATAACAAAACAATAACAAACACAGGTGCACTCTGCAGTATCACTAAATCCTCAAACTGATTTTAAAATTGAGAGATTAGTCAACATGTCCTACGGTGTAGAACATGTCTAAGCCCGGACACCACGACAAGGTTTCTCAAGTAGCCCGGGACCCTACACTCTCCTACCTGAGCCGTATGGGCGATACCAGGAGCCAGTGGGCAAATTACAGGAGCATAAGGCCGACTCACAAACAACTCACCAGTTACCTCCAGCATGTGGCCATGCTTGCAGTGGGAGGAGGGAGGAGTCTGTGAGTCCCACTCAAGACTTGCTGATATGTCCCAGGCCTCACAGGTGCACCTAAATGTGACCTGTAGATGGAAAACAGGCACATTTAAATAGGAGTTTATACACCTCCAGGAATCTATATATACAAACTAAGAAGACAGGTTGGCATTTAGCAGGAGGTGCTCAAACCCACATGCAGTTGTGCATATATATAGGGGAGCAAATCCTGCACTTGTGGCCCGTTGCTAATGGCAATCCCCAGCAAAATGCATACAATGGAGGATGCCCGCGGCGAACCACAAGTACCACAATAGACATCCTACACAAGGTAACAAGTGCGGATGTCATAATTAATATAACAATATAACAAAACAATAACAAACACAGGTGCACTCTGCAGTATCACTAAATCCTCAAACTGATTTTAAAATTGAGAGATTAGTCAACATGTCCTACGGTGTAGAACATGTCTAAGCCCGGGCTACTTGAGAAACCTTGTCGTGGTGTCCGGGCTTAGACATGTTCTACACCGTAGGACATGTTGACTAATCTCTCAATTTTAAAATCAGTTTGAGGATTTAGTGATACTGCAGAGTGCACCTGTGTTTGTTATTGTTTTGTTAACTTGTATAGGGAGCACAGTGGGCACAGTATTGGGGGTGGCAGGATGGGGTGTTCAGAAGGTGGGAGGATGATGGAAAAGTAGGAAACTAAGATGTCTGTCTTTCAAACTCTGCAGAGAGAAGAGATGGCTGAAAAATCATCATGGCGGTCTGGTCTGAAAGGAGAAGATGAGGACAGAACATCTACATCAAAGGAGACATCACTGGATGTAAGAGGTATGTGGTGCTGTATTTTGCTACTTTCACATCTGCGTTAGTGATTCTGGCAGGCTGTTCCAGCAGAGAACAGCCTGCTGGTATTCACTGGATCCGGCACTGCTGGATGTAGACAGAATGCCCGCCGGCCCCATTGACTATAATGGGGTACGGCAGAGATCCGGCCGCAATCTGGCAAAAATGCAGAGAATCAGCGGGACCGCATGTTGCGGTTTGTGTCCGGCCGATTCCTTGCATTTTCTGCCGGATCAGGTGGCTGGAGCGTAGTGTCTCAGGTGTGAAAGTAACCTTACCCTGTATGTTTTGTTTTTCTCTAAGTAATGTTAAGCAAATTTGGGTTTAAGGGGGGGGCCCAGGCACATTCTTTGCACAGGGACACTCTGCTGTCTGTGTCTGCCCCTGCATGGGACTGTATGGTGGAGGGAGGGAATTTGTGTTATTGGGTCTGTATGTTGGAATGTCTGGGGCATTATAATTTCTGAGGGCACTACAGGGAGTATTATAACTATAGGGGGCACTGCAGGGGGGCATTATAAATACAGAGGACATTATTGGGGTCCTGATTGCTACAGGGGCTCTATATGAGTGTTTATACATCGGGGCTGTAGAGAGCTTTATTACCACTGAGGGAACAATAGGGGGGGGGGCCTTATTTCTACTGGGGGCTGTGTGAGGGCATTATTAATACTGGAGGGCTCTTCTACTATTGGAGGCACACTTGGGGAGCATTATCACAATTGGGGGCACTGTAGGGGTCAGTATTACTAATGAGTGCATTCTAGAAGGGAATTACTATTGGTGAGACTTGGTGGAGCACTATTACTATGGGGGGACTATTTGTATGGCAGTAATTTTTCTTCAGGGTAGTATTGGGGGGCACAGCGAGCAGCAGGATAATACTGTTGGGACTGAAGGTTGTTGGGGGTGATGATAGAAATGTGAGGAAGCTAAGATGTCTTTGTGTCACACTCTGCAGAGACGAGGGCTGACGGAGAGAAGTTGTCCTGACCTAATGTAGAAGATGATGACAGAGAAGATTAGTAGAGATGCCACTTGGGAGGCTCTGGATGTGAGAGGTATGTGCTGCTGTATACTCCTGTATGTTTGATAGTGTCTATGCAGCAAGTAAAGCAAGTAAAATGTATTTAGTGCTAGTGCGGGCAGGGGGCGTTGACTGGGGCCATATGCATTGGGGCTTGGACCCTGGAACTTTTGAGACCCTAGCAATGCCCCTGGCACATAGCGATGTTACAGAATGGACAAAGTGATGTTCCACACAGGAATGATGCAAACAGTAATGTCACAGTGCAGGGATAAAGCACATGATGCTAGCACATGACATAACTATTATGCACATCATAATGTCACAGTAAAGGGATGATACACAACATGATATTAGATTACAGAATTTTCCCGCACATAGTAATGTCACATCATGAAAGGAATGCATTCTCATCTTAAAGCAAAATGTGGCCACAGGAGGAAAAAGGCGCTCATAGGGTGAGTAAGTTCAAAAAAAGCCTCCAAACACAGGAAAAGTGGTTCTGCTCACCTGTTTTTGTTGCACCTAATAATGGGTGCAACCACAATGATAGCGAATAGGAGTGATTAAGTCTAGCTGGTTGGTGCTGCCGATTTCGTCCGTGTTCACCTTTGGCGGGGGCCAGGCCGCCGTCTGGGTCAGCAAATGTGGTAAGTTTCCACTAGACTCGGAGGTCGAGTGGAGGGGTAGACCATAGGCGCAAAGATGCAACCAGAGATTTATAAACCAATAGGTTTTTTTTATTATTGGGACAACGCGTTTCAGGGTTCTGCGGACCCCTTTTTCAAGTCCTGGGTTCTTTTTAGTCCATGGTAGATTTCAGTCGACTTTCCTGCCAAACTGGGTGTGGTGTGTGTGGTGGACACATTGCTGTGGCTGGCTGTGAATAGAGCTGGAAACTGAGAACATGTGGAAAGTTTGGCAGGAAAACCGACTGAAATCTACCACGGACTAAAAAGAACCCAGGACTTGACACACAACCTGTGGACGGGTGTGGCGTTGTTTTTGGAAGTAAGATGCCATGTTTTTCTAACCTTAGACAACATTTATGACCTATCCATATATTATGCCACAAAGAAAGGAGCAGATACCATCTTTGGAACCCTTGGCTATGAGGAGAATGAGGCTCCAATGACGCCAATTCACCAATTTTTTATTTCTCAAAACCACCCTTACCTCTCCCCTGCCCCCTCTCCTTGGCAAATCTGCAAAGGTAAGCATACCTACCTGCTGCCTACTCCTGGGTCCCAGCTCTTTTACTTCCTGTCCTGAAATCCTGCACTTGGGTCCCTCGATGTCAACATCCACACTACTGGCTGTAGCAGTGACTAAGTGCTATCCTTGCTTTACATGACCAATATGATGCAAGGGGAGCTTGTCACCGCTGCAGCCAGTGACAAGTGACTGGCTGCAGTGGCACCAAAGTGGATGTTGACAGCAGAGGACCTGAGCAAGTCCAGGGAGTGAAAGAGACAACGCGATGGCAGGGAGCAGGTAAGTATGCATCTCTTTGCAGGTCTGCCCAGGAGGTAGGTTTCCAACCTCCCCAATCCAAAAGGTGGCCAACACCATTAACAAGAAGATGGGAGGTGATAACTTGTGGCTGAAACATCATTCAGTAGGCACTGAGACATGGCCGATTCAGATTAGTATAAGTCGTAGAAGAGCCTGATCATGCCACTAGCTGTAAGTAATCGCCAGGCAGAACAACCCTCTAAGGAACTGTCTGTAGAACACCTTTGAAACCCTTGTCTCCTTTCACATCAGGCCAGGTGTTATCTCAGCCTCGTAAGTTATATCCGAAACTCGGAAATGGCTTGCCAAACAAATGGAAGAACTGTGTATTCAATTAGGAGTTAAATCAGGTCTAAAAGAAATTCAAGTGGTATTAAGAACAAATTGGGCGTGCTTGAATTTAAGATGCTGGAAGTAATTAGGAAAATGTTTTCTTGGATCAAATGGTTTTTTTTTTCTTGTGTGTGTAATTTTGGCAGTACGTATAGAAAACTTCTAAATGTAAGAAATCATTCATATTGAAAAACAGCTGCATGCCAACAAAATCTCTACTTAAGAGCCGAGAGATAAAAGCATTATTAAACACGTACAAAGGCAAAGAAGGCTTTCTCATTAGGTTACAAAATAAAACCGCCATTCAGCCATATTGTAAGACTCTGGAACAGGGCGTATGAGATATTTCCCAATGTAAACTTGACATGGCCTTTCTAAGGGGGGAAAAGAAAAAAAAAGTAAAATATATGCAACAAAAGACAATGCGTTAGCCTAGACTTATTGCATTCACATCACACTCCGACCAGCTCACTGACTGGAATGCAATAAGAACACTTCTCTCTGCGAAAGTAATTTCAGAAAGTAATCTAGTTTATGGAAATCAAAGGCATCAAAACATTAAAAAACACAGTTTCCCTATAAGTGCTTTGCTTCAAATATTTGACATGGAAATTTGTATAATCCCTCTGGGCCACATGGGTTTTGCTGGTGTTAACATCTTTGGAAATGAATTTTACAAATGTTTATTTGGAATCCGGATAAATAATCAAGGCATCTGATGTTGTGTGTGGTAAAGATGGGGATCGACCGTGTTTACAATTTAAGAATTTGGGAATGGCAATGACAAAAACTGTAATTTTGCAAATCATCCATCATCCCTGGGAGAGCAATGTCAAATTAACATTTCATTGTAAAGCAGGACTGTGAATTAGTCATTAAATAGGAATATCAGTCAAGCAACAGATGTGGCATTTAAAGGGACCCTTCTGTCAGAAAAGGTTATGTTTTAAGTCGTCATTCACAGAAAACAATGTTTTTAGAATTTTGGGCTGTTTCTCTTTTTCATTGAAATTAAAATAAAAAATCTTGTCCTTCTGTAGCAGTCAGCACAGAGAGATGAAACTCCTATATGGATACCTAATTCTTTGTCGGTTTTTATCTGCTAGTATAATAGTAGGCGTAGAATTGGGACAACCGTATGAGATCTCTCAATAGGCCTTAAATAGGCCTAGATAAAGATGCTATAGAAGAGCATTGTACTTATCTGAGTAATGTCTGATTCTGTAATTGAGTTACGCATCCCCTTCCATCTCTGGTTGGGAGTGAATAATCTGAATGAGAAAGTCAAGCGAAACGGTTTGTCGTACTAAAAGTCAACACAAAGAGGACGTTGAAGAGCCAGTATGGGAAGTAGAATAAATTAGGAGACTTCAAAAAATTATATCCATAAAACCATCCGTTTTTGTTTTCTATAGAAAAAGGTACATAGAATATTCACAAATAAGCTGTTAATATTTGCCAAAAACTTTTTGATGGTAGTCATTTTAAGAGGTTGTCTACTTTGAAGAACCCATACTCAAACATTCTGATTGTGCATGGTTTGCCTCACTGTCCCATGAGGGAAGCCACAATGTAAATGGTGGTACGAAAAAGCCAAAGTATTTCTTCAAATGATGGCAACCCAAACCAATGGGTGTCAAATCTCTTTCACTGGTTTTATTGAGGACTCTGCAGACCACTACTTCCAAGGCCGATGGCTTTAACTTATAGGGTTTTTAAACAGGAGCTTAAGATGACCTGGTATAGAAAATCTCTAGTTCCCTATCAGGTAACCATGAGCTAGATAGAAAATGTAACAGACACTACTACAGACTGCAGATTGTGTTCATGAGTGTTGTAATCTCTTTTCCTCCACACAAGAGGTATGTACAGAGAGCACATAACTATCTCTAAAAGGGACCCCCTACTGATGATATGACGTTCTTGGACACGGTCTACCTTGAGAACAGCAGTGTTGACAGTAGCGTTAGTTTATACCTACCCAAAGTACAAATTCCATAATCAAGAATTGGTCACAAGCCAAACAGAAAAGTATCCTGTAGCGATGAGGAATAAAAACTCAGAGACAGTGGTATCTACAGATGGTTTGGCTGATCACGCATTTCCAGAGACAGCAATAGTGTGAACTTGTTTGCAAATTAGTAATTTATTATGGGCACCACTGAACTGAATGCATGAGATACAACGTTTCAGATGGTAATACACCTTTCTTCAGGCTTATGTTTAAGAGGTATTCTGTGAGTGGTGATAGAAAAGGTCTGGCTGATAACACATCATGTTTCAAGACTCTTTAAGGGGTGGGTTTTGGACTTCTAAAGTAACCACCTATAGATAAGGGTTAGGGATTTGAATGAAGTGACTATAGAGATCCCAGGTAACTGGCAGATCAAATCAATACAAACTTTTCTTCAGGAGTGGTCTAGTATCTTCTCGTCATTTGCAATCCTTCTCCACACTAACCATCTACCAAATGTTCAAAACTAGATATTTCAACAAACTATTATCTCAAGTGTTTAGCCAAGTTAATACTATGGACTATTGTCAAGAGACTTCTACTGCAACAGCTATGACATCCTAGCCATTCTTACCAGGTTTAAGCAGAGGAGATTAAGAGCAAGAGCTCTTTAAAAATAGCAGCGAACCACATTTCTGAGTATCTCTATATCCTGCGCGGTTCATCATCATGACTTTTAGGGTGCTTACATAGAAATGACCAAACAAGACAGTGGTAGAAATAACCAAACAGAAAAAATATGAAAAAGCACGTATAACACATTCCAGGTTATGACCCTTCTACTGAAAAAGAAAATCCACAAAAGGATTTTTTGTTGGCTCCCGCTGGGCATTTTAATTGCGGTCAAATGCATTAGTTAGAATAAGATAACAGCTAGTGATTCACCAACAGTTTTTTTTTTAGGAGTCCAAAACTGAAAAGACATAAAGATCAAAAAGTAATGAGAAATCAACACCATACGGCATGCTCCTTAGGATTACTCTTGGAATGACTGCTGACGAAACAACAAAAGCATAATCAAGCATGTTCAATGTGACATTCTCAAACTAAAAAAAAAAAAATTAACCAGCAAGTAAGGGTTTTGATCCGGGGGCCAAGGATGTATCCCTTACAATAAATGTGTCTACTTCAGTGCTGTTTCTACATATTAACATGGAAGCTTTAAGAAGGAACAATACATTGCCATAATGAGAATCTTGAAATCCCATCACTTTTGACACTGACATATCAGCTTAAGGATTAGCTTTACATTTAAAAAAGGCCCCAAATTGCTTTGTGATAAGTATCAGTGAAATAAAAAATGGATCCATGTTGCCTGACATTTTATTTTCTCCTATTTAAAGTTATCCATTTTGAAGACGATGCCAAGGAGCCTGTGAAGGAGCTAGTTTCTAATGCAACATTAGTCTAGACACTTAAAATATAACTAAACAGATAAATGTCCAACTGGGGTCTCTTGGCCCACCAGAGGACACTATTCTTAAGGCCCAACTTTTATATCATTAATAAAATGTAATAGTTTTTGAATCAAAGAAATAGACCTTAGTGACAATTGATTGGCTCGAAAGGCAGCCAAATGTTTTTTTTCTCTTGGGTTTTTGGGCCCCAATATAGTATCAGAGCCTGGACCCACCAGAGAATCGTCTGGTACTCAGGTGGGCCAGTCTGACCCTGCAACAGAATCAATCAGCCTCCGTGTATAATGCTGGGGTAATGTTTTTTCCTGGTTATGATCTTCTGAACCATAATGTTTGAGGCAAGGAGCAAAATGTAAGCTTCTACTGAGAACTCTACGCACGTCATCAGTCATGTGGAGGAAAGGTGTCTACACTAATGACAACTCTGAGGACTTTTTGACTAGACTAAGACACAACTTTATTTAGGTCTATGATTAAGATTGTTCCATCAACAAAAATTGTATCAACTCAAGGAACAGGAGTTAATCTACTCATCCATGGTCCCCCGTGAAGGTCATACATTTTGGAGAACAGCTTCATGAAATCTTCTTATGGGTGATTGGAGGCAACTTCAAGGGCCACTTATCGGGAACAAGTGTTGGTAACGTTCATTCTAAATAACTGACCCAATTCTCGGTGTCCGTGAGGGCCCTTAAAGGACCTACAATAGGTTACTTTATTTGTGTCCAACAAAACCTGGTGGTGGTATAATTCAGTGTTAGAAAAGTTAAGGAATTAAACAACAAGATGAAGCTAACAGAGGAGAGAGAGAGAGACAAAGTGTGGAACCAAGGAGAGACACAAGGTGGTATATTTCTACTAATGATCTGCTAACGATTCCACATGTTGGCCAGGTTTAAGACACCTAAAGATGGCATATCTTCTTTACATGTCTTTTGGCTAAGACTTTATAGGATAGGAGATTGAGATAGCATGGTAAAGAATATTTTGTTTAGTACTGAGTCTAGATTGCCTTCAATAGAGACTATGATGAAATAGTTAAGTGCTTTCATAGGATATAGGACAGATCCTACTCATTTTTGCAGATCTTTGTGCCAATCTGACCATACCACATGATGTACTTTCAAGCGTGTTTTGCCAAAAACAAGATTTACTTTTCACCATCTGTCTTTTGTTATGCCATGTCTGATTTTGTCATCACAAAAATCAACACAAATATGGAGATCATATGTCTAGCCCCCTTGGACAACCTAGGATCTATTTCAAATATACAATACATTTCTCATCTAGCACCTATGGAGCAGGTTCAATGATAATACAATTATGGTTTTAGGGGACATCTTGTGTCATCCAAATTTAGGTCTCTATCACAGAAGATCCTTTTCAGTTTACTGGTCATTACATTATCAATTTTTAGGAATACCGGTCTATTAGCCATTTTATAAACGGTTGTCTAGCCCTTTTTTGTTAGAAGGGTCTTTTGAAGGTAAACTGATCGTAGGTGGTCAAGCTGCTGAAGCTTTCAACAGTCAGCTGTAAGCTGCACAAGAACTTAGCAGTAAACACGACTCTGTAGAGCCACCACAAGGGGGATGAAACATTGCACAGTGCCCTTTGACATTTATGACCTGTCCATGTATTGCCCTGACATGCTGAGTCCTCCAAAGTGAAAGATTCCTCTTTGAAGCCTCTCTCAATCATCCTGGTTAATAGAGGTAAGTTCTGGACAGTGGACTGACTCCCATATATTTAATCAGAATTCCCTAATAGATTTTTTTAAAAGACAATCTCTTTAAGGAATATCTGCATTTTCCTTCATCACTGCAGGTCCAAATTTGGCAGAAACCCCACATGTGATCTATTGACATATCAGATAGGAAACCCCTTTACATTTCTTGGTCATGAGTCATGAACATAGGTTGAGTCACCTTTCAAAGTGGCCATGTATAGGGCAATATAACCATGGCACGGCCAGTCACTTTTTACTTGTGAGATGCAGTTTGTTAAGGGGCTATACGTTACAAGACATTCCTAAAGATGGGATTCATGTATGCACGGCCAGGTTGATTTTCTCTTTATATATATTTTTTTAAACTGATAGAATTTTGCCCTTCCGTTTTTCATTTTTATACTTGTATTCTATTATTTTAATTCCTTTTTCTTGTAATTACAGGCACTCATACAACCAACCTTATTCTACGAAGTTTACTCTTTTTTTGTTGGTCTGTTCTAAAGCCGGAAAAAAGAATCTTAAGGTCCCTTTACATGGGACTATCGGGCACAAATATTTGTATGAATGCTCGTTCCCAATAACTGCCCTAAAGTGCTACTGAACACCTGATGTGAAATCCTCAGGCGAAATCATCGTCGATGCTGACACCATATAATCATTGCTTCTGGGCAGCAGATTGTGCTGTGTGAACAGCGCTATGCTACCCAGAAACAATGACCCTGTATGGGCACTGTTCTCCATATAGTGGAGGTAATTGCTGCGTGCAAATGCAGCTCTCACCTTCTCCTACGAGCAGGCAGTTATCGGAAAGGAATGGTTCCTTACTGACCATTGTGCGTGTAAATGTGTCATAAGCCTTGCAGGAACAGGACCAGATTTGCACTAAAATTTGAGCAATTTTCTGACTCCATAAAGTGGAAGCGATCTTTGCACGCAAATGCAGCTCTCACCTCCTCCGATGAGCAGGCAGTTATCGTGAAAAAACGGTTCCTTCCTGATTGTTGCACGTGTAAATGTGCCATAAGCCTTGTTGGAACAGTAGTAGATTTAGACTAAAATGTTAGCAATTTTATGACTTTAGAATTAACAAATTTGTTGTAAAGTTGTTGGCCATTCCCCTTCTAGTAATCTCCACTCTCACACTTCTACAGAAAAAAATCGCTAATCTTTGTACAAGTATATGGCACGCTGTGATTTGCAGTTATTTTTTACTCTGAAACATTGGAGCAAAGCAGGTCATTCCATGAACACAAGTCTTACATCTTTTTACCTTCTTTTTGCATAATATAAAAAGATAATAATATGGCCTAGGCCACGTGACCGAAGAACATGACATCACTGGTAAGCTGCGAGGAGGTTGCGGTGTTCACCGGAGCTTCGCAGTCTCCTCAAACAGCTGATCAGTGAGGGTGCCAGGAATTAGACCTCCGCCAATCAGATACTAATGACTTATCTTGAGGATAGGTCATCATTATACCCCTTTAAAGAGGTTCTGCCACATCTCCTGACATGTCTGTTTTAGTAACGTCTTCCATTTCTTATGTAATAATAATTCTATTACTTATGACTCTACGTTATACCATTTCTCTATTATTCATAAGTTATGAATGAATTGCTAGCAGTTTAAAATGAAGGTCTAGATGGGCATTTCCAGTTGTTTATTACAAACTTAGCAATTCATTCATAATTTGTAGCAGAAATAACTGTGAAATAGCACACCATAGTCATAATAAAAATGCTCCAGAATGTTTATTACATGGGCAATGCAAGAAATTACTTAAAAGGACATGTCAGGAGAGGTGAGAGGTCCCCTTTAAGCCTCACTGAAGACCATGCAAACCCCAAATTGTCACCTGATTCTAAGAAATGTAACTATCATTGAAGACATGAGAACAAGAGATCAAGGTACCATGTCATATCAAGATCTGATGTATGTAGGATCTTACTACGGGTCCACTGCTGTTACGGATTCACTGGGCAGAGAAAGGGTTAACGGGTCATGACTTTAACAACAGGGCTGAGTTTCCTTTGGCTCTTGCCGTTGAACTATCGCTTGCTCCTATCACAGGTTATATATTTATTTTTCACTAAGAGTAAATGATTTATGCTGAGGCTTGAAAAAGACAAACTTGAAAAGATCACATTATTGTGATAAAAAGGTAATGAATAACATAAATATAAATATAAATTAAACGTGCGTCTCGCCGGGGAATCATCCAGCAGCAGAGAAATAGCTCACTTTAGGCCACAAGGATATTCGACATAAATTCAACGCTGCAGATTGATTCTATCTGTCTGAGGTCAGTAATTATGTGCTAATTGCTTGTAACAAGTGGGCATCAATTAATGTAAAACAGTTGTAGATTACACAGATTGTTCTCTAGGTCAATTTTGATTAAAACATGAATATGAGCTAATGGCATAAGTTGCTTTTCATGCATATGATGTCATCTGCTGCAATTATTAAGCAATTTGGCTACTGGTGGATGAAATTTGACCGATTGGTGGAGTCCAAAGAACTTTAGGAGGTCACAGCAGTAATTTAGCAATGCACGTGCAGCAAGCCCCTGGGATACCGGATGGGAGTGGCCCTGATGATGATGTGTCACAATGTATTCCCTGGGGTCGGTGAAGCGAAGGGGGGGCACCCTGTGTTCCCTTGGGGGCGCTCCTTGTAGTGGTAGGCTCCCTGCCTGATGGTAGCTCAGGGTTCCCATGGTGTTAATGCCCATGTTGGTGCTAGGCAGGGCATGTGATGGATATGCAATGGCCACATGTGGTGTAAAGAGCAGGCCACATTGCACTTCACAAAATTCTGTGTGCACAATAGGAGTTGTAGTACATCCAACAGTGTACACAGTGAAAATTCCTCCCAGATGTCCAAGCATGAGCTAGGCAGTTTGTTGCAGCAATGGCCCTCTAGTTACTCCTTCTCTTGCTAAAGTCCCTGTTATTGGCCTCTGACTAGCAAATACAATCTGGCAACTGTGGCTGTAGTGTCCACTAGTCTGGGGTGTATAGGGTGTCTTAACTTGTCCCCCCTTTGCAGCAGCAGGGTCTGAAATGCTTTAAGCTGGGTTACATTGCTTCGATCACCAGAGAATCCTCAGGTTATATCAAAATTGTCATATTGCTACAACCATGAGGGTCAAGCTGATCCTCACTGAATACGACCTTACTTTTCTAGTGCTCCATATACTTTAACCAGATTTAGTACACACTATCTAGAGAAGCCACAAGTGGAGGTGAATCTGCAAAGCCTTTGGTCCAGAAGAGCAGACCTTTTGCCAAATATACTGGTGGTGCCTGTAGAGGGGAGCGAAGATCAGATGTAGCAGAGCTGAGAAGCTTATGTTGTGGCTGAGCTGTAAACATGGCAAAACCAATGAAAGCAAAGCCGATGAAGTAGCTCAAGAATGCCCAACCTGTGGCCCTCCAGCTGTTGCAAAACTACAACTCCCAACATGCCTAGACAGCCTGCAGCTATCAGCCTACAGCAGGGCATGGTGGGAGTTGTAGTTTCACAACAGCTTGAGGGCCGCAGGTTGAGCATCCCTGATGTAGCAGAGCTAGTGGTATAGTTGATCTGTATAAGTAGCAGAGTTGAAGATGTTGCACAGTTGGTGGTGTAGCCGAACTGACGAGGATGCGGAGTAAAGGTAGCAGAGCTAAAACTGTGCAGAGCTAGTGGAATGCTGCGATGAGGCAGGGCTAAAGACCACTCGATGTAGGAGAGCTGTAGTAGTGCTGCACTGATGTTGAGCTGTAAAAGTGGAGCGATAAGGCAGAACTTTAATGTAACAGAGTTGAGGTGATTGTGTACAGGACAGGGAGCAAGATTGCCATTTACTACCTGAATAGTCAGGTTTATACAGACAGACAGACAGACAGAAAGATAGATATTAGATAGATATTAGACAGATAGATAGATACTTGATAGATAGATAGATATTAAATAGATATTTGATAGAGCGATAGATAGATACAGTAGATAGATAACAAACAGTGATGTCACGTTACAGGGATATTTCACATCATGACATCCTACTACAGGCATTGCACACACAAAAATATATAAAAAAAATATTTACCATGACAACAAAACAGAAAAACATAATGATGTCATCATGCAGATATAATGAACACATGATGTCGCTGCTCAAGGATGATGCAAAAAGTCCTGCCCCTTTCCATTACCCAGGACATATGATTGGTAATATTACCAGTGCAATATGTCATACACATGTTACCAATACATGTGACTGGAGAAGTGGCCATGGACAGGAAGAACCTACCACACCAGTATAGAGTGTATTCCAGGGACGGTAATAACATCCGCCAATGGAAAGCTTCTTAAAAACAAAACAGTGCAACCGTCTCTTCTTTCACAACCAAACGAATCCTCTGGCGTTTCTCACGTCTATAAAGAATTCATGGCACAGCATGAAGGGCACGCCAGTAACAGCTGACATGGCAGTATGGGAGGAAGGAGATGTTTCATCACAGCCTAAGGTTAAAAGGGTTGTGTAAGATTAGAAACACAAGGCTGCTCTCTTTTAGAAACAGCGCCACTCTGGTTGATGGGCTGTGTCTGGTATTGCAGCCAGCCCTATTCACTTCAATGACAGACGGTTAATGGACTGAAAACACGTCCTTATAAATAAGCCGTAGCTGTCACAATCTTTCACTAAGAGTAGGTGATGAATGTAAGACCGCCTGTTAGGACCCCCCGCCCCCCAATCACAAGAATGGAAGTCTACTGTGTGAACAGAGCAGTAAGTGGCCACAGGTGACCACAGCTCCGCTCACTTCTATATGCCAGAGGTCCCAGCGAATCGAGCGGTGTTCACACATGTCCACTACCTCTCCATTTACACAAGGGAATCAGGGACCCCCCGCTCTCATGATCGCAGCAGTCCCAGCAGTCGTACATTGAGCGACCATAGATCTATTTCCTATGTGGACGGGGGATACAGGTTTTTTGTGGGTTCAGATATACTGTATGGATTTCTGAAAACCCCATTCTGATGAATGGGACATTTTCTGCAATCATTTTATCATATGTGAAATATCCTTAAGAGAACATGACCTCGAAAGTCAAGAACTCTCAAGGTCAAAAGGTCAGAACATTTAAGGAAGTTTTAAAGGGAACCTGTCACCACCATAATGATCCTCCAACCACCCCGAGTACCTTACAGGGCAATGATCGGGAAGAACCATTTTTTTCTTGATGATTGCCAGCTTGTTAAAGCTGAATTACATGCAGCATGTGGATGAACAATCACTACTGTGATCATTCATCCCCATATACACTGCGTGCAGAATTATTAGGCAAATGAGTATTTTGACCACATCATCCTCTTTATGCATGTTGTCTTACTCCAAGCTGTATAGGCTCGAAAGCCTACTACCAATTAAGCATATCAGGTGATGTGCATCTCTGTAATGAGAAGGGGTGTGGTCTAATGACATCAACACCCTATATTAGGTGTGCATAATTATTAGGCAACTTCCTTTCCTTTGGCAAAATGGGTCAAAAGAAGGACTTGACAGGCTCAGAAAAGTCAAAAATAGTGAGATATCTTGCAGAGGGATGCAGCACTCTTAAAATTGCAAAGCTTCTGAAGCGTGATCATCGAACAATCAAGCGTTTCATTCAAAATAGTCAACAGGGTCGCAAGAAGCGTGTGGAAAAACCAAGGCGCAAAATAACTGCCCATGAACTGAGAAAAGTCAAGCGTGCAGCTGCCAAGATGCCACTTGCCACCAGTTTGGTCATATTTCAGAGCTGCAACATCACTGGAGTGCCCAAAAGCACAAGGTGTGCAATACTCAGAGACATGGCCAAGGTAAGAAAGGCTGAAAGACGACCACCACTGAACAAGACACACAAGCTGAAACGTCAAGACTGGGCCAAGAAATATCTCAAGACTGATTTTTCTAAGGTTTTATGGACTGATGAAATGAGAGTGAGTCTTGATGGGCCAGATGGATGGGCCCGTGGCTGGATTGGTAAAGGGCAGAGAGCTCCAGTCCGACTCAGACGCCAGCAAGGTGGAGGTGGAGTACTGGTTTGGGCTGGTATCATCAAAGATGAGCTTGTGGGGCCTTCTCGGGTTGAGGATGGAGTCAAGCTCAACTCCCAGTCCTACTGCCAGTTTCTGGAAGACACCTTCTTCAAGCAGTGGTACAGGAAGAAGTCTGCATCCTTCAAGAAAAACATGATTTTCATGCAGGACAATGCTCCATCACACGCGTCCAAGTACTCCACAGCGTGGCTGGCAAGAAAGGGTATAAAAGAAGAAAATCTAATGACATGGCCTCCTTGTTCACCTGATCTGAACCCCATTGAGAACCTGTGGTCCATCATCAAATGTGAGATTTACAAGGAGGGAAAACAGTACACCTCTCTGAACAGTGTCTGGGAGGCTGTGGTTGCTGCTGCACTCAATGTTGATGGTGAACAGATCAAAACACTGACAGAATCCATGGATGGCAGGCTTTTGAGTGTCCTTGCAAAGAAAGGTGGCTATATTGGTCACTGATTTGTTTTTGTTTTGTTTTTGAATGTCAGAAATGTATATTTGTGAATGTTGAGATGTTATATTGGTTTCACTGGTAAAAATAAATAATTGAAATGGGTATATATTTGTTTTTTGTTAAGTTGCCTAATAATTATGTACAGTAATAGTCACCTGCACACACAGATATCCCCCTAAAATAGCTAAAACTAAAAACAAACTAAAAACTACTTCCAAAAATATTCAGCTTTGATATTAATGAGTTTTTTGGGTTCATTGAGAAGATGGTTGTTGTTCAATAATAAAATTTAATCCTCAAAAATACAACTTGCCTAATAATTCTGCACTCCCTGTAGATTCACTGTTTGTCAGCAGCACCTCCCTGTTTATACAGGACAATTTATAAAAAAAATATATGACGTGCTACATAATGACAGATAACCCAACAGATGAGCGTTATGTTCGTTTGCTGGGTGATTAGAGGCACATTTACACAGGGCAATTATTTGGAACAAGCGTATTGTAGGAACTCGTGTAAACGGGGCCTAAGAAAGCTGCATATAAATGCCCAAAACAAGAACTGCGCACAGCCAAAGGGGACAGTTTGGGACTAGACAGACATATACGAGAGGATGGAGATAGATATAGATGGATAGAAAGATAATGAGGGATAATTAGATAGATAATTAGGTAGATAGAAAAGCGGGAGACAAGGAAAAATGGATAGATATAGCTAAAATGATAGATGGATAGAGAGACAGAAATAAGAGAGCTAGGCTTAGATATAAGATAGATAGATAAGAGATGATAGATAGATAGATAGATATATGAGAGAGATAAATATGAGAGCGATAGATCATTAGAAAAGCAGGAGAGAGGGAAAAATGGATAGATATAGTTAGATTGATAGATGGATAGAAATCAGAGAGCTAGACATAGATAAATAGATATAAGATAGATAGATAAGAGATATAAGATGGTTAGATATGAGAGAGTGATAGATAGAAGAGAGATATAGATAGATATGAAATAGATAGAAGAGTGGGAGAGAGAGAGAAAATAGATGCATAAATAGAGACAGAAATGAGAGGGGGATAGAGAAAAAAATAGACAGATAGATATGAGCGGGAGAGCTAGACATGGATGGATAGATAATTGGAGACATTTGTCAGGCCCACCTGCATAAACATTATCAATAACAAATCAATGGACGTCAGTATCACAATGTCAGGTGCTAAAGAATTCTCCCCCTGCAACTGAGCTCGAGAGGCTGAGACAATGGCCCCGTTGTCCCCGTAATGGCCAGCACGCAGCAGAGTGGAAATGCAACTTCCAATACTAATCTACAAATTAAATTAAACTTGTTGAAAGACGCACGATAAACCGGCACTTGTGTTACTTGCAGAACAGGAAAAAAAATTGAAACTTCTAAATGTTTTAGCAGATTTACCAAATTTCCAATTAACTTGGGCAACATACCAAAACGAAATCTCACACACACACTTCAAACATATGGCCGAGCAACATGAAGGATCCGAGCAGAAGCAAATTCCCTGTATTCAGCCTGGAGCTGATGTTTTAGGGTGGTAGAGCTCACCCGGCTGTGGTACAACTACAACTCCCAGCATGCTCTGCCAGCTTTTTGGACATTGCAGTTGAAAGGCAATAGCCTTCCCATCTCTGATTTACAGGAAGGCAGCTCACTAGCGGTTTCTGCTGCTGATGCAGCAGGTTTATCAGGAGAGGCAAGTCAAATATGTTAGGGAGGACTGCCAGTTGGCTGGAATTCATGGCTGGCAAGGAAATGGCAAGACCCCTGCCAAATACGGGGTCACAATGAGAAGTTCAGATGGGAGAGATACACAAATAACACTGTGACCAGTGTATACATCTCTTTTAGGCACTGGCAGGACTTATGTCTAGAGAACTAATGTTTGTTCAGTTCTTAAAATAGGGAACCACAAGAGTCCACAAGAGAAAACGTGTTAAACATAAGTTTTGCTGACCTAAGCAGGGCTGCATTTATCAAAAGGGCACTCTAGCTTGTGTGTATGACGGTGTAGCCTCAGGGTTGGCATAGATATCCATTTTTCTGTGCCTATAAAGGGTTAAGCTAGTGGGAGCTAAGTGTTCCCAATATACAGCCCTCGGGGGAGGGGGGGGGGGGATTATACAGTGCCTGGCATCTGGCTGAAAAGGACACTTGGGAGGAGTATGGTGAGTTATGCCTGTCAGCAGTGCTGAAAACACTGCATGCTGATTGGCTGAAAGCAGTTGATTGACAAATAACAGCTCAAGATATTCTTTTTAGCTGGATGCCAGGCACAATATATAGAATAAGCGACATAGCAAATAGTATAGTAAATTTAGGGCTTGTCGAGGACAAGAAAAATAAAAAATAAATAAGCTTGCTTTCTTCTTGAAATAGAGGCATTGTCACTCAGTCTCGTGGCCGATAAAAGGAGGAGGAGATGTAGCTTATTTTCAATGGCACAATATAAATGTATAAAGACAGAGATATGCCTTACAAAAGTAGATTTAAACAACAGTCAGCAGATATAAACCTAGGACACTGGCTGACATGTTGTTTGTGCAATTGGCAGCTGAAGGCATCTGTGTTGGTCCCATGTTCCTATGTGCCCGCATTGCTGAGAAAAATGATGTTTAAATAAATGCAAATGAGCCTCTAGGTGCAACGGGGGCGTTACCATTCCACCTAGAGGCTCTGCTCTCTCTACAACTGCCGAGCCCTCTGCACTTTGATTGACAGGGCCAGGTGTGATGACATTTTCACTGCCTGGTCCTGTGTTAATCAAAGTGGAGAGGGAGCAGCAGTTGCAGAGAGAGCTGAGCTTCTAGGGATAACAGTAATGCCCCCATTCCTCCTGGAGGCACATTGGCATATATAAAAGCATCATTTTTTCAGCAATGCGGGCACATATGAACACCATCTACACTGTTAAGATCACATTTTATTGCTATTGGTCCTCCCCGGTAGATAGCGGCCTCCTCTAGGGTTGGCTCTTTTTACCAGTGCATCCTGTTGCTCACCACTCTCCATCTAGTTGCTGGGCTCCAGGGCCGGCCTTTGGGGTGTGCGGGCTGTGCGGCCGCACAGGGCGCCATAGTAACAGGGGCGCTGGGCGGCCGACAGCTCGCAATGTAATATGCGGTAGGCGAGGCTGAACTTGTGTTCTCCCTCGGGGCGCCCCCTCCATCTAGCCCTCCCCTGTCTGACCTGATTCGTTCCTCCTCCCCTGTGTCTGACCTGCCTCCGCCGCTGCCAATAAGAAGAGAGACAGGAGGAGGAGGGGAGGGGCTGTGGCCACTGCGCCACCAATGAAGATAACTGACCTGAAATACAAATACAGGAGGCGGGTGCTGGAATCAAATAGCCGGCACCCAAACTCTGTGACAGGGAGCTGCGATCAGCTGCAGTTGAGTTAACCCTTCAGGTGCGGTACCTGAGGGGTTAACTGCCGCTGATCGCAGCTCCCTGTCACAAAGGACGGGTGCCGGCTATTTGATTCCAGCACCCGCCTCCTGTATTTGTATAAGAAACGTTGGTGGCACAGTGCGCCCCCCCCCCCCAACACCCCAGTATAAGAAACGGTGGCACAGTGCGCCCCCCCCCAACACCCCAGTATAAGAAACGGTGGCACAGTGCGCCCCCCCCCCCACCAACACCCCAGTATAAGAAACGGTGGCACAGTGCGCCCCCCCCCAACACCCCAGTATAAGAAATGGTGGCACAGTGCGCCCCCCCCCCCAACACCCCAGTATAAGAAACGGTGGCACAGTGCGCCCCCCCCCCCCCCCCAACACCCCAGTATAAGAAACATTGGTGGCACAGTGGGAAGTGCCAGTGGAGGGTTAAAAAATAATAAAAAAAAATTAACTCACCTCCTCCAGTTGATCGCATAGCTGCCGGTCTCCTGTTTTCTTCAGGACCTGTGGTGACGTCACTGAGCTCATCACATGACCCATTACCATGGTGATGGATCATGTGATGAGCACAGTGATGTCAACACAGGTCCTTTGACAGGTCATGAAGAAAGAACAGAAGACGATCAATTGGAGGAGGTGAGTTAATTATTTTTTAACCCTCATTGGCACTGCCCACTGCGCCACCAATGTTTATTATATTGAGGGGGGGCGCACTGCGCCACCAATGTTTACTATATTGAGGGGGGGCGCACTGCGCCACCAATGTTTATTATATTGAGGGGGGGCGCACTGCGCCACCAATGTTTATTATATTGAGGGGGGCGCACTGCGCCACTAATGTTTATTATATTGAGGGGGGGCGCACTGCGCCAATGTTTATTATACTGGGGTGTTGGGGGGCGCACTGCGCCACCAATGTTTATTATACTGGGGTGTTTGGTGGCGCAGTGCGCCCCCCCCAATGTTTATTATACTGAGGGGGGGCGCACTGCGCAAATGTTTATTATACTGGGGTGTTGGGGGGCGCACTGCGCCACCAATGTTTATTATACTGGGGTGTTGGGGGGGGGGGGGCGCACTGTGCCACCAATGTTTATTATATTGGGGGGGCGCACTGCGCACAACGATGGGTTAGGGAAATTTCACAGCAGAGTGCGCATGCACTGGGAGCCTCGCCGGCGGTTAGGGTAGGGAAAAATTATGGGCCAGTGCACAGGTGCGGTGATCGGATGGATGTTCTCAGCTGGACACCGGCCGACACTGCGCATGCGCTGGGAGCCTCACCAGCGGTTAGGGTAGGGAAAAAGCACTGGCCCGTACGTAATTTTTCCCTTCCCTAACCGCTGGTGAGGCTCCCAGTGCATGCGCAGTGTCGGCCGGTGTTCAGCTGAGAACATCCATCCGATCACTGCGCCTGCGCATTGGCCCATAGTTTTTCCCTACACAAACCGCCGGCGAGGCTCCTGGCACATGCACACTCTGCTGTGAAACTTCCCTAACCTGTCGTTCTGCGCCTGCGCGGCGCTGCACACCTCATCACGTCATGTCCGGTGCGACCGGAAGTGACGAGGGTAGGGAAATCTCACGAAGTAGGGAAGTATAACATTACACTGGCCTTTGGGGTGTGTGGGCTGGTAACTACTTGGTTGGATAGTCAGCCAGCCTATGCCATGATGCCAGCAACAAGCAGTGTTTTTTTTTTTTTTTTTGGGGGGGGGGGCGCCACAAGGTTAGCTCGCACAGGGCGCCTGAACACCTAAGGCCGGCCCTGCTGGGCTCAGACTGAACTCGCCTATATCAATTACGTACGACCAGTTGTTTTATGAAAAACACGCCTGAAGAATGTGTACAAATGTGCAACAGATCCTGGACCTAACCCTTTCTTTGCTACCAGATTCTGCTTTTGTCTTGTTCCTAAGATTTGTTGCTTGGTTCCTGATGTTCTACTTCTAGTTCTGACCACTGGCCTTTCCTTTGACTATGTCTCTGTCTCACTTCTCTGGTGGCTACCTGTGGGAGTTTCTTAACATGATTCAATTTCTTCCAGCACACCCATAATCCAGCTGGGAAAGTCTGTACCTTCTTGGTTTGAAGTATGGGGAGATTCCAGAGAAAATGCACTTCTATCTAGTCAATACCAAACTGCAGCTGGAAGGATCTATTTCTTTGGTGAGAAACACAACACACCCTTATCGTTACTAGCTTAATGGCATCCATTTCTTCAAAAATACCACTGACCCCATTTGTTTGGCTGTATCTTATTATCATATTATAGAAATATTGCAAATACAAGTCTATGTATGTCCCCTAAATGTTAGTTATCATCATACTCAACTATCATAGAGTTACCGTATGTGCCAAACGGCATACAGTAATAATAATAATACACCAATAAACGTTTCTGAATTTAGTATAATCTACAGGCTAATGACCATCAGATCAGTTATCAGCCAGGCAGATTTTTGGGACAAGTTCATAAAGTTATCCTGTTTAGAGGTTCAACTTAGTGTATTGACCCTGCACCAGATACATTAACAGGTTGTGCACCTGGAACAAAGCTTATTAGCTAGTTTACATTTTTAAGAGGGTATGTTTATAGTTAACGTGTCACTGACCTTCCAACAAACTTTTCATTAATCAATAGTACAGTGTATGGACATCAGGAATAACACTATTTCTGTCTATTATATGTGCTTGCTGAATATCTGGTTTGCAGTTTTCTCATATGTGGTGGGCAAAGACTACATGGCATCCACTGCACACACAGAAAGTAGAGGAGAATCTCCATCCTAACTGTGTCACAGTCACTCAGGAGCAGCCCCAGGATAATTACGGAGAAGTACTAAGCTGTATTTTTGTGAATGATGCTCTTGTCTTGTCTATAACCTTCTTATGTAGCTGTGCAGTCTCTCTCTGTGCCTGTCTCCTCAGCTGCTGCTCACTGGTAAACAGCTGATAACAGGAGAGCTAGACATTACCTGATAAAACAAGTTTCTTGTATTTGCTTGTACTATTGATTTATGCAAAGTGCTGTGAAAAGTTAGTGACCATTGAAGTCTCCATTGGCAGAAATTAGATGCAGGGCGACTGGCTGCAGTAGGAGCCTCCCCCCTCTGTGCTGTCTGCATTAAGACAGAAACATTGTCAATGGACATCATAGAAATGGTACCCAATATGTGACCTCCCCTCTGTGAGCTACTAAGAGCAGCTTTCAGTCTAGTTGGCCAGGCCCATCCATTATTTTGGCAGACCAGCATGTAATTAGATATACACATGTATGGCTGCATTACATTAACCCCTTAAGGACACAGCCTTTTGTACACCTTAGGACCAGGCCATTTTTTGCAAATCTGACCAGAGTCCCTTTAAGTGCTGATAACTTTAAAACGCTTTGACTTATCCAGGCCGTTCTGAGATTGTTTTTTCGTCACATATTGTACTTCATGACACTGGTAAAATGAAGTCAAAAAATTATTTTTTTTTGCACCGAAAAATACCTAATTTAACAAAAATTTGGAAAAATTTGAAAATTTCAAAGTTTCAGTTTCTCTACTTCTGTAATACATAGTAATACCCCCAAAAATTGTGATGACTTTACATTCCCCATATGTCTACTTCATGTTTGAATTGTTTTGGGAATGATATTTTATTTTTTGGGGATGTTATAAGGCTTAGAAGTTTAGAAGCAAATCATGAAATTTTTCAGAAATTTACAAAAACTAAATTTTTAGGGACCAGTTCAGGTCTCAAGTCACTTTGCGAGGCTTGCATAATAGAAACCACCCAAAAATGACCCCATCTAAGAAACTACACCCCTCAAGGTATTCAAAACTGATTTTGCATACGTTGTTAACCCTTTAGGTGTTGCACAAGAGTTATTGGCAAATGGGGAGGAAATTTGAGAATTTAATTTTTTTGTCTAATTTTTCATTTTAACCCATTTTTTCCACTAAGAAAGCAAGGGTTAACAGCCAAACAAGACTGTATCTTTATTGCCCTGACTCTGCCGTTTACAGAAACACCCAATATGTGGCCGTAAACTACTGTACGGCCACACAGCGGGGCGTAGAGGGAAAGGTGCGCCGTTTGGTTTTTTGAGGGCTGATTTTTATGGACTGGTTTATTTACACCATGTCCCATTTGAAGCCCCCCTGATGCACCCCTAGAGTAGAAACTCCCTAAAAGTGACCCCATCTAAGAAACTACACCCCTCAAGGTATTCAAAACTGATTTTACATACGTCGTTAACCCTTTAGGTGTTGCACAAGAGTTATTGGTAAATGGGGATGAAATTTGAGAATTTAATTTTTTTGTCTAATTTTCCATTTTAACCCATTTTTTCCACTAACAAAGCAAGGGTTAACAGCCAAACAAGACTGTATCTTTATTGCCCTGACTCTGCCGTTTACAGAAACACCCAATATGTTGCCGTAAACTACTGTACGGCCACACAGCGGGGCGTAGAGTGAAAGGTGCGCCGTTTGGTTTTTGGAGGGCTGATTTTTATGGACCGGTTTATTTACACCGTGTCCTGTTTCAACCCCTCTGATGCACCCCTGGAGTAGAAACTCCCTAAAAGTGACCCCATTTTGGAAACTACGGGATAAGGTGGCATTTTTTTGGGGACTATTTTTAGGGTAAATATGATTTTTGGTTGCTCTATATTACATTTTTGTGAGGCAAGGTTACCAAAAATTGAAATTCTGAAATTTCATCTCCATTTGCCATTAACTGTTGAGGAACACCTAAAGGGTTAATAAAGTTTGATAATCAGTTTTGAATACCTTGAGGGGTGTAGTTCTTCGATGGGGTCAGTTTTGGGGAGTTTTTACTCTAGAGTGCATCAGGAGGGCTTCAAAAGGGACATGGTGTCAATAAAAAAAGGCCATCAAAATCGGCCTTCCAGAAACCATGTCGGTCCTTTCCTTTTGCGGCCTCCCTTTTACTGATACAGCAGTTTACGACCACAAATGTGGTGTGTTCTGTAAACTGCAGTATCAGGGTAATAAATATTAAGTTTTGTTTGGTTGTTAACCCTTGTTTTGTTACCGGAAAAAACGGATTGAAATGGAAAAGTGCCAAAAATAGCGGTTTTGGCACCGTTTTTTTTTTTTTTTTTAACCGTGTTAATCTGGGGGTTAGGTAATGGGATATTTTTATAGAGGAGATTCTTACGGACGCGGCAATACCTAATAAGTCTTCTTTTTTTTTTACAATTATTTAGGTTTTTGACTATATTATCTTTTTTGATACAAATCTTTTTTTGGGTATCTCTAAAGTCTAAGGGTCATTTTTTAAAAAATTTTTTTATCCAATTATCTCATGTGGGGGCTCATTTTTTGCGGGATGAGCGGACGGTTTTATTGGCACTATTTTGGGGGCTATATGACTTTTTTATCGCTTGCTATTAAACTTTTTGTTATGTAAGGTGACAAAAAAAATCTTTTTTTGCACCTATTTTTTATTTTTATTTTTTGACCGTGTTAATCTGGGGGGTTGGGTAATGGGGTATTTTTATAGAGGAGATTCTTACGGACGCGGCAATACCTAATAAGTCTACATTTTTTTTACAATTATTTAGGTTTTAGACTATATTATCTTTTTTGATACAAATTATTTTTTGGGTATCTAAAGTCTAAGGGTCATTTTTTAAATTTTTTTTTTATCCAATTATCTCATGTGGGGGCTCATTTTTTGCGGGATGAGCGGACGGTTTTATTGGCACTATTTTGGGGGCTATATGACTTTTTGATCGCTTGCTATTAAACTTTTTATTATGTAAGGTGACAAAAAAAACTGTTTTGCACCTTTTTTTTTTTTTTTCCCTTGACCGTGTTAATCTGGGGGGTTAGGTCATGGGGTAGTTTTATAGAGGAGATTATTACCGACGCGGCGATACCTAATATGTCTACTTTTAATAAATATTTTAGTTTTTTTTGGGTGTCAAGTCTGAGAACCATTTTTTTTTATCCGATGTCAGTGCTAAATTGGGATATAAATTTAGTACTCCATGGAAGTGTGATACTCCCTGAAGCAACCAATAACGCAGAGGCCCGGATGATCGGGGCACGTGTCGCACTGAGTAGTCGTGTCCTTCCGTATCCCCCCTCCTGCGACACACTCTGCACTTTTTTTTGGGTTCGTCCCTTCTTTCCAGGGACCACACCTGGAAAGTGTTGGCCAGGGACGATCCGGGCACCTACAGTTCCCGAGGTACTCCGGCCTGCTCTTTCCCGGTCCGAAAAGATCAGGGCCTTGAGGACTGCCTCATAGAACTGGAGGAATGTCCCTGTGCTGCCAGCGCTTCGGGATAGTACAAAAGAGTTGTACATGGCAACCTGCACCAAGTAGACCGCAACTTTTTTGTACCATGCCCGGGTTTTGCGCATGGCATTATATGGCTTGAGGACCTTGATCAGAGATCAACTCCTCCCATATACCGATTGTAGGCGGACGATACAATCGGGGCTTGAGGACCGTTGCCGCGGTACCCTCGCATAGGGACAGGGGTGATGCCGTTACCATGAATTGTGGACAGCATAAGGACATCCCTCTTGTCCTTATACCTGACCAGCAACAGGTTTCCAGTGGTAAGGGCACGGGTCTCACCCCTGGGGATAGGTACCTGGAGGGGGTGGCAGGGAGGCCGTGTTGATTTTTCCGCACGGTCCCACAAGCGGACGTGGATCTGGTAGCAAGGGACTGGAACAAGGGGATACTGGTATAAAAGTTATCCACGTAAAGGTGGTAACCCTTATCCAGCAGTGGGTACATAAGGTCCACACAAGTTTCCCGGTAACACCCAGAGTGGGGGGACCTTCTGGGGGTTGAATCCGGAATCTCGCCCCTCGTACACACGAAATTTGTAAGTGTACCCTGAGGTACTCTCACAAATTTTGTATAGCTTCACGCCATACCTCGCCCGCTTGGAGGGCACATACTGGCGGAAAATGAGTCTCCCCTTGAACGCAATGAGAGACTCATCAACGCGACCTCCCTTCCAGGTACATAGGCCTCCATGAATTTGGCCCCAAAGTGATCGATGACCGGCCGTATCTTATACAGACGGTCATGGGCAGGATCAACCTCGGGGGGGGACATGCTGCATTATCGGAATAATGCAGACATTTCCGGATGGCCTCAAACCGGGAGCGTGTCATGGCTGTACTGTAAAGTGGGGCCTGGTATAGGACGTCCCCACTCCAGTACAGCCTGACACTGGGTTTTTTGACCAGGCCCATATGCAGCACGAGGCCCCAAAATATCCTCATTTCGGCTGCACTGACCGGCGTCCAGCCACCGGGCCTGGCCAAAAAGGAGCCCAGGTGTTGAGCGACAAACTGTTGGGCGTACAGATTCGTCTGCTCCACCATCAGATTTACCAGTGGGTCACTGAAAAAATGACAAAAAAAGTCATATTCAGGGCTACACACCAGACAAGTTCACCGGCAGGGGGCTCCGGTGGATTTAACTGGTGGGCCGGGAAACCAGTACGAGCCCCAGAGCTGCTCGTACTAGTGTGGGCCACAGGGTCCCTAACATGGCGGTCCCCTTGCTCCGCCTGGCGGCGTCTCCGCCGCCTTGGGGGCTCATCATCATCGCTAGACAACAGGAATGTGGGGTCATCCTCATCCTCACTGGGGACTCTCGGAGTCGGAGGCAAGCTGGGCGTATGCCTCCTCGGCCGAGAATGTCCGGCGGGCCATAGGGGAGTGTGTGTCTGCGTGTATATGTGCGTGTGTGTAACTCTTTATTTTGTGTGCGTGTGTGTGGGGGCACGGGTGTTCACGAACTCACCCTAAAACTAACAGAAAAAAAAATAAACTAACTAAAAAAAGGGCAAAAAATGTGGGAAAAAAAATTCAAAACCGATGATCACCGTCCGAAGTTGATCAGCGGTGGGTGTGTGCGATGCCGCTAACAGTGGCCGGACACTAAGTGCCGGCCACAGTCAGCGTACACAAAAAAAAATAAAAAATGCACCCCAAAAAAGGTGGGGGGGGGGGGGCAAGTGGCAGCACCCCTGGGGGGTGCTGTGGACCCCAGACACCCTAACTTAGGGTGATGCAATCAAAGTTTAGAAAAGTTCAGAAACTAACTTTCCCTTTTTTTTCCCTGCCTAAACCAAACTTTCCCTGTGCTGTCCCTATGTACCTGATGGGGGGTGCTGGGGCACAGATCGGGTCCTGGGGGCAGAGATCAGGTCCTGTGGGGTGCTGGCAGCGATGGCAGACACACGTGCAGGCAGCTCCTCTCTCCTCCGGCTCCGGAACACAAAAGGAGGAGGAGAGGAGCGCCTGCCTCTTTTGAATCTGCCGCCGGACCGCCTACAGACCAATCAGAAAGCGATCCTGAGTGGTGATGTCACCATCACCACTCAGGATCGCTGGATGGTGATTGGTGGGGTGAAATCACACCACCATCACCATCCTGTTCCGGGTTATCGGGTCTTCAGAGAGTCTGAATTGACCTGAGGTTTTCTGCGATCGCATACATGGGGGGGTCACCGGACCCCCCGGCGCATTTGCCCCAAGTGCCTGCTCAATGATTTGAGCAGGCACAGGGTTCCGATCACCGCCCGCCGCGCGGCGGTGATCGAAAATACACAGGGCGTACAGGTACGCCCTGTGTCCTTAAGTACCAGGGCACAAGGGCGTACCTGTACGCCCTATGTCCTTAAGAGGTTAAAGGGAACCTGTCACCAGTTTTATGGTGTCCTAACTAAGGGCAACATAAATAAGTGACTGATTCTCTTAGCAAAATGCTGGGTCACTTTCTTTAATTGACCCAGTCAATCTGCCAACATCTTGTATTGAAAAGCTCCAGCTCATAATGATGAGTCTGAATATTCATGAGCTCCTGACTGTTCCCGCCTACCTGCTGCTGATTGACAGTTATTTCCCATATGAATCAGCAGCAGGTGGGGAGATGAGTGGCTATATCTCTGAATTAAAAAAACGCTGGACTCACTGACATCACGCTGGACTCAAATCAGCTCATTAGCATGCGGCATGTGGCATCTTTGTGTGTATATTATGAGGTAACCATCTGTCACACCAGTAAGTGAATACATCTAAGGTACTTTTTAGTAGTTAATGATTGTATATAATTAGTTCGATTATAATAAAATATCCACATGACAGGTTCCCTTTAAATGCCTCTACAACCTGCACATCAGACATACAAAGGTCAATCACTCGGCATCCACAAGTAAAGATATTCTTTATTGGCAAGTAGTAAACAACACCACATTTTGGGGATAACACTTCTCCTTCTCAGGTTAAACACCATTGCATAAAGACACAGGAGTTTTAATTACATTTACTGTATGTAGAAAAAAGACCACGATAATCAAAGGGCTGAGTGCCGCCTTGTAGAGGGCGGGATTGTTGCTCAGATCCACCTACCAAGCGGGTCATTAACACAAATATATAATCTAAATGATTCCTCTACATGGGGTCCCTAAAGTTTGTAGAGCAGAGGGACCTCTTGGAAGAAGAAGATGATATACTTGTCCGCATGTCATGATCGGGGCATACTGAAAAGTATATCTTCTTTACACAAGAGGCCCCTCTGCTCCACAAGCTTTAGGGACCCCATGTAAAGGAATCATCTAGATTATTTATGTTAATGACCCGCTTGGTAGGTGGATCTGAGCCACTATCCCGCCCTCAGCCCTTTGATTCTCAGTCTTTTTTCTATATAAATGTAATTAAACTCCTGAAGAAGGAGAAGTGTTATCCCCGAACCGCATTGTTTGTCAATAAAGAATATCTTGACTTGTGGATGCCGAGTATTGTCCTTGCGCTGGGAAGCTGTGGACCAGGGGCGTACCTATAGTGGAAGCAGGAGAAGTGGCTGTTATGGGGCTTGACCTCAGACGGTACCCACCCTGGAGGAGAACTGAAAGATTTTGTCAGGCCCCCCTCAACAGGATTATACAATTACTTTATATACAGTTACAGTATATACAGTGACATGACAGTATATACGTGTAGGAAACGTACAGAGCAACTGCCTGGCCTGAGAGTTATCTTGACTAGCCACCGAGTGGGAGGTTGCACAGAAGGAGGGGGGTTGCCCGGCAGTAGAGGGTGTTCAAAAATTAGCTGTGGGACCCAGTCAGTTCTAGTTACCCCACTGCTGTGGACCCTTTGTATAGGTGATTGACCCCTATCCAGGGAAATGGGCACTATCCCTCTGAAAGTCTACTACAGTGGCTGCATAGGACCCAAGACATCCTACTCTGACACTCTATCCCTAGTGTTGTGCCGAGTATAGCACAGTGCCAGGGCTATGTTTGTTGATGCAGCACGCCGTCTCCCACACTAGGGTTTCGGCTTAGGCAGATTCAGGTGTACTGCTACGTTGGCTCCTGACGAAGTGCACGAGACATGTGCATAGAAACGCGTTGAGCTGTAGCTAAGGGTTATTAGGACTGCTGGTAGCTGGTGGTACATAGCCAGACCAGCAATCACCTTTTATTATTGTGCACCGCATGAGTGTCATTGTATGAGGGGCGGTGTAGTGCACAGCTGTCCCTCTTGCTGACTACAACTGCCCAGTGGACTGATTAGGTACTGGACAGTTTGGTATGCTGAGAATGTTACCCCACTGGTTCTCTTTGTGAGATACCACATCTCTGAGAACACCTGTCTATCCCAGTGGTGATACCATTTCCGTTTAGTACTAATCCCACCAGCTCACAACTAGAGCACAGTGATGGCCAGTTCGCAGTGTTCACTGACGAACACATGCGAGCTGCCATCTTCATTTACAAGTCCGGCGACTGCAGAGGTAAGTCCCTTACCCTGTGCCGCGAGCCGGTCTGAAACACATGCGGTCACCGGGAGCAGGCAGTTCCGAGAACAGCATTTCATCGGGCTGTCTCTGAACTGCCTGCTCCCGGTGACCCACATGTGTTCAGACCGGCTCTCGGCGCAGGCACAGGTACAGGTAAGGACTTACCTCTGCATCGCCGGACTTATGAGTGAAGTGGCAGATCGGATGTGTTCGTCGGCGAACCACTGCGAACTGGCCATCACTGCTAGTGCAGAGGCATAACCCTGCTCATTGGATGTTTATATTCAATCACCACTAGCGGTGGGATTTGATTTACATATCTGATTCGGCCCAATACCACTATATTTAGGGTCATTCACTTCTATACGTTTTCTACTTTACAACTTTATTTTTTTGCTTATTTTAACGTTCCTTTATATTTGCTCTCATTGTACCAACGTCCAGGGAAGTATACCTTCACTACCTTTTTCTCATCGATTATTATACAAGTCTAGTATAGCACAGCCCCATAAGGTTAAAGTGAGCCTACAACTGGCGGTATATTGTTTATTAGACTATATGAACTTAACTACCCTATTGTGCTTCTATTAGTTTTCCTTATAGCTACACCTGCACATGACCTGAGCCTTTTACAAGAACAAATTACATAGGTAACATGAAGCATTTGGGGGATCACATCACCCTTTGAGATCAATTCAAAAAGTGGAGAGAACCCCTAATCTCTTCACAGACGTGTCCTTTTTGGATGAAACTTCAGAAAAACCATTAACTGCATTGTATTTCCAAATGGACTATGATTAATAGCTACAATATATTTTAGTTTATCGATGAGTTACTGATAACTATGGCTAAAAAATTTGGCCGAAAATCCTACTTCCTTTGCAGATTTTCACAATGTGATGCGTTCTGGAATACAATACAATGATGCCCTTGACCTACATTACAGTGTTAGATAAAACCAGGCACATGAAGATTAAAGTAGCCATGCAAATGGATTAAAAAAAGACACAAAAACATCATCCTGTAAATTGAAAAATGAAAAAATAAGCAATTTCTTCCATCCAAACAGGTAAAATAGAAGAAGAGACAATACTAATGCTGCAGATCTAAAATGTCCTTATTGGACAAGGGGGAGAGATGGAGAATTCTTTCTGTTTCCTAGTGCTAATAATCAATAGACTATACTGCGGGGATAAAATTACACACTCGTCTCCAGCCTAATGAACAAGAGAGGAGCAGGTGTGGAGGGTGTCTAAAGAACAAGGGGCCTGTGGACATTTTTGGAAATTACAATTTGCACTGCAGTGGTGCCCTCCTAACTGTACTGGTTGAAATCGGGTCATTACGAAACTAGAATTTCAGATGCAAAATAGAACAAAAAAATACACAATGTTGCAATTTGTTTAAAACCTAACATTTTCCCATAAACTGAAAAAGGGGGGGGGGGGAGGGGAATAAGATGCTCAAAACTGTGGCAACATCACAGAAGAACAAAAATAAACTGCAATGTATGAATGAGAAATTTCAGCAATATCAACAATGCACATGATGATCATGTTCCATCCATAGTCCAATGCTCTGGTCATTGAAGGTGCAGTGACAGCAACCTAATATGGATGTCACTTCAGCGTGTATGGAGGAACCACATGAGTAGCAGGGGATGCAAGACACTGGAGGAAGATCAGAGTAGAATACATATTATAGCACAGAATACGTAATATAGCACAGTTTATATTTACATTTTGATGTCATTTTCTTATATTTGAACCCAAAAAAACTCAGATAGTTGGGTATCTTTAGCATGCTCAAAAAAATCTCAAGTACCTATTACCTGTCCATGTTCAAGATCCCTTCAGTGACTTCTAAACATATCCCCATGTATGAAAATGCTCCAAAAATACTAGAAATGTGGTACTACTGTATGGGTAAAGGGGATATTACTGTTCTTACAGTTACATGTAACATCTGCCTGGCATTATAGTTTGCATCAAAAATACCAAATGTCCAGTGTGTCCCAAAGGTATAATTTAAAAATCATAAACCTGAATATCTGGTTTGCAGTTCTCTCAGACATGGTAGGTGGAGATTAGCTGCCATCCACTGCACACACAGAAAGTAGAGGAGAATCTCCTTCTTTACTGTCTTACAGTCACAGAATAATGGAGGCCCCTTCAGGCACCAAGTCCTGTTGCAAATGCTACCTCTGCCCCTCCTATAGCTACAGTGCCCAGACCAAAAAGTAGCAAGAGGTCTGTTAGAACTGAACATTTAAAAAAAGTCAAAATGCAAATAGGCCAAAGATGCAGCTAGATAAACTAAAGGGAAGTATAACTGATGCCTAGCCTCAGGAGGGGTCATTAATATCTGATTGGTGGGGGTCTGCACCCATGCGATCAGCTGTTTGTAGAGGCTGCAGTGCTTCATCTCTCAGCATCCCAAGCACAGCGCGATACATTGTATAATGGCTGTGCTTGGCATTGCTGCCCAGTCCTATTCATTTGAATGGGACTGAGCTGCAGATAGGCCACGTGACTGATGAACATGACAACACTGTCCTAGGAAGAGGCCACGGCGCTCAGCGGAGCTGATCGGTGAAGGTACCAGGAGTTGAGGCCATCAACATTGAACTTCCCTTTAAACAACGCTAACAGCAATTAAACAAAGCACAACATTGACTTTCTGAGCAACTAATGACCAAGAACTACCTTATGCTGGGACCCTTTCTTGATTTGTAATTGCAAACCAGAAAAATCTTTATTTTTTTTTTTTATGCATTTCCATAAAAAACCCAGTATATAAAATGTTCCAGGCTGCATATTTAAAAAAATGAATGATAAAAGTCACTATGTTCAGGCTAATAACACGAAAACAATGCTGCATTTCTAAACCGGAACCCCGTCCAAAATGCTCGAACTCTCCTGTGCTTTGCTAGATGAACAAAAAAAAGTGCAAACCTCGAAACCAAATTCAAGGCCACATTTCATAAATCCCATCCCAACCTATGTATGCGTCTAAATATTTTTTTTATATATTTTTTTTTTTTACAAATCAACCTTATAGCGTCTCCTAAGGCCCCGACACACAGCGCACTTAACTATCTGCTATGCCCTCTGCTGGGTAGAGCACACAAAGCAAGTCAGATTATTTCCAATGAAATGCTGGCATGGTTGAAGCACATCTGCTTTAGGAATGCAAAGCATGAAAATTGTTGTAGCAGGTTTAATATTTCATTCAGCCAAAAAGTATATACAGCTCGGAGAGGATTTTTGCCTTTGGTAATGGTTTTTTCTTGCATGCATACTTGTTAAGTGGTCCTATTGAAAATCTGTTACCAAACCCTGCGCTTGCCAAGAATAATTCCATGCTGTGCAAAAATTTTGATATATTTTTTTCTCGTCCTGTAGGAGTAATTACTTAGGCATAATACCACTTTAAATGTGTTTTTACTGCACAGATGCTAATGAATTCCTCCGTGGTATGAACAGTGGACGGGAAGAAAAAAAAAAAAAAAAGCACATAAAATTTAGAAGAAAAAAAACATATTACAACAAAAAGGATAAACTTGAATTTCATTTTGAATTCAGGCAACTTGGAATGTAAAGTGTCAGAGGCCGCCCGGGTAGAATGAGCGAAATGAGTCACTTGTGAAAAAGGCTCAGGCCTCACGAGGGTCGCAGGTGTTGGCAGGAGCAGCATGCACTTTCTGCAAGGTACGCGGCTCTGGGGAATTTCATTAAGATGTACTTAGCGTGATTATTGTTCGCAGAAATATCAGGGAGATCGTGCTCTTTATTAAGATTTTCAATGTAAACATAAGGTTACACATTTGCTACAAGTGGGGTTAGTTAAGGAACATTGAGGTTTCGATCTGATGGTGAGATCATCGTCTTCAATTTATAAGGGCGTCTCTATTAATATTTTTATGATTTAACCCCCTAAATATTAAATCATAAAAAAATCTATGATCTCCCCCCCCCCCCATTAAAGGGGCATTCACACAACTCTATCCATTTTTCAGTCAGCAAAACACAGATACCGCCATGTGCGTTCCGCATTTTGCGGACCAGCATGTCCAGCCCCCTGTTGCAAAACGGACAGGAATTGGACATGTTCTATGTTGCTTTTTTTTTGGGGGCCGCAGAATGGACATATGGAGGTAGACAGCACACAGTGTGCTGTCCGCATCTTTGGCGGCACCATTGAAATGAATGGGTCTGTATGCGATACGCAAAAAAAATGCGGATCGGATGAAGACTCAAAATAATGTTGTGTGAATGCTCCCCAACATTGTAAAAATGAGTGATTCATCCATAGGCGTTAGATTGCTGTTGCCTGATCTAACCGATTTCAAGAGCATCCACCAACAGTCTTACATGTGCCACCAAACATCCATAGTAAATTGATCTTGGAAGGATATAATGATGACTGGCCAGGTTGTATTCTTTTGGAGCAGCTCACCAGAGGATCTCTGTTGGGCCCTTTTTTCGACAGAAAGGTTCTAGAAGAAGACAACCTCTGTTTGAAGCAGATTATTATAGCCAAACGTATGTCTTTTGGATAGGCCAACAATATCCAATCGGTAGGGATCCGATCACCACACCTCACAGATCAACTGTTCCCTGGTGCCAGAGCTAGCACTTTGAATGGAGCCAGAAGCACAGCTCTGTCCAAAGTGTAGTGGCTGCGCCAGGTTACATTCATTTCAATGGGACATTAGCTGCAGTGACCCAACACAGCACCACAGGCTGCAGGATACAACTGACTGGTAGGGGAGCGGGGGGGGGGTTGGACCCCCGCTGATTGGATATTGATGACTTATCATGACCCCATTAAGGTCTGTTTTTCATAGGTAGAGTGACAAATAACCTACAAAATCTTATTGATCAGGTCCAGGTCCACCACCAATCAGCACAATGGCCCCTTTATGGTGAGCACAGGCACAGCAGCTTGTCCATTTGGGCAGCTTTGCCTGGCACTGTAATTCACCCCATTATGTCATATTCAATAGAATGGGATGATCTGCAATACGAATCAAACCCTGGGGCCTGGTGTGCTGTAATCGTGCAGTCTTTATCGTTCATCGGTTTGCCCCCTGGTTTATCCTAATGTATTGTACATTTTGTAGGTTTTCCAGAAGAGGACGGATAGAAGGGAAGATGACTGCAGGATCAGACTACACAGAGTTTGTTTGCTGTCTGTTACCATGGAGACGGACAGTCTGCATAGGAGCTGTAAGATGGTAGGAATTGTTTAATTAAGACCTATTGCAAAGCTGCTTCATTTTTCTTTTTTACGTGTATTGAAAGAATTAAACAAATGATTGTGCAAGTGAACTTCATATTTATAGGGGTTTTCGAAGATGTAATACCGACGACCCATCCCTCAGGATAGGTCATCCGTATCTGATCGATGGGGGTCCGACACCGGGACCCCCCCCCCAGATAAGCTGTTTGAGAGGGCAGCCGTGCTTGTGGTAGTGCTGTGGCCTTCACAGCTTTCTCTAGGCCACTGACGACACGTTCATTGGCCACGTGGCCTAGGCTCAACTCAGCCCCATTCAAGTACAGTAAAAGGGGCTGAGCGCGATACCAAGCACAGCCCCTATGCAATGTATTGCGCTGTGCTTGGCAAGCAGGGAGAAGGCTGGCGGTGCTCACAGGAGCACCAGTGCCTTCTCAAACAGCTGATCGGTGGGGGTCCCATGTGTTGGACCCCACCTCTTAGATACTGATAACTTATCCTGAGCATAGGTCATCAGTATTAAAGTATTGGAAAACCATTTTACCATTAAGATATAGATGGTGTTAGATGTTATAGATGGTGTTTTAACACTATAGTGTGTGCAATATCTCCCAATGAATGGCCCAAAACTCCGTACTGAGTGGCTAACGGAATACACTCAATGTATGTGCATCAGCATAACCCATATCCATGGCATTTGTCTTCTAAAGGAGTTTTGGACCAAGAACATCTGAGTCAATAACCTGTTAGACACCGTGTATACTTCCCTTTTGTAGGCTGGTTCTTCCAATGAAATCCCATGAAAACGGGACTATGAGGATCAGTATGTAGATCTCAGTTGAGTAGAATCATGGGGGTCTAGATGTCACGTCCACCACATGGACACTGAAACTGTAACTCAACCAACTTTCACCTAGAACCAGTTGATCGTCGGTACATGTAGTTACAGGTTGCCTCGCGTACTCAAATAAGGGAAGGCATTTGCGGAGAATTCAAATTCTCCTCCACTGCTCTACTTACAATGTTTGCACCACACAGCAAAAGCTAGCCATATCCATGTAATCTAATGTGTAGAAGGGCAGCTCGATTGTCCTACCGATGTCTGCCGTCAGAGGCAATCCCTACCAAAATAAACACGCACATTGGCTGAGCCGAGCATGCATGTTTATAGTGCAGTTGGTAGAGATATGTACTCAGCCAACTTTGTACTGAGTTCACTGTGCAAGACGTAATTAGTACAACTTGAAACAGTCCCACAACCTTACTTCCTATATTAATATATTGAAGTTGTGGTTAGCACTGGTGCCTTTCTAGTTCTGGGGTCCTTGGGGTCGAATCCGACCATGGTCAACATCTGCATGGAGTTTGTAGGTCCTCCCTGTGTTTGCGTAGGTTTCTCCGGGTACTCCGGTTTCTCCCACACTCCAAACACATACTGATACGGCACTAAGACTGTGAGCCCCGTCTGTAAACGCTATAGAATGTCAGCACTATATGAGTATAATAAATAAAATAATCCTTTCATTTCAAAGCAATTAAAAGCAAAAACACGGCATAAATATCTGGAAGATTTGCTGACCATTCAGCCTGGCCTTTCTCCTCTTTTAGGTTTCCACAGATCATGCACTGAAAAATGTTTACCCCATCCAAAAGAGAGAAGGGAATGTGCAGGGGCCATACACTTTTATGATGCCTAGGTGACCCTGTGACTAAAGTGAACCTCCATAGCTGCAAATAATAGTTGCGGTCAATAGCAAAAAATAAGTGTACAAAAGCAAAATAGATGTAAATTTTCCCCTAGAACCAGAAAATGACCAATAAATACCCTCAAAGTCTGTTATGTCAAGAGAGTCATTTCTTAGGTATGTCAGTTTATGGGTTAGGTTTAAGGGTTGTTTTAACCCAATGGGGGAATTTATCAAGGTCTCATAATAGGACTTTTTTGGTCTTACTCAAAACCTTTGTGACATTTTGCATTTTTACTCCATTTGTTGTACTCCACTCCAGTTTTGAAAAGCAGATGGGAAAGGGGGCATGGTTAGCCTGTTTTAAGCAAGATTTATCAACAGACTTAGGTCTCCTGCACACGACCATATGCCCTCCGAGACATACGGTCCGTGAGTGGGCCATATGTCCTGGAGCGGCATTGATCGTGCGCACAGCATCATAGGTTACAATGATGCTGTGCACGTCGGGCCGCTCGCGGGGCTATTGTCCTGCACTCATAGGATCATATAGCCCCGCGGGCGGCCCGATGTCCACAGCATCATTGTAATCTATGATGCTGTGTGCTCCCAATCAATGCCACTCCAGGACATATGGCCCACTCACGGACCGTGTGTCTCGGAGGGCATATGGTCGTGTGCAAGAGGCCTTATTAAAAAGTCAGTATTTGATCAGTGACTTCCATCAGTGATCGTGAGCCAAAACCTACACAGAGATCAGGTATAATGGAAAGACTTGCTACTGTTCTGTGTTCTTGACCTTCACCTGGTTTTGTGTCTCACAGTCACTGATGCAAACCAACCAAACATTGACATGTGAAAGGGGCCTTAGGGCCCCCTTACCCTTTAGTGTATTATGGCAGAACAATCTGTGTATGGGGAGCTCCCGACTCACCCTCAACAGATGTCATCGGGGGAGAGAAGGATCGGGCAGAACTGTCTGGCGTCTTTTTCCACTCTGCCCATAGAATACACATTCGGCCGAGCAGAATATGTATGCGTATGGGGAGATGGGAGAGATACCTCTCGTCTCGGCTGAACGATCTTTCGAACGACCGTTATTGAATGTGTATGCTCAACTTCAGACTTGAAGATATGCCTAATTTATCAAACATCATGGGACATTTAATAATTATAGCTCAAACTACGGCAAAACACAGACTCCCCGCAAAATTGAACTAAAAATTCTCGTCAGGATAAATTCCCCCTATAGACTTTTTTTTGCCACTTTTTTAATTTTTGTATGCATGTTCTTTTTAGGCTTTTTTTCTCACTTTTTTTATTCATCCAGATGTTAGTCTGCAATACATCTAAAATGCATGTTCTTTTTAGGCTTTTTTCTCACTTTTTTTTATTCATCCAGATGTTAGTCTGTAATACATCTAAAATCTATCGTGAGGGGAATTTTTGAAGTCAGTCTTCCTTGAATCTGTGCTGCTATTCGCCAAATTTATCAAACATCGCATGTCAATGTTTGACATATTTGGCACATCTTTAAATATGTCTAGAGATGTTAGTCTAAGCTTTTAGGACACCCCCTACTATGTAACTCTTCATTAACATAACTAAAGGTGCCCACTTTTCAAAAGAAACAAGAGCAGCATAAAGTCACAAAAAGCCTAAAGTTTTTGTGCAAATAAATCCAGTCAAAAAAATAAAGCTTTTTGAAGTCAGAATTCTGGAGTACAGGCCTCCCCCAAAATGTTTCTGGTGAGTTTTTTTTTAGCTGCAGTTGTGTGGTTTTAGGCTAGGTCTACACAACGACATTTGTCGCGCGACAGATAGGGCGCAACATTTGTCGCACCAATGTCGCGCGACAGTTTTTATAATGGCAGTCTATGGTGTCGCACTGCAACATGCGACATGCTGCGACTGCGACGCAACAGTCGCAGAAAAATCCATCTCGAATGGATTTTCTGCGACTGTTGCGTCGCAGTATGTTGCATGTTGCAGTGCGACACCATAGACTGCCATTATAAAAACTGTCGCGCGACAAATGTCGTCGTGTAGACCTAGCCTTAGTGTGTTTATTTACAAAACGCAGCTTGCTCTAGGTATGCTGTTTCTTTCTAGCACTGTCCCTTATGCCTGTTACAAAAATAAAAGGCTAAAAAGTGTTGCAGGAAAAAACAAAACAAAAAAACAACAACTAAGTGTTCTAAAAGCCTAAGGCCTCTTTCACACGTGCGTCACGGATTTGGGCCATATAAGATGCGGGTGAGTCGCGGGAAAATGCGCTATTTTTCCGCGTGAGTGCAAAACATTTTAGAGCTGAAGGGGTTAAAAAAATAAATATATATTATAACTCACCTTAATCCACTTGTTCGTGCAGCCTGGCTTCTCTTCTTTCTTCTTCTTTGAGGAAAAGGACCTTTTGTGACGTCACTGCGCTCATCACATGGTCCATCACCTTTTTTTTTTAAACCCCTTCAGCCCTATTTTACTAAGCATTCTGTATTAAGAAAGCTATTATTTTCCCTCATAACCATGTTATGAAAGAGGCCTAAGAGTATTTGCACATGGCAGTGTAGTTTATGCGGATTTCCTGTACATTTTTTGCACCAAATTCTGCATGTGTTACTTGCAGATTTTGTCACGAGTTTTGATACAGATTTGCCCCAGATCTCACCTTTTGCATTGACATGCTGCAGATTTCAAAATCCACACCGCAAGTCAATTTCTGCACTGTGTGCATGAGATTTTGAAACTATCCTCTACATAGCTGTTACTGTATTAGGCCTCATGCACACGACCGTTGTTCTGGTCCGCATCCGAGCCGCAGTTTTTTGCGGCTCGGGTGCGGACCCATTCACTTCAATGGGGCCGCAAAAGATGCGGACAGCACTCAGTGTGCTGTCCGCATCCGTTGCTCCGTTCCGTGGCCCCGCAAAAAAAAATAACATGTCCTATTCTTGTCTATTTTGCGGACAAGAATAGGCATTTCTACTATGGGCCGCCTGTTCCGTTCCGCAAATTGCGGAAGCCACACGGGCGGCTTCCGTGTTTTGCGGATCCGCAAAAAACAGAATGGTCGTGTGCATGAGGCCTTACTCTGCGGATTTTCTGTATGCACCCTTAAAAGCAGCAACTAATCTAAGTCACAATTACTGGTGGAGTGTTAGGCCTCATCCACACGTCCATGTTGACATCTGTGACAAGTTGGTCAATGGTTCATCTGTTAAGATGTCCATGAAGGATCCGTGTTTGGACCGTGTGTCCGTTTTTTGTCCACCTTGTGTCATCTATATTCCATGGACACTGCTAGGCTGCAATTAGTTTCCAGTTCATCTCCTACCAATGGTCCATGAAAACCACGGCCCAGACATGGATGGCATCAGTGTTGTGTCTGTGGTTTTCACGTACTTGAGGGATCCATAACCATGGACAAAATAGGGAATGCTTCCGTGGTGTCGCCTAGTGTTGAGCGCAAATATTCTAAAAGCGAATTTTTAATCGCAAATATCGGCACTTCGAGAATTCGCGAATATTTAGAATATAGTGCTATATATGTTTTTTTTTTTTTTTAACACAGTACACACCAGGTGATCATACCTCCCTTCTTCTAGCTTGTGGGCCAATGAGAAGGCTTTGTCACAGCTTAGCAACATCCCTAGCAACCAATAGAAAAGTTGCCTGCCCCTTACTATACAAAAAATATGCGCATCATTAAAGGCCAAAAATTCGCAGGCGCAAATATATCGGAGCACTCTATCTGCGTATAAAGCTATTCTGCTGTTCTGCCGTGCCAACCATTTTCTCCAGTCTCAGGAAACTTATACCAGCTTGAAAAATGTAGCATAAGTGACCAACGCCTGTATTTCGCGCGCATTATGTGAATATTACATTGCCGATTTTCGCATTTAAGAATAATATAATCTCAAATATATGACGAATATTCTACAAAATATTAGCGAATTCAAATATTGCCCCTTCCGCCACGGAAGGTGGAAAACCAGATGTATACATCAGTAATTCACTGGAAGGTAAAAGATGTCTTACGGGGATATTAGGGAGTTGTTCACGCTTGGCTATTGGAGTCCAAGGGGCCGGCGCCTGTACAGAGTTATATTTTACGCACAGTGATGTCGCACACGTCTCTCCTTTCTAGCTCAAGATGAAAATCGGTGACCCCTGGCAGCGCTGTCTCACCTTATTTATACCATTTCTTTCGATCACGTGATTACCTTTTAAACAGCCCCCAAATAAAAGGGCAGGAAATAATTACATTTACAATGGTCTCCGTGCTAAGGGAGCAGCTGGTTGTCAGCAGCCGTGATAACACACACAACAACCTGTCAGTGGGAACTTCCGTTTTCCAACTAAGAACCCCCCTCCCGTATCATACTTAACATTTAGCATGCTCCTCCCAATCTGACCATCCAGGCTTTTGTTTTAGGAGGGACTGCATTTTTTCTTCTCCCCTGCGGGGAAGTTACTTTCAAGTCAGCTGAAGTCCCCCCCCCACCTCCGTCTTTCAAGGCAGCCCTTTGCCAATTAGCACTCGACAACTTCTATCCATTTTTTTTTTCTTTAAGATGATCAGGAGCCTAATAATTCTGCGATAAAAGGGGCAAAAGCCAAAAAAAAAAAGGGGAATTAATGAGCTCCTCCATTTATTTGTCTTCGGAACAGCTGAACTGTTACAACTATTGACACTCATCAAAAGGTTCGGCTCTGAACCCTATCCAGAATCTGCAGGCTCCATTGGACATCTTCAAAATTTAGAGAAAGGCGAAGCAAGAGCTTCCCCCTGTGCGATGCCAAAACTAACAAAAGACCGTGGATCAGGTAATGAAACTTCAGCTTTCTCCCCTTTGAGATTTATTTACTGGCAGCTGACAAGGGGCAAATTCAGATCGAATTGTGCAGTCAAAGCCTTGTCCAAGCCTTTAGACACAACCCTTGTCTTGAATCGCCTTCATGACTGGCATTTTGCTCAAAAGCCCTCGGCGCTGGTCCTTAACAGCTTATGACATCACAAAGGACACTCCAGACAGATGCCTACATGGCATCCTGCAGCATTTTAAAAGAGAATTAGTGGTTTTAATTATGGTCGTAGTATGAAAGGGAACCATGCAAGCTCCACAGGAGACCTTTGATCGGGCTTTTTTTCTAGTACAATGCCACGGAACTGTGACTATGCCCGGTGAGGGGGCCTTTCTTGCCGAATGACTCACTAGTGATCCATGAATGCAGACAAGCTTCTAGCCCTCCCTCTTCATTAGCGAGCATTTCTATACAGGGGTCTATACAGTGCTCGGAGTCTACAAGCTATACAATTGGGAGAATAAGAATCCCTACAGATTCTGCCTTCTACTTAGGAAATGCTGAAGGACTCGGGAGTGACTTTATTCATTAAAACAGGTTGCTATTAATTAACTGTCATAATAAAATAAAGAACAATTATTTGCATTTTTTTTTCCTCCCCCCCCCCCCCCCCCCCCCCCCCCTCTTTGTACGGTCTCGTTAGCAATACGTATAAAAGATGCCTGAAAACGACATTCAAGGATAAAGGAGCCTCAAAGTCTTCTTCTACGCGGAGGCAGCAGGAGCCTGCTAATTATTAGGGACTAATAGACGGAAGTAGAAATATGAAAGTGATTAAGAAAAAATAATAAAAAAGATTTTTTTTTAAAATATTATCTATATAATCCAGTTGACTTGGCAACAGTTAACAGTTTTCGGCAGCCATGATAAAAATGAAATGACAAAAGTGGATTTTTAATATTTTTTTTTGCTAATAGGATGCAAAGAAGAAAGTGGCAATAAAGACTTGAAGGGGGTTTGGCTAGTTTATATTATTAGCTGCACATGGGGCTTGGGAACATACATGCCTGCAGCTAGTAATAAGCATTATTAAAACTTCAGTATCCTGACCTGCGTCCAGTGCTGCGCTGGGAACATGGCCGCTGATTGAGGGGTCTGTCCATGAGTGGCCTCCATTCACTTATACTGGAGACTGTACATGTCTGGACTATCTCTGGAGTTCCCACAGAGAAGGAACAGCATGAGCGCATCGCAGCGGAGGATTGGAACCCCGTCTTAAAATCGGTAAGGGTCCCAGTGATCAGCTAGTTATTCCCTATCCACATAACTTACCCTTAAAGTGCATCTGTCAGCAGATTTGTCCCTATGACACCAGCTGCCAAGCGCACATGTAACAGGTCAGCCAAAGGCATCTGTGTTGGTCCCATGTTCATATGTGTCCGCATTGCTGAGAAAAATTAGGTTTTAATATATGCAAATGAGCCTCTAGGAGCAACGGGGGGCGTTGCTATTACACCTAGAGGCTCTGCTTCCCTCTGCACTTTGACAGGTACCAGGCAGTGAAAACGTCATAACGCCTTCATGTCAAAGTGCAGAGGGCATGGCAGATGCAGAGAGAGCAGAGCCTCTAGGTGTAACGGCAACGCCCCCATTACTCATAAAGGATCATTCGCCTATATCAAAACATCATTTTTCTCAGCAATGCTGGCACATAAGAACATGGGACCAACACAGATGTCTTCAGCTGCCAAGTGCACATGTAACAGGTCAGCCAGTGTCATAGGGACAAATCTGCTGACGGATGCCCAGTAGACCATGAAGCTAATTGCGTAAAATGAATAATACACAACCTCTGTATATTCTCTAGGGCACATTCCACAGAAATACTAAATTTTTAATCACAGTAATTATTTTTATTTTACATATTTCTTTTTATTAAAAAGTATAAAACAACTTCCCCATATGTACAATGTTTTGGCAGGACTTGGGGAACCATTTTCTTACACAGACAAGACGGTATATTAGTGGTTTTCCTGATATCTGCAGTGTTGGGGGGGGGGGGGGGGAATAACAGCAATGAGAAAAATTAGCATCAGAGAGCACAACAGTGTAAAATAGTGACAATTGTATGATAATCATCAAAGCACCAGAAAGGACATTTTCCACTTAAGAGAAGTTTTTTTAGTATCTGATTGGTGGGGGTCCTCTGCCGATCAGCTGTTTTATGAAGACAGCAGCACTTCTTTGATTGCCCCGGCCTTCTCTCAGCTCATCAAGCACAGCGCCGTACGTTGTATAGCGGCTGTGCTTGGGATCGCGCCCAGCCCCATTTACTTCTATGGAGCTGAGCTGCTCCTAGGCCACGTGATATATCAATACCAATGGAGGGGGGAGTTGCTGAGTAAAAGTTGAGGTATAGCACCAAAATTGTCTACCCGTGCTGTAATGTACCAGTAAACTGATGGGTCACGTCTTAATTGCATAAAGTCTGAGCCACAAGATGTGTTCCTCAGGGAGAGGTTCCCCTTAGGCCTCTTGCACACGAACGTGTGCGCCCTGTGGCTGTGCTGCGGGCCACAATGCACAAACACCAACCGTGGGGCAGCCGCAGCGGATCGCGGACTCATTCAGTTTAATGGCTCCGCGATCCGCCGGTTCCACAAAAAGATAGAACATGTTCTATCTTTTTGAGGAACGGAAGTACGGGACGAAACCCTACAGAAGCACTCTGTAGTGCTTCCGTAGGGTTCCGTTCCGCATCTCCGGATTTGCGGACCCATTCACGGGTCCCACGGAACGGCGCCAGTGTATTGCGGATTCGCAAATGCGGTCCGCAATACGGCCACGGAGCGCACACATTCGTGTGAAAGAGGCCTTGCTGAGAAGATGTGACATGCTTCATCGGACATTGCCCTTTAGTCTTTTAAGTCGCAGGAATTCATCTTTGAAGTAGTCGACCGCTTGCAGTATGGCCTCGATCTGGCCGTCAGCCGTAGCCTTGCTGGCGTAAGTGGAAAAGTGTTTGATGGCATCCTTTAGAAGATCTTCCGGTTCAATGTCGGTCCTGTGCTGGCGCAGCATTCGTTCGCATGCTATGGCGTAGTTTTTGTGCCAGGTAACGGGGTGATTTTCATGTTTGTCTATTGCCTTTTTGTACAGCTGAAAAATAAGCAAAGTAAAGGGGACAGGTGAGATTTGCCTTTTCTTCTCCTTCTGCCAGTATCAGTAACCCTTCAACAAACTCTGCATTAATCAATAGTACAGTGTGTACATGAGGAATAACACTATTTCTGACCACTATATCTCTTGTACCTTTGCAGATGTCTCAGACATGGTGTGTGTGGAGACCAGCTGCCATTCACTGCACACAAAGTGTCTCTCTTTGAGTCTAGTCTCACTCCTGCTGCTGCGCACTCATCCTCACCCCTCTCCATAGACTTGTACTGATAAAGCATTAGGCGAAACGCATGGCGGGGCATCCTGATTGGTATTATTTACTACATTTTGAATAATGCGTAATTCTAGTGCACTCTTCTACAGCGTTCTCATGTTTATGTAATGGCACTTGCACTTAAAATTTTGAACTGCTGATGGTATTTTTTTTATTCATGTGTAATAATATGTAAACCGAAATGTTCTCGTTTGTCATGGTGTTCGAGGGAGTATATAGAGTGGGCTGCTGTGGTGAGTCCGCCCCACATGCGGTGGGTGCCGACTGCATAACACAGCCGGCACATGGTCGCAATGACGGGGAACAGCGATCGCGCTGAACCCCGTCATTTAACACCTCAGATGCCGCGATCAACATCGATCACGGCATCTGTGAGGTAAGGCAGAGGGATGCGGCTCCCTCTGCATTCCGATCGAAGCCCTGGCAGTGAAATCGTGGGGCTGTGATAGGTTATATGGCAGCCTGGACGCATTAGAAGCTTACCAGGTCTACCATGCTAAGCTCCCTGCTGAACTGTGCACGAAGCAGAGCTCAGCAGGGAGCACGTCTGAATCAGCATAGAACATAGGATCAAAAGACCGCAGGTTTTAGCCCCCCATAAGGGGGTTAAAAGTTATTACTAGAAAAGTAAAAAAAAACAAAAAAAAAAACATTAAAATATTAAAAAGTTTAAATCAACCTCCTTTTCCAATTTTACATATAAAAATTAATAAAAAAATAAACATACCGTGTCCGAAAATGTATGAACTATTAAAATAATTTTTAAAAATTCCTGAGCTGTGAACACTGCAACAGAAAAAAATGAAAACCCTACGATTCGCCATTTTTAGTCACCACCCCGAAATAAATTGAATTACAGTGATTAAAAAGTTGCACGTACCACAAAAATGGTACCAATAAAAACTACAGTTCGTCATGCAAAAAACAAGCCCCCATATTCCGCAGACGGAAATATAAAAAATCTATGGCTGTCAGAAAATGGCGATGCAAAGAAAATTTGTATATTTTTTTTCTTCAAAGGTTTTTGTTTCTTTAAAACTAGTAAAACAAAAAAAAAAAAACCTATACAAGTTTGGTATCGCCGTATTCATATTAAGGGCGTTATGTCATTTTTAGTGCACAGTGAACAGCGTGATATTAAAATCCAAAAAACCTTGGCAGAATTTTTTTTTTTTTCAATTTAACCCCACAAAGAATTTTTTTCCCGTTTTCCAATAATGGACATGGTAAATTAAATGGTGCCCTTAAAAAATACAACTTATCACGCAAAAAATAAGCCCTCATATGGCTATATGAACGGAAATTTAAAAAAGTTTTGGCTTTTGGAACACGGTGAGAAAAAAATAAATAAAAAAATGGGCCCGGTACCTAAGGTATTTCTGACACTAACCTTGTGAATTTTAAATATCATGTTATTTTTAATAGTATTCAATAAAGGTTCCTTTATTGGCATTATCTGTGCTATTTATTTGGTGTTTCTTGTATTGACATGTGTGACATGATCGTCCTGTGGAGCTGACTCATCTCAAGACAGAATTCAAAGCATTTTTCAAAGTGAAAAGCAATTAGCAAGGTGGGGGAAGGGGGTAAACAGCTGATAATATGAGAACTAGACATTTATTACTGATAAAACATATTACAAAGTTTCTTGTGGTCTCTTGTACTACTGATTTATGTAAGTTGTGTGAAAGTACAGTGACTCTTTAATGCAGGCAATATACATTGGATAAATGTTGGTAGAACCCACTGAATTTGACAGGAACGGCCCACACTCTCATGTGTATGGGAGCCCCCCAACTCTCCCGTGGTGGCAGATGTCGGAGGACATCTTGACCTGCCCGATGCTTTTGTTCTCCAGGATATAAGCTGCTGCCTGAGGAACCTGGGGGCGGCTTTCTGTCCTCTCTCAATGCTCATTTGGCTAAGCGGAGTGAGCAGGTGTATGGGGAATTCTGGAGAGATAGCTGAATTCTGGGTGCTGCTGGAGTGGGGATGCCATGGTGTCAGAGCCTTATTGCTTTCTAAACTGCTTAAAGGAGTTGTCCCAGGAAAGATATTCTCACGCTTCACTGCCACTTTATCCTAGTGATGGCTGTGAGGCCTCCAATGTATAGAATGAAATATCCCCTTTAAAGGGGTTGTGTCATCCGGGACTTTGATGGCATATCACTAGGATATGCCATTAGAGTCAGCTAACTATGGGTCTCACATCTGGGACCTGCACCTATCTCCAGAACGGACCCCCGACAATGAAGGAGAGCACACACTGCATGCACAGCATGCTCTCCATTCATTCCTATGGAAGTTACAAAAATAGCCAAGCGAGAGCGCTTGGCTATTTTTGTCAGACCCAAAGAAATGGAGCGTGCACCACACCACCGCTCCATTCACTTCTATGGGAACGCCAGAGATAGCTGAGCAAATGTTCGGCAGTCCTGTAGAAATGAATGGAGGGCGGCCGCTCACTTTGGGTCCCGTTCTCCTGGTGATACACCAGCAATGTCTCAGATGAGACAACCCCTTTAAAGTTTGGGTGCAGAATGCTTTGGTTATGGTCTGTCACAGCACTGTGCCACCATTACCATCCACAACAATTTCATATTTTAGAAATTCTAAAAAAAAACAAAAAAAACAGCCTCTCGCTGAATTTGGTAGTCGCCATTTATAGATATGTAGCTGCGAGCAAGTGGTCCCATTGTGAGGCATGGAAGTTGTGCAGTTTTAGTGCACTATAATGAGAATTTAGGATAAATCTGATTTAGATTTAGGAAACTGGTCATAAAAAAAAAAACAGTATTACAGGAACACTAGAACAACTCCTGAAATCGAGGCTCTGTCCTGCGTATGCAAGAGAGCACAGGAATGGGGCTCAGGACTAGAGATGAGCAAATTTCCGGTTATGAAATTCGTTTACTAGTAAAAGGTGAATTGCGTTATGGATTCAGTTACCACGGACCATAATGCAAAACGGAATCATAATAGAAGTCTATGGCCTGCATAACGGATCCATCCCGTTTCCGTTATGCAGGAGAGGACTCCCCTCTCAGGGGCCGAGGGAGGAAGAGTGTGCAGCAAGAGAGATTGTCCCACCATTGATAAAGGCATAATGATAATATTATAATGTAGGCCTCACACTAGCTGTATGTGACTTGTAGTTATAGATTATTGTAGCCATAAAAATCAAAAAAGCTAAGAAATATTTAAATATATAGATGGCAGTATATTACCTGGTAAGAATAGAGGTACAGCTGATTTTTGACAGATGACGACAAATGTGGAGACTCCGCAAGGTCAAATATAAAGAAAGCGGTTTTCACTCTGTAATAGACAGGTCACAGGTGGGTTAAACACTTGTGTGAAACATAAAGGGGGCTCCCACCTAGGGCTGTGTTCACATCTCTTAGAAAAGTAAGGCAAAATAGCCCAGCATGCTGCGTAATTTTGTCTTGTGAAATGATAGACACCATGACCGAAACCGAACAGATCCCATTAGAGGGAGTTTTTGAGATTCAGGTATTGATGACGTGTTCTCGGGATAGGTCATCAGTATGTGATCTGTGGTGGTCCGATAATACCAGTAACCCCACGGTGTTCGGGTGAGCGCCGCAAGCTTCTCTGAACTTACTAAGGATTAGATAGCGGCTGTGCTTGGTACTGCGGCTCAGCCCCATTTAGTTGAATGGGGCTCAGCTGCACCTAGGCCATTTGACTGATCAATATGAAGTTTCTGGTCTAGGAAGAGGCTTTAACGCTCGCCAGAGAGCTGCGGCCTTCTCAAACAGCTGATTGGATAGGTCATCAATATCAGATCAACAGGGGTTAACACCAGGTACCCCCGCCGATCTGATATTGATGACCTATGCTGAAGACAGGGCATCAATATCTGAATTTCAAAAAACCCTTTAAAACGGCTCTGTCACAAGGATCCACCCTATTAAACCAGACATCATGCTGATTAAAACAATACCTTTCTTCTGTCTGTATGCTAAACAGCTGCAGAGAAATCGGTGTTTTTATTAATATGCAAATTAGAGGTTCGAGCACCAGGAGGTGGGGCTGGATCCTTGGAGCACTGCTTTGTAACACCCCACTGTGCTCTGGCCCCTCCCCCCTCCCCTTGATTGACAGAGCTAGACATGCTGAGGGCACAGCCCTACAAGCCAGTATGTCTGGTTTAATGGGGTTGATCTTGGTGACAGAGCCGCTTTAAAGTCAATGGGGGTCTGTCCGGTGCCATCGTTGTTCTGATCTTATGATGGAGTGTAGAACTGATGAAGATGTGAACAGATCCTTAAACCTTATGGAATATCAACTAGATGCTAAAAATTGGTTGGTTGGTTGAAGTCGGACCATTGCAATAGCTCAGTGCGGCGTTTCCATATTTGACATTTGCGGGTAACCACAGCGATTGTATAGAAATATACAATGAAATGTACCTTGCTTCCCACATCTCTTCATTGGCTACAGCTTCCCACGAGGAAATTTCAAACCTGCAATTCAAAATATGTATTATATATTTCACCATTTTTATCATCATTTGCAACCGTTTTATCTCAAAGGGTCTGAATTAAAAATATTTTACCGTTTTGTGTCTAAAGCTCCTACGCAAACCTAGGTGTCTCCATGGCTACAGACTACAAACAAATCCCAAGTAGTCTGATCCTGCAGCCATGCCACCTTCCCATCTGTAACCCACAGATGCTATTCACATAAAAACAATAAAATATTTTTATCCAAGACTGCTTTGTTTCTTAATTTTAGATGTATCGGAGTAATAAGGAAAAATAATTGTAATGTGTATGTACCCTTTAACAATAAAATGGCTCCTCCACAAATTTGAATAGAACAGTTCACTCTCCATATAAGCAATGACTACTGCCACTGAGGCTGGCATATAAAAGTTATGACATAACTAATCATTTTCATTGCAATGTCATCATAGGGTCTGCAGAGGGCGCTACTGTAAGCCAAAAAAGGAAGAAATAAAAATACTGCTTGGACCAGGAGGGGTAAATAGACAACTTGCAGCCCTGCACGTACTTTCCATACTGCTCCGTCCAGTTATACAGATTGCTAGTCAGCGTAATCCATTCCTCAGCATTGAAAATCACATTTTTCGAGACAAGCTTCTCACAACAGCCCCATGGCCACAGTGAATGCGTTTTCTTCCATGTTGGATCTCCCTCATTCAGTCCTATGCATACAAAGGTCTCCCTACTGGAAACAAAAAGAAAAAAAACAACCATTTAAGACTCAACTGAGGTTTTACCAAAAGAAAATCGGCCAAGAAGGCTTTTTAGTGTAAAATACCTTTTCATGGAGGATAAATGTATATTTTAAATGGTTCGCCGATTTCTCTATCCGCTGACTGCACAGCGAGAGAATCTGTAAGGGTACGTTCAGACAACAGAGGTTGAAAATCTGCCTCCAAAAATCAGCACGGAATCTTTTTGGGGCGTGTTTCTTTACGCTTTTTTTTGTCGGGTATACGTCAATGCAAAAGTGCATTTTCTGCTTGTGGTTTTTGGCGCGGATATGTACAGAGCGTACGGCATATTTTGTTTGCTGCTTCCCATTCATTTCAATGGGAGATTCTGCACCAAGACAGGGCCATGTTCACATGCTGAGGACAGGCCATCAATATAAAAGGAGTCGACGACCCCATTAAGGAGTTGGTCTGGTTTAGAAAACGAGATTTTGTAAAACTTACCAGTAAAATCTCTTTCTCGCTCTTCATTGGGGGACACAGAGACCGTGGGTATAGCTATGTCCTCTAGGAGGCGTTGACACTAGTAAAAGCTGTTAGCTCCTCCCCTGGCAGCTATACCCCCTCCAGCCTGGAGAGAGTGCTCCAGTTTGTGAGAAGCAGTAGGAGAAGCAAGTAAACCAACGAAAAAAACGTGGAACAGCAACAATGCCAAGAACCGAACCAGGTTCTAACCAGCAACAGCTACAACTGTGGCCGAACAACAATACTGGGTGGGTTCTGTGTCCCCCAATGAAGAGCGAGAAAGAGATTTTACTGGTAAGTTTTACAAAATCTCGTTTTCTCGCCCATATTCATTGGGGGACACAGAGACCATGGGACGTCCGAGAGCAGTCCACAGGGAGGGAAAACCACAGACCCATGAAGCAAGCGCCCGTGCAGTCAACTAAGAACTGTCGCCTGCAAGACCACGCGGCCCACGCAGAGACCATCGATGTATAAGTATGCACCTGGCAACTTCTTGCGAACATGTGCAAGGAGGACCGGAGCCACCATACATTACTGTGCAGCCAAAGCGCGATTCCTCCTAGCCCAAGAAGCGCCCACCGCTTTGGGGGAGTGAGCCGTGACACCTAAGGGTGGAACCCTGCTCCGAGCGCGGTGAGCTGCAGCACTTCCAGACAGAATCCAACGTGCAATCGCCCTTTGGAGGCCGCCAATCCCCAGCGAGGACCCTCCTTAGAGAAAAAGGGGATCCGTACGCCGAGAGGGACTGGAGGCTGCTAATAATGAGTAGAGCACTGACAATGTCCATAATGTAACTCCCTTCCATAGGGTGCGAAGGAAGGGAACCTGCTATAGAAGTCAGAGACCACCTTCGGGAGAAGAAGGAATGCTGAGAAAACCATATTCAGATCCCAAGGCTGTAAGGACGGTACAGAGGAACCATATGTGCAGCTCCTTGAAAGAAGATTCCCACGGGCACCAGGGAACCTGGAAGGCTGCCCAAGACGGAAGCGCCAACACCTGCCCCATCCATCAAGGAAACAAGGGCTAAACAAAGGTCCAACCCTTAAAGTAGAAAGGAGAGAGAAAACCCCAAAGTGAGGGGGACGTCTTGGCTTCAAAGAAGCCTCAGAAGGACCTCCAGGTTCCATAATAGATACTGGCGATGCAGACTTCCTGTCCTGAATCATAGTGCAGAAGATATCCGCCGAAAAACCCTCTCCACGTTAGAACGGCGGTCTCAATAGCCACGCCGTCATTGAAAAGGTCATGCAAGACTGAACCCCTTGAAAGAAGGACGTCTCTGAGTGGCAGTGACCAAGGGACGTCTCCAGGAGAACGAGGTCGGCGTACCACGCACGACGAGTCAGTTTCGGAGCGACTAGGATATGTCTGAATGTCCTCCATCCAGACCTTCCGTAGAACCCTGAGAAGGAGGGGAAGAAACTCCCGCCAAGGAGAATCAGGACCTCCATGGCGGATGCTTCCGGAACTCTGGCTCTGGAGAGAAGGCGGAAGCCTTTGTGCAGATACCGTTAGCACACCCGGACCAATGGAAGAGTCCCTGTAGGAGGAAGAATGTGGAGGGTGTCACAGCCCACCAGTTGGGACCAGATCGTGTCTGGAATGGAAAGGCACCCAACGAATACCCCATGCCACACAGGTGAGGGAAGGTAGCAACGTAGGAACTACCAAGGCATACGGGTGACAATGAACCATGAGCCAGAGGGGGAAAGACAGGAGAAGCAATAGGCTAGGTCTAAGCCCATACCCTGTAAGAGACCGACGCTATACAGAAGTAGCCAAAGATCAAGCGGCCGTGCCAAAAAAACTCCGCCCGAGAAGGAAGCCAGGCAAGGGAAGTCACACTGCAATGCTAGCCCCATATCCCAGCAGAGGAGGGAACTCCCGTAGAAGCCACCGATCCGGTGCTAAAGAGTCCACTGCCTAGCGAAGGGCTGTGCAGTAAGAACCCAAGCATGTAGGGAAAATAATACCGCTACCACAGTGGTAGCCAGCGCTTGCCCCGACAATGCAAAAACTGAGGGAGAGGCCCGATACTATCCATAGAAACCACGTGCCACACTGCCCCAGTTACGTGGAGCTAACCCTAAAAATTCTACCTGGAAGGGCGCTGAACAGGCGCAACTGCCAAGCTAGCTCCAGGGTAGGACCCCTACCAGAGGGGGATGGTCCCACTGCAGCGACCATGAACTCGAACATTAGCGACAAGCTGCGCCTGTGGAGGAAAACAAGCTGTAGGAGCTAAATCGGAGTCGCCAGCATAACCACTTCCCCAGAGAATGGGGAGTGGTGGATAGAGAATACGGAGTCAGTGAAAAGAGTCGACCCGCTGGAACGCTGGACAATATCAGGACCGACCGGAGCAACAGAGGCCCATGGAGATTGGGGGGGGGGGGGGGGTCTGTAAGACCCACAAGTGATGCTAGGGACCCCCTGGAAGACAGAGGATGTTATAATCAGGCGCGAAACCAGCACCAAAAGAAGGATGCAACGATGAATAGCCACTGTATCCACTGGTGGCTCCCATATAACACTAGGGTAAGAGTGTAGGGCGCCTGTGAGAACCAACTGTAGCCACGCCCTCTTGGAAATAAGCGAAGGCACCTAGAGCCGTAGTGCCGCAGAAGATGTTTAGTTACTCCCCGCTAGTGGATCACTAGCGGAAGGGGGAAATGCGACAGAAGCACGGTGATGTGAAACACTCCGCCTATGGAAGGATAGCGGACAGTCTTCAATGGTAGAGTAATTAGCTAACTAAGGAAGGTGTGAGCATACGGCAAGTACTGGTCAGTGGTAGGGAGAATACCCCACCTAAGAAGATGGGCGAATGCCCACAGCGAGAACTAGCGCATATGGCGAGTCCTGTACCCCGTGGAGTGCAATAGTGCACCTAAGGGGGTAATGCATACAGCACATCATGTAACCAGTGACAATGTCATTGCGCCACCGATGGATCTGCATATGGCAGGTCCCGAACCCCAAGTCATTGTACTTAGTCCACCTATGGCAGGGGACAATGTATAAGGCAGGCACTGTATCCTGAAGTAGTGCAGTTACAACACCAAAGGAAGTGGGCAATGCATACGACAGTACTGCTGGCCACCTAGACGCAATCTCTGGAAGATTGCTTCGGACTCATGTCAGCGTCCGAATCAGAGATTCTCCTCTCTTCCTGGACGGACCCGCCCCAGTAAGGGAGGGTGTGTCTGAGCATGACTTAGGGAGGAAGAGTAGGGGAGTGGAAATATTCGTGGAGAAAATTGTCCTGCTGCGGTTCGCTTACGCGTAGAGCTACCCTTGAGAATCTCGCCCCTGGCAGTAGTGGACTGCGCAGGCGGGGACTTATCAACCAAACCACCCGAGGGTGGAACGGAAACTCCCAGAGGTCTCTCCACCGGATTGCGAAGGCGGTGCATTATCAACCAAAGAACCCCGGAGGGTGGATGGGAGATTCCAGCGGATCCTGCAGCGGTCCGTCACTGGATTGCGCATGTGGAGAATCATCAACCAAACGGCCCGGAGGCGGTATTGGGAACTATGCGAGTGTGGCTGAGGAGGGGGACCCGTATGGACGGATATGTCCTTTATTATTATTTATTTATTTTATTTTTTGGATAAAACTAGGAAGCCGGCCTCAATGACGAGGCATTAAGGGGTTAAATCCTCCACTCATGTACAGTGCACTTAGGGGAAGGGCCCCAGCCTAAGAATGGTGGGTGGCCATGAAGGGTTAAGGCAGTGGCTCAGCAGGCGACTGGGGGAGGGGGAGAAAGGCGCGCCCCCCCCCCCCCCCCCCCAGGGGACGAAGGCGGCGGCCCAGCAGCGTGGCTTTTCAGAGATTGCCTTCCCCCCCACCTAATGCTGCTCCGGCCGTGTCACAGAATGGGGGCATCACCCCGCCGGCTGGGCCGTTGATAGTGGGGTAAGGGCAGAGAGGGCGCGGGCCGGAGCACCGATGCGGTGCACGGCCGATCTCGCTGCAGTTAACCCCTTCCGGAGCGGCGCGTCCGCTCCAAGGGGTGTAGATGTGGGAGGTGTCGGGGAGCAGAGCTTCTCCGCATGTGTGAACGTCTGCCCTGCTGCCGCCATATTCTTTGAGCAGGGGGCGGCAAAAATCGCGGCCGGAGCACCGAAGCGGTGCCGGCCGAACGCAGGGTGGTTAACCCCCTCAGGAGCGACGCGCCCGGCATCCGCTCCCGAAGGGGTGGAGAAGGGTAAATGCCGCCTTGTCTGTGAGCGGGAGCTGCACTCCGCTCCCTGCATGTTAATAAGGAATTAGACCTAGGGAGTTACATAGTCCACCTAATTGGCGCCAGTAATGCATACCGCACCCATTAACCCCCTATGTCCTCCACTCAATCAATCAAACTGCCTGTGCCGGAGGGGAATGCTTCAGGGGTGCTGGGCTATGCTGAAGCCCTGTCTGGTCGCAGACTATTGCCACCAAGAGGGAGGGGGGACCAACCCAGAGGGTTAAATACTCACCTAGTCCCGTGTACTCACCTATCTTCTCTCTCCTGCCGCCATCTTCACACCTCCTCTGGTCCAGCAGGGTCACCCCTTCAGCTACTGGCACCGTAGCGGCAGGACGCTGGAAAAGGGGGCTTGGATGGGTGACCCCTTGGCTGGCGGGATGCAGGGGAGCGAGGCTGCCCTGGTCCACCTTGTCTTCTGTGGGGGAGGCAGCAGTGCGGGTGACCGGCGCTGGCGCAACTCGACCCTGGGAGAACAGGGAGGCGAGGCGTCCCCGTTTGCCCATCTGAAAAAGAAGGAAAAAAATAAACTAAAATAAAAAATCTTCAGGAGATCCCTGCAGAGCAGGGAGGTCTTGCCTCCTATTGACACTGGAAAAAACAGAAGCTCTCTCTCCAGGCTGGAGGGGGTATAGCTGCCAGGGGAGGGGCTAACAGCTTTTACTAGTGTCAACGCCTACTAGAGGACATAGCTATACCCATGGTCTCTGTGTCCCCCAATGAATATGGGAGAGAAATCCCAATTTCAAATACAGTATTAGGCATTTGTGAGTTAATAGATATGAGAATTCTGAACAGGATATCCCAATCTTAACCGGAGGAGCTGCAAAGAGCATCTCTTGTTCTGGAGGACCTAGCATGTCCAAGTATAACATGGAAAGGCCACAGGTTTCAATAAGAAATGTGTAATGCCATATTTGGCCAGAGGTGGCACTGCAGGAAAACTGAGGACAATTATTCTCCTCTTATATTCTAGTTTATACTCTTCCCCTATTCTTCTCATCAACAACCATGATAGCTGACTCTAATGGCATGATAAGTAACGTAGGTGATGCCATTCCCAAATTTCATATAAAAAAAGAAAAGGAAAAGAAGACACACACTTTACATGTATCACTGTCCTTTCATGTGTATAGAAACAAGGCACAATAGAAGAAGAGGACCCTGCCGCAGTCTAATAGGTCTTTACAGACATCATATAAAGCCATTACAGTGAACTTAACCCTTACTTTTCATTTACTTTGATAAAATGCTGAAGGTTAAAGGTAATTGTTCCGTCCAGACGTCTTGTTACCACTGGATTCCACTTATTGCCAGGAAAATGGACGCCTGCCAAGTGTTTTGCTGTCTTTGGTAGATACCACTCATATGTCATCATCTGCACAATGAACATATTCAAGTAAAATTAATAATTCATTGAAGTCAATGTCCCAAACTCTATAAAATGAAAGGTTTATACCGATACCAGACCTGAATGGCATTTCCCAACTATTAACCATAAATGTCTGATAGGTGGTGGTCCAAAAGGATGGAAGCATGGGTTATTGAGAGAAAAGGGAGGAGAAACGGAAAAAGTCGACCACACATGTGCATGGCACTCTATTAGCAGGGGCGTAGCTATAGGGGAAGCGGCTGCTTTGGGGCCCTGACCCAGAAGGGGCCCATCCAGGAGGAGGAGGACTAAAAGATTTGGTCAGGGCCCCCTCAACAGTATTACACAATGAAATTATATACAGTGACAGTATAGAGCCGGTCCTGGTCTGAGAGCGATCTTTACTAGCCACAGGAATGGGGGCAGCATGAAAGGAAGGGGTTGCAAAAAAATTACTGGGGGAGGGGGGGGCCCAGTCATTTCTAGCTACGCCACTGTCTATTAGGGTCTATTCAAAAAAAGCTGAGGAAATTTATTTATTTTTAAAGAGTGATTCAGACACAGTTGGCAATTTTTTTTAATTGGCTAATTGAGCAACCAAGACTGTCTGATCATGAAGGAAATCCTGATCAGGAAGTAATCAATTATGTCATAATTAGAGATGAGCGAATTTCCGCTTATGAAATTTGTTCACGCTTGGTTACCACGGACCATAACACAATTCTATGATGGAATGCATAACGGAATGCCTTAAGAGGCATTCAGTTATTCATTCCGTCATAATAGAAGTCTATGGGCTGCATAATGGATCCGTCCGGAGAGGACTCCCCTGCATAACGGAAACTGGACGGATCCTTTTGCAGCCCATAGACTTCTATTATGACGGAATGAATAACAGAATGTCTCTTTAGGCATTCCGTTATTCATTCCGTCATAGAATTGCGTTATGGTCCGTGGTAACGGAATCCATAACGCAATTCACCTTTTACCAAGAAACCAAGTGTGAACGAAATCTCAAAATATGAAATTCGCTCATCTCTAGTCATAATATTAATGTACTCAATGATTAGTATAGATCTGGTGTTTCTAGAAGCTAATGGAGGAAGCTCAATAATGGACATACTTTCCAAGGTTGCATGCTATACTCTTACAGGTGGAATCATAAGACCAATGTTCTGACAAGATCTGTACGTATGGGTGGGTTGGCAATGACAGAATTCACAGGCTTCCACAGGTTGAAAGTCTAGAAACTGTTTATCTACGTTCCAAACAAAAATATAGGGGCATCCAAGTAGCAGTCACTTTGGTTCATATAAACAAAGAAAATACCAACCCTCTGGGCCCTAACTCGACACAGTGGTTTCCTCACCTATGTACTCGGGTAACATAGTAGATCAGGCTTACACAGCTGACAACTTGCAGCTTCCAGGCACCGACACTGAATGAGCATTTCAGCCCTGTATTTATTCCCACAGTAATGAGCTGGGCATCTACACCTGGGATTACTTCAGGCTAGGGGAAAATGTTGTACTGGAGTGGAGAGGGAATGGCAGGTCCCTCTAGCAACCTACCCACCATTCCATAAAAATCCAGGCCTATAAAATGCTGTAAAGAAAAGTGCCTCAGCAAAACTACTTTGCCAAAACAGCTTTCCTGGATCCTTTTTATCTCCAGTACTTTACCAGACACTGCGTTACAGTTTACATGTGGGCGAGTTGTACCATCCAGCCGGCTCTTTTGTTATTAGATGGAGGAGGAGAAGGAGTCACTCTCTTCCTCCCCCTGTGCTGCACTGCCAATGAGGAGAGACAGGAGGAGGAGGGGCGGGCGCACTGCGCCACCAATGATAATTAACGTCTAATACAAATACAGGAGGTGGTGCCCAGCCTATATGACAGGAAGCTGCGATCAGCTGCAGCCGCACCTGAGGGGTTAACTGCTGCTGCTGATGGCAGGCAGGGTGTCAGCTATGTGATTCTGTGCTGACACACCCGCCTGTATTAAACGTTAATCATCATTGGTGGCGCAGTGCGCCCTCCCCAGTATTAAAAACATTGGTGGCGCAGTGCGCACTCCCCCCCCCCCCCCAATATTAAAATCATTGGTGGCGCAGTACGCCCTCCCCCCACCCCCCAGTATTAAAATCATTGGTGGCGCAGTGCGCTACCTTCCCCCCCAACACCCCCAGCATTAAAGTCATTGGTGGCAGTGGCCACAGGGTCCCCTCCCCTCCTCTTCATTGGTGATGCAGTGGCAGCTTCTGATCTGAGCCCCAGCAGTGTAATCCTGGGGCTCCAATCGGTTACCATGGCAGCCAGGATGCTACTGAAGCCCTGGCTGCCATGGTAATCTCCCTGCTGCTGTGTGTACTATGCACAGGGCAGCAGGGACAGAGCTCTATTTGGGTGAATAGGACAAAAGATACCAGGTTCTAGCCCCTAAGGGTGGAAATAGTTATTAAATAAAACGTTAAAAAAAACACCAAAATATTAAGTATAAATCACACCCTTTCCCAATTTTACATAAAAAAAATAAATTTATATATATATATATATATATATATATATATATACACACATACATACACACACACACAGTACAGACCAACTCATTCAAAGAGTTTTCTTTATTTTCATGACTATGAAAATTGTAGATTCACACTGAAGGCATCAAAACTATGAATTAACACATGTGGAATTATATACATAACAAACAAGTGTGAAACAACTGAAAATATGTCATATTCTAGGTTCTTCAAAGTAGCCACCTTCTGCTTTGATTACTGCTTTGCACACTCTTGGCATTCTCTTGATGAGCTTCAAGAGGTAGTCCCCTGAAATGTTTTTCACTTCACAGGTGTGCCCTGTCAGGTTTAATAAGTGGGATTTCTTGCCTTATAAATGGGGTTGGGACCATCAGTGGCGTTGAGGAGAAGTCAGGTGGATACACAGCTGATAGTCCTACTGAATAGACTGTTAGCTGCTTTTTTCTTGCCATAATACAAATTCTAAGTAAAGAAAAACGAGTGGCCATCATTACTTTAAGAAATGAAGGTCAGTCAGTCAGCCGAAAAATTGGGAAAACTTTGAAAGTAAGGGCTATTTGACCATGAAGGAGAGTGATGGGGTGCTGCGCCAGATGACCTGGCCTCCACAGTCACCGGACCTGAACCCAATCGAGATGGTTTGGGGTGAGCTGGACAGCAGAGTGAAGGCAAAAGGGCCAACAAGTGCTAAGCATCTCTGGGAACTCCTTCAAGACTGTTGGAAGACCATTTCAGGGGACTACCTCTTGAAGCTCATCAAGAGAATGCCAAGAGTGTGCAAAGCAGTAATCAAAGCAAAAGGTGGCTATTTTGAAGAACCTAGAATATGACATATTTTTAGTTGTTTCACACTTGTTTGTTATGTATATAATTCCACATGTGTTAATTCATAGTTTTGATGCCTTCATAGTCATGAAAATAAAGAAAACTCTTTGAATGAAACTTTTGGTCTGTACTGTATATATAATTATATATCATATATTGCCACGTCTGAAAAGTCCAAACTATTCAAATATATATATTTTTTAAATCTTTTATGTGGTGAATGGCGTTACAGAAAATGTATTTTTTTCCCCCAAAAATTAAAATCTGAATATTGGTATAGGTTTTCGGCCTGAAAGTTCACAGGTTATCAGTATCAGTCGATCCCTACCACAATCCCATACCTACTATTCATTAATTCAAGGAGTCTTACAAGCTTTTATATATTCCAAAGCTTCCCAAATGCCACCATTGACTGTATCACATCTGCATACACTGCATATATGATGGATCTTTCCACTCACCTCTTGATCCACTAACGACAGATCAGGACGCAGTCCTTCACAATAATGAAGGTAACGCAAAGAATTTCCTGGCAGATCACCTCTTAGTAACATGATAGCGTTCTGAGGCATTGAGAACAAAATATTCCTTGCAAACTTGTCTACCACATAATTGCTGCTTTGGTCACAAACACTAGAAACACAAAATGGGAAGAATTAGTCATTTAATAACATATTTCATTAAATAACACGTTTTGGTACAATTTCTTTACTCTGAATCGGTGGGCCCACAAAACTGGACCCTCAGGCATAGAACAGTTGAATCCTGGACCTTTATAAGAAATGGACACCTTGCCACTGAACTTTTCTCATTGCTCATTTGCTTCCTAAATGCAAAATTAGGCAACTTTCTAAATAATCTTCATGAAAATTTTTCTACCATTTTGCCTTTGCCGAGTGTGTTTAAGTCCTTCACCTAGCCCCTGGTGCTTCAGAATCTGACATAAATCCATTAGTGCACTGCTGGTTTCTGTTGGATCTCTCTCCTCCTCCATGCGATTACCTTTAACACTGAGAGAAGGGAGGGGAGAGCAGAGACAGCCTTCAGAAACCAGAGCATTTCGGAGGAGGAGGTTGTACACCATGGAGGTCAACTCACACAGGCTGTATACAGGAAGGAAAGCACACACAAGGCAGTTTTCATGGAAGGGCAAAAGCATCCTGGACACACAGATCCAGCATTTATTACTAGAGTCACATGATAACGACAAAAATCTGAAACTAGGAGCAGGTTGAAAACTACATGTCAAAAGGTCGGAGGATGAATAAAGGAATTAAAATTGCGGCCTGAAACTTAATGCAACTTTTTTTTTAACTCGAGGTGACCACTAACATAAGTAATAATCATTTGTCCATGTCAAAGATGTTCATAACCTTTAACCAGAATTCCTTTCTGGTTGCTCACTATAAGACTCCAGACTGTACATACCCCATGGTCTAGTCTGAAACAAGTCCTAAGATTTGATACCCAAAATGGACCTACCTTAAGTTAGTGTGCATCTGCCGAGCAACAACCGCAACCGTGAAAATCCATTCTAAGTAGAAAATGAAGTTTTTGTTTGGCATTTTTGACCTTATGCTTCTTATCAATAAGGCCAAGCCATGTCCTGCCAGAGCGCATACCACAATATTGCTCTGCATCCAAAACCTCTCCACCTATGGGATAGAATGACACTTGTATGACAGAAGTTCATCACCATCACATGCAGGTGACCCAAGCCATGGAAGTTCCATTATCAATTTAGAAAATTGGTAACACTTCAGAGATGTTCTATGACCAAAGCACAAATCTACTTTTAACACAAAAATGTACAACTAAATAATGAATAAATGGAGAAAACCTCAATAGGATAGAAGGACTTTGTCCCACTTTACCGACTAAGGCCCACTCCCTAAGCCAGTCTCCAGCTGAAGATGGACCAGCTCAGCAGGAGATTAACCTCTGCGTTCTCTGCAGGATTTCTACAAGTCTGTTTGTTTCAGGAACATGCAGAAAATGCTACAGATGAAGAAATGGCTTTGGCAAGATTATCTCCTGCTTACTTTTAGAATTTGTTTCTAGATTTAGTGTTCCTTTAAGAAAGATTTCCCTTAAATATATGCTGCCAGTTTAGGGTTGAGATGATCTTAAAGGACATCTGTCAGCAGATTTGTACCTATGACACTGGCTGACCTGTTACATGTGCGCTTGGCAGCTGAAGGCATCTGTGTTGGTGTCATGTTCACATGTGCCCGCACTGTTGAGAAAAAGGGGCAGTTTTAAAATATGAAAATGAGCCTCTAGGAGCAACGGGGGCGTTGCCATTACACCTAGAGGCTCCACTCTCTCTGCAACTGCCGCATCCCCTGCATTTTGATTGACAGAGCCAAGCAGGCATGATGACGTCTACATTGCCTGGCTCTGTCAATCAAAGTGCAGAGAGAGCAGAGCCTCTAGGTGTAATGGTAACGCCCCTGTTGCTCCTAGAGGCTCATTTGCATATATTAAAACATCATTTTTCTCAGCAATGCGGGCACATATGAACATGGGACCAACACAGATGCCTTCAGCTGCCAAGTGCACATGTAACAGGTCAGCCAGTGTCATAGGGACAAACCTGCTGACAGATGCCCTTTAAACAGATTTCATCATAATTCCATTTCATATGTAGCTAATAAATAGCGAACTTACCACACCCAAGAACAAAGGTTTAGTAATGTTTAAATTTGCTCTCCAGGAAAAAAATAATGAATAGCCAAGTAGCATTGCCGTAAAGAGAGAAACAATGGAGACGGACTCCCTACAACAGGAAATAAGAAAAGTTCCTTATAAAACAACGTAATTTTATAGAATAGCTTAGGGTACTTTCACACTAGCGTTTTTCTTTTCCGGCGCTGATTTCCGTCCTAGGGGCTCAATTCCGGAAAAGAACTGATCAGTTTTATCCTAATGCATTCTGAATGGAGAGAAATCCGTTCAGGATGCATCAGGATGTCTTCAGTTCAGTCTTTTTGACTGATCAGGCTTTTCAGAAAACCGTAGCATGTTGTATTTTTACCTCCGGCCAAAAATCCGGAACACTTTGACTGAACGCCGGATCCAGCATTTTTCCCACTGACTTGCATTAATGCCGCTCAGGACGGAAATAATACCGCAGCATGCTACTGTTTTATCTCCGGCCCAAAAAACTGAACACTTGCCTGATTGCCGAATCAGTCATTTTTTTTTCCCATTGAAAAATACCGCAATGCTGGATCTGTCCTTTTCCAGACCGAAAAAAATTGGAAAAAAATAAATGCCGGATCCGTTTTTCCAGGTGACACCGGAAAGACGGATCCGGCATTTCAATGCATTTGTAAGACGGATCAGGATCCTGATCAGTCTTACAAATGCCATCAGTTGGCATATACATTTTGACGGATCCGGCAGGCAGTTCCGGTGACGGAACTGCCTGCCGGATTCCTCTGCCGCAAGTGTGAAAGTACCCTAAGGTGAACAGAGAAGAAAAAAAAAAAGGAAAAAAACAAACAGCAGGTGGCGCTATACAGATACATTTTTTTGAATAACTAAGTGTCTATGCAAAATTTTTAATGACATGCAATTACAAACATATTCAGATCCAGGTGCTGGTTTAAAAAAGGTAGAGTATTTTCATGGGACAACCCCTTTAATACGTGTACCATTCTACAAATATCCAAAAATAACAACTGCAGTAAATAATATGTGCAATCTAAAGTCATGGAAGAGACTTACATTTACAGCTTTATACAGGTAGAATCCAATATGTGACATAACAGACAACAGCAGCGATATGGAGACTGGGTGCCTTGCGGGAAGACATCCCGATTCAATGGACGATATGCACATAAATATGTGCAACATTTCAACTTTATTTTAGATCTTTTCCAAGTCTTATGCAAGCTTGAGAAAGACATCCGATGAGTATAAAAGGTTGCACATAGCTGCGTGAACAAAGGCACACTGATCTGAATATCAGCGCTTATAAAGGGAGAAACGTTTAAAGGGGACTATTAATATCTGTAATGATTGACATGAGATTTACACATGTTATATGGGTCGTTGAAATCAAAAGCAATAGTTTTGCAAAGAATACCTGTTAGTAAAACATAGCAACAGTGATAACACGGCGAGACCTTGAGCCATAGGAGTGATTTCTACACACATGTGGCTGATTTGAAACCTACAGGAAAGAAAAATATAAAAAAATAAAAATAAAAAAATCACAAATACAGAAAGATATAAAAATGTCAATCAGTCCAGAAACTCACCATTCATAAAGTAACGACTGGAAAAACTCTATGGGCAGAGGAATAATTGTGGTATCTTTCAATGCAAAACGTGCCAAAATGACATTTTTATTCACTGGGAAGCAAATTTACAAAGCTGTATCTGCAGTATATCTGACAACGTACACGTCCAGGAATTTGATATTGATAGACAATCCTCAGGATAGGCCATCAAGATCGCATTGGTGGTGAGCTGACACCCCGCATCCCTGTTGATCAGCAGTTACCTTATAACTTTGGTGTCAGAAGAACTATACAGATCCATCTACTGCAAGGATGCCCAACCTGCGGCCCTCCAGCTGTTGCAAAACTACAATTCCCAGGATACCTGGACAGCCTACAGCTATTAGGGCATGATGGGAGTTGTAGTTTTAAGACAGCTGGAGGGCCGCAGGTTGAGCATCCCTGATCTACTGTGTAGTGGAAGAAGATGGTTACTGCAGCACTGCTCCCATTGACGTGAATGGAGCAGCGCCGCAGTTACCAGCTTTGTTCACCACACAGTAGACGGAGCAACAACATAACAACTGATAAGCAAGGGTGTAGGGCGCCCTGATGGTAGGCCATCAATATCAGAATCCTAGACAAAGGCCATCAATATCAAAATCCTAGACGACCCCTCAAAATACCTTAATACCGATCCCTATTTAAACCAGGATTATATTATACAAGAGAAAAATGGGCCTTCAATATGCAAGTTGCCCTTTTTCAATTCAGTCATCTCCACTCCCATGTACCCTACACATACTCTAACCACCATATTAAAGGGGTTGTATAGTAAGTTAATATTGATGACTTATCCTCAGCATAGGTTCGCCAATATCAGATCAGATCAGTCTGATTACCAGCACCCCCACAGATCAGCTGTTCCTCTCGCCGATACCCCTTCAAACAGCTGATCTGATACGGATGACTTATCCTGAAGATATACTTTTTACTGTCCAGAGTATCCTTGGAATCTATGATTACATATCGTTAAGTTCTTACATTAGAGTCTCGCCCATACTGGATCCTGCTTCCGATTTTGCCTAGTGGTACAAAAAAGTGTGTTAGGTTTATAATCTCATCAAGAACCTGGTAAAAAGCAAAACGTTAATAAATGGTCAAATGAAAGAATAAACAGACGACCATCACAAATCCCATAAAGATTTTCTAAGGGATTTGTGGGACAGCCAATCGCCGTCCTTGGCAGTATAAGGCCTTATTCACAAAGTCAGTGTTTGGTCAGTGATTTCCACCAGTGATTGTGAGCCAAAACCAGGGGAGGGTCTAAACACAGAACAAATCCTTGTACCTCATCTCTGTGTAGCCTCCACCCCTGGTTCTGGCTCATCAAATCACTGATGGAAATCACTGACCAAAACATTGACGCGTGAATGAGGCCTAATGCTGAAAACAGCGATTGGCCGCAACGGTCACGCGCTGTACACCTGCAAATAACTCCCGCTGTGACGCGAAGGTGTGCGGTATGTGCCCGCTGCAGATTGGAAACAAGCAAAAGCAGGAGGACTGGACCATCACCACAGAGAACAACGCTGGAGAAAGGAGTACAAAATGTTTTTTTTTTTTTGGGAGGGCTTGTCCGAGATTTTTTAATTACCTTGGACAACCCCTTTAATAATTTACAGGAAGTGAACACTTAAAAGGACTTATTTTATTCTGTTTATGCAATGCAACCAATGAGGGACAAGTATGGTAGAGACTCAAGGATCTCGTTGGTTCTGCAATTCTCGTTGGTTCTGCAATTCTGCTGGAATCCCGTCCAATAGAGTTATGCTAGGCCATCCTGATTACTTTTTGCAGTTTGCTATTAAAGCAATAAAAAATAAATAATAAAGAGAGGCACTTCTGGAACCGTCCTTTAAACAACATTAATCAGAGGTAGGGATTTAATTCCAAATCACTGTTTTCAGCTAAATAACAGATTATCCACTTGAAAAAAAAAAAAAGGAGAACGAAAGGAATTTCTGATAATATTGCGTTTAAAGTTCTACAGAACTTCAAAGGAGAGGAAACAAGAAGGAGAGGTTTTACCAGACTGAATGTCCCGTACTCCTCTCGAAGTAAATGAGTCAGAAGCCCTTGAACGGTCGTCTGGTCTCCCCAGGTCCATCGTGCTTGATTGAAGTACGAAGAAACAATTAGGTAAGAATAAGGTAAGAGCCCCGTGGCGAAGCAGAGCCCTAACTTCACCAAATAACTAAAGGACAATTCCTGCACAGAGAACATTGAGTGTTACTGCCGACCAACTTCTACAAGAGGCTGGAAAACATCAAATAATATTTTTACACATAGACGATTTCCCAATTTGTAACAAGTCTCCGGGAATGCTGTCAAATCGCCTGACTTTAGGGATTATTTAGAAATTGCTTCGAACTGATCTCTTTTGCATGGCAGAGTGAGAATGTAAGTGAAGCCAATATTATTAGCCCGCACTCCCGAGTATCATAACCTGCATTGCCTGTGCTGAAATCATTTTCCTGATATCCATAGGTAGGAACTGCAAGGCTGAGATAACCCACTCCAGAATTGGAAGAGGAAGGCTGATAAGTGCATTTTACAGAACATCCTGTGCTCTTCAACAAAATTAAGACAGCGTTAAGAAAGGATGTCCATCAACAGGCTTATGAAGAGCTACCGTAGGAACAGGTCCCTACTGTAAAATGGTGCCTCGGACTATCTCATTTCCAAGACGTGGTTTCGAGAAGAACTTTGTTTCCATATAAGAAATGGTATGTGACTAGTGAATTTAACAACTAAATTATACTTCCTTCGAAAGTCTATAGGAGAGCTCATGACCGATGTTCCTTGTAACATAAAAAGAATGAATAATAAAAGTTCAGCTTCACTCCCCTTTTCTAAAATTTACATCCCCACCTATCCCTTGGTCGAACCCAATATGTCTTTTTTCAACCTTATTAACTATATAACTATGTAGGTTCAAGTTCAGAGACTTGAAAAAAAAAAGTACATAACTAAGGGTGGAGGTAATAATAAGGCAAACGCCATAAGAAGATGAGGCTTGAAAAAGTGGTAAGGGGACAAACAAAGCCGTAAAGTCAATATACTTCCAGAGAACGCAAGGGCGTTCAAGAGGTTGTCTAAAAAATTATTTGTAGGGCTTAAAAGTCCAGCCATTAATGGAAAGGTGGCCACATATGTGTAATCATTCTCCACTGATCTGAATGGGAGTTAAAGAACCGAAAGCACTAATGGGTGGCTCCTGCATGTTCTTGGTAGTTTTGCATAATTAAATAAAAAATTCTTTACTCATTAATTTTGGGCCACTGCTTTTTTTTATTGCACGCAGAAAGGTTGTAAGTAGGGATGAGCAAATCGACTTCGGATGACACATCCGAAGTCAATTCGCATAAAACTTTGTTTTAATACTGTACAGAGCAGGAGCTCTGTACAGTATTAGAATGTATTGGCTCCGATGAGCCGAAGTTATTGGTTCGCAAAGTCTCTGCCACTAGTTCCCCACCTTCCCTAAGACTCCACGGAGATGTGGGTGTCCGTGTAGAAATATGCATACAAACCTTATGCAGGAACTGATGTCCTAGAACCCAAATCACAATGCATACGATATACAGTACAACAGTGTGCTGGTTACACAAGCTGAGCCCACAGCAAAACGCACCATAGAGAGAAATCTAAGAATAAAAAATGGAAACAAACAATCATTTATGACACAGAAGTTATCAATAAGCATTTTTTCAAAAGGTCAACAAGTTTTATAAGCGAAATAGGACTATGTCAGAAAGTGTTTAGGAATGAGACTGATGATCCTTCTACATGCTTGATTGGATCATTTTGCAGACAAAAAGTGGTGACAATCCCATGGCACCAGGAAAGCAGCTTCTTATATGACATGGACTAATGGAGTGCGAACAATCTTCATCTGATCTCAAAGCGTCTGCTTTCAATAGAAAACTTGAAGATTTATTGTCTTGTACTTCATTGTTTCCCGTCATACCAAAGGCTACTTAGCCGGTGTCTTGGCATATTCACCAGTCTTCTCTTGCCAAGTGATCCATCTCCACCGCAAAACCAAAGCCCAATCCCATTCAGCATGGAGTAAAGATGAGAAGCCACTTTCCTACCTCCTAATAGTGTTGTTCACTAAGCACAAGATTTCTAGCTAGGAATCATTCTAAGACAGTATGCATTACACTGGTGGTGCAGTCTATAATTTTTTTTTCTTTCATGACCCTTCTATGGACCTGTCTGCCAACTCCCATAGACATTAAAGTGACCCTCCAGTTCAAGACTGGGGAACGAACAGAACATTTACCTGGTTCCCTCCTTTTCATCTGCAGATCCACCAATTTCGAGGTTTCTCTTCTGCCAGCCAAGATAGCCACAATGCCTCTCAGGCTACTTGATGCAAACTGTGCATCAGTAGTCCAAGACACTTCCTGCTTGCCCAGCACTGCTCTTGGATTGGTCAGCACTGTTCAGCTGAGCAGTGCTGGCCAATCCAAGGACAGCAGGAAGCATCTTGGACTACCAAACTCAGAGTATGCATCGGGCAGTCTGAGAAGCAGTGTTGCCATCATGGATAGCAGAAGAGGAGCCTGGAGAAGTGACGGCTCTGCATCTCAACAAATGAAAAGAAGGTCACCATGTAAGTGTTCTTTTTGTTCCCCAGCTAGTCTGAATATTTTTTTTCTTTTAATTGGACAGTCACTTTGAAGAATACAACTAATTTATAAGTGAACTGTATTAGGCTAAACTAGCAGAAGCCTTTACATATGTATTTGTGGATCATTTAAAACAGTTTGCATGACTTGATTTAATATTACAATTTAAGTTTATTTGAAGAACAATTCCCCTTAAAATCAACAGTAGTGGATTACCAATGCTCAAGAAAGGTGGCTTTCGACATTTCACCATGAGAAATGTATAATAGCTCATCTTGAAATGAGGCTATTAAAACAGCATATTATACATCTAACATATCTCTGCTGATGAGGTTCAAATGACCAAAACAGACCAGTCCACAAATACTTGTTTCTAGATAAAATAGCATGTTATACATCTAACATATCTCTGCTGATGAGGTCCAAATGACCAACACAGGCTGTCTCTAGGTAAAACAGCATGCCATCCAGCTAACCAGATCTCTGCTAATGAAGTCCAAAAGAACAAAACAGACCTGTCCACAGATGCTTGTTTCTAGGTAAAACAGCATTTTTTACAGCTAACATACAGTATATCTGCTAATGAAGTCCAAAATAATAAAACAGACCTGCCCACAGATATGTGTATCTAGGTAAAACAGGATATCATACATTCAACCAGATATCTGCTGATTAGGTCCAAAAGACCACAACGGACCTCAAACCTGTCCACAGATACTTGTCTTTAGGTAAAACAGGACGTCAGACAGCTAACCAGTTCTCTGCTGATGATGTCCAAAAGATCAAAACAAACCTGTCCACAGATAGGTGTCTCTAGATAACTAATGTTGACTTTAGTTCCAAAGCCAGAAATAGACTGGACTGAGTATATGATCCTAAAAGTAGGTGTATATAGGGGTTGTTGTAGCTCTAGTAGGTGAAACTTCCAATAGTAAAAGCTGAAAGCAGCCACAAATCATCCTCGTAGTATGGCACCCATTGAAAGGATGTCTCCTGGCAGCAGCTCTCCACCATGGCTAATGGAAGGGATCATGCCAAGTGAGGGAAGCTACCAGAAATGGCTTTGGGACAAGTTGACCATTTCATCAAGCTTAGTTGTACAGTCTATGTTCATGGTGACGTTAGATGTGAACCAATATCACCACCAAGTATGGTAGGTGTCACAAAGCTTTCCTAGACCCCTGAATGGGAGATCCTGGAAACACCCTCCTGTTTAATTTCAAGGGGAAATGCTCTTCATGGAAGCTGAATTACTGAACATAGAACATCACACAAAACAAATGAATAAATACTTCTCGTTATTGAGACAGAATTGTTCTATTTCACTTGGCACTGCTGGATGCATCCAACATTACCTTTGATCTCTCGCTGACAGTTTTCGCCTTGTGAAACTCCACCGTAAGACCCATGAGCATCACCACAAACAGATTGTTCAGGCTGAAAACCTCGGCTGCAATGGACCACTGCCATGTTAGACGTGAAAATGAATATAACCCTGCAGCAAGGATTCCTGCCGTATACGAGCCAGAAAGCCTGCAAACACAGATAACGGGAAAATCTTCTTTTGCCACAAAATAGAACTGTTTGTTATGCATTTTATATTATAGCTACGATCAGCTCTTGCTACCCAGAGCGATCGCTTCGCTATGTAACATTTCCACAAACCAATTCATGACAATATTAATTAGAGTGGGGGGGGGAGAAAAAGCACACACAATAAGGGTAAGTGAGAGCAACTGTTTCATGTCCTAGCACACATGGCATGCCCCTTAAGGTAGAATGGGAAGTTCTAAGCTTTCAAGACCATTGCCAGACTGAATGAAAACAGCGGCCGCAGCGAGCAGCAAGCCTGTAATGTTAACATAAATAGGAGGAGAACAATGGATCCTAGTGTACGGGGAACAGACAGATTCAATGTCACACGGAAGAAAGGGAGATCAGTGAATGACTGCCTTTGTCCAATATCGGTCCCAGGTTTCTAGATAGGATATTTGACATAGGGGGTAAGGCTGCCCGTGGGTCTCGAATCCTTGTAGAACTACCACTGCCAGGTTGTTCGCGGGTGGGAAGTTCTTTTATGATCAAAGTGACTATAAAAGTAACTATTTATGTAGAAGGAAAACCTACGGAGTGAAACTAACTTACTCTGGAGTTCAGAAAGGCTCTTTACTATCCGGATACACTTACTTGTCCTAACCTAACAGCTCCTGTACACAATGGAAGGTCATGCATCTCAAGCAACTTCATGTCTCAGAACAACTGTCCATTTGAGATTTAAGACGCGAGGAAAAATAAATAAATAAATTAATGCTCTGTGGCCTTTATACACCAAATTGTTACTCTTCTCCTTTATTGATTTACCTAGTGGGATCCCAGTTGGATGTCCTTTCCCTAACCTGTGGCGGCTTGTAGGGGCCATGATTACATGTTGACTTGCTATAACCCTGTGATGGCTAACCTCAGGCACTCCAGTTGTGGTAAAACTAAGGCTACTTTCACACTAGTCACCGGAACTGCCCGCCGGATCCGGAAAAACATGTGAAAACGGATTACATTTGAATCCGGTTGATCCGGTTTGACTGAACACACGGCGCCGGATCCGGCGCTAATGCAAGTCAATGGGAAAAAGACCGGATCCGGCGTTCAGTCAAAGTGTTCAGGATTTTTGGCCGGAGGTAAAAATACAACATGCTACGGTTTTCTGAAAAGCCTGATCAGTCAAAAAGACTGAACTGAAGACATCCTGATGCCTCCTGAACGGATTACTCTCCATTCAGAATACATGGGGATAAAACTGATCAGTTCTTTTCCGGATTTGAGCCCCTAGGACGGAACTCAGCGCCGGAAAAGAAAAACGCTAGTGGGAAAGTACCCTTAAGACTCTCAAGATGTACACTTGGTTGGCTGTTCTCAGAACGCCATAGAAATGAATTGAGCATGCTGGGAGTTGTAGTTTCACCGCAGCTTCAGTGCTGGAGGTTAACCATCACTGCTAACCTATGGGGCAGAAAGCAAGATGACGGCTGCCCTTTCTTCAGCAGGTTTCTCAAGAGCAACCCTGCTGTTGACACGGGATGTCCTGACATGGTCAAGTTGCAGGCAACTGTAACTTGGACCTGGCTTCAAGCGCTTCTTAATAGTCAAACACCAATGTAATATGTACCATGTGATTAAATGATGCTTCATTGGCAGGCTGAACTAACAGGAGGGATTTAAAGGGGCTATACAGCCCCTATAATACCCCCTCTAATGCCCGGGCCCCCTCATACAGGTTGTGCTTACCCTGCTCCCGGCACCCACGTCGCTCCTGATGCCCGCATGGCGGCCGCTGCATCTCCCTGTCTCGCTGATCAAAACATCCAGCGATCGGGGAGGGCAGTCAATAGCAAGCCACGACGGGAACGAACCTCCCTAGCGTCACACGCAACGCTAGGAAGGCTCGAGATGCAGCTGCAGCCGTGCAGGCATCAGGAGCGACGTGGTTGCCGGGGAGCGTGGTAAGCACCATTGGCATAAAATGAGCCAAAATTATTAAGAAACGCAGGTGTCCCAGTAAATTTGGAACATCTTCAGTTTCTGGAGTAAATGATAGTAAATCAGCATCAGCCAGTGTGATAAATCTGGTGCAATTTTAGTCTCCGTGCACCTGGCACCAGCCTTGGGTCTTTTGCCTTGTGACAAAGGTCTCATCAACTGTATATGTATCTACTCCATGCACCAGCACCCCAGGTATCCTCCACCATCCTACATGCTTGTGTGCCACATGAATAAAGCAATCGAGGCAAACATACATATGTATTCTCCCATAAATCTGAATTAATTTTTGTTGTCCATGATACTTTCGCCTATATATCCAGCACATCTAGACACCATGAAGCTGAGGACAAACACACTTTCGGCCGTAATGCACTTCTGAGCACTGGATGATAAATATGCAATGTACCGCTGACTGCAAAGAAAACTAATCTTGGGTCCCATTCCATATTCTCGTCGTTCACATCTTTTCCCACAACCACATACTGTCATAAATGTTTCCCCTAAGGGTCGGCAAGTACTGAAACGCGCTTGGCTTTACAGTATTCCAGCCTGCCAAGCCTGTAGGACAAAAAGTTCATTTTCACTCCATGAAACCCTAAATCTGTAAACAAAATCAAACTTACCCCCGAATGTCAGATTCTGCCAGCCTTATAAAAGATGGATTATGTATTACAAGAATTGTGTCTATGAAGAGCAAATGATATAGCTTTAAACTAGTCTGGCATCAGTACAGTAATATTGCTCAACGGCACATGCATGCCCAGGTGGATCCCCAAAGTCCACTAATAATATTGGAAATCAGACAAGATAAATATCAGCCATGTTAAAAGGGTCCTCTGAGACCAGGAACCAATGGCCAGGCATGGTGTAAAAAACTTACCTGCTCAGTGCATTCCTGTGATGGGATACACCCAAAGCTATTAAAAGAGCTCAGCGGTGAACTAGCAAAACCATTAACAGATTTATTTAACCAGTCACTGGTAACAGGAGTCGTCCCAGAAGATTGGAAATGAGCAAATGTTGTGCCCATTCACAAGAAAGGTAGTAGGGACGAATCGGGCAACTATAGACCAGTAAGCCTGACATCAATAGTGGGGAAATTAATGGAAACCATACTTAAGGAGAGGATTGTGGAACATCTAAAATCCCATGGATTGAAAGATGTAAAACAGCATGGGTTTACTTCAGGGAGATCATGTCAAACTAATCTTATTGATTTTTTTTGATTGGGTGACTAAAATAATAGATGGCGGAGGTGCAGTAGACATCGCTTATCTAGACTTTAGTAAGGCTTTTGATACTGTCCCAATAAATTGCAGTCTTTGAGCTTGGACTCCCATATTGTTGAATGGATTAGGCAGTGGCTGAGGGACAGACAACAGAGGGTTGTAGTCAATAGAGTATATTCAGACCATGGTCTTGTTACCAGTGGGGTACTCAGGGACTCTGTTCCTGGGTACTCATTGTGTTAATATCTTTATCAGCGAAATTGCAGAAGGCCTCGATGGTAAGGTATACATTTTTGCTGATGCACGCAAAGATTTGTAAAGGGTTGATGTTCATGGTGGGATACACCAATTGGAAAAGGATTTAGGAAAACTAGTGGAATGGTCAAAATATGGCAACTAAATTTAATGTTGATAAGTTCAAGATAAGCACTGGGGCGTAAAAAACCCAAAAGCAGAATATAAAATCAGTGTACAGTCCTAACCTCAGTATCTGAGGAAAGGGATTTAGGGATCTTATTTCAGAAGACTTAAGGTAGGCAGACAATGTCATAGAGCAGCAGGAAATGCTAGAGACTGCTTGGGTGTATAGAAGAGGAATTACACAGTAGAAAGAGGGAGGTTGCTCATGCCGCTCTACAGAGCACTAGTGAGACCTCATTTGGAGTATTGTGCTCAGTACTGGTGGACCATAATCTCAGAAGGATATTGATACTCTAGAGAGAGTTCAGAGAAAAGCTACTATACTGGTACATGGATTGCAGGACAAAACTTACCAGAAGATTAAAGACCTTACCATGTATAGCTTGGAAGAAAGACGAGACAGAGGGGATATGATAGAAACTTTTAATACATAAAGGGAATCAAAAAGGTAAAAGAGGAGAGAAATTTTAAAAGAAGAAAAACTGTACAAGAGGACATAGTTTTAAATTAGAGGGGCAAAGGTTATTAAATGTATATCAGAAGTATTTACTTTACTGAGAGAGTAGTGGTGCATGGAATAGCCTTCCTGCAGAAGTGGTAGCTGCAAATACAGTGAAGGGGTTTAAGCATGCATGGGAAAGGCTTAGGCCATCCTTCATATAAGATAGGGCAGGGGCTATCCATAGTATTCAGTATATTGGGCAGACTAGATGGGCCAAATGGTTCTTATCTGCCGACACATTCTATATTTCTATGAGCTCCCGTCTCCACCCGGGTCCGGTCAGACAGAGCTCAGCGGTCAAGTGCTGTTCATGTTCAGGTCACCGCTGAGGCCACTGACTAGCTGTACGTACAAGTAGAGGTGCATCACAGTTATGGTCAGTGGGGACCCTGACCATTTGTTCCCGATTCTGGAGAACACCATTTCATGTCTGATAATGATCTTGTACAATTTTTGTCTTAATTGCTCGGTAACTGCTGCTGGCCAATCAATGCCCTCAGCACATGACCGCTGAGTTCTGCGGAGACCAGTAGCAGAGAAGATACCTAACAGTGGCAAGCAAGATCACTATGCAGGAAGTGGAAGAGAGAGGGGCTGGCAAGAGAAGCAGGAAGATCAAGGGTGCACCGAGTGGCTAGGACTCACCCTCAATGCACTTAACTGCTAATTTGCCTATTACTTTAAAGGGAGTTATACGAGGCTGGATATTGCCCCCTATCGCACGGGCCCCTCACACTGATTCTACTTACCTGGCTCCCCACGGCACTCCTGGTCCCCGCACTGCCGCAGCCGCTTCTCCCCGTGCGCGGATGAAAACATCCCGTTTCGGGGGAGCAGCCAATGGCAGGCGGTGATGGGGAGTCAGGTAAGTAGAATCAGTGTGAGGGTACCCGGGTGTATGGGGGCCTGTTTCCAGCCTCGGATAACCACTTTAAAAGTACACTGTCTCCCCTAACATATGATGGTCGGGAGCTCCCCACACATCCCAGTTGGCCGATCCCATCGTTCTCATCCAACAAAAGTATATGGCCAGCTTTAGGTTATGTTCACCTGTTGGCATTAAAGGTGTTTTCTGAGATATATATATTTTTTTTTTTACTGATCTTCGGGGTCCGACACCCGGGATCTCTGCCGATCAGCTGTTTGAGAAGGCAGCGCCGCTCCTGTGAGCACCGCGGCCTTCTCTCTGCTTTCCCTAGGCCAAGTGACGACACGTTGATTGGTCACATGGCCTAGGAGCAGCTCAGCCCCATTCAAGGTTTTCTCAGCTGAAACCTTATTCAAATGCATGGTATTCAGACTGGATTTGATCATCATGATACAAGTGGTCATCTTTAGGCTTCGCCCACATCTGAATTGGAGCCTGGAGGGATGCAGATCCCCATAGATCCGATATGGATAGCCTAAGCGGAGGGTGGGCCATCAGTCTTAAAATCCTGGACAGACCCTTTAAGGTAGGAGCAGGGGGTCCCTGTGAGGAAATGCATTTTCCCTGGGTTCCCCGTGGTTACATAATTGGGAATCATTGTCTTAGAATGACCAGCAAATACGGATTAAAATGTATTTGTCTTCCAAAATAATATTCTTTGTACAAAGTTCAATCCCGTCTACCATACTGACTCTAATTGTATTACTCCAGATTTCACAAATTAATCAAGGCCAGAGTACAATGTCTGCTAAATGTTAATGCGTGCATGTGTATATCACATCTGAGCTGGGATTTATTAAATACAAAATGCCCAACCCTCCACGGCAATAATAGTTATGGATCTCCTGATGTTAGTCCCCTTACCACTTCTTTTGTGCCTGTCTGAAAGGCGTGGAGTGAGTGAAGTTAATTTCTCCTATAGTGCTCCACTCGATGCTTAATGTGGCGCTATGACTCCTCTCGAGGGCACCGCCATTAGTACTTATAGGTCTCAGACTTGGTTCCTTGCCAACCTGCACTTTCTTCGGCTACCCATGTGCAATGCACAGGACTGGAAAACAAAGCCTTGGCTATTAGCTACAGTATACAATAAGGTTATCAGTCCTAGGGAGATTTCAAGTAGGCTTGTTCTCGATAATCTAAGGCAGTGCAAACCATTTAATGTAAAAATAAAAACCCCGGCGTCCACGTGTGTGAGGAACGGCTATTGTGCCTTAAAGCTCACAAGTCTTATCTGGAGGAAACGGCTGTAGATAATTGTCATTTAGTAATGCCCTGTCTTCTTGAATCAAAATTCATCAAAACCCATCACACAAAGACTGAATCACAAAATCAACTAAGGGCTCATGCACACGAACATGTGCCGGCCGGGCCCGTGCTGCGGCTGTATGCGGACGCAGGACCCACTCACTTGAATGTGCCCCACGATCTGCATCCGACTGTCCACACCGCAAAAAAGTAGTGCATGCCCTTCTGTTTTGCAGTGCGGAGGCACGGACAGGAAACCAAAGCAGCACTACGAAGTGCCTCTGTTCCGCACCGCACCTTCTGGATTGCGGACCCTTTCAAGTGAATGGTACACATCCGTTATGCGGTTGCAATACGGGCACTGGCCAACAATGGTCGTGTGCATGAGGCCTAATTGTCTTAAATCCCCAAAGATAACCAGTCAATACCCCTCTGATCAATGTTCCCTTTCTCCATATTATTGTGTAATGACCCAGTCTGGAGTCTCCATTTTCACAGACCCCTCTTTTCACAAGCACCAACTGTATAAAATCTGCTCTAAATTTTAGAGGAGAAATATTGAGATTATATCATAGGGCACCACAAGTTTACAAAGGGCCACACAAGTGTGGAGATGAAGATTCATACAGAGGTAGGTTCACACACAGTTTTTTGGAGCAGGATTTGAAGCAGTTATGCCTGTGGGTTTTTCAGCCAAAGCCAGAAGTGGATCTGGCAGGAAGGAGAAGTCCTTCCTTTATATATTCGATTCCTTTTCAATGCACTTCTGGCTTTGGTTGAAAAACCTGCTTCAAACCCTCCTCCAAAAAAACCTACCCTAAGGCCACATGCACACAAACGTATTTTCTTTCAGTGTCTGCTCTGTTTTTTTTGCGGACCGTATGCCGAGCAATTCACTTCAATTGGTCCGCAAAAAAACTGAAGTTACTCCGTGTGCATTCCGTTTCCGTATGTCCGTAATACCATTCCGCAAAAAAATAGAACATGTCCTATTATTGTCTGCATTACAGACAAGGATAGTACTGTTCTATAAAGGGCCAGCTGTTCCGTTTTTGTGGACCGCAAAAAACATACGGTCGTGTGCAAGAGGCCCAAGAGTAGAAAATCCTCTGTGTATCCCATGGCAGAAACTGCTGTGTTGTGGTTTCAGCCGTGGGTTTTCATGAGGACCCGCTCTAGGTGTAGCTCCCACTGTGGCATTGCGAGAAAGCCGAGCGGTAACTACGCCGACAATGGACCTGTACACTCTTCACGCCGTCTTGAAAACTGTGCAGCAGAAACCTTCACTTGCATGAACTGTAGTATGGCCTCCTGGGAGGCGGTTTCAGCGCAGGTTCGGCCTGGTTTTCCGCACCGAATCCACACTGAAGCCTACACCCAAAATCCTCGTTGCGAATCTACCCTAACAGTTCACATTCAAATAATTCATTGACACCACACTGACTTTCAAAAAAATTAAAGTTGGCCACAGAGACCCTGTTACACCAGGCTTCATACAACCGGTTGTCTATCCTGCACCTAAACGTGGAAAACCCAAATCCAGATGTTCCACAGAAATAGCGGAACATGAGAACAGTTGCTCCATTAGGACAACCTATGTCCATATGACTTGTTGGGGCAAAATTGAAGTCTAATAGGGATGGGTTCCCAGTCAGGACCTTCTCTATTTGCTATAGTGAAGATCAAGTGCAAAAAGCTGCTTCTGCACTGTAAGAATAAAAGCGACCATGTATAACTTGGTAATAAATTGATTTGAATGGGTATCAAATAACACCTTTGTGGAGACACTCATGCTACATCTGCCAATTGCTGGTAGTATTAGCTGTCAGGCTCAGGATGATCTGCTAACCACCTGAGGTTCCTCAGAGAATGGGTTTTTTAGATGGGACAACCCATTTAAGATCACTATAGAGTCCGTTGTAACTTGAAGATCATTGGCCAACCAGTGTACCGCTGCATGTACGGTTCATACCTTCCTGTCACGACAACTAGTTGCGACAGGAGTGATAATTAGAAAACAAAAGATAAAATCTAGCACATCCTGATATCATACAACCAGTAGTAGCTGAACCTGGACATATGTCTTTCTTCCTCCACTCAGATGAATCGCGCAGGGCAAGGGCTTTTTTCTGAAGATCCAGTGACGTACTGGGCTCTCCATGGGTAAAGCTAGGAGGAGGCTTTCACCTAGCAGTGAGTCCGGTGACATCACCTCCACTAATGGGCGGGCTTTAGTGCTGCCCTAGCCTGTTAAAAGGCCTGGAGCAGTGCTAAAGCCCGCCCATCATCCAGTGACGTCACTGGGAACACTGCTAGGCGGAAGCCTCCGCCTAGCAGTGAGAAATGCAAACAAACAGCAATTGCCTTGTGCAATTCAGCGCAGGGGAAGTGAGAGAGTAGGAGCATGAAATATGCTCATGTCAGAGAGGCTGAGTGGGGGAAGAAAGGGATAACCCGGACAATCCCTTTAACCAATGTATTGACTTACATAGGTTAACAAAGCATCAATATACTCCCGGGCATGCCCAGCATCTAGCCACAATGTCATATACATAAAGCACTCAACTCCCCAAGTTGAAGATGGTCATCTTTTCCCTCCCCTTCTCTGTCACGTCTATGTGGATGTTCGCTGAACTAATGGCCAAGGTCTGTCATCTTCTGAGAAAAAGCTTCAGATGTTGACCAATTACTCCGTACATAATTAAAAGGGGCTGTCACACGAAAAATATTCTACAGTTTTTCAAACCAGCACCAGGATCTAAATGGCATTGTAATTGCATGTAATAAAAAATTTAGCATAGCCACCGAGTTATTCAATGAAATTTATCTGTATAGCGCCACCTGCTGTTTGTTCTTTTTCTAATTTCTCTGTCCACCTCACTGAGGTGGATACACATGTTCAGTTCCATCCTTCAACTGCCACCAGCTGCAGAAAAAGGACCCCCCCCCCCCATGAAAGAACAAGCTGCCAGCTTCAAACAAAATCTTGGAGAACAATGAATGGGGAAATCTCTGGATCCATGTGAGGTTCTAACTTTGTTAGGATGAGATTGTCATGTCTTATATGATGTCAGATTTTAATTGTTCACATTAAATCATGGTGTAACCCAGTTAAGTGCAACCCATTCATGATTGCTCTCTATGAACGTCTCTTCTCCGTACGATTCTATATGTTGCTAACACTCAGTAGGTAAGCCCTCTCATCGCTGTCAGTGAATGGCTACAAAAAACAAAAAAAATACAAATCGGATGTTCCTTTTCTTTCTGAAATTTGTTTCGATCTAAATTTCACTTGGCGACAGCCCAAATCTACATTCTGGACTTTACTAATGCCTTGAGGTCTTAGCTAACCAAATGGGTACAATACAGATACCCAAGTAGATGCCAATGACGCATTCCAAAGCCGAAAATAAAGAAAAAATATTTAAAAACTTTCATAACAGATTTTAAGTAGAGTGTTTGTTATAAAAGAAGCAGACAATATTAATAATCATGTACCCAAACATGTCTTATATTATTGTGGGGAAATGAGCTAGTTGCAAATGCCAACCCTGCAACCTGTGTATTAAAGAGGTCTCCCCATCAAAATAAGTCTCCGCGCTGCTCGGTTCCGGCTCCTTCTATACACGGCTGTGTTTGCTGCGCTCCGTAGTCCCGTCTTGTAAGCATAGAAGGGGGTCTTGTGTGACTCTGTAGCCAATAACCGACCTCAGCGGTGACTTGTCCAAGCGGGATCTGACTGCCCGTCCACTCCGCTAGGTGACAAGCCGTGAACTGGAATCCTAGGAGCTGGAACCAAGCAGCAGGGAGCAGCTAAGGGTGCTTCACTCCAAAAGGTCTAGCGGGTGGGAAAGGGGCCCAACAAAAGTGTTTCAAAAGGTGGACAACACAATTTTTTTTTTTTTATTAAAAACCCACATAATCCATAAACATGATCAGGAAAATGCAATAGATGCAAAATGTTGTCAGCTCTTGGGTCAGTTCAAGGTTCAGTACGTAGAGGTCTGATTAAGTAGTTCTTTCCGAAATGTTATAGAATATTTGGTCTTTGCGAACGTGCCCTAAAAACTTCTCTCCCTCCTTCCAAATAAAAATTCTCCTTAAAGCCTGTATTACACTAATCAATACTTTGGCTGATAATCGCTAACTAGCGTTCGCATGGACACTCGTTAGCGATAATCTTGCAGTGTAATACTGCCGCCGACTGCCTGATAAAACGAGCAAACGCTTGTACATCGGGTCAGATCAAGCTGTCTAATAGCGATCACTCATCCTTATACTGAAGAGGAGATTGCTGCATGTAATAGCAGTGGTCTCCTCCCCTAGCGATCAGGCGATTGTTGGGAGGAAACGCTTCCATCCCGACAATCGCTTGCTGATCTCCCTGTCCAATACAGGCTTTATACTTGTCAAAAGAGAGCGCTATACAGAGCTACATTCTGTATGCCAGGAATTGGCAGCCTCTGGCCCCCCAGCTGTTCAGAAACTACAGCTCCCAGAATCCTCCTGTATGGGAGTTACAAGGACAGGCAAGTAAATGTGAATGCTGGGAGTTGTAGTTTCACAGCAGCTGGAGTGCCAGAGGTTTTTGATCCCTACTATGTGCCATGTTATCACCATCCACTGCCCAAATACCGCCACCATAAAAGGTGACAAATCATGCATACCTAAATAATACCACAAAACTGTGCTCAATAAGAAGAGCGACATACAAGAATACATTATTTCTTAAAGAGAACCTGTCACCAGGATTTTGCGCATAGAGCTGGGGACATGGGCTGCTAGATGGCCACTAGCACTTCTGCAGTACCCAGTCCCCACAGCTCTCTGCGCTTTTATTGTGTTAAAAAACAGTTTTGATCCATATGCAAATGACCTGATACGAGTCCTGTATCCGGAGATGAGTCAAGCGGAAAGGAGCCCAGCACCGCCCGCGTCCTCCGAATCTCCTCCTTGCTGGCGGACGTCACAGAGCTGGAGCACCGAAATCTCGCGATGCGCGAGCTAGCACATGCGTAGTTCGTTCCCTGTGCTGATGCCAGTACAGGGAATGAACATGATGCCGACACTGCGCATGCGCTAGCTCGCGCATCGCGAGATTTCGGCGCTCCAGCTCTGTGACGTTAGCCAGCAAGGAGGAGATTCGGAGGACGCGGGGCGGTGCTGGGCTCCTTTCCGCTTGACTCATCTCCGGACACAGGACTCATATCACGTAATTTGCATATGGATCAAAACTGTTTTTTAACACAATAAAAGCGCAGAGAGCTGTGGGGACTGGGTACTGCAGATGTGCTAGTGGCCATCTAGCAGCCCATGTCCCCAGCTCTATATACAAAATCCTGGTGACAGGTTCGCTTTAAAGGGAACCTGTCATCAACTTTATGCTGCCCATACTAACGGCAGTATAACGTAGACACAGGTGAGTTGATTTCAGCCGTCTGTCATTTATAAGTTAAAAGTAAGTGGTTGCCGAGAACCAACATCACAATCATTGCAGACTGGGCCTGGAAAAGAGTCCCGGCCACCTGAGAAGAGTCCTGGTTATCCATGAGTTCCTGCTCTCCTGCCCACCTGCTGATGGCTGACAGTCTCCTACCTAGTTTTCTCCCTTTCCCTCTAGGAGAGAACTGCCAACCATCAGCAGATGGGTGAGAGAGCAGGAGATTAGGAATAACCAGGACTCTTCTCAGGTAGATCTGACTCTTTTCCAGGCCTGGGCTGCAGTGATTATGATGCTGGTTCTCAGCAACCACTTACTTTTAGCTCACGAGTGACACAGCGCTGAGATCAGCATTTCTGTCACTATTTTATACTGCCCTCAGTGAGATCAGCATAACGTTGATGACAGGTTCTCTTTGTTGTAGTTGAAAACTGGAGTTAAACAGATCATATTCTGGCATCTCCTGCCATTACCCATGTGTGGAGCCCGTAACCAGCAGGGACCCGGAAACATCGTAATGGGAGCAGTAAGGGTATAGTAAAAGGAGAATATTGATTTTTCCATTTTTTCATACCGTTATGAGCACTTTACTAAAAATGTTGCCCCGCTGGAGAACCTCTTTTGTAGATTCTCAAATTATTCCAGAAATAGATATAATAGAGACACATATGAAAGGAAATCTAACAACTTGACCAAGGCAGACAACACAAAGACTGCTACTTACTAAGATTGTAAAGATGAATGGCTTAGGAAAAGCATCCAAAACTGAGCCTCACTGTGGGATGGGTCCCTTGGCCCACCAGAAGGAATGATCATATTTCTGCACCATAAAAAGCACTTTTTTTCTCTCAAAAGTGGGAAAACATGGCAGTGCGTCTAATGAAGTGAATACTAGAGAGCACTTCCATTATGAAAGAGCTCACTAGCACATGGTAGAACCAGGAGAGTAGTGTTGAGCGAACTTCTGTTTAAGTTCGGCGTCTAAAGTTCGGCTTCCCGGTTAGCGGAGAATCCCGATATGGATTCCGAATTCCGTTGTGGTCCGTGGTAGTGGAATCAATAATGGGCCGATTATGATTCCGCTACCACGGACCCACAACGGAATTCGGAATCCATATCGGGATTCTCCGCTAACCGGAAGCCGAACTTTATGACGCCGAACTTAAAACAGAGGTTCGCTCAACACTACAGGAGAGCAATGAATACAACGCTCCTTGTGTTGGCTGTAACTCACCTCTTCCTGGTCTTCCTCTGTCGGGGCCGCACAATGTGCTGTGACACCTAATGTCACACAGAGTAAGTGCGCACTATGACCTGACGGTGTGTGATGTCAGATCACAGCAGGCAGGCACCGGCAGAAGATGACCAGGAGCGTTGAGTGCAGGAAGTGCGTGCTGGATCTGCGAGTGGTGATGCCGGAGAGGTAAGTTCATTTATTCATTTTATGTCTCATCTGAGGTCTAATGGGGTCTGATCTGAGGTCTGATTAGGAACAGAGGTCTGATTAAAAAAAATAATAATAATTCCTCCTCTAAAACCTAGGTGCGTCTTATGGTAAGGTGTATCCTATGATGAGAGAAATGTGCATTCTGAGGGTCTAACCTATGTCAAAACTGAACAATTAAGAGTAGCTAAAAATCGACCCATCAGAAATAGACCCTAGTAGTATACAATTGGCTCTAAAGTCTCCTCCAACAGCGGGGGTGCCTTCAGGTGGAACCTTAGGACTCATTACAGTGTCAGAGCCACAATCCTCTGGTGGGTCAGTCCAACCCTGCAGTCAATGGCAAGAAGAGAAATTGACTCGTTACTTGGATCTTCTTGCTCAAATCCCAGTAGCCCTACACCGAAAACCAGGTACTCTGCACGCCAATTAGACACAGTATATGCCAAGCCCTCCCTAATAACCCTATAGTTATTCCTCCAAATGACTTAATTGAAATGTTCCCTTAATGTCACCAAATTGAAAACTGTAATGAAAAAAAAAAACATTTCCTACCCTCCTATGCCAGATTTAGAGGAACTCTACCGGCATAGCAAATTCGCGTTAGCCTCGAGGTCTCCGTGTTTTTTCTATTTTATTTTAGTAATTAGGGGAGAAAAAAAAAGAAACCCTTTTTTACAAATGTATGCATTTATCTCCATTACCACCATAAATAATGTGCAGCTCCGGCAGCAAAAAACTCTGCAGGGAACAGATTTAGCAATTTAAATGTTTTATAAGTTTTTGTAATTGAGGAAACTTTTCATAATCTGACATTTCTTAAAACCACTTATTAGAAATTATGCAGCCGCGGTGGCTGTGGAAATATGAGATCACTTCACAATTATAAAGTCAGCCCCGTGCAGCCCTGTCCTATTGTATGAAGTGGCATAAACCCCATGGCGGCCTATCAGCTAACTGGCAGGCAGGGGGCTGTGCTATTCAAAGAGAAAGATACAAGCTGCGGGGCAAAAACCTGGCAGCTCCCAGCTGACCCCACAATCCCCTACTGATGACAGCTCCAAGCTCCATAGCAAATTAGGCCTTCTCAAATTACAATTGGAGAAGACAGATTCCATTAGCAGTATCTGAAATTGAGTGGAGAGCTGCGCCGTTATCAGACTTGACTCATAAGCACTGCCATTAATCGCGGCGATGATAGCATTTATATATTTTAGCTATCTGCAGCCACTGTGATATTCCGCTACAAGGGTTGATGGGACTTAGGGAAGGGAACAATAGAGCTTTTCGGAAAAAGCAGGGTAAATCAAGAAAGTCTATGACTTCCGCACATTCTGAAGGGATTGCGGTTTACATAAATTTTCTCCCAACTGGAGATTGAGCTCTTCCTCATCTTACACATGGGATTTAGTTGTCACTCAATGGTAACAGCTGTGAAAAGGTGAAGCGGCCCACCGTTCAGAATATTGCCTTTGCTTTTTAAAGCAATTAACCCGTGAGCAGGAGGATACCTGGTGATATCAAAGGGATTAGGCCAGGCGGCGCGTTATTAACATTTCCTTGAACTAATTTTAACGTTGACTAGCTGTCAGACGGGACTCCATATTTCTAAAGAGTTTGTATATCAGGTTTTTTTTTCTTCCTTTTTTTTTTTTAATTCATCAAATTGAAGTGCTATCAGCAGTAGACTCTTAAAATATTATGGAAATGAGCCGCGCTTTTTTTTTTTTTTTTTTTAATTTTGACGTACAGAAAACAGGCGGCATGAATTTTTTTTTTTAATATAGATAAAATTCATTAGTGACAAGGAATGAAATATTACTGTAAAATAAAATTTTAAAAAAAAAATAAGAACTTTTCGACGAGCATTTTCTATTCCTCTTTTCTCCGCCAAGAGCACAATACTTTCTCATTACAATAATCGGAAAATATTATTTTTATAATAAATTGAAACTTTTGCCTTTACCAGTAGGCATGCGATAAAAAAAAATGCATAAAATAACCCTGTGTTTGTGACTTTTTAAAGTCATCATGACAAAATTGAGTTGCAATTTTAATGATACCTCGCCAGTTTCTTAAAAAAAGAAAAAAAAAAAAAAAGGATGGGTGGCGAGGGTTGGGACAGTGGTCCCGGAAACATCTATCTTCAATGACGCCAGTTTTCTGGAATCAACGGCAGCTCTGAGCTGCCATAGTTTTCAGTTTTTAGGTGCATGGACTGCCAGAGGATGCGCCTAAATCATGATGAGGCCTGAGCTTCGCCATAAATGAAGCGCATCCTCCGACACCTCAGGGGATACAATATGCCGAGATGATGGAAGAGGACTGCTCATGTCACACCGACATTCAGGGGGAGATTTCTCATGACCGGCGGGTCGTACCTGGGAAGAACTCTTCCACCACCTCATCATCTTGTAAGTCAGCTCCTTGAACACAGCTTTTCCAGTATAAACGATATTGGGGCTGCTTTTAACTTTTTAGATAGATAGCCAGAAAGGTAGATATGAGATCGACAGAAAGATAGATAGATTTGAGATAGAAAAATAGATAGACAGACAGACAGACAAAGGCCTCATTGTGCTGGGCTGAAACGCTGCAACTGGGGAAATAAACAGGTCAAACACCCTTTACTGGAATCGGAGTGCTGCCTCATTATTTGATTTTGGATAGATAGATAGTAAGTATCTATCTCATATCTGCCTATGTATCCATCTCTCTACTATCTATCTTATCTATTTGTCTATCTCATCTCTCCCTCATATCTATCTCTCTCATATCCATCTCTCTTTCATATCCATCTATCTCATATCCATCTATCTCTCATATCTCTCTCTCTCTCATATCCATCTCTCTCTCATATCCATCTCTCTCTCATATCTCTCTCTCGCTCTCATATCTATCTCTCTCTCATATCTATCTCTCTCTCTCTATCCATCCATCCATCCGTCCGTCTCTTTCTACTCCCCATGCTCCACAGCTACAGGAACAGCACAGTAACATATCATATACTGTATCTTATTTTGCGGTAAATATTATATATAAAGACGTGTACGGGAATTCCATTCTTCCGTTTAAAAAAAAATGTACAAAAAAAAATGCCCCCCCCCCCTTAAAAAAAGTGCTCCTTATTTGCGGCAGGACTCCGCTCTGATACATAATTATTTTTCAGCCTCTCCATCGCCGCCTGCCTTCCTGTCTAATCTTTACGAGCTCCGGCACTAAAGGTACCACCGATCAAAGGTCCGATTACAGCACTATATTAAAACATTGATTTTTTTTATTCTTTTTTTTTTTTTTTTTTTTTTTAAAGTCCCTGACTGTACCGTCTGCAGCGTACGTGCCCTGCTGGTACATTTCTGTTCACAGTAGAAAGGTTGCGGAGGTTAAATTCAGGTCACAAGACAAATTAAATTGTAAGGACACAAGTGACATTGTATAATGTCTTCTTCCACTCAATCAATAGGGCGCTGTTAGCACTATTACCATAGAGATGGCTTGCTCTTTACCAAGGGCTCTCTTTGTTTGACAAGACAAATTTGCCACTTGAACTGTGATGTTCCCCAAGGACATGTACTTCATCATTATTTGTATTCTGCATACTTAAACTATTTTTTTTTTTTTCATATTTAAATCTGCAGGAGGCATGGCGTTATCAATTGTTGTCAGGCTGGACAAAGGATGAGTCTCAGACAACACCGATTATCTCATCAGTTTACATGCATTGCTTCAGAGGACATGAAAAGGCACACAATACACACAAAAAAATCATAAAAAATAAGGGCGTGTGTCGACATCTGTAGAATTAATGAACCAGTATTTGGTAATGAAATACGAAAAAAAAAAAAAGGTATAATAACAAAATTATAGTATAATATTACATTAGAATATCAAAAAGCTATTGTAATAATAAAAATACACTAAGTGTAATGATTTTGAAGTATAAAAAAACAATACATGAGAACAAAAATTCTCCTTGGCTGCATACAGTTTTATATAACAAATATACTTATAAAAAAAATTCATTATAGCTTGATGTAAACTTGCAATTTATCCAAAGTGTCTTCACTATGCCACATGCTAATGATCACTATAATTTTAGTTTTCATTATGTAAAAATAAAAAGTACATATATTTATAGAATTTTTATGTATGTATCTAGAAATATCTAAAAATTCTATGTTTAGAAAATGTTTATATATATTTACACCATTGTATATATAGATTTTTTTTATATTGTTAGAGAATTTTTATATTTACAACCATTTAATATATTTAAATCATATATATATATATTTATATATATATATATATATATATGTATATATATAATTTTTACATATAATTTTAGAATGTTTATAATCGTTATATATATTAATGGAAATTCTATAAATATATATAAAAATTCTATATAATATATATATAATATATATATATATATACACACACACACACCGTAGAATTTTATAGATATTTATAGAATTTCTAAATGTATTTTTAAAATTTCTATATCTAGCTATAGGATTTTTATACATATTTTGTAGAATTTTTATATATATATATATTATTTATAGAATTTCTATATGTATTTGTAGAATTTTTATCTATAGTTATAGACAATTTATATACATTTTTAAAGTGTTCTTTCTTAGAACTATTAGAAAACGGAGAATAAGTGCAGGTTTCTGTGCCACTAGCCGGCCACCAGAGCCCTGATGTGGCAGGAGTTCCTGTATAATCTATGCCCTACTTTGAGCAGCATAAAGGAATTAGAAATTGTTTGTATCTTGCACGATAATCCTCTCAAATACGGTCAGCTTAGGGTTAGGAAGTCTGAAAAATGTCCACATCAAAGCGGAGCAAGGTTAACAAACTCCCAGGATCATGTGATTCAAATTGTTTTCATTTTCATGAGGGGAGGGGGGGGTCCGAGGTCCAAAAAAAGAACAATTTACGACATTACCAAAACCCATCAGGCAAGTCACCGAGAGGGAATTTGTAAAATGCTCAGACGTGAGACGTGCCCCGTGCTTAATATTCAGCTGATCATGTCTACTAACTGGAGAAGACATCTTCCTAATGCATTTCATTCCCGTTGCTTATATGGCACCAACATATTCTGCAGTAATGCGGAGATTGTAGTGAACCCCATCAGTCCCTGGACCTAGTGCAGCTCCCAAGCGTCTCACTTTGTGATGATTTCGGTATTTCCCTAGCCTCTCCTCCTGAGCACCCAAAAAGCAGGAGGAATGTGAATATGCTTTACTTAAAAAAAATAATATATATATATATATATATTTATATTAATTTAGAGACAAGGGCCTTGAAAATGTAACAGAGATTAACCGAACACATTCTATTTTTATTTCTATGGAAAATAGATCGATACCTGATCCCAATTCCACGAACATATGTGCAAAGACTTAAAGGGATTGTCCCACCACTTAAAATTTTAAAATAATAAAAAAAAAAAAAAAAAAGTAATACTCACCTTACTGATCCCCTGCCGCCTATTGGGCAGACTAGATGGGCCAAATGGTTCTTATCTGCCGACACATTCTATGTTTCTATGCTCCCAGTACTTCCTGAGTCCCCCATCCGTCTCTGTACTTTCTCGTCCCTCTAGACGTGGACATGTGACACTTTAACCAATCACTGGCTGTAGCAGGTCACCACAGTTGCTAGTGATTGGCTGCAGTGGTCACATGTCTGGATGAGGACTGGGAGGGGCATGGAAGTAACAGAATGGGGACAGCGGGGGATTAGTAAGGTAAGCATTACTTCTTTTACTATTTTACAGCATTCAGAGTGTTTATTAAAAACAAACAAAAAAAAAAACGTAGTGGCCAGACAACCAATTTAACATTTAAAGGGGTTCTCCATTTTTTGCTGCTTTCACCCACACAACTGGGTAAACAAGGTAGACTACCTGGTCTTCCTATGACAGTTCTAGATGTAGGTACGTTACGGTCTACAGAGACAATATAGTGCTTAAAGTCTTTCAATGCAAAAATCCGTTTCAAAGTACATGGCCATAATGACTACCACGGCAGAACCTGCTTTAATCACTGAAGACTACAGTTTACCATCCATGGCCTCATCACATATTTCAGGAGGGCTGGAGAGCGCCTACTGTCATCATGCACAGTGCGGAGAAACACAGGACCAACACCAGGTGTCATGGTGTAGAGCCCCAAAAGTCATCATGGCTGTTTTCATCTGGTATTGGAGGAAGGAACATTGACCAGCCTTCGGGATGTCCAGGACATCCTGGAACCAGTCCTACTGCCATTATTCACTTATTTAGGAGACGTGGTGTTCTAACAAGATACCTCCCTTGCACACGCGGCCTGCACTACACGTGTTCTTCAGGGTATCCAACAGCTCCCCTGGCCAGATCAATCTCCAGATCTCTCCCCCATTGAGAATATCTGAGACGGATCTCCCATGCATAGCAGCCAACAACCACCTTGGCTGAACTATGGAATGACATATCAGAGGAGCGCATCCAACAGCCTGTATCGCAGTAATGATGGGACCCTGCCTCCACTTATACCCTGCTGCAGAACCTCAAATGAAGGGGGCACCACCTTGGTTGTGTGATCATTGACCAAGCACCACTTTGTCCATCTCAGCTCAATTGCATTAAAGGGGTTGTGCTGCCAGTACATATTGATCCTCAGGATAGGTCATCGATATCCGATCGGTGGGGGTCTGACTCCCGGCACCCCCCCCCCCCCCCCCCCCAGCTGTTAGAAGAGGAGGCAGCGCTTGTGCTAGCTACTTCCAGATTACACTGCGCGTCGTCTCGCTTGCAGTGGAGGTGCAGTGTAATTACAAGTGCTTGTCCTAGTCAAGTGAAAGGAACAAGCACCTGCAATTACACTGCGCCGCCAAGACTTCCGAAACAAAGCACAGTGTAATCTTGAAGAGTAAGTAGCGCGTGCAAGAGCGCCACCTCCTCTTCAAACAGATGATCCTTGTGTACTGGCTACGTAACCCCTTTTTCCAGGTGTTCTTTTATTTTCCATTTTCTGGTAGTCAGTCTATCTAGCTCATATCTAACTATCTATCACATATCATTATTATTTTTGAAGCGCCATTCATTCCATATGATAAGCGGTGCACATACTGAATGCAGACAATTGCACTAATCCTGAACAAGACGAGTTACAGATGGAGAGAGGGCCCTGCCCGTGAGGGCTTACAATCTACAATATCTTTAATTTTTATCTCTCTCATATATATCTATCTATCTATTTATCATCTCTCTTTTTATATAGATCGGTCTATCTTCTCTGATACTCATCAATCTCTCATATTCCTGTCTCTCTCCCTCCCATTCATGTATCTTCTCTATTATATCTATCCATATATCTACCTGTCTCACCGTCATACCCATCCAACTTCCACATGTAATAATATAACAGACAAGGCATTCAGCAGCAGAGAAGCCCGTATACAACATGGCCGTGATTTATTTATTTTTTTACACCGTATTAGAAAACTTCAAAGCTGCAGAGTCCTTATAGATCTGAAAAACCTGCTAAATCCACTTTCTGGCTTTTTCCCTTTGCATCTGTAATGCATGCCACAGACCTAAATGGTATTTTTGGTAAATCATACAAAGAGTAAATCCTGGTAAACAGATGCTTTGAACAAATCTTTTTTTTTTTTTTTTGGGGGGGGGGGGGGGGGGGGGGGAGTGGATACCAAACTTGCTGTCGTCGACAGATATAAAAGCATAAAGGGTACTGGCCGGAAAATTGAAAAAATGGACAACGTGAGGCCATTCGCCGTGGATCATAACATGCATTAGCCGAGATGTGGTTTTATCCGTTTAAGGCATTTCCACTTTAAATAATCCCTGCACTAAACCCCCTCTTCCTCCAGTACTTTGGTGGGGTCTCTTCGCCCACACTCTAGTACATTTAATACAGAGATTATCTTTCTAATGCAACAGTTCAGTCCTTGAGGTGGACCGTAGAGCCTCGGGTCTAAAGATAAAACCATCCATAAAAGAAAAAAAAAAAAGAAATATAGATATAGATACATTTTACTGGAATTTTTATACTGAAAATTGTCAGACATCCAGCAAAAAAATAAAATAAATACATGAAATCTGTTTCTTTTTAAAATATTATACATGATATTATTATATATTAATGGAGGACCACCCAATGGACTCCTAAGCCCAGAATAAAATGAATAAATTACAACTTTAACTGAATCTTTTCCTATAAAACTATACATCAATCTGCTCAGCTCCTCCTGCTCTATAACATGCTGCCGACAGATTGCACTGCGTTTTCATGGTGACAGGATCCCTTTAATTCCATGGTCAGGGTCCTTGCATCTCCTCCAAGACAGAAAAAAAAAAAAAAAAAAAGGAGAGCAGAGCGGTGATCTTTTTGAAGTGGCTTCTGAGTTTTCTTCTCCCTAAGAAATAACACGCAGACTTTGTGCCCCAAAGTACGCCGAGGTTTTGGCACGGCGCAGGAATCTCTCAACTGAAGACATACTTTTAGTGGGTGGTCAAGTTCAGACGAAGTTTAAAACAAAAGTTCAGAAAGATCTACTTTTCATGGGTCAGTAGACGTGCACATCACAGAGACAGCAAAACTGGCAGTTGTGGCGGCTCGCAAGGCTGTCCTGGCACTGAACTAAACGCACCATCAAAGCGATCAACCCAATTAGTAAGACTGGCTAATGTGGCGATAAACGAATGTATCTGCCGCCTTCAAAGTGCTCTGTTTGTTCACACACAAGGAAAAAAAAAAATGGGCACAGATTTTTTTAGCAGCTTGCTGACGGATTTCTGCAAATTTTATCATCACAACTATTTTAGGATTTTTTTTGGAATTTTATTTTCACATTAAAATGCACAAGAATCTGTCACCAGTGACGTCCCGCACAGACAAATAGCTGTGGTTCCCCTGATTAGAACGCTGATCTTCTTTTGTTAATCCGAGGCTCCGTTTCCGAGTTATGATGCTTTTCCTTAATATGCAAATTAGGCCTTTGGTGCAATGAGGGCGTCACCATTGTTCTTGTTGCACCCAAGCTCCGCTCCTTTCTGTGACTAGCTCCTGCCCCGCTGCTTTGATTGGCAGGGCCAGGCAGTCACAAAGAAGCCAGGGAGAGGCTGGCCACAGAAAGGAGTAGGGCTTGGGTGCAATAAGAGCAATGGTGACGCCCTCATTGCGCCAAAGGCCTAATTTGCCATATGATGGAAAAGTATCACAACCCGGGAACGGAGCCTCAGATCAATAAAAGAAAAACAGCGTTTTAAATCAGGTGAACCACAGATGTGTGTCTAGGCGGGAGGTCACTGGTGACATATTCCTTTTAAAGGGGTTGTAGAAGCTTAGAAAAACATGGTTGCCATCTACTAGATTTAAACTGCAGGGAATATTATTCTCACTGACGTCATATCGATGGCTTAGGCCTTTGAGGGACAACCTCCGGCACCCCAGCTGTGGTAAAACTATGCTGTTCTCATAACTCCATAGAGATGAATAGAGCATGCTGGGAGTCGTAGTTTCACCACAGCTGGAGTGCCGGAGGTTACCCATCACTGGTCTAGCCTAAGAATGGCCTATTAAAATTGTATATCCCAGTAACCTCTTTAAATGGGTTATTGATGACCTATCCTTAGATTTTAGCATTACTACCAGATCGGTGGGGGGCCAACTCCTTGCACCCTTTACCCAATCAGCTTTCTTTCTTACCAGGCCCAGCGCCGTACATTCTGTAGTGGCTGTGCGTGGTACTACACGCAACTTCAAATGAACGGGACAAAGCTGCAGTACCACGCACAGCCACTACAAAATGTGTGGCGCTGTACCAGGGAAACAATAAGGGAGTGCCGCAGCCTCTTCTAACAGCTAATTAATCAGAGGGGATGCTGGATCCAATATTGAAAGCCTATACCTGTGATGGCTAACCTCCGGCACTCCAGCCGTGGTAAAACTACAACTCCCAAGATGTACACTTCCTAGGCTGTTCTCAGAACTACATAGAAATGAATGGCGCATGCTGGGAGTCGTAGTTTTACCACAGCTGGAGTGCCGGAGGTTAGCCATCACTGGCCTATACTAAAGATAAGTGTCCAATACTAAAATCTCAGTACCCCTTTAACTTCCTAGGTGGTCCTTGGGATGCCATATTAACTTTCTCAAAATTCCATCTAAAGATCTATATTTAGTGCATTACAAATTCTACATTTAAGGCTTCCAATATCTAAAACAGGAAGAAGTACCTGACAGTCGTCCTAAACAGCAGAGAGGCAGCGACTGCTCCACAAAAGCTGCAGAGAAGGTTGACTCGATACGCAATGGAGCCGATCGGCAGAAGAACCATCACCAGTTTGGCCAGCAAAGTGAACAACGGATATCCAGGAGGATGAGCGACCTGACAAACGTAAATGGGGAAAATTACTTAGCAAAGAGAAATTTGGAGGACCTCTCCTACTTCTCCCATGTTGTTGGTGAAGTGTCTGCATGTGAACAATTCGGATGCTAAGAAGTCAATTGTACCTCATGCCTCCCAAGTGCCCCTTGCCTCATCGGGACATAAAACTCATAATGACAATCTGGCATTACATGCTGTACCGGCAGCTACCAACAGAGGGCAGCATCACTCACACAACGTGTAAATGGGGGGTAAGTGGTTATTTGTGATGGGCGACTGTTGGCGCTAACTGGGCAATTTAATCCACCAACTAGGCAAAGTATGGTGCTCTGTAGGCACAATATGGCACAGCGTCTCTATATTGGGAGTGCATGACACTCTCTAGGTATGGCTGCGAGCATGGCATGGCAATCTGATGGCAAGGCTTAGCTCCATGTGAGCAAAATATGGCACTATGTGGGCACTATATGACATTACCTCTCCGCACCATGGGCATAACTACCAGGGTAGCAGGCATAGCAGCTACTATGTGGCCCCAATAACTAAAGGGGCCCATCTCCACTGAGACATCTGTGCAGTTTGTGATATATCGGGACAATAGAAGTGCGCATTACTTTTTTTTAACTCTTTCTGTCCTGTGACATCACTGAATCATTTCTGCACATCACCACACATATTATCATACTAGTGTGACATCACTGTGAGCCTGATTGCTGCATTGTGACATCACTGTGACATCCTTGATGGTGTACGTTATGCTACCATTGTGACATCACTGTGTGCATTATCCCAACATAACGATAAGCTTCTCATATTCATGCAACTGTGGGGTCCCACTGTAAGTTTTTCTATGGGGTCTCATAAGAACGTTGTTTTTTTTTTAACCCTGTTCAGACAGGGCAATAAGATGCTTACTTTCTTGTTGTATCAGGGTAGACAGCCGAGGTCAACCCAAATGGCCGCTGTTACCGTGCCAGGTGGGCACCCTGGTCTACCAGGATCTGCAGTATACAGTGTTACAGTCCAGATCTCACGTCTTAGGCTTCATGCACATGACCATATTTTTCATTCATGTGCTATATTCCATTCTTTTCTAAGGGGCCATGCACACATCCATATTTTTTACGGACCTGTGTGGCCGTTCCACAAATCATAGAACATGTCCTATTCTTATACAGATGAGAATAACCCTTTCTAATGATGGGAGTGAGAAAAAAAAACAAAAAAAAAAAAACGCAGAATGCCCACGGAAGGCTCCTGTATTCCATGGATCGGTTTCTTGCAGAGAGAAGTCAGGACACGGCTGTGTGCATGAAGCCTGTAGGACCTGTAATAGTGACCATGCCGGCTGTCACCTGAGCAGGACACCTGAAGGACTTAAAGTAGCACTCCCACAAACATTTTGCTGGATCCGGCAGGGTTCAGAAAAAAACAATTCCGTTACTGATAATACAACCGTCTGCATCCGTTATGAACAGATCCGGTTGTATTATCTGTAACATAGCCATGGATCCATCTTGAACTCATTATTGAAAGTCAATAGGGGACGGATCCGTTTTCGATTGTGTCAGAGAAAACTGATCCGTCCCCATTGACTTGCATTGTGGGTCATGACGGATCCGTCTTGCTCCGCATCCCAGGACAGGCATTTTGGAGCACTCCGTTCTGACAATGAATGAGGACAAAACAGAAGCGTTTTTTTCCGGTATTGAGACCCTATGACGGATCTCAATACCGGAAAATATTAACGCTAGTGTGAAAGTAGCCTTAGAAAGGTTCATGATGTAAACTGTAGTGAAGGTAATCTTCTTACCAGTGACTGTATTTGCGAATTATCCCCTCCCTTCTGATCCTCAGCTGTGTCATGTGACCCGAACTGTGACTTTCCAAAAAAATACAGCATATGTGTGGACAGTTGGCCAGTTTCTCTATTTATTCCTATGGAAGCCTCAATGTCAGTCTCATAGGAATGAATAGAGAAGTAACTGACTTCCTGTCCTGTGTCAGGTGGAGATCAGAGTGTTGGTCACATGACACAGCTGAGGATCGGAGGGGAGGTTATAACTCACAAATACAGTCACGGGTAAGAGTACCTTCACTACAGTTTACATCATGTACCTTTCTAACAGGTCAGAAAATAAACATTTTTGTGGGAGCGCTTCTTCAAAGGGGTTATCCGATTTCTGAAACATCCCCCCCATGTGCCGAGCCCCTGACATGTAATACTCCTGGTCACCACACCAATGAAAACATTCGGTGTCGGGGGGGGGGGGCAGCCAATGGCAGGCAGGGATGACACCAACACCCCCCCTAACACCGGATGTTTTCACCCAGGAACACGCAGCAGCGGCGGTGCGGGGACCAGGAGAGACGCTGGGAGCGGGGTAAGTATATTACCTGTGATGGGCCCGTCACATGGGGGGATGTTTCAGAAATCAGATAACCCCTTTAACATTTACTGGTGATTTTTCTTTCTGCTCTCAATGCCATACGAGCCTCCAGAAAGGGTGGGGGGTTGCGTCCCTTTACGAACTCTATATTGATTAATACACGCGCCTAGACCACACGGTCTCCAGATTAGTGCCAGTCTAACAGACTTTGGGTCTTACCTAAAGGGATCATGACACCATAATTAGGTTTATAAAATAATAAAACTTATTAAAACTGTTAACCCGATTTATTTCGTTCTCCCCAGCTTATCCACATTTTGGGTTGATAATAAGCCATGCCACTGTACATACAGTAAAAAGCCCTGCTTTATAATTTTGTTTAATTGGATTTAAAACTTAAAGTAAATTGTCGCATACTGTACTTATAAGTTAGTAAAACTGTGGTTTGAAAATAAATTAATCTACTTTACTCCATGCTTAATTAAACTTCCCTAATTCCTAAAACTGTTAATGAGAGCATTGATTAAACAATAAAATTAATACTTACTCCGAGCTCATAGGCGGCTGTGATCAGCTCCCCTGTGAAAAAATAAATGTAAAACCAATAATTACCATTAGGGAATGACCCTCCTCCAAAGTTTCCCAAATTCAAAGGCTTGCGCTGGGATTTTGCATTAATTTGACTTGATAAAAATAAATCTAGGGAGATTTAGCAGCATGGCATTTTCTCAGAAATTCCTCCCACTTTCGATTTAGTGACACGGAAAATCATTTCACAAACAGAACGTGCCTTTTGTTGCTCTGGCGATGAAATCAAACGCAGTGGCTTGGTTCTATAGAGGAGAATTCCTTTAATCTGGCATCCGACAGTCCAGAAAGGGCGATAATCTGGCGTCGAACTGCGAGAAGGTCAGGGATTTCACCTCACCGGACGGCTGGGGTTATGAGAATCATCTGACGGACACAGTGATCGTGGAAGATCTGATGAGTTCATGGCGGTTTATCCTGGGCGATCTTCTTAAAGGGGGGGCGACTAATGCCGGACTAAAGGAACTGTATTGGATATGTACATTATGCAATGATGTTACCCAGTGAGGTAGGCCACACACTTCAGACCTCTTGACCCTACATTTGCCCGATCGGCTCGGCTGAGCATGCATGTATGTGAATGGGGAAAAGGGAAGAAAGCCAATGCCAGACAACAGCTTATCTTCCCTGAGAACAAAAGGATTGGGCATGTTGAATCTAACTGCCCAATCAGTCTTACGGCCCTATTACCCGGGCAGATTACTGTTAAGAGGATTGCTGGTGAGCATTCGTATGACCGCTCGTTAGTGATGATCTGGCAGTGTAACGTCCGCAATTCTGTTCTGCATTTTGCGGAACGGAATTGAGGACCCATTCATTTCTATGGGGCCGCACTATGTGCTGTCCAGATCCGCACTTCCGGGTCCGCAATTCCGTTCCCGAAAAAAAAAATAGAACATGTCCTATTCTTTCTATTATAGTGCCGGCGATGTGCGGTCCGCAAAATGCGCAACGCACATAGCCGATGTCAGTGTTTTGCAGATCCACGGATCCGCAAAACACATACGGATGCGTGAATGGACCCTAATACTGCCGCTGATTACCTGATGAACAAGCAAACGCTCGTTCATTGGGTAATAAGAATCTTTTAACATGTTAAAAAATCCTGGATTGCTGGTGGTAGATTGCCCGTGTAATAGGCGCTCTGCTGCCGGCATACAAGAGACAGTAGAGGTATGAGTGATGCATTAGCGATCGCTCGTCCCTATACTGAGGAGGAGATCGCTGCATGTAATAGCAGCGGTCTCCTCCGCTAGCGAGCAGGCGATTGATGGAAGGGAACGCTTCCCTCCCAACAATGATCTGCTCGTGTAATAGGGACTTTACCCCGGAAATCTGCCGTCTGGCACCCCTCATACACATTAAGGCCCTATTACACGTTTTTGAGGACAAGAATAGGCAGTTCTATTAGGCAAATGTGACATGCACACGGCTGGTATCCGTATTTTGTGGATCTGCTGACCACAAAACACATACGGTCGTGTGCGTGTATGAGTATCCCCATTGACTTGCATGGGTCTATGTTTTAAAACAGACAGCACACGGAAGGGGAACAGTCACGAATCCAGACGCTAATAGTCAAGAGCGGAGATGAGAAAAAGGCAGTGGGAGAAATTTACCAAAAGTGATGCAAAGCAAAAATAGAGGCGATACCCATATCAACCAATCTGGCTGGTTACCGTTCAACCGCTCCGCTTTGCTTACACCAGTTTCGATCACATTCCCCTGGTGCCTCTACATTACCTTGATTTCAATGGCTACCACGTCTTTTGGGATAATCACTGGTTATCACGCTAGCTTTCTCCGAATGATGATATAGAGTTGTTCTACAATTTACTAGAAAGGGATGACCGGAGCACCCATAGTTAATAGGAATTTTTTTAATTATAATTATTTTTTTTGGGAGGGGGGGGGCTCCTTAAAGAGTAACTGAGTTTTCAGAAAACTTTTGATACGTCACAGCGACATATCAAAAGTTTTGATCATTGGGGATCTGAGGGCTGAGTTCCCCACCGATCACTAGAAGGAGGAGAGGGAAGCGGTCACATATTGCGCTCTCTCTCCTCGCTGCAGGAGACGGACAGGAGATGGGCCCTAAGGCTGGGTTCAGACCTGAGCGTAATTTATATGCGCGTTTAACGCGCGTTTTTGTCGCGCGTTTTTTGCAATAGTAAACGCGCGTTTGTGTGATTGACTGCAGTGTCCTATGGCCACAAACGCGCGTCAAAACGCCCCAAAGAAGCTCAAGAACTTGTTTGAGCGTAGGGCGTTTTTCAGCGCGTTCAAACGCGCTGTAAAACGCTCAAGTGAGAACCAGGGCCATAGGGAAGCATTGGTTTTCAGGTGTTGAGCGTTTTACAGCGCGTTTGAACGCGCTGTAAAACGCTCAAGTGTGAACCCAGCCTAAGACTTTCTATTCAGTCCATCTCCTGCACTGAGGAGGGAGAGCGCTATATGCGAGCACTTCTCCCTCCTCATTCTAGAGACTGGTAGGGTTCTTGGCCCTCAGACCCTTACTGATCAAAACTTTTCATATGTCTCAAAGACATATTAGGGTACTTTCACACTTGCGGCAGAGGATTCCGGCAGGCAGTTCCGTCGCTGGATACAGCAATCCGGACGCAAACGGATAGTATTTGTCAGACGAATCTGTCTGACAAATGCATTGAAATACCGGATCCGTCTCTCCAGTGTCATCCTCCGAAAAAACAAATCCGGTATTTATTTTTTTCACAGATTTAAAGGTCTGCACATGCACGGACCGGAAGAACGAATCCGTCAATTTTAATGCACTAATAGATTTCAATGGAAATTAATGCCGGATCCGGCATTGCGGCAAGTGTTTAGGATTTTTGGCCGGACAGAAAAATACAGCATGCTGCGGTTTTTTCTCCGGCCAAAAAAACATAAGAGGGACTGAACTGATGCATCCGGAATGAAATGCTCTCCATTCAGAATGCATTAGGATAAAACTGATTACTTTTTTCCGGTATTGAGCCCCTAGGACAGAACTCTGTGCCGGAAAAGAAAAACGCTAGTGTGAAAGTACCCTAAAAAGTTTTTTGAAACCTCAGTGATATTTTTAATTAACCAATGCACATATACCTTTTCAAATTTTAATTTAAAGAGACACTAGCATCAATTTTTTTCCCTCATATTAAACAGCCTATATGGAACCATTCAATATATATATATATATTTTTAATACAGTAAACGAGTGGATGGTTTACTGGATATATTCTACTTCCTGTCTTGTCTCTTTAAAGGGCATCTGTCAGCAGATCTGTACCTATGACACTGTCAGACCTGTTACATGTGCACTTGGCAGCTGAAGACATCTGTGTTGGTCCCATGTTCATATGTGCCCGCATTGCTGAGAAACATGATGTTTTAATATATGCAAATGAGTCTCTAGGAGCAACGGGGGCGTTACCATTACACCTAGAGGCTCTGCTCTCTCTGCAACTGCCACGCCCTCTGCACTTTTATTAACAGGACCAGGTGTGATGATGTTTTCACCGCATGGTCCTGTCAACAAAAGTGCTGGGGACGCGGCAGTTGCAGAGAGAGCAGAGCCTCTAGGTGCAATGGTAACACCCCCGTTGCTCCTAGAGACTCATTTGATTATATTAAAACATCATTTTCCTCAGTAATGCGGGCACATATGAACATGGGACCAACACAGATGTCTTCAGCTGCCAAGCGCACATGTAACAGGTCAGCCAGTGTCATAGGTACAGAACTGCTGACAGACTGCTGTTTTTTTGGACTTTTAGCACAGCAGACCACTCACAGTGCCTAGAGAGGGAAGGGGATGAGTGACAAAATGACAGCATCACACTGCTAAGTACAATGCTCATCTGTGGCCACCTTTATTTAGGCCTATCAAGAGAACAATAAAGCGGTCATACTGTTATCCTAATTCTACACCTGCTATTATGCTAACATCTTTCCCTCACGGCAGCAGTAAACTGACAATGGGTTACCTCTCAAAATAGGAGTTTTCTCTCTCCGATACAAGACTGTATTTTATTTTTAACGGTACAGTACTGCCAAAATGAAAAAGAAAAACAGCCAGAAATTCTAAAAAACAGATCCCTTTCCGATTTAAGTGTCTCTTTTAATGTTAAAATATTGTCTCTTTAGTCTCCTTGCTAATAAGTCATTTTCATATTGCCAGCACCTGCTCTTTATAGAACATTACTAGCAGCAGGTAGTGGGAGTGGGTAGGGGGCCGGTAAACAATACCAGAGCGCGGAATAATGTAATGGTAATTATAACAGACATTGCTATTTAATTAGATTGCTACGAGCGGAGCCGAGGGTGAAAAGCAGACCCTTCTCAGCGCCTTTACAATTATTATTTGATTACGATTTGGTAAAAGGAAGTGGGGGTGGGCAGTCACCCCAAAGAGCTCGCAATCAGTTCCAGTACCAGAAATTGAAAAGGAAATGAAGCTGGATGTGAACTGGCGGCAAAGGCTGTACCTTTACTGTAGGCAGTAATTATCCCGGAGCCTGGGAAGTGGATGGAGAAACTCTAGACTTAATGTACGTAAACAATGCGCCGCCAGCGACAATTTTCTCTAAGGCTCTTTCCAGGTAACGTCTTTCTACTTCACGGTAATTATGCATTATTTAAATAAGCGTAATGTTAATCATTACCGCCGCAAAACACAAAAGTGGCCTGCTCTTTTGTGCGCCGCGAATATTGACATGCGGTAATATTTGTTCAATAGCAGAAAGCTGTTGTTATAGCCTCAATGATTTCCAGCAAATCGGTGGTATGGTAGAACCCCCCCCCCCACCACCACCACCCCAAATTTAAAAAGATCATTCTGAATAAATGAAATAGAATAAAAAAGGCGTGAAATTATTTCATGGATTTTTATTTTTTCCTCGCCCTTACACATTATTACAATCGATGAGAAGGAACAGTTTGTGCTTCTTATAGAAATACCTTATAAGTATCTGAAAGGGGGGAAATAAATCGGATATCCAGGACAGAAATCAATTGCTCACCGCTATTCAGATGGCGTTACTTCAGCTGCTCCCTGCAAGTCTCGCTCATAACTATAGGCCAAGACTTGTTCTCAAATGTCACCTTAAAAGGACATCTGTCAGCAGATTTGTCCCTATGACACTGGCTGACCTGTTACATCTGCGCTTGGCAGCTGAAGACATCTGTGTTGGTCCCATGTTCATATGTACCCGCACTGATTAGATAAATGATGTTTTAATATATGCAAATGAGCCTCTAGGAGCAACGGGGGCGTCGCCGTTACACCTAGAGGCTCTGCTCTCTCACCAAATGCCGAGCCCTCTGCACTTTGATTGACAGGACCAGGTGTGATCACGTATTCAAATCAAAGGTTGCAGCTGTTGCAGAAAGAGCAGAGCCTCTAGGTGTAACAGCAACGCCCCCGTTGCTCCTAGAGGCTCATTTGCATATATAAAAACTTTTTATGCCAGTACCCATACACAGAAAAGGGACATTACGGTAACAGGTATACCCTACCCACAAGTAAATTGGAGAGGATCCGACCAATGAGACGCCCACTGATGATAACAATGGGGGTCCAGTGTCCCGTTTGAATGAGAGTTGAGCAGATGAATGGGGTGCAGCCTACATGATGTCATTAGGGCAACGGCAGACGTTGCGATGTCCGCGTGCGGCTGAACATACGGCGACCGATGGCAGTGCGATTTTAAAGGCGACACCTCAGCTTCATGTGCAAAATCATGCAGTTATTTTAAGTTTGGGCACGTGCGGATGTCACGATTTCTGCCTGCACTCTCTAGAGAGAGAGAGAAACTGTTGTGAGGCGAACCCCATTTCCTACATGCCGCCAATTAAAGCGGTTGGTTAGGATAGACCCTGGTGGTATATCATTAGGATAGGCCGTCAATGTCTGGTCAACATGCTATGGCCAACATCGATTGCATCGAATAAAGCCCCGGCATGACTAGGCTGTGCCGTATGGTAGGCCTATCTAATTCAACATCCGACCAAGTGAACGCCTACAAAAAGCCGAGCAGAACTGACAAGATGAAATGGCGGAGCGCCCTCTTATGGTCTCAGCTATTCGGTTCTAACTATTGATGGGGGAGAAAATGGTGTCAGACATCTTTGGCATACCCTAGTGATATGCCCTGAGACAAACCCTTTAAAGGGGTTATCTGGCAATTTGATATTGATGGCCCATCCTCAGGACCGCACAGCATCAGATCGGCAGGGGTCCAACTCCCATCAGCCCCGCCAATCAGCTGATCAAAGAGGCAGCAGCGCTCTGTGAGCACTAAGGCCTTCTCCTAGGCCACTGACTTCAACATACGTTGGTTATATGGCCTAGGCACAGCTCCGTCCCATTCAAATGAATGGAGCTGAGCTGCAATACCAAGGACAGCCACTATACAATGAATGGCACTGTGCTTGTTAAGCTGTGAGGAGCAGCAGCAATCACTGGAGCATAGCAGCCTCTTCACACAGCTGATCGGTGCGGGTGACGGAAGTTGGACCCCCAATGATCTATGTGGATAGGGCATCAAAATCAAATTCCCAGAGAACCCCTTTAACTGCCAAGTATGTACCTGCACCCACTGCACCTGTGTAACAAATATACTTACCTGCTCCCATCACTGCTCTTCCCGGACTCTGCCCATTAACTTCCAAACAGACAGGGTCAAATGCGCCAATGTCTGGCCTCAGCGGCGACGCGTTTCCAGTCGTGAAAGGATAACCCCTTTTGGGGAGTCTACTTTTTTCAAATTAAAGGATCAAGGAGCATCCGAATCATGGAGGATCTATTTTTTGTGAATATGAGAGGTGTACACACAGACACGGTATTTCGTATGTTTTTTTTTTCCTTTCTCCACAAAATTTTACACTTTGATGCAAAAATGCAGAAAGATACTCAGGAGTGTAAAGGTGCTGGGTGCGATGGTCGGAATATGCCGGGTAACTACTTACAGTTCATAATTCAGGCTGCAATTCTTCACGTCACAAGGGTAGACCTCGTCCTGGCAGTGAAATGTCAGATAGGCGCTTTCCACCTCCTATCTCCAGAATGGGCCCCCCTCAAAATGAAAGGAGAAGACCTGCGCATAAGCGGCCACCCCAAGGTCTGAAAGTAGACGAGCGCTGGCTCCGCTATTTCCGGAGGGGTGGCCGCGCTCGCACAGCTTCGTCTCCATTCACTCCTATGGGACTTCTGAGAATTCTCATAGCAGTGACTGGAAAGGGTGCTGCACATGCATTGTGCACTCTCTGTCACTTTGGGGGGGTCCCTGTTCTGGAGAGAGAATTGGGTCCCAGAGGTGGAACCCAGATCAATCTGATATTTGTGGCACATCCTAGCGATATGCCACAAATGTTGAGGTTGGAAGACCCGTTTAATCTATCTAAAGGAGGTTGTACAGAGGGATTAACCTTTTCAGAAAAAAGGCAGAAAAAAAAAGAAGCAGTAGCTTATGCGCATGCGCCGGCTAACGGCGCAAAAACTGCAGAAAGGAGGCGGTCCATCGGCGCAGGAGAAGAGGAGGAAAGCCGAGCGAGCAGCTGTCACTGCAGACACAGAGAGCCAACAGAGGTCCATTTATCTCTTTGATCCGTTAGCCGGCGCATGCGCATAAGCTACTGCGATGCCGTGCCAGCAATGGGCATCGCAGTGCGCATGCCCCGGCCAAGGAAGTCGGCGCGCAGGCGCGGGATCTCGCTGAGGGGGAGAGAAAACAGATGGGCGGGCAGAGGAAGAGGCTGGGCGGGGATAAGAGCCGAAGAGGCAAAACTGCCTGGGCACCAATGCGGTGGGCGCCGCCCCTGGGCACCTGCGAGCCCTCATTTACATATGCATCAAAGTTCGTTTTTGGCAGTTTTACAAGTCCACAAAAGCATATAAAGGTACCGTTTTAATCATCTGTGTTGCGGCTACAGCGCTATGGGAACTGTTAAAAAGGGGTAAACGTGCTGACGGACTCCCTTTAAGGCCTCATGCACACGACCGTTGTTCTGGTCCGCATCCGAGCCACAGTTTTTGCGGCTCGGGTGCGGACCCATTCACTTCAATGGGGCTGCAAAAGATGCGGACAGCACTTCGTCGTGTGTATAAGGCCTACCGCTGCTTTTCAGAGGCTTCCCGGTCAGAACACGGCCAGTTAGCTGCTGAGTGGGCATTTCCCGCTCGGCCAGTCCCTGGCACACATTTGCTGTCGTGATTTTAGAATTCCTAAGACTGTCATGTACACCAACATTCCCCGTCTGTCAGTCTCCGCACCCTCCCGGCCTGCACACCGTACCTGAATCTCCTCCCGGTAAAGACGGGTGTAAAGTCTTAATGTAGACAGCGAAAACACAAGTGAAAACCACAAGGCTCCAGGTGCCGTGGTGCCGAGCTCCTTCTCCAGGGTCGGCGCAGGTTTTGCTTGCAGGTTTCATGCTCTTCTTCCCCATGGTGAGACGTGAAGGACAGGCTTCTCCGTCACTCAGCAGGAACCGGCAATTCCAGTTACCCTCATGTCTGAGGAATGGAGAGACACCTCCTCAGCTGTATGCAGGACACCTAGGCCAAGGAAACATTACATGAAAGCTACCATTAGATGCTGAGCTTATGCTTCTTCAGGACAAGGATACTGATGGCCTACCCATAGGAAAGGCCAGCAATATCAGATGGGTTGGGGTCAGACTTCCAGTACCCTCACCGGTCAGCTGTTTCAAGGCCGGAGGATTTAAAAGGGTTTTCCAGGAGTACAATACTGATGGCCTATCCTCAGGATAGCTGAACAGTATCTGATGGGTGGGGGTCCAGCTCCCAGCACCCCTGCCGATCAGCTGTGTGAAGAGGACACGGTCCTCCATTGAGCGCTATGACTCCTAACAGCTTACCGACAGCGCCTGGGCTTGGTATTGCAGCTCAGGCCCATTCACTTGATGAATGTAATGTCACTGGCCTAGGAGTAGTCCACGGCGCTCAATGGCCTCTTCAACCACCTGATCGGCGGGGCTGCGGGGGGCCTCTGAGGATAGGTCATCAATATTGTATTCCCAGCAAAACCCCTTTTAAAGAGGAGCTGTCACCACTCCTGACAGGCCTGTTTTAATAACTTTATGCATTCCCCATGTAATTCTTATGTCTGTATCTTGTACCATTCCTTTAAAGGGAGCCGGTCACCTCCAAAACACATATAAGGCTACTTTCACACTGGCGTTTCAGGATCAGTTTTGCCCTAATGCATTCTGAATGGATAAGGATCCGCTCAGAATGCGTCAGTTTGCCTCCGTTCAGCCTCCATTCCGCTCTGGAGGCTGCTTGCAGTGTTTTGGTGTCCGCCTGGCGATGCGGAGCCAAACGAATCCGTCCTGACTTACAATCTAAGTCAATGGGGACGGATCCGTTTACATTGACACAATATTGGTGCAATTGTAAACGGATCCGTCCCCTATTGACTTTCAATGTAAAGTCAGGACGGATCCATTTGACTTAGACTTAGACTTTTTTTGACTAGGTTATGCAGACGGATCCGTACAGAACAGATACCATCGTTTGCATTTAGGTGCAGATCTGTCAGTGCAGATACCAGACGGATCCACACCTAAACGCAGGACCGACATCATCACCTTACAGTAGCCCCAGTGTGTTCCTGCATACTTTATAAAAATTTTGTTTTAATCTCCATTCGCGCTATCTTCAGAGCCAGTACCCGTCCTCTCTTCACTTTGAGTCACATCCTGCCGTGAGGCAAGTCTTGCGCATGCGCGGTGCGCTCCTTGTTACTGCGTGATCCCATCTCCCGCAGTCAGCAGGCTGCTATTGTCTCACTGCGCACGCCCGGCGATTCTGGTCCTCAGCGTCAGCGTGATCACTGGCTTCAGGGGCGAAGCGTGACCACTGGCTTGCATTCTCCTGCGCCTGAAGCCAGTGATCACACTGACGACCAGAATCACCGGGCGCGCGCACGATGGAAATGGCCGGTGCAGGCGCAGTGAGACAATAGCAGCCGGCTGACTGCGGGAGCTGGAGCCGGGATCACGCAGTAACAAGGAGCGCACCGCGCATGCGCAAGACTTGCCTCACGGCAGGATATGACTCCAAGTGAAGAGAGGACGGGTACTGGCTCTGAAGATAGCGGGAATGGAGATTAAAACAGCATTTTTATAAAGTACGCAGCAACTGATGGAGGAATGAAACACATGATTAGGAACACATTGGGGCTACTGTAAGGGGATGGTGTCGGTGTTATATGTGTTTTGGAGGTGACAGGTTCCCTTTAACATTCCTGCTAGAAGTTATGAATGAATTGCTAGCAGTCTGCAGTAAGGGTACAGAGGGGAGGTAACCAGTTGGGGGTGTGTACCTGCACAGACTCACTCTATCCAATCAGTGCTGCCATTTTCAGACTGTGCAGGTACACACCACCCCCAACTGGTTACCTCCCCTCTGTACCCTTACTGCAGACTGCTAGCAATTCATTCAGTGAAAAGCTGACACAACATGGATGCAATCAGTGTTGTGTCCGTGATTTTCACAGACCCATAGACTTAAATAAGCGTGCTTGGTCCGCATCACAGATCAAAGTAGTGCATGTCTCCGGGCAGGAGATTGCATGCAAGGCTTTCTCCATGCAAGTCTATGGGCAGGATATGGCGGCACAGAGCAGCCCCCCCCCCCGGTATGAAATTACAACTCCCAGCAAGCCCTGTCATCCACTGACTGTCCATGCTGAGGGTCGTAGTTCTGCATCGTCTCAATAGCCCTGATGTACAGCTTCACTTCACAGTCTGGATACAAACGGCAGCAGAGCCGCACAGGAAGCGCAGCCCCTGTCATAGGGTGGGCGATAATATTGGGAAGGGGGCTATGATGCACTCGCCGCTGTCTCCTACTCTATATCTACAGGGTTAACCCATTGGTGCCCGCAGCTATGTAGCATATCTGCAATACCATCACTTACAGCCGCCGCCTGTCTCCTGGGCCGGTCACGTGATCCGTTGTCTGGGAGCAGCGTCTCGCGCTCCAGGTGCCTAGGAGCTGCTGCTGCTGCTTCCGGCTCCTACGGTGTCCCGGGAGTACCAGATTCAGCCAGAGGCGAAGCCTGAAACGCTACACCTTCCACCTGTTGGTGTGTTTATTTCCTGAAGTAAAGTCAGAGAAGGTGAAGTCTTTTCCCGTTCCCTTTATAAATGGCTGTTCTATGTCTGTGTGTGCATGCAGCATGTCATACCTCCACAGTGCTTCACTGTATGGGGCAGCATGGGAAATAGAGGTGCGTGAGGTAACTTTACCATATTGCTTCAGAAACTGGTTACTTACTACCTGAATGTTAGATCCCGACTTAAAGAGGACCTTTCATCAGAATCAAGTATGTAAACTGAATATACAGACATGTAGAGCGGCGCCCAGGGATCCCCCTGCACTTACTGTTATCCCCGGGCGCCGCTCCGGTAAAGTCATAGTTAGGCTCCACCCACTTGAGCCTGCCGCGGTCTCCTTCTCCTATGCTGTAGCGCTCAGCTCAAATCGCTCCTTAATATCAAGTAGTCATAGGGGGTCATTTACATACATGGCGTAAAGAACAAAGACAGGTGTAAAATACTTTTATTTATTTTTTACGACGCCCATGAAATCAGAACCAATGGGTCTAGCGCACCTCGGGTGCCTGTGATACCAACCAATACCGCGTGAAACTTCGGGGGTCGCTTACGAACATTTTTACACCAGTTTTTGTTATAAAAATGTTTCATGCCCCCCCTTTTTGCGACTTTTTTGAATGCCTGTGCCACCGTATATGGTGGCACAGGCCTCTTTGCTCTACGTTCTACAGAGAGGAGTGTGGCGGGGCCCCGCTGCAGGTGAATACCGTACGGCTGGCAGCGGGCTCTAATTAGACCAAGGAAGACCGCACTGTTTAGGGCTAATTCATACGACCGCGCCGTGTTTTGCTGTCCGCAACTTACTGATCTGCAAAACACGGATGCCGCCAGCGTGTGTTCCACAATTTGCAGAACAGGCGGCCCATTATAGAAATGCCTATTCTTGTCCGCATCTTTTTTGCGGGGCCACAGAAGGGACATATGGATGCGGACAGCACACTGCGTGCTGTCCGCATCTTTTGCAGCCTCATTAAAATGAATGGGTCCGCACCCGTTCCGCAAAATTGCGGAACAGATGTGGACCCATTCATACGGTCGTGTGCATGAGCCCTTCTGTCTGTACTGGTAATGGCATTGAGGCAACTTCAATACTGAGCGGCCAATAAGAATGCTGCTCCACCGAGCTGCCAAATATGCGGGGGGGGGGGGTCAGCTTTTGGTATAAAAATACTCCCAAGTTCCCCTTTTTGACCGGCCGCACGACAATATAAAGTCGGTGTCAAAAAGTTTTGTGAGGTGGAGCGGGGGTGTATCAGTGGCCACTAACCTGTACAGCATACATGTCGGTGAAAAACTAGGCCAGCCTGGCGTAGTTTTTCCTCTTGCCGTCCAGCATCCTTAAATTATCCAAATTTATTACCAGGCGCACTCTGGTCTATGTAAATGTGCCCCATGCGACTAAATATCGTCCCACGGCCAGTTAAAAAAAGGGACTTGCAAGTCCCTTAATAAATGACCCCCATCTAATTATTTATTTTTTTCAATCTACTCCTGGTTTTGGCTTCCAAAACTGCATCAAAAACCCTGACCGTGCGGCAGCACTTTTACTGCCCAGACGTTATCAGTGAAGACAAACCGTACAGTGGCAGCTCGTAGGGCCACCGCCGGTGCGCAGCCACATCCCAGGCGCAGCATACCGTACCCTAATACTCGAATGTCGTCAGGGTTTGGAGGTGTTGCAGTTTGCACCAAATTTATTATTGCCGTGTCCCACTTTTTTGGTGACAAAATGATGGTCTAAAGTAAGGCCTCTTGCACACGAACGTGTGCGCCCGCGGGCCGCAATGCACGAACACCCACCATGGGGCAGCCGCAGTGGATCGTTGACCCATTCACTAATGGGTCCGCGATCCTGCCGTTCCCCAAAAAGATAGGACATGTTCTATCTTTTTGCGGAACGGAAGTACGGGACGAAACGGAAGCACTGCGTAGTGGTTCCGTTCCGTGCTTCCGTTCCACACCATTCCGCATCTCTGGATTTGCGGACCCATAAAAGTGAATGGGTCCGCATCCAGGATGCGGAATGCATACGGAACGGTGCCTGTGTATTGCGGATCCGCAATACGGCCACAGAGTTCACAAGTTCGTGTGAAAGAGGCCTGCTGCTTTCACGTTTGCGGCACAGCTCTCCAGCAGGCTGTTACAGCAGAAAACCGCCTGCCGGAATTCTCCGGATCCAGAATTGGTGGATGTTACCGGAATGCCTGCCGGTTCCATTGACTACAATGAGAGCCAGCTGCTACCCGGCAAATATGTTAGAAATCAGCTGGACAAAAAACGCTGCACTCAATGTTTTTTGTCCGGCTGATTCCTGGCGTTCTCTGCCGGAACTGCCTGCGGAGAGAAGTGCCCCAAATGTGAAAGTACCTTAAGAGGGGACATTTTGCCCTTTTTTTTTGTCTACTGAGTACCGTATTTTTTTGGCTTTATAAGACTTGCATGGTGATAACATGTATCTAGGAAAGTAAGAAAAAAAAAATGTCAGCAGAACTCAGAAGAGACCCCCCAAACTTCATCAGACTTCAGATCAGACCCCTGATCAAATCCAGTCGCACTCACCGCTCTCTGGTCATCTCTGGGCCCGCGCTGCACTGCAACCTGACTGCATACAATGCCCAGTCACAGTGCGTGCGCTGGGTCCTGACACTATACGCAGTCAGTACAGTGCAGCGCGTCACCCAGAGAAAGTACAGCAACCGCTCCCCGCGCCTCGTGAGCACTTTCATAATAACGAGTATTCACTTTATAAGACTCGTTGCCATTTTCCCCAACTTTTTTTTTTTTTTTGGGGGGGGGGGGAGTGCTTCGTTGCACGCCATTTGTTAAATTTGTTGCACAAATGATATAGTGATTTCTGTTTCTAAAATCTAATCTTACTTAGAAGGCTACTTGCACATGTTCTGGATTTGTACACAGAAAATATGCAGCAAAACCACCTAAAAAACGACACATAAGGCCTCATGCACACGACCGTGTTTTTTCACTGTCAGTGATTTGGCTTCAGTGGTCCGTGTCCGATTTTGCTTCAGTTGTGTTTCCTTGTGTCTTCCTTTTTTTTTTGTCTGACAGGGGGAAAAAAGGAAGGTTAATCAAAAGTGTAATTTTATTGCACCAAGGTCTTGTAGAAAAAAAACGGACACAGACGCGGACACAGATGACATACCAGTTGTGCATCCGTTTTTTTTGACGGACCCATTGACTTGAATGGGTCCGTCCTCCGTTTTCCACTGACAGGACAGGTTATATTTTTTTGACGGACTGGAATCACGGACGGGGAGAAAAAACGGAGGACTATCCGTTTTTTTTCCACAGCTCTATAGAAATGAATGGGACCTCCGCTAAACTGTGAAAAATGACGGATGCACACAACGGTCGTGTGCATGAGGCCTTATAATGATTTATTGTGCTGTGAGCTCCTGACCGACCTCCGCTGTAGACCGTACTGGTGGCTTTATGTGAGTACAGTTCAGCCGCAGGTCAATTTCTGCACAGAAAAAAAATATGCAAAGTGCACATGAGATTTGTCAGATTATATTCACTCTGCTCGTACTGAATCACCCTGCTTTTTTCTGCACGAAAATCTGTGCTGAAAAAAACACATGTAATCTGCGTCGTGTGCAGTTCCCCTAACGGGGTTTTGTCATTTTGTACACCACTGATGCACTTACACCTTTTTAAAAAAAAATTGTTATTATAAAAAGTTGTGATGATAAATTTGGCTATAAATACCTACTCCACCAGCAAAACAGGCAAAAACATTTTTTCTGGCACAGCACACTTCATACATTATGGACTATAAGACGCCCTCCCCTCCCAAAAGTGTGTGTGTGTATGTGTGGCTTATAGTCCGAATGCTAATGACCGTTTCAACTCATCAGTATGTGGGAAAGTGCAGTGCGTATGGCTGTACTCACCCTCCCAGGTCTTTTTCTGCCCTGCGCTACACTGTGTCCTGACACCGTACAGCGTCAGAACTTGGTGCACATAGGCTGTGCAGGCCGGAAGAAGGCCAGGGAACGGTGAATTGGATCTGAGGCTGATGGGGGGGGGGGGGGGTCCGATCTGAGGCTGATGGGTGGTCTGATCTGAGGCTGATGGGGGGGGGGGTCTAAACTGAGACTGATGTAGGCTGGGGGGGCGCGGGTCCGATCTGAGGCTGATGGGGGGTCTGATCTGAGGCTGATGTAGGCTGGGGGGCGTGGGTCTGATGGGGGTCAGATCTGAGGCTGATGGAGGTTGGGTGGGGGGATCTGATCTGAGCCTGATAGAGCTTGGGAGTCTTTTGAGGGTCTGATCTGAGGTCTGATGAGGATTGGGGGTCTGATCTGAGGAAACATATTTTTTTCTTCTTATTTTCTTCCTCTAAATCCTAGGTGCGTCTTATAGTCCAAAAATATACAGTACATCATAAATGCCTACTCCACTTTTCTGGTGTAGAGCATATCATACAGTATCCCTTAAGTTTACGCCATTTAAATATTTGACAGGATTGGTGACTATAGGCCATAAAGGTATATTGATTGACACATGCAACTTTTGTTCAGGTTTTTTTTATGCAGTTTGATTCCAAGGCCAGGAGTAGAGTCAAAAAAAAAAGTACAGATTGCAGCCACAGTGCATTTTTTGCCACGATCTTACACGATTGCAGCAAAACGCTTATAATGTTCCAGGCTGATAAATTGCTGGTTTTCATGTTTGGTGGTCTAATGTAGTGAAGGTGTTCATGCCATCATCTGTTGTAGGCTACGGTTGTCAAGAAGTTTATAACCTTACAAAACAGATGTGACTAGAAGTGCCCAGGAGGCGGAGCTTCCCCGTGAAGTGCTGTCTGCATTCAGCTGCTTCACAGGCCCCTCCCCTCTGCTCTGAGTGACAGCTGTAGTCATCTACTAGTTGGATGCTACAGCTGTCACTCAGAGCAGAGGGGAGGGGCTTGTGAAGCAGCTGAATTCAGAGAGCTCCGCCCCCTGGACTCTTGTGAACCAGAGCCTGGTTGAATAAATGTTCACATTCTCACTGCTCCTTATAATAACTAGGGTCCTCCGATGGAAACATAATATAAAAAAAGAATGTTACCCCTGAAGACCTGCTGATCGTAGCATTTGGTATCAAGTAGCCGTGAGTTATGGATCTCAGCTAATGCTGTTGCCTTGCTTTGGTTGAAGTATACTTAGGCCTCATGCACACGACCGTATTTTTTTGCGGTCCGCAAAACGGGGTTCCGTTTTCCCGTGATCCGTGACCGTTTTTTCGTCCGTGGGTCTTCCTTGATTTTTGGAGGATCCACGGACATGAAAAAAAAGTCGTTTTGGTGTCCGCCTGGCCGTGCGGAGCCAAACGGATCCGTCCTGAATTACAATGCAAGTCAATGGGGACGGATCCGTTTGACGTTGACACAATATGGTGCCATTTCAAACGGATCCGTCCCTATTGACTTTCAATGTAAAGTCTGGAGTCCCTTTTATACCATCGGATCGGAGTTTTCTCCAATCCGATGGTATATTTTAACTTGAAGCGTCCCCATCACCATGGGAACGCCTCTATGTTAGAATATACTGTCGGATATGAGTTAGATCGTGAAACCTCATTTCCGACAGTATATTCTAACACAGAGGCGTTCCCATGGTGATGGGGACGCTTCTAGTTAGAATATACTACAAACTGTGTACATGACTGCCCCCTGCTGCCTGGCAGCATCCGATCTCTTACAGGGGGCCGTGATCAGCACAATTAACCCCTCAGGTGCCGCACCTGAAGGGGTTAATTGTACTATCATATCCCCCTGTAAGAGATCAGGGCTGCCAGGCAGCAGGGGGCAGACCCCCCCCTCCCCACTTTGAATATCATTGGTGGCCAGTGCGGCCCCCCCCCCCCTTCCTCCCTCTATTGTAATAATTCGTTGGTGGCACAGTGTGCCCCTCGCCCCGCCCCCCCCCCCTTCCTCCCTCTATTGTAATAATTCGTTGGTGGCACAGTGTGCCCCCCCCCCCTTCCTCCCTCTATTGTAATAAATCGTTGGTGGCACAGTGTGCGCCCCCCATTGGCCCCCCCTCCCTCTATAGCATTAACAACATTAGTGGCCAGTGTGCGGCCTCCCATCTCCCCCCCCCCCCCCCCGATCATTGGTGGCAGCCGGTTACTAGCAATAGTACAATAGTAGAAGATTCATACTTACCTGCTGCTGCGATGTTCGTGTCCGGCCGGGAGCTCCTCCTACTGGTAAGTGACGGTTCATTTAGCAATGCGTAACCTGTCACTTACCAGTAGGTGGAGCTCCCGGCCGGACACGAACATCGCAGCAGCAGGTAAGTATGAATCTTCTACTATTGTACTATTGCTAAGTAACCATGGCAACCAGGACTGTAGTGGCGTCCTGGTTGCCATGGTTACCGATCGGAGCCCCAGCGATTAAACTGGGACTCCGATCGGAACTCCGCTGCCACCAATGATGGCGGGGGGATGGGGGAGATGGGAGGCCGCACACTGGCCACCAATGTTGTTAATGCTATAGAGGGAGGGGGGGCCGATGGGGGGCGCACACTGTGCCACCAACGAATTATTACAATAGAGGGGGGGGGGGGCCGCACTGGCCACCAATGATATTCAAACTGGGAGGGGGGGAGGGTCTGCCCCCTGCTGCCTGGCAGCCCTGATCTCTTACAGGGGGCCGTGATCAGCACAATTAACCCCTTCAGGTGCCGCACCTGAAGGGGTTAATTGTGCTGATCACGGCCCCCTGTAAGAGATCGGGTGCTGCCCGGCAGCAGGGGGCAGTCTTGTACACAGTTTGTAATGTATTCTAACTAGAAGCGTCCCCATCACCATGGGAACGCTTCTGTGTTAGAATATACTGTCGGTTCTGAGTTTTCACGAAGTGAAAACTCAGCTTTGAAAAAGCTTTTATGCAGACGGATCTTCGGATCCGTCTGGATAAAAACTAACCTACGGCCACGGATCACGGACACGGATGCCAATCTTGTGTGCATCCGTGTTCTTTCACGGACCCATTGACTTGAATGGGTCCGTGAACCGTTGGCCGTGAAAAAAATAGGACAGGTCATATTTTTTTCACGGCCAGGAAACACGGATCACGGATGCGGCTGCAAAACGGTGCATTTTCCGATTTTTCCACGGACCCATTGAAAGTCAATGGGTCCGCGAAAAAAAACGGAAAACGGCACAACGGCCACGGGTGCACACAACGGTCGTGTGCATGAGGCCTTATCCTGATACTGTCCCCTGGTTGTTCCGCTCATCTGTGTATATATACGTGCACCATTTGTATCTTAGCGTGGGCATGTTTTGATGATTATGATTTTAGAGTGATTATTTACAATTTATTTTGGCGTTTTTGTGTTCCAATCCTAAATATATCTAGTAAAAGTTACATTTTAGGGATATTTATTTTCTGTGATTCCTCTGGATTCTTCCCTTGCTTTATTTATCCTCATTTTCTGTGAGCATCCTTATAATAATAGCTCTGCAAAACATACCGTATGTTTTTATTCTCTCCTCAGTCCCTACCTAGTGCTGTCAGCAGTTTAGCATTTTCAAAACTGCTGACAGATTCCCTTTAAGCGTTTTTTTTTTCCGGCATTGAGTTCCGTCACAGGGGCTCTATACCGGAAAAGAACTGATCAGGCATGTCCCCATGCATTCTGAATGGAGAGTAATCCGTTCAGGATGCATCAGGATGTCTTCAGTTCAGTCTTTTTGACTGATCAGGACAAAGATAAAACCGCAGCATGCTACGGTTTTATCTCCGGCCCAAAAAACGGAAGACTTGCCTAAAAGCCGGATCCGGCATTTTTTCCATAGGAATGTATTAGTGCCTTCAAAATAACGGAATGCCGAACACGTCCTTCTGGTCTGCGCATGCGCAGACTGAAAAAAAAAGTTAAAATAATAAATGCCGGATCCGTTTTTCCGGATAACACTGGAAAGACGGATCCGGCATTCCAATGCATTTTTCAGACTGATCAGCATCCTGATCAGTCTTACAAATGCCATCAGCTGGCATACCTTTTGACGCATCCGGCAGGCAGTTCCGGCGACAGAACTGCCTGCCGGATCACTCTGCCGCAAGTGTGAAAGTAGCCTAAGTTAATGTGACACAATGTGTCCTAGATAGATCCAGAATTTTAGTAAGGCAGGTGCCTATGGGCCCTCCCGCGCAGGGTCAGAAGTGTATGATAGTTGGTGTTGTCTACTCTTAGAAATCTAATACTGATAGTGATGGTTGACAGGGGACCATATATGTGCCCCTGGAGCAGGAGCAGATCATGGTGGTCCTCTCTATACTACGTTCTGTGTCAAAAATACTCAGACCTTGTGATAGAAGTGATACCAGGAGTGACTCTGAACCACCTGAGGTGATGAGAAGGTCCAGGCAGGTGCTGCCCCCCTGACTCTCCTCCTCCTGAGGAACGTGAGCATGGACGCTTCTTCCTCTCGCCTTCTCCTCAGACCTGGTCACTCTTACAGTGCGGTCGCCATCGTGCATCAGATTAGTTTTCACCTCCTTTAATCTTGATGTGTAAGGCCGAATCCCACACACCATGGTAGTCGTGGAGCAGCAGCGTTCATGTCAGATTTGGTTATGCACTTGGATGACCAAATTGGTTCATGGGCATTCAGCACCTCAGGATAATTACCCAGATTGTCACATACTCCATCGCACTGTTTGTATCCGATAATCTGACCATGTACTAATCACCAGGAAGGCTGTTTATTGTTCTACCGCTATCTTCCACGATGACGCTCTCAATGATAAGAAGATTGTTACTGAGTAAAAAGGTGGTCACTAGCCTCCCAAAAATATACTAAGGCTCCAGTCACACGACAAAAACTGCCTTTAAAAACGGATAAGGGTACTTTCACACTAGCGTTATTCTTTTCCGGTATTGAAATCCGGTAAAGGGTCTCAATACCGGAAAAAAAGCGCATCAGTTTTGTCCTAATGCATTCTGAATGGAAAGCAATCCGTTCAGTATGCATCAGGATGTCAGGATGTGACCGGACAAAATGGCGCAGCTTGCTGTGGTATTTTTTCCGGGCAAAATCCTGGAACACTATACTGCACTTGCCGGATCTATGGCATTAATTTCCATAGAGACGTATTAATGCCGGATCCGGTACCAAGTGTTCCGGAAATTGCCGCGTTGCCGGATCCGGTTTTCTGGTCTGCGCATGCACCGGGACATAGGAGGAGCTATTTTTGCTTTTGATCTTTGAAAAAAATTTAATGCTGGATCCGTTATTCTGGATGAGACAGATCCGGAAAAAACATTACCGTTTGCATACGGTTTGCCGGATCCGGCAGGCAGTTCCGTTGCTGGAACTGCCTGCCAGATCCGAACAACGCTAGTGGCCTTTTATCCATTTTTTAAATCCCTTTTGTACCCGTTTTTTTAAATGGCCGTTAAAAATTGCAGTTTTCTCAGTACATCTCCTTCCTGCAGTGCCCTCAGTATATAGAATCCCCCCATAGTGCCCCCAGTGTTATAAATGTGCCCCCATAATCCCATGGCCCCTTTATATATAATGCCCCCCCCCCCCCCCCCCCCCCCCCCGGTAGTGCCAACTATTAAAAATAAATAAAATACTACCCTCACCACAGGCATGCCAGGAAAAACACTCGCTCCTCACTGGAGGCAGCAGGACCTGACGCTCCCAGTGTCGTGATGTCACATGATCACACTGGGAATATCAGGTCCTGTCGCCTCCAGTGAGGAGCGAGTGTTCTCAGCTGTGCCTGTGGTGAGGTGGGGATTTTTTTTTCATGGTGTACTGAATGTTGGCTCGGCTATTTTCGGCAGTCCCATAGAAATGAATGGAAGACGGCCACGCTTGTGTGGTTGTCTTCTCTATCACTTTGTGGGCTCCATTCTATGCTACAGACATAAATCTAGTAGAGGTAACAGCGGGGCAGGGGGACATCGCTCCCGTGCCCCACCACAGTATCTAACTGTATTGCCGTCCTGAGGATGGTGATACATAATCAGCGGTGCTCCACGGGCAAGGGGGCCCAGTCGCATTAGCGATTGCTGCGACCCCTATACCTACGCCACTGGTGATATCACAGCTTATCTACTCCCAGGTGAACTCTGCACAAGTCACAGAGCATGCCTCTCTCATAGATGTCAATGAGGTCAGCGTCTCACCATTGTGTCTATGGCCGATGTAGCATAGGTCATCAATATCAGATCGGCAGGTATCCGACACCTGGGAACCACGCTGATCAACTGTTTGACTAGGAGGTGGCATTCCATGTGAGCGCCGCTTCCTGAATTTTACACTGCCCGTCGTCTCCTGTGGACTGGCGGTGTAGTGTAATTACAAATACTCGCTCCATTCAAGTGACTTCCAAAACCATGTGCAGTGTAGTGAAAAGGAAGGAGCACCACCTCCTCTTTAAACAGCCAATCAGCGGGGGTCCCTGGTGTCGGACCCCCGCCAATCAGATCTTAGTGAGCTATGCTGAGAATGGGGCATCAATATATAACCTTGCACAACCCCTTTATCATATTTTAGGTCTAGTGACCAGTGTGAAAACTGAAGGATTTAATGTTTTTGTTTTTTTTTGGGGGGGGGGGGAATTTCAAAAATTCGAAAAAAAAATAAAAATGCTTAACATAATAAACAATAGGTCATTTTCTGATGGCACATTCCCTTTAAAGAGACTGATATTTCTTTTTTAATTTTAAATTGGTTTCATTAGTCACCGGGAACCTTGAAATGAATCCATCATACCTGTCCCTTTGTCTCAGGTGTGGTTTGCTGCTGTTTTCCTTTCCTTGCTTATTACTGTGATATTGCTTCCCTGAGGAATGTGATTTCCAGCCGCAAAGGACTGGGGTTCCCGGAGGAACAGGTCCGACTTCCTATTTTAAAATCAATCTCTCCACCTAATTAGCAGCCTTGGAACCAGTCATTTAGACATTGTATTTCTGCTTATTTGTAATGATCCAGACCACTTCTCACCTTGTTCATTAGTAATACAGGTTCATGTGTGGCTATAAATGCACCGAGGTCACGTATGATGACATTGGTGAAGCTATATTTAATATATATATATATATATATATATATATATATATATATATATATATATATATCAAAAACCATATCCATGTGTCTGTTCCATCGCCCCACAAAAAAGATAGAACATGTCCTATTCTTGTCCATTTTGCAGACAAAAATTGGCATTTTTAACATAGGGCTGGATATGCGGAATGGGAAAGCGTGGGATGCACACGGCCAGCATCCGTGTTTTGCAAATCTTCTATTTGGTAACGAAGCGGATATGGTCGTGTGCATGAGGCCTTAATTTGTAATGTCCGTTTTCCTTCCTGCAAAGAAAGAAATGGGGGTTAGTCAGCACATCCCAGTGCGCACGTCACTACGGCTGGAAGCACAAAAGCAATAACAATGCAACAGTACTCTGCAAACGCAAATGATAAAGTAAATACAGTAGTGCCATACTCACAATAGAAAATGTACTAATGCTGATGCTACGTTGTAAATGTGAGATTCTTGGCAAATACATTTTGTACAAAATTATTTGTGCCTGTCTGCCAGCGTCAAGGCGGTTTCTTTAGGACAGGAATCTACACTAAATGCTACCTACCTCCTCTGGTCCCATACTGGCCTCCATTAGATTCAGGGGATGCAGGTTCCACATGCATGTTGAGCCCACACTGTATTATACCTCTTTTGGTGCCACATGCAAAGCATGCATGTGGAACCTGCATTCCCTAAATTTATTGGAGGCCATTATGGCACCAGAGGAGGTAGTATTTAGTGTAGGTTCCTGTCCTAAAGAGATCGCCTTGACGCTGGGGGACAGGCACAAATAATTTTGTACAAAATGTATTTGCCAAGAATGTCACATTTACAACATAGCATCAGCATTAGTACATTTCCTATAGTGAGTGTGGCACAATTGTATTTACTTTATTATTTGTGTTTGCAGAGCGCTGTTGCATTGTGTTTGTTTTTGCTTCTGATTTTCTATCTACGTGTATCCACTGATTGTAAAGTACTGCCGAATGTAGGCGCGACGCTTGTCTTCGGATATCTGGACGCATCAATATACTGTTTGCATCCATCTAGTCATTTTTACTAGGAAATATTCCCTAATTAAATTTGGAGTTTACTTGCAGCAAGTGTCATGTTATGCTGTAGATGTGAAGTGCAAGTAACTAGTTTAGGCCACTTTCATACACGCGGCACAGCAATCTGGCAGACTATTCCAGCAGAGAACAGCCTACTGGCGTTCTCTGGGTCCGGTTGCCCACTGGTCAGGAGCAGACTGGTCATAGACCCTACTGCAAAGTTTTCCGGTGGGCTAATGCCCCGGAAGGCGCCTACGCCCTCCTCACGACTGCTGGTCAGGTACATAACGATCTGATGCTCTTATCAAAAAAGGGAATGTGTCATCAGAAAAGGACCTATTGTCTAAGGGCTCTTTCACACCTGCGTTCTTGTCTTCCGGCATAGAGTTCCGTCGCCGGGGCTCTATGCCGGAAGAATCCTGATCAGTTTTATCCTAATGCATTCTGATTGGAGTGAAATCCGTTCAGGATGCATCAGGATGTCTTCAGTTCCGGAACGGAACGTTTTTTGGCCGGAGAAAATACCGCAGCATGCTGCGCTTTTTGCTCCGGCCAAAAATCCGGAACACTTGCCGCAAGGCCGGATCCGGAATTAATGCCCATTGAAAGGCATTGATCCGGATCCGGCCTTAAGCTAAACGTCGTTTCGGCGCATTGCCGGAGCCGACATTTAGCTTTTTCTGAATGGTTACCATGGCTGCCGGGACGCTAAAGTCCTGGCAGCCATGGTAAAGTGTAGTGGGGAGCGGGGGAGCAGTATACTTACCGTCCGTGCGGCTCCCCGGGCGCTCCAGAGTGACGTCAGGGCGCCCCAAGCGCATGGATCATGTGATCGCATTGGACACGTCATCCATGCGCATGGGGCGCTCTGACGTCATTCTGGAGCGCCCCGGGAGCCGCACGGACTGTAAGTATACTGCTCCCCCGCTCCCCACTACTACTATGGCAGCCAGGACTTTAATAGCGTCCTGGGTGCCATAGTAACACTGAACGCATTTTGAAGACGGTTCCGTCTTCAAATGCTTTCAGTACACTTGCGTTTTTCCGGATCCGGAGTGTAATTCCGGCAAGTGGAGTACATGCCGGATCCGGACAACGCAAGTGTGAAAGAGGCCTAAGTCACATTTTTTTTTTTTTTAACATATTTTTAAAGAATTTGTGATTATTTATTAATCTATAGTTTAAACAAAAAACATAAATTTTCCCACAGGTTACCAGGCCTAATACTAGACCCCACTTCTTAGTCTGTACAGATCATTTTACTGTAGTTACCTGCTTATCTGTCCCTCTAATCCTGCCTGTAATGATATCACCTATGTGTTAAGATAAGACAGCATCCACCATTCACAATAGGTGATTTTCCTGTACAATGACCTCTGCACAGGTCACAGAGCATGCCCAGAAGACTCTCCCATAGACATCAATGAGGTCCCCTCCAGACCATGGGGCTGCTGTAAAGCAATTTTCTAAATGCTCTCTAAATGCTGTAAAGAACAGCTCAGGCATGATGGCCGCCCCCATAATCATGTTCAGGAAATAGAATTAATCTGTATTCAGAAAAGGAAAAAAGGAGATGTGTTACTATCTAACTGGCACATTTCCTCTAATTAAAGGGGTCTTCTGATATTTTCCAAGACCCCCACCAATCAGATACTGATGACCAGGATAGGTAATCAGCATCTTACTGGTGGGGGCCTGGGACCCCCGCATTAGCAGTTAGAGAAGGTACCAGCACTCCTGCGAGCGCCACAGCCTTCTCCGTGTTTACCAAGCACAGCGCTGTACATTGTATAGCGGCTGTGCTTGGTATCGCGCTCAGCCCCATTGACGTGAATGGGACGGAGTGTGAAACCAATATCAGCCACTATACAATGTACAGCGCGGAGAAGGCTGTGGCGTTTGCAGGTACCTTCTCAAACTACTAATGTGGGGGTCCAGGGTGTCGGACCCCCACCGATCAGATACTGATGACCCCTTTAATGTAGGAGCATCAGGCACTTATGCATCTGGCTGGCGGCTACAGCTGCCCTCTTGAACTCAACTGTATTGGCATCCTCAGTTTGGTGATAGGGCAGTATTATGCTGCACTGTGGTATTTGGTTCTGCAGGGGCGGTATTTAGTGCTGCACTATGGTATTACTGGCCCCGCCTACTTCTTTTGTCCCTCCCTACATGTGGCGTATATTGGCCCTGCCTACTTGTGTTGCCCCGGCTTCTATTAATTTTGATTCATTCACTTACAAAATGGGGCCACTTTTAAGTTTACGTTTCCAGACCACCCCTGTTGCCGGAACCCATTGACTATGAGAACCGGAGGGGATCCGGACCGTGCCCCTCAATAATGCTGGGGAGCATCTGGATTCCCACCGGTTCCTCTTCTAGTCAGCGGGTTTGGGCAGGCACATGGCACTATCCGGCTATGCCAGATTGCTGTACCGCATGTGTGAGATTAGCCTAGCTGAGGTTGCAGAATGCAAAAATCAGGATACTGTCAAAGGTGCACCCCCACATGTGGCAAATGCTGCAGAAACAACCCCATTTACATGCATGGGATGGGGGTTTTGCCGAAATTTCAGCACCAAATCTGCTTCATGTGAACTTGCACTAAATATTACTTGTGACTTTTCTATGGGTAACAGCAGGAGGAGGGTGTTCAGATGAAGAGGTAATCCGGCATCCTGGGGGAAAAGGCTTTGTGTCGTATCCTTGGGGTGGGGAGGGTCCCCTGCTCCTTCTGCCCCGTCCATCTTTGTGTCCGCCCATCTGGTTACAGAATGTTTTTTTTTTTTTGTATCGACTAAAACAACACCGGACACAGAAAAAAAAATCTCCACGTTCAATTTCATTTTCCAGAACCTACTCATTAATGCCCGTGATTCAGAAAAACGTAGACCAGGGGAAAAACAACAGAGCTTTAGGCTAATTGTGCCTTAATGGCCTCATGTTTACCTTCATATGTTTCCTAATTAGATGTTGCAGTGTTAATTACTGAGCAGTCATTCCGTTATTTTTGCATTTGATATTTTTAATGTTTGTTCCTGTCATATGAGAAATGCAAAAAAAAATAAAGATCTTTCATATACTTTTAAAGAAAGAAAATGTGGAGAAATATTTTTTTTTACATTTATTTTTCAGTATTTTTTTATTTCCTCTATTAAATTCAATGGGGAGTAACTGAAGCAGAAGAGATGCGCCACTGAGCAAAGCCCCGTGCCCACAGCAATGCAGAGCGATGTGCCAGACCTGTAGCTACCCGCTGTGTGGTGCCTCCATGGGGAGCCCTCCACATGTAATATGACATGCCATTTATACACCATGATGCCACACCTCGCTACGGTATTGGCCCACAGATTTCTATGGACGCTGGAGGAGATTTATCAATTTTTAAAGTACCTTATTTTTTTGCCCTATAAAATACATCTAGTTTTTAGAGGAGGAAAAAATAAAAATAAAATATTTTCATCAGACCTCAGGTCAGACCCCCAATGTTAATAATACCTCAGATCAGACCCCCAATGTTAATAATACCTCAGATCAGACCCCCAATGTTAATAATACCTCAGATCAGACCCCCAATGTTAATAATACCTCAGATCAGACTCCCAATGTTAATAATACCTCAGATCAGACCCCCAATGTTAATAATACCTCAGATCAGACCCCCAATGTTAATAATACCTCAGATCAGACCCCCAATGTTAATAATACCTCAGATCAGACCCCCAATGTTAATAATACCTCAGATCAGACCCCCAATGTTAATAATACCTCAGATCAGACCCCCAATGTTAATAATACCTCAGATCAGACCCCCAATGTTAATAATACCTCAGATCAGACCCCCAATGTTAATAATACCTCAGATCAGACCCCCAATGTTAATAATACCTCAGATCAGACCTCAGATCAGATCCCCAATGTTATTAAGACCCCCAATCAGACCTCAGATCACACCCCCAATGTTAATAAGACCCCCAATCAGACCCCAGAGCAGACCCTAAATGTTAATAAGACCCCAAATCAGACCTCAGTTCAGACCCCCAATTATAATAAGACCTCAGATTAGACCCCCATGTTAATCAGACCTCGGATCAGACAAAAAAAAAAATGTTGACTCACCTCTCCTATTCCAGATGCCGCCGCTCCTGAGGCCCAGCGCCTGGACTTACTGGTGCGCTGTGCTGTGACCCGACATTGAACGGCGTGAGGTCACAGAGTGCGCTGACGTCCGCATGGTGTGCGCAAGTCACAGTACAGCGTGCACCGCCAGCAGATGAAGACCAGGTATCTGTGAGTACAACCAGCACAGGGAGCTCTGCATTCACCGCTCCCTGGTCCTGCTGTACTAATGAGCACTTCAGTAATGGAAGGGTTCACTAGTATTCGCCCTATAAGACGCACTGACATCCCTCACCACCACCACTTTGGGAGGGAAAAATACTGTACGTTTTACGAGGGTCTGCGTTGCTGTAATTTGGACCAAATGTATGAAATGTTGCAGTATATCTGATAGATTTGGTGTCTCTAACCCTTACTCCACTTTCTGCGCCACTACTGTACTGGAGTAGCTCTTTCACACTTGCGTTGTCCGGATCCGTCGTGTACTCCATTTGCCGGAGGTGCCCGCCGGATCCGAAAAAACGCAAGTGAACTGAAAGCATTTGAAGACGGATCCGTCTTCAAAATGCGTTCAGTGTTACTATGGCAGCCAGGACACTATTAAAGTCCTGGCTGCCATAGTAGTAGTGGGGAGCGGGGGAGCAGTATACTTACCGTCCGTGCGGCTCCCGGGGCGCTCCAGAATGACGTCAGAGCGCCCCATGCGCATGGATGACGTGTTCCATGTGATCACGTGATCCATGCGCTTGGGGCGCCCTGACGTCACTCTGAAGCGCCCCGGGAGCCGCACGGACGGTAAGTACACTGCTCCCCCGCTCCCCGCTACACTTTACCATGGCTGCCAGGACTTTAGAGTCTTTGCAGCCATGGTAACCATTCAGAAAAAGCTAAACGTCGGATCCGGTAATGCGCCGAAACGACGTTTAGCTTAAAGCCGGATCCGGATTCCTTTCAATGGGCATTAATTCCGGATCCGGCCTTGCGGCAAGTCTTCAGGATTTTTGGCCGGAGCAAAAAGCGCAGCATGCTGCGGTATTTTCTCCGGCCAAAAAACGTTCCGGTCCGGAATTGAAGACATCCTGATGCATCCTGAACGGATTTCTCTCCATTCAGAATGCATTAGGATAAAACTGATCAGGATTCTTCCGGCATAGAGCCCCGACGACGGAACTCTATGCCGGAACAGAACAACGAAGGTGTGAAAGAGCCCTAAGACTTCGACGATTTTGAGACCTTTTAAGAATTCTCAGTCCCACAACAAACACATATCTCCTATCCACAAGATAGGGGATGTGTCTGGTCAGCAGGGATCTTATTGCTGGGGCCCTGTGTTCCCCTATTTGAACAGGGTGGAGGTCATACATACATGCTGCTGCTCCATTAAATTCTATGGGGGTGGTATACTAACATTTTTACGCCAGTTTTTGACATAAAAATAGTTGCAAGACCCCTTTTTGCGACTCTTTAAACAAAATTTTGTCGCACAGCCGTTTTGTGCCATCCTCGCCACTTGCGAGGGCATGGTGTGGCAAATATACTATCTTTTAGGAATAAAAGAGGAGTAATAACTACTCCATTCGGGGGCTGGAGTAGTTTTTTACTCCAGGCATGCGCCTTGTCTTGAATTAGGCGATTCCTCCAGCAGAACAGCGGGGAATCAAAGACCGGCGTAAGAAGCCAGTATTTGTAAATGACCCCCAATGTGACTGCTGGGGATGAGCCAGGTGCTTGTACACAACTAGCTCTGGCGGTCCCATAGAGTTGACTGGATTGGCAGCGGACATGGAGAAACATGGGACCTCTGTTCTCGTGATTACGGGTAAGACACCTGACGCTTATCAATCGGAGATAATGTTCATTCATGGGCAGACCCCTTTAGGGGGAAAAACACAATTTTTCTCTGCAGGCAGGTGTCCCACACTGCAGATTTTTTGTCCATTGCAGATTTTCACGGATATCTGCAACAAAATCCACATGTTCATATGTCCAGGATTTGCCTATGGCAAATGATGTGTATTTTCCACACCAGAAATCCGAGATTGCACAGATGTGCCAGTGGGTCCGCACAGGGATAAGCCCCATTGTCAACAAGACAAGATCAGCATGGAGTTTGTAGGTTCTCCCTGTGTTTGTGTGGGTTTCCTCCGGGTTCTCCAGTTTCCTCCCACACTCCAAAGACAGACTGATAGGGACCTTAGATTGTGAGCCCCATTGGGGACAGGTGGATGCTAATGTCTGTAAAGCGCTGCGAAATATGTCAGCGCTATATAAGTGTGTAAAAATAAATAAATAAAAAAAAATGTAATACCGGTCGCGTGCATTCCGTATTTTGCGGAATAAAACAGCTGGCCCTTAATAGAACAGTCCTATCCTTGGCCGTAATGCGGACAATTTTAGGACATGTTCAATTTTTTGGAAATGGAATGCACATGGAGTAATTTCCTTTTTTTTTTTTGCGGCCCTGTTGAAGTGAATTGTTCCGCATAAGGGCTGCAAAACAAAAACGGCACGGACACGGAAAAAAAATATGTTCGTGTGAATGAGCCCTAAATGTAATAATTCAATCAGCTTCCCTGCTGGCCAATATTCAGTTTATTTTGCACTTGCAAAGTCTGTCACTATCCAATCAGTGCTGCCATTCGGACTGCACATGGACCTCCTCAACTGGTAGCACCCAGCTGGACCTTCTTTGCAGACTGCTGGCAATTCCTTCATAAATTCTAGTAGGAATAATATAGGAACGGCACAACTTAAATTCATAAGAATAGATGCTCCAGAAATGTTATTACATGTGGATTAGAAGTAGTTACTAAAACAGAGAGTTACAAACATAATGTCACAGTCGCTGCTACCCAGTGACTGACAGCCTTCCTTATGTGACCAGGTATATAGAGAGAGCTGTCAATCACTCATAGGACCGCCCACTGGACTCCTAAACATAGAGCAAGGATGTAAATGAATAAATTACAACCACATTCACGCGACCGTATAAATGGGTCCGCAAATTGCATTCATTTCAATGAGGGCCGCAAAAGATGCGGACAGCACACAGTGTGTTGTCCGCATCCGTAGTTCCGTTCCACGGCCCCGCAAAAAATATAGAGCGTGTCCTATTCTTGTCTGCAATTGCGGACAAGAATAGGCATTTCTATGATGGGCAAATGATGTGTATTTTCCGCACCAGAAATCCGAGATTGCACAGATGTGCCAGTGGGTCCGCACAGGGATAAGCCCCATTGCGGACCCAAATTGCGGAACGCACACAGGCGGCATCCGTGTTTTGTGGATCCGCAAAACAGGGCACGGTCGTGTGAAGGCGCCCTTATACCGAATCCTTTCCGATAGATCAACCTGCTCAGCGCCTCCTGCTCTGTAACCTGTGTTTTCAATATGTCAGGTTGACTTTAAATATCCTCACGAAAGGACTAAACGTCCTTCAGCGTGAAGCCTGGTGTAGGTACAGCGCAGGACTAATTATGGCGGCTGACAATTGTCACATATCGGGGGAACTTTTCATTAACCTGCAGTGAAGGTGAAGAGTGTTGTGAATGAAGAAGGCAGTAAATGGTAATTACATTAGACAGGCTATTGGGTAAGTTCTCACTCGCTTATCACTTATTGTACTCTTGCTATGGAGAGCTGCGCTGGGTTAATTGGAACATGCACTATTATATTTGGAACACAATGACTTGTGTCCAGGACTAGATTAAATGCATTTTCCTCAAATATTTGGAGCCTAAAATTCTTTGATATATTTTTTTTTTTTTTTGAGTCCGGGATTTGGATCCTTCCCCAGAAGTTAATTATATGGAGGAAGAGGGGCAGATTGGTGACACCATAGCATACTCTAGTGGCATAAAGCGAGAGATGGCCACATTTCTAAATCAATTCTAAGTCCTGGGCAGCCACCGTTCGTTTTATTTCTGATGCCTGGAGCATGTATAATGCAAGACTAAAGTCACGTGAATGTCCATTGACATAGGGGGTCCTTAAAATATAGAACTTATCGTGTGGATTTCTGTATTACAAGGTTTCTCTCACTTCAGCATTTATCATGTGGAGAAAAGTAATACAAGGCACCTACTAATGTATTGTGATTGTCCATATTACCTCCTTTGCTGGCTGGATTCATTTTTCCATCACATTCTACACTGCTCGTTTCCAGGGTTATGACCACCCTGCAACCCAGCAGTGGTGGCTGTGCTTGCATAGTCCCGGCCACTAGAGAGGCCGGCGCTTTTTCCTATAGTGTGCAAGCACGACCATTGCTGATGGATTGCAGGGTGGACGTAACCCCTGTATATGAGCAGTGTATAATGTGATGGAAAAATGAATCCAGCCAGCGAAGGAAGCAATGTGGACAATCACAATGCATTAGTAATTGCCTTCTGTTAACTCTGTCTACATGATAAATGCCACTTACTGAAGTAATACAACCCCTTTAAGAATATAGCGCCTCCTATCCTTAGGGTATGTTCACACAATGGAATTTTGAAAATTTGCCTACAAAATTCAGCATGGAATCCGCACAATTTTTATTTTATTTTTTAAGCGCATTTTTCATTTAACTCATTTTTGATGCGGCCTTTTAGACTATGCTTACACTCTAGCCATTGGCAATCCTTAATGGTATGAAGATGTTAGCTTCCTCTCCACCAAGAAAGTGACAGAAATATAACACGTAGGAGGTATTTTATCATTTGCTGTGGTTTTTTGGTGTCAGTTTTACATATTTGCTTTGTGATGATGTGCCAAATTTATGGAATGGGGCTCAATGATAATATATTTGGCGCCAGTGCAACGTAGTGTACAACTATATCTGTAAAATTACACCAGGAGGTTGCCTGGCATGGAGATGCAACTTTTTAAAAAGTTGCACATCATAAATGAGACTTAAAGTGGTTTTCCAAGGAATAATGTCAAAAATGAAAACCAGACAATATATAGTACAAGACAATCTCTTTCTAACAAAGCTAGAACCAGCCCTGTACCTCACATGGATCCAGAGATCTCCTCATTCATTGCTCTGCTAGATTTATATCAAGCTGACAACTCAAGGGGAGTGTCTTTTCTGCTGCAGATCAGGGGGCGTGTCCATGCTCTCCCTATCACAGCTCAGGAGGCGTGTCCATGCTCTCCCTATCACAGCTCAGGGGGCGTGTCTCAGCTCTCCCTATCACAGCTCAGGAGGCAGCTGAAGGATAAAACTGAGCATGTGCGGCCTTCTCAGTGAGCAGGTCAAAGAAATAAGAAAAAAACAAACAGCAGGTGGCGCTATACAGGTACATTTTATTGAAAAACTCAGTGGCTATGCAAAATTTTTAATTACATCCGAAGTCGATTTGCATAAAACCTTGTTTCAATACTGTACAAAGCGAGCGCTCCGTACAGTATTAGACTGTATTGGCTCCGATGAGCCTAAGTTATTACTTTGTGAAGTCTCGCAAAACTTTGAGTAAAAACTTCATAAGTTGATTTCTACTGTAAAAAAACATTTCCCAAACTCGGGTTCGGTTCCAAGGTACCACTTGGAGCTGAACCCGAGTTCGGGAAATGTTTTTTACAGTAGAAATCGATTTATGAAGTTATTACGCGAAGTCTTGCGAGACTTCACAAAGTAATAACTTAGGCTCATCGGAGCCAATACAGTCTAATACTGTACGGAGTACTTGCTCCATATAGTATTGAAACAAAGTTTTATGCAAATCAACTTCGGATCCCTAACTGACAGCTATCTCTGTATACACACTTACACAGAGAATGCTATCACTGATAAAACCTCCCCTGTGTACAGCTATCAACGACTGACAGCTATCTATGTATACACACTTACACAGAGAATGCTATCAACCACTGATAACACCTCCCCCGACTACAACCAGCAGTGACTAACTGCTATCTCTGTATACACAACTACACAGAGAATGCTATCAACTACTGATAACACCTCCCCATGTACAACTATCAGTGACTAACTGCTATCTATGTATACACACTTACACAGAGAATGCTATCAACCATTGATAACACCTTCCCACAACTGAAGTCAGAAATATCAGAAATTTTAATGAATAAATGACAGGTTTTACTGAATCTTTCCCCACAAAAATATATATCACTCTTCTCAGCTCCTCCTGCTCTATAACATGCTGCCTGCAGAATGCACTGCGTTTACTGGTAGCAGGTCCTCTTTAAGCAGTAAGGAGATCAATGTGAGGGAGATCTATAAAAAATTACTGCAGGCAAGTGGAGTAGTTGCTGATGACGATCAGTCAGGTTCCAGCTCCCAGAAACTTTTGCTGCAGGCTGATTGACAGCTATTGACAATTACCCCATTTTACCTAGCAATAGTTCTCATGAACATCTTCCAGTCTCTAATGTTGATCAGAACATTTTCAGGTTGGCATCAGCCCTATGTTCTTAAATATACAATAAAATATGTCCTTAAAGGGGTTCTCCGAGAATTAAGAAAATGAAAATACTTAAATATTACTTTATTATAAATATATTCCCAAATACCTTTCATTATTTATAATGGCTCGTTTTGTCTAGGGAGCAATCATCAGAGAAAATAAAAGGGCAGCCATCCTATTAGTGCACACAAAATCTGTCCTAATCACATAGCAGGACAAGTTACTTCACAAACTGAAGTAAAGAGATGCCTCATGCTCCTCTCTGCTCTACTTTTCAGGAATTATGATCCTGAATACAGTTATATGATCTTCAGATGAATAAATGGAGTTCAGGAGGAGACATGAAGTACAGAGAGGAGGGTAGGGGTCATGAGCAGCACTTGTATGCAGTCTCCAAGATTTTCAGTTACATTTCTGTAGGAATGGAGTTCATGAAGATAAATGAAGTACAGAGAGGACAGACTGTGGTAATGGAGACTACATACAAGTGCTGCTACTCATTATTCACATCCTCACCATCCTCTCTGAACTCCATTCCTACAGAGATCTTATCAGCTGTATTCAGGATTATAATCCCTGACAAGCAGAGAGGAGGATGAGGCAGCTCTTTACCTCAGTGTTGTGAAGTAACTTGGCATGCTATATGATTAGGACAGGTTTTGTGTGCACTAATAAGACAGCTGCCATTTTATTTCCCCCGATGATTGCTCCCTAGACAAAACAAGCCATTATAACAAATTAAAGTTATTTGTGAATATGTTTATAATAAAATAATATTTAAAGAGGACCTTTCACCTGTATAAACGATGTTAACTGAGTATGCTGCCATATAGAGCGGCGCCCGGGGATCTCACTGCACTTACTATTATCCCCGGGCGCCGCTCCGTTCTCCCGTTATAGGCTCCGGTACCTTTGCTTCTTAAGTTATAGTAGGCGGTGTCTTCCCTTGTCCTGTGGGCGTCTCCTTCTCCTAGGCTGCAGCGCTGGCCAATCGCAGCGCACAGCTCACAGCCTGGGAGGTTTTTTTCTCCCAGGCTGTGAGCTGTGCGCTGCGATTGGCCAGCGCTGCAGCCTAGGAGAAGGAGACGCCCACAGGACAAGAGAAGACCCGCCTACTATAACTTAAGAAGCAAAGGTACCGGAGCCTAGAACGGGAGAACGGAGCGGCGCCCGGGGATAATAGTAAGTGCAGTGAGATCCCCGGGCGCCGCTCTATATGGCAGCATACTCAGTTAACATCGTTTATACAGGTGAAAGGTCCTCTTTAAGTATTTTCATTTTCTTAATTTCCGGAGAACCCCTTTAATCTATGACCTGCATACTCATCTACTTGCATACTACTTTATAAATAGTGAAGCAAATATTTATTTTAAGGGTATAGTACGGAGTAACAAGTAATCTAGGAACCCACAGCAAACATTTTAAGTGGTTTACCCATCTTAGACATTTATGATATACCTGTAGGATATGCCATTATCTGGAGCAAAAATTTAATTGCTTGCCCGAGCCCTGTATCTAAATACCCTGGCTGTGGCGGTGGGACTTGTTGGTAACCCCCCAAAACCCAGCATAAAAAGCACATGCTTCACTGGTTTCCACCACCCTCTATGTTCCTGTTCCACTTGTTTGAAGAATGACTCCTGTTTTACTTTTCCAGGTAGAATCTGGTTAGACAAGTATCTGCACGTGTGCGTACCTTTTCTGATTGAAGTCTATGGGAGTCTGCCAAAATGCTATACGTAGAGGTCCCAGAGGTGGATATGCCATTTTTAGGGTTGGAAAAAATATAGCCCTACTCTTCTGTGACCTTAATTTATTTTTCTCTCTCTTAGGCCTCCTGCACACGACAGTATTTTTTCACGGTCCGCAAAATGGGGTTCCGTTGGTCCGTGATCCGTGACCGTTTTTTCGTCCGTGGGTCTTCCTTGATTTTTGGAGGATCCACAGACATGAAAAATGAAAAAAAAATCTAAGTCAAGTTTGCCATTGAAATGATAGGAAAAAACGGACACGGATCACGGACACGGATCACGGACACGGATGACAATCTTGTGTGCATCCGTGATTTTTCACGGACCCATTGACTTGAATGGGTCCGTGAACCGTTGGCCGTGAAAAAAATAGGACAGGTCATATTTTTTTCACGGCCAGGAAACACGGATCATGGATGCGGCTGCAAAACGGTGCATTTTCCGATTTTTCCACGGACCCATTGAAAGTCAATGGGTCCGCGAAAAAAAAACGGAAAACGGCACAACGGCCACGGGTGCACACAACGGTCGTGTGCAGAAGGCCTTAATCTCCCATCAATCTGCCTTCCGTTATTCTTTGCTTATTTCCTATTCTCCCTCCCTGTGCATCATCTAGATTCTAACTGTTTTCGAGCAATTGTAACACCATGATTGCTTTCTTCCCCTTACCCCTTAACCATTGCTGGTTCTCAATCTGCCTTCCATTATTCATTGCTTGTCCCTCATTTCCCTCCCTGTGCATCATCCAGACTCTAGCAAAGTGACCATAGCACCAGGATCACTTATTTATATTAGCCACTGGACCCCATAGCCATCGCTAGTTCTCAATCCACCTTCTGTTATTCATTGCTTGTCCCCCATTTTCCTCTCCTATGCATTATCCAGATTCTAGCAGTTTTCGAGCAACCATAACGCCATTGGACCCCATAGCCGCAGCTGGTTCTCAATCTGCCTTCCACTATTCATTGCTTGTCCCTGTGCATCATCTCGATTCTAGCAGATTTTGAGCTACTTTAACACTATGATCGCTCACTTTCCCTTAGCCGTTGGACCCTATAGCATTGCTAGTTCTCAATCTGCTTTCTGTTATTCATTGCTTGTCCCCTATTTTCCCTTCCTGCGCATTATCCAGATTGTAGCAGTTTTCGAGCAACCATAACGCCATGGTCACTTTCTTCCCTATGGCCATTGGACCCCATAGCCGCTGCTGGTTCTCAATCTAGTCTACCTTCCACTATTCATTGCTTGTCCCCCATCTTCTCTCCCTGTGCCCATTATTGCAGATTTTGAGCCACCGCAGCACCCCTTAGCCATCGGACCTCATAGCCTTTGCTAGTTCTGCTACTCTGGTAGCTAAACAGCTATAATTTTAAAGAAAAAAAAAAAATGAAACAAATTAAAACTGCACCAATAATAGTCATTTATATATTTTTTAAACTTTCAGACAAAGATTTCTTTTTCTACGGGGATCAATGTTCTGTAATATAAATTTTTAATCAACTTGAATTTATTTTTAGGATGAAAATGTTATAATGAGTGCATGCATTTTAAGTGGTTCCTTAAAAAAAAAGCCAAATTGCCTTCTATAAATTCATGAGAAATATGGTTGACAACATAAAGAAAGTGAGTTTTCTAATCCCAGCCATTAGTCAAGTGCTCTTTTTAATATGCTTTTTCGCATATTTACTCCTGTGAGATTTTATTGGGGTAGTAATACTTAAAGCAAATTCTGTTCACCCGTAGCAGTGTCATTACAAACCTGAATGAGCACAGTCATTGTAAATAAATAAAAACAATGTACCAGAACCGACGCCGACCGAGAAAATACTGTTCAATTAGCTCTAAGCTTTAGTTAAACTTTACTTTTGCTCCTTTATTGATAAGCATAATACAAGAAAAAAAAAAGAAAAAAGAACTAATTTACATTTTTTTTTTTCCGAAACGCATTTACGTAACTAATTCATTTAAATACATTTAGGTACTTTAACTTGGTTAGCATTTGAAAGGGACGGGCTTTACATATTCTATATACTCAAATTGATTGTTATGTAAAATGTAATGGTGATCAAAAAGAAAAGAAAAAAAAAATGAATAATCTAATGTCGGAACCATTTAACCATTACGTGAAGCATAGCCGGCCTTTAGAAGGAATAGAGAATACATGGGGAATTATACAATGAAAGGGAATTTAGGGTCGTAAAATTAATGTTTTCAATGGATATCTGAAATTGGTTTAAAGGAAGCTATAAGAGAATGTAAATTGTAGTAGTAAAAGTTGATTGTGAAGGTCTTTTACACTAGGTAAAATAAAGCAGTGTTTTTTTAAATTACAGATGTGTCATGGGGAATAATTGAAGGGGTTGTCCCATCAATGTCAGATAGGAGACTGTCCCAGAGGCGGGACCCACAACTATCTCCAGAACGGTGCCCCTGAAGCGAAGGAGAGCACACCACCCATGCACAGTGTCCACCTATTGCTTTCGGAGTTAAAAAATTAACGGAGCGAGCGGTGTTGGTTGTTTTCAGAAGTCCAATAGTAGTAAATAGAGAGCATGCAGCGCAAGCGCAGCCACCAGTATGGGACTGCTTGAAATAGCCGAGCCCATAGCGGTGAACGGAGGCTGCTTACGCACGGCTGCTCTCTGTTCACCTGATGGGCCGTGTTCCTGAAGTCTGAAGTAATTGTACATGCAGTAACAGCTAGGCATGTAACAAAGAGGTTAGCTCCATTGAAGACATCATTAGGGTAAGATGTGACTTGCTACTACCAACTCTTTTTGTATCATATTGGCGTTGGCCAGGTGCCATGTTGGAAACTATTAGATGGGGAGCTCACTCATTTGCCCACGGATTTGGTGACTTATTTTTACTTTGTATATACAGTCCGGTCCATAAATATTGGGACATAGACACAATTCTAACATTTTTGGCTCTATACACCACTACAATGGATTTGAAATGAAACAAACTAGATGTGCTTTAACTGCAGACTGCCAGCTTTAATTTGAGGGTATTTACATCCAAATCAGGTGAACGGTGTAGGAATTACAACAGTTTGCATATGTGCCTCCCACTTGTTAAGGAACAAAAAGTAATGGTACAATTGGCTTCTCAGCTGTTCCATGGCCAGGTGTGTGTTATTCCCTCATTATCCCAATTACAGTGAGCAGATAAAAGGTCCAGAGTAGAGATGAGCGAACTTCTGTTTTAAGTTCGGCGTCTAAAGTTCGGCTTCCGGTTAGCGGAGGATCCCGATATGGATTCCGAATTCCGTTGTGGTCCGTGGTAGCGGAATCAATAATGGTCATTATTGATTCCGCTACCACGGACCACAACGGAATTCGGAATCCATATCGGGATCCTCCGCTAACCGGAAGCCGAACTTTAGACGCCGAACTTAAAACAGAAGTTCGCTCATCTCTAGTCCAGAGTTCATTTCAAGTGTGCTATTTGCATTTGGAATCTGTTGCTGTCAACTCTCAAGATGAGATCCAAAGAGCTGTCACTATCAGTGAAGCAAGCCATCATTAGGCTGAAAAAACACAACAAACCCATCAGAGAGATAGCAAAAACATTAGGCCTGGCCAAAACAACTGTTTGGAACATTCTTAAAAAGAAGGAACACACCGGTGAGCTCAGCAACACCAAAAGACCTGGAAGACCATGGAAAACAACTGTGGTGGATGACCGAAGAATTCGTTCCCTGGTGAAGAAAACACCCTTCACAACAGTTGGCCAGATCAAGAACACTCTCCAGGAGGTAGGTGTATGTGTGTCAAAGTCAACAATCAAGAGAAGACTTCACTAGATTGAATACAGAGGATTCGCTGCAAGATGTAAACCATTGGTGAGCCTCAAAAACACGAAGGCCAGATTAGAGTTTGCCAAACGACAACTAAAAAAGCCTTCACAGTTAAGGAACATCCTATGGACAGTTGAGACCAAGATCAACTTGTACCAGAGTGATGGGAAGAGAAGAGTATGGAGAAGGAAAGGAACTGCACATGATCCTAAGCATACCACCTCATCAGTGAAGCATGGTGGTGGTAGTGTCATGGCGTGGGCATGTATGGCTGCCCATGGAACTGGTTCTCTTGTATTTATTGATGATGTGACTGCTGACAAAAGCAGCAGGGTGAATTCTGAAGTGTTTCGGGCAATATTATCTGCTCATATTCAGCCAAATGCTTCAGAACTCATTGGACGGCGCTTCACAGTGCAGATGGACAATGACCCAAAGCGTACTGCAAAAGCAACCAAAGAGTTTTTTAAGGGAAAGAAGTGGAATGTTCTGCAATGGTCAAGTCAATCACCTGACCTGAATCCGATTGAGCATGCATTTCATTTGCTGAAGACAAAACTGAAGGGAAAATGCCCCAAGAACAAGCAGGAACTGAAGACAGTTGCAGTAGAGGCCTGGCAGAGCATCACCAGGGATGAAGCCCAGCGTCTGGTGATGTCTATGCGTTCCAGACTTCAGGCTGTAAATGACTGCAAAGGATATGCAACCAAGTATCAAAAAGTGAAAGTTTGATTTATGATTATTATTATGTCCCATTACTTTTGGTTCTTTAACAAGTGGGAGGCACATATGCAAACTGTTGTAATTCCTGCACCGTTCACCTGATTTGGATGTAAATACCCTCAAATTAAAGCTGACAGTCTGCAGTTAAAGCACATCTTGTTCGTTTCATTTCAAATACATTGTGGTGGTGTATAGAGCCAAAAATGTTAGAATTGTGTCAATGTCCTAATATTAATGGACCTAACTGTATCTTTTAGCATAGTTTAGTAAACCTTTCATGCACCTAAGTCGTGTCAAGCCTATTTATTCCCGGATCTCAGAATTCACGGTAAAACATCCACAAAGACAACACCTTATTAAATAAAGGTCAGTGTGGTGATAAGCTGATTTTCACCTGGCAGTGAGTATTTAGTTCCCCTGCAGCGCCACCATAAGGAAAAAGAAGCATAAGATAGTATCCATTGAAATCAATGTGCTGTCCATGTGATGCATGGATGTACTGGGCTCACCAACTAAATTAGGACTATAGTATTTTAGCACGAATATCCTAAGTGCTGTAAATGTTTTTTACTTATGGCAATTACAAGTCAAATGCAAGAACAATTAAATGAAGAATAATAGGGATAATAATAATCTTGAAAGGCCTCATGCAAACAACCATGTCCATTTTGCGATAAATGGACCCCATTGTAATTTTTCATTTTCACAGCCAAGTGTTTCCTAAGGCCTATTGCACACGACCGTATGGATTTTTCAGTGTTTTGCGGTCCGTTTTTCACAGATCCATTGTTCCGTTTTTTGTTTCCGTTACGTTTTTCCGTAAGGCATATACAGTATACAGTAATTACATAGATAAAATTGGGCTGGGCATATCATTTTCAATAGATGGTTCAGCAATAAACGGAACGGAAACGGAAGACATACGGATGCATTTCCGTATGTGTTCCGTTTTTTTTTGCGGACCCATTGACTTGAATGGAGCCATGGACCGTGATTTGCGGGCAATAATAGGACATGTTCTATGTTAAAACGGAACGGAAATACGGAAACGGAATGCATACGGAGTACATTCTGTTTTTTTTGCGGAACCATTGAAATGAATGATTCCGTATACGGAACGCAAAAAGCGGCCAGTAAATGGGAAAAAATAACGGCCGTGTGCAGGAGGCCTAATTCTGTGAAACGCCTGATGCGTCAAAGTGCTCACTACACACCTTGAAATATTCCTTGAGTGTGTAGTTTCCAGAATGGGGTCTCTTTTTGGGGGGTTCTACTGTAGGGGTACCTCAGGGTGTCTTCATATGCGACATAGCTCCAAAAAGCCAATCCTGCAAAATCTGTCCTCCAAAAGCCCTATGGCGCTCCTTCCCTTTTGAACCCTGCCATGCACTCATGCATTCCTTTTTGAGCACATGTGGGGTGTTGCCGTATTCAGGGGAAAATGGGTTCCAAAATGTGGTGTGCATTTTGCCCTGTTACCCCTTGTGAAAGTAAAAAATGTGGGTGTAAAGCAACTTTTTCTGGAAAAAATTATAATTATTTATTTTCACAGCCAAGTGTTTCCTAATTCTGTAAACCGCCTGATGGGTCACTACACACCTTGAAATATTCCTTGAGGGGTGTAGTTTCCAGAATGGGGTCACTTTTTGGGAGTTTTCTAGGGGTACATCAGGGGTGATCCTTTCCTTCTGACCCCTGTGGTACGCCAATATAGCAGTATACAAGCACATATGGGGTATTTCCATAATCAGGAGAAAATGGGCAACAAATTAGGGGGTGCCTTTTCTCCAGTTCCCCCTTGTGAAAGTGAAAAATTTGGGCCTAAAGTCCCTTTTGCTAAAAGAAAAATATAATTTTTCATTTTCACAGTCAAGTGTTTCCTAATTCTAGGTAACACCTTTGGGGTCTAAGTGCTCACTACATGCCTTGAAAGATTCCTTGAGGGGTGTAGTTTCCAGAATGGGGTCACTTTTTGAGATTTATTACTGCAGGGGTGCATCAGGGTGTCTTCAATAGTGACTCATGGCGCCTGAAAATTATTCCAGTGAAATCTGTGCTCCAAAATCCATATGTTGCTCTTTGCACCCTGTGCCCTGCCGTTTTCCCATACAGCAGTTCACGGCCACAAATGAGGTGTTTCTATAAACTGCAGAATCTGGGTAATAGATATTGACTTTTGTTTGGATGTCAACCCTTGTTGTGTTACAGGAAAATATATATGAAAATGGAAAATCTGCCTAAAAAAAGCAATATTTTGTTTTTTTTTATCTCCTTTTCATTTCATTCTTGTGAAACACCCAAAGGGTTAACAAAGTTTGTTAACGGCAGTTTTGAATAACTTGAGTAGTGTAGTTTCTAAAATGGGGTTAATTTATATCATGTAAACCCACTAAAAGTGACTTAATAACTAAATTGGTTCGTAAAGAAAATTGGTTTTGGAAAATTTCTGGAAAATCTAAAATTTGCATCTAAATTTCAAAGCCATCTGACATCCTAAAAAAATAAAATGACATTTACAAAATGATGCCAACATAAAGTAGACATATGGGAAATGATGATTGATAACTATTTTATTAGGTATTTTAAATGTAGAAAATGTCAAATTTCAAAAATAGTACAATTTTCAGAATTTCCTGTAAATTTGGATGTTTTTCCCAAATAAAGGAAACAAATATTGACTAAAATCTATCACTTACATAAAGTACAATGTGTCACGAGAAAACCTTCTCCGAATCGGTTACATAAGTAAAAGCATTCCAAAGTTATTACCACAATAGACCTGGGCAGGAAGGTGAAAACAGGCCTGGGGTAGAAGGGGTTAAAGGGGATGTACATGTTTACAAAAGCATGGCTGCTTTCTACCAAAAACACCATCACACCTGTCCACAGGTTTTATGTAGTATGGAATCCCATTCACTTCAGTGGAGCTGAGCTGCAATACCAGGTACCGCCCATACACAGGTGGAGCTGCTTTAGGAAGAAGGCAGCCATGTTTCTCTATTTCCGCATAGCTGTTTTTAAAGTGACTTCATACCAGGCTTCACTTTAAAAAGGTTATTGTGAATTTTTGATTCGATTTCGATACAAAAAAAGTATTGCGATACTCGATACCATTCGATACCAGGCGAAAAAAAAAGCAAAAAAAGCCACGTGCATTCCGCAGTTTTTTTTTTCTGTTCCGGCGTTCACCGCATAGATTTTTTTTATATTTTAATAGTTTGGACTTTTCTGACGTGGCGATATGTAATATGTTTATTTATTTATACTTGATTTATACTTAATACTTTATACGTGATTTATACTTAATATTTTGGTGGTTTTTTTTAACTTTTTTTTTTTATTTTTTTTTTACACTTTTTATTTAATAACTGTTTCCCCCCTTAGGGGCCGGAACCTGGGATATTTTCATCCCTTGTCCTATTCACCCTGATAGAGCTCTATCAGGGTGAATAGGACTTTACACTGTCCCTGCTGCCCTGTGCACTGTGCACACAGCAGCAAGGAGCCGACTATGGCAGCCAGGGCTTCAGTAGTGTCCTGGCTGCCATGGTAACCGATTGGAGCCCCAGGATTACACTGCTGGGGCTCCGATCAGAAGCTGCCACTGCACCACCAATGAAGAGGGGCGAAGGGGACCCTGTGGCCACTGCCACCAATGAGAAGGGGAGGGGACCCTGTGGCCACTGCCACCAATGATTTTAATACTGGGGGGTTGAGAGGGGCGGGCGCACTGTGCCACTAATGATTTTAATGGGGGGAGGGGACACTGCGCCACCAATGATAATTAACCCTTAATACAGGAGGAGGGTACTGGCAGCAGATCAGCGGCAGTTAACCCCTCAGGTGCGGCACTGATCGCAGCTCCCTGTCAGAGGCAGGGTGGCGGCAATGCGATTCTGCTGCCGGCACCGCCTCCTGTATTATGTGTTAAAGAAGACCTTATATGGTTCCAGACTTTAAGTATTAGGCTACACAGAGCGGCGCCCAGGGATCTCCCTGCACTTACTATTATTCCTGGGCGCCGCTTCGTTTGCCCGCTGTGCCCCATTACAGTCTCCTGCTCCATATGCTAATTACTATCGAGCAATGGGGAGGAGACATCAGCTTCTCTAGTGGGCGTTCCTTCTCCCTGCGCTGCGCTGTGATTGGACAGCGCTACAGCCAGGGAGAAGGAACGCCTACTAGAGAAGCTGATGTCTCCTCCCCATTGCTCCGATAGTAATTAGCATACGGAGCAGGAGACAGTAATGGGGCACAGCGGGCGAACGGAGCGGCACCCAGGAATAATAGTAAGTGCTGGGACATCTCTGGGCGCTGCTCTGTGTAGCCTGCTGCTTAACTAAGTCCGGACCCAGGAAAAGTCCTATCATTGGTGGCGCAGTGCTCCCGCCCCTCCTCCGCCCCTCTCTTCTCATTGGTGGCAGCGCAGCCCAGTATCGAAAAAATGGAAATCCCGGTATCGTATCGATTGGGTATCGAAATTTCGATACCCGCAACAACCCTATGGTGAATGATATCGCTATGAATTTAAAGATCAGTACAGTACAATTTTTAAAGGAGTTGTGCCACCATTAACAGTTATTTAATGTGATTCAGCATGAAAGACAAGTTACTTTTGTAATTTACTTTCTATTGCAAAAATTCTCTTTACTTCCCTCTGGTGTTTCATAGGGATGTGCACATCCACCTACTGAGGTGGTCGCACATGCTCAGTTCCATCCTTCAACTGCCACCAGTCATATCTACTGTTAGAAGCTGTTACAGGGAGGGAGCTTCAGAACAAATGACACGCCCCTGAGCTGCAGCAGAAAGGACTTGCCCCTGAGCTGCAGCAGAAAGGACTTGCCCCTGAGCTGCCAGCTATAAGTCTAGCAGAGCAATAGGAGATCTCTGGATCCATGTGAGCTACAGGGCTGGTTCTAGCTTTGTCATCAACTATATTATGCCTGATTCTCATTTTTCACATAAATCATGGGATAACTCCTTTAAGCTTTATGATAGGTGCTAGAATATAGAGAGTACGGTCACTAAATTGGATCTTTTTTTTTTTTTTTTTTCAGAGCTTAATAAATGATTCTATTAGGAGTAAATGAAATACGGATATTACAATATGGATGCAGCGCCTCCAGTCACATAGAAGTCCCTCCAGCGAAAGATGCTTTACAGCTGTCCATCGGATCAGACAAGGTAACCAGTGTCATCGGGAAAGCTGTTTGTCACTAGACCCAGTCCATTTCTTTAATCTGCCCTCCTGATCACTTCACATATAGCCATCAAAGCTCTCCTCCCGCATCTAATTGAAAAAAAAAAAAAAACGGGTGCCATCCATAATCTGCCATCTCTCTTTATCTACATGGATTTTTAAGGCTCATTTTACATTTGTGCTTGAGGCAAATTTAGCATATGCTAGACTGCTAGGAAAACCCTTAAACCTAATGTTCCCTTAATGGAGAATAATGCATTAAATACTACTTTTAATACCAAAGTCAGATTAATAGAGATATAATCCATTCTGCGATTTCACTTCTAACATGGGGAAGGATAACAGACCTTCTGGCTGCGTATTAGCACGTTGCAGGTTGAAGTGAGCCTTTTTTTTTTTTTTTTGTTAAATCGCAGGGGTCACGAACCAAGTGAATCTGTTTTAGTTTAGCAGAACTTAATCCCTTAAAATGGACTAATATTTATTTCACGGCAGCGGCGGTAGAGCCAGCGAGAATGTGCATGACGATAACCGACGATGGCTTAACATGCAAATGTAAGATTAGATGGGACTTATCTGACATGTTCGGGGTAGGATCTTAGAGGTTGATTACAGAGGCGTTGCATGGTTCGCCTGGTACCAGATTCCTGGTCTTTAATGTGTATATATAGGAGAAGGTATGGGAAAATATGAAGAGATATCTCGAGAAATGTATAGTGACCACTTTGGTGACTTTTCATAGACTTGTAAGTACTTGATACATCAGAATAAATAGAAATAAGCCGCTATAAATGTACAGTATTTCCGTAAAGAGAACGTGGTTGTGGTATGTGGAGGTACAGTAGTACTTTCTGTGATATATGGTTGTATAGAAAGTAATCATGTTACACTCACCCGTTTCTCCAGCACCAAGTCTGGTCCTCCTGCCACAGCTTTTTTATTTTTTACACACAGCAGGGTGACGTACCAGTATATGAAACATGGTCTGAGGGCTCATTCAGATGAATGTAAGGGCTCCATGCCTGTACTGCGGACCACAATTTGCAATGCACAGGCACTGGCCGTGCTGCTTATGCTTACCCATTGACCCGAATGGGTCTGTGATCTGCCAGATACAGCAAAAGATAGGACATGTCCTATCACAATGCAGAGGCACGGACCCAAAAGCCCACGGAAGCGCTTCGTAGTGCTTCCGATCCGTGCTTCTGTTCCTCAAAAGATAGGACATGTCCTACCTTTTGCCATATCTTGCAGATCGCAGACCCATTCAAGTCAATGTTTGTGGTCCGCACTGGGCCCTTATGGTCGTGTGAATGGTGCCTAATGCTGAGTACAGAGATTGGCTGCAGCAGCGACATTCCGCACACCTGTACATCACAGTATCGGCCATATGCACAGTTTACTTGCAGATGCACCACGTTGTGCTACATCTATTGGACAAAATTCTTGTCATCCTCAGCTTTTAGGGTGCATTCACCCAGCCATGTCTGATTTTTGCACCGCAAACCGCGGATGCGCAAAACACGGACCCCAGCCGTGTGCACCCCTCCCCATGGACCAGCCCCATTGACTTTGATCGGTCTGCAATCCGCACGTTGCGACCAAAGATATGACATCCGTGCTTCCATGGACTTCCAGGTCCGTGCGGCCACATGTCCTATCTTTGGCTGCTACGTGTGGGTCACAGGGCCATTGAGATTAATAGGTCCGAACCGCAATGCGGGGTGCACACAGCCAGTGTTCGTGTTTTGCGTATCTTTGGTTTTTGGCCCGCAAAACAGATATGGCCATGTGAATGCACCCCAATTCTGTGCGCCACCAAAGAACATCCGTAGGGAGTGGTCAGATAGTACCTATTTATTGACTTCTCTGACTATCTGATCACGTACGACTAGCCTCACCAAGAATAAACCGCCTGACGTGTTAAAATATTTTTAGAGAGAAAAAATAACAGGCATCCAAAAAACGTATAAATTTGATACATGATGGTGCCACATTTACCAAAAAACACCACATTTTTACATGTGCCCTGTTATGTTTCCATTAAACTAACTCCATGATGCTGTAGTGCCTGTGATGCCTTTGTAGACAGAACCCTGAGACAGGCTATTATACTACAAGGGAGAGAGAGAAGTTCAAAGTTAGTACACGCTGTACGTAAATCTCTTACTAGCAATTATTTCAGTGGTGCTAGATGGGTGAGGAGTCATGGTGTCCAGGCTTTATCACAATCATTCTTCCTTGATTGACATCCTGGGGGCATTTGATAGCTGCGATACTTGCCCAATGAAGCGAGTTGTACCATTGTTGACAGCAGATTGAGCAAGCTCAGGGTCCTGATGAGGATAATAGCAGGTGCCCTGAGACTGAGCCACGAAATCCAGTTGCAAAATCCCACGGGACCCAGAGCAGATAAAGTCATGGACAGTAAAACTCGTTTCATTTCAGAAGCCCTGGGCTTACAAGTAGTGCTGACATCAAACGATCTCAGGTTTTAAAGGGGTTGTCCCACAAAAAATATTCTACAGTGTTCAAACCAGCACCTGAATCTAATACTTTTTTAGAATTGCATGTAATTAAAAATGTATCATAGATTTCACTGAATAACTCTGTAGCTCTCTGTATAGTGCCACCTGCTGTTTGATCTTTTTCTAATTTCTCTGTCCTGCTCATTCTCAGGATAGGTCATCAATATCAGATCACTAAGGTCCGACGCCTGGCACCCCTGCCGACAGCGGTTTGAAGAGAACGCAGTTCTTGTATGAGCACTGCCTTCTCTTCTCTGTTTACAGATGTTCTGCTCATACAAGAGCTGCGTTCTCTTCAAACAGCTGATCGGCAGGGATGCCTTCAGCCTGTCTCCCACCGATCTGATATTGATGACCTATCCTGAGGATAGGTCATCAATATAACAAAAGCGGACCACCCCTTTAATGACTGAGCTCTTCTTAGAGGTTACCTATAAACACAGTATCTGTAACATGCTGTGGATTTTGAGTCCCCCATGTTAAAGGGGTTCTCCGGGAATTAAGAAAATGAAAATACTTAAATATTACTTCATTATAAATACACTGCTCAAAAAAATAAAGGGAACTGCTCAAACTGTCCACTTAGGAAGCAACATTGAGTGACAATCAATTTCACATGCTGTTGTGCAAATAGGATAGACAACAGGTGGAAATTATAGGCAATTAGCAAGACACCCCCAATAAAGGAGTGGTTCTGCAGGTGGTGACTACAGACCACTTCTCAGTTCCTATGCTTCCTGGCTGATGTTTTGGTCACTTTTGAATGCTGGCGGTGCTTTCACTCTAGTGGTAGCATGAGACAGTCTACAACCCACACAAGTGGCTCAGGTAGTGCAGCTTATCCAGGATGGCACATCAATGCGAGCTGTGGCAAGAAGGTTTGCAGTGTCTGTCAGCGTAGTGTCCAGAGCATGGAGGTGCTACCAGGAGACAGGCCAGTACATCAGGAGACGTGGAGGAGGCCGTAGGAGGGCAACAACCCAGCGGCAGGACCGCTACCTCCGCCTTTGTGCAAGGAGGAACAGGAGGAGCACTGCCAGAGCCCTGCAAAATGACCTCCAGCAGGCCACAAATGTGCATGTGTCTGCTCAAACGGTCAGAAACAGACTCCATGAGGGTGATATGAGGGCCCGACGTCCACAGGTGGGGGTTGTGCTTACAGCCCAACACCGTGCAGGACGTTTGGCATTAGCCAGAGAACACCAAGATTGGCAAATTCGCCACTGGCGCCCTGTGCTCTTCACAGATGAAAGCAGGTTCACACTGAGCACATGTGACAGACGTGACAGAGTCTGGAGACGCCGTGGAGAACGTTCTGCTGCCTGCAACATCCTCCAGCATGACCGGTTTGGCATTGGGTCAGTAATGGTGTGGGGTGGCATTTCTTTGGAGGGCCGCACAGCCCTCCATGTGCTCGCCAGAGGTAGCCTGACTGCCATTAGGTACCGAGATGAGATCCTCAGACCCCTTGTGAGACCATATGCTGGTGCGGTTGGCCCTGGGTTCCTCCTAATGCAAGACAATGCTAGACCTCATGTGGCTGGAGTGTGTCAGCAGTTCCTGCAAGACGAAGGCATTGATGCTATGGACTGGCCCGCCCGTTCCCCAGACCTGAATCCAATTGAGCACATCTGGGACATCATGTCTCGCTCTATCCACCAACAGACTGTCCAGGAGTTGGCAGATGCTTCAGTCCAGGTCTGGGAGGAGATCCCTCAGGAGACCGTCCTCCACCTCATCAGGAGCATGCACAGGCGTTGTAGGGAGGTCATACAGGCACGTGGAGGCCACACACACTACTGAGCCTCATTTTGACTTGTTTTAAGGACATTACATCAAAGTTGGATCAGCCTGTAGTGTGTTTTTCCACTTTCATTTTGAGTGTGACTCCAAATCCAGACCTCCATGGGTTGAAAAATTAGATTTCCATTTTTTTATTTTTGTGTGATTTTGTTGTCAGCACATTCAACTATGTAAAGAACAAAGTATTTCAGAAGAATATTTAATTAACTCAGATCTAGGATGTGTTATTTTTGTGTTCCCTTTATTTTTTTGAGCAGTGTATATTCCCAAATACCTTACATTAGTTATAATGGCTCATTTTGTCTGGGGAGCAGTCATTAGGAAAAACAAAATGGCTGCTGTCCTATAAGTACACACAAAACCTGTCCTAATCACACAGCAGGAGAAGTTGCTTCACAACGCTGAGCTAAAGAGCTGCCTCATCCTCATCTCTGCTCTGCTTGTCAGCGATTATGATCCTGAATACAGTTTAATATGGTGATCAGCTGAATCTCCTGTAGGAATGGAGTTCATGAGCAGATGTGGCTAATGAGCAGCAGCACTTGTATGCAGTCTCCATTACCACAGCCCCACATTACCACAGCCTGTCCTCTCTGTACTTCATGTCTCCTCATGAACTCCATTCCTCAGGAGATTCAGCTGAAGATCCTCTCATCTGTATTCAGGATCATAATCCCTGTCAAGTGGAGAGGAGGAGGAGGATGAGGCAGCTCTTTACCTCAGTGCTGTGAAGTAACTTGTCCTGCTGTGTGATTAGGACAGGCTTTGTGTGTACGAATAGGACAGCGGCCATTTTATTTCTCCTAATCATTGCTTCCTAGACAAAATGAGCCATTATAACTAATGAAATGTATTTGGGAATATATTTATATTAAAGTAATATTTACGTATTTTTATTTTCTTAATTCCTGGAGAACCCCTTTAAAGTGGCTATAATGAGCTGATAACAGCGTGTCCCCAGGGGCGTGTCCTGGTGGGCTGATGCCCAGGGGGCCACCAGAGCCCTTCTCACGTCCGGCCAGTGGACATTTTTGGGGATGTATTTTATTTCTGCTGGCAGTATTTTGTGAAGGTTGTACAAAATAAAATAATGAAAAAGAACTGGATCGCACATCCACATGCTATCCTTTGATCTCATAACTGCTACTCGGCAGGAACCACCGCTACTTGGCGCATGTATACCGCCTCCTATGCTAATGCCTCAGTTAGCATGTAGTGTACATTTTGATCAAAATGCATAAGCCCACTCACCACGCCAAGGTTGCCGCTATGAGTGGGACCTAATCTAAATTTGGCACGACCCAGCAGGCGGCAGGACCCAGCAGCCAAACAGCACCCCTGCTGCTTGACAATGCCAAACCTAGCTCTGGGCCCCCCAACCCACCTGGACAGCACCACAACGACAATGGCCACCGCGCAGTACCGCACCATGTGAACAGTTGTCAAAGCTCACCTTATCCAAAGCTCTTAGGAACTCCAACTGAGAACATGGTAGGTTCATTTAAACCCTCATGCAACATTTTGCTAATTAAAATCACCTGGACCAAATAGGAGGGGTGCTGATACCAGAATGAAAAAAGGGACAGATTCTCTATACATGTACAAAAAAGAAAAAGAACTAGATCGCACATCCACATGCTATGCTATTTTGTGATGGACTGTGGTATTTGTATAATGTGCCACTATATGGTATTGCTGGCCCTTCCTTCCATCAATTTGGACCCAACTACAACAACGGACCACTTTTAGTATTTTTCCAGGGCCACTTTAAGTTCCCAGTCCGCCCCTGGGTGTCCCATTGCTGGAATCACCATTGATCACCTGAAAGTGTTATGGGTACCTGATAGCAAGTGTTCAATTTCCTTATAGCACCCCCACTGTTAGGCCTCTTGCACATGAACGTTGTGTGTCCGTGTCCGTGGCCGTATTGCGGCGGCCCGCATACGGCGGGTCCGCAATACACGGGCACCAGCATGTGTGCACTCCGCATCAAGGATGCAGACCCATTCACTTGAACGGGTCCACAATCATGGAGGTGCGGAACGGAAGCACGGATCGGAACCCCACAGAAGCACTACGGAGTGCTTCCGTGGTGTTTCTGTCCCTGTCTGCGCACCGCAAAAAATAGAACTTGTTCTATTTTTTTTTTGCGGTGCGGGCGGATCACGGACCCATTCAAGTTGAATGGGTCTTGATCCATCCCGGCTGCCGCACGGATGCACAACGTTCGTGTGCAAGAGGCCTTAGTGTTAAGCATTGCACAGTGCTTTTACAAATGAGTGGCTTCTCTGTAATGGACATGCTGAGTCCTCCAGAAAGAGAGACACTCTTTGGGGCTAGCAGATCCCCATCTACTCGGATTACAAATTTCTAAAATTTAAAACAGAGAATAATTATGTGTACAATCTCACAATAAAATTCCTAAAGGGACTCCAAGGAAGCAATTCACTTAAAATATCTTTAAGCAAGCTGTAAGACGGGGGAGAGTCTTAGCGTCTATACCCTGCAAAGTGCAGGGAGATCAATTTTGTATTCCTATAGAAAAATGTGATAACTTTACTGCAATTAAGTTGGCAAAATGCACACGAGGGATTTGCTTGATGTCATCCTGTTATAAAAGTAATCTTCTCCCAGCATGCTCTCTGTCATACCTTCCTCTAAGGTGACAGCAAAACAGAAAACTCATTAACTGCCTGCATTATATCAACGATAAGAACTAAACTGTTGTGTTCAGCATTCTAAGTTGGAGCAATTAATTCTCTCACTTACTTAAACTGATCAAGATTTAATTACCATCACTTTGTGCAATTACTCCATAATTAAAGTAATTTGGATCATTCCACTTACTGACAGTGTCATTGAACAGCCATTTATAACACCAAAAGGAGAGATAATTAACTTACTACTGCTCAAGGCGCTGCATTAAACCAGAAAAGCTCACAGTAAGTTATTTTCAAATGTACATAACAATATGATAAGGACATTACATAAGATTCTGAATACCATGAAATGTGATCAGAAATGCTGCAGAAAAGGGCAAAAATCCATTTAACAGACATAAATATGAAAGGGTTTTGGTCAAAATGTCTCTTTTAGAGTAAAAGCCTTGTCTCAAAACGCGCTGCATGAGGACGAGAAATTTATCCCACGTATGACTTGGTAATTGTGATTTAATGGAAAGTGTAAAGTGCTTATTAAAACTGTATGAGGTCAATTATAGAGGCATAGTGTATTGTGCATGTATGTGCCTTGTTTAGCTTTGTTGCGTATACTTTTGTGAAATTACCCCCTTCGTGTTTTTGCTCCAAACCTTATTTTTATGGAATAAAACAACGTATTCTTTCGTGATAAACAAAAACTAGTGGTCATCTTCTTTTGAACCAAGACTTTTGACTTTCTGGTTATGAACCAGAAAGCTCAACCCTATTGCTATGGACCAAAATGACTCTTTGCCCTCTTGTTTTGGAACAAAACTCTTGAACGTCTTGTTATGAACCAAAAGTCTTGACCCTCTTGTTGTGGACCAAAAGTCTTGACCCTCTTGTTGTGGACCAAAAGTCTTGACCCTCTTGTTGTGGACCAAAAGTCTTGACCCTCTTGTTGTAGACCAAAAGTCTTGACCCTCTTGTTGTAGACCAAAAGTCTTGACCCTCTTGTTGTAGACCAAAAGTCTTGACCCTCTTGTTGTAGACCAAAAGTCTTGACCCTCTTGTTGTAGACCAAAAGTCTTGACCCTCTTGTTGTAGACCAAAAGTCTTGACCCTCTTGTTGTAGACCAAAAGTCTTGACCCTCTTGTTGTAGACCAAAAGTCTTGACCCTCTTGTTGTAGACCAAAAGTCTTGACCCTCTTGTTGTAGACCAAAAGTCTTGACCCTCTTGTTGTGGACCAAAAGTCTTGACCCTCTTGTTGTGGACCAAAAGTCTTGACCCTCTTGTTGTAGACCAAAAGTCTTGACCCTCTTGTTGTGGACCAAAAGTCTTGACCCTCTTGTTGTGGACAAAAAAAAAACTGGGGTCCATAAAAATGATATGAGCTGTTTGACTTTTGCAAGGAGCTGCGTGTTTTTGCTCCCTCAAATAGTCAAGATAGACACAAGACCTTATTGAGGTGTGAATCAAATTGGATTTTTAAGGCTAAAGCATTGGGACAGATGATGGGGATCAATGATCGTAATGATTTGTCTCCATTTCTATGAAAATATTTTTTAAATGTTTTGTTTGACCTTTTCGTAATGCTTGTATGTAATTTATTGATTACAATATGATCATCTGTGTATGATGGACTATTTAAGGGAGCATGTGCTATTGTACAATAAAATGTGAAACAGCTGTAGGCTGCATTGTATCTCCCGTTCAGTACCTGCACTGGTTTATATATCATTAAAGGAACTTTTTATGGTGAGTGCCATCTTGTACATCTAATTAGGCTACTTTCACACTGGCGATTTGGCTTTCCGTTTCTGAGATCCGTTCAGGGCTCTCACAAGCGGTCCAAAACGGATCGGTTTTGCCCTAATGCATTCTGAATAGAAAAGGATCCGCTCAAAATGCATCAGTTTGCCTCCATTCCTCTCTGGAGGCGGACACCAAAACGCTTGGCTATGTTAAAGATAATACAAACGGATCTGTTCTGAACGGATGCAGACGGTTGTATTATCTGAACGGATCCACACCAAACGCGAGTGTGAAAGTAGCCTTACTGGCAACTATATTATCAGGAGTCCGAATCCCAAGCAGTAGCACCCGGCCGCCCCCTACTTGTGATCCATCTAAAATCATCTCCTTGACTCCTTCTGTTCCTGTACTTGCCGGCCGAGCATGAGTTTGTTCAGTCACTTCGGGCAGAGCGAGCGGCACGCAGCTGACACACAGCTACGAGACCCTGGTGTATTTAAATCTCATTTAGGCTGTCTTTCAGAAAAGTTTCTCCTGGGATTCGAACTCACGACCTTTCACATCAGAGGCAAGGCATTTACCCACACAGCTATGAAAGCTGTATAGCTAATTGCTGCCCCAACACACCCAGCTCTGCTACATCCATACACAGTGTACTGGGGCAGCTGTCATGTGTATGTATGTACACTATCAAAGTTATCTACAGTAGAAGTCTTATATATTATTTTTTTTAAGCAACTAGCTATACAGCTCTCAGCTGTGTGGGTAAATGCCTTGCCTCTGATGTGAGAGGTTGAGAGTTCGAATCCCAGGAGAAACTTTTCTGAAAGTTTTTTTTTTTTTTTTTTTTTAAATACCGGACTGTTACTTTACTGCCATGGGGGAGGGGGGGGGCTATTGGCGCCATGATACTGCCACATGGAGGGGGGAGGAGAGAGGCACTTGATACTGGCACATTAGGGGGCAGGGGGAGAGGATGGCACTATGATATTAGCACATGGGGGGGCAAGAAATGGACAAAAATCATGAGGGGCAGAAATGTGAAATGATTGGGGGGGGCAAGAAATGGACATGAATCATGAGGGGCAGAAATGTGAAATGATGGGGGGAGGGGCGCCAAAATGTAGATTCGCTTGTGTTGACAAAAATCCTTGCATCGGCCCTGACATCGGGCGCGCAATCCCGCGAGACCAGTGACCTCCAGAGGTGAGTCTCGCAGGATCACGCGCCGAAGACACATGATCTTGGCAAGAGCCAAGGCAATGTGGACCTGGAGCACAGCGAGGAGCAGAACCTCGTGAGCACCCCTGGCAACCGCACTCTGACAACCTGCACTAGGGTGTCAGAGGCTGCAGGACAGTGACTGGCAGCAGGGTGGCACACACTTGTGTACAGGGGTCAGGGCACACCTGCTTGACTAGGGGCCATAGATTCTGATTGGCACAGGATGCCCAGCAGTGGCACATGGAGCCTAATAGGTGGCACAGACTGTCTAAAGGGCTATGAATGGTACAGGGTGCAGGACAGTGGCAGAGGGCACAAGGCAGCATATTGTTTTATGTTGCCCTGGTGGCACAGGATTTTAGACAGTGGCTGAATGGCGCCTGGCAGTGAATAGGTGGCACTGCTCGTGTTTGGTGTGCCAACTTGCTGAACAGCGCAGAGTGGCATCACTGGGATGGAACTAGGTGGCAGACAATGGCTGGATATTATATATACATGACCATAGTCAGACTGGCACAGGGTACGCGACCATAGTCAGACTGGCACAGGGTACATGACCATAGACTGGCACAGGATACACGACCATAGTTAAATGTTGCATGCAATAGGTGGCTGAAAAAGGGGCAGGTAAAAGGGTGTGGTCAATGGGCGGAGTCAAGGGGCGGAAAAATTAGCTTTTGCCTAGGGTGGCAAAAATCCTTGCACCAGCCCTGTATGTTATAACTTTCTTTCTACAATGAGTATCACCAGTTTTGCCATTTGACGTATGGCATAGGCACCACCATGTGCCTAGGACTCTGATGCTCCTGGTGTGTACAGTGCCAACTTGATTTTGCTTCCTGCGTTTGGATTGGTTATTGTCTGTGGTTTAAATAAGTGAGAGAACTATCAACTATTTGATGTGGAGACCTCTTCTTCAATAGTGACACCACTACATCTTTCTTTTCACCACAATATGGGACCTGTACATTGCATGGTTTGATGTTACTGAGGACATCTACCTACAGAGCCTATTGGTCATGCCAATCATTCACATTGTCCATTCTTTTTCTTACTACGGTAAGTCCTCACACTTGTAAAGAGCATCTCTTCTCAGAAATATTCTCCCCCACTTACAGTAGGTTGTTACCATTTGTGAAACCTAAAATGATTATTCTTTTGTGATGGACAAAAACGATAGAATTTTTTTCCTTCCGACTAAAACTTTTGACCTGCTTCTTATGAACCAGACGTCTCAGCCCTCTTGTTATGGACCATAACCGTTCACCCTCAATACAGGAACCCATTTATTGCATTAGCTGAGGATAAATGTGTGTATTTGTTCAACTGGTCATGCCAGTCCTTCACATGGTCCCATCTTTCTTGCTAAATTCTCACTTTTTAAAGAACACATAGAACACAGAAATGTTCTTCACCTAGATGTTCCCCATCTGTGAAACCTACAATGCTTAGTCCATCTCAAAGTTTGCATTAGAACCATAATTTGTCTCAAGTTTTGACCATAGCCTTTGCTTCATATTCTTCACTAGTTTAGGAGTGTGTTATTAGGTGACAATGACCATTAGATGATTGACATTGGTTATGTTCAACAGATATCCTGACCAATTAGTTCCAGGGAAAACATTGACAAGTCATGTTGGACTTTAGATTTCCCATTCTGAATAGAAATGGAAAAAATAGTAATGTCAGTACATATATTTCATTCCAGTGTGTCATCACTGAAAATGTCATTTTATGGAAACCCTTAAAGGAAAGACTTTGAAGCAAAAATAGGACTTTGTATCACTTTACACTTCAGTACGTCAAATACGTTTTTTTCAGACTAGCATGAATGACCGCAAAGTCCTTCCGAATATTAGAAAATTCAGCAATTAACTCATATTGTAACATGTCCAAAAGGAACAGTTGCACGGCACATCACAGTGTCAAGCAATTAGGCCTTGAAAGTATTCTGGATGAGTGCCTACATAGTGAAATAGTCTGTGTGCCCTCATTAATATGTTAATTAGGACGATGCAAGTGATTTTTAGAACGGGGCTGATTATTATAACCGAGATCACTCAATGTCTTATCATCTTTCAGTTCAGTTCTTCAGCCCTGCTTATGAGGAACACGTATCTGAGGAGGCCTCAATGTTTATTTTCATTTTGACGCCTACTGTGTGCATGTGTGTGTTGCTTTCCCTAATTATACTAGGTGTATTAGAGCTTTTCTTATTTTGTTTAGTGCATGACTTCCCTTAATTTAGTCTCCGGAGAATTAATATTTTGACTAGTTGCCACCCACAGATCCTGCTTGCACCATTTGCCGGGGGGAAAAAAAAGTCTGTCTATCTCTATCCTTCTATCTTGCGTTGTCCAATTTTAGTGGTATTGTTTTGTTTTTTTTCTGCTTGTTTTGTGTATTTTTTTTTAAATGTCCCCCCCCCCCACTCATTTTCTTTTTTTCTTTTAACACTTTTTGATCTTTTATGATATTGGGTTGGAGGATGGCAGTAGCATGGGGCTGATGGCGCTGGCTGTGGGACATGGATGATGGCAAATGGCAATGGCATGGGGCTGATGGCAAATTTTTTTTGCAAAATTTTTAAATTTGTATACATACAGAAGAAAATAATATATCGCGATATATATCGTTATGGCACATAGTTCAAATTATATTGCGATATAGATTTTAGGCCATATCGCCCAGCCACCCCCCCTTAGTCGTTTTTAGAAGATGATCTGCAGTAATTTATGATTTTAATGCATTTAATAATTGTAAAAGTTCAAATAAAAATTCAGTGAGGATAAAAAAAAAAAGTTGTCCGCGACAAACAGAAGAAGAAGAAGAAGCACCTTCTGTTTTCTTGCTTCGCCATAGAATGGCATTTGTTAAAATGACCTTTTTGTTACACAGTCATAGTCAGCATTAATCCTATTACTCCATGATTTTTTTTTTTTTATCAAGCCAAAGCAGCTGCCATTTCATCTTGCACTAAGTGAATTGAGGTGCTCAGTTGGTCTACACACCACACTCTTAGATGTGTGAAACAGACAGTGATACTCCATACACATCACTTGCCGTTTGTATTCTCCGGAGAGTAACCAGTCACTTCAATATCTACATTAGGGCTGTCAAGACGTATCAGCTCAGTGTCGGGGTCTATAATCCCGGCAACATCTCCTAAGCATGAAAAACATGTTTGCTGGCAGCTTCGCGTAGCAAAAAAACATTTACTGGGGACTGTCCTTGGCTTTTGCTCCCAGTGATGGACTAGACAATTCCTACCTCATGTTCATTTACACCGTAACTATGATTCATTTATCATTGCGCCGTTGAGAATGGAAAGCATTCCCCGGGATGCCCTTTGCTACGCTACTTTTGGATCTCCAGACTATATGAAAGGGGTTGTCCCACAAAAAATATTCTACATTTTTCAAACCAGCCCATGGATCTGACTGCTTTTGTAATTGCATTTTATTAAAAAATTTACTCTACCCACCGTTATTCAATAAAACGTGTCTGCATAGCGCCACCTGCTGTCTGTTCATTTTCTTATTTTTCTGTCCACCTCACTGAGGTTTCTGTTCTACCATGCCGGAGGCACTGATTACTTCTGTCTCTGTTTTTTTATTTTTTTTATTTGCTTTGCAGCATGTATCCGGCCTCCGTGTTGGTGGACATCATTAACCCATCACCCTCACAGCCTTTTTTTAATTAGGTGACGTGTATAGCTGACCATGGGCCTAAGGCCTTGTGCACACAAATGTATATTGTTACCGTGTCCGTTTTATTTTTTTTGCCGATAGGGTGCGGACCCATTCATTTTAATAGGTCCGCAAAAAATGCGGACAGCACACGATGTGCTGTCCGCTTCAGTATGTCCGTTCCTTAGCCCCGCAAAAAAGCTAATAATATAAGGTAATAATTAGAGATGAGCAAAGTATTGAAAAATCTGATTCAGCTGCTTTGCAGAATAAAAAAAAACAAAAAAAAGCGCTTTATGACTAATTACTTTGCCACAAAGAGCATTTCTTTCCAAGTAGTGGGTGCAATGACAAGGAGCGCCGCCCCCTGTCATTATACCCCTCAGATGCCGCGTTCGTAGCTGATCGCAGCATCTGAAAGTAATAACACAGTGTAAAATAAAAAAATAAAAATCATACTTAACTCATCCATTTGTTTGCAACGGGACGGCACCCGCCATCTTGATTGAAGATCTAGTGCGAAATCTTGCACGGCCCGTGATGACATCATCACATTGGCCGGCGAGGTGACATCATAGGTCACCAAGCACGGGATTTTGTGCAAGACCTTCAATCAAGATGGCTGTGGCTGGCCTGTTGAGAGCAAATGGATGAGGTAAGTGTGTGGTTTTTTTTTTGTTTGTTTTTTTTTTTTTACACTATTTCAGATAAAAATCGATTCGCTACCACAGAGCATGAGGAAATTCGGCTTTGCATCGAATTTATCCTGAAATTGTGTAAAAAAAAAAAAAAAAAAAAAAAGAAAAAACATGCTTACCTCATCCATTTGCTCGCGATGGGCAGGCAGCAGCCATCTTGATTGAAGATCTTGCACGAAATCCCATGCGCGGTGACCTATGACATCACTACGCCGGCTGACGCGGACTTCGATTCGCTCAACACTAGTAATAATGTTGTCAGTCAGTGGTTTTATAGGTTCAGATCTCCATGAAATTAGATGCCCACGAACGGCATAGAAATAAGTTTAGAGTTAGGTGCCCATCCGTATCGAGGTCAGCTTGCTGTTGGTGGATCGGCCCAGAAACTTTTTGATAAAAAAATATGTGTGCTAAGAATTTATAGTAAAAGACTGATAGGCACACACCATATGGAATCACATAGGACGTAAGGTGTTCAGATATCAAACAGATTTTATTTGTATATAACACACTAATAAAAATAATCAAAAGTTTAAAATATATAAAATAAAAATGCAATAAAAATGAGATGTGAGTCTGTCCCGTTGATGTTCCTATTATGGGCAGTCTATATATATATTAAGGACGTATTGTACCTAGAAAAAAACATATTATATACATATAGATCCAAATGTTATGTTTTTACATGAATGCGGTGCAGTAAACCATAGGAATGGATATCGGACGACTAGAATAAAGGTTATTTCATAGGAGTCCTGGATCGCATATAATGTTTAGCTATTTATAAAATGATCCACTATTGGTTATAATGTATATCCACTGAAACATATAGCGACTATAAGATGAATATTAATCGTGGACTGAAATTAATCAAGTTAATTAAGATGGTTTTACAGCCTAAAATTCAGTTCATAGCAGACATTATATATACCACACCATATAAAAACATTATCTATACCACACCATGTAACATTTGTAAAACTGCAATTTACAATAATTATGTACACCAAACTCTATTGTGCATATCACATATGGATGTATAGTGGTTCAAAGGTGCAGAAAATAGGTGGATATATATCTGCAGGTTCATCTATTGTGAGTTGTAAAAATGCAAGTGACAGTTCAGACCATGCGGTCAGTATAACAGACTACTCGCTGGGAAGTATCGCTTCTATGTCCATAGGAATATACAGTACAGACCAAAAGTTTGGACACACCTTCTCATTCAAAGAGTTTTCTTTATTTTCATGACTATGAAAATTGTAGATTCACACTGAAGGCATCAAAACTATGAATTGACACATGTGGAATTATATTCATAACAAACAAGTGTGAAACAACTGAAAATATGTCATATTCTAGGTTCTTCAAAGTAGCCACCTTTTGCTTTGATTACTGCTTTGCACACTCTTGGCATTCTCTTGATGAACTTCAAGAGGTAGTCCCCTGAAATGGTTTTCACTTCACAGGTGTGCCCTGTCAGGTTTAATAAGTGGGATTTCTTGCCTTATAAATGGGGTTGGGACCATCAGTGGCGTTGAGGAGAAGTCAGGTGGATACACAGCTGATAGTCCTACTGAATAGACTGTTAGAATTTGTATTATGGCAAGAAAAAAGCAGCTAAGTAAAGAAAAACGAGTGGCCATCAATACTTTAAGAAATGAAGGTCAGTCAGTCAGCCGAAAAACTGGGAAAACTTTGAAAGTAAGGGCTATTTGACCATGAAGGAGAGTGATGGGGTGCTGCGCCAGATGACCTGGCCTCCACAGTCACTGGACCTGAACCCAATGGAGATAGTTTGGGGTGAGCTGGACCGCAGAGTGAAGGCAAAAGGGCCAACAAGTGCTAAGCATCTCTGGGAACTCCTTCAAGACTGTTGGAAGACCATTTCAGGGGACTACCTCTTGAAGCTCATCAAGCGAATGCCAAGAGTGTGCAAAGCAGTAATCAAAGCAAAAGGTGGCTACTTTGAAGAACCTAGAATATGACATATTTTCAGTTGTTTCACACTTGTTTGTTATGTATATAATTCCACATGTGTTAATTCATAGTTTTGATGCCTTCATAGTCATGAAAATAAAGAAAACTCTTTGAATGAGAAGGTGTGTCCAAACTTTTGGTCTGTACTGTATAAAAAGCGCTTTCTCTCTGTACGTGCACCGCCACACACAATTGTTTGTTACTCACGGTTAGGTGCGGGGATAAGGAATTCAGTGCCTACCGTGGCGTCCCACGGGGTCTCCGGCACATGCAGACCCTCCCTCGCTGGTAAATAACGTGCAGCTAGATGTAGCGCAACTTCCCGGTCTTGCTGCTCACTTCTTATCTTACGGTGTATCGCAGCTGGCTGGGTCTTGTGTGTTGGTGCAGCAGTTCAGCACAGGTTCCACACATAGGGTTGGAAGTGAATGGAAGCCCCGTGCCACAGCTTGTGTATAGAATATAACTGTTTCTACTGATCGGTTTATGGTAAGTATTACAAATTAAGCTTTTTTTTTTATATTGTGACCTGAAGATCTAAAAACTCTATTGTTGAGTCACGTGTATTAGGGTACTTTCACACTAGCGTTTTTCTTTTCCGGCATAGAGTTCCGTCCTAGGGGCTCAATACCGGAAAAGAACTGATCAGTTTTATCCCTATGCATTCGGAATGGAGAGCAATCCGTTCAGGATGCATCAGGATGTCTTCAGTTCAGTCTTTTTGACTGTTCAGGACGGAGATTCTTCCACTCTTCACACACTGATAGCAACACCGCAGGAGAAATGCTAGCACAGGCTTCCAGTATCCGTAGTTTCAGGTGCTGCACATCTTGTATCTTCACAGCATAGACAATTGCCTTCAGATGACCCCAAAGATAAAAGTCTAAGGGGGTCAGATCGGGAGACCTTGGGGGCCATTCAACTGGCCCACGACGACCAATCCACTTTCCAGGAAACTGTTCATCTAGGAATGCTCGGACCTGACACCCATAATCTGGTGGTGCACCATCTTGCTGGAAAAACTCAGGGAACGTGCCAGCTTCAGTGCATAAAGAGGGAAACACATCATCATGTAGCAATTTCACATATCCAGTGGCCTTGAGGTTTCCATTGATGAAGAATGGCCCCACTATCTTTGTACCCCATATACCACACCATACCATCAATTTTTTTGTTCCAACAGTCTTGGAGGGATCTATCCAATGTGGGTTAGTGTCAGACCAATAGCGGTGGTTTTGTTTGTTAACTTCACCATTCACATAAAAGTCTCATCACTGAACAAAATCTTCTGCGTAAACTGAGGGTCCTGTTCCAATTTTTGTTTTGCCCATTCTGCAAATTCAGTGCGCCGATCTGGGTCATCCTCGTTAAGATGCTGGAGTTTGTAAGGGTGCCATTTGTGAGTAGCTAATATCCGCCGAAGGGATGTTCGACTAATGCTACTCTCCAGTGACATGCGGCGAGTGCTACGCTGTGGGCTCTTGCTGAATGAAGCTAGGACAGCCACTGATGTTTCTTCATTAGAGACAGATTTCATGCGTCCACATTTTGGCAAATCCAACACTGAACCAGTTTCATGAAACTTAGCAAGCAGTTTGCTAACTGTAGCATGGGAGATGGGTGGTCTCGTAGGGGAGATGGGTAGTCTTGCATTGAAATCTGCTGCAATGACCCGGTTACTGCGTTCACCAGACATCAACACAATTTCTATCCGCTCCTCACGTGTTAACCTCGGCGACATGTCAATGGCTGTAAACAAAGAGAAACTTCTAAATAACTCATGAAAGAATACAGTTACGTTCAAACCAAGTACACCATTGTTTTTCGTGTGAAACTCCTAATAAGTTTGATGTGTCACATGACCTTCTTCCTATTGAAAAAACAAAAGTTGGATTCAAAATGGCCGACTTCAAAATGGCCACCATGGTCACCACCCATCTTGAAAAGTTTCCCCCCTCACATATACTAATGTGCCACAAACAGGAAGTTAATATCACCAACCATTCCCATTTTATTAAGGTGTATCCATATAAATGGCCCACCCTGTATATCCTTTTGTGTCATTAGATATATTTTTATAACTCAGGATTGAATTTGTGTGCCAGCACAATGTTATTGCATGGATTAAAGTAACAGACAGGTACAACGCATAGTACATACAATAAGTGTACGCCTGTAGAAATTTTTGAAGATTTTTTTTTTTGGGGGGGGCGGGAATAAAAAATTTAAAAGAAGGACAAAGAAAAAAAAAAAGAAAAAGAAAAGAAAGGAAGAATGCTTTTGGGGATTTTTTTTCGAAGAAATGTGCATATACATTTATGGATGTTTTAGAAGTGTGCTGATTACCTGAAGAGTCCTGCGATTTATTTTGAGTATATACTATCTTATTTCTATCCAAAAAATACGCACAAATACTGCAAGCAAATCGCAAGTATCTAATTACCAATATACACATGTGGTGGACAGATAAAATCCACTCCGGACTTTTGGCATGACTCCAGTCATGGAGGGGAAACAAGTATTTAAGGGTACTGGCATTTGAGGGACACCATCCACTGAAGAAGGAGCACGTTAAAAGCTCCGAAACGCGTTTGCTTTCGGGGGACCCTCATGCCTGATGTACCCGTTTGAAACTATATGGAGAGCTCCATAAGAATCCCTTGAAGAATTGCCATTTGGGAAATTGCCATTTAAGCAAGTGCAATCATCATGTGGATAAGGTTTTCCATTCACTTCCAACCCTATGTGTGGAACCTGTGCTGAACTGCTGCACCAACACACAAGACCCAGCCAGCTGCGATACACCGTAAGATAAGAAGTGAGCAGCAAGACCGGGAAGTTGCGCTACATCTAGCTGCACGTTATTTACCAGCGAGGGAGGATCTGCATGTGCCGGAGACCACGTGGGACGCCACGGTAGGCACTGAATTCCTTATCCCCGCACCTAACCGTGAGTAACAAACAATTGTGTGTGGCGGTGCACGTACAGAGAGAAAGCGCTTTTTATATATTCCTATGGACATAGAAGCGATACTTCCCAGCGAGTAGTCTGTTATACTGACCGCATGGTCTGAACTGTCACTTGTATTTTTACAACTCACAATAGATGAACCTGCAGATATAGATCCACCTATTTTCTGCACCTTTGAACCACTATACATCCATATGCGATATGCACAATAGAGTTTGGTGTACATACTTATTGTAAATTGCAATTTTACAAATTTTACATGGTATGGTATAGATAATGTTTTTATATGGTGTGGTGTACATAATGTTTTTATATGGTGTGGTATACATAATGTTTTTATATGGTGTGGTATACATAATGTCTGCTATGAACTGAATTTTAGGCTGTAAAACCATCTTAATTAACTTGATTAATTTCAGTCCACGATTAATATATATTTTATAGTCTCTATATATTTCAGTGGATATACATTATAACCAATAGTGGATCATTTTATAAATAGCTAAACATTATATGCGATCCAGGACTCCTATGAAATAACCTTTATTCTAGTCGTCCGATATCCATTCCTATGGTTTACTGCACCACATTCATGTAAAAACATAACATTTGGATCTATATGTATATAATATGTTTTTTCTAGGTACAATACTTCCTTAATATATATATATAGACTGCCCATAATAGGAACATCAACGGGACAGACTCACATATCTTATTATTTTTATTGCATTTATATTCCATTTTTATTTTATATATTTTAAACTTTTGATTACTTTTATTAGTGTGTTATACATACAGATAAAATCTGTTTGATATCTGAACACATTACGTCCTATGTGATTCCATATGGTGTGTGCCTATCACTCTTTTACTATAAATTCTATAATAACTAGGTGAGTCGAATTGATTAGAGCACCTATTCCATTGCAGGGTTTGGGAGAGCCACCTTACTACTTTTTTTATTGACTACTTTTTTTATATCTGCTAAGAACCTCTGATTGTATCTTAGATAAGGTATTCGTTTGTATATGGATCATACATGGTAAGTTTATAGAACGCTGCTATATCTGCCTGAAAATGACGTAAAGAGCACATACATGTAAACGGGAATGTCTGCTGGCAATAGGCAAACCGTGTGGGGAACGAATGATCACACTAAAGCCTCCATGCACATGACCGTGCTGTTTTTTGCGGACCGCAAACCATGGATTCGCAAAAAAACGGAAGCCGCCCGTGTGCGGAACGGGCGGCCCATTGTAGACATGCCTATTCTTGTCTGCAAAACGGACAAGAATAGGACATGCTATATTTTTTTTGCAGGGCCTCGGAACGGAGAAACCGATGCGGACAGCACACAGACCCGAAAATTGGTCGTGTGCATGAGGCCTAAGGGTCAATTCACAAGGCTGATTTTCAAAATACACGTGTAACAAATCAGCGCTGAATCCAAGCAGATTTTTATGCCTCAAAACTACATGCGTCTTGATGCCCTTTTTGTAAACCGTTTTTTTTGGCAGATTTTTTACTACATTCAATTTTATAGTACTGTTTCCACAAGCTGTTTTTGGCGCGTTTACCCACGTATGCGCACACCTCAAAAGAAGCAAGTGCTGCTTCCTATTAAAATGAATGGTAGGCTGTTTTAAGACGTTTTTGGAGCAGATTTGGAGCTGATTTTGAGGCAGAAACACTCTGAAATCAGCGCCAAAAAAACCTCTGTGTGAACTGACCCCAATGATTGTTCAGCCCCCCATACAGTCTGCATCAGACAAGCACCGATCGACTTGTTATAGTGTCCATTGGGACAGGTTCGGGGGCTGTTATTGGGATTCTTACACAAATAGACCTGACACGCGTGTTCGGTAGAGTCAAACATACATGTTACAAAGCAATTCAGGATCTGAGAATGAGTAAAGAGTAAGATGGATATGGCATGATGAAAAAACCCTGCCTTTTACAACCCATCCCAGTATATGCATATATCCAAATGCTTATGGGCTAGATTTTTTTTCCCTGGATGTATTTTTGTTAGTGTCGAGTGCCATATAACAATTATTAAGTCAATCTGCGATTGTTTTAAAAGGCCTTTCATGCAGCCCAATGCAAGTTGAATGAGTTGAATGTCGCTCCCCATTCAGTTTACATGTTGGCATCACAACCCCCTATAGACACAGGGCAATGTGCTACCGACAAACGTTTGGTCGTTTATCGGGTGATCGGTGGCTCATTTACATGGGCCATTTATTGGGAACCGCCATTCATACAATAGTTTTTTCTGGATTATTGGCCTGTGAGAATAGACCCTTACATATCAAGTTGAAACAATCTCCTTGAGACCTTGACGTAACATCGGAACTTAAAGGGATTATCCCGCAAAAAGTATCACCATGCCATGAATAGGGCATCTTAAGTGCAGTATAAAACTTACAATAAACTTATTGTTACGTTTTTTATGTACAGTACATTTTCCACTCTGGTAGCGCTCCCATCTGTTTCTCCGGTGGCTGAAATTTTGGTCCACTTTCTCCTGCATTCTAGTGGTGGACCAACATGCTCCTCTAAAGGAATTCCTTATGCATTTTGTCATTGAATTGTAATGAAATCCATAACGCAATCCGTGGTAACGGAATCCATAACGCAATTCAGTGTAAACCCAAACTTCAAAAACTGAAATTCGCTCATCCCTAGTCCTCATGCATTCTGAATGGAAAGAGATCCGTTCAGGATGCATCAGGATGTCTTCCGTTCCCTCAGCATTCCGTTTTGTGAGCGGACCCAATCCCGCTGCAAACTGCGGTTTCTCGCTCGTATCATTGGGGGACACAGGACTGTGGGTATAGCTACTGCTGCCACTAGGAGGCGACACTAGGCTGAAAAGTGTTAACTCCTTCTCTTTCAGCTATACCCCCTCCAGCCTGGAGAGAGCATATCAGTTTTTAGCTTAGTGTCGTAGGAGGCAGACCTCCCTGCGTGTTGTTAATTTTTAATTTTTTCCCTTTTAGGTATGGGAAACAGTATCGCCTAGCCTCTCTGTCTACCCAGGGAGCAAGACCGGTGTCGGTTTTCCTCACCGCCCGACCTTCCCCAAGAAGTAAAGGTGGACCAGGGTAGCCTAGCTCCCCTGCTTCCCGCCAGCCAAAGGGTCACCTGGATCCGACAAGACCCTCCCGCCATACCAGACTCCTGCCACTTCGGGTGCCAGCTGCTGAAGAGGTGACCCTGCTGGTCCACTGAGGGAGGGTGAAGAGAAGAGGATGAAGATGGGGTGAGTAATCGGGAATAGATAAGTATTCTTTTACCCCCCCCCACCTCCCCCTCCAGGTCTCGGCCATTTTCTTCTATTGAGACCACAGGGAAGCCCTCATAGAGGCTCCCACTTTACTCCGACACTACCGATAATCTCCCGGCCGGCCACCGCGTTGCTCTAGGCCCCGGCTTCGTTTGGGGTGGTTCGGGTTGCGGCCCTCTCTGGATTTGTTCCACCGGGCCGCCGATGGGTCTCCGCGGCCGGTCCTTCCAAGCGGGCGCCCCGCGCCGCTCTGGGTACCTTCGTCCTCCGGCCGACCGGAAATGCATCGCGGTCGGCCGCAAATATCTAATTTAGGCCGCGGATTCATAGGAAGTATAGGCCGCAATTCCGTGACGTAAGGGGCGGGGCTATGCTTCCTGCCGTGGCTTCGTGGGAGGATCCTTATCTCATTTTCCCCGCGCTGATTCAGATACTTCTGCTTCACTCAGCTACACGCTTCTACTGGGACACCAGGACCTGGGATCTCCTGCAAGCTGGTAGGACGGTTACGATCCCTCTCCAGCCCTGAGACCAATATTGGATTCGGTTAGGCAACCATGTCCGAACCCACGAGCGACCCCTGCATACCACCAGCCACCTCTTATTATGCATGCACTAAATGCAAAATTAAGTTTCCTCGCGGCCAGCCAGACTCTGTATGATCCGCATGTTGTGCGCCCAGACAGGTTCTCCCCCCCCCCCCCCCCAGCCTACGCAGCCGCTTGACCACCCTGACCGGGTGGAACCGGACTGGGCCTGTGCCCTATCCCGGGCAGTGGAGGACCTAACGAGAATATCCCAATCCACCCTTTCCCTCATGGGTCGTTTGGTTGATAAATCCCCACCTATGCAGTCCGCTCCTTCAGTCGAGCAACTTAGGGGCAGACCTTCGCACAAGCGGCCAAGAGCAGGACATCATTCCTCCTCTGACGCCTCATCATTTTCGGTTGTCATTTCCAAGGCGTGGGACCGTCCAGATCGTTGCTTTACCACATCCAAGCGTCTTGATCTACTTTATCCCTTTCCGGCAGACTGGGTAGCTAAATGGTCCTCTCCTCCTAATGTGGATCCTCTGGTTGCACGTCTCGCCAAACATACCGCCATTCCGGTTAAATCAGGACTTGGCGGCGGACCTCCCTCCTAGCTGAGCTCCAATCGTTGGCCCTGCAAATCTCACAGGTGGGGAAGTATCTCTGTGAGGCTTCCTTGGACGCGGGTACTCTTGTTGCCCGCTCATCGGCTCTCGCTGTAACCTTATGGCGCGAACTGTGGCTTAAGGTTTGGGCTGCGGATTCATCGTCAAAGCGTTCCCTTACAGGCCTCCCTTTTTCCGACTTCCGATTATTCGGGGCCCGGTTAGATGAAATTAGTAAAAGTAAAAGTACTCACCTCCCACAGGGCAGATTAAAGCACACGTTTCGTGCTAGGCATTCAAATGCTCGGGCCCATTCCTTTCGCTGCTTCTCTGGTACACGACCGGCTGCAGGAGGCCCTCCTAGGTCCTCCATGCAAGACCAGCGGAAGAAGCCAGTCTTTAGGCCTCAGCCAGCCTGGCGCCCGCGAGTACAACCCGCTCGTTCTTTGGCCAACAAGCAGTCTTCTGCATGAAGAAGCTCCCCCACCCTCATGGGTGGGAGGTTGTCTCCTCCTTTTTCAGGAAATTTGGCGGGCCCACATCTCAGACGCGTGGACGCTCAAAATTGTAACCTCGGGTTACAAGATCGAGTTTGCTTCTCCTCCTCCGGAATGATTCTTTCTGTCCCAGCCACCCAGAGATTCAGGTTGGGCTGTCGCTTTTTCCCAGGCAATTCGATCTTTCCTCGCTCGAGGTTGGATTTATTTTAATTTTTTTCCCTGGTTCCCCTGGAGGAACCATTCACATGATTTTATTCAAACCTATATGTCGTCCCCAACAAAGAAGGATCCGTTCACTCGGTTCTGGACCTCAAGTTGCTGAACCGGTTCCTACAGATTCAACAGTTCAGAATGGAGTCCCTTCACTCCGTTGTTGCTTCACTGGAGCGGGGTGAATTCCTCTTTTCAATAGACATTCAGGACGCGTATTTACACGTCCCCATTGCTCTGGCACATCAGCGCTTCCTCCGCTTTGCAGTAGGGCCCCATCACTACCAGTTTGTCACTCTTCCCTTTGGCCTGGCAACAGCACTGCGAATCTTCACGAAAGTGCTCGCTCCTTGCCCTTCTTTGTACCAGGGGCATCACCCTGGTTCCCTATCTGGACGACATCCTGGTCAAAGCAGCGACCTTCGGTCAGAACGAGGACAGTCTGCGTATCACTCTGGATACCCTGGCACGCTTTGGCTGGCTGTTGAACTTCCAGAAGTCTTCCCTACGTCCCACCAGGCGGATCACTTTTCTGGGCATAATCCTCGACACGGCCGCGGCGTTACTTCGCCTCCTTCTGGACAAGCGACTAGCGTTCGGTTCGTCTTCTCCTCCGGCGCCGGTACCTGTCAATCCGATTTTGCATGCAGGTCTTGGGTGCAATGGTCGCTTCCTTTGAGGCAGTTCCGTTTGCACAATTTCACACCCGTTCCCTTCAACGGGCAATTTAGTCGTCTTGGGACAAGTCGCTGCAGTCCTTGGACCATCACATAGTCCTGTCCCCAAGGGTGCATTCGGCACTCAGGTGGTGGCTCTTGGCCCCAACTTTGGAGTCGGGGAAATCCTTTCTCCTGGTCTCATGGACGGCAATTACCACAGATGTCTTCAGGGTTGGTGCAGAGTCTTCCCGCCCCGGACAGTCAAAGGCGAATGGTCTCAGTCTGAGTCCAAACTTCCCATCAACATCCTAGAACTCCGTGCCATTCATCTATCCCTTCTCCATTGAATTCCTCTCCTGAGGGGCCGGTCGATTCGGATCCAGTCAGACAATCCCACGGCGGTGGCTTACATCAATCACTAAGGGGGAACCCGCAGTCAAGCGGTGATGGAGGAGTAGGCCAAAATCCTGCAGTGGGCGGAGACACATGTACCAGCTCTATCGGCGGTCTACATTCCGGGAGTGGAGAATTGGACGGCAGATTTCCTCAGTCGGACAACCGTAGACCCGGGAGAGTGATCTCTGCACCCGGAGTTGTTCGACTCTATCTGTCTCCGTTGGGGCCAACTGGAGGTGGACTTGATGGCATCCAAACTCAAAATTCCCGCCTTTTTCTCTCGAACAAGAGATCCCCAGGCGTGCGCCGTTGACGCACTGGTGGCACCATGGGACGGGTTCTCTCTACTGTACGTATTCCCTCCTCTTCCCCTCCTGCCCGAGTCCTGCGCAGAATCAGGAAGGAGGGCATCCAGACGATTCTCATCGCTCCGGATTGGCCCCATTGCGCGTGGTACACCAATATCATCCTCCTTCTAGGAGACACGCCGTGGCCTCTTCCGCTCCGAGTCGATCTTCTCTCTCAGGGATCTGTCTTCCACCAGCATTTAGATTAGCTACGTTTGACTGTTGAAACCGCCATTCTGAAGCAGCGTGGTTTCCCTGACAAGGTCATTCAAACCATGATTAAGGTCAGGAAACCAGCGTCATCCAAAATGTATTATAGAACTTGGAGGTCTTTTCTGCGCTTCTGTGCAGAACGTAGCCTCCCTCCACTGCGCTTCTCACTTCCCACTATCCTTTCCTTTCTGCATTCGGGTCTGGATTTGGGTCTTGCTCTTAGTTCCTTAAAGAGACAGGTGTCGGCGCTGTCAATTTTTTGCCAGCGTCCTGTAGCAAAACAGGCCCCGGTTAAGACCTTTCTACAAGGGGTGGCTCACACCGTACCTCCTTATCGCCACCCTTTGCCCTCTTGGGACTTGAACCTTGTCCTTGGTTCCCTCCAATCTGCTCCTTTTGAGCCATTAGATGCAGTTTCCCTCTGTATTCTTTCCTGGAAGGTTGCATTCCTGGTGGCAATCACATCCATCAGGCGCTTTTCGCAATTAGAATCGCTTTCTTGTAAGGAGCCCTTTCTTATTCTGCACCAAGATAAGGCAGTGCTCCACGCGATACCTTCATTTCAACCGAAGGTAGTCTCTGCCTTCCATGTCAACGAAGACATTGTTCTCCCTTCGTTCTGCCCCTCTCCCTCACATCCTAAGGAGCGAGCTCTCCATCAGCTGGATGTGGTTCGGGCTCTGAGGATTTACATATCCATTTCTAGTTCGTTCCGCCGTACGGACTCTCTATTCTTTATTGCTGAAGGTCCTTGCAAAGGCTTGACAGCCTCCAAGGTGACGATTGCCAGGTAGATTTGTTTCGCAATTGCTGAGGCATACCGCTCCCGGGGCAAGGCACCGGTATCACGGCCCACTCGACCAGGGTGGTGGGCGTTTCTTGGGACCGTTTCCACCATGCTTCCACTTCACAGCTGCAACTTGGTCTTCCTTGTACACGTTCACCAAGTTTTACCAAGTGCATACGTTTGCATCAGCGGATGCTGCTCTGGGCCGCAAGGTCTTGCAGGCAGCAGTGTCTTAATCTTCCGCGAGGACGTTTTTCATGGGCGTGTGGTTCTTCCCTCCTTGTGGACTGCTTTGGAACATCCCACGTTCCTGTGTCCCCCAATGATACGAGCGAGAAAACGAGATTTTTGTGAACTCCCCTGTAAAATCTCTTTCTCGCTTAGTTCATTGGGGGACACAGCTCCCACCCATTGTTTTCTATTATTGCCGCAGGTGATGGCGGTTGGTTGGCCTGTAGGGTCCTCAGTTCTGGTTCGGTCCTATTGGCATTAGTTGTGTTATGGTTTGCTTCCTGTATGTTTTTCCCCTACTCCTACTGCTTGGGCACAAACTGATATGCTCTCTCCAGGCTGGAGGGGGTATAGCCAGCATAGAAGGGGTTAACACTTTTCAGCCTAGTGTCGCCTCCTAGTGGCAGCAGCAGCTATACTCATGGTCCTGTGTCCCCCTATGAACTAAGCGAGAAAGAGATTTTGCATGTGAGTCAACAAAAATCTAGTTTTTGTGTCCAGTCATAAACACAGAAAGAAATGGATCTGTCGCTGAAAACAATGTAACTCAATGGTGACGGATCTATTTTTTTTAGGCTCCTAAAAAGTCACCAATTGACTTTCAATGTACTTGGTGACGGATCCGTTTTTTTCCGTTTTGATTTCACACAACTGATTCATTTAATTCCTGTTTTGAGATCCTCTGCCGGATCTCAATACCGGAATTAACAACGCAAGTGTGAAAGTAGCCTAAGGCCTTATGCACACGGCCGTTGCCCAGCCGTGGCCGTATTGTGGCCCGCAAACAGTTGGTCCGCAATATGTGGATACTGGCCGTGTGCTCCCAGCATCTCGGATCCGGAGCTGCGGTGCGGAACGGAGGCACGGAACCCCATGGAAGCACTACGGAGTGCTTCTGTGATGTTTCTGCCTGTGCCTCCGCACCGCAAAAAATAGAACATGTTTTATTTTTTTGCGGTGCGGACGGATCACGGATCCATTCAAGTTGAATGGGTCTCGATCCGTCCCGTCCGCCGTACAGACATTGCCTGTGCATTGGGGACCGCAAATTGTGGTCCCCAATGCACGGAACGGCCGCACAATGTACATGTGCATGAAGCCTAAGGGTGAAAATTACACTGGAAAGCAGGATTTTTTTTTTAAAGTAGAATAGTATATAGGACAAGGGTCGTTTATCCATGGAGTTATTCTTTCCCCTGATTGTAAAGCGCAGTGGAATATGTTAGCGCTATATAAACAAAGATTATTATTGCCTGACTGGAGTCGGGAAGGAATTTTTCCCCCTAAAATTGGCTTCTATCTCACTGGGTTTTTTGCCTTCCTCTGGATCAACTTTCCAGGATAACAGGCTGAGCTGGATGGACGATGTCTTTTTTTTTTCAGCCTTAGAAATTATTTTGCTATGTGAAATAACCAGCATTATACCAAATGTTTTTTTTAATTAGCAGGATAACCTCTTTGAAGGGTTTTCCAAAAGTTTAATATTGATGGCCTAACCTCAGGATCAGTTATCAATCTGATCGGTGGGAGTAGGGATGAGCGAACTTGTGTTTTTAAGTTTGGCGTACAAGGTTCGGGTTCGGATTATCTAAGAATTCTGTTATGGATTCCGCTACCATGGACCATAAGTTATAGTCCGTGGTACCGGAATTCATAACGGAATTCTTAGATAACCCCAACCTTGTACGCCGAACTTGAAAACACAAGCTCCCTCAACACTAGGTGGGAGTAAAACTCCCGGCACCCCCGTGCATCAGCTGTTTGAAGAGTGCAGTGTCCTCTTCCTAGGCCTAGGCCAGTGAAGGCACATTTATCGGTCAAGTGGCGTAGGCACAGCTCAGTCCCATTCAAGTAAATGTGCCTGGGCTGCAATACCAAGCACAGCCACTATAGGCGCTGTTCTTGGTACGCTGTGAGGAGGCTGTAGCCTCTTCAAACAGCTGATGTGTCGAAACCCTATCCTAAGAATAGGTCATCAATATTTTCCTCCTGGAAAACCCCTCTAACTACGTCCATACGCCTTTACATCATGAGTGTCCATCCTTGGTCAGTAATACCCTGTCATTACTGCAATAGTGCTTTAAATAACTCAACTGCAATCTTACATCCTACAGCAACCATAGTATCCCTCCTCTTCTTCTTGTAAACTTTTACCACCTAAAAGAAAAAAATTACATACATTTCTGAATTCCGATATTCAACCTTTCTCTCCAACTCAACACACTCCAACAAATTGCATTCTTGATTAGCGAGCTGCTTTTGTAATGCAGATAGAAGCCATCTTGTCCCAGGATTACCGTCGAGAGATAACAAGCAATTTTCAGCTCCCATACATTTGATGGAACAGACCTGTCTATGAAGACATTACCGCGCCCGCCGTTCCACTTTACTACCGTCCTCCGAGGCAGAAGATAAGTTCATAGTTTATTTGCCAAGGACGTACGCTCTACAGTCCAACAAACACAGTCTCTTCTTATTAAACTTATTTTTTTTCCCTTCTCTTTTCTGTAGGGTTGTATGGTTTACGGGAGTGCGCTTTAAATCTAGTTCAACAATCAATTTGAATGTACAGGTCTGACTATTTAAATTACTTCCTTCCCCCCCCCAAAAAAGTACTTTAAAATGCATTAAGTTATTAATTGCCCGCTGGCACTTTAATCATGGAGGAAAATTGACATAGCCAGAAGCATGTATTTTTGTGGGAAGGAAATTTATTTAAGGGAAAATAAAATAAAATAACCAGCATTTCATACCGCTTAATTTAAAACTGAGAAAACGGAGGAAAAAAAATCAAGCGCTATGGAAAATTAATAAAACATTTCCCAGCCTGCAAACAGTGACTAATTGTACGAACAGGACTGACTAGAATTAATAACTCCCAATCTTCTTTGTAGAGAACCCCCCACCAGCTCAATTTGCCGAGAGATTAAATGACTTCTAAGTTTGCCATATTAAAAAGCGAACATGAATAAAATGTGAGGGAAAAGTGCATTTATTATTTACTGTCTGTGATATGGATATAATTACCGCTAAACAGCCCACGATAACGTGACCGGGAATATTTAAGTTTCGCCTCTTGGCAGTGGCACCTGTGAGATGGCCTCCTACGCTCGCCTATTAGTAGTACACGGACATCTGCTCGTACAGCGTTAGACGTCTCATTGTTTCATAAATTATAGTGTAATGGATGTATCTAGACATAATAACCTGTACTTGCCACAGTTTTTTTTTATTAAGGGCTTATGCCCGCACCGTATTTTTCATCCGTGTGTTATCCACGATGCTTGCAGATAGCACGCTGACCCGTTCATTTCCATGGATATTTTTGGGCGGATCCGTTTTGCTGTTCCACAAATTATATTAATATTAATTTTGCGAATACATATACAAATTATACGTACTATTCTTGTAATATAAGGAGCATTTAGATGATTGGGGCAATTATCGGGAACACATGTTTGTATGAACCCTGGTTCCTGAATACTTGACCATGGAAAGGTGCTGCTGATCACACCAACAGATGAAGATCTTTCGTCCGCCTTTCATTTTGCATCGTGCCATGTGATAGTTCCTTTAAGTGAGCGCTGCTCTTGATTGGCGCTCCTTTTTGTCCTGGCATTATGTGCACCGTATCACGGATGCGGACCCATTCCGCAATCCGGAAGATGCAGAGCGGAGGCGCGGAAGCACTATGGAGCACTTTCATAGCATTTCGGTCACTGCCTCCACACCGCAATAAAATAGAACATGCTCTCTATTTTTTTTGTAGTGCGGACGAATCGCAGACCAATTCAAGTTGAATGGGTCTGCATCCGCCAGCACAGACCACACGGACGGTGCCCGTGAATGCACGGCATGGGTGTCATGCATTCATGTGCATGAGCACTTATCATGGAGACACTATGTTGATTGAAATCACCCTCCACATTAACCCCTTAAGGACCTCTGGTATACATGTATAGCGGTAGTCTATTCTTTAATCAGAAGTTGAGCGGCCGCCATAGGTGTCAGGTGCCTGCTGTTTTACACAAGGCAATGTCAATGCAATGTCAATGCACAGTTTATTCGTCAGATACCTTGATTAATTGTGACCACTGTATCTGAGAGGTGAAACCCCAAACAGCACCCTTGATCGAGCCATTTGGTATATTAGGAGGCCCTCTGAAAGATCCGTGACCTGCCACATTAATGTTTCTTTTAAGCCCTGGCTGTGGCAAGGCTCCAAAGGAATACAGTAAATCTTCTGTATGCTGCAATATTAAATCATTCCATCTGTGGAGAAGTGATCAAACAATTGCATGTTAACCTGTTCCCAACCTCCGCTGTACTAGTGTCTGTGATCGGCGATAACGCTGATCACGGACATTTAACGCCCCTTTAACCACAGCATTTGAGATGCTTTTCCCCAGGAGCACTGCGCTCCTGGGACCTCGAATGGCTCCCCCGAGTGACCGTGCTGGCACACTATAGAAAAAAGCACCAGCCTACGTGAGCTCCCACGATACCAGCTGACACTTTTTCCTATTGTGTGCAAGCACGACCACCGTTGCTGGATTGCAGGGTGGTCGTAACCATGGGAACAAGCAATATCTAATGTGATGGGAAAAATGAATCAAGCCAGCAAAGGAGGCAATATGGACGACCACAATACATTAGTAAGTGCCTTGTATTAACTTTCTCTACATGATAAATGCCACTTGCTGAAGTGACACAACCCCTTTAATGTAAATGTAATGGGGATGGGACCTTAGCTGTGTGTGCTTATGGGGATGGAGCCATAGCTGGGCATGCCCATCGGGATGGGGCCATATCTGGGCGTGCTCATGGAGATGGGGCCATAGTTGGGCATGCCCAAGGGGATGGGGCCATAGCTGGGCGTGCCCAAAGTGATGGGGCCATAGCTAGGCGTGCCCAAAGGGATGGGGCCATAGTTGGGAACTGTGTCAAAGCTAAGTGTGCCCATGACCATAACTGGGCATGCCCATGGGGATGGGGCCATATCTGGGCATGCCCATGGCAATGGAGCCAAAGCTGGGACTTCCCATGGGAATGGGGACATAGCTGGGTGTGCCCATCGGAATGAGTCTGGGGGGCCATAAAACAAGGCAAAGTTAGTAGCGCCAATGGGAATAAGGTATAGTCATTTTAATAAAAACCTGGGAAAGTTAGTAATTTCAACGTGGCATATCATAATATTTGGACAATAGGAAAAGCATATGGACCTAATGCATATTAGGAGGACACCCTCCGCAGAAGGGATTACAGCTGGAGCTTTCATATAAAAGTCTTTAGGATATCTTGCTTTTTGCGAGAACAAACAATACAAGGCCCTCATCTGTCTATTTAGTAATGAGAGAAACATTTCAAATTTTATCTTGTTAACCTAAAGTTCTTGCCCAGGGGACATTTTTTTTGTGGTCCAACCTCTTAATTCAAGACTTGAGCAAATTGAAAGCCACAGAGGGGTGTGCCTCAAGGCAGTTAGTAAATCCACTTCCTTTGTCATGACAGAAACAAATCCGATCTTTGAAGTTTTTTCCGTCTTGTTACAAGGGGAATGCCTTTTGTTTAATCCATTTTAGCTCTTAATACCTGACCTGGATCAATCTTGTTGGTTAGATTACACAGTGCACATGCAGACTCTAAACTAACCCACGGGGTCTTTTCCTGCCTCATTGGTGAGAAAATCACAAGTCTAATCAGTGTCTCGACTTCGGCTGCACTTTACTTTGAACTACAAAATTGTTCTTTTTCTACCGAATGCTATTAAATGTATAATTAACTTTTTGCCTCTGTTTTTGTCGCGCCAATTAATTCAGAATTAGCAGTCAACCACGCCCTAAGAAATATTATTCTAAGGGCTTGTTTACACGAACGTATGTGTTCCGTTTCCGTATTGCGGACCATATATGGAGATCCGCAATACACGGACCCATTCACTTCAATAGGTCCGCAAATCCAGAGATGCGGAAAGGAAGCACAGAACGGAACGCTACGGAAGCACTACAGAGTGCTTCCATGGGGTTCCATACTTCCATTCAGCAAAAAGATAGAACTTGAATGGGTCCGGATCCATCCCGGAGCCTGCACGTACGTTCTCTGTGCATTGGGGACCGCAAATTGCGGTGCCCAATGCACGGAACGGAACACATACGTTCGTGTGAACAAGCCATAAGGCTACATTTACATGGTCGTATCCATTTTGCGGTCCACAAAATGAGGATACCGGCCGTGTGCATCCTCTACTTTTTACAGGCCCTGTCGTCAAAACGCCTATTCTTGTCCGCAAAACAGACAAGAATAGGACATGTTTTATAATTTGCGGATGTGGACAGCGAACGGATGACATCTGTGGTGCTGTCTGCATATTTTGCAGCCCCATAGAAATGAAGGGGTCTGCATGTGATCCGTAAAAAATGAGGATCGGATGCGGACGAAAAATACAGTCATGTGAATGAGGCCTAAGTTAGATCTTGTTCACATTAGTATTGCAAACAGATCCCGCTATAGATTTCATTAATTTCAATCTAGTTTTACATACATTCACGATCCTTTAGATCAACATGATTAAAAGACAAAATTAAAGGGATTCTGTCACCAGGTTTGACCCCTGTCAGCTAAACATATGCTGATGTTCAGGGCGTCTTCACGATTCCTAATGTGGGCTTATAAATGTCATCTGTGGGCTTATTTAGCTAAAAAACAGCTTTTACTAACCTGTCAGTCAAACAAATAAGGTGCCCAAGGGGATGTTAATGGATGCAAGATGCCCGCCGCACCCACCGCCGTTAGTGCCCAGCGCCCCCTTTCCGGACTTCTGCGCCGCCTCCTAATCCTCTGTGCCGCCTCTCGCTCTCCCTCCCTCCCCCCTCCTTCTGCTGTAAGATCTCGCGCTTGCGCACAGGGCTCTGCCTGATGCGCCCGTGCGGACTTCTCCATTTGGCTTCTTACAGCGAAGTGCGCATGCGCCGGCACTTCGCTCAACCCCTGTATGCGCGAGATCTTACAGCAGGAGGAGGGAGGGAGAGCGAGAGGCGGCACAGAGGATTAGGAGGCGGTGCAGAAGTCTGGAAAGGCGGCGTTGGGCACGAACGGCGGTGGGTGCGGCGGGCATCTTGCACCCATTAACATCCCCTTGGGCACCTTATTTGTTTGACTGACAGGTTAGTAAAAGCTGTGTTTTAGCTAAATAAGCCCACAGATGACATTTATAAGCCCACATTAGGAATCGTGAAGACGCCCTGAACATCAGCATATGTTTAGCTGACAGGGGTCAAACCTGGTGACAGAATCCCTTTAAGGGGGCAGCTGAGTAATGGCTGGTGGGGAATGTGCCGAAGCCCCTTTAGCTGTTTTCCATACTACAGTCATGTAAGCTTAAAGGAGTATTTCCACTTTGGAATATGGCATAAGCCCCAGATGTCTGGTAGATGTGCGTCCCACCTCTGGACAGGGGCAGTTTGGCCATGGACTCAACAGGGAAATTTCCCGGTGGGCTAATGCCAAGAGGGCCACCCAAGCCCTCCTTATGGCTGCCTGTCTGTTACATAACAATATGATGCTCTAGGCATTAAAATATGCACCTGGCTGGTGACCATAGATCTCCGACTGAATTCAACTGTGTTGCCATCCTCAGGACGGTGATACAGTTGAATACTGTGGTGAAGACGGCAGTATTTTGTGAGGCACTATGCTATTTGGTTCTGCTGGGGCGGTATTTTGTGCTGTACCACAGTATTGCAGGCCCCTCCTATTTTTGTTAGCCCTGCCTACTTGTGTTGCCCTGTCTCCTGTCAATTTGGACCTGCCTGCAACATGGGGCCACTTTTTTATTTTATTTTTTTCCAGGGCCACTTTAAGTTTCCAGTCCACTCATCGTATTTCCTACGCGTTTTGAACCCTGCGGTTGTTAATCATGGCCCCATGCATCTAGCTGTGCAGCTGAAACAGGGAATTATGTAGCTGAATTAGGGAAGTCCAAACGTCACTGTTCCTTCACTGTTATATAATTGTACACACAAGCACAGCCATTATGCAAACTTTTTTTTTATTTTTTTGCTCGCGTACACTTTAATCATGGCTGGTGGGTCGGATATATATCAGATTAACGTCGGTGTTGTCTTTTTGATGGTTTAGGGCCGGCAGTATTTTGTGCTGCACTGTGGCATTTGGTTGTGCTCAGGCGGTTGCACTAAGGCAGGGACAAGCAACCTTCGGCACTCCAGCTGCTGTGAAGTTTCTGAACAGCTGGAGTGCCGGAGGTTGCTGGTCCCTGCACTAAGGTATTGCTGGCCCCAACTCCCGACAATTTGGACCCTCCTACAACATTGGGACCACTTTTAAGTTTTCTTTCTTTTCCAGGTCCAATTTAAGTTCCCAGTTCCCACCTGCAACGGTGTGGAGAATACAGGTCCCCCAAATGTGACCCACCTGTCGAGGCGGCTGCCAGCCACGGCTTCCAGGCTGAAAATGGAGAGGTGGTCTGCTATATGATTAAGATATATCCATAGCTACCCTTCACATGTACTCCATATATAGTACACTCCCAAGGAAGAAGGGCATCCATTGAATTCCAAAGCTGAGAGCTGCTATAGATGGAGCAAGCAGCTTTAACGAACAGGGTGTGTGGGGGTTCAATTAAGGGACCTACAGCATCACCTTAACCTGCCTAAACATTTTAAAAATGGGCTGACTTGTGGAGTCAACCTATTAAAGGCTGACATGTTTTCTAAGCACCACCCTGACCCTGCTGGACCCGTGACGGCAAGCATGCCAACCTGCTCTCCGACACTCCAGGTCCACCACTGTATTCAGAGTGCTTAATTCCCCACATGTAAACCTTCAGCATGGACAGGGTCACATGCACCACTGCAGCCAATGACCGACCTCAGAGGTGACATGACCCGTCAGTGATGTGCCACTTGGGGACACTGACAAGTCACTGCTGAGACCAGTCATTGGCTTCAGCAGCGCACTTGACCCCTTCCATGTCGGAAGTTTACATGTGGGGACCGAAGGGCAGTGAGGATGGTGGTGGAACCTAGCGGCAGGGAGCAAGTTAGTATGCTTTCCTTCACAGGTCTGGCAGGGTGGTATTTAAAAAAAAAAAAAGTCGGTGTTGGACCACCCCTTTAAAGTTGGCCATGCACTTTTTACAACTTCCTGGGGTCCCCTACGAGCATGCTCAGATTGGCCAAGCCAATGTGTTTAGTTCAATAGAAGGATGAGTGAGTACCAGCCACTAAGGCGCCGCTGATCTACTTTTGTAACAAAGGATTTATTAAAATTCTTCTCTCCCCAACAAGAGACGTTTACCGTCAAGCTTTGCCCATACATTACTGTGGATATTCAATGCAATTCACCAAGACACAAGTTACAGGAGATTATATTTGTTTTATAAAAAAGAAAAAAATTAAAATAGAAACAAGTTTCAACAAATAAAGTTATTGACAAAACAATATTTCTATATTTATGTATACACACAAACAGGAACACTAATATGTATAGTGACAGCTTTCTCTAGACTATAAGAAAGAGCTGAAGAAATGAGGAGAGTCCATCTAGTGGTGGCAGGTGGAATTACACATCAGTGTTTCTTTTATGTTTTGTAACATTTTATAGGATATTAAAGCGGTTATCCCATGATTAATGTAAAAAATGAAAATCAGACATCATATAATACATGACAATCTCTTTCTAAGGCTCCATTCACACGTCTGTAGTGTATTGTGGATCCGCAATACACCCGGCCGGCACCCCCATAGAACTGCCTATTCTTGTGCGGTTGTGCGGGGCCGCGCTCTGGAAATGCAGAGGCGGACAGCTGTGTGCTGTCCGCATCCATTCCTGCCCCATAGAGAATGAATGGGTCCGCACCCGTTCCGGATCATTGCAGAACGGGTGCGGACACATTCTACAGACGTGTAAATGGACCTTAACAAAGCTAGAACCAGCCCTGTACCTCACATGGATCCAGAGATCTCCATATTCATTGCTCTGCTAGATTTATATCAAGCTGACCGCTCAGGGGGTTACTGCTCAATTGTGTTCTTAAGTTCTTTCTGCTGCAATAAATACACCTTATCGGGAACAGTTCATTTTGGATAATTGCCTGCTCAGTTGGCACCACTAAGCTAGGAACTTAAAGAAATTTAACTTTTTGGCCATCACGGGAAACGCTGTATGGGAGATTTATCAAAACTTGCGCAATGGAAAACTGACTTAGTTATCCATAGTTACCAATGAGATTCCTTATAACACTCTTGAAAAATCTCCCACCAATGTGTGGTATAATCCCAAAACTCCCCTTCACCCAAGGAACACCATTCCCGCATTGAATCATAGTGGTGGCAGCAGCCTCATGCTATGGGGATGCTTTTCATCAACATGGACGCTGAAAACTGGTCAGGAATGAAGGAAAGATAGACGGCAGCGTCAGTCTTCCACAGATTTGACACTAGGATCAGTAGCGTGCCTAGGGTGTTTGGCACCCGGGGCAGGTCCTTTCTCTGGCACACACACACATGCCCCCCAATACTTTAAAAAATTGTACCCCTTCACAGTAGTATTGCCCTCATTGTACAACCTTCACAGTAGTTTTGTACAGATGTGTGCCCAGGGCCGTCTTTAATATTGATTGAACCCTGGGCAAGAATTTACCTGGGCCCCCTGGATCCCACCTTCCCACACCCTAGCAGGCAATCACACCCTCCACCACAATACACATACAACCTCATCAATACAATGCACAGGAATGTGCAGTGTGTGAGTATATCATAGCCAACCCACTGCTTTCCCATAGAGAAGCATTGGGAGGCTATTGCGCATGCGCGGCTTCATAGAGATGCTTTGAATCAATGCATTTCTATGGGGAGTGTTTAGCGTGAATGCCACTGGACTAGGAAGCACCTCTAGTGGTCGTCTGATGAGTGGCAGCTAGAGGTGTTCCTTGGCAGTAAATGTAAATACTGCCTTTTTTTCTGAAAAGGCAGTGTTTACATTAAAAAGCTTGCAGAGACATGCTATAGACACCAGAACTACTACGTTTAGCTGTTGTGGTTCTGGTGACTGTAGTGTCCCTTAATATAGAGGGAAAAAAGAATCAGCACAAAAGTATCAACTAATATGGCTGTATCATTTTTCTAAAAATTTAAAAAGCACAACTTCTGACACAAATATATAGTATATTTTTTTTTACAATATTCAGATAATACTGTACTACTAACCCCTCCATCCACTCCCCCCCCCCCCCCACCTTCTCCAACCACCCAGTACCCTTACTCACATAAAACAAGTAATATATATAATATAGCTTACAGTGAATGACTGTCAATACTGAAGACTCCATTGGCTCAGGATCAGTGCTCTGGGCAGCTGGGCTCAGGCTGGAAGTGGGCACCGCTCTGCAGGAAGGAGACCGGGGCTCAGGTCACCCTAGCCTTGCAGTGCCTCTGTGCAGTGTGGGACTGGGGTACTTAGGGCCCACCAGTGTAACTGATTCTGGGGGCCCACCTTAGGGCTCCTGAACACTAACTTATTTTTTTTTTCCCCAAGTTCAATTCACTTCAATGGGTCTGAAAAAAAAAAAAAAAGACTCAGTGTGAATTCTGTGTCTGTATGTCTTTTCCATCACATTATACACAGCACGTATCCGTGGTTATTACCACTGTGTAATCCAGCAGCGGTGGCCGTGCTTGCACACTATAGGTAAAGGTGTTGGCCTATGCGCACTTCCAGCCTTTCCCTATAGTGTGTAAGCACGGCCACCGCTGCTGGATTACACGGTGGTAATAACCACGGATACGTGCTGTGTATAATGTGATGGAAGGAGGCAATATGGAGAATCACAATACATTAGTAAGTGCCTTGTAGTAACTGCATGATAAATGCCATTTACTGAAGTGAGACAAACCCTTTAACCCATTTAAAGAGGACCTTTTATGGGTCCAGACATTATAAAATAAGTGGCACGTTAGGTAGGCATCAAACAGGGATCTAATAGAGCCTACTATTATTCCTGGGCGCGGCTCCGTTCGCCCGCTGTGCCCCTGTTTAATTATCGCACCTGTTATGCAAATTACTAGTATCGGAACAGGGAGCAGACGCCAGGGTTTCTCAATTTGCGTCTCCTTCTCCCTGGCTGTAGCAATGTCCAATCACAGCCAGAGCGTCACAGCCATGGAAAAAATACCGCCAGAGACATTACATCATATGTGACAGATATCAGCCGCTCCTCTTATAACGCTCCAGCACTGATATAACCTCCAGAGATATTACATCATATGTGACTGATATCAGATGCTCCAGTTATAACGCTCCAGCGCTGATATAACCTCCAGAGACATTACATCATATGTGACTGATATCATCCGCTCCTCTTATAATGCTCCAGCGCTGATATAACCTCCAGAGACATTAAATCCTATGTGACTGATATCAGCCGCTCCTCTTATAACGCTCCAGCGCTGATATAACCTCCAGAGACATTACATCATATGTGACTGATATCAGATGCTCCAGTTATAATGCTCCAGCGCTGATATAACCTCCAGAGACATTACATCACATGTGACTGATATCATCCGCTCCTCTTATAATGCACCAGTACTGATATAACCTCCAGAGACATTACATCACATGTGACTGATATCAGCCGCTCCTCTTATAATGCTCCAGCGCTGATATAACCTCCAGAGACATTACATCATATGTGACTGATATCAGATGCTCCAGTTATAATGCTCCAGCGCTGATATAAACTCCAGAGACATTACATCACATGTGACTGATATCAGCCGCTCCTCTTATAACACTCCAGCACTGATATAACCTCCAGAGACATTACATCATATGTGACTGATATCAGCCGCTCCTCTTATAACGCTCCAGCACTGATATAACCTCCAGAGACATCACATCATATGTGACTGATATCATCCGCTCCTCTTATAATGCTCCAGTGCTGATATAACCTCCAGAGACATTACATCACTCCAGCGCTGATATAACCTCCAGAGACATTACATCACATGTGACTGATATCATCCGCTCCTCTTATAATGCTCCAGCGCTGATATAACCTCCAGAGACATTAAATCCTATGTGACTGATATCAGCCGCTCCTCTTATAATGCTCCAGCACTGATATAACCTCCATAGACATTACATCATATGTGACTGATATCAGCCGCTCCTCTTATAACGCTCCAGCGCTGATATAACCTCCAGAGACATTACATCATATGTGACTGATATCAGATGCTCCAGTTATAATGCTCCAGCGCTGATATAACCTCCAGAGACATTACATCACATGTGACTGATATCATCCGCTCCTCTTATAATGCACCAGTACTGATATAACCTCCAGAGACATTACATCACATGTGACTGATATCAGACGCTCCTCTTATAATGCTCCAGCGCTGATATAACCTCCAGAGACATTACATCATATGTGACTGATATCAGATGCTCCAGTTATAATGCTCCAGCGCTGATATAAACTCCAGAGACATTACATCACTTGTGACTGATATCAGCCGCTCCTCTTATAACACTCCAGCACTGATATAACCTCCAGAGACATTACATCATATGTGACTGATATCAGCCGCTCCTCTTATAATGCTCCAGTGCTGATATAACCTCCAGAGACATTACATCACTCCAGCGCTGATATAACCTCCAGAGACATTACATCACATGTGACTGATATCATCCGCTCCTCTTATAATGCTCCAGCGCTGATATAACCTCCAGAGACATTACATCACATGTGACTAATATCAGCCGCTCCTCTTATAATGCTCCAGCGCTGATATAACCTCCAGAGACATTACATCATATGTGACTGATATCAGATGCTCCAGTTATAATGCTCCAGCGCTGATATAAACTCCAGAGACATTACATCACATGTGACTGATATCATCCGCTCCTCTTATAATGCTCCAGCGCTGATATAACCTCCAGAGACATTACATCATATGTGACTGATATCAGATGCTCCAGTTATAACGCTCCAGCGCTGATATAACCTCCAGAGACATTACATCACTCCAGCGCTGATATAACCTCCAGAGACATTACATCACATGTGACTGATATCATCCGCTCCTCTTATAATGCTCCAGCGCTGATATAACCTCCAGAGACATTACATCACATGTGACTAATATCAGCCGCTCCTCTTATAATGCTCCAGCGCTGATATAACCTCCAGAGACATTACATCATATGTGACTGATATCAGATGCTCCAGTTATAATGCTCCAGCGCTGATATAAACTCCAGAGACATTACATCACATGTGACTGATATCATCCGCTCCTCTTATAATGCTCCAGCGCTGATATAACCTCCAGAGACATTACATCATATGTGACTGATATCAGATGCTCCAGTTATAACGCTCCAGCGCTGATATAAACTCCAGAGACATTACATCACATGTGACTGATATCATCCGCTCCTCTTATAACGCTCCACTACTGATATAAACTCCAGAGGGCAGGGGGAGATGTCAGAATGTGAGATGGTTGGTGGGCAGGGATCTGTGATGAGGCAAGGGACACAGGGGAACACTAGAGTTGCAGGGGCTCTGTAAGGTCAGGGGGGCACAGAATTGGACTTGAACACAGGTTATAGGTAGCACCTTCAGGACTGACCGCCCCCTATAGTAACTTACCCCCCTGCTGCTGTATGTAAGAAGGAAGCAGGGGCCAATGAGGGGACTTCATACTTGAACTTCCAGCACCACACAGTGACATGAGGCCAGGGCCGGCCTTAGGTGTCCAGGCGCCCTGTGCGAGCTAACCTTGTGGCGCCCCCCCCCCCCCCCCCCCAAAAAAAAAACAAAACACTGCTTGTTGCTGGCATCATGGCATAGGCTGGCTGACTATCCAACCAAGTAGTTACCAGCCTGCACACCCCAAAGGCCGGTGTAATGTTATACTTCCCACTTCCCTACTTCGTGAGATTTCCCTACCTTCGTCACTTCCGGTCGCACCGGACATGACGTGAGGAGGTGTGCAGCGCCGCGCAGGCGCACAACGTCAGGTTAGGGAAGTTTCACAGCAGAGTGCGCATGCGCCAGGAGTCTCGCCGGCGGTTAAGGTAGGGAAAAACTATGGGCCAGTGCGCAGGCGCAGTGATCGGATGGATGTTCTCAGCTGAACACCAACCGACACTGCGCATGCACCGGGAGCCTCACCAGCGGTTAGGGAAGGGAAAAATTACGTACGGGCCAGTGCTTTTTCCCTACCCTAACCGCTGGTGAGGCTCCCAGCGCATGCGCAGTGTCGGCCGGTGTCCTGCTGAGAACATCCATCCGATCACCGCACCTGTGCACTGGCCCATAATTTTTCCCTACCCTAACCGCCGGCGAGGCTCCCAGCGCATGCGCACTCTGCTGTGAAATTCCCCTAACCCATCGTTGTGCGCAGTGCGCCCCCCCAATATAATAAACATTGGTGGCGCAGTGCGCCCCCCAACACCCCAGTATAATAAACATTGGTGGCGCAGTGCGCCCCCCCAACACCCCAGTATAATAAACATTGGTGGCGCAGTGCGCCCCCCCAACACCCCAGTATAATAAACATTTGCGCAGTGCGCCCCCCCTCAATATAATAAACATTGGTGGCGCAGTGCGCCCCCCCAACACCCCAGTATAATAAACATTGGTGGCGCAGTGTGCCCCCCCAACACCCCAGTATAATAAACATTGGTGGCGCAGTGCGCCCCCCCCCCAACACCCCAGTATAATAAACATTGGTGGCGCAGTGCGCCCCCCCCAACACCCCAGTATAATAAACATTGGTGGCGCAGTGTGCCCCCCCAACACCCCAGTATAATAAACATTGGTGGCGCAGTGCGCCCCCCCAACACCCCAGTATAATAAACATTGGCGCAGTGCGCCCCCCCTCAATATAGTAAACATTGGTGGCGCAGTGCGCCCCCCCTCAATATAATAAACATTGGTGGCGCAGTGCGCCCCCCCTCAATATAATAAACATTGGTGGCGCAGTGGGCAGTGCCAATGAGGGTTAAAAAATAAAAAAAATAATTAACTCACCTCCTCCAGTTGATCGTCTTCTGTTCTTTCTTCATGACCTGTCAAAGGACCTGTGGTGACATCACTGAGCTCATCACATGATCCATCACCATGGTAATGGGTCATGTGATGAGCTCAGTGACGTCACCACAGGTCCTGAAGAAAGACCGGCAGCTACGCGATCAACTGGAGGAGGTGAGTTAATTTTTTTAAATTATTTTTTAACCCTCACTGGCACTTCCCACTGAGCCACCAATGTTTCTTATACTGGGGGGGGGGGGGCGCACTGTGCCACCAACGTTTCTTATACTGGGGGGGGGGGCGCACTGAACCACCAATTATGTTTCTTATACTGGGGTGTTTGGGGGGGGGGGGGCGCACTGTGCCACCAACGTTTCTTATACTAGGGGGGGGGCGCACTGAGCCACCAATGTTTCTTATACTGGGGTGTTTGGGGGGGGGGGGGGGCGCACTGTGCCACCAACGTTTCTTATACAAATACAGGAGGCGGGTGCCGGAATCAAATAGCCGGCACCCGACCTCTGTGACAGGGAGCTGCGATCAGCTGCAGTTAACCCCTCAGGTACCGCACCTGAAGGGTTAACTACTCAACTGCAGCGGATCGCAGCTCCCTGTCACAGAGGTCGGGTGTCGGCTATTTGATTCCAGCACCCGCCTCCTGTATTTGTATTCAGGTGAGTTTTCTTCATTGGTGGCTCAGTGGCCACAGCCCCTCCCCTCCTCCTCCTGTCTCTCTTCTTATTGGCAGCGGCGGGGGCAGCAGGCAGGTCAGACAGGGGAGGGGGAGATGGAGGGGGCGCCCCGAGGGAGAACACAAGTACAGCCTCGCCTGCCGCAGATTACATTGCGAGCTGTCGGCCGCCCGGCGCCCCTGTTACTATGGCGCCCTGTGCGGCCGCACACCCCAAAGGCCGGCCCTGCATGAGGCGCACTAACGTTACCTGAGGTGAAGTCTCTGCAGGCCAGCTCTCATCTCTTCCCGCAGCCACTGAAGGTCTGGAGGAGTCCCCGCCCCCTCCTCACACGGACTATCACACTGCAGAGAGGAGGGGGAGCTGCCTTCTCTTGGGGTCAGTAAACTTTAATATGGGCTGCCCGATGGGGGCAGCTGTGAGTGGCCCCTATTTTGCCTCTTTGCAGCAGCCAGCAGGGTCCCTGACAGCGCTCAGTTACTGCCCTGATGGTGACCCTGCTGCGCTGCTGACATCCACTTGATGATAATGTGGACCTGTCTGCACTGACTACACAGACATGAGCCGCCTGCCCCCCCCCCGCACTTTCTCATTATTATGGTGACATTGGTTGGTGAGACTAGCGCAGCAGTCAGTGTCACATAAGCAAGAAGTCCTTCACTATGCGAGCCATGCCGCTCTGCTCCTGCTCGCATAGTGAAGGATAGGATTAGGATCGGGACGGGACAGAGAGCTGCCTTGGGCCCCCCAGGAGCAACTGGGCCCGGGGCAGCTGCCCCTTTTGCCCTGCGTTAAAGACGGCCCTGTGTGTGCCCTCTAACAGTAGTTATGCCCACATTGTGCCCCCTAAAAGTAGTTATGCCCTCTCTGTGCCCCTTTTACAGTTGTAATGCCCTCTTTGTGCCCCTTCACAGTAATATTCCCCATTGTGCCCCTTAATAGTAGTAATGCCCACTGTGCTTGTAATGCCCTTTGTGCCCCCTCCATAGTAGAAAACTCCATTGTGCCCCCTTCACAGTAATAATGCCCTCTGTGCCCCCTTCATTGTAGTAATGCCCTCTGGCTCTGTGCCACCTCCATAGTAGAAATGCCCATTGTGCCCCCTTCACATTAGTAATGCTCTCTGTGCCACCTCCATATTAATAAAGTCCTCTGTGCCCCCTCCATAGTAATAAATCCCTCTGTGCCCCCTCTGTATTAAAAAAAAAAAAAAAAACACACAGTAACTACTCGTCTTGTCCCGTTCCTGAAGCTCACAGTCCTCTCTTCCCTGCAGGCACAGATCGCGCTGCAGCACTGAGTGGGCGGAGCTTATGCAGATTTACTGGTTGCAGGCTCCGCCCACACAGGCTGGCAGCGTGATCTGTGCCTGCAGGCTGAATGGTGGGCTGGGAGAAGTCTTTCTGCTTCACCATTCAGAGCGCCGCCGGCCTGAAGGAGGGGAGGAGAGCGGGGAGCTGAGTGGTGAGTGACAGGACCGCAGCTCCCAGCGCTCCAGCAATGAGCGCTTCCATCTGTATTGATGGAAGTGCTCATTGCTTCTGGCGCCCCCCCCCCGGTACGCCACTGACTAGGATAGTGGTTCACCTTCCAGCAGGGCAGGGACCATAAGCATATTGCTGAAGCTTCACTGGAGGGGTTTAAGTAGGAACATTTAAATGTCTTGGAGTAGTCTAGTCCAGGGATGCTCAACCAGCGACTGTTGCAAAACTACAAATCCCAGCATGCACTAATAGCTGTAGGCTGTCCAGGAATGCTGGGAGTTGCAGTTTTGCAACAGCTGGAGGGCCACAAGCATTCCTGGTCTAGTCAAAGCTCAGAGCTTAATGCAGTTAAGACTGCTGGACACCAAGGCAACCTATCTAACCTGAAGGAGTTGGAGCAGTTTTGTCTGGAACAGTCAGCAAAATCCCAGTGTCTAGATGTGTTAAGCTAATACAGACATTCCCCAATTGCAGCAAATTGATCCAGTACTCAAGCTTCTTGATAAAATCCACAGGCTTTATTAAAGAGAGAAAATGACACCATATATAACACAACACTGTATGTCTGGCCCAGGGGTGGTTTCGCCGTAGATCCTACAAAGGAAATCTCCTGGTGCGCCGATGCCCAGGGAACCACCTAAGCCCTTCTCACTGCTGCCGGCCGGGTACATAACAATTTGATGCACTAATTAATTTTTGGGGCATCAAGTACTTATGAATCTGGCCACCGACCACAGGTGCCCTCCTGAACTCAACTGTAGCACCATACTCAGGACGGTGATACAGTTGAATACTGTGGTGAAGACGGCAGTATTTAGTGAGGCACTATGCTATTTGGTTCTGCTGGGGCGGTATTTTGTGCTGCACCACAGTATTGCAGGCCCCTCCTATTTTTGTTAGCCCTGCCTACTTGTGTTGTCCCGCCTCCTGTTAATTTGGACCCGTCTGCAACACTCTATACTTATTTTTTTTTATTTTTTTTTTCAGGGCCACTTTAAAGGGGCTATCCAATGTCATAAACAGACCCCCCCCCCCCATGTGCCAGGCCTCTCACACGGAATATACTTACCCCGCTCCCATCAACTCTCCTGGTCCCCGCACTGCCGCTCTTCTTCTCCTTGTACACGGATGAAAACATCCTGGGTCGGGGGGAGCAGCCAATGGCAGGTGGGGACTGGGACGAGCCTACCTAGCGTCACCTGCGATGCTAAGGAGGCTCGTCCCTGTCCCCGTCTACCATTGGCTGCTCCCCCCCTGACACCAGATGTTTTCATCCGTGTACAGGGAGAAGCAGTAGTGGCAGTGCAGGGACCAGGAGCAGAGCGGGGTAAGTATTTTTCGTGTAAGGGGCCCAGCACATGGGGGCTGTTTATGACATTGGATAACCCCTTTAAGTTTTCAGTCCACCCATTGTCTTTCCTACATGTTTCGAACCCTGCAGTTGTTAATCATGGCCCCATGCATCTAGCTGTGCAGCTGAAACAGGGAATAATATAGCTGAAAAAAAATTAGGGAAGCCCAAACATAACTGTTCCCTCACAGTTATGATCGTACAAAGAAGCACAGCCATTATGCAAACTTTTATTTTATTTTTGAAAACTCGGGTACGCTTTAATCCTGGCTGGTGAGTCGGATATATATCAGATTAACATCTGTATTGCCTTTTTGATGATTTAGGGTAGGTTCACATTTGCGTTAAATGCATTTGGCAGGAATTTACCAGATCTGGCCTAGCTGGATACTGCTCTCTACCACTGGACCCCATTGACTATAGTAGGATCTGGCAGGTTGTCCGGCCGGAAAGCGGGTAGATCCTCATTGGTGAATGGCAGTATCTGACTAGGCCAGATCCAGTGAACTCTGGCAGGCTGTTCTCTGCTGGAAATGGGGCCCCAACATTCAGTAATTTTTAAAGCTGCAGTGATTATCTCTAGCGCTTTTGGTGTTTTAAAAAACCACACCATACAGTATACCCCCCTCCCCCACAAAAATGATTTAGCGGTCGCAACCGTATTTTGTGTCTGCATCCAATCTAGGACTGCAGCTAACTATTATTTTAACAATCAAGTATTCTACTGATGATTTTTACGATTAATAGAGTACTCTAATAAGAAAAAATGAATTAATAGACTGTTTTCCTTTATAAAAAGTCATCGGACCCCCTGCCATCAGTCCCCAACACCCTACGTTCCCCCTGTGCGATCAGCCTAAGTGCATCAGTTCCCCCCAGTGCCATCAGCGCCACTATCCTCCAGTGCCATCAGCTTCCCCCGTGCCCTCAACTCCGTTCCCCCAGTGCCTTCAGCTCTCCCCCACCTCAGTGCCATCAGCTCTCCCCGACCCCAGTGCCATCAGCTCTCCCCGACCCCAGTGCCATCAGCTCTCCCCGACCCCAGTGCCATCAGCTCTCCCCGACCCCAGTGCCATCAGCTCTCCCCGACCCCAGTGCCATCAGCTCTCCCCGACCCCAGTGCCATCAGCTCTCCCCGACCCCAGTGCCATCAGCTCTCCCCGACCCCAGTGCCATCAGCTCTCCCCGACCCCAGTGCCATCAGCTCTCCCCGACCCCAGTGCCATCAGCTCTCCCCGACCCCAGTGCCATCAGCTCTCCCCGACCCCAGTGCCATCAGCTCTCCCCGACCCCAGTGCCATCAGCTCTCCCCGACCCCAGTGCCATCAGCTCTCCCCGACCCCAGTGCCATCAGCTCTCCCCGACCCCAGTGCCATCAGCTCTCCCCGACCCCAGTGCCATCAGCTCTCCCCGACCCCAGTGCCATCAGCTCTCCCCGACCCCAGTGCCATCAGCTCTCCCCGACCCCAGTGCCATCAGCTCTCCCCGACCCCAGTGCCATCAGCTCTCCCCGACCCCAGTGCCATCAGCTCTCCCCGACCCCAGTGCCATCAGCTCTCCCCGACCCCAGTGCCATCAGCTCTCCCCGACCCCAGTGCCATCAGCTCTCCCCGACCCCAGTGCCATCAGCTCTCCCCGACCCCAGTGCAATCAGCTCTCCCCGACCCCAGTCACTCCCCCAGTGCCTTCAGCTCTCCCCACCACAGTGCCATCAGCTCCACTCCCCCTTGTCCCATAGTCTCTCCCCCCTTGTCCCATAGTCTCTCCCCCCTTGTCCCATAGTCTCTCCCCCCTTGTCCCATAGTCTCTCCCCCCTTGTCCCATAGTCTCTCCCCCCTTGTCCCATAGTCTCTCCCCCCTTGTCCCATCGTCTCTCCCCCCTTGTCCCATAGTCTCTCCCCCCTTGTCCCATAGTCTCTCCCCCCTTGTCCCATAGTCTCTCCCCCCTTGTCCCATAGTCTCTCCCCCCTTGTCCCATCGTCTCTCCCCCCTTGTCCCATCGTCTCTCCCCCCTTGTCTCATCATCTCTGCTCCCCTTGTGCCATCTCTCCCCTAAGGCCGGGCCACACTTCAGTTAAACCACGGATGCACGGTCCATGAAAGCCCAGCCTGCCCTCCTCCTGACTCCCGGAGTGCACAGCGTCACTGGTTGCTGTAGCTGGCCAGCTAAGACCTGTCCTAGGTTGCTAATGCAGCTTATATGTCTTACATGTTTTTACAGCTAGACCTGCCAATAACCTTAATACCGTTTCTATGTTTGTGTTTTAAAGACAAAAGCAGAGTTATTTACAGTGACTACATGTTTAGATGTCATGTAACTGTTATATATATTGTGTTCACAGAAGCAGAAAAGATAATATGCCTTTAAGATTCATTATATGGATGTGAGGGTAAGCTCAATGACACAGCAGAAACAACAGAAAGCATAGAGTTAAACTGTTGTTGCTGGGCAGGAGTTTAGACCAATCACAGCCAGCCTCACACACAGCAGGAGTCTTGGCCAATCACAGCGAGCCTCACACACAGCCTGTGTGGGAAATTCCCTAGCAAGAGCTGCTAGAAATTATTATTCACCAGAGAGAGAATCTGAACAGACATTCACTCCACTAAGAGCTGTGTTTTATGGAAGCAGAGAGGCCAAAATAGATTTTTAAAACTGTTATATAATGTTCCTACTGTTAATATAGTGATTAGAACTGTATACTGAACCAGTTGCGACCAAATTCAGCAAGTGAACTATTAGTTAGACCTCAGATATACCTTTTAGAGAAATCATAAAGTGCTTAAATAACTTAAAGTGAGAGTACAGATACTCAAGAGAGAAATATATCCACCATTTTATGTTGAATGACAAGATTGAACAGTTGAACCACCATCTTATGCATACCGCCATTTTGTAATATCTTTTCAACACGTGTTATGTACATGGGCTATCTGCTGCAGAGGCAGCAGTGTTATATATGAAGAAAAGTTGAAGTTAATAAAGAAGTTATTTCAAGCATTTGGTGTGCTCTTTAAACCTACTGTTTCCATAGAACGGCGCTAGAGGAATTACAGAGTAATAGACAGTTTGGTTAGACTAAAAGTCAGAGATACCAAAATTCTTCTAATGCCACAGCGCAAAAGGAACTTCATAGTGCTGCGCCTGCCACAGTTGCTATGACTCTGGGCGCCCGGCCTTAGTCGCGCCGCCACCCTGTCGGTGTCACCAACGGGCGCTGCCGACACTCCATCGTTCCTCGCTGCTCTGGGCCTGACGTCACACAGCGCATCAGGTCATGGTTTGCGGACGTCAGGAGGTCAGTGCAGCGCGGGACCACCATGGACGTGCTGTGAAGTGTCCGGAGACCCCTGGCTGGAAAGGTAAGTATTCTGAGAGCATTGCGGGTCAGCAGGAGACCATGGAGCGGGAGTAATAGCAAGCGCTTCACTCCCGCTCCGTGGTCACGTGACATAAACGAATCCTCGATGCAAAAAGTTTGCATCGAGGATTTTTGTGTGTCGAATTACTCGATTTAATTGAGTACTTGTTGCAGCCCTAATCCAATCTGCATTTTTTTGCAGGTCCATTCATTTTTATGAGGCCGCAAATAATGCAGACAGCACACGGAAGTCATCCCTGTATGTAGCCTTATATGTAAATGTTGTAGGTCACACAGTAAGGGCCTGTTCACAATACACTTTTGCTCTGCATGTAGGGGCACATTTATTAAACACCGGTCTTAATAAGCACCTGCTCTGGCAGTAATTTGCCAAAGTTATGTAGAGGCACCGGCCTCTACAAAACTTCTGTATATTCACCACCGATTTTTTTTTTTAATTTTTTTTTATCAGGTATATTTTTATTGAAAATATATAACTATTTAAAGGGAAAGCAATGAGTTACATTCAATTGTTGTACATTTGTTCGCATAATATCCATCTAACATAATAAAGTATTGTTGCATTTACAATATTGCGTGTCATGTCAGTCTTTCAAAACTCCACTGGTATCCCTCCGGATGCCAATGTAATCCATTTACATAATATTACTTATAACGATAACGCCCTCCCACCCCAACCCAAACTTCCATGCAAAGAGATGACTGTTTTTAACCCAGGTTGGGAAAACATAATGCATTGGCTTATGATTGGTTCAATGTTTTATCATGTTACGCATTAGACTTTCCCAGGCTGGGGTATCAAAACCACATATCTACCTCTATCTAGGATATGCTGGAGTTCCCTACCATTTAGAGTAGATGTGTTAATTCAGAAAGTTGACCCCGCAGGCAGTCTCCCGCCAGTGCCCCCGACACCAATCCAGGGACTTCAAACCAACCCGCATGGCATCTTTTTAGATATACACTCACCTAAAGAATTATTAGGAACACCTGTTCTATTTCTCATTAATGCAATTATCTAGTCAACCAATCACATGGCAGTTGCTTCAATGCATTTAGGGGGGTGGTCCTGGTCAAGACAATCTCCTGAACTCCAAACTGAATGTCAGAATGGGAAAGAAAGGTGATTTAAGCAATTTTGAGCGTGGCATGGTTGTTGGTGCCAGACGGGCCGGTCTGAGTATTTCACAATCTGCTCAGTTACTGGGATTTTCACGCACAACCATTTCTAGGGTTTACAAAGAATGGTGTGAAAAGGGAAAAACATCCAGTATGCGGCAGTCCTGTGGGCAAAAATGCCTTGTGGATGCTAGAGGTCAGAGGAGAATGGGCCGACTGATTCAAGCTGATAGAAGAGCAACGTTGACTGAAATAACCACTCGTTACAACCGAGGTATGCAGCAAAGCATATGTGAAGCCACAACACTTGAGGCGGATGGGCTACAACAGCAGAAGACCCCACCGGGTACCACTCATCTCCACTACAAATAGGAAAAAGAGGCTACAATTTGCACGAGTTCACCAAAATTGGACTGTTGAAGACTGGAAAAATGTTGCCTGGTCTGATGAGTCTCGATTTCTGTTGAGACATTCAAATGGTAGAGTCCGAATTTGGCGTAAACAGAATGAGAACATGTATCCATCATGCCTTGTTACCACTGTGCAGGCTGGTGGTGGTGTAATGGTGTGGGGGATGTTTCCTGGGCACACTTTAGGCCCCTTAGTGCCAATTGGGCATCGTTAAAATGCCACGGGCTACCTGAGCATTGTTTCTGACCATGTCCATCCCTTCATGACCACCATGTACCCATCCTCTGATGGCTACTTCCAGCAGGATAATGCACCATGTCACAAAGCTCGAATCATTTCAAATTGGTTTCTTGAACATGACAATGAGTTCACTGTACTAAAATAGCCCCCACAGTCACTAGATCTCAACATCTTTGGGATGTGGTGGAACGGGAGCTTTGTGCCCTGGATGTGCATCCCTCAAATCTCCATCAACTGCAAGATGCTATCCTATCAATAAGGGCCAACATTTCTAAAGAATGCTATCAGCACCTTGTTGAATCAATGCCACGTAGAATTAAGGCAGTTCTGAAGGCAAAAGGGGGTCCAACACCGTATTAGTATGGTGTTCCTAATAATTCTTTAGGTGAGTGTATTCCTCTTTCGTATCTTAGTATATTATTAATTCTGCTTATAAACTCCCGTCTAGTGGGTGGTCTCTTTTCTATCTAGTATTTGGCTATTAGTATTCTAGCCTGAAATAACATTCTTTGTATGCTTAAATATGTTCTGCTATCCACTCTTAGCACATTTGTGATACCTAATATACACAATCTGGGATCACACACTGCCTGTATCTGAGTCACCTGGGTAATTATTTCCAGCACTTCTTTACAGTATGTTCCTAACTCAGGGCAATCCCAAAACACTTGCATTAAGGAGGCCTCCTCTACCCCACACTGAGGGCAGCATGAGTTTGGCCAAATACCTATCTTGTGTAGGAAAACAGGAGTTTTATACACTCTGTGTATTAAATATAGTTGAGATAGGCGTTCTGCTTCACTAAGCGTCAAGCTAGGAGTTAAAGCTAGAATTCCGTCCCAGTGCTCCTGTGTGGTAGCTCCGACGTCACGTTCACACCTACCCTTAATTGGTAGGCAGCTTGGAGATATAGACTTATCAAATAGATGTCTGTTGAGGATAGAAATAAGTCCTTTAGAACTGCCACTACGCAGCACCTGTTGAACGATCGGAGGGGAAGCCGACAGTGACGTGCCCTCTTTAAACTGCGCCTGGTATGCATGCCTAAGCTGTAGGAATTGATAAAACATATTGTGAGGGAGACCAAATTCCTGTTGTATCTGTGCAAATGATTTGATAACTCCATCCTTTTGAATTTGATAAAGAAATAAGATGCCCTTCTTGTAACGGGGTTCCGAAGGTGCACTCGGTCCCCCATTAGCCGCAGACCTGCTGCTTAGCTTCGGGAGCGAGGATCTTTGTTTGACCTCGTTCCCAGGGCGGCTTTAATAGCTGGGTGGCTCCCTGCTCCTAAGTCTGCCTTGAGCGCCGAGCTGATCACTCGGTGCTTGACTGGTTGGTCTGTCGGTCATGTGACGCTGGCCACGTCACATGACCCTCACTCCCCACTATAAATACAGGCAGCCTGCTGGCCACAGGTTGCCTGTTAATTTAGGTTCCACCTGTGGTTTTGTCTTTCCTGGCGTACTTACCTCCTGCTGAATTTCTGACGATCCTCTGCCTGCTCCTTGTGTACTTTGCTGCTCTCCTGGTATTCTGACCCCGGCCTCCTCCTGACGATCCTCTGCTGACTCCTTTGGTACTACACGACTCTCCTGGTATTTATGACCCCGGCTTCTCCTGACAATTCTTTGCTTGCTCCATTTGTACTTTGTAGCTTTCCTGGTATTGACTCGGTCCGTTCACATTCTGTTGTTTGTCTGTCTGTCTTCCCTGCACTTAGTCCAAGCTAGGGATTGCCGTCCAGTTGTCCCCTGTCATTAGGACTCGCGAGGCAAGTAGGCAGGGCCAGGGGTAAGGGTGGAGCGCAGTGGTCACTTCCCTCCCCCCTGTGTGTGTGTGTACGCGACCGTTACACTTCTCTTCCCACAGGGAAAAGCCTTCCAGTCTAAACATTTCAGGTAGTCGGGGTTTATGGCAAAGAGGAGTGTTATCATCGAGGGCCTGAAGACCAATTATGGTCTTTAAACTTAGACCAAACTTTTGTTATCAGCGATAATGTGGGATAAGTCCCACGGTAGGCCTGCAGTTTTCCCAGTTCCGCTATAGCGATAGGTATTTTTTGCTTCATGATAAATGTCTCTATTCTAGCTGATGGCCCCAAACCAGTACATTTTCTGAACCCCTTAAAATGTTCTGTTTGTGCAGCTATAAAGTACAGCCACGGATTTGGAAGGGAGAGGCCTCCCTCCCCTTTACCCTTCTGCAGCGTCTCCATACGAATTCTGGGTTGCTTCTTTTTCCATACCAATGATTGAAAAATACCTTGAATCTTATAAAATATCCTTTGGTGAATCCATACAGGAGCATTGTATAGTACATACAACAGTTGGGGCATCAATATCATTTTAATTAGATTACAGCAACCAACTACAGATGGGGGGAGCTTACACCAGGCATTTACTTTTTCTGTAAATTTTTGAATCATCAGGTCTATATTAACCTTAACATAGTCCGTAATTATTGGAGTTATCATTATCCCCAAATATTTAAAACTATTGGCGATTTGCAGCCGCACCTGCGTCCAGTCTATCTGCGGTGGGAGGGGATCAAGGCAAAGGATTACCGACTTATCCCAGTTAATTGTTAATACCAAATTCAGTAATGTATTTCATTATTGGACCAATAGTGTCAGTGGCTCACCTGTTTAAGACCTTGGAGTAGGTGCTCACTCCAGGGCGTACCCGTCACCCAAGTGTATAAAGTTTTGAGGTAACAGAGTAGTGGAGGGCACTCAAATTTGGCGAGGCATGGATTAGAACTAAATTAAAATATTATGTCAGTTTATTCATAAAAACTAAATAGTAGTTAAAATAAATAACATATAAAATACCCTTGTCTATGAATATATAAGCTAATGAATTGCTCCGGAATAAAGTGTAGACTCCACTAGTTCCGGAACAGACCCAAATCACTTAGATAATTAGGAAAAAATGGAATAAAAGTTAGGTGATCACCAGCTCATTAGCTGGTTACAATTGGCTGGAAAAAAATATCTCTCTTTCCTATATACACTGCTCAAAAAAATAAAGGGAACACAAAAATAACACATCCTAGATCTGAGTTAATTAAATATTCTTCTGAAATACTTTGTTCTTTACATAGTTGAATGTGCTGACAACAAAATCACACAAAAATTAAAAAATGGAAATCAAATTTTTCAACCCATGGAGGTCTGGATTTGGAGTCACACTCAAAATTAAAGTGGAAAAACACACTACAGGCTGATCCAACTTTGATGTAATGTCCTTAAAACAAGTCAAACTGAGGCTCAGTAGTGTGTGTGGCCTCCACGTGCCTGTATGACCTCCCTACAACGCCTGTGCATGCTTCTGATGAGGTGGAGGACGGTCTCCTGAGGGATCTCCTCCCAGACCTGGACTAAAGCATCTGCCAACTCCTGGACAGTCTGTGGTGCAACCAGGGCTGTGGAGTCGGAGTCGAGGAGTCGGAGTCGGGGGAAATTTTGGGTACCTGGAGTCGGAGTCGGCAAACAATGCACCGACTCCGACTCCTACTAAATTTAGATTGGAATAAAAAAAAAAAAAAGCAAGTTTAAATGTCCCAATTCACAAAAAGTTATAATTAATGACTTCTCTACTGTAAGAATAAAGACCAATGCATGCAGTGCCTCACGTAACCGCAAAACGAACACGTTAAGTGACCGTGAAGAAGCGTGCTTTTCATGTGCTTCACTATATGGCACGCAACGCACAATTAGGAGCTGCAATACTTATACTTTCCATAGTGTTGTGTTCTGCTTTTACAGGGAACGCAGCATCCATGTGTAACCTAGCCTCTCACTGATAAGGGATTAAATAAATATGTTTTTTACAGGACTAGAGAGTGAGACACTTGTATAAGTGAAGGGAATGGAGGGCCAATAGTTCAAGACTGAAGCTGTAAACCATTGGAAAAACTGCTGTCATTTAGCTAAGGCTATAAAAACTAGCTAAGGCTATAAAAACTTGTTGGCTTCTCAGCCAGTAGTCCTGTGGTAGGTTGCGTTTCTTTCCCTCAAGGAATGTATAAAATACATTCGCATATTAATACAGAGGAGTCGGGGAGTCGGAGTCGGAAGTACATAAAACTGAGGAGTCGGAGTCGGAACATTTATCTACCGACTCCACAGCCCTGGGTGCAACGTGACGTTGGTGGATAATGGTTGGTGCTCAATTGGATTCAGGTCTGGGGAACGGGCGGGCCAGTCGATAGCATCAATGTCTTTGTCTTGCAGGAACTGCTGACACTCTTCAGCCACATGAGGTCTAGCATTGTCTTGCATTAGGAGGAACCCAGGGCCAACCGCACCAGCATATGGTCTCACAAGGGGTCTGAGGATCTCATCTCGGTACATAATGGCAGTCAGGCTACCTCTGGCGAGCACATGGAGGGCTGTGCGGCCCTCCAAAGAAATGCCACCCCACACCATTACTGACCCAATGCCAAACCGGTCATGCTGGAGGATGTTGCAGGCAGCAGAACGTTCTCCACGGCGTCTCCAGACTCTGTCACGTCTGTCACATGTGCTCAGTGTGAACCTGCTTTCATCTGTGAAGAGCACAGGGTGCCAGTGGCGAATTTGCCAATCTTGGTGTTCTTTGGCAAATGTCAAACGTCCTGCACGGTGTTGGGATGTAAACACAACCCCCACCTGTGGACGTCGGGCCCTCATATCACCCTCATGGAGTCTGTTTCTGACCGTTTGAGCAGACACATGCACATTGGAGGTCATTTTGCAGGGCTCTGGCAGTGCTTCTCCTCTTACTCCTTGCACAAAGGCGGAGGTAGCAGTCCTGCTGCTGGGTTGTTGCCCTCCTACGGCCTCCTCCACGTCTCCTGATGTACTGGCCTGTCTCCTGGTAGTGCCTCCATGCTCTGGACACTACGCTGACAGACACAGCAAACCTTCTTGCCACAGCTCGCATTGATGTGCCATCCTGGATAAGCTGCACTACCTGAGCCACTTGTGTGGGTTGTAGACTCCGTCGCATGCTACCACTTGAGTGAAAGCACCGCCAGCATTCAAAAGTGACCAAAACATCAGCCAGGAAGCATAGGAACTGAGAAGTGGTCTGTGGTCACCACCTGCAGAACCACTCCTTTATTGGGGGTGTCTTGCTAATTGCCTATAATTTCCACCTGTTGTCTATCCCATTTGCACAACAGCATGTGAAATTGATTATCACTCAGTGTTGCTTCCTAAGTGGACAGTGTGATTTCACAGAAGTGTGATTGACTTGGAGTTACATTGTGTTGTTTAAGTGTTCCCTTTATTTTTTTGAGCAGTGTATATAGACAGCCTGAATCAGGGCTGGAAGTTACTGGCAACCACTCCGATTTGTCTGCCTGTCTATAATAAAATATATAACAGCACATATAAAAACAGTGTCATATAAAAACGGTAACAAAGTAGTTTGACTGATCTGTTGACTGAATTGCTGTCCAATAAATACACAGAAAAGCCGTCCAAACTTTGATGACCCTTGTGGAGTTAAGGCTCCGTATAAGGGTTTGTGTCTGGTCAAAAAGTTTAATTCTATAAGATTTTAGAGATATGACTGTCCTGAATTACAAGTCCTGTCCCATATAAAATGTTATGGTAATCAATAGTAACGAGAGTAAGTGTACGTTACCGCTCCCAGTTGACTTTGGTGTAGTCCCGTGCTGACTTGTCCTGCAGAGTGAAGCTGAGTTGCGGTTCCCGCCAATCTCTGCATCCCATGTGGTTCGCCTCAGCCTCTTTATGTTCACCGCTTGATTAGTAAAGCACTCACAGCGGGTATAGAGGGTCAGCGTCGGTATGTTTCTCTGGGGTTCACTTCAGGTAGAACGTGATATTCCCGGACCAGTGAAGATATATAGGGCAAAAGCACTTTGAGTTAGAAGCAGAAAGTTCCTAAATGAATCAGAAAATAGCCACTTCTGAGGTGAATAAATACATTTTTTGTCACTTTATGACAAGTTGGCTAGTATGGTTCCCCAGATGCGTTTCGGAGCTATTCCAGCTCGTTCCTCAGTGGGTATCAGACTGCCAACTCATCTGTCTCCTTTATATTGGGTAATCAATCATTTTTCTGGGTGTAAACCTAATTAATTGTGTGATGGAAAAAATGGACTAGATTGTTCATCATTTGTCAAGTTTGGACCATTCTTACATATGCAACGTGTTCCAATATCAAATATTTGTAAAATTATATAATATATATATATATATATATATATATATATATATATTATATATAAAATGGAAAGAAGCAACCATTATGCATATGGACAATAAATAATTACAAAAATATCAAAGAAAATTGTTATACATAAAGAAGGAAGGAAGGAGAATGAATAATTTCTGAAAATAAAATGATATGATAGTGATATTAGCATTATCCCTCTGTATTATTAAATATGGTTTCGACTGAATGCTTTATAAATTCTGATTGGGATGTCATCAGTCAAACGCAAAACACCTAATGTGTGTATATAGTCATGAGAAATAACTTGATGGGTAACTATGTGTTAATCATTTTGAGAGTCTTCATTTTTTTCTTTAGTATGTATTATTCTTTAGAAGTATATGTAGTTGTTACAGAATGAAATATTCATAGACGAGGGTATTTTATATGTTATTTATTTTAACTACTATTTGGTTTTTATGAATAAACTGACATAATTTGAGTTCCCTCCACTACTCTGTTTCATTATTGGGCGAATGGAATGCGTTATATCTCCATAATATATAAGCATCTCATCCGCATATAGGGAGATTCTTTTCTCCCTAGGACCCAATGGAAACCCTCTCCATTCAGGGGACGCACGCAGAAGACAGGCCAAGGGATCAATGGCGATACCAAACAATAGTGGGGATAATGGGCAACCCTGTCTAGTTCCCCTCTGCAGAGGGAACTGTGCAGACAATTCCCCGTTTGCCCTAATTCTAGCCACTGGTAAACAGTAAAGGAGCTGAACCCATGATATAAATCCCGACCCAAACCCCATGGCCCTCATAACTTCCCATAGATAATCCCAGTCGACGCTGTCAAAAGCTTTTGCAGCGTCAAGGGATACCACGACAACCCCTAGTATCCATTGGTCTTTGGAGATTAAGAAAAAGTCTCAGAAGATTAATGGAGATGCTTTTGTCAGGCATAAATCCCGACTGGTCCTAGTGTATAAGGGAATCGATAACTTTATTCAGGCTGTTGGCTAGCACATTTGCCAATATCTTCACATCAGTGGGCAGAAGGGATATAGGCCTATATGAGTCAGGCATAGTTGGGTCTTTTTCAGGTTTGGGAAGCACTACCACCACAGCCTCTCGCATAGATGCCGGCAGTTTCCCCAGACGCACAGAATCTTTAAATGTATCTAAGAGATGAGGGAGAAGGGTTTCCTGATACCGTTTAAAAAACTCTGCCGGTAAACCATCAAGACCTGGGGCCTTCTCATTGGGGAAAGAAAGACCCCAGGGCCGCTCTAAGTTCTTCCAGCTCTAAGGGTTCATCCAGGTATCGGGCAGATTCCAATGACATTGCTGGTATGGGAATATAAGCCAAATATGACCGAATATCACTAGCGCTTAGGTTTAGCTGTCAGAACCTCCCAGGGAGCCAGTAGTGGGATGCGGAACCCACTGGCAGTAAGCAGCTGACAGCCCAGAACGCGGTACAAGTTTAGGGATAATCCAAGAGGGGTAGTCAATGTCCAATCCGGGTCGAGGCAGGCAGCGAAGGTTCAAGGTGGAAGACAGTCCAGGGGTCAGTAGCAGGGAAGGATACAAAGAAACAACAGGCAATAGAAGGATCTGCAGGGAGGCTAGGTGTTCACCATAAGGTGGAATAACTCAGCAATGAACCAGAGCTCAGGCCAGGTCTTTATAGCCAGGGAAGGTAGGAACCACCCTCCCCAGGAACCAATGGCAGGCGAGGAAGGTGGAAGGTGTGTACTGGGAATCTCCCTCAGCAAGGCTCACACCTGACAGCCGGATAATGCGGGAACTCTATGCACCCGGAAATGTGCGAGCAGCCTGTGTACTGCGCACACGCCGTGTACCCGCACCTCGGGCACCAGGTGTTCTACCGAGCTGAAGGGGAACCCGTGCCCTGCGCCGTGCCCGAGGTCCCAGAGTAGGGGTAACACCCCCTGCTTCCTGACAGAGCCCCCCACCAAGGAGCGGCCTCCGGACGCGACCCTGGGAAGGCCTCTCGGGGTGAGCCCGATGGAACGCCCGCACCTTGGCGGCCGCATGGACATTCCCCAAGGGCTCCCAGGAACGCTCCTCGGGACCGTACCCCTTCCAGTGGATGAGATACTCCAGGACCCCACGCCGGCGGCGGGAGTCCAGGATCTCCTGGACTTCATACTCATCATCGTTATTCACCTGGATGGGAGGTGGTGGAGCAGGTGCCCGGTCCGGGAACGGGTTGGCACGGTGTGGTTTCAACAAGGACACGTGGAATACCGGGTGGATTCCCAGGGAAGTAGGCAACTGGAGCTTGGCTGCAACGTTGTTGACCATACTCACGATCTCAAAGGGACCAAGGTAACGGGGTCCCAGTTTTCGGGAGGGACAGGACAGCTTGAGGTGCTGTGTGGAAAGCCACACCTTGTCCCCGTCTTTGTACCTGGGGAATTCTGTGCGTCTACGGTCTGCCTGCATCTTGTGCCGCTGCTGAGCGGCCTGGAGTTGCTGCGTTAGGGTCCGCCTCAGTTCTCGTAGGAGCCGGAGTCGTTGAGCCACTTCAGGCACTGGGAACATCAAGGGGGAGATCCGGGAGAGTTGCAGGATGATAGCCATAGTTGGCATAGAATGGTGAGAGCCCGGTGGAGGAATGAAGCTGATTGTTGAAGGAAAATTCCGCGAAGGGGAGATGGCTCACCCAGTCGTCTTGTAGATGGGATGTGTAACAGCGAAGGAACTGTTCGAGGGTTTGGTTGGTCCTTTCGGTCTGCCCATTGGACTGGGGGTGATAGGCAGAAGACAGGCTGCGAGTGATATGAAGGCTACGGCAAAACTGGGTCCAAAAGCGGGAGGTGAATTGTGAGCCCCGGTCTGAGACGATGGAATCAGGGAGCCCGTGCAACCGGAACACGTGTTGGAGGAACAACTCTGAGGTTTTTTTGGGCCGTCGGGAGACCGGAGGTCGGAATGAAGTGGGACATCTTGGTACATCTGTCCACCACCACCATGATGGTGGTACAGGCTTGTGAAGGCGGTAAGTCCACAATGAAATCCATGGCTATGTTGCGCCATGGAAGGGTTGGCACTGGCAGAGGCTGTAATAACCCAACAGGTTTTGAGGTGGGACGTTTGTAGAGTGCACACACGGAACAAGACTCTATGAAGGAGCGTACGTCGGCTGCCAAAGAGGGCCACCAAAACTGACGTAGGATGCATTCCGTGGTGTTGCGCCTACCTCGGTGGCCTGCTGTGGGGTGGTCATGGTGATGCTGTAGTACAGGCAGTCGCTGGGAGACTGGGACGTAGATCCACTGTTGGTGGTAACAAAGCCCCTGCTTCATTGGCAGATGGGCTGCCTCCTCTGGAGCTGGCATGCTAGCCCGTCGGATCCTCTCGATCAAGGAGTGTTGGGTGGCTAGAAAGTATGCGGCTGGCAGGATCGGTTCCGGAGGTGCAGGATCGGCCTCGGAGGAGCACATACGGGACAAGGCATCAGCCTTGCCGTTCTTGGATCCCGGTCGATAGGTAATCTGGAGGCGAAAACGGGAGAAAAAGAGAGCCCACCTGGCTTGTCGAGGACGCAGTCGCTTGGCACTGCGGAGATATTCGAGGTTGCGATGGTCGGTGTACACCACCACAGGGTTTTCGGCTCCTTCCAGCAAATGTCTCCATTCCTCCAGGGCGTCCTTGATGGCGAGCAGCTCCCTCTCACCCACATCATAGTTGCGTTCGGCCCCGGTGAGTTTGCGGGAATAAAAGGCAACGGGATGGAGAAGCTGCTTCTCCCCTTGGACCTGGGAGAGAACAGCCCCGATAGCCCCCTCGGAGGCGTCGGTCTCCAGAAAAAACGGGCAAGAGGCGTCCGGTTGTACCAGTATAGGTGCCTGTGTGAACAGCCTCTTAAGGTGCTGGAATGCCTGTTGGACCTTCGGGGTCCATTCAAACAGGGTGTTGCTCCTGGTCAGAGCAGTGATGGGAGCGCAGATCGCTGAAAAGTTCCGAATGAATCGGCGGTAAAAATTGGCAAAACCAATGAACTGCTGCACCATTCGCCGATTGCGGTGGACAGGCCAATTCTGGACGGCCTGATCTTCCTGGGGTCCATCTCCACTCGACCTGGGGATAGGATGTAGCCCAGGAACTCAATGGACGAGACTTCTAAGGTGCTTTTTTCAAGCTTGCCATAGAGACTGTGGGTCCGCAGACGCTGGAGCACCGATTTGACATGCCGTTCATGTTGTGGCAGTGATCTGGAGAAGACAAGGATATCGTCCAGATATACCACAACATGGGTATCCAACAGGTCACGGAAGACGTCATTGATGAAGCACTGAAAAGTGGCAGGGGCGTTACAGAGCCCGAAGGGCATGACAAGGTACTCGTAGTGCCCAAACCGTGAGCGGAATGCTGTCTTCCACTCATCCCCCTCCCTGACACGAATCAGATTGTAGGCGCCACGGAGGTCGATCTTGGTGAAGAAACGGGCATCCTTAACTCTGTCCAGCAAGTCGGGAATGAGAGGGAGTGGGTACCGGTTCTTCTTGGTGATGTCGTTCAGGGCCCGGTAATCGACACAGGGCCGGAGACCCCCATCTTTTTTCCCCACAAAGAAGATGCCGGCCCCAACTGGAGAGGTCGAGGGACGGATGAACCCCTTCGCTAGGCTCTCCTCTATGTAGTCCTTCAGGGCCCTGGTCTCAGGTTCGGACAGATTGTACAAGCGTCCGTACAGCAGTGGGGCTCCAGGGAGCAGGTCAATGGGGCAATCATAAGGCCTGTGTGGTGGCAAGGCGTCTGCTCTTTTTTTTTCAAAAACGTCTGCATAGTCCCGATATTTGTCGGGTAGTCTGTGTTCAGCGGTGCCCAGAACCGTAGGAGGGCTAGGAGCCGGAGACGCATGAATAGGAGAACCAGAGGGGGGCGTGAAGGTGATGGAGCCAGAGGTCCAGTTAATCGTGGGGTTGTGTCTCCTAAGCCAGGGGATGCCTAAAATGACTGGAAACAAGGGGGAAGGCACGATGTCCCACACGATCTTCTCGGAATGGTAAAGGCCGATGCGGAGGAACAAGGGATGTGATTCCATGGCGATAGGTCCCGTCTTTAGGGTGCTGCCATCCACCAGATGAAGCTGGGATGGGTTCTTCTTAGGGCGCAACGGGATGCCTAGTTGGGAAGCCAGATCCTTGTCCATAAAACAGCTGCTTGCGCCCGAATCAATGATGGCAGAGAGATCAATATTGTTGTTGTCCAGCTTCGGGAGGTTTGATGGGACAGTCCTTCAGGAAATGGCCCGGTTTTGCGCAGTATAAACACAGATGCAAGGTTCTTCCCCTGGTTCTCTCCATTGTGGACAGGGGACCCCGAACAGCCCCGATCTGCATCGGCTCCTCCTGGTTACCGTCTGCCGCCACAGGAACAGTTAGCCTTAAGGGTTCCAACCGGCGCTCCGTTAGAGGCGGGGTCTGATGTCGCTCCTGTCGTCTTTCCCGGAAGCGGCGATCCAGGTGGGTTACTGAGTCCATCAGGCCCCCCAAGGAGCCCGACACCCCAATGCGGGCGAGCTCATCCTTGAGCTGCTCGGACAAACCGATGCGGAACTGGTCAATCAAGGCCACCTCGTTCAAGCCCGTATCCGGGGCTACCTCACGGAATTCCATGATGTAATCCTCCACTGGACGTCTGCCCTGGCGGAGGGTGCGCAAGGTACCCCTGGCGGTTGAAGAACGCAGGGGGTCATCATAAAGTCTTTGCATAGCTGCGGCAAAGGATCTCCAGGATGCCAGCACTGGGTCATCGGCTAGTAGGAGTTGGTGCGCCCAGGTCTGGGGAGGCCCTGAGAGCAAGGAAATTGCCGTGCGTACCTTGACGAAGTCCGTGGCATATTTACGTGGCTTCAGGGAAAACAACAGCTCGCAGGAGATGATGAAGGAGCGGTACTTCCTCCGATCTCCTGAAAACCGCTCAGGGAGGCTGACTGACTGCTCGCTAGAGACCACTTCCAGGGTGCGCGTCGGCGGGGGAGGCGAGGGTGGTAGCGCGGTGCGCTCTGCGATGCGCTGCTCCTGTGTGGCAACCCTCTGCAGCAGATGCTCATGACTCGCTTGCATCTCCTGGAAGGCCTGCGTCATGAGGTTAAGTTGCTGGGCCATGGCCGTCATGGGATCCACTGCTTTTGCGGGTTTCATGGTGAAGGCTGAGTTATTCTGTCAGAACCTCCCAGGGAGCCAGTAGTGGGATGCCCAACCCACTGGCAGTAAGCAGCTGACAGCCCAGAACGCGGTACAAGTTTAGGGATAATCCAAGAGGGGTAGTCAATGTCCAATCCGGATCGAGGCAGGCAGCGAAGGTTCAAGGCGGAAGACAGTCCAGGGGTCAGTAGCAGGGAAGGATACAAAGAAACAACAGGCAATAGAAGGATCTGCAGGGAGGCTAGGTGTTCACCATAAGGTGGAATAACTCAGCAATGAACCAGAGCTCAGGCCAGGTCTTTATAGCCAGGGAAGGTAGGAACCACCCTCCCCAGGAACCAATGGCAGGCGAGGAAGGTGGAAGGTGTGTACTGGGAATCTCCCTCAGCAAGGCTCACACCTGACAGCCGGATAATGCAGGAACTCTGTGCACCCGGAAATGTGCGAGCAGCCTGTGTACTGCGCACACGCCGTGTACCCGCACCTCGGGCACCAGGTGTTCTACCGAGCTGAAGGGGAACCCGTGCCCTGCGCCGTGCCCGAGGTCCCAGAGTAGGGGTAACACCCCCTGCTTCCTGACATTAGCTGAGGGAGCCTTTTCACTGCCCTTTTTTAGCCTGGGTAGACTGCCACCAACTTCTCATTTGATTTAAGCCCGGTCCGCTAACAGGCTTATATAGGGTGAGAAACCAAACCGCAGTAGCGTATAACTAGGCCGAAACACGGACGTGGGGATTCGTGATCGAGATACCAGAACAGCACAAGATTAAATTATATATTACTTTAAGGGCTCACTAGACATAACACAATATACACAGAAAATATATACAGTGGTCTGAGGGGCAAATACAGATGGTGTGGTAAAAACAGGGTTAAGCAGAACAAAAAGCTCAGTTTACCAGGTATATGAGTCCTTTGGGTTGTGATGAGTTCTTAGCTGTAGTCACATGGGAGGCAGTGATGTCAGTAGGTTGCAGGTCCCTCTAAACACATGGCACCATGTGAACCCCCTTTGAGAGAACAGACACGCCCGCTTGCTGGCACAAGCCTTTTGACCTGTAGCCGGCCCCTCCCCTCCCAGCCTCTGGGAGGAGTCCACTCCCCCTCTTCTTGGGCTGGCAGCAAATGAGTCTCAAAACAGATTAGGGCTCATGGCTCCAGACCACAATGTCGCAGGGAGGTGGTTCTGGGACCAATGAATTCGCCTGGGTTACGGCTACCAGTAGAGTCTAAGCATGGTACCGTTATTTGGTTTCTGTGGGGAGATATGTATATCTCCCCTCCCTGGCATCCCACCACCAAACTATGACCACGGGCCTGTTCATCGTGGCCACAGGGACACAAATATATATCTGGTTTTTGCCTGTGATGGACGGGCGATTCATAATACCTTATGAATGATGTCTTATAATGTTCATTGAACTGGGAAATGGCCTAGACCCCTTGCAGGGAAGCTTTCCTGCAGGATCCGTGATATCTGAATGGAGGTGAGAAATTGTAAACAAAGGTGGCCTGCTAGAAGTTCTCTGTCATTTGGCTGGGCGTTGAAGCAGGGCCCCCCTGTGGAGTTCACTACCTCTGCTATCTGACAGCAGGTGGCTGGTGTGGGAACATGGCTGACATTAAATAATAATCCATATTCCTCACAGAAGTATAATTCTTTGTAGTAGCTATAGAATTCATTAAGGATAGTCGAATTCTTTGTGGATTGGATTCCGTCTCTAGTTCTAATAGCTATTATTCTGGATGGGCCTTCCTGCGAGCGGACTATTCTGCCAGCAAACTGCCCACGCTCTCCCCTGTTTCGAAATTTTTCTGCCTCAAAAAGAAATGTTTATTATCTGCAGTATAAGTTAGATGGTCCTTTAGTTTCTCCTGTGCCTCCCTCCATGTCGACTCAGTCTGCGAGGATGGATTCTGGATATATAAAGCCTTTAAGTCTTTCACCTCCCGCTGCAAGGAGTCTGATATTCCCCTAGTCTTGTTTTTCCGCCTTTTAATTTTTGGGATATATAAACCCCGTACATACGCTTTCATGGTATCCTTTACAATTTCCATGGCCTCTGAACCGATGTTAGAAGTGAAAAACTTCCCAATTTGCTCTGTAAGTGGATCTCCCTCGTCCAATAGTTGGATACATAATGGGTTAAGCTTCCAGATAGGGGGTCCAGTGTGCTCCCTACCCCTCCCTAACTGCATTTCCAATCGAATGGGCGAGTGGTCTGAGAGACTACGTGGGAGATATTCTATACAAGAAATGTAAGACGACGCCTCCAGGGACCCAACCGGCAAGTCTATCCTGGAGAGAGAATTAGAAGATGGTGAAAAGCAGGAGTACTCTCGTGCATCAGGATGCCGAATTCTCCACAGATCATGAAGATCTAATTCACGCAGTAGTTTTGCCAGTGAGGTCTCCTGGGCACCCGTCAGTGTGGGGCATTAATGAAATTTATCTAGGGAGTCTCCCAACATAAGTATTGGGACAGGTGGGCCTCGTAATACGACTGTCAACCTGCCTAATCACATTACAGGAGTAAGGAGGAGGGATGTACATGGCAATGAGGAAAAACTGTGCCTTGTATATGGAGCAGTCAAGACAAACGTATCTGCCTTCAGGGTCAATCTCTGAGGAGAAACATTCAAAGGGTAAGGCCCTGTGTACAAGGATGCTAACCCCTCTAGCATGCGTAGAATAGGTAGAATGGTAGGCATTTGAGATCCATCGCCTACGTAGCCGTCTGAGTATGCCTATATAGATGTGTTTCTAGGAGACACAATATGGCCGGTTTGTATTTTTGCATGGCCTCAAAGACTGCCTGACGTTTAGCGGCATCCCCCAGGCCCCTGACATTCCAAACTAGAACCTGTGTTTTACCCGCCATATTTTAGAAGAGTGAAGAAACGTATAGGATATATATTGTGGGGTTTCGCTCTGGTAGATAGGGTAACATATTTTTTAATGTTTGGTTAAACCGTTCTACCAGACCGTCCGTTTGCGGATGGTAAACGGACGTCTGTAGTTGTTTTATGTGCAGCAACTTACAGAGTTCCCTCATCACCTTGGACATAAAAAAAGGGGTCCCTTGGTCGGTCAGAACCTCTTTAGGTAGTCCTACTCGGGAAAACCTCTCCATTAACTCCTTAGCTATGAGTTTGGCCGAGGTATGTCGCAGTGGCACCGCCTACGGGTACTGAGTGGCGTAGTCTAGAATGACTAAGATGTGTTGATGGCCTCTGGTGGACTTTGGTATGGGGTCTATGAGGCCCATAGCTATTCGGTCAAACAGTACTTCGATAATCTGGAGAGGTACTAGGGGACTACGTAAATGTGGGCTAGATCTAACACAAGCTTGCGATAAGCCTTGGGGACCACCAACTGTTCAATAGGCTCACCGCGTAGTTGGTTTACCCTATACAACATATCCTGATGAACCACAAAACGGGGAAATACTGACTTTGCCCCAGGTTGTTGTTGTGGTTCACCATCTACTATTAACACATTTTCCCAGGCTCGGGATAGGGTTGGGTCCCGACATTGGGTGGTACCAAAATTACCGCTGGCCCTTCGGTCTCAGGTTCCCAGGGTTCTGGTCTCCCCCCTGAGCCGGGCCACTCTGCTAGGGTTATCCCTGTCTCATGGGTATCAGTCACTCTCATAGCAGGCCACTGTGCCGGGAAGTCTCTCCCTATTATACGTTCGTAGTGTAAATTTGGGGCAACTGTCTATCTGCCAGCCCCTGTGGTTAGACACACCAGGGAGATGGGATAGTCTTTTAAGTCTCCATGGATGCACATAACCCCGCCTTTCCGGCCAGTATACTCCGCTGACCGTACCAGGGAGCCCTTACTATGGACACCAGACTCCCTGAGTCCAGCAGAGCCTCCGCTGGAGTGTGTCCTTCCTCCACCTGGGACAGGTGGTTTACAGTTTTTTGGGTAGCTGCTGCACATAGCTTCCTGGCATATAGCGACTGACGGTAGCCATAGTTAATATCCATGGGTTCCACCTGATGGGGACATTCAGCTCTTACATGGCCCGGCTCCTGACACCGCCAGCAGACTATTGGAGCCAGGCCCGTAGAGGGTACACCCCGGGTGGGTTTGGTTTATACAAGTCGCCGGGTCTGGGATGAAGATTTACAGGGTTTGACTGCCCCCCTCACAAAAGAACCCCCTGTAACAGTCTTAGTAGCGTCGTAGCGCTCCACCAGGTCCACCATTTCTAGGGCATTGCCAGGAGACACCTGGCCAATCCAGTGCTGGAGAGGAGGTGGCAGAGCCCTCCAGAACATATCAGCCAATAGTCTATCCAGCATAGCCGTGGGACTCAGCACATCAGGCTGTAGCCACTTTTGCAAGAGGTGGAGTAAGTCATAATACTGGGTCCTCGCAGGCTCAGCCGGCTTAAACCCTCACTGATGTACCCGCTGGGCCCGGACCAACACATTCAGGAATCGGATGCCAGGAATGGAGCGACGACCTCAGCCAACTGGTCACGGGGTAGCTTTTCCCTGATGGCTACTTTCTCGTACATCGCCAGGTAGGTTTCGATGTCGTCGGCGGGGGTCATCTTGTGAAGCTCTGGGTTGCTCCTGCTGTCTGCAAAGCTATCACGTGTTGTAGCAGCAACTGGTTGGTCTCCTGCTGCTGCTTATTAGCCTCTCGTTGCTGCAGGTTTGTCTCTCGCTGCTGCAGATTAGCCTCCATGAGGGCCTTCACAACAGCCTCCATTTTGTCATGGGGCACTGGTTGTAATACAGCTGGTTTAATGTACGACATACAACCGTGCCTGAAAAATGCAGAAACCAAAAATATCGGCGTTCACGCCAGCCTCACTGCTCTTGCCGGCTTCCTCCACCAGTTGTGGGGTTTCGCTCTGGTAGATAGTGTAAGCGGGTGCAGTACAGAGGCAAAATACAAGTTCTTAACTCAAAACATCAGTGTTTATTCATGCTTGAGGCAATTGCACAAAACAGCACGTAACTTTGCAGTCTTGGTATTAATTCACACACAATGGAAAGTTCATATAACACAAGTCACCTTGCTGGCAGTTTTGCCTCCAGTAGTCCACAGCAGGCTTTAGGGGGCCTGTTTCCCCAGCGTGCGGCTCTCAGCCCTCCAGCACGGCACCAAGTCTCAGATTTAATTGTGGGCTCTATATCTGGTGACAGAGCAGGGATAGGTACCTGTGGCTGTGTCATGGGTTGTGCTCATTGGGCTTTAGGGGCTCCTCAGGGCATCTCTTTGTGTGGGGGAACCTGGCGAACTGCTCCAGGTGAGCCGCCACATCTGCCGACCTCGTGGACGCGGCGGCGCCATATTGTTTAACCGGAGTTTGCACCGGACCTTCCTGCTCCTTGTTGGTGCGGGTCAAAATAAAATTAGCTTCTGGGGCACTTAGCCACTTGCCACAGCCCCTGTCCCTGCAGTCCGGAGTCTCTAGCCGCAGGATTATAGAAGGTGCCGCTTAGGAGCTCCGCGCTGCACGCAGAGTCAAAGACCTCTTCATTGTGGAGATGCCAGATGTTACATTGCCAGCCAGGCCACTCCCCCCACCACCGATTCTAAATGTAAGACAGCTTCTTTGCTGTATTACATTTAGAACATTTTCAACGCCTCAACCAGATGTAGAAAATAATGAACGAGACGGGCCTTTCGGGCGTGAGCGGGGAAGAAGTCGCAGATTCTGCCGCCACATGGCATGCAACAGAATCTGCACCAGATATATATTTTCGTAAATGTGTGTATGCCAGGAAGGATCCCCAAAGCTATGGGAATTTCCACAGGTCACACAGCACTGTTAGGCAGCTGGAGGATGGTAGGGTGTGGACTCTGGACCTTATCAGGCATGACAGCAGAGAACAAGCAGGTCACTAGGGAACAAAAACCTATAGGTTTCCTGCCCCCTCTTTCTGCTGTTGCCAGGAGACCCCTGGCATCTCCACCATGAAGAGGTCTAGTGTCTAGTGTTTGATGCCTACTTGAGCCAAGAGAGTGGAAGGGGGCTGTATAGGCGGTGGGATATGTTGCAGTCCTTCACATGTACACATGTATTAAGAGGATAGAACATTGAGGTGTTACGTACTTACTCGTCTGTCCTACTGCAGCGAGTCTGACCACATTTGGCAGTGCCACTTGCGTTGCTCTCTTGCTGTGGCAACCAGCACCGCTGTCAGTGGGGATAGCCGACCTATCAGGTAGCAAGGATGCCAGACCAATCAGGGTTGGTGCCGGTGTCACATGCTTTCTGAGGGAGGACTATTTAAACAGGTAGCTGCTGGACATAGTTGCCTGTGATTAGTATTCCTGCCACACTAGCTACTTTTGTGTTTGTTACCCTGGATTGCTCACCTTTTGCCTGTTGCCCTGACTTTGCCACAGTATTCTGATTTTGCCTCTGACGTGGTATTTGACCTTTACTGAATATTGGACTCTGGTCTTTGACTCTGCTAGTTTGCGACCTTGCCTTTGCCTGTTGACTTTGTCTCTGACGTTATCCCCTGGTTTAACTTTGCTGTGTATTTGACTAACTTTTGGATTTTGATTCGGTCCTGGTTTTGACCTCTTACTGTCTGACAACTCTCTTTACCCCATTAGGTTAGGCACCTGCACGAAGTCAAGTTAGGAACCATCGCCAAGTAGTGTGCCATCATTTAGGGTGGATTATGCAAGTAGGTAGGGACAGTGGTGTAGGTGAAGTTCAGGGCTACACTGTTCCCTACCTGTCCTTACATCACTTTTAAAGAGGTTGGCCAACCTAAAGGTACAATTTCATAATTTGTGTTAAAAATTTAAGTTGGCAAATTCTTTTTAGAGATTCTGTGCTTTTTGTTGCCTGCACATCTACAAGGCCACAGCTGCCTTTTCGCATCTCCTTCCCCACAACAGCATGCATGGAAGGACACATGACAAGACGTCTGCTGCACCTTCAGATTAAACCCACTGCGCATAGTAAAGGGTGGATGGTCACTGAAGATAAGGAAAAGGCAGAGTTACTAAATGTTTTTTTAGCTCTGTATTTACAAAAGAAGAGAAAGGAGCTGATATCTGTGGCGCCGGGGCTGTTAGTACATCCAGTAATAAACTCAACTGGAAAACTATAGGTATGGTCCAAGCTAAGATAAATAAGGTAAATGTGAACAAGGCTCTGGGTCCAGATGGATTACACCCAAGAGTTCTTAACCACCTCAGCCCCCAGTGCTTAAACACCCTGAAAGACCAGGCCACTTTTTACACTTCTGACCTACACTACTTTCACCGTTTATTGCTCGGTCATGCAACTTACCACCCAAATGAATTTTACCTCCTTTTCTTCTCACTAATAGAGCTTTCATTTGGTGGTATTTCATTGCTGCTGACATTTTTACTTTTTTTGTTATTAATCGAAATTTAACGATTTTTTTTGCAAAAAAATGACATTTTTCACTTTCAGTTGTAAAATTTTGCAAAAAAAAACGACATCCATATATAAATTTTGCTCTAAATTTATTGTTCTACATGTCTTTGATAAAAAAAAAATGTTTGGGTAAAAAAAAAAAATGGTTTGGGTAAAAGTTATAGCGTTTACAAACTATGGTACAAAAATGTGAATTTCCGCTTTTTGAAGCAGCTCTGACTTTCTGAGCACCTGTCATATTTCCTGAGGTTCTACAATGCCCAGACAGTACAAACACCCCACAAATGACCCCATTTCGGAAAGTACACACCCTAAGGTATTCGCTGATGGGCATAGTGAGTTCATAGAACTTTTTATTTTTTGTCACAAGTTAGCGGGAAATGATGATTTTTTTTTTTTCTTACAAAGTCTCATATTCCACTAACTTGTGACAAAAAATAAAAAGTTCTATGAACTCACTATGCCCATCACGAAATACCTTGGGGTCTCTTCTTTCCAAAATGGGGTCACTTGTGGGGTAGTTATACTGCCCTGGCATTCTAGGGGCCCAAATGTGTGGTAAGGAGTTTGAAATCAAATTCTGTAAAAAATGGCTGGTGAAATCCGAAAGGTGCTCTTTGGAATATGGGCCCCTTTGCCCACTTAGGCTGCAAAAAAGTGTCACACATCTGGTATCTCCGTACTCAGGAGAAGGTGGGGAATGTGTTTTGGGGTGTCATTTTACATATACCCATGCTGGGTGAGAGAAATATCTTGGCAAAAGACAACTTTTCCCATTTTTTTTATACAAAGTTGGCATTTGACCAAGATATTTATCTCACCCAGCATGGGTATATGTAAAAAGACACCCCAAAACACATTCCTCAACTTCTCCTGAATACAGAGATACCAGATGTGTGACACTTTTTTGCAGCCTAGGTGGGCAAAGGGGCCCATATTCCAAAGAGCACCTTTCGGATTTCACAGGTCATTTTTTACAGAATTTGATTTCAAACTCCTTACCACACATTTGGGCCCCTAGAATGCCAGGGCAGTATAACTACCCCACAAGTGACCCCATTTTGGAAAGAAGAGACCCCAAGGTATTCGCTGATGGGCATAGTGAGTTCATGGAAGTTTTTATTTTTTGTCACAAGTTAGTGGAATATGAGACTTTGTATGAAAAAAAATAAAAAATCATCATTTTCCACTAACTTGTGACAAAAAATAAAAAATTCTAGGAACTCGCCATGCCCCTCACGAAATACCTTGGGGTGTCTTCTTTCCAAAATGGGGTCACTTGTGGGGTAGTTATACTGCCCTGGCATTCTAGGGGCCCAAATGTGTGGTAAGGAGTTTGAAATCAAATTCAGTAAAAAATGACCTGTGAAATCCGAAAGGTGCTCTTTGGAATGTGGGCCCCTTTGCCCACCTAGGCTGCAAAAAAGTGTCACACATCTGGTATCTCTGTATTCAGGAGAAGTTGAGGAATGTGTTTTGGGGTGTCTTTTTACATATACCCATGCTGGGTGAGATAAATATCTTGGTCAAATGCCAACTTTGTATAAAAAAAATGGGAAAAGTTGTCTTTTGCCAAGATATTTCTCTCACCCAGCATGGGTATATGTAAAATGACACCCCAAAACACATTCCCCACCTTCTCCTGAGTACGGAGATACCAGATGTGTGACACTTTTTTGCAGCCTAGGTGGGCAAAGGGGCCCATATTCCAAAGAGCACCTTTCGGATTTCACAGGTCATTTTTTACAGAATTTGATTTCAAACTCCTTACCACACATTTGGGCCCCTAGAATGCCAGGGCAGTATAACTACCCCACAAGTGACCCCATTTTGGAAAGAAGAGACCCCAAGGTATTCGCTGATGGGCATAGTGAGTTCATGGAAGTTTTTATTTTTTGTCACAAGTTAGTGGAATATGAGACTTTGTATGAAAAAAAAAAAAAAAAATCATCATTTTCCACTAACTTGTGACAAAAAATAAAAAATTCTAGGAACTTGCCATGCCCCTCATGGAATACCTTGGGGTGTCTTCTTTCCAAAATGGGGTCACTTGTGGGGTAGTTATACTGCCCTGGCATTTTCCAGGGGCCCTAATGTGTGGTAAGTAGGTAAATGACCTGTGAAATCCGAAAGGTGCTCTTTGGAATGTGGGCCCCTTTGCCCACCTAGGCTGCAAAAAAGTGTCACACATCTGGTATCTCCGTACTCAGGAGAAGGTGGGGAATGTGTTTTGTGGTGTCATTTTACATATACCCATGCTGGGTGAGAGAAATATCTTGGCAAAAGACAACTTTTCCCATTTTTTTATACAAAGTTGGCATTTGACCAAGATATTTATGTCACCCAGCATGGGTATATGTAAAAAGACACCCCAAAACACATTCCTCAACTTCTCCTGAATACAGAGATACCAGATGTGTGACACTTTTTTGCACCCTAGGTGGGCAAAGGTGCCCAAATTCCTTTTAGGAGGGCATTTTTAGACATTTGGATACCAGACTTCTTCTCACACTTTGGGGCCCCTAAAATGCCAGGGCAGTATAAATACCCCACATGTGACCCCATTTTGGAAAGAAGACACCCCAAGGTATTCAATGAGGGGCATGGCGAGTTCATAGAAAAAAAAAAATTTTGGCACAAGTTAGCGGAAATTGATTTTTTTGATTTTGTTCTCACAAAGTCTCCCTTTCCGCTAACTTGGGACAAAAAATTCAATCTTTCATGGACTCAATATGCCCCTCAGCGAATACCTTGGGGTGTCTTCTTTCCAAAATGGTGTTATTTGTGGGGTGTTTGTACTGCCCTAGCATTTGAGGGTCTCCACAATCATTACATGTATGCCCAGCATTAGGAGTTTCTGCTATTCTCCTTATATTGAGCATACAGGTAATGAGATTTTTTTTTTCCGTTCAGCCTCTGGGCTGAAAGAAAAAAATGAACGGCACAGATTTCTTCATTCGCATCGATCAATGTGGATGAAAAAATCTCTGCCAAAAAAAGAAAAAGGAGGGGAAAGGCGTCTGCCAGGACATAGGAGCTCCGCCCAACATCCATACCCACTTAGCTCGTATGCCCTGGCAAACCCGATTTCTCCATTCACATCAATCGATGTGGATGAATAAATCATTGCCGGGATTTTTTTTTTTATATATACAAAGTGTTTGCCAAAGTATATGAACACCGCCACCTCCTCAGCTCATATGCCTCGGCAAACGTATCTTTTACTGCAGAGGAGAAATCTCGTCTTGCAGCGCCGCATACACCGACTTGCGTGTAATCTGACAGCAGCGCAATGCTTCTGTCCGAATGCACATCAGTGCTGCAGCTAGTCGATCGATTGGTCCACCTGAAAGGTAAAAAAAACAAAACAAAAAAGAAAAAACCAGGCTGCAACGCAATAACTTTATTAACTTTAGAACAGAACATATTAACTTTTTTTAAACTTTTTTACTTACCGGTAATTTTTTTTTTGTTTAGTTTTTTTTACCTTTATAGAACAAACCTCTCCTTCCCCATGGGACAATGTGCAAAGCGCAAATCGCCCAAAGATGTGGCGAAGTACGTTATGCACTTTATCCCAGGTGAAAGGAGAGGTTTGCAGCAGCTGTGAGTAAAAGGGCCCTAATAGCCCTGTGTGCCTGTCCTGTGAGATGCAATCCCTATGCTAGGTGTACCTGTGTGTGGTACTTCCGGAAACACTCTCCTAAGCATAGGGCAGGGTGGTCAGGGCAGTCAGGACAGAAATAGCGGGTGTCACGCCTTATTCCACTCCTGCTACAGACACGACATTTTTTTCGGGGTGGCGGTTGGGTTGAGGTACCAGCAACGACACTGGGGAAATGTCGCTCGTGTAGACGGCTAACTACACTGGTGGATGGGGCCACGGAACCTCCTGGGTAAAGGAGGTTCGCGATGATCTCTTCCTGGAATTTGAGGAAGGATCCTGTTCTCCCAGCCTTACTGTAGAGAACAAAACTATTATACAGCGCCAATTGAATTAAATATACAGACACCTTCTTATACCAGCGTCTGGTTCTGCGGGAAACTAAATAGGGAGCCAACATCTGGTCATTGAAGTCCACCCCTCCCATGAGCGCATTATAGTCGTGGACTGAGAGGGGCTTTTCAATGACACGGGTTGCCCTTTCAATTTGGATTGTCGTGTCTGCGTGAATGGAGGAGAGCATGTAAACGTCACGCTTGTCTCTCCATTTCACCGCGAGCAGTTCTTCGTTACACAAGGCAGCCCTCTCCCCCCTTGCAAGACGGGTGGTTACAAGCCGTTGGGGGAAGCCCACGCGACTAGTTCGCGCGGTGCCACAGGCGCAAATCCGTTCTAGAAACAAATGCCTAAAGAGGGCCACACTTGTGTAAAAATTGTCCACATAAAGATGGTACCCCTTGCCGAATAAGGGTGACACCAAGTCCCAGACTGTCTTCCCACTGCTCCCCAGGTAGTCAGGGCAACCGACCGGCTCCAGGGTCTGATCTTTTCCCTCATAGATCCGAAATTTGTGGGTATAGCCTGTGGCCCTTTCACAGAGCTTATACAATTTGACCCCATACCGGGCACGCTTGCTTGGGATGTATTGTTTGAAGCCAAGGCGCCCGGTAAAATGTATTAGGGACTCGTCTACGCAGATGTTTTGCTCAGGGGTATACAAATCTGCAAATTTCTGGTTGAAATGGTCTATGAGGGGCCGAATTTTGTGGAGCCGGTCAAAAGCTGGGTGGCCTCTGGGACGGGAGGTGGTGTTGTCGCTAAAATGCAGAAAACGCAGGATGGTCTCAAATCGTGTCCTGGACATAGCAGCAGAGAACATGGGCATGTGATGAATTGGGTTCGTGGACCAATATGACCGCAATTCATGCTTTTTTGTCAGGCCCATGTTGAGGAGAAGGCCCAGAAAAATTTTAAGTTCGGAAACTTGGACTGGTTTCCACCGGAAAGGCTGGGCATAATAGCTTTCCGGGTTTGCGGTTATAAATTGTGTGGCATACCGGTTTGTCTCTGCCACGACTAAGTCCAAGAGCTCCGCAGTCAAGAACAGCTCAAAAAATCCCAGGGCCGAACCGATTTGAGCCGTCTCAACCCGAACTCCAGACTGGGCGGTGAAAGGGGGAACTACAGGTGCGGCTGAAGTTAGTGACTGCCAATCAGGGTTTGCCAGCACCTCAGGGACTCTAGGGGGTCTACGGGCCTGTCTGCGCGGTGGCTGCGACGGGGTAACTACTGCACGTGCCACCGTACCAGCTTCAACTGCCCTTCTGGTGCTCGCTACTTCACCAGGTTGTACGGCAGTGCTGGTACTAGGTCCAGGAAGGGCTGCGCTGCTGGTGTATGCCTCACCACGTGATCCGGCAGCGACAGCCCCACTCTGCTGCTCTTGAAGCGGATCCTGCATAACCTGTGGTCTAGCGACACGGGGCCGGGTACGCCTGGTGCTGCCAGGGACCTCCTCGTCCGAACTTTGGGTCAGAGAGCCACTGCTTTCCACAGGTTCATATTCTGACCCGCTAGATTCGTCAGATGAGGGTTCCCACTCCTCATCCGACTGGGTCAGAATCCTGTAGGCCTCTTCAGAAGAATACCCCCTGTTTGACATTTTGGACTACTAAATTTAGGGGTATTCCCTGAGACTACCCAAGAAAAAAAGCAAACCTGTCTTGCAAAGGGGAGGCTAGCGAAGTACCGGAGGCCGCTGCGGTTGATAAAAAATATCAAAACTGATTTTTTTATCGCCGCAGTGCGTGTAAAGTGAATGTGCAGTGATCAAAAAATAATAATTTTTTGTCACTGCGGTGGGGCGGGCGTGGGTGAACGCACGTGTGGGCGACCGATCAGGCCTGATCGGGCAAACACTGCGTTTTGGGTGGAGGGCGAGCTAAGGTGACACTAATACTATTATAGATCTGACCGTGATCAGTTTTGATCACTTACAGATACTATAAAAGTACAAATGCTGATTAGCGATACGCTAATCAGCGAATAAAAGTGACTGCGGTGCGGTGGGGTAGGCGCTAACTGACGCTAACTACCTAACCAAGGGGCCTAAACTATCCCTAAAACCTAACAGCCAATACCAGTGAAAAAAAAAAAGTGACAGTTTACACTGATCACTTTTTTTCCTTTCACTAGTGATTGACAGGGGCGATCAAAGGGGTGATCAAAGGGTTAATTGGGGTGCAGGGGGGTGATCTGGGGCTAAAGTGTGCTGTTTGGTGTACTCACTGTGAAGTCTGCTCCTCTGCTGGATCCAACCGACGAAAAGGACCAGCAGAGGAGCAGAGAAGCCATATAACAGATCATATTTACTAATATGATCTGTTATATGGCTTGTGATTCAATTTTTTAAAAATCAGCAACCTGCCAGCGACGATCATTGGCTGGCAGGTTGCTGATGCAATTCTCCTCGAACTTTTGCCGGCCCGCGATGCGCATGCGCGGGCCGGCTGTGACCGAAATCTCGCGTCTCGCGAGAGGACGCGCCGGCGCGTCCACTCGGAATGAAACAACCACCTCCAGGACGCGTCTGTGCGTACAGCGGTCCGGAGGTGGTTAAAGAGCTCAGTTCAGTCATTGCTCTGCCCCTGTCTATAATTTTTAAAGATTCTCTAGGAATTGTACAGTGCCAAGTGATTGGTGCAAGGCAAATGTGGTGCCCATATTCAAAAAAGGATCTAGGTCCTCCACAGGTAATTATAAACCTATAGACTTGGAAACTATAGTTTGTAATTGGATTGAAAACTGGCTGAAGGACCGTGTCCAGAGAGTTGTGGTTAATGATTCCTATTCAGAATGGTCCCAGGTTATAAGTGGTGTACCCCAAGGTTCAGTGCTGGGCCCTTTATTATTTAATTTATTTATTAATGATATTGAGGACGGGATTAATAGCACCATATCTATTTTTGCAGATGACACTAAGCTATGTAGAACTGTACAGTCTATGGAAGATGTACATAAACTACAAGCTGAATTGAACACTCTGAGTGATTGGGCATCAACTTGGCAAATGAGGTTCAATGTGGACAAATGTAAAGTTATGCATCTGGATAGTAATAATCTCTGTGCTTCATATGTCCTAGGGCAGTGGTGGCGAACCTATGGCTTGGGTGCCAGAGGTGCCACTCAGAGCCCTCTCTGTGGACACCCGCACTCTGGAAAAAGTCTATGGTGTACCAAAATACCTTAGACTTTTCCTGCCATTCATCAGTGCAGGGCACACTATGAACGGCACAAGTGATGCATTGAATGAAGGCAAGCTATTATAATAAATGATAAAGTACATGGAAGCTATAGTATATTGGACTGTAGTTTTCAGGTTAAATTGCCTGTTGGCGCTTTGCGATAAATAAGTGGGTTTTGGGTTGTAGTTTGGGCACTTGGTCTCTAAAAGGTTCACCATCACTGTCCTAGGGGATGTAACACTGAGAGAGTCACTTATAGAGAAGTATTTGGGTGTCCTTGTGGATGGTAGATTAAATTACAGCATACAATGTCAATCAGCTGCTTCTAAAGCCACCAGGATATTGTCATGCATTAAACGAGGCATGGACTCGCGGGGCAGGGATGTAATACTACCACTTTACAAAGCGCTGGTGCGGCCTCATCTGGAATATGCAGTTCAGTTCTGGGCACCAGTCCATAGAAAGGACGCTCTGCAGCTGGAAAAAGTGCAGAGGAGAGCGACTAAACTGATAAGGGGAATGGAGGGTCTTAGTTATGAAGAAATATTAAAAGAATTGAATTGATTTAGTCTTGAGAAGAGACGTCTAAGGGGGGGGGACATGATTAACCTATACTAATATATAAATGGGCCATACAAAAAACACGGTGAAAAGCTGTTCCATATAAAATGCGCTCAAAAGACAAGGTAGCAATGCCTCCGATTGGAGAGGAAAAAGTTCAGTCTCTGGAAGCGTCAAAGCTTCTTTACTGTGAGAACTGTGAATCTGTGGAATAGACTTCCTCAGGACGTGGTCAAAGCAGGAACAGTGGACAGTTTCAAAAAGGGTTTAGACGAATACTTAAAAGTAAAAAACATTAATACTTATGAAAACGTGTAGAAATCTGAGTCTCAATTCCTTTTGGGATTCGCATACCCACCTATCCATTGGTTGAACTTGATCAACGTTTGTCTTTTTTCAACCGTATTAACTATGTAACTATGTAAGTCTGGGGTAAAAAGTTGGTTCTTTATGGTATACTGCAAACAGTAGGGTCTCTTATGAAAATATGATGTCATCTGGTGTAGGCTGTACAAAATATAAGAATCTAAGAAGGATAACTGTTTTTATTTCTGGATATGCCTAAAACCTTGACAAATTTGGTGTAGACCAACTGGATATCTGCCTGAAATAAGGGACACCATGATAGAGAAGATGTTACTCACCTCACCCAGATCCAGCGCCTGGTTTCCTGCAGACATTTCCTCTTCTCCCATCTCACCAGTCAGTGTGGTTTACTATACGTACAGTGACTGAGTCACACCACACAAAAACAAAAGTTTTAGATTTTTGAAAAACGGACTTTTCTAAAATTAGATTAGTGGTATACGAGTCCCTATCAGATTGTAACAATTTCAATGGAGTCCAAGAGAAATGGGACTACTTAAAAGTGGCACTATTGAAGGCAACAGAAAATTGCGTTAGGCTTGTCAGTAAAAGCAAAAAAAGGAGGAGACCACTGTGGTACTCAGCAGAAGTGGCCAAAATCATTAAAAACAAAAAGATAGCATTTAGTATTTATTTAAAAAAAACAAAGAAAAAACGAGGATGACAGGCAAATTTATAAGATTAGGCAGAGAGAGGCCAAACAAGTTATAAGAGCTTCTAAAGCACAGGCAGAAGAGAAATTAGCTCAGTCAGTGAAAAAAGGCGATAAGACATTCTTCAGATACATAAATGAAAAAAGGAAACTAAAACAAGGAATTACCAAATTAAAAACAAAAGAAGAAAGGTATATGGAAGAAGATAAAGAGCTAGCTGACTGCCTCAATGAATACTTCTGTTCAGGAAAATGAAGGAAAAGGACCTCAGTTAGGAAAGAAGACTAATGAATCTTTTGATGCATGTGTCTTTACAGAGGAAGAGGTTCTAAGTCAGCTGTCTAAAATTAATACTAGCAAAACCATTAACAGATTTATTTAACCAATCATTGGCAACAGGAGTTGTCCCAGTAGATTGGAAATTAGCAAATGTTGTGCCCATTCACAAGAAAGGTAGTAGGGAGGAATCGGGCAACTATAGGCCAGTAAGCCTGACATCAATAGTGGGGAAATAATGGAAACCATACTTAAGGAGAGGATTGTGGAACATCTAAAATCCCATGGATTGAAAGATAAAAAACAGCATGGGTTTACTTCAGGGAGATCATGTCAAACTAATCTTATTGATTTTTTTGATTGGGTGACTAAAATAATAGATGGCGGAGGTGCAGTAGACATCGCTTATCTGGACTTTAGTAAGGCTTTTGATACTGTCCCACATAGAAGGCTTATCAATAAATTGCAGTCTTTGTGCGTGGACTCCCATATTGTTGAATGGATTAGTCAGTGGCTGAGAGACAGACAACAGAGGGTTGTAGTCAATGGAGTATATTCAAACCATGGTCTTGTTACCAGTGTGGTACCTCAGGGATCTGTTCTGGGACCCATATTGTTTAATATCTTTATCAGCGAAATTGCAGAAGGCCTCGGTGGTAAGGTGTGTCTTTTTGCTGATGACACAAAGATTTGTAACAGGGTTGATGTTCCTGGAGGGATACACCAAATGGAAAAGGATTTAGGAAAACTAGATGTTGATAAGTGCAAGATAATGCACCTGGGGCATAAAAACCCAAGAGCAGAATATAAAATCAGTGATACAGTCCTAACCTCCGTATCCGAGGAAAGGGATTTAGGGGTCATTATTTCAGAAGACTTAAAGGTAGGCAGACAATGTCATAGAGCAGCAGGAAATGCTAGCAGAATGCTTGGGTGTATAGGGAGAGGAATTACCAGTAGAAAGAGGGAGGTGCTCATGCCGCTCTACAGAGCACTAGTAAGACCTCATTTGGAATATTGTGCTCAGTACTGGAGACCATATCTCCAGAAGGATATTGATACTTTGGAGAGAGTTCAGAGAAGAGCTACTAAATTAGTACATGGATTGCAGGACAAAACTTACCAGGAAAGATTAAAGGGCCTTAACATGTATAGCTTGGAAGAAAGACGAGACAGAGGGGATATGATAGAAACTTTTAAATACATAAAGGGAATCAACAAGGTAAAAGAGGAGAGAATATTTAAAAGAAGAAAAACTGCTACAAGAGGACATAGTTTTAAATTAGAGGGGCAAAGGTTTAAAAGTAATATCAGGAAGTATTACTTTACTGAGAGAGTAGTGGATGCATGGAATAGCCTTCCTGCAGAAGTGGTAGCTGCAAATACAGTGAAGGAGTTTAACCCCTTAAGGACTTATGACGTCCTGGTACGGCATGTTTCCCGAGTCCTTAAGGACCCATGACATACCGGTACGTCATAACTTTAAAAACTAAATTGCGGCGCGGCGGGGGTTAATAGGAATAGGATGTCCGCTGAAATCATTCAGCGGGCAAACCTGTCACAACGCCGGGGGGTTCCTGTGACTCCACCCCTTCCCCCCCCCGTGTCGGTGATCGCCGCAAACCGCAGGTCAATTCATACCTGCGGCTTTACCTGCGGTTTGCGGCGGCGTGTGGCGGTGCCATCGGGTCCCCATGCGGCTGTAGGGGGGACCCGATGGTATGTAAGGCAGCGCGATGCCTAATGAAAGGCAGCGCGCTGACTTCCGGTGACGAGCGCTGGATCTCACAGGCCGGAAGCTGAATGAGTAATACTATTGCTCATACAGCCAATGCATTCCAATACAGAAGTATTGGAATGCATTGTAAAGGATTAGACCCCCAAAAGTGGGACAAAAAATAAAGTGAAAAAAAAAGTTGAAAAAATAAAGTTTTCCCCCCAAAAAATTAAAAGTTTCAAGTAAAAATAAACAAAAACTTCATTTTCCCCAAATAAAGTAAAATAAATTGGTAAAAAATAGGGGGAAAAAAAAGTATACATATTAGGTATCGCCGCGTCCATATCGACCGGCTCTATAAAGATATATCACATGACCTAACCCTTCAGATGTACACCGTAAAAAATAAAAACTGTGCTAAATAAACCATTTTTTTGTCACTTTACATCACAAAAAGTACAACAGCAAGCGATCAAAAAGGCGTTTGTCCACCAAAATAGTGCCAATCTAACAGTCACCTCATCCCGCAAAAAACGAGCTCCTACCTGAGACAATCGCCCCAAAAATAAAAAAATCTATGGCTCTCAGAATATGGAGACACTAAAACATGATATTTTTTTTGTTTCAAAAATGATATTATTGTGTAAAACTTACATAAATAAAAAAAGTATACATATTATGTATCGCCCCGTCCGTATCGACCAGCTCTATAAAAATATCACATCACCTAACCCCTCAGATGAACACCGTAAAAAAAATTAAAATAAAAACTGTGCTAAATAAACCATTTTTTTGTCACTTTACATCACAAAAAGTACAACAGCAAGCGATCAAAAAGGCGTTTGTCCACCAAAATAGTGCCAATCTAACAGTCACCTCATCCCGCAAAAAACGAGCTCCTACCTGAGACAATCGCCCCAAAAATAAAAAAAATCTATGGCTCTCAGAATATGGAGACACTAAAACATGATATTTTTTTTGTTTCAAAAATGATATTATTGTGTAAAGCTTACATAAATAAAAAAAAAGTATACATATTAGGTATCGCCCCGTCCGTATCGACCAGCTCTATAAAAATATCCCATCACCTAACCCCTCAGATGAACACCGTAAAAAAAATTAAAATAAAAACTGTGCTAAATAAAACATTTTTTGTCACCTTACATCACAAAAAGTGTAATAGCAAGCGATCAAAAAGTCACACGCACCCCAAAATAGTGCCAATAAAACCGTCATCTCTTCCCGCAAAAATCATACCCTACCCAAGGTATCGCCCAAAAACTGAAAGTATTATGTCTCTCAGACTATGGAAACACTAAAACATGATTTTTTTTGTTTCAAAAAAGAGATTATTGTGTAAAATTTACATAAATAAAAAAAAAGTATACATATTAGGTATCGCCGCATCCGTGACAACCTGGTCTATATAAATATCAGATATATAAATGTCAGATGAAGGTTGTAAATAACAAAAAATAAAAACGGTGCCAAAACAGCTATTTCTTGTTACCTTGCCTCACAAAAAGTGTAATCTAGAGCAACCAAAAATCATATGTACCCTAAACTAGTACCAACAATACTGCCACCCTATCCCGTAGTTTCTAAAATGGGGTCAATTTTTTGGAGTTTCTACTCTAGGGGTGCATCAGGGGGGCTTCAAATGGGACATGGTGTCAACAAAAAACAGTCCAGCAAAATCTGCATTCCAAAAACCGTATAGGAATTCCTTTCCTTCTGCGCCCTGCCGTGTGCCCGTACAGCGGTTTACGACCACATATGGGGTGTTTCTGTAAACTACAGAATCAGGGCCATAAATATTGAGTTTTGTTTGGCTGTTAACCCTTGCTTTGTTACTGGGAAAAATGGATTAAAATGGAAAATGTGCCAAAAAATTTCAATTCTGAAATTTCATCTCCATTTGCCAATAACTCTTGTGGAACACCTAAAGGGTTAACGACGTTTGTAAAATCTGTTTTAAATACCTTGAGGGGTGTAGTTTCTTAGATGGGGTCACTTTTATGGAGTTTCTACTCGGGGGGCTTCAAATGGGACATGGTGTAAAAAAAAACAGTCCAGCAAAACCTGCCTTCCAAAAACCGTATGGCATTCCTTTCCTTATGTGCCCTGCAGTGTGCCCGTACAGCGGTTTACGACCACATATGTTGTTTTTTTTTGTAAACTACAGAATCGGGGCCATAAATATTGTTTGGTTTGGCTGTTAACCCTTGCTTTGTAACTGGAAAAAAATTATTAAAATGGAAAATCTGCCAAAAAAGTGAAATTTTGAAATTGTATCTCTATTTTCCATTAATTCTTGTGGAACACCTAAAGGGTTAACGACGTTTGTAAAATCAGTTTTAAATACCTTGAGGGGTGTAGTTTATAGAATGGGGTCATTTTTGGGTGGTTTCTATTATGTAAGCCTCGCAAAGTGACTTCAGACCTGAACTGGTCCCTAAAAATTGGGTTTTTGAACATTTCTGAAAAATTTCAAGATTTGCTTCTAAACTTCTAAGCCTTGTAACATTCCCAAAATGATCCAAACATGAAGTATATGGGGAATGTAAAGTAATTTCTATTTTTGTAGGTATTACTATGTATTATAGAAGTAGAGAAATTGAAACTTGGAAATTCGCAATCTAAAAAAAATTTTGGGTAAATTTGGTATTTTTTTATAAATAAAAATGAATTTTTTTGACTTCATTTTACCTGTGTCATGAAGTACAATATGTGATGAAAAAACAATCTCAGAATGGCCTGGATAAGTCAAAGCGTTTTAAAGTTATCAGCACTTAAAGTGACACTGGTCAGATTTGCAAAAAATGGCCAAGTCCTTAATGGGGTTATCCCATCTTTTGATGTCTGCTTAATTGTGTAGTTTTTGACACAAGTATCAACTTACCCAATATAAGTGATTACCGATTCGTCCTCCCTTCTTATATATTTGACATTATTTTTTAGCATTGTTTACAGCCGGTTGTTATTGGTTACGGCCACCCCAGCGACATCGGAGCATTGGCCGCGCTTGCGCGCTATCCTCTTCTTTTTTTTCTACGCAGCCTGACTTGACTCTCGGGCTTGCGCATTTTCGCGCATGCGCGTTGGATTCCTGTCGTTCGTCCTTTTTTTTTATTTTATAGAACTCTCTGCGCCTGCGTGCTTGTTAGTTCTCCTGCGCGAATGATTCCCTGCTCACACGGGAGCGCGCACGCCAGGCAAGTAGGCGGAGTCTGTAGATCAGCAGACCGCTGACCCTGCTGTCAGTCATAAGAAATCTAAACGCCCCCTGACTGAGCAGTTTAGCGAACATGAGAGAGCAGCCACGGCATGGAAAAGAGAAGGTGGGATAACCCCTTTAAGGTGATATAGGGCTGAGTCCTTAATGGGTTAAGCATGCATGGGATAGGCATAAGGCCATCCTTCATATAAGATAGGGCCAGGGGCTATTCATAGTATTCAGTATATTGGGCAGACTAGATGGGCCAAATGGTTCTTATCTGCCGACACATTCTATGTTTCTATGTTTCTGCCAATGTCCTGCTGGTCTGGGCCACAGATCCTCTCATCTGCCTGCACAGTAGCTCCTGAAGATGGCTAATTACAGAGGAATCCACCTTAAATGCAGTGCCTGTTTATTGAGGTTCCTACACTGTCATTCCTTGCACTATTATTCTTGGTTTTGACTCCTGGTTGATCCTGATCCTGATATACAGTACTGTGCAAAAAATGCAGCAAAGTCGTTTATTTGTATCAATTAACATATCGCAAAGTGAATGAAGAAAAGAGAAATCTAAGTCCAATCAGTATTTGGTGTGACCACCCACTGCCTTCAAAGCAGCATCAGTTCTTCTAGGTACACAGCCACTCAGGTTTTGAAGGAACTCGGCAGGGAGGTTGTTCCAAATATCTTGGAGAAATAATCATCTGTGGGTGTAGGCTTGCTTTCCTGCACCCCAGTTCCTATGTTTTCATGCCTAGTTAAAGAGGACCTTTCACTAGAATAAAACATCTAAACTAACTAATCAGACATGTAGAGCGGCGCCCAGGGATCTCGCTGCACTTACTGTTATCCCTGGGCGCCGCTCCGTTCGCCCGGTATGGGCTCCGGTATCTTCATAGTTAGGCTCCACCCAGGGAAACCTACCGGCGTCTCATTCTCCCATGCTGTAGCGCTGGCCAATCGCAGCGCTCAGCTCATAGCCTGAGAGAAAAAAAAAGCCTCTCAGGCTATGAGCTGAGCGCTGCGATTGACCAGTGCTACAGCATGGGAGAATGAGACGGCGTCAGGTTTCCCTGGGTGGAGCCTAACTATGAAGATACCGGAGGCTATAACGGGAGAACGGAGCGGCGCCCAGGGATAATAGTAAGTGCAGGGAGATCCCTGGGCGCCGCTCTACATGTCTGTATAGTTAGTTTAGATATTTTATTCTAGTGAAAGGTCCTCTTTAAGGCCTCTTTCACACTACAGTATGTCTTTTCCAGTGTTTTGCGGTCCGTTTTAAACGGATCCGTTGTTCCGTTTTTTGGTTCCGTTGTGGTTCCGTTTCCGTTCCGTTTGTCCGTTTCCGTTTTTCCGTATGGCAAATACAGTATACAGTAATTTCATAGAAAAAATTGGGCTGGGCATAACATTTTCAATAGATGGATCCGCAAAAAACGGAACGGATACGGAAGACATACGGATGCACTTCCGTATGTGTTCCGTTTTTTTGCGGACCCATAGACTTTAATGGAGCCACGGACCGTGATTTGCGGACAAACATAGGACATGTTCTATCTTTCCACGGCACGGAAAAACGGAAATACGGAAACGGAATGCATACGGAACACATTCCGTTTTTTTGCGGACCCATTGAAATGAATGGTTCCGTATACGGACCGTATACGGACCGCAAAAAACGGACCGCAAAACGGAAGAAAAAAACGGTAGTGTGAAAGAGGCCTAAGTCTCTTGCCCTTGTTTTCACTCAACTATGGACTGAGGAGTCAAAATGTGAAATATTTGGCTGTAGGCAGCTTGTTAGCCAAAGGGCTGGAGAGCAGTACAATAATAAGTGCAAGCTACAGTGAAGCGTGTTGGAGGTTCCTTGCAAGTATGGGGCTTCATTTCAGCAAATTAAATTAAGGATTTGGTCAGGATTAATGGTGTTCTCAATGCTGAGAAATACAGGCAGATAATTATTCATTATGAAATATCATCAGGGAGGCATCTGATTGGCTCCAAATTGGCTCTGCAGTAGGACAACCGCCCCAAACATGCACCCATTTTAATAAAGAACTATCTCTGGCGTAAAGAAGTGATTATATGGTCCCCACAGAGCCCTGATCTCAACATTGTCCAGTCTGCCTGGGATTATATGAAGAGACAGAAGGATTTGAGCAAGCCTACAATTACAGGCCTACATCTCTGGTTAGCTCTTCAAGATGTATGGAACAAACTACCTGCTGAGTTCCTTTAAAAACCGTGTACATGAAGAACTGATGCTGTTGTGAAGGCAAATAGTGGTCACACTTGTTTGGACTTAGATTTCTCTTTTCCTAATTTACTTTGCATTTTGTTAAATTGCTAAACTATTAAAACTGCACAGTACTCTAGACCAGGGGTAGGCAACCCCAGCTGTTGGGAAACTACAACTCCCATCAGGCATACTTGCTCTGCTCTTCTAAGAACTCTCAGCGAAATAAATGGAGCATGCTGGGAAATGTAGTTTCACAACAGCTGGAGTGCCGGAGGTTGCTGATCCTTGCTCTAGACTCTGCCACACCCCGTGAATTGTTCATCTCTTAGCTCTGGCCCTTGACTTGATTCTTGACTGTGCTCTAATTTCATCCTTTTATTTTTATTTATTTTTTATTTATTTTTTACAAGTATATAACATTTATTACAGTGCAGATACCAGGAGAATGAAGATCCTGGGTCATAAAGCAGTCATCAGTATCATGGAGGATAGACACTTGTTATAGGAGATATATGGGCATAGATCTGAGAATGAATCCTCCTGTCCAGCTGCAATTAGGGCAATGGCAACCACATTGAAGAACTTGTCACAGGCCGAATTGTCAGCATCAGGGAAAAGCGCGATGATGACCTCCAAGAGACAATTACACATCAGCTTAAGGCCTCCTGCACACGGCTGTTTTGTGGTGCGCCAGTTGTGGATCCGTAAAACTATGGATCCTAGCTGTGAGCATGCCACCTTTTTTCCCCCCCGTCTAGCAAAAAGTCCTCTTTTGTCTGCAAAAAGAACAAGAATATTTTTTTGCGGGGCCACAGAACGAACATGCGGATGTGGATAGCACAGTGGTGTCCTGTCTGCCTCTTTTGCAGCCCCATTGAGATGAATGGGCTTGCATCAGATCAGATCAGATGCAGACAGAAATGACAGCCATGTGCATGAGCCCTGATGATGTCCACATTGAGTTTCAGCTTGTTGATATACAGCCCCAGCAGTTTGTCCTCCAGATTTCCATGGTGGTTCAGGGCATCATTTAATAAACGATCTTCCCTCCATGTATCTTCAGACCCTGACTAACGGGAGTCACGTTCATATGACTGCAGTAGGATAGGGTGTTGAGATACTGCTAGAAGAAACTCTCCATGGGTTTACATCCAATGTTCTCAGCATTGGCATCAGTTTTTTTTAACAAACGGATCCAAAACCACCTTCTCAACATCTGATAGCGCCATGCTGGTATGCAGGGGCAGACTGGGCATTTAAAGTGGCCCCATGTTGTAGGTGGGCCCACATTGATAGAAGGTGGTGCCAGCATGAGTATTTGGTGGTCAACTCAAGTAAGCGGGGCCAGCAAAACCATAGAGGGGACATATATTGTGCCACACTTTGGTAATTGGTTCTGCTGAGGAAGTGTATTGTGTTGCATTGTGGTGTTTGATTCTGCTGGGGCAGTATATTGTGCTACACTGTGTTGTTTGGTTTAGCTGGGGCAGTAGTTTGTGGTGCACTGTGGTATTTGATTCTGCTGGGGCAGTTTATAGTGTTGCATTTTGGTATTTGTTTCTGCTGGGGCAGTATATTGTGCTGTACTGTGCTATTTGATTCTGCTAGGGCAGTATATTGTGATGCACTGTGGTATTTGGTTCTGCTGGGGCAGTACAGGTGAAACTCGAAAAATTAGAATATCGTGCAAAAGTCCATTTATTTCAGTAATGCAAATTAAAATGAATTACATTAATGCAGCTTAAAATTGGAATTTTGTGAAAAGGTTCAATATTCTAGGCTCAAAGTATCACACTCTAGTCAGCTAATTAATCCATACCCCCTGAGCAAAGGGTACCTCAAAATTGTGACTTTGGGATTTCATAAACTGTAAGCCATAATCATCCAAATTACCATATTTTTCGCCCTATAAGACGCACTCCCCCCCCCCCCCCCCCCAAAAAAAAAAAAGTGGGGGGAAATAGCAGTGCGTCTCATGGGGCGAATGCTGCGGCCGTCGGGTGTCGGGACGATGGGCTGGGGGCCGGCATTTGGTTCTGTAATGGCAGGGGGGCCCGGTGCAGTCACTGTATTCTACTACACCGGCCCCGCTCACAGTAGTATAATCATATCTAACCTGTAGGTATTGTTAAACTATTCAAATCATCTGAAATCCAGCGCTTGTAGTACTTACTACTAACTTCTTAGCAGTCAGGAGGCCGGGCGGGCGGCAGCGTAATTTACTACGTCACGCTTCTGCTCCGCCCAGGAGCAAGTGGCGCAGGTGCGTGATGTAGTGAGTCACGCTGCCAGCGCCTGCCCGGCCTCCTGGCTGCTACGAAGTTAGTAGTAAGTAGTACATGCGCTGGATTTAGGATGATTTTTTATTTTATTTTTTTATTTATTTAAATATTTTATTTATTAAAGTACAAAAATTCATGTGAATATTACATTTGTCCATAGTTGTATAAATATTAGGAATCAAGTAGGAATCTCACATACTGGGGGAAAGGCAGGATCCACCCGGCACTCAAGGCTTAATCGAGCGAATACGTGAACCCCCCCTTTAACGTAATATTATCTATAAGAGGCAGGGATCGGAGGCCCACAACCCAGACGGCCGCCGGGCAACAAGCGCGCACCACGTGCGCCCACTTCTGAGCATGGGTGAACACAGTCGGCAGAAATAACAATCATGTGACCAATCACCTGATACACACATAGGCCATACGTGCCGGGCTTACAGCGATCTTTGATCACAAACCTTTCATAGAGCAAGAGAAGGGGGTACAGCAGTCTTCTATCACAATGGTGGAAAAACCACTCGCATGTTTTACTGCCTCATCCCCATATAGTTAAGAATTAAGTATTGATGCCCTACATAGCCGTGCCTCACATGAACTCAAATTAGTGTCTCATATGCCAGAGAACTCAGATTGGGTATCACTCGGCAATCACCGGCAATTAAGAAAAATGTGGACAAAGGCATAGCCGAAACTGACTTCGTCCCATTAAAAAGGCACATAATAGCACCCATACCACACATGTGTCATATCACTGCCCGTAGTCCAACCTCATGTCTGACAGGGAGAACCGCATCTCGGGTCACACCCACTGCCCGGCCCCCCCCCCCCCCCCCCCCGAGGTCCCAAGCCCCAGACCCCCGCCCATAAGCCACACGATATTATGGAGAGATTAGAAAATTGACTATTATTAAGTGCCGGTGGGTCCTGCCATCCTCCAGCATTCCCACAGATACTCCAATGCTCAGATTTGGCTTCACATGATTCAAAATTACACTTCATATAGAAAAGACCAGACTAATGAAATCTTCCCCAACCCAATCCGCCAACCCCCCCTCCCCACCTTGCAGAAAAAAAAAAAAATATATATATATATAAAAAATCCGGATTAATTAGCCATGCCCCAATCCTTCCACAATTTAGCCCACTTCAAGTAGGATCCTCTCTGTTTGTACAGAATCCTCTCATAGTTTTTCACTTTCTCAACCAAACTCAATCAGTTGCCGCAATCTGGGGCGGAAGAGGAGAACCATGATCTAGAGATGAGAAGCCTAGCTAAGAACATCACCTTAATCAGCAGACGGCATTTTGTAGGCTGGTAATTTGGTAGTTAAAGGGTTTCTGTCACCCTGCAAAACTCATTATTTTTTTTTGGGCTAGTTAGATTGCTCATAGTGCGATATAGCAGAATATAATAGTCTTACTTACTTTCATTCGGCCGATTCTTTATAAAACGAACTTTTATAATATGTTAATGAGGGCTCTACCAGCAAGTAGGGCGTCTACTTGCTGGTAGCTGCAGCAGCAATCCGCCCCCTCGCCGTGTTGATTGACAGGGCCAGCCGTGATCTCCTCCTCCGGCCGGCCCTGTCAGTAATTCAAAAATCGCGCGCCTCGCGTCATTCGGCGCAGGCGCTCTGAGATGAGGAGGCTCGTATCCTCAGCACTCCCTCAGTGCGCCTGCGCCGATGACGTCTTCTCTTTCGGTGATGTCATCGGCGCAGGCGCACTGAGGGAGTGCTGAGGTTACGAGCCTCCTCATCTCAGAGCGCCTGCGCCGAATGACGCGAGGCGCGCGATTTTTGAATTACTGACAGGGCCGGCCGGAGGAGGAGATCACGGCTGGCCCTGTCAATCAACACGGCGAGGGGGCGGATTGCTGCTGCAGCTACCAGCAAGTAGACGCCCTACTTGCTGGTAGAGCCCTCATTAACATATTATAAAAGTTCGTTTTATAAAGAATCGGCCGAATGAAAGTAAGTAATACCATTATATTCTGCTATATCGCACTATGAGCTATGTAACTATCCCAAAAAAAAAATATGAGTTTTGCAGGGTGACAGAAACCCTTTAACCTCCGATAGGTCTCCCAGGATCCAAATCCTGGGGGACAGAGGAACATCAATGTTAAATTTACGAGCCATATTAGTTTGGACCAGCCTCCAGTACCTGCCCACCATTGGGCAGTCCCAGAACAGATGTAAATGGTCTGCCTCGGGAGCACCGCAGCGTGGGCAAGCAGAGGAGGCTCTAAATCCTCTCCTGTGTAGCCATATAGGTGTCACATATATTTTGTGCAAAATATTAAATTGTACAACAATGTGATTAAAATTGTGTGAAACAAACTTTAAACTTTCCCCTATATTATCCCAATCTGGGGAGCCCACCTCTGAAAGTAAGAGAGACCAGGATCTCTGTCCTGGAGAAAGAACATCCCCAAAAAATTTTTTCATTAAGTGTCTATAACAATGTGATACTTTAATCCTCGTGGCAATTTTCTTAGAAATTAGATCATGTAGAAATTCAGGAAAATCTATAGTCAAAAAGTAACTGTTAGAAGTGTTAGAAAGTGCTGACCTCAATTGAAAATATGCGTAACACCTAAATTTGCCGTTTGCCTTAGCTCCATGAGGGACATGATTTGTCCGCCGCTAACCACTTGATGTAGGTACTGTACATTTTTAGTCCTCCAATACTGGCGGCAGCTCAAATCGTTTAAATTCAAAAGCTTTGAGTTATGCCACAATGGGGTGCAGATTAGTGATGCCTTAACTCTACACCAACTCTTTATAGCCAGCCAAGTCTTTATTACCATTCTGTAGAATGGTGTATACCCAGTCTGTGTGTCTGATAGATAGTCAGACTCTAGTACGGTAAAAAAGTCCGAAAAGCCTGAGTCTTTCACCACTTTACTGCAGAAATGGCTATTTTCCCAGTCGTTAAAGAAGCACAGTTGGGAGGCCATAAAGTAGCCCTTAAAATAGGGGAGGTTAAGACCTCCCCGATTGTAGGGCATGGAGAAATAGAGTAGCTTCAATCTCACACGCTTCCTCCTCCATAGTAAGTCATTGAGCATCCGCTGTATCAGTCTAAAATACTTATCTGCAATCCACACAGGCGAGTTGCGAAGGACATAAAGGACCTGGGGCAGCACTACCATTTTTATTAATGCAATTCTGTCCGCTCTTGCGGGCAGAATTTTTTGCCATATCTTAGTTTTAGCCCTCAGCTTTACCAGCAGGGGGATCAGATTAAGCTGTAGGTATTCCTGAGGTTTGGCAGAGACTGTTATTCCCAGGTACTTTATTGAGTCAGAGGTCGTTAACTGGTTATCCCAATCTCCTCGCAACTCGTCTATGGGGAGGAGAACAGTCTTCTCCCAGTTGATCTCCAAGCCAGACGGATCGGAGAAAGAGCCAACCAGGTCCATTATACGAGGAAGAGTGGTTTCTGTTTGGATAAAAACCAGGATGTCGTCTGCATAGAGGGATACACGATCATGCTTCCCCATTGTGCCAAAACCGGCCACCTTCGAATCCTGCCTTATGCTAGCTGCTAATGGTTCAATGTAAATATTAAATAAAAGGGGAGAAAGGGGACAGCCCTGACAGGTGCCTCTTCCTAAAGTAAACCTCTCTGTCATCGTATCGTTCATCCTAATCCTAGCAGCTGGAGCATTGTATAGTAGCTGGACCATTGCCCTAAATCTTGGGCCAAAGCCCATTTTTTTCATCACCTCCCAGAGAAAGGTCCACTCCACCCTGTCGAAGGCTTTAGTAGCGTCCAACGACAGGATGGAGCAGGCACCACAGCCAGGGGACTGAATATTCATAAATAACCTATGCAAATTGTGATGAGTGCCCCTTTTTGGCATAAAACCATTTTGATCTGGGTGAATGATGGTAGATATAACCCGGGAAAGCCTCCTAGCCAACACTTTTGATAGTAACTTAGCGTCGGTATTTAATAAGGAGATTGGTCTATAGGAGCTCAATTCTACCGGGTCTTTATCCTTTTTGGGAATTAAGACAATAAGAGCCTCCATCATAGAACATGGTAAATCCCCTCCCTGAGTTGCTCGAGACAAAACCTCAAACATCTGAGGAAGAATCACATCACTGTACTTGCGGTAAAATTCGTATGGAAGGCCATCCAACCCTGGTGACGAGTTCCCCGAGATGGACCCCAAGGCCTCCTGGAGCTCCGAAAGAGACAGCTCCTCTTCCAAATGTTCTATTTGAGCTTTATTTAGGGTCAAGAGTGGAATTTTCTCCAAGAACCGCTTCGCCAGGGCAGATGGCAAACCAGGAGAGGATCTATATGTCTGAACAAAGTATTGTAGAAAAGTATCCCTAATTCCCTCTGAATCTGTTATGATTTCCCCCTCTGGGTTACGAATTGAAAGAATGGGCTTATTTTTCTTATCTTGTTGTGTGATTATTCTGGCCAGAAGCTTACCAGGGTGTCCAGACTCCGAAAAATACTTTAAGCCCTTAAAGAATACTCTGTGGTTTGCTTTCTCGATTGCATATTTCTCCAAGGAGCAGCTAGCCTTCTGCATTTCTTCCCTGTTATATTCAGTGGGTTGACTGGTAAATCGCTCAGTTGTAGATACAGCAGTTTTGGCCAATTCCTCCTCTTTTTTCTTAAATGTTTTCTTTACTGCAGCAATCTCACTTATAAAGACTCCCCTCAAATATGCTTTCAAAGCATCCCATACTATATTGATGTTAGCAGAAGGGAGATTCACCTCCCAGAAGGAGGATATCGATAGTTTGATAGACTGATGGTTGTCCATAATAGTGAGCCAGTATGGATTCAACTTGAATCCCAGCCCCCTACTATCCTTATTCTCCCTGGTGCGAACCTCAACCAGTACGGGTGAGTGGTCCGAAACTGTTCTCACTCCATATCGTATCTTCCGGATATTGCTCAAATTGCTCTCATTGGTGAGTGCTAAATCAATTCTGGACATTGCTCTGCCTCCCCTGCTGACGCAGGAGTATACTCTCTTACCTCCACCAAGATGATCCCATATATCCACCAATCCAACCTCCAGACAGAACTGGGGCAGCGGAGAATTACCAAGATTCCTCCCCGATTCTGCATCTATTGTAAATCTATATTTTTTAGGGTCCATGACCGCATTGAAATCCCCCATCAGAACTAACCGACATTCTGGTCTCTTTTCAGAGAAAGATAGAAACTGGATCAGTGGATACATTGAGAATGGCGGAGGAATATAGAAGAAAGCAAGGATGTAACTATACCCATGCAGCTTACCATACAAAAAAATAAATCTGCCCTGATCATCTATATAAGATTCTATCAGGGTAAAATCTACAGAGTTATGAATCAACACTGAGACACCCCTAGAAGATCCGCTAAAAGTGGAATGGTAGGCTTGAGAATACCATCCCGTTGTCAGACGGGACACGGTTTCTTTGGTGAGATGAGTTTCTATTATACAAATAATTGCTGGAAGGTATCTTTTTAGTGCATCCATAATAGCTTGCCTTTTTACCCTTTCACCAAGCCCTCTGACATTCCAAGATACAATTCTAGTAGACATCAATCACAACACAGAGAAAAGCGCCAGACAGGCACAGAAAGAACAACAAAAAAAAAAAAACATCCCTGCAAGGTGGATTCCCTCTCCCCGCTCCCTCCCTCTCCCTCTCCCTCTCCCTCTCCATTGATCCGCCCGATCTAGTCAGCGAACCTCTATCCTCCGGCCGTTCTCCCCCAACCTAGCCCCACCACACCTCCATTCCCTCCATCATAGTGTTACATAATTTCATATGCCCATGCGCTCCATCCAATCTAGCACTTGTTGTGGTTTTTCAAAGAATTGGGAAGTCCCGTTATGGATCACTCTTAGTTTCGCTGGATACTGTAAAGAGTATTTGATATCCTTAGAAGACAAACGTTTCTTTATCTCTATGAAGTTTCTTCTTTTTTCCTGGGTCTGTTGAGCAAAGTCAGGAAAAAAGAGCAGTTTGGTGCCCTGATATTCAATAGGTGTGCATTCTCTTGCCCTTCTCAATATCATGTCTCTGTCGGCAGACAATAATAATTTCATTAAGATTGCACGCGGCGGCCTCCCTGGAATGGGTTTCCCTCCTGGGATTCGGTGGGCTCTTTCTATTTGAAACATAGAGGAGAAATAATCGCTACCAAGGTTATTCAAGACCGCATCTTTAAGTTGTTCCTCTAGATGTCGGCCTTCAACTCCTTCTGGGAAACCAATTATACGAACGTTGTTACGCCTTGACCTGTTTTCCAAATCCTCCAGCTTGTTTTGTAATAGTTGGTTTTCTGAAGCAAGAGACGAAGTTTTAGATTTTAACATGCCTATATCGATTTGCAAAGAATCAACTATTTTTTCAACATTGAGGACTCGGTCACGGATCTTTACCAGGTCTTCTCTTATTAGAGCAATATCGCTCTGCACTGAGCCCAGTTGAATAGACATCCCTTGCACTATAGAGCCATTATTTTCCACAGCGCAAAGGATTTTATTCAAAACTAAGGGGTCATGTTCAACTCGCGTTTGTGCGGAAAGACTTTCCTCTCCTGTCTCCTGACCTGCCTCTGCTGATACCTCCTCGGATAGTTCATCAGTTTGGGAAGTTTTAACCGATTTCTTCAAATTGGCAGTAAGTTTCGTTTTAACTGAGTTCTTTTCATTTAGGAAGGGCGATTTCAAGAACTTATCGATTTTGCTCTCTGGAGTCTTGGGCCCAAGCTTTATTGCGGAGGAATCCACTGATCGTCGCTTTGGGGCCATTTTCTTCCCTTTATTTTTTTTCCCCGTCCTTACCCCCTTTTGTCTTCCCTTTTTCTTAGTCCCTCTTTTTCCCCTTTCCCTTTCCTCTCTCTTTCTCTCCCCCCCTCTTCTCCTTCCCTTTTTTCCTCTATTCTCCTCTCTCTCCTTTTTAATTTATACTCTCCTTTGTATTATATCTCCTTTTGCCTCTTTCTCCCCCAATCCTCTTCCTCCCTTTTTAATTCCTCCTTTTGACTCTTTCCCTTCCTCTCCTTCTCCTTTGTCACCCCTCTATCCTACCCTCTCCATACACCACAGGGAGAAGGGGCAAAAGAAAGAAAAGTTCGCTTCAATAAACAGGGAGATTTAACGGAGTAGTCACAGTAAAGTCACAAATACAATGTTCTCACGTGTACGGAGCACCCACAATATTAGTCCACGCCACAAACCGAACAGGATTTTCAGAACCGGCAGAGAAGGGGGACGAGCGGTCCTCACTGGTCACCCGAATAACAAATAGTCCAGATGGCAAATAATCCAGGTGGTCAGGATGTGGCTATCCAGGTGGCCTCTTCAGGCCGAGAGGAGAAAGTCCAGGTCAGTGGAGAGGAAAAAAAAAAAGAAAAAACAGCAAGGATGAAGTCTCATCGATCACCAGCAGAGGGCAGACAGCAAGCAGGCCAGCGAGACAGCCGACTCCAGGCACGCACCGCGCACCAGGGCAAAAGGGCCGAAGACAGCGGAGGAAAAAGGCAGAGGATCACCAGGACCATCCAAAGCCGCGGGCAGAAAGGGAAGCACACCGACAGCGGCACCAGCCCGGGCAGCGGAAGCGCCAGCAACCAAACCCGCAGAGAGCCGCCGGGATTCAAGCGCTCCAGACTCAGAGCTGCCGAGGGAGGTAAGTCGCAGCGTCACAGTATTCAGCGTTCAGGGCATCAGCTGTTCGGCTGGAGCGTTCAGGGCTTTAGCTGTTCGGCTGGAGCCGGGAGCATGGAGGGAGGAGGCTAACGAGGGGGGAGAGCGAGACGCGACGTATTCACGTCATCACGCCGATTTAGGATGATTTGAATAGTTTAACAATACCTACAAGTTAGATATGATTATACTACAGTGAGCGGGGCCCGGTGTAGTAGAATACAGTGACTGCATCGGACCCCGCTGCCATTACAAAACCAGACGCCGGCCCCCATTCACTACACAGGGACACTGTTATGGGGGTTCTGTGGATGACACATTCAGGGCCGTCTTTAATATTGATTTGGACCCTGGGCAAGAATTTACTTGGGCCCCCTGGATCCCGCCCCTCCCCCCCACCACCCCGCACTTTGCTGTACTTGCTATACAGCAGCACTTACCTGTCACGTCCAGGGCCTCCAGGTGACGTCTCCTCTCTGTCATCATCTTCTCTGTAGATCTTCTCTCTCATCATCTTCTCCACTCGGTCTGGACAACTTCTCTCAGCCGCCTCGTCTTTGCAGAGTGTGACACACAGACATCTTGGCTTACTCACATTCTATCATTATCCCCCAAATGGAGTCCCTACCATGTTCACCCCTTATTGGCAGCGAGGGTGATTATGTGAGTGTCTGCATCTGACAACAGGTCCACTCTGCCCCGTCACTGGCAGTCCTCCACTCTGCAATACTGTGTCCAAAGTCCTGCTTTCCCCTTCACAATAAAAGAGACTATAAGAAACTTTGTAATATATCTTATCAGAGAAAAATGCATCTATCTCCCTCTAAACCTTAAACTAACATTGTTCTTTTTACACGAGCGTTACGGATTCTCTCAGGATGCATTCAGTGAAACTCGCATGATTTTGCACGCAAGTTCAGTCATTTTTTTGTGCAATTGCATTCAGTGTTTCAGTTTTTTCCACGCGGGAGCAGTTTTGATGCGTTTTTCACAAGCTTGAAAAAGAAAAAAAACGGAAGAATTTCAAGCAACATCTCCTAGCAACCATCAGTGAAAAACGGATTGCATCCAGGTTACATCCGGACGCCATACGTTTTTCACTGAAGCCCCATTCACTTCTATGGGGCCAGGGCTGCGTGAAAAATGCAGAATATAGAACCTGCTGCGATTCTCACAACACAGAACTGATGCGTGAAAAACAACGCTCATGTACACAGACCCATTAGTTTAGTGCTCTCGTTAAGAGAAACAAAATAAGAGTATTGCAGGTTTAATACCTTTTAATGGCTAACACAAATAGAAGTAATGATGTTACATAGTGAGCTTTCGAGACATCACCGGTCCCTTCATCAGGCGTACTACAAGAATATATGAAGAAACAGCAATATATATACAATAAGAACAGAGACATGGGGGAATGAATGGACATTTGAAAAACGACAGAATATCAAAGATCTTGAGAATGAGTCCTTAATTATCTTACAGATAAGGGGTGTGAAAAGTTTTATGGTCTCTAAATTGATGTTATCTCAGAGACCTGGTGCCCCGACTATGTCTGTAGAAGACTCTCTTTAGATCTTGTAGTGTCATAAATCCCGGGGACAAATTCAGTCCAGTATTCAAAGTGTCGAGCAGTGTTATAAATCTGTATTCCCAAATTCTTCTAGCTCTTTGGGATTTGAAGTTGGCTTTTAATATGAGAACTTTCATGTGTTCTTCATTGTGGCCTGGGCTGCAGAAATGCCACAGGAAAGTGCAGCTTTTTCTCTTTAATTGTGTGGCGGTGGGACCTCATGCTTGCATTGAGTTTCTGTCCTGTTTCTCCAACGTAGAGGCCTCCAACAGGACATTTAGTGCAGGGAATCAGATCAACAACATTAGATGTAGAACATGTGAATGTCCCAGGGATCTTATAGTCCTGCTGTGTGTTGGGGATCTTATCTCTTGTCATTATATGGGAACAGGTTTTGCATCTTCTTATATTGCAGGGATGGGTTCCTTTTTCTGTGGTACATGGCCTTGAACTTGATCTGATCAGAATGTTCCTTAGATTTGGAGGTTGTCGGTAAGCTAGTGAGGGGGGATCTGGGAAGATTGTTTTTAGTCGTTCATCCTTACGTAGGACATGATGTAATTTTTTGGCAGTTTTCCTCAGTACCTCCTAGTTGTGGGTTGTAGGTCACAACCAGAGGTACGCGCTGTTTCTGTTTCTTCAGGAACCTAGTAAAGTCAGCGTACCGTCCACAGACCCATTGACATGAATAGGTCGGGATTCAGTGCGGGGGCTATGCTTTCACGTCACGCATTGCACCCGCGCGGAAAACTCGGCCTAACTCCAGCTTGAGAGTTACTAAAGGATCTGATGATATTTTCCCCATAGAAGTCTATGGAGGGGGCGGTGAAAGAGTGAGCTGCTAGATGGATATATTACAAAGTTTCTTATACTCTTGTTCATTTACTTTGATTTATGCAAAGTTTATTGAAAAGTTTGTGGCCAGCCAGCTGTGAATTCATTAAGACACTATCAATTGATTGTAAATACAGTAGGTTTATAATATCAATTTAAAAAGGTTTTCTGAGATTTGCCAACTGATGACCAATCATCTGGATAGGTCATCAGTATCTGATCAGTGGGGGTCTGACACCCTAGACCCCGGCCGATCAGCTGCTCCATAGATAATAATTACTGTAAATATACAACATTTGATCATATTTGCACTATTAGGCAATGTCTTCATGAGGCGGTATTTCTGTTGCATATTTTGCTGTGTCTCCAAAGCGGAAACTCTGCTGCATATTTTGCTGCGGATTCATCTTCTGCATTGTAAAGGATGAAAGCAGCTATCCTTTACAATGCAGGATATCAGCAGCATAAATTGTGAACGTATCCTACTAAAAGTATGCATTTTGTCACTGTATCTATATTTCCACTAGATGGCAGCATTGCATCACTTTACAAATGTAACCTGTAGAGCAGGGATCTCAAACTGCGGCCCTCCAGCTGTTGCAAAACTACAACTCCCACAATGCCCGGACAGCCTACAGGTATCAGCCTACAGCAGGGCATTGTGGGAGTTGTAGTTTTGCAACAGCTGGAGGGCTGGAGTTTGAGATGCCTGCTGTAGAGGGTTTTTCAGGATCAGCGTACTGATGGCCCATTAATATCAGAGCAGTGACTCTCGGTACTCCTGCAGATCTGCTATTTAAAGGGACTGAGGCCTCTTCCCTGGTTATCTCAGTGTGTCAACCTGCATGCTGTCCATTCACTAGTGCAGAGCATCGCAGCTGTGTCCCATTCACATGAATGGGACAAATTCATAGTGTTTCAAATTGTTATTGCCATCCACATATAATGAGAGAATTCCGCAAGGAAATACGAGCAGGCTACAGATTTTCAGGGAAGCCCTGGCCCAAAGTTTTCTGTGGGGCCCATAGGACTGACCACAGTGGGACAGGTTCATGCAGCTGAACACCGGAGCCCTGTGGTGGCCTCTACAGACAGAGAAGACATAGACATCATTTATTAAGACTGGCGTTTTAGATGCTGGTCTTAATACTCCTTGCACTGGTGCATGATGCACCTAAGTTATGTAGAGGCGCCGGCCTCCACATAACTTAGGCGCATCCACCGCCGGCCTAAATTTACGCCAGCTCCCTTGCTGGCGTAGATTTAGGTCATTTTCTACACCTAAAACAGGTGTAAAAAAGGATAAGCGAGACGGGCCGGCCAGTCCCCTTCCCCACCCGCACCCCCAACGAATCTTCGAACAGATATACGCCTAAAATTAGCGTATATCTAAAAATAAATGACCCCCTTAATGTATATGCCTCAGGAGACGTCTGAGCTTTATCTCAAAGAAATGACAGCTTGCCCAACCATGTCAGTATGAGATAAGGAGGACGGAGCAGATCCACACTAAGGCCTCTTTCACACGGGCGTTGCGGATTGGGGCCGGATGCGTTCAGGGAAAATGGTGCGATTTTAACATTAAAACAAGTCAGTTTTCACTGCGATTGCGTTCCATGTTTGCGTTTTTTCCGCGCGGGTGCAAAACATTGTAATGCGTTTTGCACGCGCGTGAAAAAAATCAGCATGTACCCAGACTTCTTCACAGAAGTTCGGGTTTGGGTTAGGTGTTGTGTAGATTGTATTAATTTCCCCTATAACATAGCATTCTTAATACATGGTCCGTTACATGATCCATCACCATGGTGATGGATCGTGTGACGGACCATGTGATGAGCGTAGTGACGTCATCAAAGGTCCTATTCCTCAAAGAAGAAGACAGAAGAGATGCCGGCTGCGCGAACAAGTGGATTAAGGTGAGTTAAAAAAAAATTTTTTTTTTTTTTTTAACCCCTCCAGCCCTATTGTACTATGCATTCTGTATTAAGAATGCTATTATTTTCCTTTATAACCATGTTAGAAGGGAAAATAATAAAGATCGGGTCCCCATCCCGATCGTCTCCTAGCAACCGTGCGTGAAAATCGCACCGCATCCGCACTTGCTTGCGATTTTCACGCAGCCCCATTCACTTCTATGGGGCCTGCATTGCTTGAAAAACGCAGAATATAGAGCATGCTGCGATTTTCACGCAACGCACAAGTGATGCATGAAAATCACTGCTCATGTGAACAGCCCAATAGAAATGAATGGGTCGGGATTCAGTGCGGGTGCAATGCGTTCACGTCACGCATTGCACCCGCGCGGAATACTTGCTCGTGTGAAAGAGGCCTAAGGGCTCGTGAATGCGAACGTATTTTATTTCAGTGTCCGTTCCGGTTTGCGGATCTATTCACTTCATTGGGGCCTCAAAAAAAAGAAACTGACTCTGTGTGCATTCCGTTTCTGTATGTCCGTTCCGCCCAAAAAGTTTACATGTTCTATTGTTGTCCGCATTATGGACAAGGATAGGACTGTTCTGTCAGAGGCCGGCTGTTCCGCAAAATACGGAATGCTCATGGCCAGTATCCATGTTTTTCAGATCCGCAAAACATCCAGCGGTCATGTGCATGAACCCTAAAGCATTGAGAGGAGAAATAAAGAGCAGTGGAATGGCATGTGGACAGTTTACATCGTTTGTAGTAGCAGCGAAGTGGGTGAGATTTAACACAAAATTCATCCACACTAGGGATCGACCGATTATCGGAAGTACTGATATTATCGGCCGATATTTAGGATTTTGTACATTATCGGTATCTGCATCTAACCGTGCCGATATACCGATAATGCGTATAAAGCGAATACTAGTGAGCGCTTCCATTATGAAAACGCACACTAGTATGCATCGGGTGCCGGGAGCGGGGAAGAAGCGCAGCAAGCTCTTCCGATACTCACCCTCCCTGGTCTTCTTTGATGGGGCCCGCGCTGCACTGTCCTGACCCCGTACAGCGTCAGGGCGAAGTGCGCACACTATGACCTGACGCTGCACGCTGTCAGGTGACAGTGCAGCGCTGGCCGGAGAAGACAGGGAAAGCGAGACGCTGGACTCGGAGATGAAGAGGAGCTGCAGTGCAGGAGAGGTGAGCAGTTTTTTATTTTATTCATCTGAGGTCTGATAGGGGTTAATAAAGGGCTGATCTGAGGTCTGATATGAGTTAATAAAGGGCTGATAGGGGTTAATAAAGGGCTGATCTGAGGTCTGATATGGGTTAATGAAGGGCTATTCTGAGGTCTGATAGGGGTTAATAAAGGACTGATCTGAGGTCTGATAGGGGTTAATAAAGGGCTGATCTGAGGTCTGATATGGGTTAATGAAGGGCTATTCTGAGGTCTGATAGGGGTTAATAAAGGACTGATCTGAGGTCTGATAGGGGTTAATAAAGGACTGATCTGAGGTCTGATAGGGGTTAATAAAGTCAGTGAGGAGGGGGGATGGTGTAGAAATTGGCATTTGGCACTAGTATATTATAAATGAAAATTATAAATTAATTTATAATTTTAATTTATAATACACCAGTGCCAAATGCAAATTTCCACCACTTCAGTGACTACCAACTAATATATATTATGAGATATAAAATATCGGTATAAATTATCGGCTATCGGCCTGAAAGATTGGTATCGGCTCTAAAAAATCTATATCGGTCGATCCCTAATCCGCACGTAGGGGAGAGTGTCTGCACCGGAATCAGCACATAACCTGACCTGCAAGGTGGATTTTATGTCCATAGCTTGTCAATTTATAGTTTTGTGGATATTGGCTGTGGATTTCACCTTTTCACAGTGTTTCCCAACCAAAAAAAGTCACACAATTTGGAGTGGATTTTGACTGTGGAATTTGCACGGTAGAAAATCTACACTACACTTGGCTGTGAGAGCAATATGCATCAGCATGCAATGGCACCTTTTCTAAGTTTGCACTTTATCACCCCTTGCTTATTCTTGTCTTTAAAAAAAAACCACAACCTGGGCTGCAAATAACGTAAAGTAAAGTTTATGGTAACACGAACACGTTGTTTGTGGGTGGAGTGTCTGTGCAATTCAGCATTTTTATTATTGATGATACATGCAATTCACAAGCAGTTCCACTAGATGGTGCCACCACTCTATACATTTATATACTCCCGAAGACCTTTTGCTTCCATAGTGAATAGGATTAAACTTGCTGCTTCTTCTCTGTTGACCTAGGAAGATAAGCGGCGTGCCTACAAGCCGTTCACAAGAGGACCGGAAAAGTCTACCAATTTACAAGTTCTCTTTCGCAATAAAACTAAAGCAAATAGACAAATGTGTATGGTCTAGTGATTACAGGATACATGGGTGTTACGACCAGGGTGGCAGACTCCGCTGCTGCTGGACAACTAATGGGACCATCTCTGCACAGACATGAGGCGATGGGAACAGGAAAAAACAGAATTATTGCCTGCTGCAGTCCTTATTGGAGCCGGACAGAGGCATCAGACAGTTCAGTCATCTTCTCCATAGGACGAAAAACGAAGGTTTCGGAAATAAATGTCTGTCCCTTTCATCTTTCACTAAGGTCGCGTTCACATTTCTGCCAAGATGATCCAGCACAAATGCCAGCTGTCGGCCGGACCAAAAACTTCTGCAAGCAACGTTTTTTGTCGTAAAGCAGGCGGATCACCGCCGAATCCCATTATAGTCAGTACGGATCAAGCGGTGATCTGCTGAATCCGGCAGTGTCGGATCCGGTGAACTCCAGAAGGGTGTTCTCTTCTGGAACAGCCTTCCGGAAACATTCACTGGAGATGCAAACGTGGCCTTTTTTCACTTAGTGGTTGTTGAAGGGGTTTTCCGAGTGTTTTATACTAATGAGCTATCCTCAGGTCATCAATATCTGATCAGTGGGGCTCTGACTCCCAGGATCACCGTCGATCAGCTGTATGAAGAGGCTGCCGCCCTCCCGTGACCTTACCTAGCACAGCTCCGTCCATTGTACAGCGGCTGTGCTTGGTATCGCACTCAGCCCCATTCACTTCAATAGGACTGAGCTGCGCCTAGGCCATGTGACCTACTAACGTGACGTCACTGGCCTAGGCTAAGCTGCGAAGAGGCCTTGTTGGTCACTTGAGTGCTGCAGCCTCTACAAGCAGCTGATCGGTGGGGGTGTCCCCACCGATCGGATACTGATGGCCTATCCTGAAGATAGTTTATCAGTATAAGGCCTCATGCACACGGCCGTTCCGTGCATTGGGGACCGCAATTTGTGGTCCCCAATGCACGGGCAACATCCGTGCAGATTCCCCAGACAGACCCAGACCCATTCAACTTTAAAAGGTCCGTGATCTCTCCGTACCGCAAAAAAATAAAAATAAATAGAACAAATTGAATTTGTTTGTGGTGCGTAGTGCCTCCGTGGGGTTCCGTGCCTCCGTTCGGCACCAGACCTTCTGGATTGTGGACCCATTCCAGTGAATGGTTCCACATCCGTGATATGGTGCACCAATGGCTGGTGCCCGTATATATATTGCGGACCCGCTGTTTGCAGGCCGCAATAGGGGCATGGCCGTTGTGCGTGGCCGTGTGCATGAGGCCTAAAACACTTGGAAAACCCCTTTAACTATAATTATACAATGGTACAGAAAATACATGGTTCCTGGAGACCTTGGTTCACTTGTTCTGGGTGCACGTGTGTTTCCCATTGAACCTGTGCATTATCCACCACATAAAGTGCAATAATATTAGTAATGTCTGTGGGGGGGGGGGGATTATTGCCATCCATCTCTGTTAGGCCTCATGCACAACACCAAATCCGTTTTGCTCTGTGCAATTCCCGGTTCTGCAAAATACGGATGCAGACAACACCTTTTCTGTCTACAAACCTATTTTTCAGATGGTGAAGGTCTTTCTCCACTATTACTTTTCACTATCGGGTTTTAACCGGCCCACCAAAATACCATGGGTCCATCCTGGTGGGCCAAGGTTCCGACATAATAGGCAGACCCTGCCACAACAGATCTGGTCAGTTCCAGCAGATCACACCTCCATCAGTAGATTATTTTAGAGCTTTCTCGGGTTACTCTCTAGGTGTAACCTATTTGTGTGTTCAGTGATAACATCAATGCAATGAATATGGCTATGTCCACGTCCTTTATGTTGTTTTTAGAATTATTTCTTGTGGTGGGTCCAAGTCATACCAGTCCAGCACTGTACAGTAATGTTCACCACCAGTCCTTATGAATTCTAGTTTATCCTGAAGTCACATCCTTGTGGTCACATATATAGGTGCTATGAGCCCATACATACATCCATCACCTTTGTTCTACTTTCCAACTTTTCACTGTACAATTTGGAAACATCTGCACTTCATGGACGCCATCTTAAGTTATGTGTGCACCATGGTCCTCAGGTTCAGTCTTGGTTTCTATGAAGTTTTCTTTCACAGCAGGAAAGGCTCTTAACCCCTTCAGGATGCAGCCATTTTTCACCTTAAGGACCGGGCCATTTTTTGCAAATCTGACATGTGTCACTTTGTGTTGTAATAACTTTAAAACACTTTTACTTATCCAAGCCATTCTGAGATTGTTTTCTCGTCACATATTGTACTTCATGGCAGTGGTAAAATTGAGTCAAAATATAAAATTTTTATTTATAAAAAAAAGTACCAAATTTACCAGAAATTTGTAAAAATTCGCAAATTTCAATTTCTCTACTTTTAGAATAGATAGTAATACCTCCAAAATAGTAATTATTTTACATTCCCCATATGTCTAATTCATGTTCATTTTGAAAATGACATTATATTTTTTTGCTACGTTAGAAGGCTTAGAAGTTTAGAAGCAAATTTCCAAAACCCAATTTTTTCAGGACCAGTTCAGTTATGAAGTCACTTTCTGGGGCTTAGATATTAGAAACCACCCATAAATCACCCCATTTTAGAAACTACATCCCTCAAGCTATTAAAAACTGATTTTACAAACATTGTTAACCCTTTAGGTGCCCCACGAGAATGAAAGGAAAATGGGAATTAAATTTCAAAATTTTCATTTTTTTTTTTTAGCAGATTTTACAATTTTTATCTATTTTTTTCTACAACACATCAAGGGTTAACAGCCAAACAAAACTCAAAATCTATTACCCTGAATCTGGAGTTTACAGAAACACTCCATGTGTGCTCAAAACCGAAGTATGGGCGCACAGCAGGCTGCAGAGTGGAAGGCGCACCATATGGCTTTTGGAGAGCGGATTTAGCTGGAATGGTAATTGGGAGCTATGTCGCATATGAAGACACCCTGAGGTGGCCCTACTGTGGAAACCCCCAAAAAGTGACACCATTTTGGAAACTACACCCCTCAAGGAATATTTCAAGGTGTGTAGTGAGCACTTTGACCCATTAGGCGTTTCACAGAATTAGGAAACACTTGGCTGTGAAAAGGAAAAATTAAAACATTTTCCAGAAAAAGTTGCTTTACACCCACATTTTTAACTTTCACAAGGGGTAACAGGACAAAATGCACCCCACATTTTGTTACCCACTTCCCCCCGAAAACGGCAACACCCCTTATGTGCTAAAAAAAAAAAAAAAAAGATGTATGGGCGCACAGCAGGGCTATAGAGTCAAACAGCAAAATATGGATTAAGGAGAAAATGCACCCCAGTATGTGTTCCCCATTTTCTCCCCATTCAGGAAACACCCCATATGTGCTTGTAGCCTGCTGTATGGGCGCACAGCAGGGCTCAGAATGGGAGAAACACTCTGTGGCTTTTGGAGGGCAGATTTTGCTGGAATAATTTTCAGGCACCATGTCACATTTGAAGACACCCTGCAGTGAAAAACGCAAAAACAAGGCTCTAGGGGTGCCAGAACATAAAAGGAAATTAAAGAAATGCCCCATTTAATAAAATACCACCTTTCAATGTATTCATCTGGGGGTATAATGGCATTTTTTAAAAGTTTTTATATATATATATATATATATATATATATATATAAAAAGAAATAAGTACACCGCAGCACATCCGTCTGGTGAAAAGTGGTGGGATCCTTTATTCACCCAGGTAGCGACGTTTCGGTCCGCTTACTGGAACCATTTTCAAGCAATGCATACATTACAATTGTGGGTTTTTATGTGGTCATCGCAATTTACATACATAAGTGGTACTTAAACGAAATAGTGAAAATAAAATACAATACATTTTGAGTACATACATCCGAACATCATATAAGAAAGACAATGCAGTCAAATGCATGAATACATGTAGTTCAGATATAGGAAACCATCAGTGCATAAAATATATACTTATAACACTAAAGTGATAATCAGAATTAAATAATTGTCACCTGTAAATGTGACGTTGTAGGAGGGCCTGGTATGGAAACGGGCAAGCTCAGGTTACAGGTGGACACAGGATTCCATGCTGTGTCTCGTGGATGCGGCGTCCCGGAACTAGATTTGCGCATGTCCGTGACGTCATTGAAGAGGCGGTCACGTGTTCACAATAATGTGTCACATGATCGCCGCGTCACCGGCACCATGAACAAGGTGTTTCGATATCAATACAAAGTAGCATCTGAGGTCAAATGTCATTCAGGAGGCTTTTCCCAGGGTACAGGATCGGGTGATGTGCTATCAAACGATGCACTATCACTCGGGTTATTTAAATGAGGGAGGAGGGGACAGCAACTGCTGATGCCCTATCATTCCCTACATTAACCCTTGCCGGGCAAAAGACTTCCAGAATTGACCATAGCAAAAGAAAAAAACGCATACAAAAGGCGCATTCATGTGATTACAAAAGAAAATGCAATGTAGTCCGGGATGAACCGCGCATATCCAGAACATCTGTCCTCCTGCTGAGCTGAACCCTTCCATCCATAGGTCCTATATGTGGAATAAAAGAAGTGAAAAATGTAAATAATAAAAAATAAAAAATATATTATCCAAATATATTTTGGTTAAAAACATAACAAATTTCTCATTACCGGGATCGACAAGGATACAAGAACGTGTCATCATATGAATAGCCAAGGTTTGTACTCTACATTTAGGCCGTTAATAGATTGTAATTTAAAGATCCACTCGGATTCACGCTTTTTGAGCATTTTAATACGGTTACCTCCTGTGCGTGGCAATGGGACATGGTCTAGGATCATGAACTTTAGATCACTTTCCCCATGTCCCATATTCGCAAAGTGGTGGGAGACTGGCAAATCTTTTCGCTTTTTTCGTATCGAAAAGCGATGCTGATTAAAGCGAGATTTGAAGTCACATGTGGTTTCACCTACATATAAAAGCTTGCAGGGACACCATAAAACATATATAACGTAACAAGAATCACAAGTTAAATAAAATTTAAGTGGATATGAAGCTCCAGTGTTCGGATGAATGAAATCACGTCCCTTCACCATGTACTTACAATTTACACAGTGAAGGCACGGATAACTGCCACACTTTTTGGGAGCTAAAAATGACTGATGTGCACCTTTTTGCGAGCCTATGTCATTTTTGACTAGTTTATCCTTAAGATTACTAGCCCTCTTATATGACATTATAGGTCTATTACAAAGTTCAGGGATATTTTTGTGTTCGGTGCCTAAAATTGGCTAGTGTTTATTGATAATTTTACCTACATGTGTACTGGCTTCACAAAAGGTGGAAACGAAGGGTATTTTTTGGGATTGTTCCCTCTTTGTACCGTGAAAAAGATCCCTTCTTTCTATCTGGTTGATGCGGCTTAATTGTTGTTGTAGGACTGATACTGGATAATGTCTCTGTCTGAATGATTGTGTCATTTTGTCTAAAGTGCTGTCAAGTTCATGATCCTAGACCATGTCCCATTGCCACGCACAGGAGGTAACCGTATTAAAATGCTCAAAAAGCGTGAATCCGAGTGGATCTTTAAATTACAATCTATTAAGCCGAACGGCCTAAATGTAGAGTACAAACCTTGGCTATTCATATGATGACACGTTCTTGTATCCTTGTCGATCCCGGTAATGAGAAATTTGTTATGTTTTTAACCAAAATATATTTGGATAATATATTTTTTATTTTTTATTATTTACATTTTTCACTTCTTTTATTCCACATATAGGACCTATGGATGGAAGGGTTCAGCTCAGCAGGAGGACAGATGTTCTGGATATGCGCGGTTCATCCCGGACTACATTGCATTTTCTTTTGTAATCACATGAATGCGCCTTTTGTATGCGTTTTTTTCTTTTGCTATGGTCAATTCTGGAAGTCTTTTGCCCGGCAAGGGTTAATGTAGGGAATGTTAGGGCATCAGCAGTTGCTGTCCCCTCCTCCCTCATTTAAATAACCCGAGTGATAGTGCATCGTTTGATAGCACATCACCCGATCCTGTACCCTGGGAAAAGCCTCCTGAATGACATTTGACCTCAGATGCTACTTTGTATTGATATCGAAACACCTTGTTCATGGTGCCGGTGACGCGGCGATCATGTGACACATTATTGTGAACACGTGGCCGCCTCTTCAATGACGTCACGGACATGCGCAAATCTAGTTCCGGGACGCCGCATCCACGAGACACAGCATGGAATCCTGTGTCCACCTGTAACCTGAGCTTGCCCGTTTCCATACCAGGCCCTCCTACAACGTCACATTTACAGGTGACAATTATTTAATTCTGATTATCACTTTAGTGTTATAAGTATATATTTTATGCACTGATGGTTTCCTATATCTGAACTACATGTATTCATGCATTTGACTGCATTGTCTTTCTTATATGATGTTCGGATGTATGTACTCAAAATGTATTGTATTTTATTTTCACTATTTCGTTTAAGTACCACTTATGTATGTAAATTGCGATGACCACATAAAAACCCACAATTGTAATGTATGCATTGCTTGAAAATGGTTCCAGTAAGCGGACCGAAACGTCGCTACCTGGGTGAATAAAGGATCCCACCACTTTTCACCAGACGGATGTGCTGCGGTGTACTTATTTCTTTGTCTATTTGACACTTTTGGACCTAGTGTCGACACCGCTGGCACCCAGCATTTTTTACTAGGTGTGCTGCCCTGAATTTGCATCATTCTATATATATATATATATATATATATATATATATATATATACACTGCTCAAAAAAATAAAGGGAACACTTAAACAACACAATGTAACTCCAAGTCAATCACACTTCTGTGAAATCAAACTGTCCACTTAGGAAGCAACACTGAGTGACAATCAATTTCACAAGCTGTTGTGCAAATGGGATAGACAACAGGTGGAAATTATAGGCAATTAGCATGACACCCCCAATAAAGGAGTGGTTCGGCAGGTGGTGACCACAGACTACTTCTCAGTTCCTATGCTTCCTGGCAGATGTTTTGGTCACTTTTGAATGCTGGCGGTGCTTTCACTCTAGTGGTAGCATGAGACGGAGTCTACAACCCACACAAGTGGCTCAGGTAGTGCAGCTTATCCAGGATGGCACATCAATGCGAGCTGTGGCAAGAAGGTTTGCTGTGTCTGTCAGCGTAGTGTCCAGAGCATGGAGGCGCTACCAGGAGACAGGTCAGTACATCAGGAGATGTGGAGGAGGCCGTAGGAGGGCAACAACCCAGCAGCAGGACCGCTACCTCCGCCTTTGTGCAAGGAGGAACAGGAGGAGCACTGCCAGAGCCCTGCAAAATGACCTCCAGCAGGCCACAAATGTGCATGTGTCTGCTCAAACGGTCAGAAACAGACTCCATGAGGGTGATATGAGGGCCCGACGTCCACAGGTGGGGGTTGTGCTTACAGCCCAACACCGTGCAGGACGTTTGGCATTTGCCAGAGAACACCAAGATTGGCAAATTCGCCACTGGCGCCCTGTGCTCTTCACAGATGAAAGCAGGTTCACACTGAGCACATGTGACAGACGTGACAGAGTCTGGAGACGCCGTGGAGAACGTTCTGCTGCCTGCAACATCCTCCAGCATGACCGGTTTGGCATTGGGTCAGTAATGGTGTGGGGTGGCATTTCTTTGGAGGGCCGCACAGCCCTCCGTGTGCTCGCCAGAGGTAGCTTGACTGCCATTAGGTACCGAGATGAGATCCTCAGACCCCTTGTGAGACCATATGCTGGTGCGGTTGGCCCTGGGTTCCACCTAATGCAAGACAATGCTAGACCTCATGTGGCTGGAGTGTGTCAGCAGTTCCTGCAAGACGAAGGCATTGATGCTATGGACTGGCCCGCCCGTTTCCCAGACCAGCATCCAATTGAGCACATCTGGGACATCATGTCTCGCTCTATCCACCAACGTCACGTTGCACCACAGACTGTCCAGGAGTTGGCAGATGCTTTAGTCCAGGTCTGGGAGGAATTCTCTCAGGAGACCGTCCGCCACCTCATCAGGAGCATGCACAGGCGTTGTAGGGAGGTCATACAGGCACGTGGAGGCCACACACACTACTGAGCCTCATTTTGACTTGTTTTAAGGACATTACATCAAAGTTGGATCAGCCTGTAGTGTGTTTTTCCACTTTAATTTTGAGTGTGACTCCAAATCCAGACCTCCATGGGTTGAAAAATTTGATTTCCATTTTTTTATTTTTGTGTGATTTTGTTGTCAGCACATTCAACTATGTAAAGTAAGTAAGTATTTCAGAAGAATATTTAATTAACTCAGATCTAGGATGTTTTATTTTTGTGTTCCCTTTATTTTTTTGAGCAGTGTATATATATATATATATATATATATATATATATATATATATATATATATAATTTTTTTCATTTTTTTTGGGGGGGGGGGGGAGCTATTATTGGATTGCCAAATGGAAAAATGCAAAACTTGAAAGCACTCTCCAATGCAGAGACCTGGTTTAGAGGGGCAGGTCTGACAGTAGTGAGTGGTGTCTTTCCTAATCCCTCTAACCGAGCATACTCGACGCCTTTTTTGGGGTCGCCTTTTTTTTTCTGTGGGGGAAAGTTATCCAGGGAAATGCTGCCCATGTATTATTTTTGAGACCCCAGAAGCACTGCTGGATGAAAAACTGCCCTCTCCTTCCTGAAAGCCAAAAATCCATTTTTTTATTATTTTTTTCCTGAAATTCCAAGAAGGTCCCCCCATGACCAGCTGTTCTGTGGATGACAAAGGCATTATATAGTGACACTCGGGTTAGGTACACAGCAAATTTTTTGTACCACCCCTTAGATTTTCTTAAGGCACTGTACGGCTGTAGTACCTGGTCTGAAAGATCCACTCCGCCCATGAACTGGTTGTAATCCTGGATACACACAGGCTTAGTGTTCTGCTCTGTGGTTCCTCGGACTGGGGTGGACTGATTTGCATGGATGGTAGTCAACACAAGAACCTCCTATTTGTCCTTGTATATGTACCATTTAGGGAGCCCTTTTTGATTTCGTCTAATTATGCCACATGTGCCTACGCCTCTGGCAGCAAGGCACTTCAGGAGAGGGACACTATTGTAAAAGTTGTCCAAATATAGATGGTATCCGTGGTCCAGCAGGGGGTGGACTAAATCCCATACTATCTTCCCACTTATACCCAGAACCGGGGGACAATCGGGTGGCTCAATTTTGGAATCTTTTCCCTCGTAAATACGAAAGCGCAATGTATACCCGGATACACTTTCACAGGCCTTATACAACTTCACACCATACCTAGCCCTTTAATTGGGCAGGTACTGGCGGAAATGTAATCGGCCTTTGAAGTGGACCAATGATTCATCCACTGAGAGGCATTTTTGGGGGGTATATACTTGAAAAAGATTTATAATCCCAATAAGAACTATTGCCACAATTTTGAAATATAAAATCGACTCAATTCCCACATCCTGTTGATTAGTGGTTAAATCCACACAATATTAGTCATTGGACGAATATATCCATTATACTCTGAACAATCCGAATAGGATGCCATATATAATAGCAACATATACAAAATATGGGGAATTATAATATATGCAGTTTACATTTTATAAAAAACCTAAAAAAATATATATACTTTTTATAATAAGATTGATTCTTATAATTTTAAACAATGTGTGTTTTTGATAAAAATGATGTTTAATATTACACAATATACGGTGAGAGACGACAAATGAATCAATTGGATACAAATTGAATATGATTTAAAAAGAGTGACAAAAATCACTATAAAAGCCTAATTAAAGCTGCTGCAACAAAATCCTTGAAGGCCCTTATAACCTGAGGAGTTTTGCAGCTTTTGCCAAAAAAAAACGCATGTGCCAAATAAAAACGCACTAAAAACGCAACAAAAACGCTAATAGAAAAACTGAAAAATAATGCAATTTATGGAACACTAGATGAGAAAAAATGTTGAGGGTATATGTGAAAAAAGAAAAAATGATATTTAAAACATCTAGAATTGAAAAAATGATGTTAACAAATACTCCATGTCTGATTTTTGTAATTTCCAACCAAGAGTATAAAAACCAACCAAATATGGAGTAGGGTCATTGCCACTGAAGAAGGGGAGAGGTGTCCCCGAAACGCGTTTGGTTTCCAGTGATCCGACCAAAGATCCATACATGACCCAACTATAAGAAGATATTCCTTATATCCTGCGGGATAACAGTGCACTGTAAACCCGATCGGATGCAACAAAGCTTGAGCCTCAGATAATCGGCAGAAGAAAAAATCAAAGAGCAAAATCCTAAGTGCCGATACGTCACTTCCGGAGCGACGAGTCTGTCTCTGACTCCACGTGGAACGCTGACTAAGGAATAGCCGGGACGCCGGCTCTCAGCAGGTCTTAAAATATCTGGGTGACCGACCGGCACGAAGGAGAAGGTAAGCCCACACAGTGGGTTGTCATTTAATACACTGCCTCAGAGTGTCGGACCGACATAAAGATAAGCCCGTATAGCGGGTTGGTATTTAATATACCTTGAAACATCAGAGGGACTGACTATCATAAAGGTATACCCACAGAGTGGGCTGTTACCAGACACATCCCGGACTGCCAAACCACACAGTTCGTTCAAGATATAAAAAGGAATATTATACTTAAAGTTCAACACAATTGAAATATCTAAAATATCGGATCTCTTTTCATCAAGAATAAGAAAGAGGTTTCCTTCTTTGTTACTATTTTTTATTCTCAAATATCTTTGTGAACTATTATAAAAAAGATCTGCAACACTAAAAAAAGTGAACATTTCACCTTGATATATTTGTTATCACTGGCACCAGATTGTGACTATTTATTGATAGTGTATAGACTTACACACTTTTATTTTTTAACCTTTTATGTATCTAATACATTTTGTGATCTGCAATCCATACGACTCCATGTGTTGAGAGTGCCAGTCTTCCAGTATTTTATGTATTTTGTAGCCGTGAAGGGTGATTCACATATAGACTAGAGCACCTCATAGTGGATGCGAGTGGGTGAGCTATTTCCTATATCTCCTTTTTCCATATACTTGATCAAATTTGGAATTGTAGTGGTCAACCACTGGCCTAATTTTAAAGAGTCTGTCGTAACTGGGGTTGCTTGGGGGTGGGCATTCATTATTATGGCTGAAGTGTAGAAATTTTTGAATAGCTTCGATACGGGCCCGGGGCATGGCAAGACAAGGATGTGATAAAGAATATCTTTGTTCCAATACGAACGTATTGTTGTTGTTTTTTTAATAATGCTTAGGAGAAGTCCCCAAAACTTTTGCATTTCAGCCGTGTCAGTAGAGGTCCATTTGTGGGGCCTTGAAAGATAACTGTCTGGATGTTTGTTCCACCATCAAGTTAATTAGGTCAGTGAAGAATAATTTGAAAAAATGTATTTAGCTGAAACCTGTGGTATCTACATTGATGCCTGGAGTGGCTGTAAATTCAGGCACCTAGTTATCTGTGGGGATCCATGAAGAGTCACTTGTATGGGGCTGCGACTGCGCACTAACCCTAGGACGCCTACGAGGGGGTTCATCACTAGATGAATCATTTGAGGAAGATGAAACTAAAAATGTCACTTTATCTCCACTGTTGGAGTCAGTGTCCTAAAAAAGTACGGCATATGCCTCTTCGGCAGTGAAAAGCTGTTTAGTTATTTAAAACTGTAAACTAACGTAGATTTTTTTTGGTCTTTTTTACATTTTTTAATTTAATATATATTTTTTTTTTTAACAGCGAACTAAAATCCTGTATATCGTTTAGGATAAAAACTCCCTGAGTCACTTGGCAGTTATTGACAGGTGTCACAGGTAGCACAGACGGCTGGCGATGAGCCTCAGGAGGCTGAAAATTATATACAGGGGTCTAGTATGGGGCACAGAGTAGTGCCAATATCCTTACTGGGGCAGAAAAGGGGTTAATTAATGTATTATTTTACAGTTCTAGGTGGCACAAATCCACATGGGACATAGGAGACTTATATTTTACAGAATGGTGCCACTCAAGCACAGGACACGAGTATGTACACACAGGAGGATGGCACACGTAGTGACAGGGTTATTTATATATATTTATTTTTATGTAACTTGGGAGTGTGTGACAGGTGTCTTAACAGACGGACAGGCTGGAGTGACAGGTGTCTTGATGGACGGACAGGCTGGAGTGACAGGTGTCTTGACGGACGGACAGGCTGGAGTGACAGGTGTCTTAACAGACGGACAGGCTGGAGTGACAGGTGTCTTGATGGACGGACAAACTGGAGTGACAGGTGTCTTGACGGACGGACAGGCTGGAGTGACAGGTGTCTTAACAGACGGACAGGCTGGAGTGACAGGTGTCTTGATGGACGGACAAACTGGAGTGACAGGTGTCTTGATGGACGGACAGGCTGGAGTAATAGGTGTCTTGATGGACGGACAGGCTGGAGTGACAGGTGTCTTGATGGACGGACAGGCTGGAGTAATAGGTGTCTTGATGGACGGACAAACTGGAGTGACAGGTGTCTTGACTGACGGACGGACAAACTGGAGTGACAGGTGTCTTGACGGACGGACAGGCTGGAGTGACAGGTGTCTTGATGGACGGACAGGCTGGAGTGACAGGTGTCTTAACAGACGGACAGGCTGGTGTGACAGGTGTCTTGATGGACGGACAAACTGGAGTGACAGGTGTCTTGATGGACGGACAGGCTGGAGTGACAGGTGTCTTGATGGACGGACAGGCTGGAGTGACAGGTGTCTTGATGGACGGACAGGCTGGAGTGACAGGTGTCTTAACAGACGGACAGGCTGGAGTGACAGGTGTCTTAACAGACGGACAGGCTGGTGTGACAGGTGTCTTGATGGACGGACAAACTGGAGTGACAGGTGTCTTGATGGACGGACAGGCTGGAGTGACAGGTGTCTTGATGGACGGACAAACTGGAGTGACAGGTGTCTTGATGGACGGACAGGCTGGAGTGACAGGTGTCTTGATGGACGGACAGGCTGGAGTGACAGGTGTCTTGATGGACGGACAAACTGGAGTCACAGGTGTCTTGATGGACGGACAGGCTGGAGTGACAGGTGTCTTGATGGACGGACAGGCTGGAGTGACAGGTGTCTTGATGGACGGACAAACTGGAGTGACAGGTGTCTTGATGGACGGACAGGCTGGAGTGACAGATGTCTTGATGTACGAACAGGTGGAAGTGACAGGTGTCTGGACGAGGTGATGGTGACAGGACTGATCTGTCACTGACTGGGGCAAATCGGGCACAGAAGAGTGGCAAATCTGCACTGAGGGGGTTGATTATATGTGAGGCAGGGGATGAGGCACAGAACTGATGATGACAGATGAGGCACAGAACTGATCTGTGTCACTGATTGGGGCACAGAAGAGTGGCGTTTCGAGACTGAAGGGGTTAAAAGGGGTTAAAACATTTGTGGTGAGTGGATTCTGACAAAGGTCCTTCTCTGATCGCTTCCCTGACAGGAATTGGGACGATCAGAGAAGGAGAGGACACAGAGTACACAAAGTCCCTTCCTAAATAGCGTCAATGTGCTGTGATTGGTCTTTCTGCAGTAATGGACCAATCACAACGATCGCCGGCCGGTGAGCGATGCGATTGGCTCCCCACCGGCGTCGCTGGTTGCCTAGCAACCCCCGTGTGCCGGCAAAACTGAACTGTCAGCGCATCGCTCCTTGCGCGGACAGTGTAATCGCATCACGTACATGCACTTGGGGATGCGGGAAGGGGTTAAAGGGATCCTATCAGGTGGTTTTAGCCACCTAGGACGCCTCCATGCTTTCTAACATGAACTGATATGCGAAGAGGTATCTCCCAAGGAAGAGAGCCATCTTGCCAGCCCCACCTCTTGGAGCCACTTCCAAGAGGTGGCCCCTGGTGAGATGGTTCTCTTTCTTGGGAGATGCCTCTTTGCATATTCGTTTCCGATGGAGCCTTGCCAATAAATCTCCATACCATGGATCAGTTCCAGTAAGTCTCCATTCAGGACTAGTCTCTTGAAGGAGATTCAGCACCCTGCCTAAGCCTTATATGAGGCGACAACGTTTTTAAATGTGCCCTGATGCAGGCAAATCATAAAAATTACTTTTTAAGACATCACGTGCTGTAAGCAAATTACCGCTGAAGAGTCAGTGGAGATGTGTAGAGGCAAGGGACCGAAAGTATGGCTGCGTTCCCATACCGGAGAGCAAACCGCAACATGTACTTTGCTTTCTGTCCTGGGATGCAGAGCATGACGGATCCCCCATGACCCCCAATGCAAGTCAATGGGGACGGATCCGTTTTCTCTGCCACAATAGAAAATGGATCCGTCCTCCATTGACTTTCAATGGAGTTCATGACGGATCCGTCTTGGCAATGTTACAGATAATACAACCGGATCCATTCATAACGGATGCAGACGGTTGCATTATCAGTAACGGAAGCGTTTTTGCTGAACCCTGCCGGATCCAGAAAAAAACGCTAGTGTGAAAGTAGCTAAACATGTGAAGTGGACCATGCAATATAAATTTTTATAATGGTACAACAAAGTAGATGTAACCATTCCAAAAATTCACATAGCAATTTTGTCCTCCAGCACTGGGATGGCGCCGTGCCCAAATAATTACTGCATACAATGCTACACAGTAGCGCCATCTCCGTACAGTGCAAAAATAATATATACGGTCAGTGCCACAAAAGAGTGCTGAAATAATACCAAATAAAAGCTCCATACATAATCTACTAAGAATGTATTTAATATCAGAAGTGTTTGCAAGCCTCGAGTGCCAGGCCATCTGTGCCCTCTACCCCACATTCACGGGTTGCACTTCCTAGAGGTGGCTCCTTTGAACTATGCCACTCCTGCAATGCCCTATAGTTTAAATGGATAAAATTTAAAAAATGAAAGAGAGAACCATTGGCACATTCTTTTGTGTTTGCCCTTGCAGCGTCTCCCGTGACTCTCGTGAAGCAGAACATTACATCTTTTGATAAGCAGTAATAGAGTATATCATAAAACGTAGCATATGTTGAAAATGCTGAGCTCTGCCTTTGCCACGAGCTGTGCTCCAGCCAGGGGATTGTTTGGCAGTGCTGAGCCTTTCACTACAGCACTGGTTAAATTAACTAAATGTTACAACAAATTATGTCATTATGAAATTTGGATGTTCCGACTGGGAATGTTTTTCCCTTGAACTGTTTCAGAAGAACTATTAGCATGTAATGTTAGCTGAAGGTTTGCATGCCAGTTCAATTATATCAAGAGCGAACGCCCCAGGCATAGTCATTCAGGTGCACAAATGCGTTGTTAGAGATTCTAATGAACCAGAGAGACTGTGTGCTGAGCCTATGGGCTGGAAAGGGCTTAAAAGCTGCAGTGTGTAGTTAACCAAATCTTAGGTGCTAATTATTGCATTTCACCAGCAATGGGATTTACCCATGGCGTCAGTATCTTTCAGATCCCTGACATGGGGCATACACTGTGGTAGAAATACCTTCTGCAAAATGAGAATACCCTGGTACACACTCTACCCTGTAAGTTTCTACCCTGAAGCTCCAAGATGCCACCCCCCAACCACTTCAAAAATGACCACCTGCCTGGATGCTGAGTCTTGTGGCCACCTAATCAGGTGAGAAATGGATAGGGGGACTTATTTCAGTCCCACTAAGTTCTTATTACAGTCTCAATTGGTCCTTTGGGGGGGGGGCTGTTTTTTGGGTGCAATCAGGCATTCTAGTGTAGAAGTATTCAGATCCCTGGCATGGGCCCTCTGCAAAATGAGAACATCCTGGTACACACTCTACCTTGTAAGTTTCTACCCTGAAGCTTCTAGATGCCACCCTCCAACCACCTGCCTGGATGCAGAAGCTGGTGACCACCTTATCAGGTGAGAGGAGGGTAGGGAGACTTATTCCAGTTCCAATAAATTCTTATGCCAGTCTCAATTAGTCCATTGGGGGGCTGTTTTTTGGGTGCAATGAAGCATTCTAGTGTACAACCATTCAGATCCGTGGCATGAGACATATATTGTGGTAGAAAGACCCTCTGCAAAATGAGAACATCCTGGTATACACTGTACCTTGTAACTTTCTACACTGAAGCTCCAAGATGCCACCTTCCAACCATCTGCCTGGATGGAGAGGGTGGTGGTCACCTAATCTGGTGAGACAAGGGTAGGGGGACTTATTCCAGGTCCAATAAGTTCTTATTCCAGTCTCAATTGGTCCATTGGGGGACTGTTTTTGGGTGCAATCAAGCATTCTAGTGTACAACCATTCAGATCCCTGACATAGGCGTACACTGTGGTAGAAAGAACCTCTGCAAAATGAGAACACCCTGGTACACACTGTACCCTGTACCTTTCTACCCTAATAGCTCCAAGATACCACCCTCCAACCACTTAAAAAATGCTAACCATCCTCCAACCACCTGCCTGTATGAAGGTTGGTGGCCACCTAAGCAGGTGAGACGGGGATAGGGTGACCTCTGAGGCTGGATCTGAACCTCTCTTTAATGTAAAGGTATCTCTGTATGTTCCAGAAACACATCTTTGTTATATTTGTGTGTACTTGTGTGTGCCTACCCCCATCAATGTAATGTGCAGGGATTTGATGAGTCAAGGACCACACGTGAGGCCTCCACAATATGCCAACTGGATTACTATTGACCTACTATGCCATCTTTAATCATAGAAACATAGAATGTGTCGGCAGATAAGAACCATTTGGCCCATCTAGTCTGCCCAATATACTGAGTACTATGGATAGCCCCCGGCCCTATCTTATATGAAGGATGGCCTTATGCCTATCCCATGCATGCTTAAACCCCTTCACTGTATTTGCAGCTACCACTTCTGCAGGAAGGCTATTCCATGCATCCACTACTCTCTCAGTAAAGTAATACTTCCTTATATTACTTTTAAACCTTTGCCCCTCTAATTTAAAACTGTGTCCTCTTGTGGTAGTTTTTCTTCTTTTAAATATGCTCTCCTCCTTTACCGAGTTGATTCCCTTTATGTATTTAAAAGTTTCTATCATATCCCCTCTGTCTCTTCTTTCTTCCAAGCTATACATATTAAGGTCCTTTAACCTTTCCTGGTAAGTTTTATCCTGCAATCCATGTACTAGTTTAGTAGCTCTTCTCTGAACTCTCTCTAGAGTATCTATATCCTTCTGGAGAATTGGCCTCCAGTACTGCGCACAATACTCCAAGTGAGGTCTCACCAGTGTTCTGTACAGCGGCATAAGCACTTCACTCTTTCTACTGCTTATACCTCTCCCTATACATCCAAGCATTCTGCTGGCATTTCGTGCTGCTCTATTACATTGTCTTCCCACCTTTAAGTCTTCTGAAATAATTACTCCTAAATCCCTTTCCTCAGATACTGAGGTCAGGACTGTGTCAAATATTCTATATTCTGCCCTTGGGTTTTTACGCCCGAGGTGCATTATCTTGCACTTATCCACATTAAATTTCAGTTTCCAGAGTTCTGACCATTCTTCTAGTTTTCCTAAATCCTTTTCCATTTGGCGTTTCCCTCCAGGAACATCAACCCTGTTACATATCTTTGTGTCATCAGCAAAAAGACAAACCTTACCATCGAGGCCTTTTGCAATATCACTTATGAAGATATTAAACAAAATCGGTCCCAGTACAGATCCCTGTGGAACCCCACTGGTAACATGACCTTGTTTTGAATGTTCTCCATTGACTACAACCCTCTGTTGTCTGTCACTCAGCCACTGCCTGATCCACTCAACAATATGGGAGTCCATGCTCAATGACTGCAGTTTATTGATAAGTCTTCTATGTGGGACAGTGTCAAAAGCCTTACTAAAATCTAGATATGCGATGTCTACTGCACCTCCACTGTCTATTATTTTATTCACCCAGTCAAAAAAATCTATAAGATTTGTTTGACATGATCTCCCTGAAGTAAACCCATGTTGTTTTTCATCTTGCAATCCATGGGATTTTAGATGTTCCACAATCCTATCCTTTAATAGGGTTTCCATTAATTTGCCTACTATTGATGTCAGACTCACTGGTCTATAGTTGCTCGATTCCTCCCTACTACCTTTCTTGTGAATGGGCACGACATTTGCCAATTTCCAATCTTCCGGGACGACTCCTGTTACTAATGATTGGTTAAATAAATCTGTTAACGGTTTTGCCAGCTCACCACCAATAGCTAATATTACCCTGCATTGTGTTGAGCATTCACTGTGACCCACATTTTTAAATTTTCCCAAAAGGGTTGGATTGCTCAAAATAGCCTCCCGTCCCCTTAACTTGAGAAGTGGTCTTGGTCTTCGTACAAAGACCAGCACCATTTTTTTTTTCTACAGTCTTGCTTCTTAGCAAGCAACATGGAGTCCCCTAAATGTATTCTTGGCTCATTCTTGAGTCCTTCACTAAGTGAGTGGGTCACACAAGTGAATTATGCATGTCAGGGCTGCGTTATTTAGATGACTGGGTAGATGTTTACCAACTCTTTGCTATAGTTGCGTTAAGGTTCCTTTACAGTGGACAGTTTAGCAGGTGATTGTCGGGAAGGAACTGTTCCTTCCCAGCAATCACCTGCTCGTCAGACAAGATCATTGCATTTACATGAACAGTCTCCTCCACAGTATGGGGAGGAGCGATTGCTAATGCCATTGATCATCTCCATACATAATCATTGTTTGCCGGCAGCAGAGGCTATTTAGATGGCACAATCTGCTGCCGACAAAAGACGATTTAGGTTCCTGCACAAACAATCCAATTACCCGATGAACGAACATTTTGCTTGTTAATTGGGTAATCGGCGGCACCTTTACACCGCCAGATAATCACTAACGTGCGTTCCTTTGAACACTCATTACCGATTATCGGATGGATTCTCGGCCTGTGTAAAGGCTCCTTAAGTGTATAGTGAGGGCCATATGTGGCAAGTTCTTATTCCAGTCCCACTTGGTCCTTTGGGGGAACTGTTTTTTGGGGCAATCAAGTATTCTAATGTAGAATGAGAGAACATTTGAGATACCATGACATACAGTCAGGTCCATAAATATTGGGACATCGACACAATTCTAAAATTTTTGGCTCTATACATCAAGATAATGGTTTTGAAATGAAACAAACAAGATGTGCTTTAACTGCAGACTGTCAGCTTTAATTTGAGGGTATTTACATCCAAATCAGGTGAACGGTGCAGGAATTACAACAGTTTGTATATGTGCCTCCCACTTGTTAAGGAACCAAAAGTAATAGGACAGAATAATAATGATAAATAAAACTTTCACTTTTTGATACTTGGTTGCATATCCTTTGCAGTCAATTACAGCCTGAAGTCTGGAACGCATAGACCTCACCAGACGCTGGGTTTCATCCCTGGTGATGCTCTGCCAGGCCTCTACTGCAACTGTCTTCAGTTCCTGCTTGTTCTTGGGGCATTTTCCATTTAGTTTGGTCTTCGGCAAATGAAATGCATGCTCAATCAGATTCAGGTCAGGTGATTGACTTGGCCATTGCATAACATTCCACTTCTTTCCCTTAAAAAACTCTTTGGTTGCTTTTGCAGTATGCTTTGGGTCATTGTCCATCTGCACTGTAAAGCGCCGTCCAACGAGTTCTGAAGCATTTGGCTGAATATGAGCAGATAATATTGCTCGAAACACTTCAAAATACATCCTGCTGCTTTTGTCATCAGTCACATCAACAATAAATACAAGAGAACCAGTTCCATTGGCAGCCATACATGCCCACGCCATGACACTACCACCACCATGCTTCACTGATGAGGTGGTATGCTTAAGATCATGAGCAGTTCCTTTCCTTCTCCATACTCTTCTCTTCCCATCACTCTGGTACAAGTTGATCTTGGTCTCATCTATCCATATGATGTTGTTCCAGAACTGTGAAGGCTTTTTTAGCTGTCGTTTGGTAAACTCTAATCTAGCCTTCCTGTTTTTGAGGCTCACCAATGGTTTACATCTTGTGGTGAACCCTCTGTATTCACTCTGGTGAAGTCTTCTCTTGATTGTTGACTTTGACACACATACACCTACCTCCTGGAGAGTGTTCTTGATCTGGCCAACTGTTGTGAAGGGTGTTTTCTTCACCAGGGAAAGAATTCTTCGGTCATCCACCACAGTTGTTTTCCGTGGTCTTCCGGGTCTTTTGGTGTTGCTGAGCTCACCGATGCGTTCCTTCTTTTTAAGAATGTTCCAAACAGTTGTTTTGGCCACGCCTAATGTTTTTGCTATCTCTCTGATTTGTTTTGTTTTTTTCAGCCTAATAATGGCTTGCTTCACTGATAGTGACAGCTCTTTGGATCTCATCTTGAGAGTTGACAGCAACAGATTCCAAATGCAAATAGCAGACTGGAAATTAACTCTGGACCTTTTATCTGCTCATTGTAATTGGGATAATGAGGCAATAACACACACCTGGCCATGGAACAGCTGAGAAGCCAATTGTCCCATTACTTTTGGCTCCTTAACAAGTGGGAGGCACATATGCAAACTGTTGTAATTCCTGCTCCGTTCACCTGATTTGGATGTAAATAACCTCAAATTAAAGCTGACAGTCTGCAGTTAAAGCACATCTTGTTTGTTTCATTTCAAATCCATTGTGGTGGTGTATAGAGCCAAAAATGTTAGAATTGCATCGATGTCCCAATATTTATGGACCTGACTGTAGAGGGGTCTATCTGAAAAATATTTTTTATTTAAAGACATTTCTCCAAGTTAGAACCATGGGTAACTAAAGGTAGAAAGTTCGTCCAGACGATAAAAGCAGAAAAACAAATTTGGATTTCATTAGTATAAATGTAACTAAAGACCCTTGAATCTCATAACTTCTGAAGTTTTCTCTGGTCTTCAATTAGCGTCTGATAACGAGGCTAAATTAAAAAATTCTGTAACATTGTGCTAAAAACACGCTGATGTAGAAAATGTAAAGTAGTGTTTTGGTGGTATCTAGTTCTCTCATCTGTTATATGAAACATGTAAAATTGACATCTAATTTCTGTGTTAAATCTCATTTTATTCGCTGATAATCTGCAAACCATGTAGTACATAATACAAAGAAAGCCATTTTCTCACAATAGACAGCACAATCGTATAGAGCAGGGAAGCTCAACCTGCGTCTCTCCAGCTGTTGCAAAACTACAAATCCCAGCATGCTGTAGGCTGTCCAGGCATGCTGGGAATTGTAGTTTTGCAACAGCTGGAGGTCCACAGGTTGGGCGTCCCTGGTATAGATGTTTAAGTATGATCCTTGACACGTTGCTCTAATGCAAATAGACTATCTATCAACTGACTGCTACTGGATGTCTACCTCTACAGTGCTAGTGAGATGTGATCTAACAAGTTTGAAAAACCAAATAATAATTAAAGAGGAAGAAGGTAAGAGAGAAAAAAAAAAAAGACAGACAGTTTGGGGAATGGGGGGGGGGAAGTTGGGGGTTAAAGGGTATAGGTTGCACTAGTTCTGCGTAGGTTACAATTAAAGAACTGTAAGGGAAAGTCAAGGCTGTATAGAAGCCGGGTGGGACCATGTCCTGCCCTCCCAACACAATAGAGATTTACTTTCAATGTAGTGGGACATGGCCGTCTAATTAACTCCTTCATGCTTGACCCCCACCTCTTCTTTTTTTTTTTTTCATATCTCTGTTTTCTGTCCATTTTACTCCAGTTTAGAACTTCTCTTGTCTAGCTCATCTGTTCATCTCTGACCATCTAATGGTGCGACCACACAGTCAGGTGTCTGGTTCTTGATTCAGTTTTGGAAGCCGAAGCCAGGAATGAAGTTGAAGAGGTGAAGTTGAATCTGTCCTTTGTACTTACTCTCCTTTCATCATCCACTCCTAATTTTGGCTTCCAAAACTGCATCATGAAACCTGACTGTGTGGCCGCACCCTTAGGATTATCTTATCTTGCCAAATTAACAGCTACTGTATAACTTTCTGAGGTCCTAAGTAATCCAGGGAGAGGCAAAGTCTGGACACACCCTTTGAACTGGTGTAATTTTGTTGAAAATTGACTTCCAGTGTGTGACCGTTTTAATTGGGATGGAGGCTGCATTATTTGGTGGAGGAAACTTTTTAAGCCGCCATTTTGAAATCCACCATATTCCGTTCAGCTCACGTTTTTCTAGTGGGAGAGGGGTTATGTGAGATTGGTCGCTTCCGCTTCTGGTGTGTGTGCACTAATGATCTTCGCTTCTCGGCAAGCAGCAGAAGACGTGGTGCGCCTGCGCCATGCTAGCGAACCAGTGCGCAGGAGTGAGAGATCAGCGCTAGACTCACGTCTAGCATTGTCCATCTAAGGGGAGGGTGACAACTTCATCTCACCGTGATTTTGTAGTAAAAAGATCACAGAGAGGCACGGAGCATTGTCAATCATGTTAATGCTCCGTGTCTCTGCTGCCCGGAACGGGGCTTGGCAATCTTTCACGCAGCGGATTACCCGCACGGCATCCGATCGTATGAAAGAGCCCTAAGGATGAAGACGTTAGTATGGAGAACCAGGGTGCTCAAACTGCATAAGCCCTCCTCCTGGTTCTCCAATAGCTTATTTGCAAAACAATAAAAGTGCTAATTTCTCCCGAACACTGCAAAGAAAGGTATCGTTTTACTCGGCTTCACCAACCCTACCATGCTATATGCCTGTTCAGATAGGATTGATCCTGGTGACAGAGCCTCTTTAAGCAAGGTTTGTGCTTTACATGACGTGCTATATTGCACAATATGGTGAATACAAGATCTGACCAAGCATCATTTATATCACCAACAGTACAGCTGCTACTTAAAGAAGACCTCTCGCCTCTCCTGACATGTCTGTTTTAGTAACTACTTGCATTCCTCATGTAATAACAATTCTGGAGCATCTATTCTTATGACTCTATGTTGTGTCATTCCTCTATTATCCCTGGTAGAAGTTGTGAATTGCTAGCAGTTTAAAATGAATGTCCAGATGGGTATTGCCAGTCTAGCGGGAATAATGGAGAACAGATTCTCCAGAATTGTTAGTACATGGGGAATGTAGGTAGTTACTAAAACAGACCTGTCAGGAGAGGTAACAGCTCCTCTTTAATATTTTATTCTCTAGACACAGTATGCATAAAAGACAACAACAAAAAATATTTAAAGGGGCTGTCTGAGCATGCCAACGTTATTCCAGCTTCTGGCTAGGCATTTCCCCTACATTGGAATAGTATTACATGGCGACTATTCCAATGTATGCTCCTTTGCACTGGTTAATGGGTCCCCAACAGGGAACTTCACTGTATGACGTCCATATGCCCTAATAGGACATACAGACAGGGGTTGCTCTGATGAGACGACGATTTTGTAATTCACAGATACCATGTAAAGCTTGCTAAATATGCTTTTTGAGCTAGTCGCAACAGGATACCTTGCCGTTAAGGCTACTTTCACACTCGCGTTTTGGGCGGATCCGTCATGGATCTGCAAAAACTGATCCATTGCAATATTACAACCGCATGCATCCTTTATGAACAGATCTGTTTGTATTATCTGTAACATAGCCAAGACGGATCCGTCATGAACTCCATTGAAAGTCAATGGGAGACGGATACGTTTTCTATTGTGCCAGATTGCGTCAGAGAAAACGGATCCGTCCCCATTGACTTACACTGTGTACCAGGACGGATCCATTTGGCTCCGCTTCGTCACGTAGACAGAAAAAACGCTGCAGGCAGAGTTTTGGTGTCCGCCTCCAGAAAGCAATGGAGACGGAACGGAGGCAAACTGATGCCTTCTGAGCGGATCCTTTTCCATTCAGAATGCATTAGGGCAAAAACTGATCCGTTTTGGACCGCTTGTGAGAGCCCATGACGGATCTCGCAAACGGAAAGCCAAAACGCGAGTGTGAAAATAGCCTTATTGGTAGAAATCAGGGCTGCCTCTAGATGAATAGGTCTACCCCATCCTCTGACTCTTGGGGAGGACTCAGAAGACAGTAATGGAGCCTTGGGGAGACAGGAGAAGGCAGCACTGGTTTAAACCTCTCCCTGTGACTGCATCCTCTGTGGACTAGTGGCCCAGTGTTCCACATTCTGTCATGCTGGCAAATACAATAAAGGGCACTGTTATTCCAGGAGGCTGTGGGCATCTGCTCAGCATTGCCAGGTGTTAAAGCTAGCCCTCATAGACATCAATCTGACAACTTAAAACACTTAGTATTACTTATCTCTGAATAATCCTTCCCTATTCCTGCAAATAATTGGAATTAGTCTCTGACTATTAGTGCTGAGGACTATAGATTAGTAAGTGGATTGGTGCAAGAGAAAATCCTTCTATCCTTTCGTGTTTAGGTGCTGTCAAACTGGATTGTAAATTAAGCAGACATTCACATGAATGGGAGCTGAGCTGCAGTACCCTGGAACAGCCACTACACCTATCCGGAAGACAGGCCATAAATATCAAAATCCCAGACAGACCCTTGAACCCCTTGTAGTCAGCATAGTGTTTGCACACTGCACAGTACATGTACAGCGCAACGAAAACCTGTCACCACATGTAATCTTATTGTTACTGTCCTAAGATAATTGCTGTCCCTGACACTCCATCCATTCTGAACCCTGTGGTGTGCCAATACAGCAGTTTACGACCACATATGAGTTGTTAACTCTTGTTGTGTTATAGGAAAAATTTATTAAAATATAAAATCTGCAAAAAAAAAACTAATTTCTCCTCCATTTTGCTTTTTAATTCCTGTGGAGGTTTACCAAAGTTTGTAAGATCAGTTTTGACTAATTTGAGTGGTGTTGTTTCTAAAATGGGTAATTTATCAGTGGTTTCTATTATGCAAGCCTCTCAAAGTCGCCTCAAAACAGAATAGGTCCTTTAAAAAGTTGGTTTGGGAAATTTTTCCAAATTTTCTGTAAGTATTGGTTTATTTTTATAAATAAAGGTAAAACATTGTATGGATTTGCTCTGGTAGGCAGGGTAAGCGGACGCAGTACAGAGGCAAGAACACGGTAATAAAGCAAAAGTTTAGTGTTTATTCACACAAAAAGCAACAAAGCAAAAATAACACTGTGCAGAGTCCTGGTGTTAATTCACACTACATATAGTCCACAGCACAAACGTGTCACCTGGCGGACTGTTTTGTCCAGGGCAATCCACAGCCGTCCACCGCAGGCTTTAGGGCGCCTGATTTTCAGCGTGCAGCTCTCCAGCACGCTACCAACTGGTTGGAACCCAAAAACCACAGTGCTTCACAGATCCACTATGAAAATGCAGGGTAATCCACACACACCTGTGAATGCTGGCTGGGTTTTTATTCCCAGCCCAAAACCTGGCCTGGACGTGGGGAACAGCCACCCACCCTGTTCTTTGGCTGCTCCCAATAAGAACCGGCCCGGATTGGCTTTACAGCCACACTAAGTAAAACCGTGTCAGCGAGCACTAGCTACCGCTGATACACAAAATTTCCCGTTCTTATCTCACCGAGGCCAGAAACCTCGGTGACACATACCTTCCATCAATGACAGACCCTTGCGCCTTCCTACATACCTCCCCCCTTTGTTCAACCCTGAGGGGGTGAACACACGCCAGACAGTGTACTCGGGACTGGGCATCCGCACATTTCTTTGGGTTAGCTGTTAGTCCCGCCTTTTGAAGGGAGTCCACTACGGCCTGTACTTTGGGCAGGTGACTTTTCTAGTTGGTACTGTGAATAATAATATCTTCCAGGTAAGCCGAGGCGTACCGCCAATGTGGACGAAGAACAATATCCATTAGACATTGAAAGGTGGCGGGGGCGCCATGCAGGCCAAATGGTAACACCTTATATTGGTACAGCCCCTCTGGTGTGATAAAGGCATTTTTATATTTGGCAGCCTCCGTCAAGGGCACCTGCCAGTACCCTTTGGTGAGGTCCAAAACAGAAAAATACCTGACTTGGCCTAACTTCTCAATCAGTTCATCTACTTGAGGCATGGGATATGCATCGAATTTAGATATTTCATTCAACTTCCTAAAATCGTTACAACCTCGTAGGGCCCCTGCCACCTGGCTAGGAACTTACTGTCCACGGTCGGCACCAGAACCAAAACCCGATCGCCTGGGTTAAAGATCCGGACCCGAGCCTGCCAATTATAGATCCGACTCTGGGCTCGCTGAGCGGCCTCCATATTCTCCCGGACAAGAGGCAAAACGGTCTCTATTCACTGTTGCATCTTGGTAACATATTCAAGGACGCTTTTATGCGGAGTGGGTTGTTGTTCCCACGCCTCTTTGGCTACGTCCAACAAGCCACGAGGATATCTGCCATATAGCAATTCGAAGGGCGAGAACCCAGTAGAGGCCTGCGGCACCTCTCGCACTGCGAACATGAGATAGGGCAGAAGAAGGTCCCAATCCTTCCCATCTTTGGACACCACCCTTTTTAACATGGTTTTTAGAGTTTTATTAAACCTTTCCACCAGACCGTCTGTTTGTGGATGGTACACGGATGTCCGTAGCTGTTAAATATGCAGCAACTTACAGAGTTCCCTCATGACCTTGGACATAAAAGGGGTCCCCTGGTCAGTCAGAACCTCTTTTGGAAGCCCCACTCGGGAGAACATCTCTATTAGCTCCTTAGCTATTAGTCTCGCCGATGTATGTCGCAGTGGCGTAATCAAGGACAACCAAGATGTGTTGGTGTCCCCCAGCGGACTTCGGTACTGGGCCTACTAGGTCCGTAGCGATTCGCTCAAACAGTACCTCGATGATCAGGAGAGGTACCAAGGGACTGCGGAAAAGGTGCTGGGGGCTAGTTGCCTGGCAGGTCGGGCAAGACTTACAGAACTCGTCCACCTCTTCAAACACACTGGGTCAGTAAAACCGTTGTAGTATCCGGTCCTGTGTTTTCTGCATTCCCAGATGACCCCCGAGAACATGCTGGTGGGCTAACTCTAACACGAGTTTGCGATAAGCGTGGGGCACCACCAACTGTTCAATGGATTCACCTCGCAGCTGATTTACCCAATACAACATATCCTGATGAACCACAAAACGGGGGAACACCGACTCTGTCCCTGGTTGTTGTGGTTCACCATCTATTAATAGTACATTTTCCCAGGCTCGGGATAAGGTTGGATCCCGATTTTGTTCAGTACCAAAAGTATCCCCGGAGACATTGAGGTCCGCCAGCTCAGGCCCCGGCGGCAAGTCCTCCATGTCTCCCACCATTACCGAAGTGACGGTCACCCCTACCGCTGGCCCTTCGGACTCAGGTTCCCAGGGTTCTGGTCTCCCCCCTGAGCCGGGCCACTCTGCTAGGGTTACCTCTATCTCATGGGTATCAGTTACTCTCGGAACAGGCCACAGTGCCGGAAAGTCTCTCCCTATTATAAGTTCATAGTGTAGGTTGGTTGCGACAGCCACCTCGTGGGTCCACCTGCCGGAAACCGTGGACAGAGACACTATAGCAGTAGGGTAGTCTTTTAAGTCCCCATGTATACACATGACTCCGACCTTACGGCCGGTGTACTCAGCGGAGCGTACCAGGGAAGCCCTTACCAGGGTCACCAGACAACCTGAGTCCAACAGAGCCTCCGCTGGAGTGTCTCCCACCTCAACCTGGCACAGGTGGTTCAGAGACTCCAGAGCACCCACTGCACACAGTTTCGTGGCATACAATGACTGACAGAAGCCATAGTTTGTGTCCATGGGTTCCCCCTGATGTGGACAGTCAGCTCGAACATGGCCAGGCTCCCGACACCGCCAGCAGAATATTGGAGCGGGTCCACAGGGGTTACATCCCAGGCGGGTTTGGGGGGCACCAGTCGCCGGGGCCGGGGTGGAGAGTTACGGGATTTGACTGCCCCCCTCCCAAAGGAACCCCTCTGCAAGTTCCGGGTCGCCTCATAGCACTCTACCAAGTCGACCATCTCAAGCGCATTACCTGGAGAGACCTGGCCAATCCATTGCTGGAGAGGGGGTGGCAGAGCCCTCCAGAACATATCTGCTAACAACCGATGCAGTATAGCAGTGGGGCTCAGCACGTCAGGCTGCAGCCACTTTTGCAAAAGGTTGAGCAGGTTATAATACTGGAGTCTCATGGGCTCAGCCGGGTTGAACCCCCACTGATGCACCCGCTGGGCCCAGACCAGCACATTCACCCCCAGTCTTGCCAAAATCTCACCCTTTACCTTTGGGTAGTCGGCCGCTTGATCGTCCGGCAAGTCGAAAAACACCCGCTGAGACTCTAATGTCAGGAAAGGAGCGACAACCTCAGCCCACTGGTCCTGGGGCAGCCTTTCCCTGGTGGCCACTTTCTCATACATCGCCAGGTAGGTTTCGATGTCATCTGTGCGTGTCATCTTAGGGATCGCTGCACGGACTGCTTTCCGGGCATCGTGGACGCTTGGGGTTGTTCCTGCTGACTGCAAAGCCATCACGTGTTGTAGCAGCAACTGGTTGGTCTCTTGCTGCTGCTTGTTAGCCTCTCGCTGGTGCAGGTTGGTCTCTCGCTGCTGCAAATTAGCCTCCATGAGGGCCTTTACAACAGCCTCCATTTTGTCGTGTGACACAGGTTTGAATTAAGCTGGCTTGATAACTGACATACAACCGTGCCCAAAAATTTAAACCAAAAATATTTCGGCGTTCACGCTAGCCTTACTGTGCTTGCCCGCTCCAAGCCACCAATTGTAGGGATTTGCTCTGGTAGGCAGGGTAAGCGGACGCAGTAGAGAGGCAAGAACACGGTAATAAAGCCAAAAGTTTAGTGTTTATTTGCACAAAAAGCAACAAAGCAAAAATAACACTGTGCAGAGTCCTGGTGTTAATTCACACTACATATAGTCCACAGCACAAACGTGTCACCTGGCGGACTGTTTTGTCTAGGGCAATCCACAGCCGTCCACCGCAGGCTTTAGGGCGCCTGATTTTCAGCGTGCGGCTCTCCAGCACGCTACCAACTGGTTGGAACCCAAGACCACAGTGCTTCACAGATCCACTATGAAAATGCAGGGTAATCCACACACAGTTGTGACTGCTGGCTGGGTTTTTATTCCCAGCCCAAAACCTGGCCTGGAACGTGGGGAACAGCCACCCACCCTGGTCTTTGGCTGCTCCCAATAAGAACCGGCCCGGATCGGCTTTACAGCCATACTAAGTAAAACTGTGTCAGCAAGCACTAGCTGCCGCTGACACACTAAACTACCGGTTCCTATCTCACCGAGGCCAGGAACCTCGGTGACACGTACCTTCCGTCAATCAAAGACCCTTGCGCCTTCCTACAACATATAGACCCCAAATTACGACTAACATGAAGTACGATGTGTCACAAGAAAACAGCCTCCGAATTGGTTGGATAAGTAAAAGCGTTCCAAAGTTATTACTGCATAAAGTGACACATGTCGGATTTGCAAAATTAGGTTTTGTCCTGAGGGGGGGATATTCACTAACCAGGGCTTTTATACGGTATGTACTATCGGCATGTGTACTCTGTAATTTTGTTTCTCGCACTACTTGTATACACAAAGCAGCGAGTCTGGCTCTTAATATGGCGCCACTTTAAGTCGCTCATAGCAGATTTATCGGTCTCCTGTATAGCTTCCATTATGCAGAAGTAAGCAGAGGGACTATGTAATGACCATACCCTACCGTAGTCCTCGGTCAGGACAGTCTCTTGGCCACTACTAATACATAAATCAAATAAGTGACACTTGTATAGAGTATTTCCAGAGCGGGGGTATGTGAGGATCAGAGACCACCAGAGAATATAAATGTTATTTTAATGTTTATCTCTCTTTAAAACACTAGCTGACAAATGAGCCTGGATGAGCAGTGGATTTCATCAATAAATCAATGAGCGGAGATGTGCCAGAACCTTGATGAAATAAGAGATCGCCCCCTGATACATCCACGTGATACATTAAGTGCCTTTACACAGTAGATAATCGCAAAGTGGAAACGATGGAGCCATTATCTGCTACACGTTTTACATAGCGTATTTTTCGCTTTATAAGACGCACTTTTCCCCCCAAAGTGGGGGGGAAATGGCATTGCGTCTTATAAAGAGAATGGTGCGCTGACACTGATACATTGACGGCCGCTATGCTGCATAGCGCGGCCAGCGATGTATCAGCGGGGAGGGAGGAAGGGGCTGGAGGCCGGCAACTGATGTTGCGATTGCGGCAGGGCCCGATGCAGTCACTGTACTCTATTATTTTGGTTGTTGAGATCTGCACACCTCTTGGATGTGGGTGCTCATAGAGAAACAAGTCAATATGTAGGAGAAAATCTATGGCACGCCACTTATAATGATATTAAAGGTTGTATTTTTATTCATTCATTTTAAACACTTTGTGTCACATTACATCCAATATTATTTTAAAATTATTTAAAAAATAATTATTTTTTAAATAATTATAATTATTTTAAAAATGTCAGTTAAATATATCATATAGGAGACACACACAGTGATATTTGAGAAGTGAAATGAAGTTTATTGGATTTACAGAAAGTGCTATAATTGTTTAAACAAAATTAGGCAGGTGCATAAATTTGGGCACCACAAAAAAGAAATGAAATCAATATTTAGTAGATCCTCCTTTTGCAGAAATTCCAGCCTCTAAAAGCTTCCTGTAGGTTCCAATGAGAGTCTGGATTCTGGTTGAAGATATTTTGGTCCATTCCTCTTTACAAAACATCTTTAGTTCATTCAGGTTTGATGGCTTCCGAGCATGGACAGCTCTCTTTAGGTCACACCACAGATTTTCAATTATATTCAGGTCTGGGGACTGAGATGGCCATTCCAGAACGTTGTACTTGTTCCTCTTCATAAATGCCTCAGTGGATTTTGAGCAGTGTTTAGGGTCGTTGTCTTGTTGAAAGATCCAGCCCCGGCGCAGCTTCAGCTTTGTCACTGATTCCTGGACATTGGTCTCCAGAATCTGCTGATACTGAGTGGAATCCATGCGTCCCTCAACTTTGACAAGATTCCCAGTCCCTGCACTGGCCACACAGCCCCACAGCATGATGGAACCACCACCATATTTTACTGTAGGTAGCAGGTGTTTTTCTTGGAATGCGGTGTTCTTTTTCCTCCATGCATAACGACCCTTGTTATGGCCAAATAACTCCATTTTAGTTTCATCAGTCCACAGCACCTTATTCCAAAATGAAGCTGGCTTGTCCAAATGTGCTTTAGCCCACCTCAAGCGGCACTTTTTGTGCTGTGGGGGGAGAAAAGGCTTCCTCTGCATCACTCTCGCATACAGCATCTCCTTGTGTAAAGTGCGCCGAATGGTTGAACGATGCACAGTGACTCCATCTGCAGCAAGATGATGTTGTAGGTCTTTGGTGCTGGTCTGTGGGTTGACTCTGACTGTTCTCACCATTCGTCGCTTCTGTCTATCCGAGATTTTTCTTGGTCGGCCACTTCGAGCCTTAACTTGAACTGAGCCTGTGGTCTTCCATTTCCTCAATATGTTCCTAACTGTGGAAACAGACGGCTGAAATCTCTGAGACAGCTTTCTGTATCCTTCCCCTAAACCATGATGGTGAACAATCTTTGTCTTCAGGTCATTTGAGAGTTGTTTTGAGACCCCCATGTTGCTACTCTTCAGAGAAAATTAAAAGAGGAGGGAAACTTACAATTGACCCCCTTAAATACTCTTTCTCATAATTGGATTCACCTGTGTATGTAGGTCAGGGGTCACTGAGCTTACCAAGCCAATTTGAGTTCCAATAATTAGTTCTAAAGGTTTTGGAATCAATAAAATGACAATAGTGTCCAAATTTATGCACCTGCCTAATTTTGTTTAAACAATTATAGCACACTTTCTGTAAATCCAACAAACTTCATTTCACTTCTCAAATATCACTGTGTGTGTCTCCTATGTGATATATTTAACTGACATTTTTTATCGTAACAACCAACGATTTATACAGGAAAATCATGGCGATTAACAAGGTTGCCCAAACTTTAGCATCCCACATTATAATGTATACAGCATCCAGATAGTGTGTGCAGTGTCAAGATATATAATGTATGCAGCATCCAGATAGTGTGTGCAGTGTCCAGATGTATAATGTATACTGCATCCAGATAGTGTGTGCAGTGTCCAGATGTATAATGTATACAGCATCCAGATAGTGTGTGCAGTGTCCAGATATATAATGTATACAGCATCCGGATAGTGTGTGCAGTGTCCAGATGTATAATGTATACAGCATCCAGATAGTGTGTGCAGTGTCCAGATGTATAATGTATACAGCATCCAGATAGTGTGTGCAGTGTCCAGATATATAATGTATACAGCATCCAGATAGTGTGTGCAGTGTCCAGATATATAATGTATACAGCATCCGGATAAATAGTGTGTGCAGTGTCCAGATATATAATGTATACAGCATCCAGATAGTGTGTGCAGTGTCCAGATGTATAATGTATACAGCATCCAGATAGTGTGTGCAGTGTCCAGATATATAATGTATACAGCATCCAGATAGTGTGTGCAGTGTCCAGATATATAATGTATACAGCATCCAGATAGTGTGTGCAGTGTCCAGATATATAATGTATACAGCATCCAGATAGTGTGTGCAGTGTCCAGATATATAATGTATACAGCATCCAGATAGTGTGTGCAGTGTTCAGATATATAATGTATGCAGCATCCAGATAGTGTGTGCAGTGTCCAGATATATAATGTATACAGCATCCAGATAGTGTGTGCAGTGTCCAGATATATAATGTATACAGCATCCAGATAGTGTGTGCAGTGTCCAGATATATAATGTATACAGCATCCAGATAGTGTGTGCAGTGTTCAGATATATAATGTATGCAGCATCCAGATTGTGTGTGCAGTGTCCAGATATATAATGTATACAACATCCAGATAGTGTGTGCAGTGTCCAGATATATAATGTATACAGCATCCAGATAGTGTGTGCAGTGTTCAGATATATAATGTATGCAGCATCCAGATAGTGTGTGCAGTGTCCAGATATATAATGTATACAGCATCCAGATAGTGTGTGCAGTGTCCAGATATATAATGTATACAGGATCCAGATAGTGTGTGCAGTGTCCAGATATATAATGTATACAGCATCCAGATAGTGTGTGCAGTGTTCAGATATATAATGTATGCAGCATCCAGATAGTGTGTGCAGTGTCCAGATATATAATGTATACAACATCCAGATAGTGTGTGCAGTGTCCAGATATATAATGTATACAGCATCCAGATAGTGTGTGCAGTGTCCAGATATATAATGTATGCAGCATCCAGATAGTGTGTGCAGTGTCCAGATATATAATGTATACAGCATCCAGATAGTGTGTGCAGTGTCCAGATATATAATGTATACAGCATCCAGATAGTGTGTGCAGTGTCCAGATATATAATGTATACAGCATCCAGATAGTGTGTGCAGTGTCCAGATATATAATGTATACAGCATCCAGATAGTGTGTGCAGTGTCCAGATATATAATGTATACAGCATCCAGATAGTGTGTGCAGTGTCCAGATATATAATGTATACAGCATCCAGATAGTGTGTGCAGTGTCCAGATATATAATGTATACAGCATCCAGATAGTGTGTGCAGTGTCAGATATATAATGTATGCAGCATCCAGATAGTGTGTGCAGTGTCCAGATATATAATGTATACAACATCCAGATAGTGTGTGCAGTGTCCAGATATATAATGTATACAGCATCCAGATAGTGTGTGCAGTGTCCAGATATATAATGTATACAGCATCCAGATAGTGTGTGCAGTGTTCAGATATATAATGTATGCAGCATCCAGATAGTGTGTGCAGTGTCCAGATATATAATGTATACAGCATCCAGATAGTGTGTGCAGTGTCCAGATATATAATGTATACAGCATCCAGATAGTGTGTGCAGTGTCCAGATATATAATGTATACAGCATCCAGATAGTGTGTGCAGTGTTCAGATATATAATGTATGCAGCATCCAGATAGTGTGTGCAGTGTCCAGATATATAATGTATACAGGATCCGGATAGTGTGTGCAGTGTCCAGATATATAATGTATACAGCATCCAGATAGTGTGTGCAGTGTCCAGATATATAATGTATACAGCATCCAGATAGTGTGTGCAGTGTCCAGATATATAATGTATACAGGATCCGGATAGTGTGTGCAGTGTCCAGATATATAATGTATACAGCATCCAGATAAATCGTGTGTGCAGTTAAAAAAATCCACAACTTAATCTGCGTCAAAAATCAAAATCCCACCCTCAGATTTTTGCTGTGGATTTGCAGCTACACTGGTCCACTTGCAAATTTATGGAAGAAAAATCCAGCTCCACTTGCAAATTTCGCCCCACTCAATGAGGTTAATCAGTGTGCAACTAGCCAGAGCAAAAATTCCCACTTTTTTTTTAATCCTGTGATGCAAACTGCATATTTGCAGCAAATTATTGATTTGGTTTAGAAAAGCAAAATTTTTGAAAGTTAAACCCCTTTATTCTATCGCCGTATGAGAAATATAAAGGAAGGCCTTCTACTTCTCCTTCCTGCTGGATCCACTTCTGGCAGAAAGCAGTGTTCGACACCAGCCCAATTGAGACCATTCATGAAAACTAGCTCTAACGGTGTTTCCCTGAACAAACAGAATCTAGCCTTGATTTATGGATCCGATTGGGGGCTAAGATTTATTTTTTTTGTCTGTTTTCGATAAGATCTTCTTACATAGAGTTTTTATCATTTGCATTGTTTCAGTTTTGGGCTCCAGCCATACGTCAGAGTAGACGTTGAGTTGAATAAATTATGTAGGAGCTGGTAGAGATATCTCAATATGACTATTAGCCTTTTATTTCTGCTGTGCACCTGCAGGACCTCGCAGCTGCTCGGTACATTGATGGTTTATTCAGTTTTCTCAGCTTGTAGGCAGCGACTGTCACACAGCAACAGTTATTAAAAGAGGTGTCTCCTGTAATTAATGTAAAATGAATTATATGCAGAACTAATTATCAGACAGTGGTTTCTAAGTAATTACGATGATGAACGGAGGTGATTTATAGTAGACGTGAAGCTTCAAGGATACTCAGCTGTGGTTTGCACATTGAAGTGGCTGGAAACGGCAATCACCGTCGGCCTGCCGCGGCTTTCTTAAATACACCTGACGTCCCCGACTGTGAGGCAGCAAGAAGGAAGAATATTAGTTGTCACAAAGATTGAAGCCAAGCTGAGACGTTTGGTGGAGGATGTGTGACGTGTCACTATTAAACCCGGGTTCCTATGGGATTGACGGGCACAGAAGTATTCTGACCGAGCCGATAATCGTATATATAGCACATTATACATAAGTTGTATGTGACCTGTTAGGTCTTTAGTGAAGGTAATCTTATTACCAGTGACTGTATTTGTTTTTTAAATAGTTGTTTAGGGTGCATCACACCATGTGTTGTCCGCATCCATGGTTCCGTTCCGGGGCCCCGCAAAAATATAGAGCGCGTCCTATTCTTGTTCGCAAGTGCGGACAAGAATAGGCATTTTCTATATAGCGCCGGCCATGTGCGGTCCGCAAAATGAAGAACGCCCACTGCTGGTATCTGCTATTTGCAGACCGCAAAACACTTACGGTCGCGTGGATGGAGCCTTTTCAAAATACAGTAACATGATGAATAGCCTATCAGAAGTCTGTTGTAACACGGCATGCGATCAGTATCAGGCGCAGCATTAAAAGACGTTTCAAGAGTCATTAAAGAGAAATATCACTGCACCCAAGGAATGTATCAATGAAAGGTTTAAAGATCCCAGTGTCAATCCCCTGTCTATCCCGGAAGATCTGCTAAACACTTGCCTTACCAGTGTCTGTATTTGTGAGTTATCCCTTCCCTTCTGATCCTCAGCTGTGTCATGTGACCAACACTGTGAATTTCCAAATAACACAGAATCTTAGGCGTGGACAGGCGGCCAGTTTCTCTATGTATTCCTATGGAAGCATGTCAGTCTTATAGGAATGAACAGAGAAGTAACTGATTTCCTGTCCTGTGTCAGTCGGAGATCAGAGTGTGCAGCGTCCCACATCAGTGTGTAAATGGGACACTTTAAACATCTGAATTGCAATGTATGGTATTTCCTATTATCTGGCTGGCAATGTTATTTCACCCATTCGCCCCTAGGTGGTGCTGGCACCACACTATGTATAGTTGGGGTGTGTCTGGCTTAGAGGAGAACAGGAAGTTAGTAGTTAGTGAGAGGAGAAGAAGTAAGTTCATGGAGGAGAGGAGCAGGCATCGTCCACCATGTAGTCTGCTATTTCTACCCCTTGGTCATGGCCAGGCTAAGGGAGTACACCTAACATTTATCTACAGCAGCTTAGCACAGACAAGTAAGTCTATGTCTGGATATGGGGAGAGATTAGTGAGGGTTACTGCTGGATCTAGCTTATGGACCTCATTAGCACAAGTGCATGAGAGCAACTTTCCGAGTGCCGGGACACAAATAGACAATTTATGCGCAAAGTTGCCTTTACCACTACAAAGCCTTCCGGGATATAGTGGACCTTGAATTCTATGATAGAGTATCCTGCAAATAATGAAGCAGAAGTGTTTGCCTGCCGCGAGGGGAACGCCCTTATTGGATAACTCAAAATATAAAGTAAGCAAATATCATATCCAGTACCAGAGTGCTATAGGTGGAACTTAAAGTAAATCTTCAGTTTGCCTGTAGAGTATCAGAAGTAGAAGAATCCCTCCTGATAATAGGATTACAATTGAACTTATTATTACTTATGCTATACAAAAAGCTTTCCATTGATGAACTGTACCAACTGTCCAGAGACTATTTATTTTCAGTAAATGTTCAACTGGTTTACAACTGACTCATCCTTTCTACTACACTCAACATTTGCACCTTACGGTGCTGGTGTCACGAACCAGGGGCCCAGCCACCAAGGCACCTTAAACACCAATTACCATCAAGGGCACCTCAACCAATATCTGGCTGGTGTTCCCTGCAGCAGAGAGTGCCCCGGAAGATTTCGTGTTGTTTTCCCATCCACTGTACGCCAGACCAGGGAGGCATCTGCTAACTGTGAGTACATGAACTGTTGCTCCCATCGGTCCACCGTGAGCGTTACGTGTTTCCCCTGTGGTTTGGTGGTGTTACAAGTGCTGGTCACATGACAAGGCTGAAGATTAGAAGGGAGGTTATAACTCACAAATACAGTCACTGGTAAGTTTACAAGACCTGTACAGATCAGAGAATTTTTTTTTTTTTGGGGAGTGCTTCTTTAATCACTTAACGACTGCCCATTGACTATAAACATCCTATAGGTGGATGTTTATCTCTGAATGGACGTTCTGGAACGTCCATTCGGAGATGGCAGCTGCACTCTAATCCTGCAGCTGCCCAACGGGGGGCCCGCTGTCAGTGACAGCAGGGAAACCCAGAGAGAAGGCAGGGACCATTCCTCAGTGTCCCTTCCTTATAGAGCGCTGTGTATACAGATCAAGAAGCGCTAAGCGCTTCCTGTCCCGGCCCGGTGGTCATGTGAGGAGAGTGCAGGAGCTGTCGAGTCTACCACAGTCCTCGATCAGCCCTGCACTGAGGCTGTACAGCACTGTATTCTGCTGTACAGCCTCTCTGAGGGGTGTATTTCCCCTGTAACTGGGGCTACTATGTCAGCCCCAGTTACAGGAGAAATCAATAGTGGGGGGAAAAAAAGTGAAGTTAAATGTTCCCCAGAGGTCTTGTATGACCTTATGTGGGACGCAAAGTGTAAAATAAAAAAAATAAAAAATAAAGTGTTTTAGAAAAAAAAAGGTTTCACATGTAAAAAAAAAATTAAAAATCCACAGTTAAGTAATAAAAAAAATGTTAAAAATAGAAAATATAAAATAAAATAGAAATTTTTGGTATTGCCGCATCCGTGATGGCAGGCTCTATAAATATATCACATGATCCACCCCGTCCGATAAACACCATTAAAAAAATAAATTAAAAGTGTGTCAAAGAAAGCCATTTTTGTCACCTTACATCACAAAGAGTGCAACACCAAGTGATCAAAAAGGCGAATGTCCCACAAAATGGTACCAATAAAACCATCACTTCATCTCGTAAAAAATGAGCCCCTACATAAGAAAATCACAAAAAAAAAAAAAAAAAAATATAGCTTTCAGAACATGGAGAAATTAAAACATCATTTTTTTGTTTCAAAAATTCTATTATTGTGTTAGTGAAATAAATAAAAAAAGTATGTATATTAGGTATCGCCGCATCCATACCAACCAGCTCTATAAATATATCACATGATCTAACCCCCTAGGTGAACACCGTAAAAAAAAAAAAACTTACATCACAAAAATTGCAACAGCAAGCGACCAAAAAGGCTTATGCCCCCCAAAATAGTACCAATCAAACTGTCACCTCATTCCTGCAAAAAATGAGACCCTAACTAAGACAATCGGTCAAAAAAAAATAATAACTTCGAACTATGGAGACACTAAAACATCATTTTATTGGTTTCAAAAATGCTATTATTGTGTAAAAATTTTATAAATGATCCAAAAATCATTTGTACCCAAAAATGGTACCAATAAAAACGTCAACTTTTCCTGCAAAAAACGAGCCCCTGCACAAGCCGAGACACAAAAACATATTTTTTTTTCAAAAATGCTTTATTATGTAAAACTGAAACAAACAAACAAAGAAAGTAGACATATTTGATATCCTTGCGTCCGTAACAACCTTCTCTATAAAAATACCACATGATCTACCCTGTCAGATCAATGTTGTAAAAAATAAAAACAGTGCCAAAACAGCCATTTTTTTGTTACCTTGCCTCACAAAATATGTAATATAGAGCAATTAAAAATCATATGTACCACAAAATAGTACCAATTAAACTGGCACCTTATCTCCTAGTTTCCAAAATGGGGTCACTTTTTCAGAGTTTGTACTGTAAGGGTGCATCAGGGAGGCTTCAAATGGGACATGGCATCTAAAAACCAGTTCAGCAAAATCTGCCTTCCAAAAACCATATGGCGCTCCTTTTCTTCTGCGCCCTGCCGTGTGCCCTTACCACAGTTTATGACCACATGTGGGGTGTTTCTGTAAACGGCAGAATCAGGGTAATAAATATTAAGTTTTGTTTGGCTATTAACCCTCGATGTGTTAAAGAAAAAATGGATTAAAATGGCAAATCTGCCCAAAAAGTTAAATTTTGAAATTTCATCTCCATCTTCCTTTAATTCTTGTGGAACACCTAAAGGGGTCATTTATGGGGGGTTTCCACTATTTTTTCAATCAGTTGCAATGCAGCCTTTATGGCTGTGTGGGTAAATGCTTTGCCTCTGATACATTGGAGGTTGTGGGTTCGAATCCCAGACACATCAGGAGACTTTAGGAGACAGTAAGATTAGATCACATTAGCGAGGGGGCCTGGTCAGCCGCCGCTGCTGCTGTGAAGGGGCCCTTAAGACAAGAATCGATATTTAACTCGAAAATAAACTGTCACACACGCTGCCGGGGCGCCGGGCCCCGAAGCAGCTGCTTCCCCGGTAGTTACTTCACTGCCTGGCTGCCTGTGTGTAATGTCTGTGTGTGTTAATTAAAAAAAACAAAAAAAACAGAATGTGGTCCGGACGGGCCCCCAGTGGCGTAGGGCCCCATAGCCACTGCTATGGTTGCTATGGCGATCCCTACGCCACTGCTTCTAACCCACCTAAAGTTGATATTTCAATTTCGGTCTGCGGTATTATTGTAACTCCTGGGAAGAATGCCCACTATCTTGGGGTTATGTTTCACTCAGATCTTTCCTTTGTTCCCATATTCAATCACGTGCACGCTCTTGTCGTCTACACCTCAAGAACATCTCCAGAATCCTCCCTTTTCTCACGGTGGAAAAAGCCAAAGCTCTTGTTGCTTTGATTCATTCTCGTCTTGACTACTGTAATTCATTACTTATTCGGCTTCCACTCACCAAACAACCCCCCCCCCATCAGTCTGTTCTAAATGCTGTAGCCAGGCTCACCTATCTGTCCACCCGCTACACCGATGCCTCTTGCCTGTGCCATTCACTTCACTGATCACCCTCACCCACAAAGCTCTCCACAGTGCTGCACCTCCGTAATATCCTCCCTTCTCGGTCTACCATCCTATTGCGCTCTCCGTTCTGCCAACGATCTAAGATTTACATCCTCTCACTCCTATCTTCAAGACTTTTCTCTAGCTGCAACAGCTCTCTGGAATGCACTTCCGCAACAATGTGCATTAAAAACCCATCTTTTCAGGGAGGTTCATCTGACTGTTCCCCGTTTACCCCCCCCCCCATTATTCTTCTGACAGTAATCCTCACACCTAATGCACTAGCTCATGCACCTCGGCCTGCACAACTCATAGGTGGCTGGACCGCTTTATAAAACAATCAACTTTATCTTTTATCTCACCCCCATTTCCTCATCGAGATTGCAAGCTCTTGCAAGCAGGGAACTCACTCCTAGTGTTTTAGTTGTTTATTGCCCTGTAATTTTGTGATTTCTTTGCACTGCGGAATATGGTGGCACAATACAACGATTATTATTGTTATGAACATCTGCATTGAGTCTCCAAATTTGCATGCTCTCCTTACAGTCATCTGGGTGTTTTCTGGTTTCTTTCCAAACTACAGAAATATACTGATAAACAGTACCGGGTTTGCATCTGCAAGCACAGATTGTCATTGTCTGACGCCTTAGACTCTGACCATCAAGTAGGCCACACTTGCTTGGCTTCTCAAATCATCTAGTGTCCTCTGCAGCCTTTCCAGGTCCATCCTTGGGTGTCCTCCTCTCATTCCCACAGCACTACCTGTGTGCCTAATTGACACACTAAGGCTACTTTCACACTAGCGTTAATATTTTCCGCTATTGAGATCCGTCATAGGGTCTCAATACCGGGGGGAAAAAAATCTGTTTTTTCCCCATTCATTGTCAATTTGGACAAAACTGAACAGAACAGAGTGCTCCAAAATGCATTCCATTCCATTCTCATACCGGAGAGCAAACCGCAGCATGCTTTGGTTTGCTTTACGTCCTGGGATGCAGAGCAAGACGGATCCGTCATGACCCACAATGCAAGTCGATGGGGACAGATCCGTTTTCTCTGACACAATCTGACACAATGGAAAATGGATCCGTCCCCCATTGACTTTTAATGGAGTTCATGATGGATCTGTCTTGGCAATGTTAAAGATAATACAACCGGATCCGTTCATAACGGATGCAGATGGTTGTATTATGAGTAACGGAAGCATTTTTTGCTAAACCCTGCCAAATCCAGTAAAAACGCTGGTGTGAAAGTAGCCTTATAGACACAATTTACATGTGAAGGCACATTGATCAGTATATGTACATTTTCCCTTCAATAGGGAGTCTTCTCGCTAGGATACCTATTGTCCTACTGTGGATATAGACATAAAGTTTAGGCTATTGCAGGACTGTAGAGAACTTAAAGGGGTATTCCAACCACACACACATCAGTGGTGGTCCAACCACTGGAATAACACAGGTGACCCAGTCTAGCCGCCCTAGCGACAATCAATAAGCCTGCACTCTGCCACTCCATTCAAACTCCACTTGGCTGTTTCCATAATTGTATTACCATAAATTCTGAGACCCGGGAATACATAGGCTTAACAGAACTTAGTTGCATAAAATGTTTACTAAACTATGATAAAAGATATATACAAAAGATAACATACAGAGTAAAGTAAGTAACAGTCAACAAAGCCATGAACAAATAAATCAACTCCCTATCAAACAGTTCCCAACATGTATAGTTACTTCAGATGTCAGGAACAGTACCACTAACCAACTTCATTACAAGGATTTAAAGTGAAAGAACCAACTGAAATAATCCTTGCTACACAATCACTCCACAGTTTCAATGAAACGATATTGGGAGGGGAGGGTCCCAGCCATCAGATCCCCACCAATCTAACAATTATTACCTATCCAGGTTGAACGCCCTTTTAAAGGGGTTGTCTGGGTTCAGAGCTGAACTTGGACATATCCCCATTTTCACCCCCCTGACTTGAGCATCAGAGTAGTTCATGCTCCGATACTCTCCTTTGCCCTGTGCTAAATCGCTCAGAGCAAAGGCCTTTTTTGGAGATCCGGTGACGTACCAGGCTCTCCATGGGGCTGCCAGGAAGCTCGGTGGCGTCACCGGCACTGATGGACGGGCTTTAGCACTGCCCTAGCCAGTAAAACGGCTAGGGCAGCGCTAAAGCACACCCATCACAGCCGGTGACGTCACCAAACACACTGCCGGGCGTAAGCTTCCGCCCGGCAGTGTGTGATTGTAAACAAAAGAGCCCTTGCCCTGCGCGATCTATCACAGGGCAAAGGAGAGTATCGGAGCATGAACTGCTCCGATGCTCAAGTCAGGGGGGCTGCCAGGGTGAAAATATGGGTATGTCCGGGTTCAGCTCTGAACCCGGACAACCCCTTTAATGAATGGAATATAGTTTGTGGGCTACCTTGGCAGACAAGAATTGAGTGTCTTCTCTGTACAGCGCTGCAGCATATGTTGCTGCTATGTAAATAATGCAATCAGTGAAGTTCGTATGTGATATTCAGAACTTTCTATTGATTTAGTTAAGCAGTTGACCCTTCTTAGAGACACGGTCTGTAACTGGAATACATAGTAAAAGCAATCGTGATCATATCTGTGTGAATGCGTTTAATAGAAACTCAATCCACCATATAGCAGACTCAGCTTTCTAAGGTCACCTCGAAAGAGAAGTCAATAGAGCTTTCTTATTGCAGATGTAATAAATCCTAGTACAGGGACAGAGCAATTTTATGTACAAATCCTGTGCCTTACTCTCGCTCATTTCAAGCAAGCAAGATTTAAAGATGTCAGATCAAAGGCGGCCAAGTGAGCTCAAAATCGGCTGGAAATAAATAACACAACGTGAAATGCGATGCTTGTACCAGCTTCATAGGGCACCTAACTCAGGATCGGTGGGGTAACTATAATAGTGGCGGGACACGTGACTGCTGTGGGATCCTTGCTGGAAACTTCTTCCCCAGTGCGCCATTACAATGTCTTATATACCTCCGGCTGTCACTTGGGGGAGCTCAGTGCATGCAGATTTAGAAATCCAACTGCAGTTAGCTCCCCCTAGTGATAGCAACATACAACCGGAAGTATATCATTAAAGGCTATGGACACCTGTGGGGGTAATTTTTTTTATTATTGTACTCATTTTGAGCTAAAAATCATTTTTAAATTGGTCTTTATTAAAAATGTTGAACCACTTTCTCTGTACAGCCTTGGGATTCTCTAGTAGTATGCTCTGTGTTTTTTTACTTTGTCCCATCAGGCAGCTCAGCTTATCTCTGATCTCTGACCTCCTAAACACTCATTATAGCTGAATTTTTATCTTACTGATAAGAATGTGTTTTTGAACTATTAGTAATTTAGAGATAAGGGTTATTAGATGACCAGATGACCAGCACAAGATGAAAGTACGAGAAAATGAAGCATTACATGCTGGCCATTCAAATGAGCAACCATGTAGTGCAAGGACGGCCAGAGCGGCTCTCTATTCCAGCTCATAGAGGGAGGTACTGATCTTAGGACCCCCCGTCCATGATGTCCATATATCTTAATAGAGCATATGGATAGAGGTTGTGTCCGATTAAAGGAATTACACATAAATATGTGTGCGCTGCTTTAAAGACGTACTCGGTAATGAAACAAGATGGTAACGTTTTATTTTCCCCAAGACAAACAGGAAAGGAAATCATTTGCAAGTTAAATCTACTTCTCCTCAGAAGACGCTGTTCAGGAGTCTGGTGATAAAGTGCGGGTTATGCCGCTCTGCCAAATAAAATTATTCAGTGTGATAAATAATGTAAGGATAATCAGAGGTAAAGACTTTAAAGTGTGTGACAAGTGTAACGGGGGTGACTGACTACAGAGACTGTGCACTCTTTGTTAGTATTTTGCTTTGGCGCTTATAGGGAGCCTGTCAGCAGGAACATCCCTGTGCAACCAAGCACACTGCCAGATCGGTTTTGCTCACCTGAGTAAGACGCCTCTTGTCTTTTGTCAATCTCTGGTTCCCTTTGCTGAGAAATCCTAATTTTATTCCATAAACAAATGAGGCATCGTAGGTGCGCCAAAGCTCCACTCCTTCCTCTGCCCAGCAGTCCCATCCCCTCCCATCTCAGACAATGGGGGCATATCACTAGGATATACCCCCATTGTCTGATAGGTGCGGGTCCCACCTCTGGGACCTACACCAAAAACGGAGCCCTAAAAGTGGTGGAGGGCCCACTGTGCATGCGCAGCTGCCCTCTATTCATTTCTATGAGGTCAACGAAAATAGCTGAGCGCTGGCTCGGCTATTTCTGTTATGCCTATAGAAGTGAATTGGAGCGGTGGCCGTACATGCGCAGTGCGCTCCCATTCACTTCTATGGGTAGAGCGCTTGGCGGTGGGACCCGCACCTACCAGTCATTGGGGATATATTCTAGCAATATGCCCCCATTGTCTCAGATGAGAATACACCTTTAATTATCCTCTGCCCTATGGAAGGAGGCGGATCACCTCCGAAACGTGTCTGCCTCTGTTTGTCCATTTTTATTGCTCGCCATTTCTTTTTCTTTTTTTCTTTTTCACCTATTCTGTGGATAGGGCATAACTTTTATACTTGGCACGACCCTTTTAACCCGGTAATGACCGCCCACTGTCTTTTGTCCTTCACTTATTAGATATCCACACAACCAAAATAACCTGAACAAGGGGTTGTCCACTTTTTACTATTGATGACCTATCCTCACGATAGGTCATCAATATCACATCAGCGGGGGTCCGACTCCCGGCACCCCCGCCAATAAGCTGTTTGAAGAGAAGGCAGCACTCGCATGAGTGCTCGGTTTACCTGCTCGCCGCACAAATTTCAGTGGTGAGCAGTGTAATTACAAGTATGGCGTCCCCATTCACTTGTATTGGACCACTCCGTCCTATTCACTTGAACAGACATAGAAGTCCCATAGAAGTGAAAGGGGACGACATACTTGTAATTACACCGCTCACCACCGAGCAGATAAACAGAGCGGAGAAGGCAGAGCTCGTACAAACGCCGCCTCCTCTTCAGACAGCTGATTGGCGGGGGTGGCGGCTGTCGAACCCCTGCTGATCTGATATTTATGACCTAACCTGAAGATGGCATAAAACAAAAGGTGACGGCAGCATCTCCAGTGTATTCCTTATACTGGACAAGCCTCACAGAATGCGTGCAATAAAAACCAGACAGCTACGTTTCGGCTACATCAGGCTTGATAAAGGCTAAGATGTAGCCGAAACGTTTTTTGTTGCACGCATTCTGTGAGGCTTGTCCAGTAAAAGGAATACACTGGAGATGCTGCCGTCACCTTTTGTTTTATGCTGTTCGGTGGACCGCTGAGGATCTGTGGTCGTGGTTCGGCTGATGCATTCTGGTGGGGTCGTGGAGGTCTGAGTGTGCTGTTCTACATTTCTGGTTGTACTAACCTGAGGATAGGTCATCCATAATAAAAAGCAGACAACCCCTTTAACAGGTCATTCGGTGTGAAATATGTACAGCATAAACAATAAAGTTAAAAAAACGATGTAAAAATGTGCTTTTTCTAAATTTTGCAAAATGCAAATGATGCAAAAAAATGTATATAAATTACAAAGTAATATATATATATATATATATATATATATATGTAATCTCAAATAGCACCATGGAGAGGCAAAAACTAAAAAAAATTAATTAAAACATCTGGTCATTTAGGGGTTAAGTTTTATCTTTTAGAGATAGTCATGCAACAATTACAAGTATTCTGACACGGTTGGTATTGTGATCATTGCAAGTCAGCCTTTGACTTTTTCAATTATAGAGAAACTTTGATGTCATGCACAGTGTACAGTAGGGTGCAGACATCCGAAACTCTCTGTGAGGTCCTAGTCTTAGGGCACATTGACACACAGCAGATTTGTTGCAGAAATTCTACAATACATCTGCCATGTATGAAGAACACACATAAGATCTGCACAAATTACCGCACGGATTTCTGTGCGTTTCAGCACCATGTCGGCGCCAAAATCCGCGAATTTCTAACAACTGTTTTTGGTGCAGATTTGATGCAGCTTTGCGGCAGATCTCGCCGCTCATTGGAAAAGGGTGAAATCTGCAGCTAAAACCTCAAACATAATTGACGTGTTGTGGATTTGAAAATTCGCGCGGCAGGTCAATTTCCGCACAGAAAAAAATCCGCAAAGCGTACATGAGATTTATGTAATCTCATACACTTTGCTGGTTCTGTATTACGCTGCCGTTTTTCTGCACGGTAATCAGCACTGTAAAAACCGCATGTATTCCGCAACGTATGCAGGTGAAGCCGTAAGTGGGATAAACCCGCAGCAGAATTGCACGCTGAAAATCCGTAGCCTTTTACCGTACAGGCAAAGTGGACGAGACTGAAACAAACCTCATCCAGATGCTGTGCATCACGTCAATTTGGAATAAATCTGCATCACGTCAATTTGGAATTATTCTGGACTTTCAGTGTGGACCACGAATCCTAAGGTGATCCGATTTTGGCTTTGGCTTAAAAATCTAGATTCAAATTAAAGGTCAATGCTTCACTGTGTGTAAAGTTAAAAAAAACTTCATGTGCAGACTTTATCCTTGGCTGGAAACATTTGAAATGGTTCAAACCAAACTTATGGACGACCACATGGCGTGGTTGAGTCATGGTCATGATGGCGGTGTGCTGCGTTCGAGTACCACGTGGCCATTAGAGCCACAGTGTGCTCTAATTAAGTTAATGAAGACCGCACTTTTCAGTGAGTCTGTATTAATTGCTGCGTGGCCATTAACAATGCAGCCGGCTAAACAGTGAGGTTTAATTAGGGCTTGGGCTGCACGCTTCTTGATCGCAGCACGGTGCTACACGCCTGCCTCATGTAGTCGTGCATTTTATTTTTTGCATACAGTTTTAATGCATAAGCTTTTCATTACTTCTGGAACTAAATGATCTTGATGTATCCTGGCCAACTGTATGCCACAATGTCCGCCTTTTGGTATACATTGTGCCCATTCAAATCTGTGGTCATGTCTGCAAATACATTGGGAGATTTTCCCAGTGTGATCTGTGTATCCACAGTAGAATGGAAGCGCAGTGTGAATTTAGCCTATTATATAACCAGCCCTTCCTCACTTGTTTTCTCCCAGAGAAGACACCATCTGGACACATCATGGCTGCCACACCCAGACGTCTGCTAATTCAAATTGAGTTCAACCCAGACCCGCATTGGGTTACGAGGGTTGAAACCGTAATACATACCCTAAAATGCATCGCGGCCACGTGAAATCATCCTAATGAAACAAAGTATGGGCTAAGGCTACTTTCACACTAGCGTTAATATTTTCTGGTATTGAGATCCGTCATAGGGTCTCAATACCGGGGGAAAAAAAACGCTTCCGCTTTGTCCTCATTCATTGTCAATGGGGACAAAACGTAACTGAACAGAACGGAGCGCTCCAAAATGCATTCCGTTCCGTTTATTCGCGTTCCCAGGCCGGGGAGAGCAAACCGCAGCATGTTGTACTTTGCTTTCCGTCCCGGGATGTGGAGCAAAACGGATCCATCATGACCCACAATGCAAGTCAATGTCAAGTTTTCTCTGACACAATAGAAAACGTCTCGGGTATTTTAAAGATAATACAACCAGATCATAACGGATGCAGACGGTTGTATTATCAGTAACGGATCCAGCAAAAACGCTAGTGAGAAGATAGCCTTAGACCTTGTTGGAGGGGTATGTTTTTCTTCATTGGGTGATGCAGGAGAAATGTTGAGTAGTCTATGTGCTTTTATCCCTCGCATGTAACCATCATATTTGATGCTGTAGGCTTTAATATGTATTCTGGTACATTGAGTATGACACTCTCATTAGGCCGCCAATGCGGTCATATGTCTCTGGACTGGATGGTGGAAGGGACGACAGCTGCGCTCTCCCGGAGAACGGCGTCGTCTTTTCACAGTCACTTTGTGTAATGGTATAAACGTAACAGATGGCACTTGGTAAACCAGAGGAGACCTTGTGCTCACGCTGTAATCTGTTTGATTTGTTTCCATCTATCTAACCATTGTCAGCCTCATGAGGCCATTATTACTTCCTTAGTTCTGTGCCAAGTGGCATATACTGTGCGGACGAACAATCTTGGAGGGGGGAGGAGTAATTTGACTGATGGGATAAGCAGAAAACAGGCATTGTCTTCACAATTTGTTAAGTACCCGCTGATGCTAAGCGCAAGATTAAATATTTATTCCATTTACATAAATCACAGAAAATACTTGGGCGCAGACAGCCATGCAGCCGACACTTTAACAGCTTGAAGTAAAGGAAATCGGAAAATGTAACATAAAATAATGTAAAATATAGAACTACACTATGCTGCTGCTGCTGCTTCTTTTTTGTCGATTGCGTCTATTATTTTTTTAACTTCTTTATAAGGACTGGAAAATACAAATGTGATCGCACTCTGCATCCAGCATTCTGCCCTGCCTCCATGCTGGATGAGGCATTGGTGTACATTTTGGCCAAAGCGTAATAAGCCACTCACCACGTCAAGGTCGCCTCTAATGAGTGGTCCCTAACACTAGGACCTACCTGTTTGTGGGCCATGACAGCCACACAAAGTCCAGGGAATGCAGGTCAGCATGCAAGCCAAGCACACTCTGCTTTTAACCCCGTCCGGTGCCATTACAGCTTTCGTCGGATCCAGGGATGCGAGTACCAACATGCATGCTGAGCCCACTATATACTTCTCCTGGAGCCAAATGGCTACTGTGTGGCTGTCATGGCCCATAAACTGATGGCCAAGAGACTAAAGAAAACCCTGCTTCTGGCCCTTACGTTAAATTATAACTTTCATTTGATTGCACCAAAAGAAAAAAAAGAATTTTAGAAACCTGCTGTTTCTCTAGATGACCTTATGTTGATAGTAGTGTTAATAGAGTCTCAAGGTTCTATAAAAGCAGGTACCCTACTTTTATAAACCTTTGAGACTCTATTAACACTCGGTAGGCTCCTGCAAAGTGGGTGGTCTACCCCGGGCACGTTTGGCTCCCAACCTCCCACTGCTGCCAACCTACTGGCTCAGCCGCTGCCTCACCCGCAAGCTGCCACCCTCTTCTCCTGATGATGATAATGAAGCCCCTTCTTCACCCGGTGATCGGCTGCATCATCATCATCATCATACGCTACTGTCTGTACGTCACTGATGTCCCCCTCAACGGTCTCAGGGCCAGGAACCTGACCGCTCGCAACACCTGCTCCCACGCGACTCTCCTCATCACTACTTGCCCGCCTACCAGAGGAAGCGGCGGATATCTCCTCCACATCTTGGCTGGGCAGTAGCTGTTGACTGTTGTCTAGTACCTCGTCCTCGCTGAAAAGTGGAGCCGAGCCTACGGCATATAATACTTCTCGCGCTGAGGCAACTGACAATGACAGAGGAAGGTTCAGGACAGGTGGGGGCACAGGGCCTGCTCCCGGGACATGTCAACTAAGCATCGTGTCAGAGGAACCCACTGACTCTTGGCTGGAGGGGTCTGATGTCACTTGCGACGAAGTCAAAGACCGAGTCAACCATTCAAACATTGCTGGGTTGCTGGTCAAGACATGACCGCTCGCTTGATGACACCGGTAGCTCAGGCCTCTCTCTGCGACTCCTGCTGCCACTCCCACTTCTTCTGCTGCCTGCGATAGAAACATTTTGGCCACTGCCCGTTCCCTTTGAAGGGCCAGTGACCTGTCTGTCCGACATACTGTATAATAAAAGAATTAAATTAAAATAATACCCCCCAAAAAAGGCTACAATGTTACTTCACAGCTGAACGGCAATTAAGACATATACAGTTGCAAGAAAAAGTATGTGAACCCTTTGGAATGATATGGATTTCTGCACAAATTGGTCCTAAAATGTGATCTGATCTTCATCTAAGTCACAACAATAGACAATCACAGTCTGCTTAAACTAATAACACACAAAGAATTAAATGTTACCATGTTTTTATTGAACACACCATGTAAACATTCACAGTGCAGGTGGAAAAAGTATGTGAACCCTTGGATTTAATAACTGGTTGAACCTCCTTTGGCAGCAGTAACTTCAACCAAACGTTTCCTGTAGTTGCAGATCAGACGTGCACAACGGTCAGGAGTAATTCTTGACCATTCCTCTTTACAGAACTGTTTCAGTTCAGCAATATTCTTGGGATGTCTGGTGTGAATCGCTTTCTTGAGGTCATTCCACAGCATCTCAATCGGGTTGAGGTCAGGACTCTGACTGGGCCACTCCAGAAGGCGTATTTTCTTCTGTTTAAGCCATTCTGTTGTTGATTTACTTCTATGCTTTGGGTTGTTGTCCTGTTGCAACACCCATCTTCTGTTGAGCTTCAGCTGGTGGACAGATTGCCTTAAGTTCTCCTGCAAAATGTCTTGATAAACTTGGGAATTAATTTTTCCTTCGATGATAGCAATCCGTCCAGGCCCTGACGCAGCAAAGCAGCCCCAAACCATGATGCCCCCACCACCATACTTCACAGTTGGGATGAGGTTTTGATGTTGGTGTGCTGTGCCTCTTTTTCTCCACACATAGTGTTGTGTGTTTCTTCCAAACAACTCAACTTTGGTTTTATCTGTCCACAGAATATTTTGCCAGTACTGCTGTGGAACATCCAGGTGCTCTTGTGCAAACTGTAAACGTGCAGCAATGTTTTTTTTGGACAGCAGTGGCTTCCTCTGTGGTATCCTCCCATGAAAGCCATTCTTGTTTAGTGTTTTACATATTGTAGATTCGCTAACAGTGATGTTAGCATATGCCAGAGACTTTTGTAAGTCTTTAGCTGACACTCTAGGATTCTTCTTCACCTCATTGAGCAGTCTGCGCTGTGCTCTTGCGGTCATCTTTACAGGATGGCCACTCCTAGGGAGAGTAGCAGCAGCAGTGCTGAACTTCCTCCATTTATAGACAATTTGTCTTACCGTGGACTGATGAACAGAAAGGCTTTTGGAGATACTTTTATAACCCTTTCCAGCTTTATGCAAGTCAACAATTCTTAATCGTAGGTCTTCTGAGAGCTCTTTTGTGCGAGGCATCATTCACATCAGGCAATGCTTCTTGTGAAAAGCAAACCCAGAACTGGTGTGTGTTTTTTATAGGGCAGGACAGCTGTAACCAACACCTCCAATCTAATTTCATTGATTGGACTCCAGTTGGCTGACCCCTTACTCCAATTAGCTCTTGGAGATGTCATTAGTCTAGGGGTTCACATACTTTTTCCACCTGCACTGTGAATGTGTACATGGTGTGTTCAATAAAAACATGGTAACATTTAATTCTTTGTGTGTTATTAGTTTAAGCAGATTGTGATTGTCTATTGTTGTGACTTAGATGAAGATCGGATCACATTTTAGGACCAATTTGTGCAGAAATCCATATCATTCCAAAGGGTTCACATACTTTTTCTTGCAACTGTGTATATATATATATATATATTTTTTTTCTGATTAATAAATCCCCCTCCAAAATAAATAAATCACAATTCACCCCAGAACGGCAATTAAGACGTATTCTTTTTCCTATTTCTACACCCCAAAAACATAAATATAACAATCACAATTCATCGCAGAACGTGTGATGGGACGTACGTATATTTTCTTTTTCTACACTACGTAAATGGCTGTAGTACAATGTTACTTCACCGCTGAACGGCAATTATGACATATATTTTCCCTTTTTTTTCCTATTAATACACCCCCCCCCCCCCCCCCCCCCCCCCCCGAAAAAAACAAAAAAAACAATGTGAAATCCACGCAGAATGACTAATGGGACGTAAGTATCTTTCCTATCAATACACCACATAAATGGCTGTAGTACAATGTAACTTCACCGCTGAATGCCACTTATGACATATATATATATATATATATATATATATATACAGTAGATATAAAAAGTCTACACACCCCTGTTAAAATGTCAGGTTTCTGTGATGTAAAAAAATGAGACAAAGATAAATCATGTCAGAACGTTTTCCACCTTTAATGTGACCTATAAACTGTACCCTGGCCCTGAAATTCGGATCTAATTCCATTTCGTCAACTTCGATTCGCTCATCTCTACTCATGATCCAAGCAGCCCACATCCTCTGTAACACATGGCTTCCAATGGCACTGGGTCACTAGTGTTTATTGATGATGCGACTAAAGACAGAAGCAGTTGGATGAATTCTGAAATGTACAGGGATATACTTCTGAAGTGGAATATTCTGCAATGGGCGAGTCAGTCACCAGATCTGAACCCGATCGAGCTTGCATAAGACAAAACTTAAAGGGGTTTTGCAGTTTGTTTAAACTGACGAACTATCCTCTGGATAGATCATCAGCATCTGACCGGCGAGGGTCTGACACCCGGGACCACTGCCGATCAGCTGTTTGAGAAGGCTCCAGGAGTGCCGCGGCCTTCTTACTGTTTACCGCTGGCCCAGTGACGTCACGACTAATATCAACTGAGCTGCGCAGGGCTAAGCTCCATTCAAGTTAACAGAGCTTAGCCGCGCCCCGGCCATTGATACTAGTGGTGACGTCACTAGGCCTGCGGTAAACAGCGAGAAAGCCGCGGTGCTGCTGGAGCGCCACTGCCTTCTCAAACAGCTGATCGGCGGGGGTCTAGAGGAGAGATCATCCGTTTAAACAAACTGCAGAACCCCTTTAAGGTGTAAAGACCCACAAACAAGCAACAACTTAAGACAGCTGCAGTAATGGCCTGGCAAAGCATCACCAGGGAGGAAACCCAGCGTTTGGTGATATCCATGGGTTCCAGTCATTGCCTGCAAAAGATTCTCTACAAAGTATTAAAAATGAACATTTTATTTATGGTAATGTTAATTTGTCCGATTACTTTTGAGCCCCTGAAATGAGGAGAAAACCATTTCACAGGACATTTTTGTTCAACCCCTTGAATTAAACCTGAAAGTCTACACTTTGTATCTCAGTTGTTCCATTTCAAATCCAATGTGGTGGCACGCAGATCCCAAATAATGACGATTGTGTCACTGTCCAAATATTTCTGGACCTAATTGTATGTTGCCAGAATATGCTCGTTCTTCTTTACAATGGACTTTTTTTTTTAGTTTTACTTCATTCTGTTCCACATTGCCTGAACATATATTTATACCATTGTGTGCAGTTTCGGCATACAAATAATACTCATACTTGCCAAGGAGAATGAATGCCCGGGCTGATTGTGTATTTGCACAGATGGCAGAAGAACATGAGAGTTAGAACAGACGTGCACCCAAACACATGAACCTTTCTTAATATGGTTTTGGAGGAACTGATTATCTCCCTCACTTGCCCGAATGAGTAAGATGTTCCTCCGTGTAGACATATTGAGAAGGTCTTGTGCTCACCATGGTACTGTTGTGCAGAGACTCGCGTCCATGTTGTATTGATTTGCCTGGTGTTTGGTTCCTTCTGTATACGAGATCATCCTCATGAAGGTAACGATGGCTTGATGGTTCTACTGTCCCATGATTTTGTTGTGTTGTTCTCTCTACCCGTTTAGTATATTCTGCAGTGATCCTGCTTTCATTGTTTATGTATGACCGGCATGGTCATAAGCCACACCACCTAGATGAAGGAAGACCCCCATCGGTGGGCATCTCGGTGTATAGAAAACGTATCATCAGTGGGCTACTCATCCATGGGGTCTTTTATCTGGACACTAGTTGATAAGAGTCAAACAATTTGATGTTTATTTTAAATGCTGGTATTGTAATAGGTTTTTTTTTGTCATGACCGCCATGTCTTAGGGCATTGTCCTTCTGGCTTCATGCTGGAGCTGTAAAGACAAAAAATGTCACATAATTAAGAAAAACTCCCGGAGCAAAAAAAAAAACACATGTGTTCTGTGTTTTATATTTCCTATAGACCTGGAACTGACTTTTTTACTGTAAAAAAAAAAAAAAGTAAAAGTGAAGAAAAATGCTAATAAGCTATGTGTAAAAACACCCTTAGGGCTTTTTCACACGAGCCATTTTTCCGTCCAGATGTGAGGTGTGTAGTGAACGCATAGCATTTATTATTTTACAGCATTTGGGATTTTTTTTTTAATTATTATTATTATTGTTATCTCAGACAACCCCTTTAAAGCTGCTGGGCTCCAGTGCAAACACCTTAAAATCTTATGGACGCGCTTTGCAGCCAATCCATCATATGGAAAGAAAAAGTAATTGAAAACTTATACACATAGGCCCTGATTTATCATACCTTCAGGCTACGACGACATTTGTCGCGCGAAAGATAGGGCGCAACTACACTGCAACATTTGTAGCGCAACATTTTGTTGCACTAATGTCTCGCGACAATTTTTATAATGGCAGTCTATGGTGTCGCACTGCAACATACTGCGACGCAACAGTTCGCAGAAAAATCCATCTCGACAAATGTCGTCGTGTAGACGTAGCCTTACTCTAGAATTCTGGCGTTAAAAAGTGGCAAAAATAGGGCTTTTTGTCTACTTTTTGCACTCGCTTGCGCAAGATTTAAGCAATTGTGCAAAATTTTGTGACTTTTTTTTGCACTTGTGCAAAATGTTGCAACTTTTTGCATTCTTACACCACTCACTCCAGTTTTGTAATGTGGGTGGGGAAGTGGGTGTGGCTAGCTATGTTAATGACTTTCCCTCCAGATTTATCATTGAGCCTTTTTTTAAAAAAAAGTTGCAATCTCACTGCAGGAGGTGGAAAACTGGAGTAGCTTGGCGTAGGATAAGACAAATGTATCAAGCATAGTGTTGAGCGAACTTGTGTTTCAAGTTCGGAGTACAAGGTTCGGGTTATCTAAGAATCCCGTTATGGATTCCGCTGCTAAGTTATGGTCTGTGGTAGCGGAATCCATAATGGAATTCTTAGATAAGCCGAACCTTGTACGCCGAACTTGAAACACAATGTGGCATAAAGCACTCCAACGCACACTTAAGCAAAACGGACTTCAAATTTTCCCCTAATGATAAATTCCCCCCATTGTCTTGGTAAAAAAAGAAATAATTTAAAAAATCTGCCGTTCTATGTATACAGCTCTTATGCGGAGCTGAGCGTCTCCATGATTACAGACTACAAAACGATGCGTAGTCTGATCCCAATATCTGTCCCCTACTTATTGCTAATGTGTATTCAGTAAGGGGGCGTTCGTCTTGCACTTGCAGTGCACATTGGATGTGTTAGGGGGATTTCCCCACGTATACCTCCAGCACATGCCACGGTATGAGCGTACTGTGGCATATGTCGCCCATAAGCTTCCATATCCAAAAAGCGATTTATATGTCTTTTTTTTTTGTGGATGCCCCTTTTCTCCTCCACTGCTTCCCGTGATGTTCTCCAGTTCTCCCCGCTGCTGACACCATCTTCCTGGCTGCAGCAGTGATGCTCTATACACACAAGTCACCGTGCAGCCAATCAGTGATTGGCTGCAGCGGTGACCTGTGTGCAAGGAACATCACCGCTGTGGGGAGGACCAGAGTGCAGGGGTATGTCCCCCCCCTTCATGTTCAGGGGTTATGCCATGATTGATGTAAAAAATGAAAATCAGACATCATATAGTGCATGACAATACCTTTATAACAAAGCTAGAACCAGCCCTGGACCTCACATGGATCCAGAGATCTCCACATTCATTGCTCCAATTGCTCTACTAGATTTATTTAAAGCTGTCAGCTCCGGGAAGGGGGGGGTCCTTTCTGCTGCCACTCTCTCTATCACAGCTCCAGCACTGTACCCTACAGGGGAAGTGTCCTTTCTGCTGTAGCTCTTTCCCTGTAACTGCCACAGAAACTATGCTGGGTGGCAGTTGAAGATTTAAATTGAGCGCCTGCGACCACCTCAGTGGGGTGGACAAGAGCAAACAGCAGCTGGCGCTATACAGATACATTCTATTGAATAGCTCAGCTGCCGTACTAAATTGTTAATTACAATCCAGCAGCGAGAGACGCTTACATAATACCACATATCGTTGAAATCCAGCAATGGTGGTTGTAACCCCTGGAAACGAGCAGTGTACAAAGTGATGGAAAAATGATTCCAGCCAGCAGAAGAGGCGATATAGACAATCACAATACATTAGTAAGTGCCTTGTATTAACTTTCTCTACATGATAAATGCCACTTGCTGAAGTGAGACAACAAACATTTTTATTCTCTGACCTGTTAGAAAGGTACATGATGTACACTGTAGTGAAGTTAAGCTTCTTACCATTGACTGTATTTGCTAGTTATCCCCTCCCTTCTAGTCCTCAGCTGTGTCATGTGACCAACACTGTGGTCTCCAACTTACATAGGACAGGAAGTCAGTTACATCTCTGTTCATTCCTATGAGACTGACATTGAGGCTCCCATAGGAATACGTAGAGACTGGTTCCAACTTTCCAATAACACAGCATCTTCTTATGTCTGGACTGGAGGCCAGTTTCTCTATGTATTCCTATGGGAGCCTGAAAGTCAGTCTCCTAGAAATGAACAGAGAAGTAACAGACTTCCTGTCCTGTGTCAGTTGGAGACCAGAGTGTTGGCCACATGACACAGCTGAGGATCAGAGGGGAGGTTATAACTCACAAATCCAGGGTAAGATTACATCATGTATCTTTCTAACAGGTCAGAGAATAAATATTTTGTTGGAGTTCTTCTTTAACAGAAGTCTGCAGGATTTTCAGCATGCTCTTGAAACAAAATGTTGTAGAAATCCTGCAGAGAACACAGGACACTGATGTTATTTTGTCTCCTACTGCAATAAAATTAAGAAATATATAAAGAAGTCGCCTCTTTGTATTCCACAAGATCAACCATATCTTTTTCCTCAAAGGAAAGTGGAGATCAGGGGATAAGTTGTTCTCATCATTGTTTCTTGTGCGTTCGTTTAGTGTCCCATTTCATGACAATGTGCAGAATTCCAAATTTAACGTTTTTTTTTTTTTTATGTATGAGCCCCTTTAAGGCAGTTTAAAAAAAAATGATACAGTTGTTAAATGGCATTAGAGTTTAGTAAGATACAGTAGACCGTGCACAATGTCTGAGCGTGTCCCTCGCTGCGGATTCCTAGCTCTGGTAAATGCTGCTTTTTTTACGGCTTGGGAAAATAATTGCAGTTCTCACATCATTTCTTATGAATAATATTAAGACAACATAATCATATCACAGGATCACAGAGTGAATTCCAATGAGCGGCGTTCTCCTGCCATGTATCCCGAGCTGTCTGCCGGTGTAACGCACGTAGAAGAGGAGAAGTCTCATTTGTTTACCGGCAGATTTGAAGCGCTCATAATATTAGTATCTAATGACAGGCGGGGAGGTAATTGAATTTCCAGGGAGGACTTTTAGAGGAATAGGTGTCATGTTTGTTTTTGTGTTATTTATCTTACCGGTGGCAGAGCGGCATGAGAAAATCTATGCCTGTCTGGCGTAGTCAGTGGAATGTGTGCTGATACACGTGGAGCCCCCTGTGACCAGCGACAGACGCTTACATAATACCACACACAGCGCAAGCTATTAAAGGGAATTACCCTATTGTTTAAATCAACTTTTTAAGAATTTTAGTAGGTTTCAGGGAACTTTCACACTAGCGTTTTTCTTTTCCGGCATAGAGTTCCGTCGTAGGGGCTCTATACCGGAAAAGAACTGATCAGGTATGTCCCCATGCATTCTGAATGGAGAGTAATCCGTTCAGGATGTCTTCAGTTCAGTCATTTTGACTGTTTAGGCAAAAGATAAAACCGCAGCATGCTACGGTTTTATCTCCGGCCAAAAAAACGGAAGACTTTTTTTCCCATAGGAATGTATTAGTGCCGGATCCGGCATTCAAAATACTGTGAAAAAAAATAAATGCGGATCCGTTTTGCCAGAAGACACCGAAAAGACGGATCCGGCATTTCAATGCATTTTTTTGACTGATCAAGATCCATCAGTTGGCATACGTTTTGCCGAATCTGGTTGGAAGTTCCGGCGACGGAACTGCTTGCCGGATCACTCTGCCGCAAGTGTGAAAGTAGCCTTATTTTGACCATGTCACTATCTATATGAAAAAATTAATTTAAAAAAATCTTAAATTCTGCAGTTTTCACCCTGAGCCTCATAGCAAGCTGACACTTCCTGTTTTGTCGAGAATCCGTTCTCAGCAGTCATTTCGTTATCCTCACAGGCAGGATTACAATGAAAGGTAACACTATATGTATAGATAACACAGGATCCACCTTTCACAATAACAGGTGACGCCACAGCTGATCTGCTCTGCTGTGCAGGAATAACGATTCCCTATATCGATCGCTTGTCTAATACAGCGGAGGTGATTGCTGTATGAAAATGCAGTTCTCATCTCCACTGATGATCTGACCGATAGTGGGAACTAAGCAGATGTTCCCGATATCTGTCAGATCATCACCTGTATGGGTGATCGATATTGTCCCCATAGAGAATCAGCATTCCTGCACAGCAGATCAGTGTTTTGACATCTGCCAGATCAGCTGTATGTGTAAAAGGATCTTTAGGCCGATTTTTTGTGAATCGAATGCAGACCCATTCCTTTCAGTGGGGCTACAAAAGATGGGAACGCCACACTGTGTGCTGTCCGCACCCGTATGTCTGTTCGGCATCACCATAAAAAAATGGAACATGTCCTGTTCTTGTCTGTTTTGCGGACAAGAATAGGCATTTGTAATATATTGCGGGGCTTGCGGAAGTGGAAAATGCCAGTATTTTGCGTATCTGAGATTTTTGGACCACAGAAACGGATCCGGTTGCGTGCATGAGGCCTTAGGCCCCATTCACACGTCCGCAAAAAGGTCTGCAACAGTTCCGCAATTTTGCGGAACGGGTGCGGACCCATTCATTCTATATGGGCCCGGACGTGAAGCGGAGAGCACACTATGTGCTCTCCGCTTCCGCATTTGCGGAGCGCGGCCCTGAACTTCCGGGTTTCGGCCCCAACTTCCGGTCCGCAGCTCCGCAAAAGATAGAACATGTCCTATTCTTGTCCGCAGCTGTGGACAAGAATAGGCATTTCTATAGGGGGTGCCGGCCGGGTGTGTTGCGGATCCGCAATTTGCGGGTCAGCAACACACCACGGACGTGTGAATGGCGCCTTAAACTGAAGATTTTGCGGAGTGAAGCATGCCAATTTGGCACATCTGTGCCTGCAGCTGTACATTTACACTGCGTTTTCCACCATTCTCTGGCTTTAAGCTAAATAAATGTGACTGACTATTGTTGGGCCGCGCTCCCTCACGTTAGATCCACCCTCTTATCAAAGTAGCAGGAGGACGGAAGAATCGCACAATATAGCACAGATAAGGCCGCACCATTTGTGACCTTTTAACACCACAAAACTGCAGTCGGAATAATAAATTCCCCTCAATGCGTCATCTGTGGTCATGTGGCTACCGTAAAGCAGACCTCTGAATGCTGTTAATAGTAGCTCGGGCAACATGTCTGCCTCATAATCATAGAACAGAATATAGAATTTAAAAAAAATCTACAATCCGCAAATAAAAAGTCATCAAAAAATGATTGTAAAAAAGTATCTTATTTTATTAGTAAATTTTTATTTTTATTTATATATACGTGATACATTCCCTTTAAAGGAACACTCCACGTAAATCGGATATGCTGTGTTGTGCGCGCGGCCAGTCATGCTCCGCCCCCCAGTTATTACACTTGGTGTAACAGTGTATTTACTCTGGAGTCTGGACTGATTCCTGGTGTGGTAGTTATTCTGTGTACAATAGATGTAACCTGTGTATTTGCAGTATGGGTTACTTCAAGGGAATCTGTCACCCTGGTTTTGGACTATTATCTGCAGTAATACATGAGTAGTCCTGCAAATACAGAGTCCAGATAACGATTTTTTATTTTCCTGCTGCCAGCTTTCATAGCTGCACTGAAATACACGGTCCGGACTGCTGTGCTGTGCTAACATAATGGAGAGGACTCCTGTGCGCATGCGCAGCAGTCCTGACAATATCTTTCTACGCAGCTTTGAGTGCTTACAGCGAAGGAAAGCGATCTGGACTCCTCATCTGCAGGACTACTCAAGTAGAACTGTCGATAATAGTCCAAAATCAGGGTGACAGATTCCCTTTAAAGGATCCCGCTCCTCCCAGGAAAAACCAATACACGTATGGCTAGTGCAGGGCCCGCAGGGGGGTGCATGATGCAAGAAGTCATGCTGTGCTCCATGGCAGGGAGTAAGACCAATTTAGGGCTCATGCACATAAAGGTGTCCGCCCCGCAAAAAAATAGTTAATGTTCTATTCTTTCGTGGTGCGGAGGCACGGACCTAAATCCCACAGAAGCACTCCGTAGTGCTGCATCCATGGGGGGGAGTGCACACGGCCGGTGCCCGTATACTGCGGACCTGCTGTTTGAGGGGGGGGGGACCGCACACGTTTGTGTGTATGAGCTCTTAGATTGTCCAGGGGTTACAACTTATTGTGAAAGGCCTCAGGACTCACGCACACGGCTGTATTTTCGGTCTGCATAGAATCTGCGTTTTATGTGGATCGGATGCAGACCCATTCGTCCCAATGGGGCCACAAAAGATGCGGACAGCACACTCTGTACTGTCTGTATCCGTAAGTCCGTTCCGTGGCCCGACAAAAAAGATACAACATGTCCTATTCTTGTGTGTTTTGCGGACAAGGATAGGACATTTCTCGAGAAGAAGAAAAAAAAATGGTGGCAAGCACTCGGACCGGTTGTGTGCAGGAGCCCTCATTGTAGCCTAAAACTCCCCCTCACCGATTCCCTTGTGCTCCTGGTCCAGATACAATGTCTGCTCAATGCTCTCACTGCTGCCTCCATATCCCATAACGTTGCTCAGCCAAAGGCTTTTTAAAGAGGTTGAATGAGATTAGAAAAACCTAGTTTCTTGTTCACCAGAAATAGCGCCACTGTAATCCATTGGCTGTGTCTGGTACTGCAGCTCACATGGTTAAAATTCATGCAAAAAACAGTGGCAGATCAGTAGGCTGATGTGCCACTGTGAACAGTGGAAACACAAACAAAGACGCACAGCAGAGCTGCTAAGTATTTTACCCCTTTCCGTTGACTTCAATGGACAACACGGCTAAAATCTGCTTCCGAGCAGTAACATGCCACTTATGAAGTGGATTTGTAATCAGCGGGGAACTCAACGGGAGGCTCTTAGTGGCATTTTGATAGTGGATTACGCATCAGACTATGGCCGCTTCTGTCCATGTGAACGTACCCTCAAGTGAATGAGGCTCAGTTGCAATACCACATACAGCCCACGGACCAGAGCGGTGCGTTTTCTGAAAAGGAGGGGGGGGGGGGACGAGACATTTTTTTCTAATTTCTAGACAAACCCTTTAAGGAAACTCTAGACATTATTGTGTAATTTTTAGAAGGATGATGTGACTGAATTGGTGGATATTATAGCTTATATACATGAATACCACGGTGCCTAATGTGCGATGGCGTTTCCGTAGTTAGACAGCCAGGACATTTCCTGGAGTGCGGCAGCTCCATCATGCTGACGACACGTGTTATTCACGTGTTTTCTTATCTATGTACCCCACACAGTGCTAAACTGCATTTTATTATAGAGGTTTCATCCCCGATATTGATGGCCTATCCTCTTTAGTCAGACGTGCGGGGGTCCGACACATCGCTGATCAGCCGCTGTGGAATTACACCGCTCCTTCCATTGTAGAGTGGACAGTGCTGCTCCCATTCACTTCAGTAAACCAGCTCCATCCCACTACACCAGTGTTTCCCAACCAGTGTGCCTCCAGCTGTTGCAAAACTACAACTCCCAGCATGCCTGCACAGACAAAGGCTGTCTGGGCATGCTGGGAGTTGTAGTTTTGCAACAGCTGGAGGCACACTGGTTGGGAAACACTGCACTACACAATGGAAGGAGCTGTGTAGTTCTAGAACTACACCGGATCAGCAGGATGCGGAATGTCAGACCCCCACCCATCTGATAGACCGCTCCTAGGAATAGAACCCCTTAAAGGGAACCTGTCACCATGAATATACAATGTAAGCTACATGCTGCATGTTATAGAGCAGGAAGAGATGAGCAGTTTGATATAGTTTTATGGGAAAAGATTTAGTGAAGCTTTATATTTTATACATTTATATTCCTGCTCATTTTGGGCTTTGAAGTCCAGGAGGCGGAGCTATCAGTGATTGACAGCTGTCTGTGTATGCAGAGTCATAGAGGGAAGGAGGTCAACCCACCAAACTATATATCCATCTGCTCAGCTCCTCCTGCTCTATAACAGGCTGCCTGCAGCTCAGACACCATGTACAATGTGACAGGTTCCCTTTAAAAACACCATTGGAGCCATTCTGTATTAATATGGGCTACCAAAAGTTTTGCTTTTGTTTGGCTGCAGTAGCTTCTTTATTTCACAGTACATAGCAGCTGCTACGTCAAAGCTGATCATTCAAGACAGAAGGGCTAGACGCAGGGATCAGCAACCTCCGGCACTCCAGCTGTGGTGAAACTATGACTCCCAGCATGCACACTTGCCTAGCTGTTTTCAGAACTCCCATAGAAGTGAATGGAGCATGCTGGGAGTTGTAGTTTCACCACAGCTGGAGTGCCGAAGGTTGCTGACCGCTGGGCTAGAGTATGGGACGAGCCATCAAAGGAGCTTGCTGATGGATTTCACTGTGAACTTCTGTGTATTGTGAAACATAGAAGCTGCAGAAGCCAAACAAAGCAACATTTTTTAAATAAAAAAATCTGTTGTAATCAATGTATAAAGAAAATGGCTCCAAAAACATTTTTAGCCTTTGTTAGCAATGTGCTAAGGCCGAATGCACACGGCCGCGGTCCGTGGCCGAGAGCGGTCCGTGGTATGCCGGGCTGGATTCCTGTTCAGAGCAGGAGCGCACGGCGTCATTGGTTGCTATGACGCCGTGCGCTTCATGTCACGCGCTGCACTACAGTAATACACTATACGAGTCATAGCAACCAGTGACGCCGTGCGCTCCTGCTCTGAACAGGAATCCAGCCCGGCAAACCACGGACCGCTCTCGGCCGCGTGCATTCGGCTTAAGCCTAGTGCAGGGTTCAGATTTAAATGGTAGAAGTCACAGACTACCCCTTCTGGCTTTGCATTGAGCTGGGGCTATGCTAGATAAGAAACAGTCTGCTGAGGGATACTGTAATGCATATTATATGGACCTTGACAGCCTGTATTACACCTGTCGATTTTCTTTCTGGCAGATGATTGGTAACGAGTAGAGATGAGCGAACTTCTGTTTTAAGTTCGGCGTCTAAAGTTCGGCTTCCGGTTAGCGGAGGATCCCGATATGGATTCCGAATTCCGTTGTGGTCCGTGGTAGCGGAATCAATAATGGCCATTATTGATTCCGCTACCACGGACCACAACGGAATTCAGAATCCATATCGGGATCCTCCGCTAACCGGAAGCCGAACTTTAGACGCCGAACTTAAAACAGAAGTTCGCTCATCTCTAGTAACGAGTGTTTGTATGAATGCTCGTTAGTGATCATCTTGCCGTGTAATACTACCACCGATTGCCCGATGATTGGACAATCCAAATCTTTTGACATCTTAAAAAAATATCATTATTATCGTTTGCCAGCGGCAGATCGTGCTGTCTAATAGCGATCTGCCGCCAGCAACCCACTATACAGCATAGGGATGAGCGACGGCATAACGATCACTCCTCCCAATGCTGCATGTCTTCTCCGCTAGCGAGCAAGTGATTGCCGGGAGGGAACCCTTCCCTCCCAACAATCGTCTGCCACATCGGGCTGTGTAATACAGACTTTAGGGCACCATTAAGCCTCATTCACAGGTCAGTAGTCCACATATGTGTGCTGTACACATTCTCCATTGACAGCACACGTAGTCACACATCCGTGTTTTAGCGAGGTCCATGGTTTTAACAAGGATAAATGCTCTATTTTGTTCATGTTCACGGATCCATCACGACCATTATAGTCTATAGTAAAAACCACGAATGCCATTTGTGTTTCACAGATCATTAGGAAGTGATGCAATGAAAATAATTTTTCAGCTGCACAGCGTCTGTGAAACATGAACCACAAACGGATCCTTCACGGATTTGAACATATTTGGGCAGTATGAACAGCAAGCCCATGTGCATTACCGCCTGTCTATGGTTGGTTGTATAGAACAGCCCCCAGAGCGTGCACGCACAGGCAAGGGGCGGGATGGCATTATCACAGAGAGAGGTACTGCCTCCCCTACAGCTAAGAAAGGGCACCTGAAGCCCTGCAGAGAAGAGTGAAATCAGGAGGTGAGACAACCCCTTTAAGGCTCATGCACGCAGCGGTATTTGTCCGGCTGAAGCCAGGTATACGGTACTTGCTGAGCAGAGGCCGGATCTCTGCTGGATACCAATATAGACTCACAGGTTGAACATAACCCTGTTCAAGGGAGTATAGTAGAATGTGGTCAAATTGAGTAGCATTCACAGGAGCACCACTTTTTCTAAAACATGACTTTTAATGTTAGGCTGCCTCACATCTTGGGTATACCTTGCCGCCCGGTATGCGCCGCCATCTTTGCGCTGACTGCCGCTCCTCTTATGTGGACACCTAAGGGCCGTTGCCTCATATCTTATGGGCACGCAAGTACCGCTGGCTCCACCAGCCCATTTACCATTTTGGGTTAGCCCTATTGTTAGGGATACATTGGTGATTATCTAGTAGTTTGTAGCAGCTGTGTACATTATCTCTAGCTGATGGCTATCATTCCGCATTTTCAATTGATTAGATATGTTATCCACTAAGGGAATTCTTTCTCCATTCAGCCTGACCTATAATGTTTTGCGGTATAAGTAAGGTATACTATGAGTTATTTTACTTCTATTATTGACTAATGTTATGAACCTGTATATCCCTGGTTTCACTAAAGAAGCTATTCAGCAATTTATATAGCAGTGGTTCTTTATAATAACAACTACTTGGCTACTAGACAAGTAATATCTTGTCTTTTCTCTGGTGTTTAATTCTTGGTGACTGGCACCCCGTTGTGTTGTTTTATATGTTATGTCCCCTGAGGAGCCTGAAATCAACTAGGCGAAACGCGTAGGGACAGTCTCCTAGACACCCGACTGATATTTGTTGTATCACGTTCCTTTTCACTGTATGTTATTGGGTGGTTTCCTGTTACCCCACTTGGGGCATTGTATATGTTTTTTATTTTTTTGGTACTTAGATCAGTCTAGGTCCAAATATATGGCCATCATTGCACTTTGCTGGAATATTTCCCCGTGCAAGGGTCATCAGGAGGCACGAGACAAGGGATCGCCCCCTATGGGGGCGGCTATTCCGTTTGCAGGTAGGGTGACAATAATAGGGCCAGAATCAGGGATATTGCCCCCAAAGCCTATGAAACATTTGTCTGTCTTCCTGCGAATATAGGCCATCAGAATATCATTTCCGTATTTAGGTTTTTGATTTCTTTTTGAATTATATATATTTTTTTTTTTGTGCAATAAGGGTATATTGGCTTTTAATGTTTCCATAATAAAAGCCATGTTTTAGAAAAAGTGGTGCTCCTGTGAATGGATACCAATATAGTCAATGGGGCCAGTGGGCATTCCAGTAGTGTCCACCAACGCCGGATCCACAGAGTTCGGGCCGGCAGTGTGAAATTAGCCTAAGATTTTCACGATCTGTGCTTGCTGTCATTCAATAGGAACCTTTATTGTTTACTTCCAGTGTCATGGACACACATATGCATGACTAACTGTGACAAACAGAGGACCTGTGTGATTATCACATCACTAGGGCAGATTTTTTTTACCACTGGCTCTAAACTATAAAGGTCGCTATTGAATAACAGCAAGCAGAGATCTTGACAAGATACAGAGAGTATACTAGAAAGTTATACAACCTTGGCTGGGTTAACATCATCGTTTCATTTTCTGTTCTGATCAGTCAGCAGAAAAAGAAAGGGATCCTGTATTTTAAGCATCTGTTATGCACATTTTGCATTCGTTTTAGTCATTTCCATCTCTGATCAGTTTTTTAAACTTAAAAAAAAGTCCTGCATATTTTCATCTCAAAAAATGGATCAAAACAGATGCAAAATGTGCTTAACGGATTAGAACAGTGATGTGAAACCAGCCTTAAAGGGGTATTCCTCTTTCAGCAAATTAAGCTTTTTTTCCTGTAAGATTTAGGCTCTCCTAATAATAAAAATCTTAATTAAAATGCGCATTTGTTCCGGATTTTACCCCATGCATTACAAAGGGATAAAAGCCATGGTGGCAATCCACAGTGTAAATTGACAGGCTGTATAAAGGCTCACGCACATGAACGTGGTTTGGTTACGCATCCGAGCCACATTTTCTGAGGCTCGGATAAGGACCCATTTACTTAAACAGGGACGCAAAAGATGCATGAGCCCTAAGTCAGTTTATACTGTGGATTTATTATTTTTTTTGCAGCAAGTGAATGAGATTTCTTTAAGGCTCCTTTCACACGGGCGGGAATTCAGTGTGAGTGCAATGCGTGAGGTAAACTGAATCCGGACCCATTCACTTCAATGGGGCTGTGCAGATGAGCGGTGATTTTCACACATCACTTGTGCGTTGCGTGAAAATCGCAGCATGTTCTATATTCTGCGTTTTTTACGCAACGCAGGCCCCATAGAAATGAACAGGGCTGCATGAAAATCGCAAGCAAGTGCGGATGCGGTGCGATTTTCACTCATGGGTGCTAGGAGACGATCGGGATGAGCGACCCCGGACCCCATTAAAGTAAATTCACCGTATTATTTTCCCTTATAACATGGTTATAAGGGAAAATAATAGCATTCTTAATACAGAATGCTTAGTAAAATTTGCCTTGAGGGGTTAAAAAATGAACTCACCTCATGCGCTTGATTGCGCAGTCGGCATAGTCTTCTTGCGTCTTCTTTCAGGACCTGCAAAAAAAGGACCTTTGATGACGGAATCGCGCTCACCACATGGTGAGTGCGGTGACGTCAGTGCAGGTCCTGCTGAATGAAGAAGTTCGGGTCTGGGTACCACATTCAGTTTTTTTTTATCACGCTCGTGCAAAATGCGTTGCACTCGCGCGGAAAAAACTGAACAACACAATCAAAACTGACTGAAATGGCGTCTGCACTCCCGCGGGTTTCCCGCAATGCATCCGGAGCAAATCTGGGACGCCCGTGTGAAAGAGGCCTAAGTCTCTCCGACTTTGCTGGCATGGTAGCAGATCCGTTTCAGTAGACGAACCCTTAGGCCTCCTGCACACGACCGTAGATGTCCCGTTGCCGTATTGCGGACCGCATTTGCGTATCCGCAATACACTGGCACCGTTCCGTGTGCATTCCACATCACGGATGCAGACCTATTCACTTCAATGGGAGTGCTTCCGTGGGGTTTTGTCCCGCAAAAAGATAGGACATGTCCTATCTTTTTTGTGGAACGGGCGGATCCATTAAAGTGAATGGGTCCGCGATCCGCTGCGGCTGCCCCACGGTCGGTGTTCGTGCATTCATGTGCAGGAGGCCTTAATGTATAAACAAGGGTGGAAAATACCAGATTTTCTAGAACCCACAGCAATTTGACAATAAAACAGAACACAATCCAATATAATTTTCACTTAAGGTAAAATTGACCTAAAGATGCCATGTGTGGTCAGCTGGTAAGCACACCCCATCTTTTATTTAGAACTGAATGAATGGCAGAGGAACAGTTACAGGTACATTCAGAGAGCTAGGACGCAGTAATGAAGACAAGAACACGAGTGGCGGGGAGTGGGACATCGGGTTATTATGGAGTCCTTGCATTTAGTTGCTTTAAGCCCTGTAGTTAAGCCCTTGCACTGGGATGCCGTCTGAACAGTTGTCTTAACCAATGGGACATGTGCCCCCCGAGGAGTACCTGAGACGCAATCTGTGATGACTTCACCATGGCAAATCTAACATGAAAAAAAAAATCCAAAACATTTAAAAAAATAAAAAAGGTTTGCAAGCAAACAGAAAACTGACCAGCAAAAATAGTAGACAAAATGAAATCTTTAAACAAATGAAAACCGTACGGTAATTTTCCCTTACAATATAAGCGGTGCGATATCCCATATATATATATATATATATATATATATATATATATATATATATATATATATATATATATATATATAAATACCCGCTAAAAGGGGCTGTGGCCGATTTATAGGGGTAGTAGGAGACTAGAAAAACAGGGTTGCTGTGTTCCAGAAACAGCACCACTCTTGCCTATAGGCAGTGGCTGGTATTGCATCGCATTCCTATTCAAGTGAATGAGGCAGAGCTGCAATACCAGTCACTGCCTGTGGGCAAGAGGGGCATTTCTGAAAGAAAAAGAAAGCAACCGTGTTTTTATATTCTCCACAACTTTAACTTTAAAACTGATAACCTCTACTTACGACAGGCGGTCAGTTTTGAGAAGTGGGGGTCCAACACTGAACAGCTGTTTGAAGGGTCCACGTCATTGTGCTGTTCCTGGTCTTACAAGCTCAGTCTCATTCACTTGAATGGGATAAAACTCTAGTGAGCTGTAATACCGGGCACAGCCACTACAAAAAGGATGGAGCAGTGCCTGCTAAACTGTAAAGGGGACCCTTCAAACAGCCAATCAGTGAGGTATCAAGAGTCAGACCCCTAGAGATCGAATATTGATAGTTAAAGTTTTTTTTTTCATGGATTTAAAAAAAAAATAATAAATTAAAAAAACTCCCCCGAACCAGCCCATGGTGCTCTCTTAGCAGTGGCATTGGCCCACTTCATCCTGTGACTGGCTGGACAGGCCTTTCTTAGAATTTCTGGCATGTCGAACCGGGACAGGAAGTGGGAGCAACAGGAGAGTTTGGGCCTTTATTTCTCCTAGGGAAAACCCCTTTAACATACAGGTTCTTCTATGGATCAGAGAGATGGCCCTGATCTTGAGAGGACAATACGATTAGACAGGAAATTAGGTGCAGAATCACCCTGAAGTGACCATCCACCCTTGTATATATTTAAAGGGAATCTGTCAGCAGTTTTGGCAGTGCTAAACTGCTGACAGCACTAGGTTATGGCTAAGGAGAGCGGTACAAAACAAACCTTTTGTGGAGCTTAATCTAAGGAATAGTGAGAGTATGAATTCTTATTCTGCTCCTGCAAGTGCCCAAGAAGCAGCGCTTTAGGGCCAGGTGACACGACCGATTTTGAAAAACATGGTTAAAAAAAAATTATAATAATAATCAGTGGCATTTTTTTCCTGCTGAAAAAAAGAATGTTTTTTTTTTTTTAACCAGTGGGACCAATACAAAGCAGATGTGCACCCAAAAAAATGTGTAAAACGCATGGACTTACATGGAGCTGTTTTTTTCTGCTTCCCATTCATTTCAATGGGAGATGGGGCATGCTGCTGCTTTTATCCATGTGGGGGGGAAAAAAGCAAGCCCGTACTGTGCTGTCTGCATGGAGTTGCCTCACAGCCCCTCCCTTGATGTTGAGTGACATTTGGAGACCCCCTACAGCTGTCACTCAGAGCAGAGTGCACTACAAAGTGAAGCTCCGCCTCCAGGGCACTTAATGTGAAGTTTTATTCTGCTTCTTAACAATAAGGCCTCATACACGACAGTTGTGCTGTCCGCATTCGTTGCTGTTCTGCGGCCCCGCAAAAAAAAAAAAATATATAACATGTCCTATTCTTGTCTGTTTTGCGGACAAGAATAGGCATTTCTACAATGGGCCGCCTGTTCCGTTCCGCAGATTGCAGAAGGCACACTGGCGGCTTCTGTGTTTTGCGGACTGCAAAAAACGGAACGGTCGTGTGCATGAGGCCTAATCCTGATGATAAAATCTCCACAAAAGGCATGTCTGTATTGCGCTGTCAGCATTTTAGCATCGACCGCTGCTGACAGACTCCCTTTAATATAAATACATACAAATATTTGTATTTTCGGTCCATAACTTCAGATCTCCAGCATAGACATAAATGTAAAATATAACACCGTCTACCTGCAGCCACTAATAGAGGAAGCTAGAGATTCGTCTCATCTGCAGGACTTCTTCACTTGTGAGGTGCCAATCTCTGCTTTGGCACAGCGACTGCGCAGGCAGCGCTACCTGGAAGTGTAGTGGCGCCTGCACAGTCACTGCTCCGAAGCAGAGCTTCTGCCCTTGCTCGGGCTAACTGGAGCACAGGCAGATATAGTGGTCTAAATGTCTGGCCCTGTCAATCTAGCAGCAGGGGGACTCCTCTTCTTCACCTGAGAGGGGCTGTCCCCGCAGATGAAGACAAAGCGGTTCATTAGAATTAATTCGCTCATCTCCAGTGTAAAACTGTATGCAGTAATCTTCCACTGAACTCAAAAACATAGTTCACCGTGAGCTCCCTCTAGTGGTGTCTGCAGGCAGTCAAATCTGAGGTTTTAAATATGTCCGTGCAGGGGATTTGGAGCTCTGTATTAGAAAAAAAACCACAAAGCTCTGCAGGATTTTGATGGGCTATGCCCAGGACATCAATATCAGATCAGTGGGGGCCAGACTCTCAGCAACCTACAGACTAGCTGTTCAGAGGCGCTGCTGCACTATCCTGCACCAGGGATCAGCAACCTTCAGCTGCTGTGAAACTACAACTCCCAGCATGCACACTTACGTGGCCGTTATTGTAACTCCCATAGAAGGGATTCTGGGAGTGGTAGTTTCAGAGCAGCCGGAGTGCCAGAGGTTACCGATCCCTGTTCTACACCATCGCTACTAAGTAGATAGCCCCCTTCAGACTGCTGATAGGCACGGGTACTGAGATTTGGACGCCCACTGATCTTATACGGATAGCCTAGCTGGAGGATAGGCCATCAATATCCTGAACTAGTTTGTTTGCATCATAGTAATAACCTGCAGGGTCGTCTGTCCTCGCTGCAGAATATATGGATTTGACATTTAAGTAATTGCTTAGCATTAAATTAAATGCTTTGCTGTTACAGAGAGGCTGCAGTTTTAAAGGTCTTAAAGGGGTGGTCCGGCTTCCTGGCAGGCCCACGGAGAGACCGGTACGTCACGGGAACTCTTGTGCCTTTTGGCGCAGGGCAAAGGAGAGCATCGGAGCATGAACTGCATCGATGCTTAGGTCAGGGGGGGCTGCCTTAGGTCAGGGGGTTTAATCTCTGAACGCGGACAACCCCTTTAACCAGTACTGTCTAAGCCTGCAAGATGGCTGCCTTTGCTCTGTGGGCAGTATAGGAAGGGGGGGGGAAATGACCACAAAATAAAAAGTAAACTTAAAAATGAAAACGCATCCCTCTTTCAAGCAAAGGGTTTGTATTAAAATAAAAATAATTATATGTCCACGATTAAGCTGCTGGTGCACATCTGATCAATTTGAAAACACAAAAACCATCAGCTATTTGAGCCCCTTTGATAAAATAATAACAAAAAAAAAATCTAGTTATTAGTGGTGAAAACTTCACAGTATTTTTTCTTTTTTTTTTTTAATTTTTTTTATTAACAAAATGTTATTCTGTTATAAATAGCATCAGTCAATAGGGCCCTGGAAAATAAGCTTAACGCAGCTTTCTTCTCCAGTCAGTTGTGTTGCACAGAAAGGACAAGCGGCGTGAAATGCGTGGGTACCGTGAGGAAGTGGGATCTGAGACCAGTATTTGGCAGATTTTTCTGAGCAGACATGTCCGCAAGGGCTAAAAGCGTGTGTAGGAGGGCCAACGTCTACGTAAAATCCAGCTTCGCATCCAAGCCAGAGAGGCACATATGGACCAATTGTTCTGCACATAGGGCATTCCCTCTCGTTGGCATCCGCGTCGCTCCGATGACCCCAGTTGTGATATCCGTGTACGTGGCCACAGGTAAGGTAAGCCCAAGGCTGTTTTTCTTCCACTACATCCTTGCGGTTAATACTTGGAAAAGCTAAAGTGTTTAATCCAACTGGACACTGAGGCCGGGCGGCGTTAATCTCCTGTCTCAAGGCTTCAATGTGTTTTTGGGTTGGTGTATGAAACAAGCCATCTGCTGTTCTCCAGAGGAGGGTAGCTCCACACAAGTCAATCAGAGATCCATCCTGAAGAATGTTGGTTTCGTTCTCCACCTAGTAAGATGAGAAAAAGAATGGAATTCCATCATTGACTGCACTGGTGTACGGTGAATGCATGCAACTTATATAGAAAAACTGTGGTGCTGCAGTACCGTTTGCTGCCACTATCTAGTATATGGCACTGTGCCAATTGTGGAGCCTAGTTATAAGCGAAGCTAGCTTTGGATCCTAGATCCAAAGTCACTTCTCAAAACTTCAGATTAATGCTGTATGGAGATCCATCTCGCAAAACTTCGCCTCATTGGAGGCCGTACATTTTAATGCTGTAGGGAGACGGATCTTCATACAGTATTAATTAGAAGTTTTGAGCGAAGCAACTTCGGATCTGGGATCCAAAGCTCGCTTCGCTTGTCGCTAGCGGAGCCACAGCCCCTTTAAACAGAATGGGATTTGGGGGGCAGGGAGGCAGAATCTCTAGATGTAATGGTAACGCCCCCGTTGCTCCTAGAGGCTCATTGGCATATAATAAAACATCATTTTTCTCACATATGAACATGGGACCAACACAGGTGCCTTCAGCTTCCAAGCGCACATGTAACAGGTCAGCCAGTGTCATGCTGACAGATGCCCTAAATGAGTGTTCCCACAATATACAAAGTGTCTAGCGATTTCCCACAATTGGTATTTATCACCTGTCCACCGGCGTCTGCAGGCAGTAGTGGTCAGGCGTGCACTCTGCTGCTTCTGTCAGCTCAGCGGTAAGGCGCACGCTCGCCCACTACTCTGGTCAGTTATGGAACACCCCTTTAACATACAGTATAATCACCAACTACACAAGTCCTTAACATTAGACAAAAATAAGAAATTTACCAGTTTTCCTCTCTGCTGAGCCGACCTGGTTTCTCGGAGAGTGTAGACATCCCCACAAACTGAGATTTCCCTCCAAACACCAGGTTTGGATTCATCAGTGAAACCCCCTTTCGGATGCATTACAAGAACACCATTGGTGGTTAATCCATCCATGTGACCATCGGTGTTCTTCCACTTAGCTGCTTTCTCCTAGGAAGAAAAATGTGGTCAAAACGTTCTCACTATAATCATACTACGAAGCATCAGTTTTCATTGCTGGTATTTTTGTCTGTCAAGGGCCTTCAGCTGATACCCATCTGGTTCCTCTCCACAGTCTCATGCTACCTGCCTCATTTAAAGTACAAGATTTAAAGAGCTGAACCCGGACATGATATGAGGATCAGAGCATTTCACGCTACGATGTTATCCCCTGCCCTAGGCTTTTTCATTAGATCTGGTTACGTACCGGGTCTCTGATGGGCAGAGGCTTCCGCCTAGCAGTGTTGCCGGTGACGTCACCGGCAATAATCGGTGGGCTTTAGCACTGCTCTAGCCTGTAAAACAGGGGGTAGGACAGCGCTAAAGCCCGTTCATCAGTGACGTCACCGGCAACACTGCTAGGAGGAAGCCTCTGCCCAGCAGTGTAAAAACTATAAACAGCCAGCCCTGGAAGAGGCTACAGATCTGCACCAAAATCTACTGCGAAATCCATTCATTATTCTGTGGTGACAGTGCAACAAAAACGAGACGTGTGAACCTGTCCTTGTACACCCATTTCAGTGCCCTCTGACTGGAAATGGGCAAGCATGTGTTTTTTTTTTTTTTGTTTGTGCTCCTGCCATAGAAGGAATCCCCTGGCGATATGCCATCAGGGTCTGAGATTAGAACACCCTTAAACAATTCTTGCGAGACCCTGTCGGCGGTTCAATGCAGAGGGCCAGAGTGATAACCATTTTTGGGCAGTCCTAATTGGCCACAAACTGCAGAAAGAAAGAACATGCATGTTTGGCCAAAGTGGCTGAATAACAGTTTGACATTTTCAACAGGGTCTAGTAATATATGTTGCCTTCATGTCAAGAAATATCACCAGTTAAGACCAAAATGCTGTATGAAGTTCCTGGCCTTAAAGGGCAACTGTATCTGTAGACAGGACACGGCAGATGGAGACCGTGCAGGAGGTCATACAAAAGGGTGAGACTAAACAAAGCCAGGTTGAGACTACTGCCCTCATCCTTTGCATTATATAGTTATGGCTAGGGATGAGCGAATCAACTTCGGCTAAAACATCCGAAGTCGATTTGCATAATACTTCGTTTGAATACTGTACATAGTGAGCGCTCCGTACAGTATTAGAATGTATTGGCTCAGATGAGCCAAAGTTATTACTTTCTTCATAAATTAATTTCTACTGTAAAAAAAAAAAAAAACTATTTCCCGAACTCGGGTTCGGTTCCAAGGGTACCACTTGGAACCGAACCAGAGTTCGGTAAATTGTTTATTTTACATTAGAAATTGATTTATGAATTTATTATGCGAAGTCTCGTGAGACTTTGCGAAGTAATAACTTTGGCTCATAGGAGCCAATACATTTTAATATTGTACAGAGCGCTCGCTGCATACAGTATTCAAACGAAGTATTATGCGAATCGACTTCGGATGTTTCATCCAAAGTCGATTCGCTCATCCTAGTTATAACCTCCAGAGAAGTCAAGGCTGTCAGACAGAACAATGGTTGGAATTGGAAGAAGGTCTTGAGAATCTGACCTGACAGCAATAAGGGCGGTATTACACAGGCCGATGCAAACTGAACACGGAAAGAACAACTGCGACCACAGTAGATCATCCACTTCTGGTCAATTCAATATTGGCGACACATCCTAACTACTCAGGGAGCCGTGCTGCTGATAATTGGGCGTCTTTCATCCTGATGATCAGTGCTGATAAACAAGTGATCCTACAAACACATGGCCTGAAATTGTCATAGGGCCTTGTGTCGCCATAACCTCAGTACAGTATAACCAATACTTACACCAAGAAAGATATTTTTTGAGGAGTCGAATCCCGCTGCAAAGATCCTCGCCGTGTACGGTAGATTGCGGTCACAGACGATCCTGCATGCGAACCTGGAGATGGTACTTTGTGTTATCTGAGTCTCATCGTTCTGGTTACCAGATATTGTGTCCGTAACAACAAAGTCAATCGGGCTTTCTGTCGATCTTCCAATCTACAAAATCCCGAAACAAGTGGTTGGTTACTATGAATACCATGAATGGCCACCGACTAGCAAGAACCACCATTTTAAAAAAAAACTGCACCCCAAGGCCACATACATACAGCGAGTACGGTGCAGGTTTTCCTTGTAATATAGTAATATAGTACCAGCTAAGTAATTGACCTGATTCTAAAAGCCACAGCATGTCAATTGTTGAGGATTTTCAGTGCAGATTTCACTCCTTCCAATGCTCAGGCTGAGATTTGGGGTAAATTTGCTACAAAATTTTACAAAGCAGCGCACACAGAGGCACTGAAAATCCACATTAACTACATTGCCGTGTGCATGTACCCTACATGTTTACAAGGGTAACAAGCTAATTTTTGGTTACTGAGGAAAGAGGGCAGTGCAGCGCAGGTGACTGGCACAGCCCTCCAGCTTCACACAGGGAATTTACAGAAAAGGCCATGCGCTCTGTATAGTGCGCCCCTCTCTCAGTGGTGTACACTGGGAAATGCTCCACAGATCTAGATTCCAGGCTGCACTGCTGATTACTTCTGTAAGGGCGAGTGCGCACACACAGATTTCTAGGACAGACCAAACTTCTTATATCATGCAGTAAGATGGGCACCTGAAACATGTCGGTGTCCTTGTCGTGCGTGTACTCCACCACCACGGTCTGGTTTCTGGACAGCGTGTAGGAGATGCTGTGCTGACCTCTACTGCTGATCGCCTGCCAAGAGGAAGAAAAAGACGTTTATGGATCAAACACTTGAGGATCTTTCTCTGTAAATGTCATCATTCCCACAGTTAGAGGAGAGAAAAAAAACTGTCAAAAAGTTGCCTCTTTATAGCCATAAGTGATATTGGGGCGAGCCCAAGCCCATAGACATGAGGAGCGCTGATTGTGGGGGGGGAAATAATCAGATCCTTAGTGGGAAAACCATTTTATATGCACCTAGTGGAGACGTTAAAGGGGAATTCCACCTTTTGTTACGGTACAGGTTTATAAAGGGGATCTCGTATAAATACCTAACCTGCAGCTAACAGATTACCACAGAACTTCTTTAGGAGATTTGGCCGCACCGACCACATCAGCCAGATCAGACTCGGAGGAGGACTTCTACTTTATGCATTCAGCAGGGGGACACTTACCACCACCCAAAGGAAACTTGGCAATAACTGTCCCAATAATGTGGCCATTGGCAGGAATCCAACCAGTGATCTGGAATTCCTTCTAATCCAAAATCACAGTGATTGTTCCGCTCGTGTGTCCCACTGTCGATCCATCAATACTCCAGCATACAAATGCATGCTCAGTTTGGCCAAGTATGCATGTGTTCACAATAGAGACCAAGTTGGGAACACTGAAAACACATTATTACCAACTATTATGTGTAAGAGACATCATAACCAAGTATCTACATCCAGTGGTTTGGAGTTTTAGGCCCCCTGCACACGATCAGGATTGCGTGCGGATTTTCAGCGCGGATTTGCGTGCGGAAAATCCGCACCGTAGGTCATGTCCATTGTATTCTATGAGAATTTGAAATTCTCAATGCACACGATGCGGATTTTTTCCGCGCGGATTTTGACCTGCGGTGCGGATTTTAAAATCCGCGACATGTCAATTAATTTTTTTTTCCTGACCGGATTTTCTTCATTCACTTAGTGAAATCCGCATGCGGAAAATCCGCACCGAATCCGCACCAAATCCGCACGCAAATCCGTATGCAAATCCGCACCAATTAATGCGGATTGACCGCACGGATTTGCCTGCGAACACCTGCGGATTTCAGTGCGGATTCTCCGCACATGAATCCTGATCGTGTGCATGTAGCCTTACTGGTCACATTACTGCATCCAGGGCCCCTCACCACAAAAACCAAAGCACTACCTGCAACTCACTTATTACGTCCATAGCAACCGATACTTCATTTTTGTTATTAAAGGGGTTATGTAGTGCAAAGATATTGATGACCTATCCTCAGGGTGGGTCATCAATATCAGAAGGGCGAGGGTCCGACTCCCGGCACCCACCACCAATCAGCTGTTTGAAGACGTAGTATGCGCCATTTCCTTTGCAGCAGTGTACAACTGCTCATCCCATTCACTTGAACGGGACAAGCAGTAGTGGAACACATGTCACCGCTGAGACCAGTCGCTGACTGCAGCAGCACAGGTAAACAAGCCTGGAATCTGAAGATCGCCAAACGCAGCCAGGGGGCCACGAGAGTAGGATTCCCTTGAATAGGACCATCCGTTAATACTACACTGCGCAGACTCTGACATCCATATATACCAACAGAGCACACAGACGTGTCTTAGTGAAACAACACAGTCATTGCTTTTTAAAGGGGTTGTCCAGGATTCCCTCATTTTTCTAGTTAGCCCTTCTAGACTGTTTGACCCAATACAAGAATCTGACGGTCCTGGCCTCGCCTGCATTTGGCAATCTTCCTGTTCTAGGCTTGTTTAGTCTCAGTTCACACTGTTTTTTGGAACATTTCTGCTCCAAAAAACGCCTCAAAACAGCCCCTTATTCATTTCAAGGGAAAGCAGCCTGTCCTATCTTGGGGCAGAATCAGCGCTGAATCTCCCACTGAAATGAATGGGAAGCAGAAAAATACAGCTCCATGTAAGATCCTCATCAAGCTGAAAAATGCAGGTTTCTATTGAAGTGAACACCCGCATGGTAAAAACAAAAAAACAAGCGTCAAACTGCACAAAAAAAAAAAAACATGCGTATTCTGCACTTTAAGCATAGTCATGTGAACTGGCCCTTACTTTCAACCGGGTTGCAGATGGGAATTGGCCTCAGCGGTGACATGCCCCCCCAAGCATCACGTCACTGGTGGGTCACGTCACTTGAGGACATGTCAAAGCTGAGAGAAGTAATTGGCTGCAGGGGCGCAAGTGACCCTGTCCACACGTAAATCAGAAGATCGCCAAATACAGCCAGCGTGCAGGAGCCAGGAGAGTAGGATTCGTGTATTGGGTCAAAGAATTTAGCTAAAAAACAAGGGGATCTTAGACAGCCCCTTTAATTATCCACTTTGGTAATTACTTGTATTCCCCATGAAACAACAATTCTGGAACATCTTTTCTTATAACGGTGTGGGGGGTTGTTCCTTTGTTATTCCTCTAGAGTATTCATGGACAAGTTGTCCTAGGTAATGGGGACACCCAGTTTTTAAAGGGATGCGTTTGAACACAGTCAGTTACAGAACAGTGTGAGACTGTGTGGACAGACCCCCCAACTGATGCACACATTTCTAGCAGGAACAACAGAGGAACAGCACAACACAGAACATTAAGAAAACATTCACCAGAACGGTTATTTATTGAGGCATTTACTAGAACAGACATGTCGGGAGAGGTGACAAACACAAGGCGCTGCACACAGGCATCCAGCCGGCAGTGGTGATCATATTAACACCGTTGATCCCAGATCTGTACAATTTGCTACAAGACTGGTCCAGTTATACTCAAAGCATTTGCCAAGAGAAAAAGTACAATTGGAATAATTGCCATACTTCCGAACGAAATCTACATTCTTGCCGATCAGCCACCATGTGCGAGCGAAGAGCGGTTCGCCCCCCGATGCGGCAGCGTCCTCTCCGCGAGTAGAGGTAGACTAGCAGCAGACGGCCAATATAGAAAAGCAGATTGAATTAACCAAATTAAAGGTCTAGAAGAGCGAGCGCCTGCTTGGTAAATAATATTTATGGCTAAACGATTCTCTGTAACTGAATCCTTCATAAATTATGTAGCATCCGCTGAAAGCCACAACGGGGATTAATTAATGGCCGACGATGGAGAGGAATCGATTGGAATCAAGACGGGAGAAAAGAAATCTTCAGAAAGAGACAATAAAGCATTTCTCTTACATGAGCGGTCTCCTAGGGACATCCGGAGGTGGGTACAGACCCTGCTCCATTCATGTATTGTGTGGTCAGATGTAATACCACGTTTTTCCCCGTAGTGGCCACTGCAACCAACGGCAACTTCAATCGGCGGGTTGTCTCATCACAGGTTGCTCGAGGTGCATTTGCTTGTTAAGATCTATGAAGAACCCAGCCTCATCCCCCTTATTTTTTACTAGAGGTTGTCAGCTGTTGACAACCCCTTTGTGTTCGAGGGATTCCCCAAAAATATGCCGATCACAAAATGTCTCCCACTGCCAGGACCCACAGTCATCAGCTGTAATCTTTAGAGTATGTTCACAGGTTCATGATTTGCCTGAGGCCACACGCGGATCAGCCCCATCATCACCCAGTAGTTTTAACCCGCCACCATGTCCGTCCGTGCGCTGGAGATGTTCAAATACAAGGATGATCGTTATTCTGCACAGATTTTTTCCACTGTACGTGAATAGAAAATACCCATTTTCCTTGTGCTGGCTTCAGATTCTGTCACCCAAGTCCTGAATACTTGCTAAAAATGTAAAATGTCCTTGCAGTGTCACCCACAGGTTGTGGGTGCAGCATTACATGGTGCATGAGTTGTCCATACAATGTAAGGACACGCCGGGTCCTCCAGACAGAGAATCTGTGGCTAAGAGATAGCACTTACCTCAATGTAGGTTACCCTGGCTAAGAGAGACGTGGAGATCCATTTGGGTACTTTAACCACTTAAAGACTCGGACTGAAATGAGGAAAGGCCATGTGACCCATAGACATAACGTTACAGGCCGCGAAGAGGCCGCAGCACTCACCCGAGCGCCATGGCCGGGTGCTGGGAGTCAGATCCCCATATGATCAGATGTTGATGACTTATCCTGGGGAGTGGGGATAGGATACCAATAGTTAAATCCCAGAAAACCAATTAACTTGGAATATCTAGGTCGTCACACAGCCATAGACATTTCCGGATAGGATTCATAAAGCTTGGCTCTGGAATTCGTATCTCTAAATAACACTTTCTATGAGCTGCTTACCTGGAAACGGCGGGCAAGATCTATTTGGTGATCATCATCATCATCTGAGCTGCTACCCAAATGCTCCTACAGTGAGCACAATGGAAACGTGGATTAGGTTCAGGTCATACAGTGGAAGGTTTGGAGTTGATTACCCTATGAAGGAATGTTTGCTTGTGTATTCAACGGCAGTATTACACTGCCAGATCATCGCTAACGAGCGTTATATGAAGGCTTGTTAGAGATGATATTCGCAATTATGTGCAGGTATAAGGGCCTTAATACCTAGCTTCCTTGACATCTGCCGTTGGGGGTCAGTGAGCCCCCCATTCACAAGAGGTCATTGGATAGACTTCTCAGTTTTATTTAGTCTGTAACCCAAATAAGTAAAAAACAAGACAAGTCTGCACAACTGGCTGCCATAATGTCAGGACAGAACCTGCATGGCCATACGCTGTTGTATAACTCTTAGTCCTATAAAATAAAGCATTGCTCCCAATATACCTGAGACATGTCCGCTGCTTCATCTTCTGGGCAAGCTAAGGTCTTCTGCAGCCCAGAGCTGCCCTGCGCTAGGTCACTGCCTGTCACACTGCCGCCAGTGCCTGCTGGTGCCAGCTAAATTCATAAGAAGGACATTTATGTATGGGACGACACGGGTGAAAAAGTCAGAACAGGTTCTCAAAAACGATGCTGACAGCATGTTATGTGCCACGTCTACCATGGCAATCTATGAATAAGGCCTCATGCACACGACCGTTTTTCGGGTCCGCATCCGAACTGCAGTTTTGGCGGCTCGGATGCGGACCCATTCAATTCAATGGGGCCGCAAAAGATGCAGACAGCACTCAGTGTGCTGTCCGCATCCGTTACTCCGTTTCGAGGCCCCGCAAAAAAAATATTAGCATGTCCGATTCTTGTCCGTTTTGCGGACAAGAATAGGCATTTCTACAATGTGCCACCTGTTCCGTAAACTGCAGAAGGCACACGGGCGGCTTCCGTTTTTGCAGATCTGCAGACCGCAAAAAACGGAACGGTCGTGTGCATGAGGCCTTACAATGAGACCACGACAATTGAAGCCAACAGCAGCTGGCACTACTGTGTGGTATTATTAACTTGGGATATGTTGACATGGAAAATTTTTGACAAGAATTTTGGTGCATTTTGTGCAACAAAAAATGCAAACATCAGCGTCCTACTGATTTTAATGGTAATCCACCCCATAGTTCAATTGACATGTCCATTCCTCCAGCTCCATATAGATTAGGCCCCGCGACATGTACAAATGCAAATCTGCGTCAGAAACCCGAGGGCCACAAATCTGCCATGTGAACATGCCTCAAACAAAGTCACAGCTTGAACGGACCACGAGTGGCACATGTGCTGCACTGGATTTGAAGGATGACAGCAGGGAAGAGTGTGGTCCATGCCAGCTGAACACCATGGGGGTCATTTATCAAACACCAACTTTTTACACCGGGCTAATATATCCCCCACACCGCCGGAGGGTGCGCTTAATTTATGACAAGGTGCAGGCCTAGTCATAAATGAGGTGCACCGAAACTGAAATCTACTCCGGCTAGTCATCATTTACACCAGAAAAACTGGTGTAGATGATGGTGAATGTGCCTTTTCAGAGAGTAGCGAGGTTGGCGTACAAACGCCACATGCGCCTAAATACAGGCGCTGTGGCATTCAAAAAGTTGCAAAACGCTGGGTTGCAACTTTTTTTTTTTACGCCAGTTTCTGGTGTAGGGGGCCATGATAAATGGCTCCGAATGAGGTTTTAGATCACGCTCGGATTTGAGAAACAGCTATATTACGCCATCCTCCACTGCAGCAATAATCAGCACATGTAAATGCAGCCTTATACATAGCGGTGACATCTGTCAGATATTCTTATAGTATGTGCTATATTGCCTCACCTCCTCTGCAGGACTGTGTGAGACTGCGCACGCCTGCACACTATCAGCGCTGCTCCCTTCATTCTGTATACATAGACCCTGCGTACCAAAATTAAACAGGTTAATCCACGTAGGAAACAGGCACAGCTGGCAGTAGTCTAAAGGCCTGGAGAGAGACCCTTCCCCCAGTAACTCCGCTATGCTAGAGAGTAATGAGAAATAGTACAGCTATATAGATGCACTGGCCTACAGTATGGTATTCTGTTCATGGCATTGACTTCATAGATATCAGACAATCCCCCCTTCCAGTGTTGTCTGTCCCCAGGATTTTAGGTTGAGGCATCCGCACAGAAATTCCACAGTACGATGCATGCTGCGGCGATATGTATAGGTATACGTGGCGATATGTATAGGTATACGTGGCGATATGTATAGGTATACGTGGCGATATGCTGCAAATTCTATTTATCGTAAGGCTACTTTCACACTGGCGTTTCTGGGTCTTCCTGTGAGATCCATTTCAGGGCTCTCACAAGTGGCCCAAAACGGATCAGTTCAGCCCCAATGCATTCTGAATGGATAAGGATCCGCTCAGAATGCATCAGTTTGCCTCCGTTCCGCCTCCATTCCGCTCTGGAGGCGGACACCAAAACGCTGCCTGACGATGCGGAGCCAAACTGATCCGTCCTGACTTACAATGTAAGTCAATGGGGACAGACCGTTTTTACTGACACAATAACGTGCAATTAAAAACGGATCCATCCCCCCTTGACTTTCAATGTAAGTCAGGACAAATCAGTTTTGACTTAGACTTTTTAAAAAAAAGAATAATGTAAACGGATACAAGCGTTTGCATTATCTGTGCGGATCCGTCTGTGCAGATACAAGACGGATCCGCACCGAACGCAGGTGTGAAAGTAGCCTAATACGTGAAAGCCACAGCTCAATCCGCACAAAATCGGCAATGAAATCTGCATGCAACAAAAATGGCTTTTGTTTTTTGTGTGGATTTTTATCTGGAAAACTTAAGATGTGTGAACTTACCCTTAGGGTATATGGACATAATAGGGGAGGCTTCCCCCACCAATCAGGATGCTAGAACTGCTAACAAACAGCAGCTCTCCCACTGACGGCCCTGATCAGCTAATTGGTGGGGGCATTGGGAAGTCCTGGAAAACCCCCAGTTTTGCTCAAGCTCTGCTGGGGCTTTGAGTTTATAGTTCAGCAGGGGCAGAGCTCTGGCAGCGAGGCGAGGGGGGTGGGGGGCTGTTATAGCTGCCAATATCTCGGGATTGGTAGCAGCTAGAGATATGGGCCTAGTCCTGTTTGAGAGCTGACATCCCAAGAATCACGGCATTATCTCCACCACATTGCGAGATATACAGTGCTGCCCATAATTATTTATACCACTGGCAAATTTTGATTTAAAGTTACTTTTATTCAACCAGCAAGTAATTTTTTTTTTTTTGCGGCAAATGACATAGGTGTCTCCCAAAAGATAATAAGACGATGTACAAGAGGCATTATTGTGGGGGAAAAAAACCTCGCAGCTTTTATTTACATTTGAGCAAAAAATACAAGATGTTCCGCACTGTGGAAAATCTCAGAGGACGTGGTCGGAAGCCAAAAGTGACGCCTGTGCTGGCCAGGAGGATAGTTAGAGAGGTGACAAAGAATCCAAGGATCACCACCAAGGCCATCCTGGTGAATCTGGGCTCTGCTGGTGGCAATGTCTCAATCCAACAGACACTGCACACTGGTGGGTTCCACGGATGCCGACCAAGGAGGACTCCACTTCTCCAGATAAGGCACACAAAAGCTTGCTTGGCCTTCGCAAAAGCTCATCTGGACAAAGAAGAAGACTTCTGGTCTTCTCTGTTATGGTCAGATGAAACAAAAATTGAATTGTTTGGTCACAATGATGTTTCTTTCATTTGGCGTAAAAAAGGAGAAGACTTCAACCCAAAGAACACCATTCCCACTGTCAAACATGGTGGTGGGAACCTAATGCTTTGGGGGTGTTTTTCAGCCAATGGACCAGGGAACCTAATCACAGTAAACGGCACCATGAAAAAAGAGCAATACATGAGGATTCTCAACGACAACATCAGGCAGTCTGCAAAGAAACTTGGCCTTGGGCACAGTGGACATGTCAGCATGACAATGACCCAAAACACACAGCAAAAGTGGTGAAGAAATGGTTAGCAGACAACAACATTAACGTTTTGGAGCGGCCCAGCCAGAGTCCATAACTGAGAATCTGTGGAGTGAGCTAAAGATCAGGGTGATGGCAAGAAGACCCTCCAACCTGAAAGATTTGGAGCTCATTGCTAAAGATGAATGGGCAAAATACCTGTGGAGACATGCAAAAATCTGGTCTGCAATTATAGGAAGCGTTTGATTGCTGTAATAGCCAATAAAGGCTTTTCTATTGATTATTGAGAAGGGTATGAATACTTTTGGACTGGAGACTTTCTGCTCAAATGTAAATAAAAGCTGAGAAATGTTTTTTCCCCCACAATAATGCCTCTTGTACATCGTCTTATTATTTTTCCGGAGACACCTATGTCATTTCCCGTCAAAAAAAATAACTTGCCGGTTGAATAAAAGTAACTAAGTCAAAATTTGTCAGGGGTATGAATAATTATGGGCAGCACTGTAGCTGTTTTATTAATTGAGGAGTGAAAGCAGTGAAACCTGTTTCTCCATTCACTTTCAGCTCTAACAGCTATATCTTCTGATGTAGAGATTATAATAGTAATATATATATATTTATTATAATCATATTTGTACTGACCCTCAGAATAGAGTTGTTACTTATACCACACAGTGAACACCGTAAATAAATTCCACAAAATAAATGTTAAATTTACTATTATTTTATCTTTATCCCTAAAAATAAAACAAAAAAAGTTAATACACTATTTGTACCCTAAAATGGTTCCTAAAAAAACGACAACTTATCCCGCAAAATCAAGAAAAAGGAAAAATTTTTAAATGTTATGACTGCTGGAACACAAAGGGGGAGGGGGGTAAATGTTACTGGTCCTTAAAAGGGGTTCTGCAGTTTATTTCAACTTATGATCTATCCTCTGAATAGATCATCAGCATCTGATCGGCGGGGGTCCGACACCTGGGACCCCCGCAATGAGCTGTTTGAGAAGGCAGTGGTGCTCCAGGAGCGCCGCGGCCTTCTCACTGTTTACCGCAGGCTCAGTGACGTCACGACTTGTATCAACTGGACTGGGCGGGGCCAAGCTCTGTTCACTTGAATGAAGCTTATCCCCGCCCAGGCCAGTTGATACAAGTCGTGACGTCAGTGGGCCTGCGGTAAACAGTGAGAAGGCCGCAGCGCTACTGGAGCGCCGCTGCCTTCTCAAACAGCTGATTGACGGGGGTCCCAGGTGTCGGACCACCGCTGATCAGATGCTGATGATCTATCCAGAGGATAGATCAGTTAAAACAAACTGAAGAACCCCTTTAAGGCTAAAATTTATGTCACTAAGGGGTTAAAAATGCAATGGTGTCGCCTGAGTTCTGCGCCAACTAAGCATTTTTTGGAGGGTTTTTCCAATTTTAATGTGACCGTTAGTAAGCTAAATGGAATGTCCCTTCACACACACACACACACAAGATAGGAGATAAGTATCTGATGAGCAGGGGTCCCCAGTGATCTTGAGAATGGGGGCCTGATGTTCCCCCGTGCTTGTGATCAGCACCAGACCCCAGCTGATCAGACAAAGATAAGTGTTTGTAACAGGACAACCCCTTTAACATTCAAGACTTTTGAAGAAAACTAAAAAAACTGAACTGGCAAGGAAAGGGTGCATTATATATCATCCATTATTACATATAATCCGCACACTCCCTGGATGACAGATTGAAATTAAAGCCTGAGGGAGCTTCCCCTCTGTATATAGAAAGGAGTGGTGGACAAAAATGTGAAAAATTCCATTCCCAGTGTGACAGCGAGCAGCGGCCTGTTTATTGGTCCAGAGATAAAAAGTTTCCCACAGAGAAAATACACTTTACTGAGCACAGACGGCCGACAGTATAAAGCACCGCCTTTGGTAATGGAGATAAAACACAAAGGAGAGGAACCGTCTGCAGATCTAAGCACTGCTCCAAGTGGTTAGGAATTCTTAGCCGCCCTGTCTTTTAGTCGTTTATTGACAACCAATATGGCCGCCACTACAACCCCTACCAGGCAGCATCCTACTGTGAAGGGAAGCACTAAGGGGGCACTTACTGTGTGATTGGCGGAAAGGGGATTAGGTGGGCTTAGAGGTGTGGTTTGGTGTATGAAAAAATTGCTGCAGTGCTACACACCGCCACGACCCTCACACTACAGCAAAAAAAAAAAAAAAAAAAAAAAAAGGTAGTTATGTCCCTTGGACATAACTGGACAACCCCTTTAAATCTGTTGCTCTCCTCTCTGTTATCACATATATAGCACTCAATAAGCCCGGTATAAGGAGGAGAGGCAGTGGTCATGTCCATTATGAATATCACTGCAAACAGCACCCTACATCTCAACTTCCTGGACACGGCACGTGGATTTTACTGCAGTTTCCAAATTTTGATGGCCACTGAATAGCAATCTATTCAACCAGCAGAAATGTGATAAAACACTGTGTAATATTAGATAACGGGCCCTCTATCTGGATTACATCTGCAAAACCATATTCCTGAACTATCAAATTATCTGGACAAGAAAGGAGCAAATCGAGAATTATTGCTTCACATTACGTGGCTAGCCTTCACATTGTGCCCTGGGAACCGAGGCATTCAAGGTTATATGTGATCAAGGCAGAAGGATCCCTTACATAGCAGAGCTCAGCCGTAATCTCCTTTGATGGTAATACCTCCAGAAGAACACACCTTTCACAGAGTCTTATGTAAAGCCGCAGAGGCTTAGAAGAAAGTCTTGGGGTCTAAGAAAGGTTAAGAACAGGGTGTGTGCGTGTTCTGGGGATTCAGCTCGGAGAAGTTATGCAGGCGGCTGGGAGAACTCCTACTCATCTTCCTTCTCCTTGGCCGAAGACCACATAACAATGCAAGATTGTTTAGAAGAAGCAAAACAGTCCGAAACATGAGACGCGGAAAAACACAAGCGGCTCGCATCACAAAACGGATCTGTTTTATATAAAACGTCAGCGCACGCCCCCCCAAGATGTATCCGCAATGACGCCAGGAAACATTAACATGCTACATTTCTTTTTAAAAAGAAGGACACAATGTCCAGGCTTCGCAGCAATTACTGGCATGCAACGCCTAACTCGTTTTGAGCCACACAAGGAAACTTTATCTGAAAATTATTCTAGTTTTCAAACCAGCACCTGGATCTGAACCATTGTGTAATTGGATGTAATCAAAAATTCTGTATAGCTACTGAGCTATTCAATAAAATCTGTCTGCACAGCGCCACCTGCTGTTTGCTATTTTTCTAATGTCTCTGTCCAGCTCCTATGGTGGATGAGCATGCTCAGTTCCATCCTTTAACCGCCACCAGCTGAGAAGGCACACGCCTCTGAGCAGCAGCGGAAAGGACACATCCCCTGAGATAAATCTATCAGAGCAACGAATGGGGAGATCTCTGGATCCACGTGAGGTACAGGGCTGGTTCCGGCTTTGTCAGAAAGAGATTGTCATGTTCTATATGAGATTTACATTTTTTACACTAATCATGGGATACTTTTTCCCACCAATCTCTTTCCTTTGAGTCTACTGCTTTCCGTTATCAGCCATTTCAGGCTATAGAGAGGCTGACTAATGCTCTTCTATGGCAGGGATCAGCAGCCTCCGGCACTCCAGATGTTCTGAAACTATAACTCCTAGAGTGCTCCATTCACTTCTATGGGAGAAGAGCCGAACATGTTTGCATGCTGGGAGTTGTAGTTTCTCAGCAGCTGGAGTGCTGAAGGTTGCTGATCCTTGTTCTACGGGATCACAGGCAGGAAATCTTCCCCCCACAATCACTACTTTATCACATATTTCTGGAGGAAGAACAGCGGCGGGAACCGCGCAGAAGCTTTATGGTTTCTACTTGGATGACCAGGGAAATTAATCTCCAGTTAACGCTCCTGTCTAATTGTTTTGTCATCTCCTGTAAAATCAAATCAAAAGCCAATTAATCTCATAGGCAAGTCTCTCCATGTCTGCAGATGCTCATTTTCCAGAGGAGGCTTATTGAGATATTAAGAGGGCGCTTTCCAGGCAAGATCAGGGTGGATAGGACAAAGTTCTTAGACGATAAGAGCTGTTGGGAGGGGGCATTAAAGGGGTTTTCCAACATTCTGATATTGATGACCTACCCTCAGGAGAGGTCATCAATATCAGACCGTCAGGAACCCGGCACCCCCACCGATAAGCTGTTCGAGGCGGTCACAGCTCTCCAGTGAGCACCATGGCCTCCTCACAACTTACCAAGCACAGCGCAGTCCATTGGATAGTGGTCATGCTTGGAACTGCAGCTCAGCCCCATTTCCTTGAATAGAATGGAGCTGTACCTAGGCCATGGCGCTCTACATGCCTAGGAAGAGGGGATGCTGGAAGCTGTACTCTGTCTATATCATATTGGTGACCCATCCTGAGAATCTCGGAAAACCCCTGCGGGGAGGTCCGACTAGCAGAATGAAGCGATATGGCTCAGTACATACAAATATGGTGGTGCCTAATAACACTGAAAACAATAGAGAGGCTGCAACGCATGCAGGAGTGCCACGGTCCATTCAAGCAGCCGAGAGCCGGACCCCCACCAATCTGATACTGAAGGCCTATCCTGAGGAAGGGCATTTCATAACCTGAACCCGGAACACCCCATAAGGCGAGGCTGTCGATACAATACAATTCACAATCTGTTAAAAATATTACACAAAAGCAAAAATGACACACTTGAAAAAAATAAAAAATATAAATAAAATTAAGCTTTGGAGAATGCCGATTCCCTGCTGTTACAGCAGTCTTCTGAAGCAAAGTGGTTCGGAAAGTCAGATGTGCCCTTACACCTATAAAGGCAGCCGGCTGAATGCACATATACGCTGGGGGTTATCTCCAGAACAAAAGGATCAGCACAAAAAATCCAAGAGCCATCTGTCAGAGGAGAGCAGGAAGGTCCCCACCCCCATTAGTCTGGGACCTTACGATCCCTATGAGATTACAACAGCCTCATAAAAGACAGTCTACCAGAAAGTAAGAGCCGCGGTTTATATGGACTTCTCCAATGTAACGCGTCATCATCTCCATCAAGCTTTAGACACTAAATCTGCATGAGAGCTACTACCGGCCTCGCCATGAGCTGAGCCATCCGAGCGCTGCCCCTCTACACCTTGTAAGGGTGACGGAAGGAAGTGGAACACGTCAGATCTCCTATGGCAATTACCAGGCTGCACCCGGTACATGTGCGGTGCAGCAGTGAGCGATACCCGCGCCCATTAACCCATATGTGATGGCACCCTTACCCCTCAGGTGCCAGTTCTGGTCTACGGATAAGTGGCAACATGTCACCCGATTTCTAAACCAGAGGGGCCAAGGATCACTTATACCCCTGCTAGAGCTCCTCCAAGATTTCCATGCCTGGAGCACTCTGGCTGTACCTTTAAGGCCTCACACACACACAACCGTATGTATTTTGTATGTCCATGTTGCATTCGTGTTGTCCGTTTTTTTTTTTTTTTGCTGTTTTATCTTTTGAAGAAAGCCCACAGATCATCCGTAGGTCTGTTCCGCAAACAGAACATGTCCTATTCTTAGCCGCAGACCCATTAAAGTCAACGCATCAACAAAAAAAACGGATGCAACACGTTTGCGGACTGCAAAATACATACAGTCGCGTGGGGTTGGCCCGCGATCAGCATCTCTCATCTGTCCACAGGTTATAAATGTCAGACCTCCAGGACCCCCAGCAGTCCCAAGAATGGGATGCCCTGTCTGAATGGATCAGTAGTGCGTATGCTGGACCGCTCTTCCAGTCACGGGGACAGACGTAGACAGCACTTTATCAGTCCCATGGAAGTGCCTAGAGCTGGGGGCTGACATGGGCACCACCACTCCATTCAGACTGGGGACTCAGGGACCCCTATTCTCGGGATCACTGCAGTTCCCAGCCCATTGACATATCCTGTGGATAGGTGATAAATGCTGTTCATGGGATAACCCTTTACATGGAGCATCTGAGATCAGCTATGGAAATATCAGAGTTAAGATCGGTGGGGGCCAAAGGATCCTAGTCCCTTTGTGCCCTGGATTATGGGTGTCCCCTTTAAGAACCCAGGGCTGAAGTACGCGGGTTTACACGCAGCCCATATAATAGGGTGTAAGATATAAACACACAACAGGAATTAACCTTAGCTCCAGCCAGTAGGTGCCGATCTGCAGACAATATAGAGCAGCTGTAAACCACCCGGCGAGCGGGACAATGCGCCAGACGTATAGCGCCATTAATATTGGATGAGGAAAATATAGATTTTCTTTTTTTTGTTTTTTTGTTCCTGGCAACTGAATCAGACTTTCCAATAAATTCAATTATGCATAAGCTTCTTGTGACCTCAGAAATGTCTTTTAATGAGAATGTAATGCATGTCCCATCTCCAAGGGGGCGGCCGGCGCTTCCTCACATTCTCCACAGATGTTTGGGTGGAATTCACATGTGCAAGTGTTCAGATCACATTCCTTATATAGCTGGAGACACAACGGGAACAAAATGTTCATGTACAAATCCTGGACAGCAGCAGAACCAAACACAGCGCGGCTCTGCATCATGTCCCGAGCTGCCGTCCAACAACTTTCTCCAAGGCACCGCCCCTTTAAGGAGAGGACTGTCAGCAGTTACAGGAAGAGAAATCTCATTAAAAAAGGGGGACCTGACGCGCACACACACACACACACCAAAAAGAGCTTGGTCCTGTGACTGCTGCAGCCATTCCCCGGCCTCACAGGAGTAGTCGCATCCAAAAGCCTGTGGGGTATAAATGCTCCCTCCACCCCGTGGTAAATTCTGTGAGGGGTTGTGTCCTGTAGGACATTGACCTTCACCTAGACCACTGATGAGATAATCCTCAAAGGCGCAGTAACAGCCACCACCTAGAAGCTTCGTTCACATATCCGTTAGAAGATCCAACCGGATCCTCTACGTACAATAAAGTCCGGTGATCCGGCCGATTTCTGGCTTATACCATTGCGTGCAGTGGTTTTTTGTCCTGCCAATAGCCGGCATTTGCACTGGATCCTGCAGACGGATCTCCAAAATGGAACAATGCCCTTACACGCTTTGATAAAGACGTACGATTTGGCGATTTATCGCTTGCGCAACTATTGAGAAGAACACACGAAACGTGGCCATGAAGTTGTAATGGTAGTCACAGGTCTAGAGGGTTTGGCTGGCAGCCATTGAGTGACTGCATTTACACAGAAGCAACCTGCTCGTCCCATGACTGACTTCATCACACATAAAAATCTGAAAATCACCATTTCGACTACCAAAAGTGACGATCCTGAGTAGTCAAATTTCACACATTAGGCCTCTTTCGCATGTCAGTGAATCGCTCACACATCAGTGGATTTCCATGAACGTTGGTCCGTAGTGATAACGGAGCCGTAATGCACATTATAGTCCACGGGTCCATGAAGACCGCGGACAGAACAGGGATGCCCTCCGTGTTTGGTCCGTGGTTTTCACAGATCGTTGTTAGGAGTTGTTCTGGCCTAGCAGCGTCCATGGAATACAGATGAGACACGGACCAAACCACTGACCATCTTGTCATGGATGTCATCACGGACATGTGAAGGAGGCCTTAGTATGTAAAGGCGCCATAAACATCTGTGTAATCAACAATGAGCCAAATTAAAATGACAGCAATAAATTACCAGGTAAAAACCATAAAAATAAAAAAGCTATGGAGTCACAACATGTAAATCGGGGGTCTCTGAGCTCTGGTGCTCTAGCGGTTGTGAAACTACAACTCTCAGCAGGTAGGCCGTCACCGCATTCTGGGAGTTCAAAATGTCTACACCCTGGGAATGTTAAACAAGTGACAGCATTGAAAATGGTCCTGATAATAGCAGTAGGGTGGCACGATGGCTGGCACGGCCGTCACGTCGCGCTGAGGACACGGTTTACTTTCGGACCATGGTACCATCTGGAAGCAGTTTGAATGTGGATTTCCTTCTTGCCCTTCAGTTTCCTCCCACAGACCAGAAACATATTGGCAGGTTAATTCTGACTACATTATAATGCTTTAGAGTAGATGTCAGCGAGTGAAGCCAGCAACATATGGCGGTCTATTTCACTGGCACTGTTAGGAAGGATAATTCCTGTCTATATCCATGTTGTATTATCTTCTTAGGCACAGCCAGAATCTGAAGGTCATCCATTTCCAGGTTCCTTAAAAAAAAAAAGTCTGGCTCTGATTTTTCTCATGAATAACCATCTCAAGTATAATCTGCAAGGAGGAACCCCGACATGGAGTATAGAGTCCCCCTGAAAAATGCAGACTGAACCGTTGCGACAAAGGAGGCAATCCCTTTGGACAGCAGTGGTGCCATATCTTTACCAACATAACGCAGCACTCTAGGCACTTCAGAGCAGGGGGTTGTCCAGGATTTTGATACTGAAGGCCTGTCCTGTCCGACACCCTGCACCCCCACCGATCAGCTTATACTCTGAAGCGCCAGAACCACACAGCTCCATCCATTGTGTAGTGGAAGGAGCACTGATGGGAGCAACGCTGCAGTTACCAGCTTCATCCACTACACAATGGACAGACCGGTGTAGTTCCGGTGGCGACCTCTGGTGCCAGGGCTACAGGGTAAGACCTAATGGGTGGGGGTGCGGGGTGTCAGACCCCTGCATTCTGATATTAATGACGTATCCTGAGAATAGGCCGTCAATATCAAAATCCTAGAAAACCGTTTTAAAAGGTTTTTCTGAGAAGGGGGGACCTCCATCCACTGATCCTGAGGACAAGGTTATGTTCACATGTAGCAGACACACTGCAGATTTTCTGGATGCAATTCTGTGCTGTAGTATCAGTGAAGTGGAGGGGAATTTCTCATCGGCATGCTGCGGAAAAAATCCAGAGCGTATATTAACCCGTGCTGTGGAGTTTAAAGCCGCGGCAGGTCCCTTTATGCTGCGGATTACAGCCTTTGCAATGCATCATGTAAATTCCAGATCTGCGACAAATCCACATGCAGCGTTTTGCCAGAGTCCTCGCTGTTTTGCATGGAACCTAAGCAAAATCTTTAGTGGACAATCATCCCGTGTGACTGTGTCCCGGAGCGGCCGCAGTGCTGATTTAGTGCTATGTCCCTTTCACGGCAGCACCCCGACCACCCACCGTGCGGTGAACTTCAGATAGGTCCATATTGCACTGTGCAGTAGCTGGATGTGGCCCCTCATCCTCAGGATCAGTGGGGGGGGGGGTCACAGAGGTTTAACCCTCCACTGTTCATGAAGCGAGGGCACATCCCAGCAACATGCCATTACTTTATAAGATGAGAATACCCCTCACAGCAGCAATGCAAAAAATCAAACCCCCGTATACCAACATGACTGAGAACAAAGCCAAAACACCGCACAAATTATCCTGACCTCCTACAGCAAGGAGAAATGCAAGTAAATGGCGTCACCCACCTTAGAGGCCTGTGGAGTGGAGATCACGTGAACGCTGCTGGCTCTGACACCGTTGGATTTAGGCCGCTTATAGAGTGCAAATCTGCTTTTCCTTCTGCCTCGGTCTCCGTTAGGAAGGCAGCCATTGTACCTACAAGAGCAAGGACAAAAAGGGTTAAAGAACAGGACATTGTAATACTGGAATTACAACCCCCTCTATCCTACAGCAAGCAAGGCTTCCCGATGGAGGCGATCGGCTACAACACTCATCATTAGGACGGGCATGTGCTGTATTAACTCCTTCCCTTCAGGAGAAACCAGCAGCAGGATTTTTATCCACATAAGCTGCATCATGTACTTTAATCCAAATCTATCCAGCGACATGGAGATGCAGAAATAGTGAAAAAGGATGGACGCGGTTATCAGAGTCCTCCTTAGGGCTATAGGGATCACCATTGCGGTCTTATGCACACAACCGTATGTATTTTACGGTCCTATCCATGTCGCATCCACATTTGACTTCAATGGGTCCATGGTCTGCATTTTGCGAATAAGTATAGGACATAGTCTATCTTTTTGCAAAACAGACGTATGGACGCGGAAAGCACACTGCACGTGTCCGTTCTGCGAAAAGATAGACTATGTCGACAAAATGCAGATCATGGACCTATTGAAAACAGCGGGTCAGTAAGGCTACTTTCACACAGAGGATCTCAAAACCGGAGGAAAAATGTTTCAGTTTGATTTAATACAAACGGTCGTAAAAGTGAACAAAACGTCTGGAAAGAAAGAAAAAAAATAATAAAAAAAAACACGGATCCGGCACCATTGTTTTTAGTGCCGCATACGGCTTGTTCAGTTTCGCAAACCAGACTCATAACCGCAGTTTGCATCGGGTTGTGTGTCCGGTCACAGAACGCAACAAACCGGAATGGAATGTGCTCTGATGCATGGCGTTCCGGTTTGTTCAGTTTTGTCCCCATTGACAATGAATGGGGACAGAACTGTAGCGTTTTCCTCCGCTATGGAGATCCTCTGCCGGATCTCAAAACTGGAAAGGAAATTGCATATGTGAAAGTAGCCTTAGTATAATGCGGATGGCACAAAGACCGCACTCATATTTTGCGGATCGCAAAACGGATCATATGGTTGTACGCATCAGGTCTAATGCAATTCCTATCATTTAAATGAAAAGCCTATCTCTGGGTCATGTTAGAAAATACCAATTAGCTGTAGTCAAGTAGGTGGGTATGCTGCTGAAAGTGGTCAGGACGTCTCTGCACCCCAATCTCACCTGGTCCCTCAGGACAGGGAACATCATCACAAGCTTGGCCTGAAACTTAGGTGACCTGCCAACTCCATCCCTGATTCTCATGATCGGTGGGGGTCGCAAAGCGTGGCAAGACTTGATAGACTGTAGCTGACCCCCCCCTCTCATCCACATGTACCGCTCCTGTGCAATTGTGTTCATCGCTGATCGGCCCTCGTCCTGCCCGAACATCGCCCAGTCTAATAGGGACCCATTTCTTAAAGGATTTGCAGCACACCCTCTTAATGCTCTCCATGCTTCTACAGCAATAATGAACAATGTAACTGTGAATCCAGCACTGAAGTAGACAGGAAACAGTGACATGGAGAAAGCAATCATTCCCACCATGCCAGTATTCTGGACTGAAAAAGTCACACACCTGTGCACTTTCTCAAGCAGGGACCATGGATGGGACCAACAGGCCCAGCATATTTGTCTTTTACGCCAGTTTTCTGGTATAAAATACGACTGAAATCTAAGCTGGCTCCAGGGTGGCATAGATTTTACTTTAAGTGCACAGACTGCCGGAAGATGTGCCTAATTTATGACAAAGAGCACTTATATACCGGTGTCAACCACTAGTCTATGATAAACTCCTCCACACTATGTCTATGTGCCTTTCTGCAGCTCCTCCCCATTGACTTCTACCAGCAGCAGCTGTGACCTGATCCCTCAGTGGGTTGATATTCCATCTTGTCTGGAGACGGATATCATCAAAGAGAGTGAATGATGAGTGTAGGAGGTATGAAGAGAAAAAGTAGTGTCTGACAAGTGGAGAAAGAGGCAATTTTCTTAAATAAAGACATACTACAAAGTTTGTCGTCTTGGCTTGTGCTACTGATTTAGGTTTGTAGAAATGATGGTGTCCGTTTCAGTTCAATGTCGGAAATTTAGATATAGGAAAGTTGACTATTATAAAGAACTGTATTTCTTGCAGCTCCCGGCCTGATATACCCAGGTGGGAGCTGACAAGACTTGTTTAACTTGAAGACTGAAAAGGACAAGGTACATTAGTCTGGTGCTCCAGAGTTACTGATCCATGACACAGACAGAAGGAGGGATGAAAATGAATGGAAACAGTTTGTCTTTCATGCATGGGGGTTGACGTGGAAGATTTTGAAGTCTAAACACACATTTTGGGAATTCCTCCGCCACACACACACACACTATAAAACAAAGCGTGTTTTGACAAAGGAAGACCTGGAGCCAGAACACAAAAGAGCCATTGATGTGCAGAACGTTTCATCCTCCAGTCAGATCGGGAGTGATCAGACGGGCTGCTCAGAACATGTCAGGAGGAAGACTTCCTCAGGGAGGGTGCCTTCACATGAACAGCTGTTCTATAGAGGAAATGGCCGTTAACCTTTATTCATGTGACCGCAAATAGATCTGCAAACCTCCCCGTCTTTCCACGAAAACCTCCCAAGCAAGTCACATGGGAGCAGATTTCCCATGTGTCCTGGATTTCCCAGTAAAGTCAGATCTCTCCATTTATCGGTTAAAGGCGTTTTCTAGGCTAATAGAAACATATAGAAACATAGAATGTGTCGGCAGATAAGAACCATTTGGCCCATCTAGATGTTGAGAACTTATCCATATACTTATTTTGTTTTTTACACAGTAACATTTTGTCCCTATAGGAGACTTGAACATGTGATCTTCTGAGCACTTGTCCCCTAGACTGCAATAGATTACCATTGCGGTCTATGGGATTTTGAGAGACAGCCTGCAGAGCCGTGCCTCAGGCAGGGCTTTTCTGGAAGTTAGTGATAACAGCCTGGGGGCCTTGTAGAAATTCCCAGGCCTGTCACAGAAACCGATCAGAGCACTAATTTCACCACGGGGTGGGGAGTCCGATCAAAGCCCCCTTCTTCCTCTGCCCAACCCCCGATAACCCCTCAGATGCTGTCAATAGCGACTGCGGTAAGTGACCAGGGATGGCTAAATTGCAGCCGGCTCCCTCCATGTATGGAGCGTGTGAGCTTAACATTGATCAAGTTCATTAGGGGTCGGTTGTGAAACTACAACTCACAGCATGCTTAATTAAGGAGTCCCCAGAACAGCCAACCAAATTTGCATGCTGGGAGTTGAAGTTTCACAAGAGCTGGAGTGCCGGAGGTTGCTGACCCCTGACGTACATGAACAGGATAATGCACTAATCAGACAAATCTGACTGAAATTGCTTGTGCCATAGGTGCCATGTTTTTTTAGCAGCCGCTACCAGTTCTCTCTTGCGATCAGTGGGGTCAATGACGGATCCTAAAGGAGCAGCTGAAGCCGGTAATGTCTTCAGAGTATGCATATGTGAATTTTTTACTTGTATTGGAAGGTGTCGTCCTGCACCCCTCCCCACTCCCAAAAACTCCTACACTGTCCTTTTCCCGTGGCTGATGTATGCAACTGCATAACATCTACAAAGGTCAAGGCTACTCGACTATATGCTTGTAGATTTTCCTTAGAACCATGCACTGAGGATGGGGGCAAGGTGGCACATGGCAGGTGGGGTTCCTACTGTATATCAGATCTTCAAGGTACAACCTAAATATATGGCTCCTGCACAGGGTTGTCAAAAGATCTTAACCCACCACAAAGCTGATAGTGTGTGGAGAACATGTGAATATGGCGAGAGGACCCAAAACTCCATCCCAATGTACTTAGCGAGAGGTAGGGCGACCGTTCAGCTCAAACCTAAAGTCTGACTATACATGGCACAAGTATAATCAACATCCTTGGTCCCATCCATTCTGCTCCTCTTGTTTTCCTTCAAGAGGGTCGCCACCAACTCAGACTTTCCCATGCAGAAGTTGAAGGAACGTCTAAGACATGCCCCCCTTCCTATATCATCGGCACTGTGTCCATTAGAGAGCAATAGGGGCTTGTCTTAGATTTTCCTACATGGGGAAGTCCGAGACGTGGTGGTCATCTTGAAAGGAATTAGTAGACGGAGGACCTGAATGGAGGTAACCAGGTGGGCAGACTATGCGTGTGTCATGTATAGTAAAATTTTAAAAGGGATTTTCTGAGATTTTAAAACTGATGTCCCAAGCTTTCGGAAAAGCCATTTGATCAGATCATTGGGGGTCCACCGGTCTCTAAGCTCCAGAACTACACAGCTCCATTTATTGTGTAGTGCCAACTGCTCCCACTGAACTGAATCAGTTTGTCGCAGGTTCATCTGCCAGCATTTATTTTGCCAACTCTGCCATGAACGCCCTCTATGGATTGTCACAAGAGCTGGAGCCAAAATCTCTTCAGCATGTTTCAGGATAAGTGGCTTAAGCACATGCGAGATCTCCAGTTGGCTCAATGAAGATTAGGCATTCAATGTTAATTACCACACCGGCTCCTGCTTACATCACCGCCTCCCCTTCCCCATTGCCAATCCCTTTATCCTGCCAGGCTTTGTGATATGAACATCTCCTATATACTACTGAAAGGTCCCTTCACACAGGCCAATGATCTGGGGAATTATAGAGAGCGTTCCTAGGGACAATCCTTCCCAATAATTGCCCTGGGTAAAGGTGCCTTTGACCACTCGATAATGGGAAAACGCTCATTCATTGGGTGAAAGCATCACTGGTGTGGACATCTAAACCATCGCTTCTGGCCAGTTGACTGTCCTGTGTAAACTGGGACCTGCTGCCCAGAAACAATGAATGTGTATGGGGACTAGCAGTCCTGTAACGAGAAGGCAATTATTGGGAACGGATGGTTCACATAGACACCAGCGATCATCCAAGGCAGGAAGTGTCTACACATGGGAAGCTCACACTTTTTGTCGTCCGAGTTTACGTCAGGGAGATCTAAATATGAACAAGCTAAAAAGAATAAAACAACAACTAAGAAGAGCTGTAATCGCTTGCTGCAAACTCGCTTCAATCAAGGCAAAAAACAACAACTTTCTATTCTAGTCCTGAAAATCATATGTAATTTTAAGTACAAAGAAGATCGTGCGGAGCGCAACCACCGGGGAAAACAAGAAGCCAATTGTCTAACAATTCAGGTTATTTCATCGAGATCAAAGCAACAAATGTTGGCGGAGGCAGAAGGGGTCTTGGAAGAGAAAGCGAGAATTAGCAATGTTTGTGCTCTCATTACAATGGTATTTATTAGGCCCCTCGTCGTCTTCCTCCCACTTATGCGAGTGCCTGCGCCATCTGATAAGACCTGCTCCTGTCACACTCATCAGCAGTGTGCGCAGTGATGAGGCTGAGGTCCGCACTTGGGGACGCTTGGGCTACTCGCTTGCCCACCGGACCCCATTGACGGGAACTGGCGGGCATCTGACCAGCTGTATTCAGGCATTTACGCCGAGGAGCAATCCGGATCCCCACTTGGTCGAACAGTGTAATAGGCCACCTGTCAGATAATCCATCGGTGTAATAAAGGGCCTGTCTTTCATAACGTCTAGGAGGAATAATAGAGAAATGGCACAAACATAGAAACATAGAATGTGTCGGCAGATAAGAACCATTTGGCCCATCCAGTCATAAGAATAGATGCGTCAGAATGGTTATTAAATGGGGAATACAAGTAGTATTAGAGGCGAGAGGTCCTCTTTAGCCATCATGCACATGAACGTGCAATTTGCGATCTCCAATGCGCGGGCACCATCCGTGCGTTTGTCGCAGACCCATTCAACTTGAGTGGGTCTGTGATCCTTCCATGTTCAAATGAATGGGTTCGCATCCGTGATACGGTGTGTACATGGTCGGTGCCCGTATATTGCGGACCCCCCGTTTGTGGGTCACAATACGGGGACGGCCATGTGCATGAGGCCTTAAAGGGGTTGTCTGAGGATTTTTTCCCCCCCAAATTTAGAAACAGGAACATTACCCAGCCTTTAAAACTTCCTGCTGCTGCTGCTGCTCTGGTCCTGTAGCAATCACAAGCTATATGTTGTTCACGTGATCGCTGCACTCGACGGTTACATGTGCGTGAACAGCACATGACTGCTGAGGACAGTGATGGGTAAACACGCAAGGAAAGAAAAATAAATAATGCTTGTTTGCTTGTCGGCAGCACCCTGCCCCATGTTATCAGGGGAGGGGGGACCTGCTGAAAACCAAACTGTAGGTAGATGAACACGCAGTCACCCGCATACACTGCAATGACTTCTGCATATAAATGCAGGTAACGAGCGCCGACATCAGCACGCGTTACCGGGCAGAATACCTGTCCGTGTAAAAGGACTCAAACACAGGTTTGCGACAGCTTGCACTAGACGTTGACCAAAGCTGTTGTGAAACGGCGTATCCTTGTGACATACTGATTTATGGGACACGTATGTAAACTGACTGAGACAATACAGATTGCTGAAGTCCTGCCACAGTCACACCCTTATGTACAGTACACCGCTTGTGCAACCAGTCCCCGGTGAAGTCACTATCTGATCGGATTTTTCCTCTTTACTTCCGTGGTACAGTAACTCAATGCAGCAACAGTAGGGTGGTAGCCATACGGGCAACATTTTCTGCCGCGATTCAACGGCAAAATCCGCCTGTGTTTCACACGGATCTGCCGGGTTCCTGCCGCGGATTACACCCTATTCATTGCAAAGGGTGAAAATCGACAGCATGAATTGAGACGCTGCAGGTTTAAATCTGCACCGCAGGTCATGAACACAACCGTATCCGATTTGCAGTCTGCAAAATCGGACCCATTGTTTTCAACGGATGATCCTCCGTGTGCTTTCTGCATCCGTATCTCCATTCCGCAAAAATATAGACTATGGGGGAGATTTTAGCCACTTTTCTGGCGCAAACAAAATAAAAAAAGCAAACTGCACGTTTGTGAGTTTTGAAGAAAAAAAAATATTCGCAAGTGGCGTTTTTCTACGTCGCCCTTGCCACTTTTCTGAAAGGGCAGGAAGAGGACGTAGCCAGCTGCTTATGCCAGTTTTCTGGTGCAAATGAAGGCAGAAATCTACAGCAGCTCTGATTTCTGTTTAGGCGCACGGACTGCAGGAGGGTGCGCCAAATTTATGATGAGATTAGGCGCACATCCTCAGGCAGTGCTGGTCTTGATAAATCTCCCACTATGCCCTCCAATGCGGTCCTCCAGAAAACAACGGGGCAAGACCGGATCCGCGATTTGTGGACTGCAAAACGGATATGGTCGTGTGCATGGGAACTTTTTTCTGCAGTGTACGGATAAGATTTTGTCCAATCCCATCTGCATTCCGGTACAGTAATGTGAACACTCAATGCATCTGCATACACATATCTTCATAATATGGACGTTTCCTGCATGCAAGTTTTCTTCAGACTCTTATCCTAAAACTTCAGCGCTTCCAGATGCGGGCAGAGAAACCACGACGGGTCTCGTGATACACATCAGTGCTGCAGGCCAAAAACAACATTTAGCCAAAAAACGTCAAAAGATGTCCGATTCCAGCCCAACGACTAAGGAGCATAAAGAATAATCTCAGTTTCATCACAACACCCCGAAAACGGCAAACCATACGTCCCCAATTCTGAAGCCGCAACAGAAAGGGAAAAAAATAAAGTTAATCAAGATGTAAAGAAGCCAAGAGCTCGGTATCAGCCGGGAGCCGGTAATGGCTATTTGAGAAGGGGAAGTAATGTGAAACATCCCACATCTCCCGGCCGCTTTCAACAAGTCGTTCGTCAAGCTGTAAAGCAGGTGCACTAACCGCATTAGGAGAATTTCATGGTGGTTAAAGACCAAAACAGATTTGCACCCGAGCACTTAAGACGAGTCATTGGATTACCAAGAAGATTACGTTTAAAGTGGTGAAGCCCAATCATAAAACCTATGGGCACACCTGCCAGAGGCCCTCACATACGGTGTATGGCACATTCAGGTCCTACAGTGATCCACTGCAACTGGCTAAAAGCCTCGCAACGTGCTACCTGATGGTTAGAGCACATGGCTGACCGACGGGGACGAGGTGTCACAAAAAGTGACGGAGAGCTAGAGCGCAGCGATGGAAATCTCTCTCTCTCCATATATGTTATAGGCGAGCCGCACATTCACCTTAGCAGAAGTAATGCTGGTGGAGAACAAAAGGATCGGGCATGGTGAAATCCAGCAACCAGATCCTATGCAAACTACACCGTCAACCAATGCTGCCGAAAGGACAGCAGAGGTAAAAACCTCATAGTCCCTCCCAACCAGGAAAAATAATAATAATAATATGCTTGTCATGATCAACTAATAAAACTCACAACTAGCTTTAAAAGGGGTTGTAAAAGAAGGGGGGGGGGAGGGGGAAGATTACCTACCTGCTTCCCATTGCTGTCTCCCAAGTCGTTCTCCTCCAAGCCTGCGATGATCCGCTGGGCTCCCCCAACATCAGGTATGACATCACCACGGCGGAGACTGGATCCCCTTGAATCGTGGGACCATTTGTAATGAGGTAAGGGGAGCCGGGCACCGCTGCAGCCAGTGATTGGCTGTGGTGATGTCAAACCGGATGTTTACGGCGAGGGAGCCCAACAGAGCATCGCAGGCCTGGAGGAGCAACCCATCTGGGATATTGATGGCATATGGCTAAGTGGTACCTGCTTCTGTCTGCAGAACAGGACCCCAGAAGGGAACAGGGAGCAGCCGTGCATACACAGCTTTTAACAATATGTGAATATACCCTCACGTTCCATCACTTCCTCTGTAAAAAAAAAAAAAAAGTCGCAATGAATGTGACAGGGCATGTCTATGACATGATTGCCCCGCAACTGTAAGATATTAGAGAGAAAAAATAAAAAAGGATGCTACTTTCCTCCACAAACAGCTCCACTCTTGCCCACAGGCCAAGTCTGGTACTGCAGCTCAGCCCGGTTCAAGTCAATGGGATTGAGCTGCAATTCTAGACGCTGCTGCAGATTCTCTCTCCCCCCCCCCCCCCCCCACCTTCCAATTTCACAGAACCCCTTTAAAGTCGAGGCGTCGCTATCAAACCCATCAGGCAGCTACGGTAGGTTCCAATCCTATACATTACGCTCTGCACACGCATCTGTAGAGCCCTCGCTGTAACAATATCCGCCTAGATGAAGTGATGCGGTTCTGTGCGATATTCATAGCGAGCGCTCGCAGGAGTTTCTGGTTGTCCTGACATGACTATTTCTAATCAAAACCTTTGTTTCCATAGAAACGCAGAATTTAGCTGCAGATCGGGAACTGCTTGGCCCAACTAGTCTACCCCTTCTCCAACCTGCATTTCAAGAACCTGAGAATTCAGATTTCACTACTATTTTGGTTTGAACAAGAAGACGTCCCTGACGGATGGAAGGAAGTGAGCAACACTGGGCGGGAAAAAGGCGCTAAAAGATGCATCAATGTACGGCGTTATATCGGAAGGTCAGAAAACTTAAAGGGGTTGTCCCACCATTAAAGGCTGTATTAATATAATTCAGAAGAACTAGTTACTTTACTTTGTTACTATGTTGTCTTTACTTCACTACAATGATGTTTAATCGGAATATTAATGTGCACGTCCAGCTAATGAGGTGGTCACACATGCTCATTCCCATCCTTTACCTGCCACCAACCCTCTGATCTGCCATCTATATGAGAAATGAATGGGGGAGATCTCTGGATCCACGTGAGGTACTGGGCTGGTTCTAGCCTTGTTGTAAATAGATTTCCATGCACTAAATGATGTCTAATATTCATTTCTTTACATCAACCAGGACATAGCCCTTTATAAAGGATAATGAAAGGGGGACACTAGGAGCAAGCAAAGTTGACAAATTAAAAGTACAGCAGCCAATCAGATTTCCTTTTTAAATTTTCCTAAGAAAAATCTGAGCTGCAGTTTGGTTTCCAGCAGACCATTACCAAACTACAGAAAGTCCTACAGGGGTTGTCCAGGAACTATGGCAGCATTCTCCCAGAAGCATTACTAAACTGTGGCAAAGTTAACAAAATGTCTCTAAAAATGTAGCGAGTATGAGGGGGCTGAAAGAGACCCTGGGCCATCAGGTTCTAAGTGGAAAAAGTGCAACGTCCATATTAGGTTTAAAGGGATTGTGCAGCAAATTTGTATTGATTACCTATCCTCAGAATAGGTCATCACTATCTAATCAGCGGGGGGCCCACTCCCGTGACCTCCACCAATCAGCTGTTTGAAGAGGCGGTGACAACGAGAATTCAAGCTCACCAGTCACGTACCGTTCAGCCAGTCGTTACCCTTCATTGACCGCGTCAAACTCCTGTCATGAGACGTTCCTAGATGCACCCGGCCAGCTTAATCATATTTCTTTTATCCTTTAAAGCTAGTTTCACATTAGCGGCAGGCTGTTCCGGCAGGTGAACAGCCTGTTGGACCCGTCCTGCCGCTAGTTCACGTGTGCCCCCGGGTTGCTGCTCTGTCTCCATTGACTATAATGGGGGCGGAATTCCGATGGCAGCGCAGGGCGAGAGGCAGTCGGACTAAAAGTACTGCATGTCGTCCATTTAGTCCGGCGGCCTCTCGCCGTGCGCTGCTGCCGGAACTCCGCCCCCATTATAGTCAATGGGGATGGAGGGGCAAGTCCGGGGGCACACAAACGAGCAGCAGAACGGATCCGACAGGCTGTTCACCTGCTGGACTCCCCTGCCGCTAGTGTGAAAGTACCCTAGACATCTGGGACGTGTTTATGAAACATGATAGGGACAAGAGTCAGGAACGGAGAATCAGTCGTCATCAGGACCGGCTCCTTTAATATCACAACATGTAGAATGTTATAACAGTGGTAGACTAGTCAATGCAGCCGCACAGCGTCCAGTGAAAGTGATGAAGTCAAAGTCTCCCAACCTCTGCCAACCCCAACAATAAGGAGGCCATGTACGTTTGCCGACTCTCCACCAAGAACTGGACAGATTAGTGGGGTGACCTGCCATCACCACGAACTAGAAATCCCTTTACTTAATAGCAGTGCTCACTTAAAGGGGTTGTCCGGGATCGGGGACATTGTTGTAGGTGTACAACAGTCCCCTAAATATTACATTCATGCCTGTCCTACCTTTAACAGATATTCCTGATGCCCCTTTTGCAATTCACAAAATCTCAGCCGGAAGTGCCGTTCTTCTAAGAGTCAGTGACGTACCGGGTCCCTATCTGCGGAGCGAAGCCTCTTCTTCTGCTTCTCAAGGAGCCCGGTGACGTCACCGTCAGCCAAGGTAATTATTCAGAGCGCATGGATGGGCGGTAGCTAGGCGGCAACAAACCGTGCCCCTCTGGTCGCTTTATTATCAGTGAAGGAGGCAGAGTTTAGGGGCGTAACTAAGGGGGAGGCATATGTGCGGCAGGAGGAGCAGACAGACACCAGAAACCACGCGATGCTGCTCTGCGCTGGGACCCAGAAGGCAGTGCGGCAGGAAGTTACCGCACACAGATGTCAACAATCAGTGGGGGACTGTCAGAGCACTGCGGATGTCGAAAAATACATAAAAACATCGGGGGGGGGGGGTGGGGGAGGTAGGGGGCGACACCTTGAACCAGCTATTAATAGTGAGAGGGTTCATTGACAAGAAGCCGATCACAAAGTGTCCCCCTTCTGCAGCCAACAACCACAGACTAATCTGTGGAGAACCCCGGCAGAAAGTGTTCAATTTCCCTGCAGTGCCACCACAGGGGAAATTAAGCATTACATAATGCACATTTACCTAATGAGCTGTCCGGGTAATGCAGGGCAGATCCTCCGGAGTGAGAGACTATGGGGATCCTGAACATAATAATAGGAAGGATCTCAAATGCCTTAAAGGGTTTATCCATCATTGTTTTAACTACATCAATGCAAAAAAAAACAAAAAAACTCTGCTCTCCCGTGTAACTTTTCATCTCTTTTTTACCGATTTTCTCTTACCTTTCTGTGGGTGGGCAGCAGCTCATTAATACCCTGCAGTCTGCTCTTTTCAACCCCTTCCCTGCATAGAAGATAGTCCTTCAATCACAGCCCCAGATATTCCAGTAATACATGACACTGTAGTGATGCAATACAACTAGAGAGAAAGCTATAGATTTCTAGGAATTCAGAATTAGGCACGAATGACTGGGCAGCTTCACTGTGAGATCAGGACATCAGTGCTGAGGGGAAGAGAAGAGCGAAGCTACTGGGCATGTCCGCCCACCACTGAATGCAAGAGATGGTGGACAGGAGAAACAGCAGGGGGCGCTGCCAGAGAGGAAAATGTCAAAAACAAAACAATATTTTCAATGTACGTATATTGCGCCAGTTTTTTTTTTTTTTTTTTAAATGCTCTATTCCCACCAATTATGAAAATGGAGCAGCAGGTCCTATGCTGGAAATAGCAAAGCACGGTCACAGAGAATCAATGAAGTCATTTATACGGGGACCCCAGCAGTCGGACCCCTACTGATCATAACATTTCTAAATTAGATCTAAATGTATACGTTCACCCATAGCAGTGGTTTAACCTACATAACAGAAAATCATGAGCAAGAACATCCTAAATCATTGCTTTCTGCTTCACAGCAAAGGGAAACTGATAATCTTATAAAAAAAAAAATAAAAAAAAATTTATATATATATATTTTATATTTTTTTGTTTATTTACTGCAGAGGACGGAGTGACGACGAGGCCTGGTGTCTCAGACGCGTTCATCCAGATGTAAAGCCCGGCAAACTGACCCGCTACTGAACTCTCATGTGTCAGCAGAACGGGGCGCATAAAGGGAGATGAGCGGAGGGGGCGAACACGGGAGCACGCTGACCTCCAGGCTGCCTGCAGATGTCTGACAATCTGGGTTTCCGAGGCTGATCTGGTAAATTCTGGTCCTTGCGATGGAAGCACAGATGGGACCTGAAAGCTTCGTGGATACAAAGAGACAGAAGGGGCCAAAAGCCAATATTTAAATCCACCGACACATTGTTTGCTTTAGAATGACACATGGGGGGGGGGGGGGGGGGGGGGGATATAAATCACCGAAACGAGACTGTACACAGCCTTTACTGGCACTGTTTTTTGCAGGGTTAACTGTAATTTTTTTGTGACACCACGTTGGGGTGCATATAATTTATTACATTTTGTTACCTTTTTTGGGTGGTAATGGGAAAAAAACCGATTCTGCCATTGTTTTTTGAACTTTAAATTTATGATGTTCACTGTGCGGCATTACTAGTGTGTTACGGGTATTCTGTGGCTCAGTACGGTTATGGCGATACCAAAGAAGTATAGCTGTATGTGTTTTTTACTAATCTCTCGTCTTGTTATGTGTTCCAAGAGCCAGAGCTCCTTCATTTTGCGCTGTTGTAGCCGCTTGATATGAGGGAGTGTTTTTTTTCTTTTTTTTATAGTTCTCATTGGTACATTTATTATAGACAGGCTGTCTATTTGGATGCGTCTGTTGCACACTCTAAAAGACCTACATCCATGTTAGGTCCTGGCTGCCATGGCACTGCATCGGCAAACAGACTGCGTTCTCAAAAAGCCGATGGTGGCAGAGCATTGCCTAGATACTGCAGTCGCTATTTACAGCGGCATCTAGGAAGTTAAGCGGCCAGGATTGGAGTTAACTCTGATCCCAACCATTACAGAAGAGCCCAGTTTCAGTCAGTGCTGGGGCCCCGCAGTGATCAGGAGCGCTGTGTTCGTGCAGCCTGTGAGCTCTGTTCAGCTCCTGCTCCAATGAAGATACAACGTTCTGGACCAAAGAAAGTCTCGTGTAGAACCCCTGCCTGTACAGGTGTTATTTCGACCTCTGACTCTCAGAATGTTCTGTCTTTGGCCGTCAGGTCCTGCTGGAGAACCTAAGGTAGAACACTGGCTTTGCAGAATACAATGCTTTGTGTCTGGGACCGACCAGATAATGGGGGAAACATGAATGAAAAAGAAAGACATTATGAATGTTGCCAGCAAATTGCAATGAAGGACCAGATGGCTTTTACCAGTTGGGGGTGTGTCCCTGCAGTCGGAAACCGGCAGCACCGATTACTGTGCAGGGACACACGCCCAACTAGTAACACCCAGCTAGACCTTCATTGCAAACGTCTAGCAATTCATAACTTCTAGCAGGAATAATAAAGGAATTGCACAACAATAGAAGCTCCAGAATTGTTATTGGGGAAAGCAAATAGTTACTAAAACAGACCCATCAGGAGAGACGACGGCTCCTGTTTAAAGGAATTCTTGGCATGGTCATCAAACGGGATTAGGACTGATTTCCAGAACCCCACCGACCAGCCATGACAGTATTTTTGGTCTACATCCGATTCGCATTGTGACCCAGCAGTACCAGTGTAAAGGAGGAAGTCTGCGGTAAGAGGAGGAGCTAAAGCCATAGTTGTCAGTCTTAGCTGCATCCGCCATTAATCTACTGTCTGCCATGGAAGCTGGACCGCCCCCTTCTGTGGCTGTGTTCTTGATGCTGGGAGTTGTAGTTTTGCTCGAAAGCCACAACTTAGTGATCACTGCCGTGCATACGTCTAGGTGTAGTAAGGCATGATCTCTCCATAAGTTTTCATGCATCCATGTTGTCCAGAACTCAGTCTCTGGGGCAGGCATGGACGGGCACAAGTGAGTAAGCCTCTATGCGACAGCTCATGGAGGGCAATTCATAAAGAGGGCGAGCAGGCAGCTGCACAAACTTTCCTAGAACACGGCCAATAAAACTCATTCATAGGGCAAAACTAGTGTAAAACCAGCGTCGTAAAGGCGTTAGCTTACCCAGACCAGTCTCTTTAGCAATGAAGTCTCTCCGAGGAACAATCTGGAGTCTTATTAGTTCCCAACTGTATTATTTACACTGATAATTATAAAATTGGCCCAACACCGCGCTCAATTACTAGGAGCCTTCTGGGCCATAAAACAAAGTCAATTACCTTAATCCTGCGAGAATATGATTATCCTGTTGGAAACCAAATGTCTTCAAGGTTTTGATTTCTTGAACTCTCGCTGTTGCGTAAGTGTTGTGCAATGGCCGGCAGACACGGGAAGATTGCTTCTGCCTTGTATAAGGCCTCATGCACACGGCCAGGACCAGATCTGCAAAATAGTGATACCTTCCATGTGCATCTGCATTTTTCTCCCTCCCTACACGGATCGGCAAAAAAAAACACGGGAAATGAATGGGTCAGTGTGATATCTGCAAAAATTAGCACACGGATGCATGAGGCCTTATGAAGAGATCATGCCTTACTGCACCCTAGACGTATGCACGGCAGTGATCACTAAGTTGTGGCTTTCGAGCAAAACTACAACTCCCAGCATCAAGCAAACAGCCACAGAAGGGGGTGGTCCAGCTTCCACAGCAGATGCAGCTTCTCCGCTTACCGCAGACTTCCTTCTTCACACTGGTACTGCTGGGTCACAATGCTGGGTAAAAATGCAATTCGGATGTAGACTAAAAATACGGTCGTGTGCATAAGCCCTAATCTGCAAAACACGGATATCAGCCGTACTCAATGTCCGGCCCATAACAAAAAACAGTCCTCTCCTTAATAGCATGTTATATATTTTTGCGGGGTCACAGAATGGACATACGGATGTGGACAACACATGGTGTGTTGTCTGCATTTTTCGCAGCCCCATTGAAGTGAAAGGGTACGCCTCTGATTCGCAAAAAATGCAGATCGGATGCAGAGAAAAAATATCTTCGTGGGCATGAGCCCTAACAGAAATCCTGTCAGGTATTTTATTTTTTATTATCTTAGACCAGGGATACTCAACCTGCGTCCCTCCAGCTGTTGTAAAACTACAACTCCCACCATGCCCTTCTGTAGGCTGATAGCTGTAGGCTGTCCGGGAATGATGGTTGCAGTTTTGCAACAGCTGGAGGGCCGCAGGTTGAGCATGCCTGTCTTAGACAAACCCTTTAGGCCTCTTTCACACGGGCCTCCCGGATTTGCTCCGGATGCGTCACGTGTGACGTAGGCACGCAATTGCAGTCAGTTTTGACTGCGATTGCGTTCCGATGTTTATTTTTTTCCGTGCGAGTGCAATGCATTTTGCACGCACGTGAGAAAAAAACTGGAATGTGGTACCCAGACCCGAACTTCTTCACTGAAGTTAGAGTTAGGTGTTCTATTGATTTTATTAATTTTCCCTTAATAGCGCTGCGTTGTGTGAAAAATGCAGAATATAGAGCATGCTGCGATTTTCACGCAACGCACAAGTGATGCGTGAAAATCACCGCTCATCTGCACAGCCCCATTGAAGTGAATGAGTCCAGATTCAGTGAGGGTGCAATGTGTTGACCTCACGCATTGCACCCGCGCGGAAAACTCGACCGTGTGAAAGGGGCGCTAAGGCCAGCAGAACCAATCATCCAATGTGGCCAGCGTCTATTGAGATTTGGGCATGTTGAATTTCAACATGGCGATCCTTTTGTTTTCTAGGGAGGTAAGCTGTTGACAGCTACTTACTCCCCATTCCTCAGACGGTACACATGGGCACTCAGCCCCGCCAAGGGGACATGTGTCCTGGGGCTGGGAGAGACACTTGCTGGCTGACAACAGCTGCCCAAGAGTTTGGCTGACTCCACCTGGGTATACTATCCACAAGAATCCTTGGCATATTCATTTCTATGCTGAAGGCACAGTAGCTGGCAGATACCTGTGGCACCAGATGAATCCTCCTACAGTGGGGAAACCGTATTTTTCGGACTATAAGACACACTTTTTGAGGTAAAAGTGGGAAGGCGTCTTATAGTCTGACAGCTAATTCCATTATGGAAGCTATTAGCATCTGGGAGGCGCAGGGAGCAGAGGGGAAAGCGCTGCACTGGCTGTACTCACCCTCCCTGGTCTTCTTCCGGCTCCCCTCTGGACTGTGTCCTGACAGCGTACAGCGTCAGGACGTAGTGCATCAGCCCTGATGGGGGCTGATGTGAGGCCGATGGAGCTTGGGGGGGTCTGATCTAACGCCTGATGAAAAAAAAAAAAAAAATCCTAGGTGCGTCTTATAGTCCGAAAAAAATACAATACATGAAGGGGTTCACCAACGCCAGAAGGAAATAAGCCAAACTATGACCCCCAAAAGCAACAGTTGCAGGTCTACATATTCAGGATCGAAAAGTTATAAACCGCAAAGGAGTAATAACACAAAAAATATATAAATGAATAAAGTGGAAATTCTGACAGTAATTAAGAGGGGGAACTCCGCATCCATAAAGACCTTGGGGCAGCAATTTTGATTTCTTGCCCGGGGTGCAATCTACAGCTCTGATCTTATAGGTTGCTATATCGGCAGACAAAACAAGAGCAAACAGCGGATAAACGTGAAAGGTTTCTATAGAACAAAGATCAGATCACACAGTGCTCCACCATCAACCAGTGTGCACGTCAACAACCGACTGGTCCAAGGGAGATCAGCGTGGTCAGATGTAACAGCTCCTTAGCTCATAACGTGATCATACTGGTGCACAGCTACCTTCACCATCAAAATGACTGAAAAACCTCATAGAAACCCTTTGGTGTCCTTCATGTAACAGATCCAGCACTGCACAGCGGCTTCAATTTAGAACAATCATTACAGCTCGAGATGTGAACATAGCCTTAAAGGGACACTCCAGGAACAACAGACTGTGAGCCTAAGGGAGCGGTGTGTGACTCATTCAGAAAACACCACGTCCCCGTGATCCCCGCGTCACACACTGCACCCCTCGGGTCCTGCACATCACAATTTATCAGTTTTCGAAAGTGTTCTTTTAAAGCAGGGATCCCAACCTGCAGCCCTCCAGCTGTTGCAAAACTACAACTCCCAACATGCACCGATAGCTTAGGCAGTCCAGGCATGGTGGGTGTTGTAGTTTTGCAACAGCTGGAGAGCTGCAGATTGGGCATCCTTGCTTTAAAGGGGTATTCTGGTCTTGTAAAGTCATCCTCTAGCCACATGATAGGGGATAATTATTAGATTGGTGAGGGTCAGACCACTGGGACCCTGACCGATCATGAGAATGGGGACCCTGTGGAGCCCCTCAAAATAAGTGGGAGTTGAGGAGATAGCCGAGTGCAGCACTCACCTATCTTTGGAACCTCCATAGAAATAAATGTGTGAATGCCTGGCCGACCACTCCGTTCTCTTTGGGGGCATGGGATCCTTGATTGGTGGGGGTGCCAGCGGTAGGACCCCTACCGATCTGTGGAGAGGGGATAACTTCACATAACTGGAATACCCCTTTAAGGGTCCATTCACACGTCCGCAAAATGGGTCCACATTAGCGGAACAGGTGCGGACCAATTCATTTTCAACGGGGCCGGAATGTAAATAATATAAATAAATAAAAAAATAGAACATGTCCTATTCTTGTCCGCAAAGGCATTTTCTAGGAGATCCACAAAACACATACGGACGTGTGAATGGACCCTAATACTGATCATGTATCTTCAGGAGAGGGGAGGGAATGAGAGCAGAGTTGCAGTGACACTCTCAATCTCCTACAAAGTAGATGATGGAGATATCTGCTTCCAGCACAGGAACAGCTAATCAGAGGGGGGTGAGGTGTCAGACCGCTGTCGATCAGCTAGTGATTGCTTAGCCTGAGGATAGGTCACCAATTATTAAAACATAGACAACCCCTTTAAAATCTGCACTGCAGGTCAATCCTTTTTTACGCCACCTTGCTGTCGCAGTAAACATTGCAGCATACAATCTGCAGCCCCATGTGGCTGCACCGTAATAATTTTGATCTGGTGGCATAACACCCCCACTCCGTCCGTATCTGCTGCTGGGCATTCTGGGAATGCATTAGGAGAGGGGAGGGAGAAAGCCGTCAGTGACCTCTCCACTTCTCCCTGTTACCACTGTCCGTATTTCTCCTAGGAGGCTGCAGAACTTCTTCAAGGAGCAGGAAACAGGAACAACGTCCTGAAAAATCTCCGTTCACTTCAAATCCAGAGATGCAGAACCGCACACATGCTAGTCCGTGTGGAAGTGCCAGCTTACCAGCAGGTGGGCAGCAGGGCCAGCGAGGGTGTGCCACACAGACAGCCGGCGAGCATCCACTTCTGTGAACAATGCGGCCATCTGCAGCGTTATTTATGAGCGCCATCGCTTGCCGCTATTTTTAAGCGCACATTTATAAACAGGGCTAGATTTAGCGTAAGCGAGTGGTGCCAGCCACTTGACAGCGCGCGCTCAGACGGGCAGCTCTATATTTGGACATTTCAGTAGCGGCATGGCAAAACGTCCCGGATGCCCGGCCCTGGAACAGTGCAGAACGCGGAGATGTATGTCAATGTATTTCAGAGGATTCTGGGGAGTCCAGAGACCCCTCGCTGATCACCACAATCAAGGGCCGCAAGTGGACATCCCCTTTAAGAACTGGTACTGCACTATGTAGTGCCTTACCCCTTGAATGAGTTGTCTTCATAAGTTCCCCTTTCTGTTCACTGCAGGGTCTGAAGGGGTACAGCACGATAAAAACATTACAAAAACACCAAAGTAACAATGCCTGCGTCCTGAACCACCCCTTAAAGGAGTTGTTCACCTTTCTGGCCAGCCCTGCTCGCTGCCGCTGCATCCCAGCTACTTCACTGCCTGGCTGCCTCACTCATTCGAGTCCCCCGTTGTCAACACTGACGCCGCTGCAGCCAGTCAGTGACTGACCGCAGCAGTGACTTACTCCTCCTTGCGTCACACGACCAATTGACCTGACGCAAGGGGAGCAAGTCACTGCTGCAGCGACGTCAAAGTGGGAGACTGAAGCGAGGCAGGGCAGCAAAGTCATTGGGACCCAGCGGCGGAGCATGCTTTCCACGTCAAACCCCTCCAAAAGGTGTGCAGCCTCTTTTGGCCCCGAACTAAGCAGAACAGAGAATTAGCATTGCCTGGAAAATCCACTGGAGAGCGATCATGTCTCCTGTGTGAATGGAGCAGTACTGCACGTGTGTGACCAGAGCTCCATTCACTTCTATGGGACTGATAATCAAGCAGCGCACGCCACAGAAGTGATCGGAGCGCTGCTCGCACGTGTGCAGTACTGCTCCATTCACATGAGGGAGGGGGCGGTGGGGGGTCCCCCATTCTCAGCCGCCCCAGAGAATATGAATATATATCATCTACCCTGTGAACAGATCATAAATTCGGTTCATGGGACTACCCCTTACATGGAAAAAGTGATGCTGCAGTGTAAAGGCAGCGAGAACTTTACTATAAAACTTAGGCATGCAACTGAAATCACATGATAAAAGTCACAATGCACGTCGTAAATAACGCTACACTCCTTCGACAAGCCCCTAAACACAATACGGCAACTATAGAAAGTATTAACACGAGTCTGTCAGCAGTTTTGACCATGCTAAACTGCTGACAGCACTAGGCAGGGCACAGCAGTACAAAAGTATCTTTTCTCATCAGGAGTAAAAACAAAATGAACTATTATTCTGCTCCTGAAAGTGTCCAGGAGGCGGAGCATCACAGCAGCGCTCCCAGTCATGCCCCCCCATGTGACAGCTGTTACGGCCTTCTGGTTGGATGGAACAGCCGTCACTCAGACCAGATGGAAGGGGATGGATAACTGCAAGAGCTTTAGCCACTAGCAGGAGCAGAATCTGGCTGAAAAAAATGTCACATCCACACTACCCCTGTTGAGAAATGTAGACTGCAGACATATTGATCGTACATCAATAGTTTCAACCGTGACCATGCAGATACTGGGATGCCCATAGTTTCCCAAAAGGGTCCTTCCTGGTTAGCTAGGTCACACCTGGGCTAGCCTTGTGCCAAGTTTTATCAGAAACAGCGCCACACTTGCGGTGTCTACTCCTGCAGCTTAGCCCCATTGAAGTAAATAGAGGTAAGTTTTGAAGTGTTAAGGCAGCAATTCAATATCCCTCATAGGTACTTTTATGTGTATCTACAGATACGACATGCTATTCAGACTCAGGAGAGGAAGGGGAAGATACGGCAGGCAGCTAGATGTGTTATCATCGAGTATACTGCAAGGGCAGGGACCACTGGTGGGGTGATTTCCCTTTACTACAACACGCTCAGGGAGGAAATTGATAAATCCAACCCATTACAGTTGTATGACAAATGGAAGGTAGACATTGAGGACCTGACGAAGGAGAATTGGGAGAAGACTCTCACTGATTTACCAACACTGTCATTGAGTGAGTCTTCTAGGATTTCTCAATTGTATCTCTTACATAGGGTCTATAGAACACCTACATTGCTGTTAAGAATGGGCTATAGGAAGGATGATAATTGTCCACGTTGTAATGTATCAGGTGCAAACTTGATCCATTTAATGTGGAACTGCCCACGTTTAAGGAGGTATTGGGTGGAGGTGTTGGAACTCATCAATAGAGTCTTTCAGGTGAGCTTGGAGGTCAATCCACTAATTTGTTTACTGGGCCTTGTGGAAGTGCCGAGGACCATGTGGAAAAGGAAAATAGTTATTAAGAGAGTATTATACCAGGCAAGAAAGTGCATAGCATTTCATTGGATAGATGAGGTGGCCCCCACTAGCCAAGAAGTAGTGAGTAGGGTGCATGCATTGGTTAAATTGGAGGAATATGTCTACCTGAAAAGGGATTCGAAGAAGAAATTTGAAGCAATTTGGTCTTCATGGATCTCGTATTATGAGCTGTCTTAGATGTGACTGTACACTTTGACTGGAATGAAGGACTTGAAGGATATTGATGTGGGTGAATGGTGAAATGTTGGATGATGGTTGATGTCTGAATGCTTACGCCATAGAGTTACGTGAGGAATATGGAAATCCATGAAGTTGTATGCTCTGCCCTAGAAGATTGGACGGTGATGCCTTCAAAAAGAATACCACGAACTTACAACTATGGACCATACCTGAATTCTTCTTCTAAGAGACTGTGCTTTGGGAAAGGGGGGGGTTATAGTTGTGTATTTGTTAATGCACTTACTTGTAAAAACAAAATAAAAATAATTTGATCAAAAAAAAGAAGTAAATAGAGGTGACCTGCAATACCAGACACAGCCTATGGACAAAAGTGGCGCTGCATCCAGCAGGGCTGTGGAGTCGGAGGCAATTTTGGGTACCTGGAGTCGGAGCCTGCAAAAAATGAACCGACTCAGACTCCTACTAGATTTAAATTGGAATAAAAAAAATTAAAAAAAGCAAGTTTAAATGTCCCAATTCACAAAAAGTTATAATTAATTACCGTATTTTTCGCCCTATAAGACACACCTGCCCATAAGACGCACCTAGGTTTTTGAGGGTTTTGAACTAATGGTGGTCTGTGGGTGGCACTGTTAAGGGGGCATATGTGGGATCATTGTGGGGGCATCTGTGGATGACACATATATAGCATCTTATCTTATGTGTCATCCACAGATCCCCCCATAACAGTGTCCCTGTGTAGTGAATGGGGGCCGGCATCTGTTTCTGTAATGGCAGCGGGGCCCGGTGCCTGCTTCATTCAGTGGGCGGAGCAGGCGCGTGACGGAGTGAGCTACGCTGTGAGCGCCCACCCGGCCTCCTGACTGCCAAGAAGTTAGTAGTAAGTAGTACAGCGCTAGAGTTAAGATGATTGGAATACTTTAATACCCACAAGTTAGATATGATTACCGTATACTACAGTGAGCGGGGCCCGGTGTAGTAGAATACAGTGACTGCACCGGGCCCCGCTGCCATTACAGAAACAGATGCCGGCCCCCAGCCCCTCCTCCCTCTCAGCCTATTCACCGGACGGTCGCAGCATTCGCCCCCATAAGACGCACTGCTATTTTTCCCCCACTTTTGCGAAAAATACGGTACTTCTCTACTGTAAGAATAAAGGCCAATGCATGCAGTGCGTCACGTTACCGCAAAACGAACACGTTAAGTGACCGTGAAGAAGCACGCTTTTCATATGCTTCACTATATGGCACGCAACGCACAGTTAGGAGCGGCAATACTTATACTTTCCATTGTGTTGTGTTCCGCTGTTACAGGGAACGCAACGCCCATGGTTAACCTCGCCTCTCACTGATAACTGATTGAGTAAATATGTTTTTTGCAGGACTAGAGACACTTGTATAAGTGAAGGGAATGGATGGTCAATAGTTCAAGACTGAAGCTGTAAACCATTGGAAAAACTGCTGTCATTCAGCTAAGGCTATAAAAACTTGTAAACTCCGATTGTAGCTTAAACTTTAAACATGACTATGGGATTCTACCAGGGAAATCAGGTTTTACAATAAAGGCCCCTTCCTGGATCCCCCCACTGCCCCATCATCAGCAGAAGATCAGCACACAAAGGAGAAGGCAGCGGCTCCTAGCCAGTAGTTCTGTGGTAATGACATGTATGTTGCCTTTCTCTCCTTCAAGGAATGTATAAAATACATTCACATATTAAATACAGAGGAGTCGGACCATTTATCTACCGACTCCACAGCCCTGGCGTTCCGTCACAAAGCCAAGTGCGGACAGGTAGTTCCTGATACCGGCAACAAGAAAAGGACTGCAATCTTTCTAGGCTAAGTAACCCCTTAAAGGTGCAATACCACCCATAACCTATGGACAGGTGTGGTGCTCTATCAGTAAGAAAGAAGCCATATTTTTGAAAACTGCTTTAAAGGGAGCCTGGCAGCAGTTCTGACCATGATAAACTGCTGACAACACTAAGTAGGGGCTGGGGAGAGCAGTACAAACATAGCTTTTATGGAGCTCTTATCAGGAGCAGTGTGAATGTGAAGTTTTATTCTGCCAGATTTTGCCCTCTCAAGTGCACAGGAGGCAGAGCTTCAATGCGCAGTGCTGACAACTGTAAGGCCCCTTTCACACGAGCGAGTTTTCCGCGCGGATGCGTTGCGGGAGGTGAACGCATTGCACCCGCACGGAATCCTGACCCATTCATTTCTATGGGGCTGTTCACATGAGCGGTGATTTTCACGCATCACTTGTGCGTTGCGTGAAAATCGCAGCATGCTCCTCTTTGTGCGTTTTTCACGAAACGCAAGCCCCATAGAAATGAATGGGGTTGCGTGAAAATCGAAGGCATGTGCGAATGCGGTGCGATTTTCACGCATGGTTGCTAGAAGACGATCGGGATGGAGACCCGATCATTATTATTTTCCCTTATAACATGGTTATAAAGGGAAAATAATTGCATTCTGAATACAGAATGCAAAGTAAAACAGCGCTGGAGGGGTTAAAATAAAAAAATCATTTAACTCACTTAAATCCACTTGATCGCGATGTCGGCATCTCCTTCTGTCCCCTTTACTGAATAGGACCTGTGGTGAGCATTAATTATAGGTCAAGGACCTTTGATGACATCACTCCGGTCATCACATGGTACGTCACATGATCTTTTACCATGGTGATGGATCATGTGATGACCGGAGTGACGTCACCACAGGTCCTGTTGCTGCACAGAGATCAGATGAAGCCAGAAGGAGATGCCGGGCCGCGAACAAGTGGACTAAGGAGAGTTAAAAAAAAAAAAAAAAAAAATTTAACCCCTCCAGCGCTATTTTACTATGCATTCTGTATTCAGAATGCTATTATTTCCCCTTATAACCATGTTATAAAGGGAAAATAATACTATTTACAGAACACCGATCCCAAGCCCGAACTTCTGTGAAGAAGTTCGGGTTTGGGTACCAAACACGCGCGATTTTTCTCACGCGAGTGCAAAACGCATTAAAATGTTTTGCACTCGCGCGGAAAAATCGCGGGTGTTCCCGTAACGCACCCGCACATTTTCCCGCGCCCGTGGGGAAGAGGCCTAACAGCCAACCAGGAGACCACTGCAGCTGTCACAGGGAGAGGGAGCATAGAGCGGCTCAATAAAGAGATCAGAAGGCACTTCATAATGGAGCCCCGCCTCCTGACCACGTGCAGGAGCAGAATTTGGTAGAACAAAACTTCCTATTCACACTACTCCTGATCATATGAATCTCCACAAAAGGAATCCGTGTGCTGCTCTCCCAAGCCTATCTAGCGGTGTCAGCAGTTTGACACGGTCAATACTGCTGACAGACTCCCCTTTAAGGGCACAGCAAGTACCCCCTGGAGACATGGTATGCACCCTCCGTGGGGCACGTACAGCAGGCTACTGCACCCATCAACAAATTTTATACATTGGTGCAATGGTTTATAGTACAGGGGCCATTTAATAACAGGGGGTCCCAAATTTTAGCACACAGCTGAGACACGATTCGGATGGTGCCAGGCATAACTACTGAGGAATCCATGGCCTGGCTCCAACGTATCAGTACTGGGAACTCCTCCAGAACATGTAAGACTTGCCGGATCCCGAAGCAGGCGGAGGGCGCACCCCAAGTCGCTGCACTACACCGGTGTTAGTAAATGTGCCAGCCTGCAGCCAGAAATAGCAGAGCTGAACGTGCGGCGTACGAAAATCAATCAGGTGACTTAACTGTTTACTTTCCAGTTTCTCTTAATTTTTTTTGTTTTATACTCATTAACAAATCGCAGATAGGCCAAGACGGCCGAGCCCGATGACCCAAATCCGCGGCTGTGCAGCAGACAGTGCCGAGTAAAAACGTTGCGACACTGTAACAAACCAGCAGACAATGGTTACAAATAAAACAAACACTTCACCGTGTCGTCTCCTGACCATTCACAATCCCTGATGTGCACTGACAAACTCGGCTCTGCTACTTCCATAGATATCACACAGCATGGAGCAAGACAACGTCCAGGAGAAAGCTGGAGAAAGCTGGGACGCTGTACAGAATAGAGGCCTGCCTAGGGCCTATGTGTGCCCGCATGATCCCTGCCAGGCTACAGGGTGGCACAGGACTGAGCAGACCCTGGCAAGAGTTAACAGCGGAGTTTGCAGAACACGCTGCGGCTGCCAGCTCTGCGACAATCAGAAATAAACCCAGCCCTGGGCTATAATAAGAGCTGCCGGGGAAGGGGGGTCAAAGGCTGGCAGAGCAGGCATGACTGTGCAGCTGCTGCAGAACCTCTTCGCACAAGACTCAGACAACTTCTGCCAGAATACAATGCAGCCCACAGTCAACACCAAGGGGTAGGACAGTAGCAAAGTGGTGACGACAACCGCCAGGCCCAGGTTCGACAGCAAGATCTGGCGCAGGAGCCTGAGCGCAGTCATACAACTTTGACGCAAACGACGTCCCCTAAAAACTTGAACAATCCGGCAGAAGACAATGGAAAAGTTGTGTTAAAGTCCGCCCTGAGGCCTGGAAGCGGAGAAGCCATGACGTCCCAGCTACGTCAAAGTCCTACGCGGGTTTTAGGCCTCAGAATTTCAGAGTCAAAGTCGTAGGGCGACCGCGTTACGACCGACTACAACTTTCGGACGGCTTCTACCCCTCCACCTCTGGGGTCCAATTTTGGCGACGCGTTACAGCGCGACTAATGGTAACGGTGACAACTCAGGCGCCAGAATTTACCTCTGACAACAGTTGATGAGGAGAGGAGCGGTACTGGAGGTGTCCAATCCCATCAGGTCACATGACACCCCACATGAGCGCTGCATACACCCAGCTGGGCGGGGGGGGCTCACACACACACACACAGGGACTCACCCCAGCACCACCAGCTCCCCGTACTTGACGGGCTCCTTGTTGGGGGCGCAGTGCTCCTCCTGACTCGGGGAAAACATGGAGGACGATCCTCCGCGAGCCGCCACAATCCCCTCCACAATCGCTAACGCAACCCCCCGGGGAGCTGCTCGGCCGACTTCATAGAGGCTCCCCTCCGTGGCGCAGATCACAAGTCCGGGGGGGAATCCAGGCGACAAACCCGGTCAGCTCTCCTTCCTCCTTGGTAACGGCCAAACCCCGGGACACTCCACTTCACCAGGTCACGGAGGGGGGGGTGATGCTCCAAGCCAACCGCCCACCGCGCGGTGCAGTCTCTCCTCGGATACAAGCCGCTGCCACTACCCGTACGAGATGCTGTCGGCCCCCCTCCTCCTCCTCTTCTTCTTCTCTTCCTCTCCGCCCTCCTGCTCCGAGGCTGCGAATGACTCGCCGGGCCGACCTCCTTCCTCCTCCCCCTCCAGACAACAAATGGAACCCCGCTGCTCTCCAAGTGCCGTGGCAACAGGACACCGAATTACCCCCGGGGGGAGAAAGGGGCGTGGTCTCATCTCGTATCCGTTCTGCCTCCCCTCTGCTCGTTCTTATCTACCGTCCTCCCGCTCCGTTCATTTCCTAGTAATATTTACAGATCATAGTCAACGAGTAACTGACTGGGAACTTGAACCTCACACGTATGACGTCGCCGACATCCTCCCCCTCCGATGGAGTGTAGAGTGGACGCGTCCATACTGTTATGTAAACATAGAGTAAAATGGGATGGGAGTTCTTAAAGGGGCCGTTCTATTTTTATCTACTTTTTTTCTTGGCCTTTTACACCTGTGTGATTATTTAATTTTTTTTTTTCACGGGGCTGCAGTGTATGAAAGACATCTGTTTCATATTTCTCCTCTGGAAAGGCGATGAATTACTGTTTGCAATCTGTTCTAAGAGCATCTGGTTTAGATTTGGTCATAAAGTGTTATGGAAAAGGGAAGTTTGTCACGTTATTTACATTCGCCGTGTAATGGGGGCTTTTTTTTTTTCTTCCTGTACGACTGGATAAACTGCAGTTAACTCTCATTATTCATTTTATTTCTATTTGCCCTTAGGCTGAATATATTTTGGGGGGGGGGGGGGGTACTGAACGTATGGCGGCAGTAATCTGACATAACGGACTGATCTACGATCCTAGAGGGGTTATCCCAAGAGTAATGTAAAAAATATGAAAATCCGACATCATATAGGACAGGACAGTCTCTTCCTAACAAAGCTAGAACCAGCCCCGGACCTCACATGGATCCAGAGATCTCCTCATTCATTGCTCTGCTAGATTTATATCAAGGTGGCCCCTAATAGAACAGTCCTATCCTTGTCCGCAATGTGCAGAACGGACAGACGGAAACGGAATGCACATGGAGTAACTTCCTGTTTTTTTTTTTTTTGCTGAACCATTGAAAAAAAGAAAAAAGGAACAGATACGGAAAGAAAATACATTTGTGTGCATGAGCCCTAATGTTTATCACCAGCTCTATCTCCCAGGGGAACAAAAGACTGGGCATGTTGTACTTCATGATGCCCAATCATTCCTTTCCCGACCTCATGTTGGGTGACAGGAGGCCCCCATACACATGATAGTTGTTGGCCAGTCCAGCCAAAATTCACAAGTTTGGTTGACCTTCCTCTCAGGCCGGGTTCACATCACTCTTTAGCTTTCCACTCTTCGTATCCGTCAGGAGAAATAAAATAAAAAAAAGGATCCGTTATGACCAGTTTGTGGCACTTCCATCAGGGATCAGTTATTTTTGACTGGATCCTGACGGATCAATAGAACAGAAAGCTAAACGGTGATGTGAACGCGCCCTTACGTGTTTGGAGACCTTCAGGGCTATGTTTGTCAACAAAACATTGACCGTCTGTAACAAACTTCCCCGTCCAGGCTCCAGCGGCGCGATCCTCAGCACGGCCGCGTCCGGAAGAGATGCGCTGCTGAGCCACGCCCCCTGGTGACGTGACAGCATCCTTAGATTATCCCCACAGCGGGCGTGTGCTGGGGGCTGATGCTAGTGTTCTGACTAATGGATCGCCGAGTCATCACCTGTCAGGTTCTGATCCAGGGACATAGTCTCTGACTCTGACCCCAGCTTGTCTTCTGACCGCTCTCTGTCTCTCCTTTGGTACTGCGTAGCTTGTCTGCCTCTGACCCATTTACATACGACTCTGGTATTGTGTTTGTCTGTCTTTGTTGTTTGTCCGTCTCTGCACTTAAATAGTGTAAGGGCCATCAACCAGTTGCGATCTAGCTATCTAAGGCTTGTACTGCAAGTAGGTAGGGAAAGCGGGCTGGGTTCTAGCCTTAGGACTGACTGTTCTTGTCTGTCCCCATCTACAGTTGTAACACTGTTCCCATTAACGACCAGCAGAATTCTAAATGCAGAGGGGAAGATAGACAGACATGAGATAGATAGATAGATATGAGATAGATATGAGACAGATAGAAATATTGACCCTTGCAAGTCTGGATCCTATCTACTAAAAAGACCATAACAACCAGTAACTGGAAGTCACCGCCTAACATCTCCATGCCTTTGTGGAGACCAATGTGGTCATCTTCTATATCCTGTATGTACTTGTGGTGACACCGGCATTTCTACCCTCCTAAAATTTAGAGCGGAGGATGGGTGACGGCCGTTGGTCCGCAGAACTGAGTGGGGGAGCATAAGGTAAGTACGAGTGCTTTATAACTGTGGGAGAGGGAGGAGGAGGAGCTGTGATTAGGACAGACATTGTCTCCCTGTCGGAGGTTCTCTTTAATAATTATCATTTACCAAGAACCTTCTGTATGTCAGACTGAGCTCCTCCAACGTGAGGACTTCTACAAGACACTCTGTAATTAATACATGGAGAGGAAACACATCTGCAGATTATGTAACAACCCGTCCTGAGCAAACCAACTGCTTTTCTATTTTCTCCAATTTATTCTGGAAATGCATGTGAGGTCTCCATGCCTTTGATGTCCTCAGAAGATTGACCTGGGACCACACTAGGAAACCATACTAGGACCTGTCTGTCTGCAGCTGTCCTTAATGGGGGTAGGGCATATATTCTGGATAGGTGGAGGTCCCACCTCTTATGTGAGATAAGAGAGCAGCCCACAGACCCTAATACACACCTAAAACACAAATACAACAACTACCACCTATGGCGTGAAGCCATCACCTACCACATAGATGGCCACCAAGGGGAGCAAACACCAAATGTCTGCTTTATACCCAAGCCCACCCACACATTTAGTAGCAGGCTTTTCTATGCACTATGCCCTGGGTTGTCCTCAGGTTAGACCTGTTTAGGCTTCTTTAGGTAGTTTCATGAAGCTTTCTCAACCAATCGTAGGTACCACCATGTTTACCAGCAATAGAATGAGAAAAATCAGGTCAGACGTGGCTTGTGACTGTAATTTTCATTGCATTATGTAACGGTTTTGTGAATGCCCATCCAAACCATCCTTTTAGGAAAAATAATAATAAAACAGTGTAAATCTCCAATAATTTTGCCTTTACAGCTCCTATGCAGACTCTTATATTTCCATGGTAACAGACTACAAACAAACTGTACGTAGTCAGATCCTTCAGTCATACGCTCTTCAATCTACCCTGTAATTCTTAGTAACTTACCGTACATTCGTCAGGTTAGCAAGATGAAGGATGGAAATGTGACGCCAGGACTATGCAAGGTTGGTTTGCAGTCTGTTACTATGGAGACGCATAGGCCTACATAGTAGCTGTAAACCCAAAACTGCAGGAGGCTTACGTTTCCATTTTAAATGCATTGGCGCTATAAAGAAAAATAGGGGCAAATAACAGTCCTACCCTTTTAATGGTTTCAAAAGAAATTGGCGATACTGTGTGAGGACATATTGTCGATACGGGAAAAGTAGACTTTGAAGAAGTTGTCCCATCAAAAAAATATTGTGCAGTTTTCATACCAGAACCTGGATCTGAATAATGTAACTGCGTAGCTAGAAATGATTGGGCCCCACAGCAAATTTTTTAATTTGGCCCCCCTCCCCCAGTAATTTTTTTGCAACCCCTTCCTTTCATGCCGCCCCCATTCCTATGGCTAGTAAAGATCGCTCTCTCAGACCAGGCCCGGCAGCTGTTCCATCCGTTTTCTACACTGTCTATACTGTCACTGTATATAATTTCATTGTGTAATACTGTTGAGGGGGCCCTGACCAAATCTTTTAGTCCTCCTCCTCCTGGATGGGCCCCTTCTGGGTCAGGGCCCCAAAGCAGCCGCTTCCCCTATAGCTACGCCCCTGCCCTGAGCTATTCCAAAAATAGTATCTGTATAGCGCCACCTACTGTCCTTTTTTTTATTTCTCTGTCCATCTCACTGAGGTGGATGCATGTGCTCAGTTCCATCCTTCAAGTGCCACTTGACCTGTGATAGTATCGCAGTTGTATCGCGCTATGCCGGATACAGTGAACTCTGGCAGTCTATTCCTCTGCCGGATCAGACTGCCGAAGTTCACAAAGCATATGTGAACGCAGCCTTACAGGGACAGTGTTATGGATCGGAAAGATACATTTAGTTAGGCAGGTTGAATTACTTGATTAAGGGCTCGTTCACATGACCGTTGGTGTCCCGTTCCCGTATTGCGGATCCGCAATACACGGGCACCGTTCTGTTATCATTCCGCATCACGGATGCGGACCCATTGATTTCAATGGGTCCACAAATCCGGAGATGCGGAACGGAAGCACGGAACGGAACACTACGGAGTGCTTTCTGGGGTTCTGTTCCGCGCCTCCGCACCGCCAAAAGATAGAACATGCTCTATCTTTTTGCGGAACGGAGGGATCGCGGACCGATTCAAGTGAATGGGTCTGTGATCCCTATGCGCCTGCCCCATGGAAGATGCCCGTGCATTGCAGACCGCAATTTGCAGTCCACAGCACGGGCAGCATATGGTCGTGTGAACGAGCCCTAAAAGACAGGTTTTAGCTCTAGGGACAGGATAGGGTCGCTTAGTTGACTCTGTGTGTTGACTCTGAAGCTGTTCACACTATACAGACTCTGCTGCACTGCACATCTGTATTTACAGAGACAGTATTTTTTATTAACAGCCCAATTTTAATATACAAAAAAAAACTACTGATGAAGTTTTAAGCAACTGCTCCAACTGCTCCCTTTTTTATCAAAACCTTTTGCAAAGTTTCTACAATTTAATAAGTGTATAATATAATTGTGGTCGTGGCAACCAAGAACGTACCCAGTCCTACCTGAGATATTCTACCCCTAAGCGGTTAGAGTTATGCCGCAACCGCGTCGTGGAGGGACGCCTGAAAGAGGGCAAAAAGACATACTGATTGGCAGGAGTAATTTTATTACAACGTAATTACAAAACCAGACTTTGGAAAGCCGTTGACATCTCAGTCTTAGGGTGCGGTACGTAACGGCTAAAACATGTGGAGCGCCAACGCCCTAACCTCTGAATGACATGCGCTGGCACCTGATTTCTAGAGGCCGCGGACGCGGCACCTATGCGGAACGAATGTCCCGAGATCGTGGCGGGGTCGTCACCCAAGCTGGCCACTAGGGAGCGTACGTGGGACACGAACTGATGGGTGGTGAGTGGTACCCCCTCGAAGGGCAACAGTGGACTATTTGGCCTGAACCCTGATAAGGCTGACAGTAGCTGACGGAAAACTGTGACGGGACACCATTGGTGAGACGTGGGAAAGTAGGACACCGGGACTGGGGGGCCCACCTGTGAGGTCTTGGACATCCTCAGCAGTAACACGTAACCCTCAGCGTTTTGGACCAACTGACCGAGTGTGAGAAACCTGTCAGTACCAGGAGAACAAGTGAACTCCCCCGGTCTCAAGAAGCCATAGAAAGCTAGATAAATAGCGGATTTGAGTACCAGGCTAGGTAGAGCCCCGAAAGGATTCCTATCCAGGATGTCAGATAGTTTACGGAAAAGGAGTCCGGTGACAGCTTGCCTACGCACCTGGCCTTGGGGCCCACATTTGCTCAAACCCCTTAGCGTGGCTTTGACAGCATGCATGGAGAACACCGATGCCCGTTCGGGATGACTGACGGAGAAGAAATGCTGCACTCCCGACAAGTATGACTTCACCGTGTTGTGGGAGAGCTTGAGCTCCGAGTGGCAATAGCCAATGAACGCCAGGATGTACTCTACGAAACTGGATTCTCCCTGAGGACACTCCCCCTGAAACCTGCAAAATGCCTTCCACCCGGTATTATACGCCCTGGTCGTGTTTCGTGAAAGGGACTTGGATATCAAAGCGTGGGCCGTCTCTAGGTGACTGGTCACGCTAGTATTAACGACTCGTGAGGAGGGACGGTAGCGCCCGCTATATCTGCCTCTGGCATGACCTGCAAGAAAAGGGAGAAATTAGCCCTCGACAAGGCGTCAGCAGCCACATTTTGCGAGCCTGGCACATGCGTACTATAAACATGGAAATGGTACTGTAGGGAGAGTTGCACTAACCGTCTCAAGAGACACATGACATGAGACGACTTGGATAACCCACTATTTATAATGTCTACCACTGCAGTATTGTCAGTCACAAACAAAACAGAACGATTTGCCCAATGACTGCCCCATACGTGGGCGGCTACCACAATGGGGTACAGTTCGAACAGTGCCGAGGTCTGGAGGAAACCTGGGATCTGTCTCACCTCGGCAGGCCATTCGTCTGCGACCCAGTGGGTGCCAAAAATGGCGGCAAAACCTGAGCTCGCAGCCGCATCTGAGAAGACTACAGGAGATTGACATGACAACTCGGGTATGAACAAGGACACCCCATTCCACTGGCAAAGAAAGTGAACTGACTCTCCACCGTTGGAAGGGGGGCACTTTGAAAGGACCGATCAAGAAACCTTTGTTCAACTCGGACTGTATTAGTATGTTTACCGAACTAGGGTTCCTCACAGCTGACTGAAGGTTCTTGCACTCGTACGTGAGTTCTGGAGTCGTGATTAACCCTGTATGAAAGCCCTCGTGAAACCCTGAGATTAGGAACTGCACGAACCCTGGATTGTGGTGACCTCGCAAGTACTCCTGTAAACTGGTATTGACCACACTAATGTAATTTTTCACTGACTTTAATGAGCATGCGACTCTGGGTTGGGCCCTGAAACAGTTGGTGCAGATGTGCAACAGACGGCATTGCCCGAAATTACAAGACGCATAATTGTAGTTGTTACATATCTGGGCCCTACCTAGCTGAACAATGGGCCGGCCTAACTTATCCACAGAACTAGGAGGTCTGAAGACATCGAGTGGCCCAGCTGACGAGCCGGAAGGGTATGACGATGTACTGGCGGCTGACTTGTGGCACCACTCTACGGAGTGGAAGATGGACTGACAAGCGGAACAGGAGGGAGCTTTCAGGCCCGCAAAATGCCTGCAAAATAGTTCTGTATCTAGGTTGGACCAATCTGTAACATGTTGGAACTGGGTAAAAGCGGCTGCTGCCTTGGCTGAAAAGGAACAATGGTAGTCGTAAAACGAATTTCCTCCATACTTGTAACCCAATTCTGTAACTCGGAAGAGGTACAGATCGAGTTCCTCCCTCCTGTCCGGCTTAGCAGAACATATGACATCCCTGAAAAGGCTAAATGCCATAACGAACTCCGGGATGGTTAACTTGTGGTTAAGCCTGTGGTCGCTGCCTCTCAGCACCACCGAGACTTCCCCGCAAGCTATGACTTTGTTGTCAGACAAGTCTCTGGAGGCTACCAGCAGTGAAGCGAGGTTAACATCCCTACCCTCTAGGATGTCTTTTCTGACGCTGACCGGGACGAAATGAGATGGAGCCACATTGGGGATGGCCTGGACAGTACGGATTTCCCCTACAGCAGAGGTGGTAGCGGTCGGAACCTCAGGGGAAGAGACCGGAATGACTGAGCCGTGGGACTCGATTAACTCCAACCTTGCCTGAATCGAAGTGACAGCAGATGTCAGACTGTTCAGCATGACATGTAACTGAGCCAGTGACGTTTGCACCGTGGTCACGGGGAGATCATCATGACTGGTGTCCAAGGAGTCTTTCCAGAGCCGGTATAATTCTGCCTTCCTGGCAGAAGCCAGGAAAGGGACGCCCCTCTTCGACAGCTCCGACATAAGCCTAGGGATGGTCCATGCTCGCAGGGACGGTATACTGCCCCCCTCGGACATTCCTGCTACGTTCTCGTCCACAGACGCCTCGACGATGTCTGATGCGTGTGACATCACAGCTACTCAGAAATCTATACACTGACCACCGCGGAAAGCTTGTGAAACAGCACAACCTGGACGTGAAATAGTGCATGAGAGACAACCCCGCTGGTGGGTACCTCCTTCCCCTCCCCCAACGTGTACCCCTACTACCTTGCCGACAAGCCACAATCACAGAATGAGATCAAGACCAAATTTGGACCTGGAAACAAAACAATTAACGCGTCAACTGTGGAACGTGCATATGCTGTAAGGGACCATACAAGTAAGACATGAAAATGATTGAACGTGAGCTGCAAGCTAAAGGGCGACCGGTGGAAGGGAGTTAGCCGCTGGCTAACATTGTTCCCCCCGACTGTTCCTAGCGTTATCACGGACCCCTACCTATCTATGCGGCACGGCGGCCCGTGCCAGACTTTAGTGAAGGCGAGGAGCGGGGCCATTGCGTCCCCCGCACCCTTCCACGATAACCGCGTGGGGAGCGCCGAGCTCCCTGGCACCGTGGACCACAGTGGGGGGAACCCCTTGCGCAACGGCCCCCGCCCCACACCAACACGGATCGAGAGCAGCGTGGAGCGCTAGCGCGGCTCCCTAGTAGAGTGCCCAGTGCGGGGGTGCCCTCCTCTGCCCAAGGGGCCGACCCGCCTGCCGGCTGAGCACTTCTACCACGTGGGGAGTAGCGCAGCTCTCTGGCATGAAACCAGTGTAGGGGGGGCCCCCAGACAACGCGGGCCCCACCTCACCGGTCAGTGGATATTGCCGTGTGGGGGGCCTCACCGCTCCCTGGCAGTGCGCCCAGTGCGGAGGTGCCCCCCTTCGTTTGAGGGGCCAACCCACCGCCGGCTGGGTACACCCACCGCGTGGGGAAACGGCGCAGCCCCCTGGCATTGAGTCGGGACAGGGGGGAGGCCTTATGTGACACGGCCCCCACCCTTCACCAGTTAAAGACGTGCTGCGTGGGGGGCTTCACCGCTCCCTGGCAGTGCGCCCAGTGCGGGGGTGCCCCCCTTCGTTTGAGGGGCCGACCCACCGCCGGCTGGGCACACCCACCGCGTGGGGAAACGGCGCAGCCCCCTGGCATTGAGTCGGGACAGGGGGGAGGCCTTATGTGGCTTGGCCCCCACCCTTCACCGGAAAAACGAGGTGCCACGTGGTGCTACCCCGCTCCCTGGCAGGGCGCTCGGTGCAGGGGTGCCCCCCCTCCACTTGAGGGGCCTACCCACCGCTGGTTGAGCCTGCCCACCACGTGAGGCAACGGCGCAGCACTGGCCAGACATCGGAGGCGGCGGGGGGGGGCCTCTCAATCACCGGCCCCGCCCCCCGCCGGTAAGTGACTGCCACGCTGGTACTCCGAGCGGCGGAGGAGGGGAGCGCTGTCTCCGTCGCGGCTCCGCCCCCTCCGCCGGAGACAGACAGCGCACCACAGCCGTGGACGGGGTAGGAGGGAACCTTCCCTCCGTCGAGGTCGCGCCCCCCGCTGCTTGGATCCCCGCCGTGATGCGGTCCGGAGCGTGAGGGCCCCTGCTCACCTAAGGGCCGACCGCCAACCGGACATCCACTTACCCTGCCTGCTTGACTGAAGTGCCAGGTACGAGCGCACGCTTCCTGCGAAACTCTGCACGTCGTACGATTGTGGGAGGGCGCTGGCCGTTGAAGTAGGCAGCCAAGCCCCTCCCACAAATACAGGCCAATGAATCGGCCTTACACTAAGCGTATTTTTCAGAATCATCATCAGCGTACATTTTTGGCACAGACTTAGGGACCGGGCTCATTTTCACCTTAAGGACCAGGCCATTTTTTGCAAATCTGACCAGTGTCACTTTATGTGGTGATAACTTTAAAACGCTTTGACTTATCCAGGCCGTTCTGTTTTTTCGTCACATATTGTACTTCATTAAACTTGTAAAATGGAGTAAAAAAAATTCATTTTTATTTATAAAAAAATACCAAATTTCAATTTCTCTACTTCTATAATACATAGTAATGCCTACAAAAATAGTTATTACTTTACATTCCCCATATGTCTACTTCATGTTTGGATCATTTTGGGAATGACATTTTATTTTTGGGGGAAGTTACAAGGCTTAGAAGTTTAGAAGTAAATCTTGAAATTTCTCAGAAATTTTCAAAAACCAACTTATTAAGGACCAGTTCAGGCCTGAAGTCACTTTGTGAGGCTTACATAATAGAAACCACCCAAAAATGACCCCATTCTAGAATATACACCCCTCAAGGTATTCAAAACTGATTTTACAAACATTAACCCTTCCATGCCATCGGGTCCCCCCTACAGCCCCATGGGGACCCGCAACATGAAAAGCCGCAAACAGCAGGTCTGAATTGACCTGCGGTTTGCGGCGATCGCCGACACGGGGGGGGGTCAGGTGCCTGCGGCGCATTTAGCCAAGGTGCCTGCTCAATGATTTGAGCAGGCACCTTGTTCCGATCACCACCAGCCGTGCGGCGGTGATCGGAAATACACAGGGCGTACAGGTACGCCCTGTGTCCTTAACCGCTTTACGTCCGCCCATAGGATATAAACGTCCTATGGGTGGACGTCTATTTCTGAAAGCACGTTTTAAAACGTCTTTTCAGAAATAGCAGCTGCGCGCTAATCGTGCAGCTGCTGATCGGGTTGCCCGCTGTCAGTGACAGCAGGGCAACCCTAAGACAAGGCAGGGACAGTGCCCAGGTGTCCCTGCCTTCCGGATCGCTGCAGACACAGCGCTCGGTGAGCGCTGTGTATGCAGAGCAGGAAGCGCTATGCGCTTCCTGTTCCGGCCCGGCGGTCATGTGACCGCCGTGACCGGAGAGTGCAGGGGCTGTGTGAGGTCTCTCAGAGACCTCGATCAGCCCTGCACTGAGGCTGTACAGCGCTGGATTGCTGCTGTACAGCCTCTCTAGGGGTGTATTTGTCCTGTAACTGGGGCTACTATGTCAGCCCCAGTTACAGGAGAAATCAACAGTGAAAAAAAAAAAAAAAAGTGAAGTAAATGTCCCCCAGAGGCCTTGTATGACCTTATGGGGGACGAAAAGTGTAAAATAAAAAAAATAAAAATAAAAGGTTGAAAATAAAAAAATTAAAAAAAGTTTCACATGTAAAAAAAAAAAGTCCCCAAGTAAGGAATGAAAAAAAAAGTTAAAAATAGAAAAAATAAAAAAAGTATACATATTAGGTATTGCCGCGTCCGTAAAAACCAGCTCTATAAAAATATCACATGACCTAAACCCTCGGATGAACACCGTAAAAAAAAAAAACTGTGTCAAAACAAGCAATTTTTGTCACCTTGCATCACAAAAGGTGCAACACCAAGTGATCAAAAACGCGTATGTCGCACAAAATAGTACCAATAAAACCGTCACCTCATCCCGCAAAAAATGAGCCCCTACATAAGAAAATCTCTCAAAAAATAAAAAAACTAGAGCTCTCAGAACATGGAGACAATAAAACATCATTTTTTTGTTTCAAAAATGCTATTATTGTGTAAAACTTTAATAAATGAGAAAAAGTATACATATTAGGTATCGCCACGTCCGTAACAATCTGCTCTATAAAAATGTCACTTGACTGAACCCCTCAGGTGAACGCTGTAAAAATAAATAAATAGAAACTGTGCTAAAACAACCAATTTTTTGGTCACCTTGCCCCATAAAGTGTTATAATGAATGATCAAAAAATCATATGTACCCAAAAATAGTACTAATAAAACTGGCACCTTATCCCCTAGTTTCCAAAATGGGGTCACTTCTTGGGAGTTTCTACTGTAAGGGTGCATCAGGGGGGCTTCAAATGGGACATGGCATCTAAAAACCATGTGGAGTTCCTTTTCTTCTGCGCCCTGCCGTGTGCCCATACAGCAGTTTATGACCACATGTGGGGTGTTTCTGTAAACCGCAGAATCTGGGTAATAAATATTGAGTTTTGTTTGGCTGTTAACCATCGATGTGTTAAAGAAAAAAATTGATTAAAATGGAAAATCTGCCAAAAAAGTGAAATTTAAAAATTTGATCTCCATTTTCCTTTAATTCTTGTGGAATGCCTAAAGGGTTAACAAAGTTTGTAAAATCGGTTTTGAATACCTTGAGGGGTGTAGTTTCTACAATGGGGTCATTTATGGGGGTATCCACTATGTAGGCCCCACAAAGTGACTTCAGACCTGAACTGGTCCTTAAAAAGTGGGTTTTGGCAATTTTCTTAAAAATTTGAAGAATTGCCTCTAAACTTCTAAGCCTTCTAACGTCCTAAAAAAAATAAAATGACATTTCCAAAATGATGCCAACATAAAGTAGACATATGGGGAATGTTAAATAATAAATATTTTATGAGGTATCACTTTCTGTTTTAAAAGCAGAGAAATAGAAATTTAGAAAATTGAGAATTTTTCAAATTTTTGGGTAAATTTGGGATTTTTTCATAAATAAAGGTGAAATATTTTGACTCAAATTTATGACTATCATGAAGTACAATGTGTCACGAGAAAACAATCTCTGAATGACTTGGATAAGTTCCAAAGTTATTACCACAAGTGAGATATGTCAGTTTTGCAAAATTTGGCCTGGTCAGGAAGGGGGCAAATGGCCCAGATGGCAGGTGGTTAAGTACCAGGACAACAGGGAGTACCTGTACGCCCTGTGTCCGTAAGAGGTTAAAGAGAACCTTTCATGGGTCCAGACATTATGAAATAAGTAGGGGGTTGTGTAGGGCATAGTGCAGGGATGTAAGATCACTTACTAGCTTATCTGTCCGGCGCTCCGTTCCCCCGCTGTGCCCTCCGTTCACTTTTCCCGCCTAGTATGCTAATGAATAGCATCGGTGCAGGGAGGAGAAGACTGCCCTGTCACAGCTGTGATTGGACGGCTCGCAGCCAGGGAGAAGTAGACGCTGTCTGTTCCCACCGGCAAACATGCATTTACCCAGAGCTATATGTCACTGTCACTTTCAGATTACTAATGGAGTCTTGCTGTTAAAGAGGTTGAAAGTAGATGCATACAGTCCTAGGAGGCCTCGGAGTGTCACACGACTTTTCGGGACGATATGAGCACATTTGATCATTTATACCAAAATCGAATCTTCTGCCGATTTATTAGAATCGAACCTGAAACCAGTTTCAAGAATTCGCCCATCTCTACTAGATACAACCTTACTTTCACATCAGCGTTTTCTTTTCCGCTCCTGAGATCCGTCATAGGATCTCAAGAGCAGAGGAAAACGCTTCAGTTTTGTCCCCGTTCATTGTCAATGGGGACAAAACTGAACTGAACGGAACAGAGTCACCAGAATGCATTCCATTTCGTTCCGTTGCGTTCCCATGACGCACACAAAAGTGCTGCAAGCTGCGTTTTTTAGTGCGTCATTGGAAACTGATCAAGACGGATCCGGCATGAAACACAATGTAAGTCAATGGTGCCGGATCCTTTTTCTCAGACACGAAAGAAAACTGATCCGGCTCCAATTGAGTATGCAGAGAAGGGGAGTAACAATTTTAAAACATAGCTTTTAATATGTCTAGTCTCCCAGGGTAGGGAGTAAAAGACCCCTTACAAACAAAAAACACAAAAAGACAGACAAGACCCCTGGAGGGTTATGCCGTGTGTGTAACGCCGCGTACCCACACAGGTGTCGTCCTCCCTAGGCCTATGGTATATTAACACAAGGGCCTATGAGGAAAGGACCATGTGATCCCTAGTATCTGAAACCCTTAAGGTGATGTTAGGATCAGAAAATAAATAAGAAATGGAAAGGTCTTACCAGTTCTTAGAAGGCCTCACTTAATAACCCCAAATAATGGGTTAGTACAGGAGGTGGTCACAATCAGGCAGGAAGGTACGTCAACAGATGTTCATGTAGGGAGGTGATAAGGACGTCCGAAGTGCCCATACAGCCTGGTATTAGAGTAGCCTCAGAAAAGAAACTCACCCTAGTACCTCCCTACTTGACCTACCTGGCCCTAGTGACCTATCACGGGGTCCGTGCCCCGCAAGGGGTGGCCTCGTCCGGAACCTTGCCCTGATGCGGAATCCCTAGGTAACCCTATCACAGGGTGACTAAGGGCAGGGTCCTGTATATCAAGGCAGGTAGAGATAGAAATAATCTAAGGTAACGTATATCTCAAAATCAATAAGGTGAAATTTTTTTAATAATAAGCACAAGAAGAGTGCGTGTTTTTAGTGATATGTGAGCGTGGCCCAACGCGTTTCATAAGTGTAACATATCTTAAATCCACATTCTTAAACCTAGAGCCCCATAAATCATCAGGGGACACGGGGTTAGGTATTATGGCTCCTGTCGGTCTAACTATTACAACTGTATTAGGTATTCCAGTGTATCCAAATATAAGGGAGTAATCACTCAAGCAAATGACTCCATCTCAAAGTAGACCATAGACAGAGTGAGGCATATAGGATGATGTACCTATAGAAAAACATAGACAGAAACAGTATAAACAGAATGTCTAAGTGCCCATGCTGTCCACATAGTGATGGGTGCAAGCCGGTACTTACATAACTACTGGAGTGGTATCATTCAGTGTCCAGAAGTGACGGCATGTTGGTTCACCATATCGGCCATCACAGGGTGCACGCCTGACATCTAAGCCAAGGCGTGCTGTATTTAAATGAGAGGAAGGGGAGAGTCGCCGGTCATTGCGCATGCGTCAGTATGACGTCGACCCACGTGACCGGATCAAGTCACATGATCGGGCCAAACGGGGGTGCGGCGTCCCAACAGGGCGCATGCGCCGTAAGGCACGGCGTTATCGGGTAAGGCCAAGGGGGAGGCAGCTATTATGACGCGGTCGCGTCACCACGCCTACCGGGCCGTCCGATGGGCGCAACTCAGGGGGGAGGAGTGGAAAGCCTCAAATCGCCCCAGCATGCAGCGCCACTTGCAGTGCGATCTGCAAATAGAGGGGGTGGAGCCAGACAGGGAGAGTAAAGGTGCAGACCGAGTGGCTACTACACTAGTCTTCCCCAGGTGGGGAGAGAATGACCCCTCAATATTTGGACATAGTGGGACATTTTGGTAGGTTAAAATACTAGCTAGCCTGAGGGGGGGGGGTTAAGGAGGAAAAGACAGACAGTTGATAGAGAGGACATTATATTGTGAACTCCAACTATATGAATACCTAGGGAGAAACATTAAAGGTAGAACTGCCAATGACCCATGCAGTGATATACGGGGAGGAGAAATTCATATATAACAGCCAAAATGTAGTTGTTCGTTCAGGCCATGGGGGTGGGAGGTGTTGAGTTCACGCTGGAGGATCCGTCTGTCCCAGTCACCCCCCCCCCCCGGAATGGTTTGTTCACCCGTTCGATTCCCATAAACCTAATGGCTGATGTGCGGCCACCGTGTAGTGACCGAACATGCCTGGATACAGGTGTATCCCTCCCATTGCAGATGTCTCCCAAGTGTTCACTCATCCTTTTTACGGAGTTCCCTCCGGGTTTTGCCCACGTGCTTCAATTGACTTACAATGGTTATGTTCATTTTAGAGATAATACAACCGAATCCGTGCAGAATGGATACAGTCCACATTTGCATTCAGGAAATCTGGTACTCTGTTTCGGCAGGGGAGCAGACTACAAGAATTACCTATCCGGCACAGCCAGACACCCCCATGGCCCACCGGATCCATATTCACTATAATGTAATCTTTTCGGTGTCCAGCAAGAATGCAGATTTTTCTGCCAGGAAAAAATAAATAATTTCAGACACTGGAAGCCCAGCTGATCCCATTGTAATGAATGAATGGGGATTTACCAAACGCAGATGTGAACCTAGCCTAAGATAGATAGATAGATATGAAATAGATATGAGATAGATAGATAGATAGATAGATATGAGATAGATAGACAGATATAAGTAGGGTTGTCACAATACCAAAATTTAGATTCGATTTCGATACCATAAAAAAGCATTGGGATACTCGATACCACGCGAAAAAAAGAAAACACCAAAATAGCCACATGCATTCTGTATTTTATGGAACGTCGGCCCATAATCGAACAGCCCGATCCTATTTTTGGGGGGACAAGGTGACTAAAAAATGGTGAATTACATGGTTTTTATTTTAATTTTTTATTGTTACAGCGTTCACCCCATAGGAGATTTTTAAAATATTTTAATAGTTTGGACTTTTTCGGACGTGGCAATATGTAATATGTTTATTTATTTATTGTTTATATATAAAATTGGGAAAGGGGGTGATTTAAACTTAATAATTTGGTGTTTTTTTAAAAACTTTTTATTTAATAACCATTTCCCCTTTAGGGGCCAGAACCTGGGATCTTTTAATCCCTTGTCCCATTCACCCTAATAGAGCTCTATCAGGGTGAATAGGCCCTCACACTCTCCCTGCTCCTCTGTGCATAGTACACATAGCAGCAGGGAGATTACCATGGCAGCCAGGGCTTCAGTAGTGTCCTGGCTGTCATGCTAACCGATCGGAGCCCCAGGATTACACTGCTGGGGCTCCGATCAGAAGCTGCCACCAATGAGGAGGAGGGGACCCTGTGGCCACTGCCACCAATGTTTTTAATACGGGTGGGGGCGCACCAATGAATATAACTAACGCTTAATAGAAATATAGGCGGTGGGTGCCGGCGGCAGAATCAACCAGAGAGGTTAACTGCCGCAGATTGCAGCGCCGTGTCATAGAGGTCGGGTGCCGGCTATGTGATTCTACCCGCCGCCTGTATTTCTATTAAAGAAGACCTTTCATGGTTTTGTATTAATGGAGATAAATACCTTTACTTGCGGCCACCATGTGTCACTACCAGAGCTTTGGGACGTTCTCACAGCTCTGTTTCTCCACCCCTGTGATGATGTCACTACTAGAGCTGGGAGGAGTTCTCACTACTCTGTTTACTTTTGGTTTCTTTCATCACAGCTGTTCTTCATGTGTTTGATTTCCCTCTCTTTATAGCACCCCTCCTCCTATGATAGGATGTGGATTATAGTTCTCACTTCAGTTGTAGCTCTTGCTTTAGTTTCTTCACTTGTAGCTATCAGTTCACTGGACCTGTGTTCTGCTGCTGCTAGCACTCCGGATATTGCCAGCCTGTCCTTGGATCCGTCTTCTCTGTGGCTGCAACACCTTCAGCTAAGTCTGCAGACATTGTTGTGTTCCTGTTTGTTTTCTGACTGGATCTGAGGTGGCCACGGTTCCCTCCATATACTGAGTAGGGCACTGGTGGCCGTGCCCCTTCCACTATTGTAGGGGTTACAGTGGTCATTAGTCTTAGGCACGTGGGCATGCCTCGTTCCGCCATTGGGATCCGGGCATGTGCTTTAGCAGAATAGGGAGAGCGTTGAGGATCGGACAGGGGTCACCCTTTATCCTCCCTAGTTCTGGGTCCAGTCAGTTGCTCTGTACTGTGTATTACTATTGTTGCTCACATACAGCCGTGACATTATAATCCACCAAAACCGTCCTTTTTTGACATGGATCCGCTTTCTGACCTGGTTGACCGCATGCAGGGTCTTTCTTTGGAAGTAGCGGATCTCCGTCAATCTATGACCCAGCTTCAAGCATTGGGCCCTGCTCCGGCTCATGGAGTCTGTTGCGAGCCAAAGGTCTCACTTCCGGAGACGTTCTCCGGGGGCAGTGAGAATTTTGTTCGTTTCAGAGAGGCATGCAAACTCCATTTTTGCTTGTGTTCTCACTCTTCTGGTAATCAGGAGCAGAGGGTGAGGATTGTCATTTCCCTGCTCAGGGGTAATGCTCAGACTTGGGCTTTTTCGCTGCCATCAGGGGATCCCTCCCTTCGATCCGTGGAGGGATTTTTTGTGGCCCTGGGGCAGATTTATGATGACCCGGATCGTGTTGCTCTGGGCGAATCTAACCTACGTGTTTTATGCCAGAACAAACGGTCTGCAGAGCTTTATTGTTCTGAATTTCGGAGATGGGCAGCTGATTCGGGTTGGAATGATGCTGCACTCCGGAGTCAGTTCTGTCATGGTCTCTCGGAGAGATTAAAAGATGCGTTTGCTTTCCATGAGAGACCAACGTCCTTAGAGTCTGCCATGTCATTGGCGGTACGCCTTGACAGGCGTCTAAGAGAAAGAAACGAGACCTCTCTGTCCAGCCATTGTCAGTCTAGGGGCAGTGGTGCGGACTCATTCAGTGTGCAGGGGCCTCATCCTGTCTCGCTCCCCTCTGAGGAGGAGCCCATGCAGCTAGCTCGACTTGCCCCTGATAAAAGAGGATTTAGTCCTCAGAGTATGGTCTGTTTTTGTTGTGGGGGCATAGGTCATTTGGCAAATGTTTGTCCGTCTAGGAGATTCTTGAACCGTACTAAGAGCGATAATAAGAGAAAAATCTCAAAAGGTAAATCATCAGGTTCTGCTTCATCTGCTACTTTGGGCAAAGTTGATGTAGGATTTGATGCTTTTCCTCTGACCTGCAGTTCCCGTTTTCTCCTGTCTGCCAGGGTGGCGCTAGAGAGCAAAGTCATTTCTTGTGAGATTTTTGTCGATAGTGGAGCGGCCGTTAATCTTATTGACACTCAATTTGTAGCCATGCATGGTTTTCAGGTTTGCACATTAGATAAAGATATACCTGTTTTTGCTATTGACTCTGCTCCACTCTCACAGAGATCTCTGAAGGGCATTGTTCACAATATCCGGCTAGCTGTAGGTGACACTCATGTGGAGGACATATCTTGTTTTGTCCTTAACGGATTGCCGTCTCCTCTAGTTTTGGGGTTACCCTGGCTCACTAGACATAACCCCACTATTGATTGGCAAGGAAGGCAAATAAATGAGTGGAGTGATTTTTGTAGAGAGAATTGTCTCACAGCGACTTTTGCAGAGGTGTCTACTAAAACTGTGCCATCATTTCTCTGATTTCTCGGACGTGTTTTCCGAGAGCGGTGTTCAGGAGCTACCTCCTCACCGGGAGTTTGACTGTCCCATTAACCTCATTCCCGGCGCCAAGCTGCCAAAAGCACGCCTCTACAATCTCTCACAACCGGAAAGAATCGCTATGCGAACTTACATCTCCGAGAGTCTCGAAAAGGGGCATATTCGTCCCTCAAAGTCACCTGTGGCCGCGGGTTTTTTTTTGTTAAAAAGAAAGATGGCTCTCTGAGACCTTGCCTAGATTTTAGGGAGCTGAACCGTATCACGATTCGCGATCCCTATCCCCTTCCTCTGATCCCGGACCTCTTCAACCAAATTGTTGGGGCCAAGGTGTTTTCCAAATTGGATTTGAGAGGCGCGTACAACCTGGTCAGGGTCAGAGAGGGGGATGAATGGAAAACGGCCTTTAAAGGGTTTCTATCACTTTGTTTCACCTATTTAGCTTTCAGACACTAGCGATCCGCTAGTGTCTGCTCTATTTAACCATCCTAATATAAGAGCTTATTGTCCTGCCGTTTAGCTAAAAAAATAACTTATATAGATATGCAAATGAGCCTCTAGGTGCTATGGGGGCGTGATTAGCACCTAGAGGCTCCGTCTACCTTAACAAACTGCCGCCGCCCAGCGCGTCCCTCCAGCCCGCCCATCTCCTCCGGAATGCGATGCTCCTCGTATTCGGCGCATGCGCAGTGAATGTCTGATCGCTTCCCTGCTCAGACATCTCCACTGCGCCTGCGCCGATGACGTCATAGTGCTCCGAGGAACAGGCGCAGTGGAGATGTCTGAGCAGGGAAGGGTCAGACATTCACTGCGCATGCGCCGAATACGAGGAGCATCGCATTCCGGAGGAGATGGGCGGGCTGGAGGGACGCGCTGGGCGGCGGCAGTTTGTTAAGGTAGACGGAGCCTCTAGGTGCTAATCACGCCCTCATAGCACCTAGAGGCTCATTTGCATATCTATATAAGTTATTTTTTTAGCTAAACGGCAGGACAATAAGCTCTTATATTAGGATGGTTAGATAAAGCAGACACTAGCGGATCGCTAGTGTCTGAAAGCTAAATTGGTGAAACGAAGTGATAGAAACCCTTTAATACCCCTGATGGGCATTTCGAGAATCTCGTTATGCCTTTCGGCCTGATGAATGCTCCGGCCGTCTTTCAGCATTTTGTTAATAGTACTTTCTATCATTTAATGGGGAAATTTGTATTGGTGTATCTTGATGATATTTTGATTTTTTCCCCTGATGTTCAGACCCATCAGGATCATCTTTTTCAGGTTCTGCAGATTCTGCGGGAAAATAAATTGTACGCCAAGCTGGAGAAATGTCTTTTTATGGTATCGGAGATTCAATTTCTGGGTTTTCTCCTCTCTGCTTCTGGTTTTCGCATGGATCCGGAGAAGGTCCGTGCTGTACTTGAGTGGGAGCTTCCTGAGAATCAGAAGGCATTGATGCGCTTTCTGGGTTTTGCGAACTATTACAGAAAGTTCATTTTGAATTATTCCTCTGTTGTCAAACCCCTCACTGACATGACAAAAAAGGGGGCGGATTTTTCCTCTTGGTCGGAGGAGGCGCTTACAGCCTTTTCTAAGATTAAAGAGAATTTTGCGTCTGCTCCCGTCTTGGTGCATCCCGATGTTTCCTTACCTTTTATTGTTGAGGTGGATGCTTCCGAGGTGGGTGTGGGTGCGGTTTTGTCCCAGGGCCCTTCCCCTGCCAAGTGGCGACCCTGTGCCTTTTTCTCTAAAAAACTCTCCCCGGCAGAGAGAAACTATGATGTGGGAGATAGGGAGTTGTTGGCCATCAAGTTGGCTTTCGAGGAATGGCGCCATTGGTTGGAGGGGGCCAGGCACCCTATCACCGTTTTTACCGACCATAAGAATCTGGCATACTTGGAGTCGGCCAGGCGTATGAATCCGAGACAGGCCAGATGGTCTCTGTTCTTCTCCAGATTCAATTTTGTTGTTACATTCCGACCTGGGATAAAAAATGTGAAGGCTGATGCTCTCTCTCGCTGTTTTCCGGGAGGAGGAAACTCCGAGGACCCGGGTCCCATTTTGGCGGAGGGGGTAGTTGTTTCTGCTCTATATTCCGATTTGGAGGCAGAGGTCCAGGCTGCCCAGACTGAGACACCTGCCCGTTGTCCTTCTGGGAAGTTGTTCGTGCCTCCTGAGCTACGTCACAAACTCTTTAAGGAGCATCATGATACGGTTCTTGCTGGTCACCCCGGGAGTAGAGCCACGGTAGATCTCATTGCTCGGAGATTTTGGTGGCCGGCTCTTCGTAAGTCGGTGGAGGGTTTTGTGGCTGCTTGTGAGACGTGCGCTCGCGCTAAGGTCCCTCGTTCACGGCCTTCAGGTTCCCTTCTCCCGTTACCCATTCCTTCCCGTCCTTGGACACACCTGTCCATGGACTTTATCACGGATCTTCCTCGTTCCTCGGGGAAGTCGGTGATCCTGGTGGTGGTGGACCGTTTTAGCAAGATGGCTCATTTCGTACCTTTCCCTGGTTTACCCAATGCTAAAACGTTGGCGCAAGCTTTTGTCGACCATATTGTTAAATTGCACGGCATTCCCTCTGATATTGTTTCCGATAGAGGCACGCAGTTTGTGTCCAGGTTCTGGAAGGCTTTCTGTTCTCGCCTGGGGGTTCGGCTGTCCTTCTATTCTGCTTTTCATCCGCAGTCGAATGGTCAGACTGAGCGCCTCAATCAGAATCTGGAGACATATTTGCGCTGTTTTGTGGCAGAGAACCAGGAGGATTGGTGTTCATTTCTCCCTCTTGCTGAGTTTGCTCTGAACAACCGTCGTCAGGAATCTTCTGATAAGTCACCATTCTTTGGTGCATATGGGTTCCATCCGCAGTTTGGGACATTCTCGGGAGGGGCTCTTTCTGGTTTACCTGAGGAGGAGAGATTTTCCTCGTCTTTGTCTACCATTTGGCAAAAGATTCAGAGTAATCTTAAAAAGATGAGTGAGAAGTATAAGTGTGTGGCTGATAAGAGACGTGTGCCTGGTCCGGACCTGAATGTGGGTGATCTGGTGTGGTTGTCTACTAGAAACATTAAGTTGAAGGTTCCCTCCTGGAAATTGGGTCCCAAGTTTATTGGGCCTTATAAAATCTTGTCAGTCATCAATCCTGTTGCCTTCCGTCTTGATCTTCCACAGGTTTGGAAGATACATAATGTATTTCACAGATCTCTCTTAAAACCATATGTCCAGCCCACGGTACCCTCCTCTTTGCCTCCTCCTCCGATTTTGGTTGATGGCAATCTGGAGTTTGAGGTTTCCAGAATTGTGGACTCTTGCATTGTCCGCGGTTCTCTTCAGTACCTCGTTCATTGGAAGGGTTATGGTCCTGAGGAGAGGATGTGGGTTCCGGTGTCGGACATTAAAGCCACTCGCCTCATCAGGGCATTTCATAGGGCTCATCCTGAGAAGGTGGGTCCTGGGTGTCCGGAGTCCACCCGTAGAGGGGGGGTACTGTCACTACCAGAGCTTTGGGACGTTCTCACAGCTCTGTTTCTCCACCCCTGTGATGATGTCACTACTAGAGCTGGGAGGAGTTCTCACTACTCTGTTTACTTTTGGTTTCTTTCACCACAGCTGTTCTTCATGTGTTTGATTTCCCTCTCTTTATATCACCCCTCCTCCTATGATAGGATGTGGATTATAGTTCTCATTTCAGTTGTAGCTCTTGCTTTAGTTTCTTCACTTGTAGCTATCAGTTCACTGGACCTGTGTTCTGCTGCAGCTAGCACTCCGGATATTGCCAGCCTGTCCTTGGATCCGTCTTCTCTGTGGCTGCAACACCTTCAGCTAAGTCTGCAGACATTGTTGTGTTCCTGTTTGTTTTCTGACTGGATCTGAGGTGGCCACGGTTCCCTCCATATACTGAGTAGGGCACTGGTGGCCGTGCCCCTTCCACTATTGTAGGGGTTACAGTGGTCATTAGTCTTAGGCACGTGGGCATGCCTCGTTCCGCCATTGGGATCCGGGCATGTGCTTTAGCAGAATAGGGAGAGCGTTGAGGGTCGGACAGGGGTCACCCTTTATCCTCCCTAGTTCTGGGTCCAGTCAGTTGCTCTGTACTGTGTATTACTATTGTTGCTCACATACAGCCGTGACACCATGCCTGATTTTTTTTAAATATCGCTCCTGCGTTCCCCGCCCCCCTCAGTTTTCGCACTCAGTATGCTAATCCTGAGCATTGGTACAGGGAGAAGGAGACGCCAGGGTTTCTCAATGCACCAGATCATCGAGGTCGCATCATTAGGGAACGGCTGCTGGAGACTGGGGGACCTCAAATTGAGCGGCCTGCACTTTCTCCAGACCTGAATCCCATTAAAAACCTATGGGACCAGCTGAGTCGCCGAGTAGAGGCTCCTAACTCTGTACCCCAGAACCTCAATGACCTGAGGGACGCCCTTCAAGAAGAGTGGGATGCCATGCCTCACAGCAGGAGACGTAGTTGTCAAGGTGTAATTGATGCTGAAGGCCACACAAATTATTGAGACATTGACATTTTCCATAAATTTAATCCGAAAGCCAAATATCCCTAACTTTTTGTGAGTAGTGTAGATATCAGAGAGAGATAAGGCTAGTTTCACACTAGCGGCAGGGGAGTCCGGCAGGCTGTTCCGGCGGTTGAACAGCCTGTCAGATCCGTCCTGCCGCTAGTTAACGTGTGCCCCCGCATGGCGAGAGGTAGCCGGACTAAAAGTACATTATAGTCAATGGGGACGGAGCGGAAGTCCGGGGGCACATGTGAACTAGCGGCAGGATGGGTCCGACAGGCTGGTCACCCGCTGGAAAAAGCCTGCTGGAGTCCCCTGCCGCTAATGTGATAATGTACTGTTACGTCTCACTCTTGACTTTAATTATATTAATGACAGCAGGGAGGGCAGATGCTTCTAGAAGCTCATTTGTTACATCTCTGCTACCCCTTAGTTAATCAGATAAAGACCACCCATAGAGAGGAGTAAAAGGCTGAAGTGTCCAGGTGGAGCCCATTCTGTGGATCACAAAACCAACTGACCTCTTGCCCCTGGCTAATAACTCTGGGAAAGGAAGAAACCAAAGAGGTGCAGACTGAGCAGTATGAGGAGATGGGTGCAGACTGAGCAGTATGAGGAGATGGGTGCAGACTGAGCAGTATGAGGAGATGGGTGCAGACTGAGCAGTATGAGGAGATGGGTGCAGACTGAGCAGTATGAGGAGATGGGTGCGGACTGAGCAGTATGAGGAGATGGGTGCAGACTGAGCAGTATGAGGAGATGGGTGCAGACTGAGCAGTATGAGGAGATGGGTGCAGACTGAGCAGTATGGGGAGATGGGTGCAGACTGAGCAGTATGAGGAGATGGGTGCAGACTGAGCAGTATGAGGAGATGGGTGCAGACTGAGCAGTATGAGGAGATGGGTGCAGACTGAGCAGTATGAGGAGATGGGTGCAGACTGAGCAGTATGAGGAGATGGGTGCAGACTGAGCAGTATGAGGAGATGGGTGCAGACTGAGCAGTATGGGGAGATGGGTGCAGACTGAGCAGTGTGAGGAGATGGGTGCAGACTGAGCAGTGTGAGGAGATGGGTGCAGACTGAGCAGTATGAGGAGATGGGTGCAGACTGAGCAGTATGAGGAGATGGGTGCAGAGTGAGCAGTATGAGGAGATGGGTGCAGAGTGAGCAGTATGAGGAGATGGGTGCAGACTGAGCAGTATGAGGAGATGGGTGCAGACAGAGCAGTATGGGGAGATGGGTGCAGACAGAGCAGTATGAGGAGATGGGTGCGGACTGAGCAGTATGAGGGGATGGGTGCGGACTGAGCAGTATGGGGAGATGGGTGCAGACTGAGCAGTATGAGGAGATGGGTGCAGACTGAGCAGTACGAGGAGATGGGTGCAGACTGAGCAGTATGAGGAGATGGGTGCAGACTGAGCAGTATGAGGAGATGGGTGCGGACTGAGCAGTATGGGGAGATGGGTGCAGACTGAGCAGTACGAGGAGATGGGTGCAGACTGAGCAGTACGAGGAGATGGGTGCAGACTGAGCAGTATGAGGGAATGCGTGCGCTGGTTACTGACTACTCCTGGGGAATCCTGTCCACACAGATCCTGACTCCCAAAATGGCTAGGAGTACTGGATCTCTTCACATCACACTGAAGACTAAGGGAGGACTACGGTTTTTTTTTTTTTTGCTTGGCAGATGCCCCAAGAAATCTCCAGGCGCATGCGCAGAACATTTCGATAGCGCCTTACACAGAGCATCCTTGTAGCATATGCTGGAGAAGTATGCAGCCTGTGCATGGATTTTTGTGAGCCCCATATCTATAGGTTCAGACATGACAGCAATATCTGCTCCATTTATATGGATACGCTGACATCACACATTTCTACCTATGAAGACTAGAATTTTGGATTTGCGTTCTCGTGCTCACTGATGTCTCGTTACAGATCTTTGCTTCTTTTTTTGCAACACGAGGTCTGATCAAATGTAAAAAAAAATAAAAAAAAATAAAAAATGAAATGTTACAAATGTCCGATCGCTCTCTGATCAAATATTTAGCGTCCTGTAAAGTGGATCGTTTCTATAGCTGTGGACGCAGGGAGGAGACAGAAGAATGGGATGCATTCAGCGCGCAGACACATAGCAAACACTGCTCCACTGTACCCGGGCTGAATGTGGAATTCCACAGCGTAACAATATGATGAAGGCGGCCATTCTCTGCTTGCTTCTTGCCCCAGGTCTAACATGAGAGCAATAAAAAGTTGCTTTATGGCATTATGTAACTTGTGTATGTATAAGAGAGCAACAAAGTAACAACATGTATTGTGGTGTGTTACATAAAGTTACCGAACCCTGGCCTTCTGACAACCCTCCTGAACTAGGCGCTACTGTAAAGTGTAACCAACTCTGCTACATCACAGCTAGTAGACCATGTCTTGCCTGGCAACCCTATTAAATGACCCACTACTGTACTGCATAACCAACACTGCTACATCACAGTTACTGGACCACGTCTTCTTGTCTGACAACCCCCCTGAATTGCCTATAACTGTACTATATAACCAGCACTGCTACATCACAGTTACTGGACCATGTCTTCTTGTCTGACAACCCCCCTGAATTGCCTATAACTGTACTATATAACCAGCACTGCTACATCACAGTTACTGGACCATGTCTTGTCAGACAACTCTCATCAATTACCCTCTACTGTCCTGTGTAACCATCTCTGCTACATCTCAAATGCTGGACCATGTCTCTTCTGTGACTACTTTCATGCACTACCCATTACGGTTCCACATACCCAGCTCTGCTACATCATTGTCACCTACTCCTGGTTTATCTGACTACATTTACACCTCTCCTTCGGTGCAGCCTCTCCATCGGTTTCCTTTCCATTGTGGACTTCAGGATAAGGGATAAATGTCTGATCGATGGGGGTCCGACTACTGGGGCCCCTGCCAATCACAAGGATGGGAGCCTAATCTCCCGCTTGAATGGAGCAGCAGACACACATGCGAGCTTCCCTTTTCCAGAGATAGCTGAGCACTTGTACTCAGGTGTGTCTGCCTCTTCATTCAAACAGGGAGCACAGGCCCCCATCCTCGTGATCATTGGGGGCCCCAGCGGTCAGACCCCCACCGATCACATACTTATTCCCTATCCTGTGGATAGGGGATAAGTTGTCTTAATAGGGGTTGTTTAACTTTCTAGATGTTTTCAACAGACCCTCTCAGCGTGGCCAGACCTGTGGTACTTACCTGATTCCCGCCACTGGGTTACGGAGCCGGAACCGAGCGTCAGGGAATCAGGGTAGTATGGTTACCACCGTGAGTCCAGCCACGCTGTATGGTCTGTAGAACACGACCAGAAACAACCCCTTTAAGGTCTCCATACACCTTCAAAAGCTGTTGGCCAAACATTGGCTTGGCTGACCGCAATCTCTCCCGACATGCACACTCGGCTGAGCATCTGCTTTCAATGGGAAGGGGTTTGGGGGCTACTGGAGCGAGAAGGAAACCTCTGCCAGACACCTCCCAGGAGAAGAAATACAAAATAAAAAAATAAAATCAGCCATGAACATTCGATGTGCCCGATCCTTCTCTCCCTCAACATAATAAGTTGAGAGGCCCCATTCACACAACTGTATTTTTGGTCCACATTCGATCTGCATTTTTGGCAGAGTGGATGCGGACCCATTCATTTCAATGGGGCCACAAGAAATGTGGACAACAAACTGTGTGCTGTCCGCATCCGTATCTCCCTTCTGCAGTCCTGCAAAAAAGATACATGTCCTAATCTTGTCCGTTTTGCTGACAAGAACAGGCATTGTGTCTGCAAAAAAAAAAAAAACGAACACAGACATCATCTGTATTTTTTGGAGATCCGCGTTTTACTGCAAAATGCATACGGTCATGTGAACACACCCTTAGATTGTCACCCAGTTTTGGGCAGATTCACATGTGGAGTAAGGGCTCATGTACACGACTGTATTTTTCTTCAGTGTGCTCTCCATATTTTTTGCAGATACCACACTGACCCATTCTTAAGGGGCCATGCACACATCCAACATGTCCTATTCTGGTCCGTTTTGTGGATGAGAATAGGCATTTTTACTGACGGAAGTAAGAAAAATGAGGGATTCCCACGGCCAGTATCGGCTACGCTAAATGCTCTTTTTTTCTTGCTATTATGTTCCTGTACTCTGCATTCATGCACCAAAGTGTGTTGCAAGCGTAACCCGCCGTCACATCTTCTTCAGTCTCTGGAACAGAGAATCCAGAATCTTTAAGGAAATAAAAATGTCGGTCTCGTACAGCGCACAAGTTTTCCCAAAGCTGCAGATAGAAAACTGGAGCCATGTCAAAAGACTCTTCTTACTGATGACTATCTCCACACTGCCAAGAAGCGCGGCTCGATATTAAATGTTAGCTTTAACATATGAAAAAGCAAAGCTGCCTTCATGAAGCTTTTCATGTCCTTTTTTCACATTTTTATTTTCATTTTTTTTATTAAAAAAATTCTGCTGAGCCAAATATTAGGAAGCAGAAGTCCTATTCTGCACTTAAAAGGGGGCATACGGTTTTCCTGTTAATGTTTGTTTAGCATTTACAAATCATCTGTCAGCATGATCAACCCTATAAAACCAGGCATATTGCCAGGTAGGGTTCATTATGTAGAGTAAAATGATCTATTTCTTTTTTCTTTAGGTTAAATAGTTCCCGAGATATATAATTTTTTATATTTATGCAAATTGCCTATTTTATGCACCAAGGGGCTGACCGTAGCACTTGGAGCACTGCTAGTGAAATTCCCCTGTGATCCATGTGCTCCTTCTACCCCTTTGATTGATTGGGCTTAGACATCTCATCTAACCCTGTATTCTCACACCAGTGACTGAGCTCTTGCGCAGTGGATCAGATACTGCTTCCCGAGCTCAGTAACTCAGTAAATCTGAGGTGCGGGAGCCAGCACAGAGGACCGGAAGGGTGGGGAGCAGGTGAGCAGAATCCTTTCAGTAGATGAAGCAGGCTGCTGGCCCGTTAGAAATGATGTAGTTCCGTACAACCTTTTGAATGCCTAAATGACAAAGCTTGAAGCTCCTGGATGTAACAGCGGCTGCTGTGAGCCACTGTTCCCCCGCTTACAGCCGCGGTCCCGGGCGCAGTGTTCAGAGATGATCTGCGGCCGGTGCTTCCCATTCACCGCTGCTGTCCTGGGCTCTGTCTGTGTGGGTTCCTAACACAAATACAGTACAGACCAAAAGTTTGGACACACCTTCTCATTCAAAGAGTTTTCTTTATTTTCATGACTATGAAAATTGTAGATTCACTCTGAAGGCATCAAAACTATGAATTAACACATGTGGAATTATATACATAACAAACAAGTGTGAAACAACTGAAAATATGTCATATTTTAGGTTCTTCAAAGTAGCCACCTTTTGCTTTGATTACTGCTTTGCACACTCTTGGCATTCTCTTGATGAGCTTCAAGAGGTAGTCCCCTGAAATGTTTTTCACTTCACAGGTGTGCCCTGTCAGGTTTAATAAGTGGGATTTCTTGCCTTATAAATGGGGTTGGGACCATCAGTTGCGTTGAGGAGAAGTCAGGTGGATACACAGCTGATAGTCCTACTGAATAGACTGTTAGAATTTGTATTATGGCAAGAAAAAAGCAGCTAAGTAAAGAAAAACGAGTGGCCATCATTACTTTAAGAAATGAAGGTCAGTTAGTCAGCCGAAAAATTGGGAAAACTTTGAAAGTAAGGGCTATTTGACCATGAAGGAGAGTGATGGGGTGCTGCGCCAGATGACCTGGCCTTCACAGTCACCGGACCTGAACCCAATCGAGATGGTTTGGGGTGAGCTGGACCGCAGAGTGAAGGCAAAAGGGCCAACAAGTGCTAAGCATCTCTGGGAACTCCTTCAAGACTGCTGGAAGACCACTTCAGGGGACTACCTCTTGAAGCTCATCAAGAGAATGCCAAGAGTGTGCAAAGCAGTAATCAAAGCAAAAGGTGGCTACTTTGAAGAACCTAGAATATGACATATTTTCAGTTGTTTCACACTTGTTTGTTATGTATATAATTCCACATGTGTTAATTCATAGTTTTGATGCCTTCATAGTCATGAAAATAAAGAAAACTCTTTGAATGAGAAGGTGTGTCCAAACTTTTGGTCTGTACTGTATACAAAATTTGTATATAAAATTTGTTCCAAACCACAAAGTCCCTTGGAGCGCAGCAGGTCTGTAGTGAAGTAGGTTCCAATTCACACTCAGTCCTTTGTACAAAAAAAGACCGCGCAGCTCAAACTCTTTCCATAGGAGCGTGGATGAATAAGGTAGGTGGATGGTATCTTTAGATGCACTTGATCACTGGATTTAAGGTTCCCTTCACATTCAGATTTCTCACCTCCTGGATGTTAAATTAGAGGACTGAACATAGTGAGGTACCGCAACAACTCATTAAACAATTGGTTTTATTATACTCACATAGATAAAAAGTCTCATGCATATAATTATAAAATGATGCTCTGTGGGTGCTGTTGTTCTGGGATCCACTCCACAGTTTCCTCTCAGCCCTGGCCACAGCATGCTTGCTGTTTGTTTCCTGCACCACTTCCCTAAGGGCCGGCGCGCCTCACTTCCTGGGCTTTATGGGTTAGGTCATGTGAGCTCGCTGACCAATCCTAGCCCTCCTGCGCATATATAAGTGGCTCAGCCCCCTTCTCAGATGCCTCAGTGTCAAGGTCCTTGTGTCCTGCTAAGGTTCCTGATGTCCACTGGTGTTCCTGACTCGTATCTGTATTCCTGGACTCTGCTACCTGTTAGATCTCTGCCTGCTTGCCTTGACTCTCCTGACCCGGATTGCCTGACCTGTATCTGTGCCGCCTGCCCTGACCTTTTGCCTGTCTGACTACGCCTCTGCCTCATCCTTCGCTCCTGCAACTTTGGTACCTTTCTCAGGTACCTCCTTGTCCGCCTGGACCAGCTGCCTCGTGTGCCTATTCTCCTGAAGAGGTAGCGACCTGGTGTTCCCCTCGGGAAAGTCTATCCCCACCATCAGGGGTATTGTGAAGATCCAGGGGTTCACTTAGACAATGCACTTAGAGGAGGTAGGGCACGTGGCACAGTGGGTTCACACCCGCTGGTTCGTGACACTGGACCCCCAATGCAAAAACTTCCATGTGCCATTCATAACCCTATGCGGCAGAGGAGCCTTCTAGGTGTCCTCAGGCACCACAACCAGGTTGCAACTGCTACCTTTACGCCCCCTATAGCCATAATCCTGGTGACACCCCTGTTTTGACCTGTAAAGGCAGCCATATTGGTTATCTGCCAACATTTCCAGAATCAGACATACAGTAACTTAGAAATTTGAACAGTTTTGTTTTTACCATCTCAATTTCCAAATCACAAGCTGAGCAATCACTTGTAGAGCCCTGCTCGAAGTGCATCTATCAACCCCTTGTCCAAGCGATGAAGGAGAAACCATTTCTTTACTGGTAAAAAAAAGAATTCAGTGAATGTGCAGCTGGACCTCACGATGAGAAGGATGCGGGCATTGTGCATGCCACGGTCTATGGACGAAAGAGGATTTCTTGAATCCCGAGCACAATGCGCAGTGGAGAAGAATAGACTGAGCAGAGTGTCGGTGGCAAGTTCCGCTAGTCTCCACGCCGGGAGCTGAAGTAGAGGTCTCTGTCTATTTGAAGAAGGGCACAGACAAGTCAGTTTCTTCAAGACAAGAAGAGGCCTTTGTAGTGATTGTCACTTTTTTTTAAAACTTTTCTATTCAGCAGAGAGCAAGTACAAGAAAGAGGCGTAATGCGATCAAATGTCCTGCTTCCCATTCTGGATTATACAGAAGCTTCCCGTCGTCTGGAGCACAAGCTCCACGTAATAACGGAAAAGAGTTAATTTAGTTTTTCTTCTTAGAATTTTTTTATATGACTGAAACATGAATGCTTTAGGATTGTAGAACCTATAAACGTCCCATTTAAATAATCTCAGGAGGGGGAACGGCTGAATCAGATTCACTGCGCATGCGCGATTGCACTCTTGCAAAATTTCAGGGCCGGTCATAGGAGCAGTGAGGATGCCTGGCCCTGTCAATCAGAGGGGAGGGTGAGTGGCAACAGGCGAAAGGCAGGGGTGGACGGGCGCTCCCACTGCCTAGTTAGCGTAAAAATAAAAGTCTGAATTTCTCAAAAACTACACATCAGATTGCTGCAATTCCTGCAATCAACCCTATCATGCAGAATGCTTGGTTGACTAGGGTTGATCATGCTGACAGATGCTCTTTAAAAGGGGGTTGTCCCGTCCGAGACATTAATTACATATCACTAGCATATGCCGTCAATGGCAGATAGGTGCGGGTTTAATCTCTGGGACCCGTTTCTATCTCTAGAACGAGCCCCTACAGTGAAGGAGAGCGCATCGTGCAAGTATGACCACCCTCCATTCCAAAAATAGCTGGCAGCCCCATAGCAGTGAATGGCGCAAAGGAGAGCACGCCACCCAGGCGCAGCCGCGCTCCATTCACCCGTATGGGAGTTCTAAAAATAGCTGAGCTTGCTCAGCTATTTTCAGAACTCCCATAGCAGTTAATGGAAAGCACGCTGCGCATTCACTGCGTGCTCTCCTTCACTTTGGGAGCCCTGTTTTGAAGATAAAAGCGGGTCTCAGAGGCGGAACCGTCACCTATATGACATGGATGGCATATCCTAGTGAGTCGGGTATAATCCTTTAGTGATCAAAATGTGCCAGGATCCCGGTGCATTTTGTGCATGCTTTTAATCCCATTTATCAAGTGTTTTACGGACTTATCCCAACATGTCCGTAAGAAGGTGTGACTTGTTCCAAAGGGGCATGACCAATGTGCATCATAATTTTGGTTCAAAGTAAGCCAACTAATAGGTGGGAGAAGATTATCATGTTCTCTGTGTCAGAAAACCTGTCAAAAAGTATTTGCTTTAAAAATTTAGGAACTTACATTGTTCACACCACAAAAAAAAAAAGCAGCAGCTACTCTGTAGCGCATCTGTAGACCGTCTACATATTAATGCTGGGAGCCTCCACAATCATCTGCGGTAAAAATGCAATGCAGATGCTCATTTTTGCTGCAGCTCCCCAGCAGGAGAAATGAAGAATTGCAGGGCAACCACTGAAAACCCTCAGTGATCACTCAGGAGTCCTCCAGCAATAGGCAAGGCTAAAGATGACCACAAAGATACTCAGGTTGGACGATTGGGCAGGTTATAAACAACCATTTTTTGCCCCCCCAACGCCAGATCATGTCTATGGTCAGACAAAAGTGGGGTTCATCCCTCCATCCATGAAGCGGACAACACCTTTATGGAGAACCTTTTAATTATCAATGGCTCATATTGGACATCGACCCTTGAAAGTTGAATTTATGTTCTTGAATACCAGCGGTCCACTAAATGCTTTGCCTTAAGGATAAGTTCTCAGACCAAAGTAAGACAGACTTAGCAGAGGGAGATCAGGGAAAGGGACAGGTGTTTCAGGTTCTACCACAATCGGTGCCATGAGGTCCTGCAGAAGACAACTATCAATGACTTCTGTTTGTCCCAATAGTCACTGTTGAAGGCTAATTTACATGTATGGATTACATGACCTGTTTATCCAATAACAGCAGCAGGGTTTACAAAGTAATTAAAGGGGTATTCCGGGAGTACAATATTGATAACCTATCCACAGAATAGGTTATCAATAACTGATCGATGGGGGGTTTGACTCCTGAAACCCCCCTTGATCAGCCGGCACTCCTATGGACTTTGCGGCCTCTTTCTCGGTCCCTGATGTCATATTCATTAGTCAGCACAAGCGAATTTGGCCCAGGCTGCAATACCAGGCACAGCCACTACCCATTGGACGGCGCTCAGCTTTGTATGCTGTGAGGAGGATGCAGAGCTCACGTAGCCTCCGGCAAAGTGTCGGGAGGATATCTCATCAATATTGTACTCACTGCAAACCTTTTAAAGGTTGACATATAGTATATACATGTATATCCTGTATAGTTGCAGGAGAGGAGCCTTGGAGCAATTGCCTTTGGAAAGCCCATCCCAATATGGTCTATAACTGACCACAAAATGGCGACAGTTCCAACCTATAACCTTTTTTGATCGTGCGTCTTACGATTTCCATTCTTCTATCATCCTTATGCATTCATTACATCTTCTAAGCACGACTACTCTTACTAGGACCGTGACGCCATTTAGGATTTTGTAGATTAGAGGATTTTAGGCCATCTGTTTACTTTCTATACGTTCTGAGTAAGATGGAGAAGGACACATGTGCAGTCTATAAACCAGTGTGATAAAGATGTGTGTCCTCCATCATCAGTGCTCAAGAAGGTGCGTGTGAATATGGAACTGGGGATGGTATGGGGGGGTAGTGGGGGGATGGTATGGGAGGGTGAGTGGGGGGGGGGAGGATGAGTGGGGGATATGGTGTGGGAGCATCCGGCATTCACGCAAGTCTTCAGTTTTTTTTCCGCCTGAGATAAAACCGTAGCACGATACGGTTTTCCCTTTTGCCTGAACGGATTAGGCCTCTTTCACACTTGCGTTGTCCGGATCCGTCGTGTACTCCATTTGCCGGAAGTGCCCGCCGGATCCGTAACACCGCAAGTGAACTGAAAGCATTTGAAGACGGATCCGTCTTCAAAATGCGTTCAGTGTTACTATGGCACCCAGGACGCTATTAAAGTCCTGGTTGCCATAGTAGTAGTGGGGAGCGGGGGAGCAGTATACTTACAGTCCGTGGGGCTCCCGGGGCGCTCCAGAATGACGTCAGAGCGCCCCATGCGCATGGATGACGTGTCCATGCGATCACGTCATCCATGCGCGTGGGGCGCCCTGACGTCACTCTGGAGCGCCCGGGGAGCCGCACGGACGGTAAGTATTCTGCTCCCCCGCTCCCCACTACACTTTACCATGGCAAACAGGACTTTAGCGTCCTTGCAGCCATGGTAACCATTCAGAAAAAGCTAAACGTCGGATCCGGCAATGCGCCGAAACAACGTTTAGCTTAAGGCCGGATCCGGATCAATGCCTTTCAATGGGTATTAATTCAGAGTCCGGCCTTGCGGCAAGTGTTCAGGATTTTTGGCCGGAGCAAAAAGCGCAGCATGCTGCGGTATTTTCTCCGGCCAAAAAAACGTTCCGGTCCGGAACTGAAGACATCCTGATGCATCCTGAACGGATTTCTCTCCATTCAGAATGCATTAGGATAAAACTGATCAGGATTCTTCCGGCATAGAGCCCCGACGACGGAACTCTATGCCGGAACAGAACAACGCAAGTGTGAAAGAGCCCTAAGGGTGGTTTTACACTACTTTTTATTTTCTTCAAAACCATTACTTTTGTCTCTTTTTGTTTGTTTGTTTTTTTAAATGAAAACCTCCGCAAACAGATGCTATATGTCGACCAACAGGAAATTATAAAACGTCCTAGAAACACCGTATATTTTGCTAGTGCTGTTTTTTTTCAGGGTGCAGCATGCTCTGGATATGACATTCCTTTAGGTGTTTTCCCATAGACTTCGCTAGAGGAAAAACAAATGTAAAACATATAATAATAAATGTGTGCGTGTGTGGGGGAAAGGGGGGTGGCCCCATAAAAAAAAGCCTCCAAAAATGCCAGAATTGTTCAGTTTTTGTAGCATTTGTGCCTATATAACAGGGATCAGCAACCTCCGGCACTCCAGCTGTTCTTGAAACGCCCAGAACCCTCCTTTCACTTCTATGGGAGCTAAAAGAACAGCCAACAAAGTGTGCACACTGGGAGTTGTAGTTTTACAGCAGCTGGAATGCCGGCAGTTACTGATCCCAGCCATATAGTGTGTTTTAATGTTTTGTTAATGGTATTTTTTGTATGTTTTTTTTTTTTTTTTTTTTAAGAAAATGTCACTTCCTCTGTGGAGCTGTATGGTGTGAAGAAAGCATTGATAAAAAAATTTAAATAAATGCAAAAACACAAAAAAAAAGCCAACACACTCTGCACTCTGAAAAATGGGATAAATGGGGGAAAAACACCAGGCTTATTGCATGCTGACCCAAGAAACTCACCATAGGCATGCATTTACACGACCATAGTTTGTTTCCGTGGCCTAATGCTACATACATACGAATGTATTTTGTTTCCGTGTCCGTTATGTTTTTTTTTTTGTGGATTGGATGAGGACCAAGTCATTTCAATAGGTCCGCAAAAAATATATGTCTGTTCTATAGCCCCGGAAAAAATATAGAGCATGCCCTATTCTTGTCCATCTTGCGGACAAGGATAGGCACTGTTACAATGGATCTGAAAAAAAACGGATATAACATGGATGTCATCCGTATTTTTTGCGGATCCACATTTTTGTGGACTGCAAAATACATACGGTCGTGTGAATAGGGCTCATGCACACGAACATATTTTCTGTCCGTGTTTGTTCCGGTTTTTTTGCGGACCGTAAGAGGAACCATTCATTTCAATAGGTCCGCAAAAAAAAAGGGAAGTTACTCCGAGTGCATTCCGTTTCTGTATGTCCGTTCCGCAAAAAAATAGAACATGTCCTATTATTGTCTGCATAATGGACAAGGATAGGACTGTTCTATTAGGGGCCAGCTGTTCCGTTCTGCAAAATGCGGAATGCACTAGGGTTGTTTCGGGTATCGAAATATCAATACCCAATCGATACTTTTGTCCCGCTATCGATACGATACCGGGATTTGACATTTACCGATACTAGGCTGCGCTACTGCACAGCCTAGTATCAGAGAACAAGGCGCACGCTGCTGTCAGCGTGCGCTATGTTCCTTCAGCAGCACAGGGGAAAAGGAGTCACTCTCTCCCTCCCCCTGTGCCGCCGCTGCCAATGAGGAGAGAGAGGGGCGGAGGAGGGGTGGGCGCACTGCGCCACCAATGAAAGTTAACATTTATTACAAATATAGGAGGCAGGTGCCGGCAGCATAATCACATAGCCGACACCCAACCTCTATAACAGGAAGCTGCGATCAGCAGCAGTTAACCCCTAAGGTGCCGCACCTGAGGGGTTAACTGCCGCTGATCGCAGCTTCCTGTCATAGAGGCTGGGTGCCGGCTATGTGATTATGCTGCCGGCACCCAGCCTCCTGAATAAACGTTAATTCTCATTGGTGGCGCAGTGCGCCCTCCCCCCCACCACTATATTAAAATCATTGGTGGCGCACTGCGCCCCCCCCCAACCCCCCAGTATTAAAATCATTGGTGGCAGTGGCCACAGGGTCCCCTCTCCCCTCTTCATTGGTGGCAGTTCTGATCGGAGCCCCAGCAGTGTAATTGCGGGGCTCTGATCGGTTACCATGGCAACCAGGACACTACTGAAGCCCTGGCTGCCATGGTAATCTCCCTGCTGCTGTGTGTACTATGCACAGGGCAGCAGGGACAGTGTAAGATTCTATTCACCCTGATAGAACCCCACCAAAATATTAAGTATAAATCACCCCCTTTCCCAATTTTACATACAAAATATATAAACAAGAAATAAATAAACAAACATATCACATATCGCCACGTCTGTAAAGTCCAAACTATTAAAATAGAAAAAAAAATCTCCTATGCGGTGAACGACCTTTTCCCCTCCAAAAATAGGACAGGACTGTTCGATTATGGGCCGGACGTTCCATAAAATGCGGAACGCATGTGGCTTTTTTTGGTGTTTTATTTTTTCCGCGTGGTATCGAACATCGCAATACTTTTTTATGGTATCGAAATCAAATCAAAAGTTTGGTATTGCAACAACCCTAGAATGCACACGGACATCATGCGTATTTTTTTTGCGGATCCGTGTTTTGTGAACCTCAAAATACATATGGTGGAGTGCATGAGCCCTAAGGGTGAAAAAAACGGCACTACAAGAAAAAAAAAAAAGAAGTCTGTTTGTCCTGCTTTTAATATTTCCCATCCATAGACGTCCATTCAACACCCGGGGGTGCCATTTTTTGCCTAAACTAAAATAAATAAAAATTCACACCAAAAACAACCAATGTGTAAACCAAACATTCAAGGAGATTCCAGGAACTCTCGTTTATAGCCTACACTTAGTACAGGCCATCCATTTTTGATCAGCGATGGTACGATGTCCACAGATCAGCTGAACGAAGAAGCTGGGGCAGTTTTTGGAGTGCTACTACTCCCTTCTATGTTTTCACATGTGGCTGTGCCCAATAAATACTCCTAAACACCTTTCAATCAAATTGATTGTTGGTAATCCCAAGGGATGGACCTTTACCGATCACACATTGAAGGTCTATCCCAAGAACCGGACATCATATTCATGGAAAACTTATTTAGCATAGCCTATAGAGAACATGGAAGGGGGCTAACCAGAGATGTAGCCGTAGACCTTCTCAGTGGTATATATATATATCCTTGACTGTCCTACAGTAATCTTGATGGTATGTCCACATGATTATTGCGTGGTCTTTGACTTCTCTATACAATGGGAAACCATCAAACCCACATTGAAGAGTAATAAAGTACAACCACCCTATGGCTGGAAGGGTGAGGCTAGAGACCAGGGTTACATATGTAAAGATATGGTCCTACAACACATCTTCCTATCTTCTAGTGTGAAACACAAAACTATTGATTTATATGAAATGAGCTACGGGAAAGAAAACCATTGCATTCGATGACCTCGGAATTCATTGATGAAGAACGCCGGTAAGGAAGAATAGACTGGACTATCCTATTACTACCACTCTCATTATCACGTTCCCTTGTTAATCAATTGGAAAAATATAGTATATCCATTCCTTCAGTTACCAACATTCACCATGAAAATGATCCTCCGATCAATAGTTGTAGAACATGGAGGAACGGAGGAAACTATTATATTTCAGAAGAATTGACTTTTATGGAAACAGGACACAGCGGGATCTTGTGAGGAAATCCTATAGGACTTGTCGTCTGATGTACAGAAACGCACTGGTCCAAATTCTCTGTGGTATGGAGCAGGGTGCTCCACTTGGAAAACGAAGTTCTACCCAAATGGAAGCTGTATGATGGGAGACTGAACAGCAATCTGTTTATTCTAAGCTTTACCCCTTCGTTGACTCTATGATAAACCCTAATCTCTTAAAGGGGTTGTCTCATGAGGACAGCACCTTCTACAACTGAATCTGGGGTTCCAGCTTCAGAAACCCCTGGCGCTTGACTTATCTCCGGGGGAAAATGCTGCAAATCAATGGATAAACGGGTAATCCATAGACGGGTCTTTGTCAGCAGCTCTCTATTCTAGCTTACTGAAGAGATCTTGAGTTGGGGACCCCCTCTATGAGGTCTATATCATATACACTGCTCAAAAAAATAAAGGGAACACTTAAACAACACAATGTAACTCCAAGTCAATCACACTTCTGTGAAATCAAACTGTCCACTTAGGAAGCAACACTGATTGACAATCAATTTCACATGCTGTTGTGCAAATGAGATAGACAACAGGTGGAAATTATAGGCAATTAGCAAGACACCCCCAATAAAGGATTGGTTCTGCAGGTTGTGACAACAGACCACTTCTCAGTTCCTATGCTTCCTGGCTGATGTTTTGGTCACTTTTGAATGCTGGCGGTGCTTTCACTCTAGTGGTAGCATGAGACGGAGTCTACAACCCACACAAGTGGCTCAGGTAGTGCAGCTTATCCAGGATGGCACATCAATGCGAGCTGTGGCAAGAAAGTTTGCGGTGTCTGTCAGCGTAGTGTCCAGAGCATGGAGGCGCTACCAGGAGACAGGCCAGTACATCAGGAGATGTGCAGGAGGCCGTAGGAGGGCAACAACCCAGCAGCCCGACCGCTACCTCCGCCTTTGTGCAAGGAGGAACAGGAGGAGCACTGCCAGGGCCCTGTAAAATGACCTCCAGCAGGCCACAAATGTGCATGTGTCTGCTCAAACGGTCAGAAACAGACTCCATGAGGGTGATATGAGGGCCCGACGTCCACAGGTGGGGGTTGTGCTTACAGCCCAACACCGTGCAGGACGTTTGGCATTTGCCAGAGAACATCAAGATTGGCAAATTCGCCACTGGCGCCCTGTGCTCTTCACAGATGAAAGCAGGTTCACACTGAGCACATGTGACAGAGTCTGGAGACGCCATGGAGAACGTTCTGCTGCCTGCAACATCCTCCAGCATGACCGGATTGGCATTGGGTCACTAATGGTGTGAGGTGGCATTTCTTTGGAGGGCCGCACAGCCCTCCATGTGCTCGCCAGAGGTAGCCTGACTGCCATTAGGTACCGAGATGAGATCCTCAGACCCCTTGTGAGACCATATGCTGGTGCGGTTGGCCCTGGGTTCCTCCTAATGCAAGACAATGCTAGACCTCATGTGGCTGGAGTGTGTCAGCAGTTCCTGCAAGACGAATGTAGTGATGCTATGGACTGGCCCGCCCATTCCCCAGACCTGAATCCAATTGAGCACATCTGGGACATCATGTCTCGCTCTATCCACCAACGTCACGTTGCACCACAGACTGTCCAGGAGTTGGCAGATGCTTTAGTCCAGGTCTGGGAGGAGATCCCTCAGGAGACCATCCGCCACCTCATCAGGAGCATGCACAGGCGTTGTAGGGAGGTCATACAGGCACGTGGAGGCCACACACACTACTGAGCCTCATTTTGACTTGTTTTAAGGACATTACATCAAAGTTGGATCAGCCTGTAGTGTGTTTTTCCACTTTAATTTTGAGGGTGACTCCAAATCCAGACCTCCATGGGTTGAAAAATTTGATTTACATTTTTTAATTTTTGTGTGATTTTGTTGTCAGCACATTCAACTATGTAAAGAACAAAGTATTTCAGAAGAATATTTTATTAATTCAGATCTAGGATGTGTTATTTTTGTGTTCCCTTTATTTTTTTGAGCAGTGTAGGTCTTAGATGTAAAAGCATAAAATATATTGCTGGCTGCATTCTTGGTTGTGATAAATCAAACATTGACGGCATATCGCCATCAATGTCAGATAGGTGCAGGTCCCACCTATGGGACCCGCTCCTGTCTCCAGAACGGGTCCTCCAAAGTGAAGGAGATATATACATATCACATGCGCAGCCACCTCTCCATTCATTACTATAGGAATTCCGAAAAACTGTTTTCAGGCGTACCATAGCAGTGAATGGAGAGCGCCCTGCACAAACGCAGCCATTGCTCTATCCACCTCTATGGGACTGCCAGAAATAGCCGAGCTAGTGCTCAGCTATTTTCGAAACTCCCACAGTGGTGAATGGAAGGTCATTCAATTCGGGGGGCCCCCGTTCTGGAAATAAGAGCGGGTCCCAGAGATAAGAGCTGCACCTTTACACTGATGGCATATCCTAGCGATACGGCGTCAATGTCTGAGATGAAACAACCCCTTTAATTTTCCATGCTATAAACCCATAAGAAGAGCATGCATAACTAAAATGTTTTACTAAAATATAACATATTATCATATGTTCTCCTGATGTATATATCAATTGCTGCATCAACAAAGGAAAAAAAACCTAAAATAATTACTGTCAAGTGGTATCTAAATAATATATATATAGACCCATAACCCAATACACATAGGGATTTCCAGGTCCTCATCCGGGGAAGACGACATCATTCTCAAGCTGCCTATGGAACAGAAGGGGGTTTTGTTCTCGTATAAGGCTTTGCCATCTGGACCTATGTTTGGGCTAGCCTAGTGCTCATCCGAATTATGGATTTCATTGTGATTGGGGGGCATGAGGGGGTGAGAGTCAGCTGCTCCTTTAGCAAATTAAGTGGAAAGTGCAGGAGGATCCAAAGCGAGTAACAGAGCAATGGTCCATGTACAGTGTAAATAGAAGGTCAGCTATCAGAGCTTACATGGACGGGGACACGGGTGATCACAGATAAATTACTTATATTGGTCATGAAAAAAACAACAACTATGAATTTGGTTTGTGTCCACCTATTCTACAATGCAGGAAACCACTGATGTTGTAAATGCAGGGATTTAGATCTATAAATTACAAGTTAGGGTCCATTCACACGTCCGTGTGTGTTTTGCGGATCCGCAAAACACGGACATCGGCGATGTGCGTTCCGCAATTTGCGGACCGCACATCGCGGCACTTTATAGAAAATGCCTATTCTTGTCCGCAATTCCGGACAAGAATAGGACATGTTCTATTTTTTTTGGGAACGGAGTTGCGGAACGGGAAGTGCGGATCCGCAATTCCGGATCCGGGCAGCACATCGTGCTGCCCCATAGAAATGAATGGGTCCGCTATTCCGTTCCACAAAATGCGGAAACGAAATTGCGGACGTGTGAATGGACCCTTATTATACTGACTTTTTCCCCACAAAACTATATATCAATCTGCTCAGCTCCTATAAGTGAAAGTTTGTTCGTTCTGCATAGGCTCCTATGTGCCTTCATGATCCAACTGAAAACACTGGGGGTTGTTAAGTCCATCCGACAGGGTTCTGGAAGGTTCTAAAGTAAAGTGTTTTTGGTGCAGTGGGATTAAAAAGTATAGACTAATGTAACTGCTGAGGCACTGCTTCTCACTCTGCCTCTCATCTCCCCTGCATTTCAGTAGGCCTCTCATATCCATACATGTGCAGTCTAAAAGACAAATGGTGGTGAAAAATATGCCACTTTTTGGTGTATTTTAGGCGCAGATTTTTTTGCAAAGGGGTTCTGCCGCAAAATCTGTGCCTTTTTCCTGGTCACGCCACTTTTCCAAGGTGCCTGAAAAAGGGGGCATGGCGTGGGTGGGGAAGAGGGCTGGTCAGCCTGTCTCTTTTACCATTTTCTACACCACTTTATGGCGTAAAAATGGTCTCAAACTACGCCAGCAAGGGAGCTGGCGTAGTGTAAACCATGTCACAAGGCAGGCAGCAGCAAGCACCAAAGTGATCTGATCATCGCGACCAATCACAGCTATCATTTTAGTACAGCGCTTTTCAATCTTTGTGATTCAGAGTGGTAATCTCCGAATATATGCTGTCTGAAAGACAAACTGTTTGTTTCCCATGACAACCAATGATACAGCATGCATTTTATACACTAATGTATTAGTACTGCCTCGCACTCCTGTTTTGGGGGTGCCCCACTGATATCCACCCTACCTCTCATCTCCCTGAATGTGCTGTCTTAAAGATGACTGCAGGCTGTCGAGTCATGATGGGAGTTGTAAGAAGCACTCTAGTAAAATAAAAGCTTTGCTGTGATTGGTTGATATGGGCAAAAACAAAAGTTGTTCTGCGATTGGCTGCAACAAACACTTTGTCTTTTAGACAGCAGAGAGATGAGAGGCAGACTGAAATGCTTGGGAGATACAAGATCCAACAGACTCTATGCAAAGAGGCACACTCCCAAAACAGGTGCAAAGATGGTTCCTCCATGAATGGCCACCTGGGGCACTAACAGTTTTTGCAGAATTTGCCGGCATGACCAAAGTGTTAGGGCAGCCATACACTTTCCCCCTTAAAAATCCATACTTGGCTCAGCAGCTTGTGTATGTATATTTAATGTGGAGTGGGGAGAAAGCCGCCTTCAGACACTAGTGGCAGCTTATCTCCCAGGAGAACAAAAGGATCAGGCAAAAAATATTCATTTTCCCTTATCCGTCACTCACCCGACAGATGATGAGGTTGGGAGCGACCCACACGTTAAACTGATGGCGAACCTACGAGAATGTCCGATTCGGCCAACAATACACTACTGAAAAGAAAAGAAACAAAAATGATTTAAAAATGGTGTTTTCTTTACTCTAAGAAAAAAAAAAAGTATGGATCGCACATCCACCTGCCATGCATTGATCTAATGCTTCTCAGCATAATTTATAATAGTACATGAGGTACTTTGGGCTTATGCAGTTTGATCAAAAATAACACACAATGTCAAAGTGACCTCTTTCGAGTGGGTCCCCACTAAAATAGCACTGTTATTGCCATGGTGCAGTGCCTGTGGGTTGGTGGGGCCCAGTGCCGTGGAAGGCTTAGCCTGACAGCAAGGGTGTTATGGGCCAGCTGGGTTGCTCTGCCGGCAGGTGTTGTGGTGGCAGTGGTCACAGGGTAGCACTGCACCATTTTAGACTAGGAAAAAACTCGAAAGAGATCACCTTGACGTGGTGAGTGGGCTTACGCATTTTGATCAAAAAGTATAAAAAATTTACTACTACATGTAGTGTTTATAAGTTTATGCTGAGATGCTGCTTTTTTCATGCTTTATTTGTCAAACGAGTAAAAATATCTATATAAAAATATTCATTATATTATATATAATAACATAATATAAAATAATCAATATTTCATTATAATTTGAAGCTGTATGTGCCTCTACACAAATGCATGTAAACATACAAAAAATAAACTACATATACACACACTGGGGTGGATTTTGGAATTTGTTTTGGGGCTCTAAACAAAGTTATGTCTGGGGGTCCCCATTTGTACTGCTAAGGTCTGCCCTCATTGGCCCACTAAGCCCCACTCTCAGCTACGGATGCGGAGAGCACACGGTGTGCTGTCCACGTTTTTTGCGGACCCATTGAAATGAGGGTCCGCATCCTATCCGCAAGAAAAACGGATTGGACACGGAAACAAAATACGGTTGTGTGCATGAGGCCTTAGTTATTGCACATGGCACGCTGAATTGTAACTCGATTTTATTAGGTTTTCTCGTCTGCTAATGGAGAAGAGAAGACGTTGATGTGCACACATATAACAAGGGAAGAGATATGGCGGAGGAGCAGCAGAACTGAGGGCCAGCTGTCGCGGTTTATTTTATTGGGAGCCGGCCAAGCCTCCCATACCTTTTCCTTTATTATAAATAACACAGATGTTTTCCTCTGCTTTTGACTCCGCTCACGGTTACTTATAGGACCACATTTTTCCATAGACTTTGCTTTGATAGTCAGCAGTTCTTTCGTATGCTCATTTATAGGACTTTAGGGAGACCGGGGGGGGGGGCGTTCAGCGGAGCATAAACAGTATGGATCAACATATGGCTCAGCTAAACAGCACAATGTTAATGGGGGACATATTTAGAAATACCGTAATACCGTGCCTTCCGGGGCCAGGAACCAAGGAAAGGGGAGGGAAGTCAAGCCAATCATGGCCCTACTGGGGAAGAACATCCGACTAAAAGGCCATAGATGTGGACAATATTAGTAATGTCTGGTGAAATGATGCTCAGCAGTCAAGCTGCTGTGAAACTACAACTCCCAGCATGAACATTTACTCGGCTGTTCTTGTAACTCCCATAGAAGTGAACGGAGCATTCTGGGAGTTGTAGTTTCTGAACAGCGGGAGAGCCGGAGGTTGCTGATCCCTGCTGCAGTCTGACCACATCCAACGGAAGACTGCCTCCAACCCCTTTATGGCTGATGGCAGAGCCCCTACATTTCGGTTTTGCAGACTTTTAGGCACTCTGTGTGCCACTATACGGCTCCTCCATAAGGGCTTCTGTCATCACACGAATCGTAATAAAACCGTCTCACCTGAGACATGTGCGAATGACAGTTGAACCTCATGGTCCTGTTCCCATCTTCCTAGGTGCCCACATTCTTAAGAAAATTTATGTTTTATACTATGCAAAAAATGAGAACCTAGGAGCAACAAGGGGGGTGCCGTTGCTCCCAGAGTCTCCCCACACTGCCCTTCATTCTGCACCCCCACCAGTGACTGAAAGGACCAGGCAGCGAAGACATATTCATGCTTGGCCCCAAAGTCTCGCTGGAGCTTGTTCAGAAGAAGCACTGTACAGGGATGGAGGCGCTCCATCTCTGTGCAGAGCACGCGCCAAACAAGCTCCCTGTAAGCACGAGTACATCTTCACTGCCTGGTCCTGTCAGTCACTATTAGTGGTGCGGAATTAAGTGGGGGTAGCCTCTGGGAGCAACGGCACCGCCCTCGCTGCTCTTACGGTCTCATTTGCATATTATTAAACATCAATTTTCTCAAGAACGCGGGCACCTAGGAAGATGGTACGAAGACGATGATGTTCAACTGTCATGCGCACATGTCTCAGCTGAGACAGTTTTACTGTTTTTCTTACTACTTACATTTCCCCTTTAAAAACCATCTTGGAGCATCTTTTCCTATAACTATGTTGTGCCATTCCTCTATTATTCCTGCTAAATGTTTTGAATGAATTGCCAGCAGTCTGCAATGAAGGTCCAGCTGGGTGTTACCAGCTTGAGGGTGTGCCCCTACACAGTCTAACACTGGCAGCAGTGATTGGATAGTGTCAGACTGTGCAAGGACGCACCTTTCACTTATTAAATCCAGCTGGACCTTCAACGCAGACTGCTGGCAATTTATTCAGAACTTCTAGCAGGAGTAACAGAGGAATGAAACAACAGAGTCATACAAATAGAGGTTACAGCAATTGCAATCACATGGGGAATGCAAGTAGTTACTAAAACAGGCATGTCAGGAGAGGCAACATTTAGACAGTCAGAGGTAAGCAATAAAGAGACTACAACGCATGTACGATGACCGTGGTCCTTTCAAACAGCTGATCTCAGGGGTGGCGAGAGTTAGACGCTCACCGATCTGATACGGATGGCCAATCCTGAGCATACAACATAAGCAAATCAATTTGTCTCATCAACAAGAGTTCTCTACCTGGGAGGGCCTGTCCCCGCTGGTGAAGAAGTTCCCTTTGCTGCTTGATTAACAGGGTCAGACATCTCTCTTGTACCTGAGCAGCGGCTCTGCTTCAGCTTCCGACGCATCGACTGTGCACATGCCACTACACTTCTGAGCAATGGCGCCTGAACAGTCACTGCTCCAGAAGCAGAGCCACTGCGCTTGCACTGCTATTCGGGTTAGTGGGTTAGGGTATCAGTGCATAAACAGTCCCTGCTCCGGAAGCACTGCCCTTGCACTTCTATTAGGGTTAGTGGGTTAGGGTAGTAGCGCATGAACAGTCACTGCTCTGGAAGCAGAATCACTGAGCTTGCACTGCTATAAGGGTTAGTGGGTTAGGGTAGCAGCGCATGAACAGTCACTGCTCCGGAAGCACTGCCCTTGCACTTCTATTAGGGTTAGTGGGTTAGGGTAGTAGCGCATGAACAGTCCCTGCTCCGAAAGCATAATCACTGCACATGCACTGCTATTAGGGTTAGTGGGTTAGGGTAGCAGCGCATGAACAGTCACTGCTAAAGTAGCAGAAGTAGAGCCACTGGGCTTGCGCCACTATTCGGAGCAGCGGTGCAGGTGGCGAGATTGTCAAGGCCAGGGTAGATGGAAAGCGACAGAGGGGGATTCTTCACCAGTGGGGACACGCCCTTGCAGGTGAAGAATTCTTGTTGATGACACAAATCAATTCGCTCATCTCATATTTAGAATAAAAAAAAATTCTTAATGGGCTGCATTGCATTATAGAACATTAAAACGTATCCTGCACAAACCCACGCTGCACTACTTCCGGATGCTAACATCTAAATTGATGTTGGCGCGTATCCTCAATAAGCAACTCCACCCTTATCTCTATTGACAAAGCATGACATGGTAAAATATATGACCCAGCTCGCATCCTACTCGCTCTGATTATAAATATTATACGCACTTCCAATATTGCTCTGCTTTATACTGCACCATGCTCAAAGGGACCCAGTCACCGGAAAAGAAGATCAGGCTTTTGCTATAAACATATAGGGGGCATTTATTTAATCAGGTATGACAGGTTTTAGGCTTGGAAATGTTGCAAGTGCTGTAGGGGATTTGTGCAAAATTTTTAGAGCCGCCTCCTCCCACACCAATATCAGAAGTGGGCTGAAAAGTTGGTTGTGATTTGACGTCATATTTATGAAGTGCAACGCCATGAATTTGGAGCAGGTGCACACAGCAACTGCAGTCTAAAAACTAACCTCAAACGCACCTGCAATTATACATTGCTCCTATCATTTTTTTTATCACCATCCATATAACTCTGAAATGCTTCCATTTTCACACGAGTCACTGGACTCAGTTGGCTGACATTTCCTGATATCTAAAGCTCACTTGCCAGCTTTGCTGTGTAGACTGGGACAGAGTCAGCAGAGGGAAGGGTATTTAATGGCAGCTCTAGTGTATTGCTAGAGGCGTAGATAAGGCAGGAGTAAAGCTGGCCATACATGAGATCAGAGGTGGATTTGGCATTTCTGGGACTCCAGGCAAATCTATGTTTGAGGGCCCTGTTAAGATCCGCCCCATTACAGCATAAGCTCCGCCCAGCCCACTAAGCTCTGCATGTGTTGGCCCTCTTATCTCCACTGTCAGCTTAGCAGTGCAGCCTGGGCACTTCTGCTATTGCTCTACAGTGACACAGGCAGTATGTCTGTTCTTTTAGTCATTTTTTAAGCCAACCGCCTGTGGCCAGCAGGGAGGCTCCTGATCTCTGGGGGCCCCAAACATTTGCTTGTCTTGCAAGGTGATGTCCAGCACTGTATGAGATAACTGTCGGCCGAACTCTAGTTGTCTTCCCCGATCTTCCAATAAATGTGCATAATCTGGCAGGATCAGGCAGTTAGAGTTCAACGTGCCCCCACCTTAATCTTCCCCATCCTGCAGATTTCGTATGGGTGCACATAAGCTTGGCGTGCACCAATGGGGAGGAGGCAGTCAATCCAGAGATTGATAAGACGGAGGAGGTGGGTAGGAAGATACAGGGTGTAGGGGGAAGGTTTTTGCACTGATAAGGGTATAGAGCGAACAAAAATGGTGCCCGTAGATGTAAGGAGCAGGTTTCTGTGGCATCAAAGAAAATGAAGGTGCGGGATACAGAGCCGGTGGAATGACAGTGCAAGGGACTATGGTAAATGTGGTGTATGCGGCTCTGGCAGTCCCCTGAACTGGAGGAAAAGCATGAAAACATGAGTTGCCTGATTCAGAAGTGTAAAGAAAGAACTAATTGGTGTTATTACTGTATATATGTTGATTTTGGACAACAGTAACAATTTTTATAGATCCTGGAAAACCTTTAAAGAGCAATTACAATGATATCACTATAAGGAAATAGCTATATATCGTACAAACACGGCCGATGAACATGTGGACCGTGCATCCTGGGGGCCTGGGGAGTCTATAACAAGCCTTTCCTTCACCTTGAGCATTTGGGGATTCTAACTAGTCAAGGAGAAGTGATCGTCATGTGTCTTATCTTTAAATCCCAGGGGTGTTTTGTATTTCTCCAAAATACCCATAGAGAAACCCATACACAGACACTTCTCCTACATGAAGTTGTGATACTGGGTTAGGATGGGAATCAGCCACCAAGGGGCCTTCCAAAACCTTAATCTGGCCCTGAGTGGACAGATAATGAAATAGTTATACTAAATATTACTGTATTTTCGGCTGAACTCTCTTTGGCAGACAGCTGACTGTGTATGGGGAGCTCCCGGACATTTTCTCCCAATCCATCTGTTCTCCCAGGAGATGAGCGGCCAGCAGAAGTGTCTGGCAGCTCCTTTCTCCTCTTTTTCCATTGAATAGTTGAGAGGGAGTCGGGAGAGATAGCTGTTGGAGGAACGATCGTTCGGCTGACAGCTACTGAATGTGTTTGGCTGCCTTAAAGGAGTAACCCCCTTAAATCTAAGGCCAGCCATGTGCCTTAATGCACCCATGCATATTAGTGTATTGTTGGACAAACCTGACGAAAATGGTGGGTTCGGTCTACAGTCTAAAGTGTTTGGAGAGCTCCCAACTCTTTCCCAACAGATGGTCTAGGGGTTGAGAAGCATCAGACCAAATGAAGATCCTTTTGTTCTCCCGGGAGATAAGCGGTCACCAGAAGTGTCTGCCAGCGGCTTTCTCCTCTCTCCCCATTAAATACATATACACGTTCAGCCTAGTGTATGGGGAATCTGGGAGGGGGTCTAGAGAGATAGCTGTCAGGCGAACAATTATTCAGCCGACAGCTACTGAATATGTATGGCCGCTCTAAGTTAGCTGACGGCTGAATGTTCATTCAGTAGGCAGCGCTCTCTCTCTACACCTTGGCTTCACACAAAGGTTTGTCCTGAATGGGGAGAGAAAGCCACTGCTAGACACCCTACTATCCAGTGAAAAACCAACATATCTCTCCCCCAACACTAGCCCTGGGGGAGAGACTGGAGGCCCCATGTTAGATGGTTGGCCAGTTCCCCCTAAATTCATTGGGTTCAGCCAACATTTGCCCAATATGTATGACCAGCTCAACAATGAAGTGATGTTGACAAAATACAACCATGACTATCCTTCCCCATTTGTGATATATTACCTGCACAACCTTAAAAAAATGCAAACGTATGAATAGGTATCAGACAGCGTTCCTCGTTAAGTCATGCAAGGTCAGGAAGCGTGGAGGAACAACCCAAAAACAAATCTAAGGGAAAAGTCTAAGTAACTGCAAGGCACATATCAGAGGAATGCGAGGAATGCTGTCCATGGTGTGTCCTACCTTCTCATTGTTTAGAGGAATGAATGAAGGATATTGACACCCTGAGGAGGGAGCCCACTAGGAGGCCCTGGAGGAATGGCTTAAGTGGCTCCCCTAAGGAAAGCAGCTAGCATCCTCAGCAGTAAAAAAAAAAAAGTGCCAAGCGAGTACATTTTTCCCCCCTTTTTGTTCATTTACAATAAAAGACAAAAATCACCGAACACACGACGATTGTTCTCTTCGAATCAAAGAGACGTTTTGTTGGTTTTAATCATCACTACATACCCAGAATTCCTTCGCCTCCTCTCACAGAAACCCACTTGCAACGAGAGCCTTTTCACAGCCCAATGTGAAATTAAGATGGCGAGTGGCTTAGCTGTAATTCACAGGCCCATTCATCCCTGTGACCGCTGGCTTTTAACTATATCTGGCTTCATACCGGAATTTATTTTACTACATATAAATTCTTTACAGTTATAAATGTATGTATGTATATATATATATTTTTATATTTTTTTTAACTAAAAGCTAAACTCCCATTAAAAGTAAGAGGAATGTGCTGGGGTAATCATTACCAGGAGGCAATTTCCAGAGAAAGTGATCAGAAATTCTTTCAGTTAGCTTAGCAACCATATTTACTGTTTTATGGCTTGTAATTGGTGACCCTGTAACCTCGGTATTACCGCAGGTTTTTTCCCTTTTTTTCCAATGGGATGTTGAATTTACTGCACCTCATAAATTGCAAGCAGCCAATTTATTTAAATTAAAATAAGATGGATCATTCATGCGAAAAAAAACAGAAATGGCTCTCAAATTAGGCTAAAAACATGTGGAGCTTTATTTTCTGGCATTGGTTTATATATTTTTTTTATATTACCTTGACGATGTATGGAGCAGGGTTGCTGCAGAAAAATAAACGGCAGCGTAGTAACTATGATAATTCCGCTATAAAAAGCTACATGTACATACAATGGCCATGTTCTATAAAAATGTGCGGTATCAAATATGTAGATTCCAAGCAATAGCTACTTTAGTATAAGGCCTCCTGAACACGACCGTGAACGTGCCAGTCCGCAAAATACGGGAACCGGCCGCGTGCACTCCGCACCACAAAAGATAGGACATGTCCTATCTTTTGTGGTGCGGAGTGCACGCGGCCGGTTCCCGTATTTTGCGGACTGGCACGTTTACGGTGGTGTTCAGGAGGCCTTATACTAAAGTAGCTATTGCTTGGAATCTACATATTGCAGATCGTGGACCCATTGAAGTCAATGGATTCGTACTGTGATGCAGAGTGCACACCGCCAGTGCCCGTGTTTTGCAGACCCGCAGTTTGCAGTCCGCAACACTGGCACAGTGGCCCCACGGTCGTGTGCAGGAGGCCTTAATCAAAGGGACAACACCAAAGGTTGATAGAGCCCCTGACCATAGAATGTGGTGGGAACCCCCCTCCTTTCTTATCAGTGTCACTGAGTAACAACCACTAAACTCCAGTTCCAGATAAGACTCTGCTCACATCTCGTCAAAGGACTGTTTTCCATAATCGACAGCAAACGTATTCATGGGACCCATTCACCCGGCTCCATTGGCATCCAATGCCTGGTGTATATCTTTACTTTGCCTATATAGAAGATTGTAGTAGACTATATTTATTTATTGCACTTATATAGCGCTACTATATTCCTCAGCGCTTTACAGACATTAGCATCCAACTGTCCCCAACGAGGCTTACAATCTAAGTTCCCTATCAGTATGTCTTTGGAGTGTGACTATGCAGAGACATCACATAGAAAATGCGTAGTATACTTTTTTAAACATGGGAAGATAAAAGAGGGATAGGAGGCAGCGCCTCATGTGTGGTGTAGTCTAATAATGGGTACAAGAGGTAAAGTAAAAACTCTTACCAGAAGATGTTGTGAAGAGTCACAACATCTATATGAAGCTTGTGCTGATTTTCCCGATCAGCGTGCGGGGTGCCTGCGCTGCTGCCTAGGTTCCAGCCCCGTGCCTTGGAAGCATTCGTCGGGGAGAAGTACGTTGCAGAAGAAGAAAAAAGATGAACCTTTGGATGGCGCTGTCAGCAGGAGTCAGGAGCCGGTATGTATTGGTAACACAATACTTTTTTTATTTTTAGTCAACGCGTTTCAGGGGCGGAGAGCCCCCTTCATCAGGACAGTATACAATATAAAACAGCATTCACATGTGGCGGTTATTTAAACACAAAAAAGGCGCGTGAGGCCAAACAGAGGTGGAGCAAGGGGAGGGGGGGCGGGGAGTGGGTATGTATCAACAACTATAGAGAGCTGATATCGGGCATAAAAAATGGACCCGATTTGTTTTTGGAAAAAGAAAAAGGATATATTTTCTTTTAAGTTGCTATGGGATATGGCATTACTGTAATGGTTAAAATTTGGCCGTATTTACATTGCTTATGGATGGATCAGTCTATTATTAATGATTATTGGGAAAAAGACTAGGCATGGAGTGGTATAAAGCATCGTGGTTATATTGAAAGTAAAAATATATATAATAGGATACCAATAACCAAAGGTATATATATACATATAAAAATAAACATATATATAGTATATAAAAAACAAAACAAAAGCATATATATATATAAAAAAAATTTATAAACATAATTTTTTAAACATGGGAACTGTCACGTAGAGTAGGGAACAGTGCAGCCCTGTACTCCACCCCAACCAAAGTCCCTACCTACTTGGATCATCCACCTTAAATGGTGGCCCCCATCTTGGCGATGGTCCCTAACTTTGACAGGGACCTAAACCTAGTGGGGTAAAGATTAGTCTAACTGAAATAGGTCAGAACCAGACAAGCAAAACCAGGACCGGATCAGAATCTAAAAGTTAAGTCAAAATCAAGCAAGAGTCCAAATCAGAGAGATACATCAGAACCAACACAAGATACAAAGTCAAATACCAAACAGGGTCAGAGCCAGGAGCAAGGTCAGAGGAATAATCGACAGCCAGGAGCAAGGTCGGGGGAAATCCAAAAGTCAATATGCCAATAAACAATAGTAATACACGCTAGTGAGGCTAAGGAGACCAATCATAGGCAACTATGGCCAGCAGTTGTCTGTTTAAACAGCCCTCTGACAGGAAGCACATGACGCCGTCGCCGATCAGCCACACTGTCAACTGGCTGGTTGCTGTAAAAATAGTGTGACGCTGGTGCCACTACCGCAGCGAGCCAGGTAAGTACATGACAGGAACCTATGGATAACATGTACTACAGTATTCTATCCGCCACAAATTATGATATCTGCATATTTTTTAGGCCATGGTTAGTCATTCACTGATTACGTTGTTCTAGTCTGCGTCTGTATTTGATTTAGAGATAAGGAACATACAAGACTGAAAGGGAAGGAGTCGACAGCCTTGTAAATATTGGCACGTACATAAATGATGATGATAACAAGCCCATCATATAGTTAACAAGCGGAACTCCTACTGGAAGCGGCTTCTTAACATCATCCAGCTTCCCCTCTACCATGACCATGGTGAAGTCAGATGTCCTCATTTGACATGGAACCTTCTGCCAATAACTTGTTAACCGGGAAAAAAGACTTCCAAGTAATCAAAGGCACAAGAACGTTTTAGAGTTAAGCCAAGTGGAATTACATAGACGTCTCATGGTATAATCTATACCATTGATATTGCAAGGGGCCCAGCTTTAGCCCTAAACAAAGATTTCTTGACGTCTTCATTGTCAAAAAATAATGTATAAGGTTCCCTCTTCTAAAGGTTTGTTTCCCTGATGTTCCCTGAGACCATGGATGGACATGATGCAACGGCAGTAGTGGTTCCTAAGGGGTAGAGAAGTGGTCCCCGACCTTTAGCTCTCCAGGTGTTGCAACACTACAACTCCCAATATGAGCTCACAGCCTCCAGCTAGCAAGTTATGGTGGTGAGCATAGGTTTGCAGGAGCTGAAGAGGTATGGTAAAGGCGTATTCCTCACTGTAATCTGCAGGAAAAATGTGTGTATTTCACCTGTTTTCAGTGGGTGTAATTAGTGCAGTGGAGATTTTTACATGCGCAAATTTGAAATCCACATACAGAAAAAGAAAAAAAAGAAAAAAAAAAAAGAAGTACTGACATGTTAATCTTTGAGGCAGTTTCTGCATGAAACTGTGGTGGGTAACTATTTGTGGTTAACCTCCCACTGGATCGGGTTAATCAGCATGCCGAGTCCTGGCAATTAGTGTTGAGCGAACTTCTGTTTTAAGTTCGGCGTCTAAAGTTCGGCTTCCGGTTAGCGGAGAATCCCGATATGGATTCCGAATTCCGTTGGGGTCCGTGGTAGCGGAATCAGTAATGGCCAATTATTGATTCCGCTACCACTGACCACAACGGAATTCGGAATCCATATCGGGATTCTCCGCTAACCGGAAGTCGAACTTTAGACGCCGAACTTAAAACAGAAGTTCGCTCAACACTACTGGCAATGCAAACTACAAATCCAGGATTTTTGCTGCAAATTTTCATCACATGCCCTAAAGGATGATTATATAGAATGCACGGCCGTGTCTACTGCAATGATTATACCGTAGATCAATAGCCAAGGGCTATGTAAATTCTGTTTATGTCCTATTCTCTTCCTAAAAAGTAAGGCCCCTTTCACACAGGCGAATTTTCCGCGCGGGTACAATGCGTGAGGTGAACGCATTGCACCCGCACCGAATCTGGACCCATTTATTTCTATAGGGCTGTGCACATGAGCGGCGATTTTCATGCATCACTTGTGCGTTGCGTGAAAATCGCAGCATGCTCTATATTGTGCGTTTTTTACGCAACGCAGACCCCATAGAAGTGAATAGGGCTGCTTGAAAATCGCAAGCATCCGCAAGTGCGGATGCGATGCGATTTTCACGCATGGTTGCTAGGTGACGATTGGGATGGGGGCTCAATCTTTATAATTTTCCCTTATTTCCGGATCCGGAAATCCATATGCAAACGGATAGCATTTGTTTCCGGATGCGTCTGACAAATGCATTGAAATACCGGATCCGTCTCTCCGGTGTCATCCAGAAAAACAGATCCAGTATTTATTATTTTCACAGATTTAAAGGTCTGCGCATGCGCAGACCTGGAAACTGGATCCGGTTTTCCAGGAACACTTGGTACCATATCCCGCATTAATACATTTCAATGGAAATTAATGCCGGATCCAGCATTCCGGCAAGTGTTCTGAAATTTTGGCAAATACCGCAGCATGCAGACATCCTGATGCATACTGAACAGAATGCTCTCCATTCAGACTGCATTAGGATAAAACAGAAAGCGTTTTTTTCCCGGTATTGAGCCCCTGTGACGGAACTCAATATCGGAAAACTTTAACGCTAGTGTGAAAGTAGCCTTGGCTTTCTTTTTCTTTATCACAAATAGATCACTAGTTGTTATTCCTTATATTAGTAATATTAATATCTGTTACAAATGGCCACTTGCTACACCACAAGTGGAAATCTCTCCCATGTATCTAATAACTAGGTTCTGCATTGCTTATAGGTAACACTTCATTAACAAGCCTTTTCCTAAATCACCTTATCTACTAGCCCTAGCCTAGTCTCATATATTTGCTATTAGTCCTATCTAGGGGGGCATCTGCAGTACGGCCCCCCTTGTAGCCTCACTAGTGTGCTTTTAAAAAAAAAAATCCGATTGGAAGCTCCTCCGACATGTTTCGCATTCTCGTGTCTTTAACGAGGAGGCGATCCCTCCTTCTTCTATCCATTAAGAGCGTTCCATGTCTATATTGACAGCAAAACAAAACCTAACAGAGACATGTCACTGTCTCTGAACCTATAAGAAGCGCTAGCATTTGTATTCTCAGACTGTCAGCTGTCTTACCTTGCGTTTGCGTTAGAACTTAAAGGGAAAAAGGGGATCATTTTTATTTTACAGCGCATGTACCAGGTCTTTAGTTTTTCTTATCTGTTCAATACACGTCTTTGGGCCATAGGCGTCGCTACAGGGGGGGCAATGGGGGTTATTCCTTGCGGGCCTCCTCCCCGCGCGCATTTCCTCTTCCTTTCCATTTAAAACGTAACGGCCTGGCCGCCGCCGAATCATCAGTCAGTGACAGTCACTGCGCAGAGACGTCACACGCACGCTGCCTGCAGATTCATGCACCGCCAGTCAATTCTGGTTTGCAGGCGCGGCCACGGGAAGTGGAAGCCAGCTTAGGCTACTTTCACACTCGTGTTTTGTGCGGATCCGTCTTGTATCTGCACAGACAGATCCGCACGAATAATGGATCCGTTTGCATTATTCAGTCAAAAAAATGTCTAAGTCAAAACGATCCGTCTTGACTTACAATGAAAGTCAATAGGGGACGGATCAATTTTCAATTGCACCATATTGTCAGTGAAAAACGGATTTGTCCCCATTGACTTACATTGTAAGTCTAGACGGATCCGTTAGGCTCCGCATAGTCAGACGGTCACAAAAACGCTGCAAGCTGCATTTTAGTGGCCGTCTAAATAACTAACTGATCGATGGGGGTCTGACCGCTGGGACGCCGACCCATCCAGAGAATGGGGGTCATGTTCCTGTCTTGATGGAGCAGCAGGCCGAGTATGTACCCTGCCACTCTAGGTGACCGCCTAAAATAGACAAGCTCTGTACTTGGCTTTCTGCTCCATTAGGACGGAAACATGGGACCACCGATTGTTAGGATCTGTGGGGGTCCAGGCGGTCAGACCCGAACTGATCAGCTCTTTCCCAATATCCCATTTTTCGTTGCCACAGCACAAACCCCACTCGGCATGCTCCAGTCACTGGCTGACCTGTTACATGTGCGCTTGGCAGCTGAAGACGTCTGTGTTGGTCCCATGTTCATATGTGCCCGCATTGCTGAGAAAAATGAAGTTTTATTATATGTAAATGAGCCTCTAGGAGCAACGGGGGCGTTACCATTACACCTAGAGGCTCAGCTCTCTCTGCACTTTGATTGACAGGGCCAGGCATGATCATGCTTACATTGCCTGACCCTATCAAAGCGCAGGGAGCACAGCAGTTGCAGAGAGCAGAGCCTCTAGGTGTAATGGTAACGCCCCTGTTGCTCCTAGAGGATCATTTGCATATATTAAAACATTTTTCTCAGCAATGCAGGCACATATGGACATGGGACCAACACAGATGTCTTCAGCTGCCGAGTGCACATGGAACAGATCAGTGTTATAAACTCCATGAACCACTGGGCCGCTTAAGGGTATATTCACATGCAGCAGATTTGTTGTAGAAATTACTGTGACTGTCTCATTCATCTGAATAGGAGTTGCAGAAATCCATGCACTCGCTGCAGAAGCCACCCCATTCAGATGCACGGAAGAAATTTTCAGCTCCAGGATTAGCTTGCGCAGTAGAGCAAGGTCTACTGTGTTTGGCCACATTTGCTTAATGCTGCTGGAAAGGAGTCCGGGACGCCCCCCAAGCCTACTGATAGGTTCCTTTTAGGTAAGCACTGGTGCTAATGGTGACCTCCCTGGCTCGGCTATTTCCGTCTGCCCCATAGAAATGAATAGGAGCAGGGGCCGCGCGTGCGCTCCCATTCACTTCTATGGGAGCAGCGCTTGGTGGTGGACGGAACCCGGGAAATCCGGGGTCCTCCAGCCACAGCTCTCCCCGCTCCATTCTCGTTGTAGGTGCGGGTCCTAGAGGTGGGACCCGCACCTATCAGACAATGGGGCATATCCTAGCGATATGCCCCCATTGTCTGTGATGGGAATACCCCTTTAAGTATTTAATATGATTAATATGATATAAAATAATTCTAGCCAACATGCAACATTATAATGGAAATTACAAAAAGTATCTAAAATGGAATAATTATGGAGGCAGATTTCACTGCAATAAATAATTCATTCAGGCACAGTAATGTCACTTATAACTGTGCTCTGCGGAGAGTCTTTACATGGAGAACAGAGGGTCCTGCCCATAAAATCTTATATTATATTCTACATAACGTTCCCACTGAACTCAGCAGTCTGGTTGCTTTACTTACAAAGAAAATCATCAAGTAAGGCTACTTTCACACTAGCGTTTTTTGCGGATCCGTCACGGATCTGCAAAAACGCTTCCGTTACAATAATACAACCGCAGGCATCCGTTATGAACAGATCCGGTTGTATTATGTCTTCTATAGCCATGACGGATCCGTCATGAACACCATTGAAAGTCAATGGGGGACGGATCCGTTTTCTATTGTGTCAGAGAAAGAGAGATCCGCCTTTTTTTATTGTGTCAAAGAGAGATCCGTCTTGCTCCGCACCACATCGCGGACAGAAAAACGCTGCTTGCAGCGTTATTCTCTCCGCGATGGGGACGCAACCAAACGAAACGGACTGCATTTTGGCGCATTTCGTTTCGTTCAGTTCGGTTTTGTCCTCATTGACAATAAATGGGGACAAAACTGAAGCGTTCTGAGGTCCAAACCTGGACACTGCTCCTCTCATCCCGCAGAAGTAGTCGGTGACGAGTTTTACGGGAAGTTTTATCTGTATCAACTACTGATTAAAATACAGGTAGAGGTTCTTCAGCTGCTGAAGTGTGACTTATACAGCTGTGTGTCCTTGCTGCTGCAGAACGTCACAGTGCACATCTCAGATGCTGCAGAACATCACAGTGCACATCTCAGATGCTGCAGAACATCACAGTGCACATCTCAGATGCTGCAGAACATCATACCGCACACCTCAGATGCTGCAGATCATACCGCACACCTCAGATGCTGCAGATCATACCGCACACCTCAGATGCTGCAGAACATCACAGTGCACATCTCAGATGCTGCAGATCATACCGCACACCTCAGATGCTGCAGATCATACCGCACACCTCAGATGCTGCAGAACATCACTGAAGACACCTCAGATGCTGCAGAACATCACAGTGCACATCTCAGATGCTGCAGAACATCACAGTGCACATCTCAGATGCTGCAGAACATCATACCGCACACCTCAGATGCTGCAGAACATCACAGTGCACATCTCAGATGCTGCAGATCATACCGCACACCTCAGATGCTGCAGATCATACCGCACACCTCAGATGCTGCAGAACATCACTGAAGACACCTCAGATGCTGCAGAACATCACAGTGCACATCTCAGATGCTGCAGAACATCACAGTGCACATCTCAGATGCTGCAGAACATCATACCGCACACCTCAGATGCTGCAGATCATACCGCACACCTCAGATGCTGCAGAACATCACAGTGCACATCTCAGATGCTGCAGATCATACCGCACACCTCAGATGCTGCAGATCATACCGCACACCTCAGATGCTGCAGAACATCACTGAAGACACCTCAGATGCTGCAGAACATCACAGTGCACATCTCAGATGCTGCAGAACATCACAGTGCACATCTCAGATGCTGCAGAACATCATACCGCACACCTCAGATGCTGCAGAACATCACAGTGCACATCTCAGATGCTGCAGATCATACCGCACACCTCAGATGCTGCAGATCATACCGCACACCTCAGATGCTGCAGAACATCACTGAAGACACCTCAGATGCTGCAGAACATCACAGTGCACATCTCAGATGCTGCAGAACATCACAGTGCACATCTCAGATGCTGCAGAACATCATACCGCACACCTCAGATGCTGCAGATCATACCGCACACCTCAGATGCTGCAGAACATCACAGTGCACATCTCAGATGCTGCAGATCATACCGCACACCTCAGATGCTGCAGATCATACCGCACACCTCAGATGCTGCAGAACATCACTGAAGACACCTCAGATGCTGCAGAACATCACAGTGCACATCTCAGATGCTGCAGAACATCATACAGTGCACATCTCAGATGCTGCAGATCATACCGCACACCTCAGATGCTGCAGAACATCACTGAAGACACCTCAGATGCTGCAGAACATCACAGTGCACATCTCAGATGCTGCAGAACATCACAGTGCACATCTCAGATGCTGCAGAACATCATAGGGCATTTAGCAATTTGCACATGAACGTTCATTTATTTTAATTTGTCTCCTAATATGTTAATAATTAACCAGCCAGAAATGTCTGAAAGGTAAGTAAGGAAAGTGTTGTGCCATTATTTAGCAGGGTGATCGGCACGTGCTGGGCGCACTTCATGGTGGCATTATCAAGGGCAGCCAACTGCATTCTCCAAGCGCACTAAAAACAGGTACATTTCACAAATAACACCTGACCTGAGGGTTCTGCTTCCAGGTCGTGGGCAGGTTAATAATGGCATCAGGTTGGGTTGTTACAATGGCAATAAAGGCCTGAGGGCAAAGGATTGGGCGCTGCCAAAAAAGGTTTTACGTCTCACATCATGTGCACCTGTGGATGGAAGTCACCTTCTGCTGAGTCTCGTGGTTTTACTAAATTAATTGGGTTTGTTTGTAATGACTGCAAATTCCTCATTAGCGTTACATAACCATACTGAACAAAGCAACCCGAGTGTGAACGATTACGCACACATTCACAACCAGCATGTGAGACCGCTAGATATTGTAAGTGGAAAGCAATCTTTTAATAGGGCTCTTTCACACGAGTGTGTCCCCTGCGAGAATCGCGCTCCGTGTGAGAAAGGGATCATGCGGTCTGGAATACAGAAGCGCCTGGCATTATCATGATTGATAATACTGTGTGCATGTCTGTAACGGAAACATACTGACATAAAGCAGGCAGCTGATTCCCGCAAGGGACACGCTCGTGTGAAAGCGACCTTAGGGTTCAAAAGCACAGGGGCATCTGTCAGCAGTTCTGTACCTATGACACTGGCTGACCTGTTGCATGTGCACTTGGCAGCTGAAGGCATCTGTGTTGGTCCCATGTTCATATGTGTCCGCATTGCTGAGAAAAATGATGTTTTAATATATGCAAATGAGTATCTAGGAGCAACGGGGGCGTTGTCATTACACCTAGAGGCTCTGCTCTCTCTGTAACTGCCACGCCCTCGTCCTGTCAATCAAAGTGCAGAGGGTGCAGCAGTTGCACTATTCAATCAATGCTGCCAGCGTCAGATTGTGCAGGGACACCGCGCCAACTGGCTGGTAATACCCATCTGGACCTTCATTGCAAACTGCTAGCAACTCATTCATAACTTCTAGTAGGAATTATAAAGCAATGACACAACATAGAGTCATAAGAATAGAGGCTCCAGAATTGTTATTACATGGGGAATGCAAGTAGTGACTAAAACAGAGATGTCAGGAGAGGTCCTCGTTAAACCTAAGGAAAAGCAGATGCTTATACTGGCACTACACGTACAGGAGATCCAGTTTCATCAGGATATGTGTATGGGGGCAGCATAACAATTTCTCTACCATTTTTCAAGATATGTGCTGCCAAAAGTAACATTTATGAATGAGCACAGTCTTACTATTGCAGTGTATGTTTTGCTGATCGGAAGGAGACATAGCTGTCTGCTGAATGCCTATGTCATGCGTATGGCTAGCTTTAGGTGCAGCTACCTGACACCATATAAAGTCATCAGACAAGATGACACAAGTCTGTGCTAGAGCGAGGACAGGGCCACATGAGACTGCCTGGGTCCTCTCTACAGACATTCTGTAAACATGCCCCCCAAGTGTCCCTCTTTTTGACCCGTGTCCCTCTGTGATCCTTGAATGTCCCTCTTTTTGACCTGGGGAATGGATGCATAAATGTGCATTAATAAATTTTCAAAATTGCTCCTTACTAAACTATCTGTACGGTTTCTACCTGTATATTAGACCAATACTTCATTATTTTGTGCAATTTCTACCTTAAAATATCTATAATCTGAGAACTTTTGTGCTACGATTAAAATGGATATTGAAGCGCAAGAAAGAAAATTGTCCCCGAGGCTCCGTATGTTGTAAAAAGAATAAAGGAACTTACACTCCCCAAACTGATCCCCAGCTGCTGCACTTCTGACGGGCGGAGTTAGAGGCGTGGCCTAGTATGAAATAAATTGCCGCGGTGCGCGCCGCACTTATCGTCCCTCTTTACGATTTTTAAAAGTTGGGAGGTAGGGGTAAGTAGTTCATGACTGCTGGTCCTCTGGGTTATTCACGTGCCTATGAGCAGACTGTGAACCCACTACATCACTATGAGCGCCAATCACCTTAATGTGGGGGTGCAGGCATCACTATAGAGAACCCGACACTACAGCAAAGAGAGAAACGTCAGCCTCACAGCACCAGCACCAATAATTACATGATTTAATCAATGGGTTAAAGGGGTATTCCGGTTGTTACAAGATACCTCATATGCACAGGATAGGGGATAACTATTAGATTGGTGGGGATCCTACAGCTGGGACCTCCACCGATCACAAAAGCAGGGACCCTGTATCCCTCGGAGCCCCCCCCCCCCCCCCCCAACATGAACGGAATGGCAGGTCGGGCATGCGATCTGCTGCTCTATTCATTTCTGTGGGAGTTCTGGAAATATCCGAGCGCTGTACTCCGTGATCTCTGGAACTCCCATAGAGATGAATGGAGAGGCAGTGTGCATGCTCAACCTGCCGCTCTGTTCATTTCGAGGGGGGTCCTAGGGGTATGATCAATGGGGATCTATGCAGTAGGATCCACCCCCCCAATCTAATAGTTTTCCCCTATCCTATGCATAGTGGATAACGTGTAACAACTGGAATTACCATCTATCATGACAAAATCCCTTAAAGAGGAGTCTGTCACCTGCTAAATCGGTTTCAAAGTAAGTATACCAGCATGTCACGTAGGTTCGGAAAAACCTAATTATACCTTTCTTGTAAAATTCCGGTCCCCTGATCCTGAGACCTGCCTCTTTTTATTTTCACGTAAATATGGTTTATGGTGCACTGGAGGCGGGGCAGCTTCATTTGGTGCACCATCATTCCGCCAAGTCTCCGCCTCGTCGGTAGCGATGACGCAGGGGAACCCAGGTGCCCCAAGTGAAGTGGCCCTGCCCATGGTGCCCCGAAAACCTTATCTGCATAAAAATAAACAGAAGCGTGGCTCAGGATTACAGGACCAGATTTTTCACAAGAAAGGTATGGTGATGTTTCAGGCCACCTACCCTACATGGCGGTATGGTTACTTTAAAACTGGAGGGTGATCGACTCCCTTTAATAATAATATGATTACCCTAGACCCCGAGCCTCAAGAGACCGATCCCCAGGTAGATTCCAGTCTTGTACAGGTCTATCGGCACGTTTGCATGTTCTTAGTGTACGATAGCAAGAGACACGGAACTCCTTCTCGTCTGTCTGTATCATAAAGGGATTATATTTTCTTTGATCTACGAGAAAATGTAACATCAAAGATGTGAAAGAATAATAATTAACCATCTTCCAATTCCACTACAGCTCGGTGGCAGCAGGAGGGGAAAAAAAGATGTTGAAATCATCCCCAAATTTTTATATACTCCGTGCCCTACATTAAAGTTGTTTTGTATTTGCACAACTGACATGGACGTCCTGCTCCGAATCCCCAGCGTGGCGGAACGTCATCTCCTACATAAGGCTCTTATAGGCTTCTATCCTATAGCGCCGTATGATTCTCATGTACTAAGCCGATTAAAAGCTATGAATTTAATATCTCGTAAAAAAATTATTTTTGCTTTACATTTTTGACAGTAGACGTCACCGAGAGGTGTCGGAGATCATGTAGACGTATACAAAACAAAACTGTTATAAACTTGGCACGTTACGTTCTTGGTGATGCATTGACCTTAATTAACAACACCATCCTTCAATGTATTTACCAACGAAATCTAGCGCATGTGCAGCGAGCCCTTGAGGAGGCGGTGCAGAGAATGGGAGTAGTAGTGGCCCTGAAGACGTGTCGTGTCCCAGCGTACTCTCTTAAGCAGCTGCTCCCTGGGGATGTGGAAAGGTGGTTTGAAGAATCAGGCCAAAAGTAAATGTATAAAAGTCTCCCTTTGTGGCCAACAGTATTATGTGCAAAGTGCAGTTTCTGGCACCAGATGTGGAGATACGGTAGCTGGTTGTGTGGCAAATTAATGGCACTTGTGGATATATAGGTGTCCACTACGTGATACAGACTTGAAGTTAGTCTGGCCTGGTGGTTGCTCTAGTTGATGGGTGTCTGGCCTGTTTTCCCTCACAGGCAGCAGGGTCTTGTAAAGCTGTGATTTTGCTGATCCCTCTGCGGTCTAGGCACACTGAAGCCTCTTGTAAGCATTGTTCTTGACCCTGGAGATAGGATCTCTTAGGAGAACTGGATACAGTCCCTTGGAGTAGGAGCTCTAGCATGTGCTTTCTATCTCTGGAATTCTCCCTCCTGGCAGGAAGCAGGAGCAACCCACTTCCACAAAGAGGGGAGGAGCAGGGCGATTAGCTCTTTTCCTGTCAACTATACCTCTTCTGCTGGAATGAATGGCATAACATTATATAACAACATAATAATACAACAAAATTGCAGATACCCCCGGGTCTGGAGTACTACACATGCGCCATGCACTCCTAAGCCGGCGCTTGCGCGGTGGTCTCCCTACTGATGGCAATGGCTTCACTGATGTACTGTAAATATGACGTCTCCATATGCAGTAGAGTTTAAGAGATTCCACTGTCAAACACAATGGCATCCATGTGGTCGGGCGTTCAATCAATGCCAGGAGGTGGCATGATGCAGTGTTAAAGGGAACCTGTCACCGGGATTTTGTGTATAGAGCTGAGGACATGGGTTGCTAGATGGCCGCTAGCACATCCGCAATATCCAGTCCCCATAGCTCTGTGTGCTTTTATTGTATAAAAAAAACCCTATTTGATACATATGCAAATTAACCTGAGATGAGTCCTGTACGTGAGACGAGTCAGGGACAGGACTCATCTCAGGGTAATTTGCATATGTATCAAATCGTGTTTTTTACACAATAAAAGCACACAGAGCTATGGGGACTCGGTATTGCGGATGTGCTAGCGGCCATGTAGCAACCCATGTCCTCAGCTCTATACACAAAATCCCGCTGACAGGTTCCCTTTAAGTTAGGAGAGGCAGGACACTAGTTGGGAACATGCCCCTAGCAATCTTGAGTTGATAAGCAGCCACAAACATATGGTTTTACATGTGTTTAAGCCCCCTATCTGGCGGTATTATTGGTTTTAGAGGCCACCCCTTCAATCAGCGATGTAGCAGAAGGATTGTGCAGGCTGCAGCTGATATTCTATGCCTAAGGGACGCCATAGCAGTGATACGGTACGACTGGGTGGTGCGGAAGTGCAGCATGGCGGTTGGCTAAACCAAAAATTACACCCAGTATGTCTGTAATGATACTGACTGTCCATTTCCATAAAAATATTGGTAGAATAGAATGGATTACTTTCAGCTATACAAAGTTGGTGCAATTCCTCTGCCACTAGGGTGCCCTCAGCTGAGCTGTTCTGTCCCGTACAGAAAAACTGTCATCGGACGGATTCATTGTAAGTTAATGGGATCTGTGAAACACATAAAAGTCATGGTTTCGGTAATAATGGAAGCCATGATGCTAGTGTGGACAGATCCAAGGATATACTCACCATTAAAAGATCTTAGCTGTGAATAGTGGCTGTGATCAAAACAGGATTGCCTATATGCAAAGGGCATAGGTAACATAGAGACAGCCTGTGCATCTGCTCTTCGGCCCCTGGAAGGAGAGAGGGCCCAGCACAGGTTTTCTGGATTCCTTATTTTGATGGGTGGTGAGAACTTGTGCAAGTATTTTTGCCCCCTTATGAGAAGAGGCAAAAAAGCACCAAGTTCTTCTGTACCAGGTGCCCCTTCTCTTCTATGTACAACCCTGCGTATTAAAGAAAACCTATGGTGACGCTAGGGAGGCTGGTCACCGTCGAGGCCTACTATTGGCTGACCCCCCCCCCCCCTCCAGATGTTTTGATCCACGTGACGGGAAAATGCAGGCATCAAAAGAGACACAGGTGTTTAAGGGCAGGCCAATCGGATCCCTGGATTGGCGTGCAAATGCTTGTCATTGCCTGCGATTTTGTTCCTGGCTCCTGTTAGTTCTGTATGCTCAGGACAGTTTAGTTGGACTTTCTTGTGTTTTGACTTCGGCTTGTTTCTGGATTTATCCCTTGTCTTTTTTATTAGGTTTCTACTCTACTGTTTCTCTTGGCTTTGACTCCACCATTTGTTTCTAATTTAACCCCTTGTATGTGGTTTTATCTTCTATTAACACTTCTGGCCCAGACTCTGGCTTGTTTTACCTTCCCGCTACCTTACTCCACAGACATAACCTGGGTTCCTAGCAGCCACACTCAACTGGTAAAGACTTAAAGGGAACCTGTCATGTGGATATTTGATTATAATCTAACAAATTATATACAATCATTAACTACTAAAAAGTACCTTAGATGTATTCACTTACTGGTGTGACAGATGGTTACCTCATAATATACACACAAAGATGCCACATGCCGCATGCTAATGAGCTGATTTGAGTCCAGCGTTTTTTTAAATTCAGAGCTATAGCCACTACCCTGCCCACCTGCTGCTGATTCATATGGGAAATAACTGTCAATCAGCAGCAGGTGGGCGGGGAAAGTCAGAAGCTCATGAATATTCATGACTCATCATTATGAGCTGGAGCCTTTCAATACAAGATGTTGGCAGATTGACTGGGTCAATTAAAGAAATTGACCCAGCATTTTGCTAAGAGAATCAGTCACTTATTTATGTTGCCCTTAGTTAGGACACCATAAAACTGGTGACAGGTTCCCTTTAAGGGGAGCCTAAGTTCTCTTAACGAGAGTGATGAAGTAAGATATGTAGCAGATTAAGGCTGGGTTCACACGGGCAGGGGCGTAGCTAGAAATGCATGGGCCCCATAGCAAAAAAAATTATGGGCCCCCCCGTGCCATCCACAGATCCCCCTCCCCTAAACAGTGCCATCCACAGATCCCCCCTCCCCTAAACAGTGCCATCCACAGATCCCCCCTCCCCTAAACAGAGCCATCCACAGATCTCCCCCCTAAACAGTGCCATCCACAGATCCCCCCCTAAACAGTGCCATCCACAGATCCCCCCTAAACAGTGCCATCCACAGATCCCCCCTCCCCTAAACAGTGCCATCCACAGATCCCCCCTCCCCTAAACAGTGCCATCCACAGATCTCCCCTTCCCTAAACAGTGCCATCCACAGATCTCCCCCCTAAACAGTGCCATCCACAGATCCCCCCTAAACAGTGCCATCCACAGATCCCCCCTCCCCTAAACAGTGCCATCCACAGATCCCCCCCTCCCCTAAACAGTGCCATCCACAGATCTCCCCCCTAAACAGTGCCATCCACAGATCCCCCCTCCCCTAAACAGTGCCATCCACAGATCTCCTCCCTAAACAGTGCCATCCACAGATCCCCCTCCCTAAACAGTGCCATCCACAGATCCCCCTCCCCTAAAAAGTGCCATCCACAGATTCCCCCTCCCCTAAACAGTGCCATCCACAGATCACCCCCCTAAACAGTGCCATCCACAGATCCCCCCTAAACAGTGCCATCCACAGATCCCCCCTAAACAGTGCCATCCACAGATCCCCCCCTCCCCTAAACAGTGCCATCCACAGATCCCCCTCCCCGACGCTCACAGCAGTATATTTATAAACTAATCAGTAACTAATTTAACTTTAATCATTGCTCATTGTTGAGCTCTTTACTTGGATTATTTGGATATCTTACTCTGTCTTAGCTCCGGTAATAGCAGGCAGTGCGGGGGGCGGTGCTCACTCACTGACGTCACGCGCCTTCGCCGCCTAGTGGGAGGAGCAGGCGCGTGACGTCAGTGAGTGAGCGCCGCCCCCCGCACTGCCTGCTGTTACCGGAGGATCTAAGACAGAGTAAGATATCCAAATAATCCAAGTAAAGAGCTCAGCAATGAGCAATGATTAAAGTTGAGCAATGAGTTATGATTAGTTTATAAATATACTGCTGTGAGCGGCGTGGCCCTGTATATTCTAACCCCCAGGCAAGCGTCCCTGTCACCATGGGAACGCCTGGGGGTTAGAATATACCATCGGATTTGAGTTTTTACGATCTCACTGAGCTCGTGAAAACTCAGATCCGATGGTATATTCTAACCCCCAGGCAAGCGTCCCCGTCACCATGGGAACGCCTGGGGGTTAGAATATACCATCGGATCTTCTGAGTCTCAGTGGCCTGGCTGGAGCCTCCGCAGCCACTGTGTCGGCCCTGTGTGCGCCCTGCTCCAGTCCTGACTCCTCCCCAGCCAGGCCCGAGCTGCGGCTCGGGCCTGGCTGCCTGTGTGTGTTGTGTGTGTAAATAAAAAATAAATTAAAAAAATCAACAGAAGGCGGCCTGGACGGGCCCCCAGTGGCGTAGGGCCCCATAGCCACTGCTATGGTTGCTATGGCGATCCCTACGCCACTGCACACGGGCGTCACATTTTGGCTCAGGATGCGCCCCGGGTACATGATAGATCATGTGATGAGCACAGTGATGTCACCACAGGTCCTTTGACAGGTCCTGAAGAAAGAACAGGAGACCGGCAGCTATGCGATCGATTGGAGGAGGTGAGTTAATTTTAATTTTTTTAACCCTCAATTGACCTTCTACTAAGCATTCTGTATTAAGAATGCTATTATTTTCCCTTATAACCATGTTATAAGGGAAAATAATACAGTGAATAGACTTTCATCTTAGCAACCATGCGTGAAAATCGCACCACATCCACACTTGCTTGCGGATTTCACGCAACCCGATTCACTTATATGGGGCCTGTGTTGCGTGAAAAAAGCACAATATAGAGCATGCTGCGATTTTCACGCAACGCACAAGTGATGCGTGAATATTCACCGCTCATGTGCACAGCCCCATAGAAATGAATGGGTCCAGATTCTGTGCGGGTGCAATGCATTCACCTCACGCATTGCACCCGCGCGGAAATCTCGCCCGTGTAAACCCAGCCTAAGAGTTTGACCCCCTAATCTTCCTCACTCGTTTCTTTACATGGCCTATACTACACTATATAACCCCGGAAAAAATGTTAAGAGTTTTTCTTTAATGCTCTGTTCTACTGGTAAATATGGTCCTGTATTTTAACTCCAGCTGTTCTCTATGATATTTAGTTTTTATAATTTCCCATTTTCTACAACCTTCCACTTCAATAATTCCCTTAGCCGAGTCTAAGAAAATCAATTCACACATTGTACAGAAAACACAAAGGTAACAGTTTGTTTTCAGAGCCATGTACTGTGTAAAAGCTGATGTGCTAAGATAATGTGAATCCAAAAGGTCGCAATTTGCTAAAGGTTTTGCTGCAGTATCCAATATAACAATATTCATCAGGGAGGGTGCTGGATAACAAGACTGTAATGGCCGACCACACTGATATAAATCAGCATATAATCTAACCTTAGGGGACGCCTTCCATAAATCAATATTTCCATTGTCTAATGATCTTTTACACATGTTCCCATCATCGATGCTTCCAGTTCATGCACTTCTGTTACTGGATCCTCTAAATTGTGCAAAGTATAATTATATAGGGTCTCCATGAGTAAAAAAAAAATTCGGTATTCAGTAGAGCACATGTCAGACTCTAATATTAGCGGTGCACTACAAGTTTGGATTTTATACACATTTTATCACTTCCTTGGGTACAACAAAATACATTAAAAGGTACTGATGTCATTTTAGGTGAAAATATGAGGGCACCAGATATGTAATGAAGGTCTGATTAGTGCAAATGGGGCCCCAACAATCCTAATTTCCAACCAGTGGCACCATCTATGAAGAAGTAGAAAAGTACAGTCATTCTTCATTGGAATTAAGTTGGTTCCTGATTAATGATGTCAAGAAACATAGCTCCAGCCAAGAGAAGAGGTTAAGGTGCATTTAGACGCACCAATAATCATCCAGATTATTGGGAACTAATCATCTGGTCGTCTAAATGTGCCGCCAACCACCCAATGAACAGGTGAAATTCTCGATCGTGTGATCCTGTCACTCGTGCAGGCACCACGATCATGGCTTATGAGCAACAGATCGTGTGGTCTAAACAGCCAGAAGCCATGATTATGTATGAGGACGAGGGATCGCAACAGCAATTCCTTGTCCTCATACAGTGAAGATGATCGCTGCATGTAAATGCAGTGGTCTCCTTCACTCAACGAGCAGCCGAATGTCGGGAAGGAACGCTTCCTTCCCGACAATCGGCTGCTCAGTCGGCCTGTCTAAATCCACCTTTAGGTAGAACAAAAGAGGCAAATGACACCAAGGGCCCCCCACCTAACATCCAGCAGGAGCTCCAAAATAGGATGAAGGGTTGAGCCCTTTGCTTTACAGCCCAGGGAGTTCCAGAGTGAGAACTGCTACCATTGCTATTACTCCTCCTATCCCCCGCCACCACCACCACTCTCATCCTCTCCCTTCCTGGGCCCACTGTACATGGAAAGACCAGTGTATGAACAGTTGTTGGGAGGTGCTTTCTGCTCTGGTTCATAGAAGAGCGGTCCAAATTGGTTGGCAGCTCCATATACCACCACATGCAGTAGGTCTGTTGACCTGTCACAACCTTGATTGAAGAGAAACTTCCACTAGTCTTTTTTTTTTTTTTATCAAATAGTTTTTATAACTTTTTTACCATTTATACATACTAGAAAGTAAAAATAAAGAAAAAGAAAAACTACCCAACAAAGTATAAACCTCCCCAACCCCTCCCCCCCACATCTATCCATCATAGATGTGCACCAAGGTTCTGGATGCTTCAAGTGTATCAGTCATATGGTACCAAGGCAGACATTTATTTTTTCTGTCCAATTCTCATCTTCCCTATTCAGACTAATACATCAATTATATACTAACTACCCCCCTATATATAGAGTCCAACCTTCACTAGTCTAGTCGTACCATAGTTCCCGGGATGCAGACGTCCAGGCGGCTATGAAGACCAGTTGATGATTTTCACCAGTTACTGGGGGGAGGACAATCACGTCAATGGAACATGACTGAAGCAAGGGCAGAGGACCTAATCAGTGCCACAATAAAAGAACCTTGCTTGTGGACAGTGGTGCCACCATAGGTTTTTGAGCCCCTGATGTACTCTAGCATTTTAATAAGGTGTCCCCAAAAAAACATTGCCAAGATGCAGGTGTTTTTCTATTAGTAATGTTTGCAGGATGCGTTGTAGATGGAGCTAGGAGTTTAAGAATAGTTTCTACAAGCATTACATCTGAGAAGTGTCTGTTCTGATGATTTCTGTCTATCCACGTCCAGGAGGTCACCACATCTGAGGTTTATATACATATCATAGACATGTATTAGACAGCTGGAGTTAACAATGACTTTCCTTATTTTCAGCCATTTTTCCTGTTATAACCACTTAAAGTGCCTCTCGGACCTAAGAGCTTCCAAATCAATTAAAAGCCATTCCATCAGGAAGATTTCCCGCTATCCCTCAGGAAATAGAGCAGCATACTTCCCGTACAGGAGACATGCTCGCTGTCAATGCAGACCGCGAATATTGAAGGTTATTTGCTGCCCTGTATAAAAGCTGTCACTAATTGCATTTATAGCCATGAACGGTGAAATGCATATGCTTTATGAACACGGGCAAAGCAGACACACGTCATGTTCAGGCTAATTTCACACAAGCGTGTTCGGTTCCGCATTTGCAGAAATGAACACTGCTCCTCTGACCCAAATGCACAGCGTCATCATGATTTATGATGCTGTGAGTTCCTGCCTGTCCACGTGTCTACTGTACGCACGGAATTATGAATACAGTACGGTACTCTCTGCTTTGTAATTGACGAAAGTCCTCAATTAACTAAATATACTTTAATCGGGTTTTCTAAACTGGACAACCCCTTTAAGTCAGGGTAGGTCATCAAATCAGATTAGTGGAGGTCTGACACTGGGCCCCCCACCCAACCAGCCCATGGAGTCAGAAACTATACAGTGGACAGAGCTGGAAGCAGAAGACTAAACTGCAGTGCGCTAGCACTGGCCAGGGGGGGACTGGGAACTTAAAGCGGACCTGGAAAAAAAACTAAAAGTGGCCCCATGTTGTAGGCGGGTATACATTTACAGAAGGTGGGACAATAGAAGTAGGCAGGGCCAGCAATACCATAGTGCAGAGCAAAATACCACCAAGCAGAACCAAATAACACAGTGGAGCACAAAATATTGCTGCCCACGCCACAGTACGCCACGTCCTCCTGAGCACGGCAATACAGCTGAATTCAGGAGGGCACTTGTGGGCACTGGCCAAGTGCATACATGCCTGATACTCCTACATTAATGCTGAGAGTATCTTTAAGTACCACCTGGTGGCTAAGAGGAAGGTTTGGGCAGTCCCCTGGGCATCGGCCCACTGGGAAATTTCCCTGTAGGGTCTATGGCCAATCCGCCCATGGCACTGGCATAAGCTGATCGGTGGGGGTGGAGGACCCCCGCTGATCTGATATTGATGACCTGTCCTGAGGATGGGTCATCAATATCTTATTCTAGAAACCCTTTTGCTAACAACTTTGGTAATGGATGTCCTTTAATTAACTCTAATATCTATCTTAGTGTCATGGTAAGTGGGGAAAAGGAGGAACACCAAATAAACAAACTACAACACTAACACAGACTAGGCCCCAAAGCTAGTGAGAAGGGGGATGGTAACCTCCTAGTTATCCCTGAGCCTCTCACTGACTGCTAACAGTATGAGCAAATTCTAATGGTGGAAGAACTCATACACCGGAACCTAAGACCTGCTGAAACTGTCACAAACCCTAAATTAGGGAGCGGGGATGAGACTGCTGGGACCTTCCACCGTGAAGGGACCAGCCTCTCTCTGAGACCTAGACACAACACACACACAAAGTAGAAAAAGGAAGACTTAGCTTGAGATGAGTAGGAAGCAGGAGAACCTCTAACAAGCTTAAAACTCCAGAAGGAAATAACAACCGCAAGATCTGCAGTGAGAGGCGGGCATAAATAGAGCCACTAAACAGCAAATTAGCAAAACCTGAGGAGTGGTGAGATCCTGCCCCCAACAACAGAAAGAACTGTCAGATAGACTCACGTGCTGCAAGTCTATCTGATCTTCTCAGACCTCTCACAGGGCAGGCAGTGACAGTACCGCCCCTTCTACGGGTGACCTCCGGGCACCCAGGACCGACCTTTTCCGGGTGTGCCCTGTGAAAGGCCTTCAGAAGGCGACTAGCACTGACATCAGTTGCCGGAACCCACATTCTTTCTTCTAGACCGTAACCCTTCCAATGTACCAGGTACTGAAGGGAACCACAAAGAATACGTGAGTTAATTATTCTGGAGATCTGAAACTCCAGATTACCATCTATCATGACAGGAGGAGGTGGCAAGGGAGATGGTTCAGCAGGTTCCACATAGTTTCTCAACAAAGATTTGTGAAACACATTATGGATCTTCCAAGCCCTGTGAAAGGCTTTCAGAAGGCGGGTGTGCCCTGTGAAAGGCCTTCAGAAGGCGACTAGCACTGACATCAGTTGCCGGAACCCACATTCTTTCTTCTGGACCGTAACCCTTCCAATGTACCAGGTACTGAAGGGAACCACGAAGAATACGTGAGTTAATTATTCTGGAGATCTGAAACTCCAGATTACCATCTATCATGACAGGAGGAGGTGGCAAGGGAGATGGTTCAGCAGGTTCTGCATAGTTTTTCAACAAAGATTTGTGAAACACATTATGGATCTTCCAAGCCTGCGGAAGTTCAAGATGAAACGCAACCGGATTAATAATGGCATAGATCTTGTAAGGACCAATAAATCTTGGGCCCAACTTCCAAGAGGGTACCTTCAACTTAATGTTCTTAGTGGACAACCACACCAAATCACCCACACACACGCCCGGACCAGTCATACGTCTCTTGTCAGACATACGTTTATATCTTTCGCCCATTTTTTTCAAATTGATTTGAATCTTCTGCCAGATAGATGACAATGAGGAAGAGAATCTCTACTCTTTAGGTATACCAGAGGACTCAGTCCCAGAAAAAGTACCAAACTGAGGGTGAAATCCATATGCACCAAAAAATTGTGACTTATCAGTAGACTCCTGTCTACGGTTATTCAAGGCAAACTCAGCCAAAGACAAAAATGAAGACCACTCTTCCTGATTCTTGGAGACAAAACTTCTCAAATAAGTTTCCAGGTTCTGGTTAGTGTGCTCAGTTTGTCCGTTCGACTGAGGGTGAAAATCCGAAGAGAAAGACAACTGAACTCCCAGACGAGTACAGAATGCCCTCCAGAACATGGAAACAAATTGCGTCCTCTTATCAGACACATCAGAGAGAATGCCGTGTAATTTCACAATGCTATGAATAAACACTTGAGCGAGAGTTTTGGTATTGGGCAAACCTGATAATGGTATAAAGTGCGCCATCTTACTAAAGCAGTCCACCAGCTCCAAAATCACAGTCTTCCCAGAGGAACTACGTAAATCAATGATGAAGTCCATGGACAAATGCGTCCAAGGACGGGGCGGGATGGACAAAGGAAGAAGAGATCCTGAAGGCCGAGTATGAGTCACCTTGGCACGTGCACAGGTCTCACAAGCTGCCACATAGCCCTCCACACTTTTACGTAAAACTGTCCACCAGAATCTCTGAGAAATCAGATCTACAGTGGATCTGGTCCCAGGGTGTCCCACAAGGACAGTATCATGATGCTCCTTGAACACCTTGTGTCGAAGCCCAGAAGGAACAAACAACCTCCCTAGAGGACAGGAATGAGGTACCTCACCTTGAGCTCCCAACACCTCCGCCTCAAATTCGGGATAAAGGGCGGATACCACCTTCCGATCAGCCAAAATCGGAGCAGGATCCTCCGAATCTCCCAACCCAGGAAAGCTACGCGACAAAGCATCCGCTTTGATGTTTTTGGCCCCAGGGCGATAAGTGACCACAAAATTAAATCTGGTAAAAAACAATGACCATCTGGCCTGCCTTGGATTCAGACTAGGGTTGGGCGATATACCGGTATCACGATATACCGCGGTATTAAAAAAAACGGCGATATCGCCGTTTCCTAATTACCGCAGTATTTTGTGACGTCATAGAAGTGGTCATGTGCGCTGACTGCTACAAAATCTGCGTCCGCGGCCGGCCGCCTGCCCCAGCATGAACCAATACTGGACATTTGCAGAGTACTTGTACTCGTGCAAATTTTCCCGATACCACTGCCGATACCTGCTGGCCGCTTGCGGCGGCGCTCTTAGCAGTTCGGCGCTCTTAGCAGTTCGGCGCTCTTAGCAGTTCGGAAGGAATTCTGTGACTCGCATTCCCAGCACCCGACCTCTGAGAGGACGATGTGATCCGCGCAATTAACCCCTCAGGTGTGGCACCTGAGGGGTTAATTGCACGGATCACAGCGTCCTGTCAGAGGTCGGGTGCCGGTAATGTTCTTCAGTCTATGCATTCGTGGCAGTGGGCAGTGCGCCCCCCTCTCCCTCCCCAGTATTAATCATTGGCGGCAGTGGCCACAGGGTCCCCCTCCCATCATTGGTGGCAGTAGGCAGTTCCGATCGGAGTCCCAGTAGTGTAATGCTGGGGCTCCGATCGGTTACCATGGCAGCCAGGACGCTACTGAAGTCCTGGCTGCCATGGTATTTTAGTGAGCAGCATTATACTCACGTGCGCCGTGGCCGCCGGGCGCTCCTTCTTCTCATAGGTCTGTGCGGCGCATTGCTAATGCTATAAGCATTAGCAATGCGCCGCACAGACAGAAGAAGAAGGAGCGCCCGGCGGCCACGGCGCACGTGAGTCAGCGCTAATCAGAGGCTGGGGGCTGATCAGAGGCTGGGGGCTGTTTTTTGGACTTTTGGTTTGTCTGTGGTCACAAAATAAATGTGTTATTTATTTAATTGTTATAATTGGTATCAGTGAGTACTTAAATAAGAGTATCGGTACTCGTACTCGGTCTAAAAAAAAATGGTATCGGGACATCCCTACTATAAACCACTCGTTCTGGTACAGAATTAACCCTGTATTGTTTTTGTTGTTACTAGAAGTCAATTGACTAGTTACAGATACCCGAAATGGTGAAAAATGACATCTAAAAGTATAACAATTAAAGTCTCCTTGTGGCTGCCTGGCTGTCCCCATACAGTATAATGTCTCCTTGTGGCTGCCTGGCTGTCCCCATACAGTATAACGGCTGCCTGGCTGTCCCCATACAGTATAACGTCTCCTTGTGGCTGTTCCCATACAGTGTAACATCTCCTTGTGGCCGCCCCATACAGTGTAACGTCTCCTTGTGGCCGCCCCATACAGTATAACGTCTCCTTGTGGCTTCCCCCATACAGTAGTGTCTACTTGTGGCTGTTCCCATACAGTGTAACGTCTCCTTGTGGCTGCCCCCATACAGTGTAACGTCTCCTTGTGGCTTCCCCATACAGTGTAACGTCTCCTTGTGGCTGCCCTCATACAGTGTAACGTCTCCTTGTGGCTGCCCCCATACAGTGTAACGTCTCCTTGTGGCTGCCCCCATACAGTGTAACGTCTCCTTGTGGCCCCAAGTGTTTTTTTCTTCTAAATGGGCATTTATCGCAATATATATCGTTATCGCGATACATTTCTTAATATCGTTATAGTGGGAATATTTTTGATATCATCCAACCCTAGTTCAGACGCTTCGCTGATTGCAGATAAGCCAGATTCTTATGTCAGTAATTACTGTAATGGGATGAATCGCTTTTTCTAACCAATGGCGCCATTCTTCAAAGGCCAATTTAATGGCCAGCAACTCTCTATTACCAACATCATAATTTCTTTCAGCAGAACACAGTTTTTAGAAAAAAAAGCACAAGGGCACCATTTGCCAGGAGAGGGACCCTGCGACAACACGGCTCCGACTCCCACTTCTGACGCGTCAACCTCCACATCGGGTTGCACCAGAATGGGAGCAGAAATGAAACATTCCTTTATAGCAGAAAAAGCATGCAATGCCTCTTCCGACTAGACTGAGAAATCCACACCTTTCTTGGTCATATCAGTCAAAGACTTGACAATAGTGGAATAATTCAGGATACATTTTCTGTAGTAATTAGTAAATCCCAAAAACGGCATCAGCGCTTTCTGATTCTCAGGTCAATCCCAGTCTAATACCGCACGGACCTTTTCGGGATCCATACGAAAACCTGAGGAAGAAAGCAAGTAACCCAGGAACTGCAGCGCCTGAACAGCAAACACACATTTTTCCAACTTAGCATACAACTTATTCTCCTGGAGGATCAATAATACTTGACTTAAATGATCCTGATAAGTCTCCATATCGGGCGAGTAAATTAGTATGTCATCGAGGTAAATAACAACAAACCTCCCCACCAAATGATGAAAAATGTCATTGATAAAGTGCACAAAGACCGCCGGAGCATTAGTCAAACCAAAGGGCATGACCAAGTTCTCGAAGTGGCCCTCAGGGGTATTAAAAGCCATCTTCCATTCACCCCCCTCCCTGATTCTGATCAGATTATAAGCCCCTCTTAAATCCAACTTGGAAAACACCTTGGCTCCGACAATCTGATCGAATAAATCCAGGATCAAGGGAAGGGGATAAGGATCCCGGACAGTGATAAGAATTAGCCATCGGAAATCTAAACACTGTCTAAGGGACCCATCTTTTTTTTAACAAAAAAAAAGCCTGCAGCCTTAGATGGTCTAATACAGCCCTGATCAAAAGTTTAAGACCACTTGAAAAATGGCAAAAAATCATATTTAGCATGGCTGGATCTCAACAAGGCTCCAAGTAGAGCTTCAACATGCAACAAGAAGAAATGGGAGTGAGACAAAACATTTTATGAGCATTCAATTTAATGAAAACAACGAATAAACTGAAACAGGCTGTTTTACAGCTGATCAAAAGTTTAGGACCACACCTCCAAAAAAAAATTTAAACTCCCCAAAACAGAAATCCAACTTCCAAAGATGAACTCAGTAATGAGTAGCTCCACCGTTATTGTTCATCACTTCCAAAATTCGTTTCGGCATGATTGATGCAAGCGTTTCCATGAGCGGAGTCAGAACATTTCTCCAAGTGGTGAAGACGGCCGCACGAAGGCCATCTACTGTCTGGAACTGTTGTCCATTTTTGTAAACTTCCCTTGCCATCCATCCCCAAAAGGTTCTCAATTGGATTTAGATCACGGGAACACGCAGGATGGGCCAAAAGAGTGATGTTATTCTCCTGGAAGAAGTCCCTTGTCCTGCGAGCATTGTGTACTGTAGCGTTGTCCTGTTGAAAAACCCAGTCGTTACCACACAGACGAGGGCCCTCAGTCATGAGGAATGCTCTCTGCAACATCTGGACATAGCCAGTGGCCGTTTGACGCCCCTGCACTTCCTGAAGCTCCATTGCTCCACTGAAGGAAAAAGCACCCCATATCATTATGGCGCCCCCTCCACCTTGGCGCGTAGAAAACATCTCAGGTGGGATCTGCTTGTCATGCCCGTAACGTTGGAAACCATCAGGACCATCAAGGTAAAAAAAATTCTCATCAGAGAATAGAACTTTCTTCCACCTTTGAATGTCCCATGTTTGGTGCTCTCTTGCAAAGTTCAAACGAGCAGTTCTGTGGCGTTCAAGGAGACGAGGTCTTTGAAGAAGTTTTTTGTTTTTGAAGCCCTTCAGTCTCAGATGCCGTCTGATGGTTATGGGGCTGCAGTCAGCACCAGTAAGGGCCTTAATTTGGGTCAAGGACCGTCCAGTGTCTTGACGGACAGCCAATTGGATCCTCTGGCTCAGTGCTGATGAAATTTTTTGGGGTCTTCCACTTGACTTTTTTGTTCCATAACCCTCAGGATCATTTAAGAAATTCCAAATGACTGTCTTACTGCGTCCCACCTCAGCAGCGATGGCGCGCTGTGAGAGACCCTGCTTATGCAGTTCAACAACCCGACCACGTTCAAAAAGGGAGAGTTTTTTTGCCTTTGCCATCACAACGTGTGACTACCTGACAGAAAATGACAATGAATCCACATCTTTGCACAGATTTGGCCTTTTAAAGGCATGTGGTCCTAAACTTTTGATCAGCTGAAAAACAGCCTGTTTCAGTTAAATCGTTATTTTCAATTAAAAATGCTCAAATGCTCAAAAAATGTTTTGTCTCACTCCCATTTCTTCTTGTTGCATGTTGAAGCTCTACTTGGAACCTTGTTAAGATCCAACAATGTAAAATATGATTTTTTGCCATTTTTCAAGTGGTCTTAAACTTTTGATCAGGACTGTATGTCCTTTTGCCAAACTCTCGGCAATATACTCTCGCATAGCTACTGTTTCAGGTTTAGAAAGATTATATAACCAAGACTGGCAATTTAGCTCCGGGAATAAGATTGACCGGACAATCATACTCTTGGTGAGGGGGTAACTCCTGATCTCCACCCTCAGAGAATACGTCCGAAAAATCAGAAAGAAACGGAGGTAAAACCTTAGTGGATACCACAGAAAGTGATGCGCCGAGAAAGTTGTCCATACAGAAATCACTACAATTACTCATCTGTCTTGCTTGCCAATCTATGGTAGGATTATTAACCATGGTAAACCTAGCACTAGAGGAGCAGGGAAACCCTTCAGCACAAAACGAGAAATGAACTCAACATGAGAATCACCCACCCTCAAATGAATATCCTGCACCATATGAGTCAGACACTTTTGCGAGAGAGAAGCTGAATCAATAGCAAACACAGATATCTCTTTGTTTAGTGCGCTTGTTTTAAAACCATGACTCTGAACAAATTGGTAATCAACAAGGTTAACCCCTGCTCCACTGTCAACAAATACTTCTAATTCAATATTTTTGGAGTCTAGCGCCACCATGGAAGGCAGGAGAAATCGGGTACTACAGGTAAAAGACAAAAATACCTTCTCTGACTCCCCATCCACGCTACCAAGAATAAGAGAACTAGATCTGTTAGTTAGAACCCTTTTTTTTTTCTTTTTCACCTTGAGTTTTAATATAACCTTCTTTTCCACAGAAGAAACAAAGTCTTCCCTGAACCTTGATGTTTCTATTACCAGGGCCTGAAGAGACCTGTCCCAACTGCATAGGCTCATCACCAGACTCTAGCTCAAGTGACTCAGAACCCCGAGGGACAGAAGAGATTGTGTCCCTATATGACAGTGCATCCCGAGAGAGGGGAACCTTGCATCTCTCTCTCAGGCGTCTATCAATCCGTACGGCAAGGGACATAGCCGCCTCCAAAGAATCAGGGTTTTCATGGAATACCAGAGCGTTTTTTAGTCTCTCAGACAGTCCCTGACAGAACTGACTACAGAGTGCTGGGTCATTCCACTCCGAATCTGTCGCCCATCTCCTAAATTCAGAACAATATGACTCTGCAGAACGTTCTCCCTGACTCAAGCTGCGCAGCCTAGATTCGGCCAGAGAAACCCGGTCTGGGTCATCATAAATAAGGCCCATGGCTCCGAAAAATTCATCCACTGATCGGAGGGATTGGGATCTGATCGGCAGAGAAAAGGCCCAGGACTGAGCATCACCTTTTGGCCTCATGCACACGACCGTTCCGTTTTTTGCGGTTCGCGCAAAAAACGGAAGCCGCCCGTGTGCCTTTCGCAATTTGCGGAACGGAATGGGCGGCCCATTGTAGACATGCCTATTCTTGTCCGCCAAACGGACGGAGGCCTCGGAACGGAGCAACAGATGCGGACAGCACACAGAGTGCTGTCCACATCTTTTGCGGCCCCATTGAAGTGAATGGGTCCGCACCCGAGCTGCAAAAACTGCGGCTCGGATGCGGACCCGAAAAACGGTCGTGTGTATGAGGCCTTCAGCAGAGAAATAATAATCCCCACTCTTTGATTCTCGTGCCCAGAGGAGATCGGACGTAGACGAAAATACAATTTCCAAGATTCTCTGAAGTGAACAAAATTATCACTTCCCCCAGAAAACCTATCTGGTAGGGCGACCTTAGGTTCAAGGCTGACCTGGTTCCCACTGCCTGAGAACCCCGAAGCTGTGCAACAGAATGACGGAGGTCAGCTACCTCCAAAGATAATCCTTGCATGCGATCCAATAGTGCATTCACAGTATCCATATCTGCACAGAGCAAGGAAAATAATGACGGTAAGGGCGGTTGTTAATATCACGGTAAGTGGGGAAAAGGAAGAACACCAAATAAACAAACTACAACAGTAACACAGACTAGGCCCCAAAGCTAGTGAGAAGGTGGATGGTAACCTCCTAGTTATCCCTGAGCCTCTCCCTGACTGCTAACAGTATGAACAAATCCTAATGGTGTAAGAACTCATACACCGGAACCGAAGACCTGCTGAAACGTTCACAAACCCTATATTTGGGAGCGGGGATGAGACTGCCGGAACCTTCCACCGTGAAGGGACCAGCGTCTCCCTGAGACCTGGACACAACACACACACAAAATAGAAACAGGAAGACTTAGCTTGAGATGAGTAAGAAGCAGGAGAACCTCTAACAACCAGCTTAGAACTTAAGAAGGAAATAACAACCGCAAGGTCTGCAGTCAGAGGCGGGCATAAATAGAGCCACTAAACCGCAAATGAGCAGAACCTGAGGAGAGGTGAGATCCTGCCCCCAACAACAGAAAGACCTGTCAAATAGACTCACGTGCTGCAGGTCTATCTGATCTTCTCAGACCTCTCACAGGGCAGGCAGTGACACTTAGTTGCTTAACGGGGTTGTCCAGGTGTTTATTACGGATGACCTATCCTCAGGATAGGTGATCAAGATCTGATCGCTGAGAATCCGATTTCCCACTGATTAGCTGCCTATAGAGGCCGCGGCACACCATGGGCGCCGTGGCCTCTTCCTAGGCCAATGACGTCACGTTCATCAGTCATAGAGCCTAGGCACAGCTCAGTCCTATTCTGGGCTGGGCTGCAATACCAAGCACAGCTGTTATGCAATGGACAGGGTTGTCAGGTGTCAGACCCCCACTGATCAGATACTGATGACCTATCCTGAGGATAGGTCATCAATATTAAACACCCAGAGGTTTGCACCAAGGCAGACAACCAGCCACTAAAAACCTCTTCCAGCATTTCCTATGTAAAATCGTAGGGTGCAGACAGTGTGAAAATCCATTCCTTCATTTTCTAAACATTATGTAATCCGAGCAGTATTTCTCCTTTCCCTGTTATTTCTGACACTTTAATGCCATCTCTCCTGTTGTTGACACAGCGTGATTAACGCACAGCTACAAATTTAATACCCTTGATCCTACCATCTCGGCAAGAGCAAAGGAACGGTTTTATGTCAGTGTGCAGACACAGATTATCAGTTAAATTACAGGTATCGGCAGCCGGGGAAGTTTGCTTTATCAAATGTGATATTATCCAAACTCTGAAGGAGAATTTACTTTGAAATTCGCTTTCAATAAATGAAGAAGTCCTGACGTCTCATTTCCAGGTCAGGCTGGGTTCTGGGATCGCATTTGGTCAAAGACAAAAACTGCAGAAAATGTTGCCCAATTTACAGAGGGTTAAAAAAGGCACGGTATGACAAAAATCACATGTCAGCAGTAGTTGGGTCTACGTGTGTTATCAGCGGGGGGGGCGGCACATAAATAGAAGAGGATTACACAACCATTTCATTTACCAGGGGGTTGTGGAAGGAACTCGTTGTATGGATCATGTAATGTCTATCCTGCCGAGGCGAGGCTGATTATATCCCTTAGGGTACTTTCAGACTAGCGTTAGAAGAATCCGGATCCAGAAATCCGTATGTAAACAGATATCATTTGTTTCCGGATTGTCTGACAAATGCTTTGAAATACCGGATCAGTCTCTCTGGTGTCATCCGGAAAAAACGGATACAGTATTTTTTTTTCCTTTCCTTTCCACATTTTTAAAGGTCTGCGCATCCGGATCCATCAAGGCGGCAATTTCATGAACACTTGGTACAGGATCCAGCATTAATAGATTTTAATGGAAATTAATGCCGGCGTGTTCCCGGAATTTTTGCCGGAGAAAATACCATCGGAAACTTTTCAAGATGGGCGGTGACCATGGCGGCCATTTTGAATCCAACTTTTGTTTTTTCAATAGGAAAAGGGTCATGTGACATCAAACTTATTGGGAATTTCACAAATAAAACAATGGTGTGCTTGGTTTTAACGTAACTTTATTCTTTCATGAGTTATTTACAAGTTTCTCTTTGTTTACAGCCATTGACAAGTCGCCGAGGTTAACACGTGAGGAGCGGATAGAAATTGTGTTGATGTTAGGGCAACGGAGTGCTGTCTGCATCTTTTGCGGCCCCCATTGAAGTGAATGTGAATGCGGACCCGAAAAAAGGTTGGGTGCATGAGGCCTTAGGCAGTACTTAAGAGCAGGGGGTATATGCAAATGGTTTGTTATGTAATGCAAAATGCGTGAACAGATAGCATCAGGACTGATTTCTGACCCATTTATTTCAAAGGGTAGGTGCCCATGAGCCTCTGTCTCCTTAGCCTTTAAAGAATAATCAGCATGAGATTCACAGACCTAGGAACGACACATTAATAAAAACAAAATGGACATTCACTTTGAATGGTTATATAGCCAATATGATTATAATCAGTCGGCAATGAGTATCTGTGGCTGTGGGCTGTGGGGTCATCTAGAATAGCTCTTTTGGTGTGTTATTAACTCGCCCCCATTTGAAAGGTCTCGGTTTGTAGCTTTCACACAGACAAGCTGCCTCCGTCATACTATTAGGATAGCAGATAATGAGATGGGAGAAGTGGCTGTCGGATAAATTAGGCTCCTGTGGTATTATTATAACGATTATGATCATTAGAGGCCTAGTGGGATTACACATTCCCTCGAGGGAGGAGATTGCTATTTTCAGACAACAATCAATTTTCTCTACATACATTTCAATTGCAGGATGCTGCTGAATTCTGACCAAATGAGCCAAAAAGTAGACATTTTGATACAATAAAATTCTCACATTGCATAAGCCAATATCACTGATATTATCATCAGAGAAGTCTAATATTATGTTATCAACACTCATTCTTCTGCTTCTTTTCAAGTGGATTAATGGAATTTGCAGATAGATAGATAGAAGATAAATAGATAGATAGATAGATATGAGATAGATAGATAGATAGATAGATAGATATGAGATAGATATATAGATAGATAGATAGATAGATAGATAGTAATAGATATATAGATAGATAGATAGATAGATAGATAGTAATAGATAGATAGATAGATAGATAGATAGTAATAGATAGATAGATAGAATTGTTGGGTGAAATGTAAATAAAATTCAATTTCTGCCACTGTTTATGGCATTTTATTTACCTGGCTTGTTTTTTTGCAGGGAAAACTGTAGTTTTTATTGGTACCGATGCTCTGTAATTCTGCCTTTTGATCATTTTTTATTTCATTTTCTTGGGAGGCGAAGTGACCAAAAATATGGCAATTCTGACTATTGGATTTTATTAATTTATTTTTTTGGCATTCACTATTAACCAGCCATGACAACCACTCGGCACCCTGCGATTGTGTCGTGGGAAGTTGAGTGGACAGGGGAGTCGCCTCTCTGTGTCTTACCACTCAGAGTCACAATTGACTGCAGCATCTGAGGGGTTAAACAGCCAGGATCGAAGTTATTTCCTATCCCCACGAGCCAGCTGCATACACACCCTGCGCTCCAACAATCTCTAACGTACACTGCAGTACATGTTGGGGTTCAAGGGGTAGTCTGGCCTTTATTTTGAGGATAAACAAGTAAATAGCTAAAGAAAAACCCATGCACAATAGTTACCTTTGGGCAGGGGCGTAGCTAGAAATGACTGGACCCCATAGCAAAAAATGTTATGGGCCCCCCCCCTCCCGGATCTCCCACCCCCACATACCTCTCGGACCTCTCACCCCTTCCAGAGCTCCCACCCAAACACCCCTCCTAGACCTCCCACCGCCATGAGCATAGGAAAGTCAGAGGAAAAACCAAATAAGTATATAAACATTTTTAGTCAAAATTGAAAACCATTCAGTAACTGATAAAGTGGCAAATCTAATAAACACGAAGAATTGAAAAAAACTAATAATTAGTAATTGTATTTTAAAGTAAAGTGTGTGTGTGGTGGGGGGCGGGGGAAATTAGACTTACTTGTAAGACCTGTACGTTCACTAGTTGTGAAGTGTCCTCTTCTTCGCAGACTTGCTATTTCTTTTTTTAACTTCCTGACGTGTCATCATTAAACGTTACCTTTAAAGGAGAGGGGAAAGCTTTAAGATTTAATCTAAACACACAATACTACCCATCTGTTCTTTTATACTTACTTAGAACTGTATCCAAATATCTGTGTATAATACCATGACATATAATAGCATCATATACTATATAACCCTCTGATGTCACAGATATCCCCTCTTCATCAAGTGTCCTGCTCCCCCCTCCTGCCTATATAATGGTCCAGACCTCCAGGGTCCTGCTTCCCCTTACTCCCCATATATAATGGTCCAGACCTCCAGGGTCCTACTCCCCCCTCCTCCCTATATAATGGTCCAGACATCCAGGGTCCTGCTTCCCCCTCCTCCCTAAATATAATGGTCCAGACCTCCAGGGTCCTGCTCCCACCTAAATAGAATGGTCCAGACCTCCAGTGTCCTGTCCCCCCCCCCCATATAATGGTCCAGACCTCCAGGGTCCTGCTCCCCCTTCTTCAATATAATGGTCCAGACCTCCAGGGTCATGCTCCCCCCTCTTCCCCAGATATAATGGTGCAGACCTCCAGAGTCCTGCTCCCCCCTCAATATAATGGTCCAGACCTTGGAGATCCTGCTGCTCCCCCCTCAATAAATTGGTCCAGACCTCCAGGGTCCTGCTCCCCCCTAAATATAATGGTCCAGACCTCCAGGGTCCTGCTCCCCCTCCTCCCCAGATATAATGGTCCAGACCTCCAGTGTCCTGTTCCCCCCTATATAATGGTCCAGACCAGACCTCCAGGGTCCTGCTCCCCCCTTCTCCTTAAATGTAGTGGTCCAGACCTCCAGGGTCCCGCTCCCCCCTTCTCCTTAAATGTACTGGTCCAGACCTCCAGGGTCCTGCTCCCCCCTCCTCCCCAGATATAATGGTCCAGGACTCCAGAGTAAGTTTTACCAGTCCCAGAGTCAGCCAGCCCTCACCACACAGCCACTTGAACGTCTGCGCGCCTACACTCCAGCAGCGCTGCCAGGCCCAGCAGCACGCAGCTTCGCTGTATGCTCCACCTCCTCCACTTCTAGCCAGTAGGACTGCCGCCGAGACTGGGAGCGGGACCACTCCCTCTCCTCACTGCAGGTACGCCTCTCTGCCTCCGGCCGCCCCCTATCGCACCGCCCATAGCCTGCAGATAGCGCTTTCTCTGTCTGTCCTGGAGGGGCCTGCAACCCCTGTAGCTACGCCACATGAATAAAAATATAAATAAAATAATCCTCAGCCAGCAGCCCGGGCCCCCAGTGGCGTAGGGCCCCATAGCTATTGCTATGGCTGCTATGGTGATCCCTACGCCCATGCCTTTGGGTATCACTCATTACAAGGCTGGGGCTCCTTCGTAAAAATAGTTTTTAAAAATATAAAAAATATATATATATAGAAATTCAAATCACCCCCTTTCCCCAAAATTAAAATAAAGAAAAAAAGGCGTCGCTGCATCCGAAAATGCCCATACTATTAAAATATATTGTGAATGGTGTAACGCAGGGATGCTCGACCAGCGGCCCTCCAGCTGTTTCAAAACTACAACTCCCATCGTGCCCTGACAGCTGTAGGCTGTGCAGGCCTGATGGAAGTTGTAGTTTTACAACAGCCGGAGGGCCGCAGGTTGGGCAACCCTGGCGTAACAGAAAAAAAAAAATCAACATGGCTGATTTACCATTCTTTAATGACTTCACCTCCCACAAAAAAATGAATAAAAAGTGATCAAAAAGTCATCCACCCCAAAATGTTATCAATAAAATCTACAGATTGCCGAACAGCCTGCCGGACCCTGCTGCCGCCAGTGTGAACGTAGCCTTACTAGGTTGATTGACTCAGCCCGCCACCCGGTTAGTGGTTAATGAGTGTTAGCTGAGAAAAGCTAGAGACAAGACCTACATGTGTGAGCCCCTGCAAAGTAGGCCTTGAGAGAAGCTTTATCCAGAAGACACCACTCCTGAGACTGAACATCCACTAGAAAGCTATTTAAGTGATAGAATTCTCAGGAGGGAAAGAAAATAGACAACCATACAAGGTTTAGAGCCACCAAGGTCGTTCATTGGATTCAGGCAGTAAGGTACTGCTTGTTTATGGTATTTAGACTTTACTGCTGTGGAAAAGGTTAATGGCCTCCAGCACCCACCACACTTGGAAGACAGACTGGCCATCCGGATCTAAGATCTGCACCCCTCAGCCCAGGAACGGCAGAAGGAGATGTACAGAATTGCATGCCTGTGGTTATGTTGGAAAGAGTGCAAAGTGTTTAAAGAGTAACTCAAGGACCACTACCACCATCATTGCTGCTGCCCATACACAGCTGCTGGGAAAAGAACTACATTATGATATATATGTTGGAACTGTGCTTTTTCTGCTATATGTACTACTACTGCTTGATATACAGTATTTTGGAACTGTGCTTTTGCTGCTATATGTACTACTACGCCCATCAACAACCATGGAACAACCCTGTTCATCCATTCATTTCATTGGGTGCTATGTATTAGTACTTTACCCATTCTGGGATCGAGCTTCCTCAGACTCCTGGTCGGCTCATCATTGAGGAAGTTCTCTCAAAGGGGTAGTCTCATTTCAGCAAATGGCATTTATCATGTAGATACAGTTAAAGGGACATTCCAGTAGGTAAAAGTTATACCGTATCCAGAGGATAGGGGATAACTATCAGATCGGTTGGGGTCCCAGCGGTAAGACCCCCACCGATCACGAGAAATTCAGCCCCATACCTCCTACAAGCCCCTTGCTGCTCCCCTAAAATTACCAAAATGGCACATGCATGCGGCTGTCCCATTTATTTCTGTGGGAGTTCGTTGAGCGATGTACTTGACTATCTCCGGAACTCCCCTAGAAATGAATGGAGCGGGCGCGCACATTGTGCTTTTTTGTGATCCTGGGGTTGCAGGAACTTGAGAGTCACACTATGCCACTATTTAGTTCCATTATATTATAAGGCCGCACTGCCACGCAGTGATCTTAGTTGTCAAAAGTCACCATGTAGCTTTACTGGAGTTTGATAAAAAAATACATTTGGCAATATGACCTCTCCCCTCTCCTCACATGCCTGTTTTAATAGCCTTGTGCATTCCCCAAGTAATAACAATTCTGGAACGTCTATTCTTATGGCTCTATGTTGTGCCATTCCTGTGTTATTTCTACTAGAAGTTATGAATGAATTGCTAGCAGTCTGCAGCAAGGGTACAGAGGGGTGGTAACCAGTTGGGGGTGTGTACCTGCACAGTCTGAAAATGGCAGCACTGATTGGATAGAGTGAGTCTGTGCAGGTACACCCCCCAACTTGTTACCGCCCCTCTGTACACTTACTGCAGACTGCTAGCAATTCATTCATAACTTCTAGTTGAAATAATAAAGGAATGGCACAACATAGAGACATAAGAATAGAGGCTCCAGAATTGTTGTTACATGTGGAATGCATGAAGCTATTAAATCACGCATGTCAGGAGTGGTGACAGGTCCTCATTAAAGGGGTTGTCCATTTCAGAAACTCCATATTCATAAATCCTATTAGGGAATTCTGAGGGGGGTTTCTCAATTTGGGTTCCTCACCTCTTGGCCAAAGTACAGAGCAGATACAAAGAGCAGCTCTCGCTCTGGAGGACCTGTCTTGTCCCACTGTACACAGATCACTCATTGATTTGAATGGGCACTGTGTAATATCTTATTTCTCCTGTGGTGGCGCTGCTGGGAAACTGAAAACTTAACCTCTTGGGGTCATAGGGCGTACAGGTACGCCCTGATGTCCCGCTACTTAAGGACACAGGGCGTACCTGTACGCCCTGTGTATTTCCGATCACCGCCGCGTGGCGGGCGGTGATCGGAACTGGGTGCCTGCTGAAATCAATCAGCAGGCACCCTGGGACAATGCCGAGGGCATAGAAGGGGTTTGTGTTCGAATGAGCCCATCGAGTCCCCGCGCTGCTGTGGCGGGGACTCAATGTCTCAGAAGGCAGCCTGATGCCGTACAGAGGCTGCCCAATGCCTTGCACGGCATCGGGACCTGCCTTCTACGGGAGCCGAGGAGATCCAGCCTTAGGCTGGGTCTCCTAGGCAACCTGTTAGGCAATGCAGGCAATGCATTACAATACAGATGTATTGTAATGTATTGCAGAGAGGATCAGACCCCCAAAAGCGAACATCAGAAATAAAGTAAAGAAAAAAAAAGTTTAAAAAAAGTGTTTTTAATAAAATTTATAAAGTAAAAAAAGAAAAAAAGACACCCGTTTCCCTTATTTTAGAATAAAAAAAAAAAAAAACACATATTAGGTATCGCTGCGTCCGTAATGACCGGCTCTATAAATATATCACATTATCCACCCTGTCCAATAAATACCATAAAAATACAGTGTAAAAAAAATGCTATTTTTGTCACCTTACATCACAAAAAGTGAAGCACCAAGTGATCAAAAAGGCGTATGCCCCCCAAAATAGTATCAATCTAACCGTCACCTCATCCTGCAAAAAATTAGCCCCTAAGACAATCACCCAATAAATAAAAAAAACTATGGCTCAGAATATGGAGACACTAAAACATAATTTTTTTTGTTTAAAAAATGCTGGTATTGTGTAAAACTTAAGTAAATAAAAATAATTTTAAAAAATCGTGTAAAAAAAAAAGGCATTTTTTTGTCACCTTACATCACAAAAAGTGTAATAGCAAGCGATCAAAAAGTTATACGCACCCCAAAATAGTGCCAATCAATCCGTCATCTCATCCCCTAAAATCATACCCTACCTAAGATAATCGCCCAAAACCTGAAAAAACTAGGGCTCTCAGACTATGGAGACACTAAAACATTATTTTTGTGTAAAACTTACATAAATAAAAAAAAAGTTGACATATTAGGTATCGCAGCGTCTGTAATAATCTGCTCTATAAAAATATCACATGACCTAACCCCTCAGGTGAATACCATAATTTTTAAAAATAAAAACTGTGTAAAAAAAGCCATTTTTTGTCACCTTACATCACAAAAAGTGTTATAGCAAGCGATCAAAAAGTCATACACACCACAAAATAGTACCAATCAAACCGTCATGTCATCCCGAAAAAAATGAGCCCCTACACAAGACAGTCGCCCAAAAAATAAATAAAACTACGGCTTTCAGAATGTGGAGACACTAAAAAATATTTGGTCATATTTGGTATTGTCGTGTCCATGACAACCTGCTCTATAAAAATACCACATAATCTAACCTGTCAGATGAATGTTGTAAATGACAAAAAACCAAAACAGCTATTTCTTGTTACCTTGCCTCACAAAAAGTGGAATATAGAGCAACCAAAAATCATATGTACCCTAAACTAGTACCAACAAAACTGCCACCTTATCCCGTAGTTTCCAAAATGGGGTCACTATTTTGGAGTTTCTACTCTAGGGGTGCATCAGGGGGACTTCAAATGAGACATGGTGTCAAAAAAACAGTCCTGCAAAATCTGCCTTCCAAAAACCGTATGGCGTTCCTTTCCTTCTGCGCCCTGCCGTGTGCCCGTACAGCAGTTCACAACCAAATATCGGGTGTTTCTGTAAACTACAGAATCAGGACCATAAATATTGAGTTTTGTTTGGCTGTTAACCCTTGCTTTGTAACTGAAAAATATGGATTCAAATGGAAAATCTGCCAAAAAAGTAAAATTTTAAAATGTTATCTCTATTTACCATTAACCACCTCAGCCCCCAGTGCTTAAACACCCTGAAAGACCAGGCCACTTTTTACACTTCTGACCTACACTACTTTCACCGTTTATTGCTCGGTCATGCAACTTACCACCCAAATGAATTTTACCTCCTTTTCTTCTCACTAATAGAGCTTTCATTTGGTGGTATTTCATTGCTGCTGACATTTTTTGTTATTAATCGAAATTTAACGATTTTTTTGCAAAAAAATGACATTTTTCACTTTCAGTTGTAAAATTTTGCAAAAAAAACGAGATCCATATAGAAATTTTGCTCTAAATTTATTGTTCTACGTGTCTTTGATTAAAAAAAAATGTTTGGGTAAAAAAAAAATGGTTTGGGTAAAAGTTATAGCGTTTACAAACTATGGTACAAAAATGTGAATTTCCGCTTTTTGAAGCAGCTCTGACTTTCTGAGCACCTGTCATGTTTCCTGAGGTTCTACAATGCCCAGACAGTACAAATACCCCACAAATGACCCCATTTCGGAAAGTACACACCCTAAGGTATTCGCTGATGGGCATAGTGAGTTCATAGAACTTTTTATTTTTTGTCACAAGTTAGCGGAAAATGATTATTTTTTTTTTTTTTTTTTCTTACAAAGTCTCATATTCCACTAACTTGTGACAAAAAATAAAAAGTTCTATGAACTCACTATGCCCATCAGCGAATACCTTGGGGTCTCTTCTTTCCAAAATGGGGTCACTTGTGGGGTAGTTATACTGCCCTGGCATTCTAGGGGCCCAAATGTGTGGTAAGGAGTTTGAAATCAAATTCTGTAAAAAATGACGAGTGAAATCCGAAAGGTGCTCTTTGGAATATGGGCCCCTTTGCCCACCTAGGCTGCAAAAAAGTGTCACACATCTGGTATCTCTGTATTCAGGAGAAGTTGAGGAATGTGTTTTGGGGTGTCTTTTTACATATACCCATGCTGGGTGAGATAAATATCTTGGTCAAATGCCAACTTTGTATAAAAAAATGGGAAAAGTTGTCTTTTGCCAAGATATTTCTCTCACCCAGCATGGGTATATGTAAAATGACACCCCAAAACACATTCCCCAACTTCTCCTGAGTACGGAGATACCAGATGTGTGACACTTTTTTGCAGCCTAGGTGGGCAAAGGGGCCCATATTCCAAAGAGCACCTTTCGGATTTCACAGGTCATTTTTTACAGAATTTGATTTCAAACTCCTTACCACACATTTGGGCCCCTAGAATGCCAGGGCAGTATAACTACCCCACAAGTGACCCCATTTTGGAAAGAAGACACCCCAAGGTATTCCGTGAGGGGCATGGCAAGTTCCTAGAATTTTTTATTTTTTGTCACAAGTTAGTGGAAAATGATGATTTTTATTTTTTATTCATACAAAGTCTCATATTCCACTAACTTGTGACAAAAAATAAAAACTTCCATGAACTCACTATGCCCATCAGCGAATACCTTGGGGTCTCTTCTTTCCAAAATGGGGTCACTTGTGGGGTAGTTATACTGCCCTGGCATTCTAGGGGCCCAAATGTGTGGTAAGGAGTTTGAGATCAAATTCTGTAAAAAATGACCTGTGAAATCCGAAAGGTGCTCTTTGGAATATGGGCCCCTTTGCCCACCTAGGCTGCAAAAAAGTGTCACACATCTGGTATCTCTGTATTCAGGAGAAGTTGAGGAATGTGTTTTGGGGTGTCTTTTTACATATACCCATGCTGGGTGAGATAAATATCTTGGTCAAATGCCAACTTTGTATAAAAAAATGGGAAAGGTTGTCTTTTGCCAAGATATTTCTCTCACCCAGCATGGGTATATGTAAAATGACACCCCAAAACACATTCCCCAACTTCTCCTGAGTACGGAGATACCAGATGTGTGACACTTTTTTGCAGCCTAGGTAGGCAAAGGGGCCCATATTCCAAAGAGCACCTTTCGGATTTCACAGGTCATTTTTTACAGAATTTGATTTCAAACTCCTTACCACACATTTGGGCCCCTAGAATGCCAGGGCAGTATAACTACCCCACAAGTGACCCCATTTTGGAAAGAAGAGACCCCAAGGTATTCGCTGATGGGCATAGTGAGTTCATGAAAGTTTTTATTTTTTGTCACAAGTTAGTGGAATATGAGACTTTGTATGAAAAAAAAAATAAAAAATCTGCATTTTCCACTAACTTGTGACAAAAAATAAAAAATTCTAGGAACTCGCCATGCCCCTCACGGAATACCTTGGGGTGTCTTCTTTCCAAAATGGGGTCACTTGTGGGGTAGTTATACTGCCCTGGCATTTTCCAGGGGCCCTAATGTGTGGTAAGTAGGTAAATGACCTGTGAAATCCTAAAGGTGCTCTTTGGAATATGGGCCCCTTTGCCCACCTAGGCTGCAAAAAAGTGTCACACATGTGGTATCGCCGTATTCAGGAGAAGTTGGGGAATGTGTTTTGGAGTGTCATTTTACATATACCCTTGCTGGGTGAGAGAAATATCTTGGCAAAAGACAACTTTTCCCATTTTTTTATACAAAGTTGGCATTTGACCAAGATATTTATCTCACCCAGCATGGGTATATGTAAAATGACACCCCAAAACACATTCCCCAACTTCTCCTGAGTACGGCGATACCAGATGTGTGACACTTTTTTGCAGCGTAGATGCGCAAAGGTGCCCAAATTCCTTTTAGGAGGGCATTTTCAGACATTTGGATACCTGACTTCTTCTCACGCTTTGGGGCCCCTAGAATGCCAGGGCAGTATAAATACCCCACATGTGACCCCATTTTGGAAAGAAGACACCCCAAGGTATTCAATGAGGGGCATGGCGAGTTCATAGAAATTTTTCTTTTTTGGCACAAGTTAGCGGAAATTGATATTTTTTATTTTTTTCTCACAAAGTCTCCCGTTCCGCTAACTTGGGACAAAAATTTCAATCTTTCATGGACTCAATATGCCCCTCACGGAATACCTGGGGGTGTCTTCTTTCCGAAATGGGGTCACATGTGGGGTATTTATACTGCCCTGGCATTCTAGGGGCCCTAAAGCGTGAGAAGTCTGGAATATAAATGTCTAAAAAATTTTACGCATTTGGATTCCGTGAGGGGTATGGTGAGTTCATGTGAGATTTTATTTTTTGACACAAGTTAGTGGAATATGAGACTTTGTAAGAAAAAAAAATAATAATTCCGCTAACTTGGGCCAAAAAAATGTCTGAATGGAGCCTTACAGGGGGGTGATCAATGACAGGGGGGGTGATCAATGACAGGGGTAGTGATCAATGACAGGGGGGTGATCAATGACAGGGGGGTGATCAATGACAGGGGGGTGATCAATGACAGGGGGGTGATCAGGGAGTCTATATGGGGTGATAACCACAGTCATTGATCACGCCCGTGTAAGGCTTCATTCAGACGTCCGTATGCGTTTTGCGGATCCGATCCATCTATCAGTGCATCCGTAAAAATCATGCGGACATCTGAATGGAGCTTTACAGGGGGGTAATCAATGACAGGGGGGGTGATCAGGGAGTCTATATGGGGTGATAACCACAGTCATTGATCATGCCCCTGTAAGGCTTCATTCAGACGTCCGTATGCGTTTTGCGGATCCGATCCATCTATCAGTGCATCCGTAAAAATCATGCGGACATCTGAATGGAGCTTTACAGGGGGGTAATCAATGACAGGGGGGTGATCAGGGAGTCTATATGGGGTGATAACCACAGTCATTGATCATGCCCCTGTAAGGCTTCATTCAGACGTCCGGATGCGTTTTGCGGATCCGATCCATCTATCAGTGCATCCGTAAAAATCATGCGGACATCTGAATGGAGCTTTACAGGGGGGTAATCAATGACAGGGGGGTGATCAGGGAGTCTATATGGGGTGATCACCACAGTCATTGATCACGCCCGTGTAAGGCTTCATTCAGACGTCCGGATGCGTTTTGCGGATCCGATCCATCTATCAGTGGATCCGTAAAAATCATGCGGACGTCTGAATGGAGCTTTACAGGGGGTTGATCAATGACAGGGGGGTAATCAATGACAGGGGGGTAATCAATGACAGGGGGGTAATCAATGACAGGGGGGTGATGAGGGAGTCTATATGGGGTGATCAGGGGCTAATAAGGGGTTAATAAGTGACGGGGGGGGGGGTGTAGTGTAGTGTAGTGGTGCTTGGTGCTACTTTACTGAGCTACCTGTGTCCTCTGGTGGTCGATCCAAACAAAGGGGACCACCAGAGGACCAGGTAGCAGGTATATTAGACGCTGTTATCAAAACAGCTTCTAATATACCTGTTAGGGGTTAAAAAAAACACATCTCCAGCCTGCCAGCGAACGATCGCCGCTGGCAGGCTGGAGATCAACTCTCTTACCTTCTGTTCCTGTGAGCGCGCGCGCCTGTGTGCGCGCGTTTACAGGAAATCTCGCGTCTCGCGAGAGGACGCGCCGGCGCGTCCACCCAGAAGAGCAGGGCCGCCGCAAAGACGCAATCCTGCGTACGGCGGTCCTGAGGAGGTTAATTCTTGTAGAACACCTAAAGGGTTAACAAAGTTTGTAAAATCAGTTTTGAATACCTTGAGGGGTGTAGTTTGTAAAATGGGGTCATTTTTGGGTGGTTTCTATTATGTAAGCCTCACAAAGTGACTTCAGACCTGAACTGGTCCTGAAAAAGTGGGTTTTAGAAATTTTCTAAAAGATTTCAAGATTTGCTTCTAAACTTCTAAGCCTTGTAACGTCCACAAAAAATAAAATGGCATTCACAAAATTATCCAAACATGAAGTAGACATATGGGGAATGTAAACTAATAGCTATTTTTGGGGGTATTACTATCTATTATAAAAGTAGGGAAATTGAAATTTGCAAATTTTTCACAATTTTTGGTAAATTTGGAATTTTTTAATTTTTTTGACTCAATTTTACCAGTGTCATGAAGTACAATATGTGACGAGAAAACAATCTCAGAATGGCCTGGATAACTAAAAGTGTTTTAAAGTTATCACCACATAAAGTGACACGTCAGATTTGCAAAAAATGACCTGGTCCTTAAGGTGAAAAATGGCCCAGTCCTTAAGGGGTTAAAGCGGTCGTCTCACTTCAGTAAGTGGCATTTATCATGTAGAGAAAGTTAAGACAAGGCACTTACTAATGTACTGTGATTGTCCATATTGCTTCCTTTGCTGGCTGGATTTATTTTTCCATCACATTACACACTGCTCGTTTCCATGGTTACAGACCACCCTGAAATCCATCAGTAGTGGTCGTGCTTGCACACTATAGGAAAAAGTGTCAGCATGTCTGGTGGCCGGGACCGTGGGAGCGCACATAGGCTGGTGCTTTTTCCTATATTGTGCAAGCACGACCACCACTGATGGATTGCAGAGTGGTCTGTAACCATGGAAACAAGCAGTGTGTAATGTGATGGAAAAATGAATCCAGCCAGCAAAGGAGGCAATATGGATAATCACAATACATTAGTAAGTGCCTTGTATTAACTTTCTCTACATAATAAATGCCACTTACTGAAGTGAGAGGACCCCTTTAATGCTGGGTCTTTCCTCAGATAACAGATGACTGAGGGGCAACAGCACTTTGTAATCACCTTTATAACAAATTATGTAGAAATTCTGCAAAAAGACAGTTCAACTGAGAATGGACGACCAAAAAGATTAAGATTTAATAAATACAATCATCGCAGCCTTCTGACTGAACTTCGAATAAAGGGAAAAAAAATTGTGCCCTTAGGCTACATGCACACGACCGTTCCTTGTGGTCCGCAAAGTGTGGATCCGCAAAAAACGGAAGCCGCCCGTGTGCCTTCCGCAATTTGCGGAACGGAACGGGCGGCCCATTGTAGAAATGCCAATTTTTGTCCGCAAAACTGACAAGAATAGGACATGCTATATTTTTTTGGCGGGGCCACGGAACGGAGCAGAGGATGCGGACAGCACACGGAGTGCTGTCTGCATCTTTTGCGGCCCCATTGAAGTGAAGAGGAAAACTGCGGCTCGGGTGCGGACCCGAAAAACGGTCGTGTGCATGAGGCCTAACACAGGGGTTTTTTTGTGCTGAAAATAAATAAATAAATTAATTAAGAATCCGCTTCAAAATTACACAGGGTTTTTGATGCGGTTTTTGATCCCGCCGATCTCATTAAAATCACGAAGCAGCAAAAAAAAACACTGTGAATTACCATGCCCCTTTCCTATTGAAATCAATGGGAGGTGGATTGTGTGCATTTTCTGTGCAGATTTATGCAAAGAATCAGCACCAAAATGCACATAGAAAAAAAACCTCAGTGTGAACACAGCCTAAAGGGGTTGTCTCCGCAGAAACAACATGGCCTGTATAGTGGCTCTCTATTCTTGCTCGTAGAGGGTGGTCCTGAGTGTGGGACCCCCATATATAACATACCTATGTCATAATAGGGCATGCGGACAGGGGTTGCCTATTACTAGCCACAGTCTGCCTCCCTTATCTGTGGATGCTTATTGGGAGACCACTTGTGATAGTAATGAGAAGACATACCGTATACATTAACCTCTGAGAACTCTGCCACCTCTAAAAAATTTGGCTTTTTTGGGGAGGAGGGGGGTGAAAATCAGAATGATATGAAGTTTGCCGCAAACAAGCGGCCAGTGAATGAATTCCACATCTCACAAAGGCGGCAGCCGCTAATAATAAGAAATGGGTCCACATGCTGAGAATCGGAGGTAGGCGCCTCGCTAGCTTTGTGAGCCATTGTGTGACGGTCACAGCAGGAGAAGCACGAACCATCTCCTGCCGGCTCTGCGCCAAAGCCTGTCTGTATATAGTCTGGAGGTCTGAGAGGTGAAGGTCCTGGTGGGTGCACGCTGTGACCAGGCAGGTCAGAGACTTTGTGAAAGGCGCAACTGCAGCTAAAATACTAGTTATATGCAAATCCAGAGCACTTTCCTGACATAAATGACAATGTACTGCTAAGCCGAAACTGAGTGAACCTACAGTGTAGCCATTAAGTATAAGCCCCCCTCCAGATGTCTATTTTCTGTCTGGTATTTTGCAGCTTCAAAATTGCCGCCCCCATCAATGTCCCCACATGTACATGACCGCCAGTTCTGAAACTCACCTCTAGTTCTGGTTTGACTCTTACAAACCTGGGCTCAAAGTCTAAAGCTGGCTGCACGTTTGTTCATCTGACAGCATCCCTCCCGACTCCCCCATACACATGCATGCTCAGTCCAGGCCGAGCGTCTGCAGAAGGCTTCGGGAGGGGAGAAAAAGGGAGCGCTGGTATTGGCAATAGTACTAGTCATGAAGCCGGTCCCCACTCTGACACTCCCTGGGCAGTGCAGCAGATGTAGGGGCACACCCTTTTCTTCCCCTTGGGGCACAACCTGATCTTGGGTTTCCTACCTGGTGGCGGTTGGGGAGTCCTTAGTGTTGATGGGTTTTGGGGTGCAAGGCAGGGATCTTTTGTGATGCAGGATGATATAATGCAATATAGTGGTACAATGCAATAGTGAAACCTGCTTTGAGCAGCCCGACTGGAAACATTGGCAGTTCATAAATACACGTACTTGTAAAAGCGTTGCATAATCTAATTTTCCCAAGGCTGCGTACAGAGTGGGTGAAAAGATATATTAGGGCCCCCTCTAAGTCCCTTTCGAGATAAACAGTGCAGTCTTCCCAAACCGACCAAAGGAGTGCAAATTCTCTCTCTTTCTCTATCAATGGCAGTACAATGCCCAGCTGCGGGGTGTAGTATTTTAACAGCTGGCCAGGCTGTCTCTTAAAATGGAAGGGTGGCTGAAGCTCCTAACCCAACCAAAATGCAGTGAAGTCCACAGCCATTATACATGCATTTCCTTCATTGGCTTTTTCCCTGGACCATACCTTGTAATAGTCACTCTATCTTCTATTAGGTTCAATTTTTCTCTCTTTTTCTCAGAGGCTAACACTTGTTTCTGTCTCTTTCATTCAGTTTGCTGTCTGCTACTTGCTCAAAACACTACTATCTCTCAGCTTGCTTTTTTTTTCATTTCCTCACTCACTACTCACAGCCCCCAGATCAGAAGAGTGGGACCAGCCCACACCTAGTAACTGAATCTAGGGCAGATAATTAAATTCTTTACCCCATATACAGCCTTAGGGAATTACTTTACATGCATTACAGTGAGATGAAACCTTTTTAGCAGTGAACCACAGGGTCACTGCACATGTATGTGTTGTCAATGGGAAGAAAGGAGAAAACCGCTGTTGGACACAAGAGAACAAAAGGATCAGGTAATCCTTCTCTTTGCCTGATCCTTCTCTCTTCATTGACACCATCTGTCAGGGGAGAGTCAGGAGCTCCCCGTCCTTGGTTGGTTCGGACTACAATACACTAATGCATATGGGGCCTTAAGACCGCTATCCAATGTGGCAGCCAAGTGTTCAGTGTGGACTACACCATGAATATCTACTGCAATTGAAAGTACAATACATGTGGATGTATTTTTAAAAAAAATGTGGGCAAAAATCTGCATGAAAAACAATCCAAGCATCCTGCGGACTTTCAAACCTGCGGCATGCCCATTCCTTTGTAGAAATGCCACAGGGAGTTTTACACTGATGACCTATCCTCTGGATCCTCTAGTCGGTGGGGGTCCTGCTGTCTGAGAAGGCATAGCGCCGTACATTGTATAGTGGCCCTGCTTGGTATCGCCTCTCAGTCCTAGTCACTGCAATGGGATATAGCTGTGCCTAGGCCATGTAACCTATGAACGTGACGTTACATAGCCTAGGCCAGTGGTGGCAAACCTATAGCACGGGTGCCAGATGTGGCACTCAAAGCCCTCTCTGTGGGCACCCACACCCTGAAAAAAGGTGTACCAATATGCCTTAGACTTCTACTGCCATTCATCAGCGCACTATGAGCGGCACAGGCAGCGCACTGAATGTAGGGAGCTATTATAGCTAAATGATAAGATACATAGAAGATATACTATACTGGACTGTAGTATTCAGGTAAATTGCTGTGTTGGCACTTGCAGTTTGGGCACTCTGCCTCTAAATGGTTCGCCACCACTGGCCTAGGCAAAGCTGAGAGAAGGCCGTGGCGCTACTGCGAGCGCCGGTGCCTTCTCAAACAGCTGATCGGCAGGGGTCCTGGGTGTCAAACCCCCACTGATCAGATACTGATGACCTATCCCGGGGACAGGTCATCAGTGTTAGACTCCCGGAAAACCCCTTTAACAATAAACCCCTTACAAAAGTATGGATTTTCCATAGTCACTACCCCTTAGAGTAGTTACTGGTTGGCAGTAGGTGCATTGCTGAGGATGCCAGGCAAGACAATAATACAGAGCCGGTCAGGATAGTCAAGTGTCAAAACCAGGGTGTCAAAATCTAGCAGGGAAACCATAAGAAATCAGAGATGCAGTTAGAAGACACAGCCGGGCTAAGGAGGGTATCGGATGTAAACAAGGCATTTAGGTTGGGATGTAATAAGGTGGGCACCATATGGGCATAACTACTGTGTGGGGGGCACAAAGGGGGAATAATTACCATGTAAGGGCACTAAGGAGACTTGGTGGGATTAAGCGTGTAAAGAGTTACAGGCGTGTCCTAGCATTAAAAAATTTGCCACGGCACACTACGCCGCTTGATTTTGAAAAGTTGGGAGGTGTGCGTTAACCAACCAACCAGCAAAGCTGGGACCTCACTTACAATGTGATTTTCGTAATTCTAGTGTATTCTCACCTTTGGGGTGAGGACTTTAGGGCCCGATGAAACTCCTACCTCTGCCCCCATATAGCTATGTCCCTACAACCAAGATGCCAGGGCCAGGAAGGATTCAGATGGGCCCCTTGTGATTACACTACTGGGCTGTGACCGCTAGCAAAAGAACCTGTCCGGAAACAAAAAGCACAGAGACTCTGGGACACGATCACTGCGAGGGGAGTAACGCTTTCACAATTCAGGCCTGATAGGAAGAGTCTCATGGTGCACCCCTAAAACTGTCCATTAAAAAAAAGTGGCAATAAATGGCAACTGCCTTCCTGCAAGGATGCATTCTGCACGCGCCGCCCAGACCTCTGCACACAGTGCCAGCGGGGATGCATACTGTGAAAGTTTCTGAAATCTGATGCTTCATGAGAACATTTGCCTTGGGAACCGCTCCAGGATGTGATTATATAAGGAACGCTCTTAGTTTAGGCTACATCGCCTACTAAGTCCATGGGCAGACACCATAAGTATGGCTCCTCTTCGAAATCGCAAACATAAAGAAGGCGGGCATTGTACCTGGTCGCAGAGTATACAGTATGCTATTAACCATTGCAGAAGGTACGTAAAAACAGAGGCAGAGTGTGCGATAGTGTGAGAACTTCCAGCATACACGAGTGCCAGACATATGGCGAGCAGGTGGAGGAGCGCGCACGCCTCCGACGGCACACTTCAGCTGAATTTCATTTGGGTTTCTGCTTTTGGATGGAAGAATAAATAATCCTTTAATCAACTTCCTGCAAATATCTTCCTGTTGAGCCCCATGTATGAGCAATGTTATGGATAAGAAATGTCCGCCACCCCTGAAGATGTTGAGGCACACTTAAAGGGAAATTTTATTAAAAATATACATTATTTTAAAGGCTATGTATTGGTGGTAATTTTTTTATTATTATTTTAAAGGTAAAAATCACTTTTTCAATTGATTGTTATTAAAAATGATGAGCCGTTTTCCCTGCACAGCTTTAAGGCCTGGTTCACACATGAGCGTTTTACAGCGCGTTCCTACGCGCTGTAAAACGCTCAACAGGCGAAAACCCATGTTTCTCTATGGGCATGGTTCTCAACTGCGCATTTTACAGCGCGTACGAACGCGCTGTAAAACTCCCTACGCCCAAAGAAGTACAGGAGCTTCTTTGGGGAGTATTGTCGCGCGTAACACCTCTGTTTTTCATTGGACGCCTCTGTGGTCAATCGCAAGAACGCACGTACGACGCGCGTTTCCTACTTCCAAAAACGCCCTGTGAAAACGTCTGACAAAAACGCGCTTGAAACGCGCGTATCAAATAGGCTCAAGTGTGAACCAGGCCTTAGTTTATCTGCTCTGTATTTTCTCTTTGCTTCATCAGGCAGGGAGCTGATGGGCTCCTCGTCTCTGACCTTATAAACACTTACTGATAAGAATGTGGCTTAAATAAGTGTTTATGACTGTTTAGTAATTTAGAGATAAGGGTTATTAGAAAGCACAAAGTAAGGGTACTTTCACACTAGCGTTTTTGTTTTCCGGCACCGAGTTCCGTCAAAAGGGCTCAATGCCGTAAAATAACTGATCAGTTTTATCCCCATGCATTCTGAACGGAGAGTAATCCGTTCAGGATGCATCAGGATGTCTTCAGTTCAGTCATTTTGACTGATCAGGCAAAAGATAAAACCGCGGCATGCTACAGTTTTATCTCTGGCGAAAAAAACGGAAGACTTGCCTGAATGCCGGATCCGGCATTTTTTTTCCATAGGAATGTATTAGTGCGAGATCCGGCATTCAAAATACCGGACTGATGGATCCGTCCTTCCGGTCTGCGCATGCGCAGACCGAAAAAAGAGGAGAAAAAAATGGATCCGTTTTGCTGGATGACACCTGAAAGACGGATCCGGCATTTCAATGCATTTTTCTGACTGATCAGGTATTTTTAAGACTGATCAGGATCCTGATCAGTCTTACAAATGCCGTCATTTGGCATACGTTTTGCCGGATCTGCTTGCGACGGAACTGCTTGCCGGATCACTCTGCCGCAAGTGTGAAAGTAGCCTAAAAGTACCATTTACACAGCTAGAAAAACTGTTAATCCTTTGTGACAGAAAGGCTCAATATTTTTAATAAATACCAATTGAAAAAATGATTTTTAGCCCAAAATGAGTAAAATGCAATCATAAAAAAAATTGTCCCGAACTCTAGGTTGCCAATTTCTGGTTCATAGAACTGGATGTTATCTGCTGCAGCGCCACCACAGGTGAAATTAAGTATTGCAAGGTGCAAGGGAGGCGGCTATAGGGGCTACAGATGAAGCAGTTATACCAAGACAGTGGACCTTGAAGCAATCCAAGGATCTCTCTGCTACATGAAAGACACCAGCATTATATATGGCATGTGGTAGGTGGGGGTTACAGATTTTGTACTGGGGCCCAGGAGCTTCTAGGTATACCACTGCAAAGTACCCACTGTCCCTGGCCTTCTCTCATAAATTAACGGGGTAGCGCAGGGGAAGTTCGACCCTTGTGGATTATGCCATCAATATCAGATCTGCAGGGGTCTGACTCCCACCGATCAGCTGTTTGAAGAACTTCAAAATTACCAGTGCGCCGTTTACTTTGCAGCGGCCGCACAGTGTAATTACAACTGGTCTTCCCATTCGCTTGAGAGGATTTAATCTAGTAGGAATAGGACAACATAGAATTAGGTGCTCCAGAATTGTAACTTAAAGAGGACCTTTCACCGATCCTGACATTGTGAACTAAGTATCATGACACATACAACAGCGCCCAGGGATCTCACTGCACTTACTATTATCCCTGGGCGCTGCTCCGTTCTCCCGTTGTCCTCCGGTATGTTCGGGGACTTGGTTATAGTAGGCGGAGGTTTTTTTCTCCCAGGCTGTGAGCTCTGCGCTGCGATTGGCCAGCGCTACAGCCTAGGAGAAGGAGACGCCCAGCAGAACAAGGGCAGACTCCGCCTACTATAACCAAGTCCCCGAACATACCGGAGGACATAGCGGGAGAACGGAGCGGCGCCCAGGGATAATAGTAAGTGCAGTGAGATCCCTGGGCGCTGCTGTATATGTCATGATACTTAGTTCACAATGTCAGGATCGGTGAAAGGTCCTCTTTAATGTGGAATACAATTATTTATTAAAACAGACATGTCAGGAGAGGTGACAGGTCTTCTTTCAAGGGGTTAGCCTATTAAAATAGATTGAGCTAGTCCAACTGCTGATCACCCCATCCCAAAAATGGAGCGGTAGAGCATGTCGGTCCACCACTCTATTCACTTCTATGATATATACACTGACCAAAAATATAAACGCAACACTGGGTGTGCCTTAGACTCACCACAATAAAAGACCATTCTCAAATGTGCACAGTTTTGCCTTACTGGGGAAGGGGGGGTCAGAAAACCAGTCAGTATCTGGTGTGGCCACCATTTGCCTCACACACTGCAACACATCTCCGTCGCATAGAGTTGATCAGGTGGTTGTTTGTGGCCTGTGGAATGTTGGTCCACTCCTTTGTGCAAAGTTGCAGAATATTGGCAGAAACTGGAACACGCTGTCGTATACGCCGATCCAGAGCGTCCCAAACATGCTCAATGGGTGACATGTCCGGTGACTATGCTGGCCATGCAAGAACTGGGATGTTTTCAGCTTCCAGGAATTGTGTACAGATCCTTGCAATATCATGCTGCAACATGAGGTGATGGTCGTGGATGAATGGCACAACAATGGGCCTCAGGATCTCGTCACAGTATCTGTGTGCATTCAAAATGCCATCAATAAAATGCACCTGTGTTCGTTGTCCATAACATACGCCTGCCCATACCATAACCCCACCGCCACCATGGGCCACTCGATCCACAATGTTGACATCAGCAAACCGCTCACCCACACGACGCCACACACGCTGTCTGCCATCTGCCCTGAACAGTGAAAATCAGGGCTCATCCATGAACAGAACGCCTCTCCAATGTGCCAGACGCCATCGAGTGTGAGCATTTGCCCACTCAAGTCGGTTGCGACAACGAACTACAGTCAGGTGAAGTCCCCGATGAGGACGACGAGCATGCAGATGAGCTTTCCTGAGACGGTTTCTGACAGTCTGTGCAGAAATTCTTTGGTTATGCAAACCGATTGTTGCTGCAGCTGTCCGGGTGGCTGGTCTCCGACGATCATGGAGGTGAACATGCTGGATATGGAGGTCCTGGGCTGGTGTGGTTACACGTGGTCTGCGTTTGTGAGGCCGGTTGGATGTACTGCCAAATTCTCTGAAACGCCTTTGAAAACGGCTTATGGTAGAGAAATGAACATTCATTGCACAGGCAACAGCTCTGGTAGACATTCCTGCAGTAAGCATGCCAATTGCACACTCCCTGAAACGTTGCGACATCTATGGCATTGTGCTGTGTGATCAAACTGCCCATTTCAGAGTGGCCTTTTATTGTGGGCAGTCTAAGGCACACCTGTGCAATATTCATGCTGTCTAATCAGCACCTTGATATGCCACACCTGTGAGGTGGGATGGATTATCTCGGCAAAGGAGAAGTGCTCACTAACACAGATTTAGACAGATTTGTGAACAATATTGGAGAGTAATGGGTCTTTTGTGTATGTAGAAAATGTTTCAGACCTTTGAGTTCAGCTCATGCAAAATGGGAGCAAAACCGAAAGTGTTGCGTTTATATTTTTGGTCAGTGTAGATTTATATATCCCATATATATTACTGTAAATAAATTCCACAAAACTGCTCAAATCCGACCCATAAACTGAGCTGCAATACCAGACACAACCCATGGGCAGGAGCGGTGGTGTTCTTGACAGTAAGCAGCTATGTTTTTCTAATCCGAGACAACCCCTTTAACTTCAGAAGTTGTGTGGAATATTCCGTTTTCAGCTGGATGTCTTCACTTTCCGCCCGCTGGACATGCTCTCCCTCTGGGTCTGTCGCGAGTAACTAATCTGAACGACAGGACCTTCTTCCCTCTCACAAGGGCCCAGGGGTGCAGTAATGGATTTACAGATGCAGGGAATGCAACTGGGACTTGGCGAGCTTCTTTGTAACTCTCCTGGACTCATCCTAATTGAAGTAGTAAACTATCTCGCCTGTGAGAAGCATCCATCATAATGACACGAAACAGAGGAAGTGAGTGCAACAACATATCCCCGCTCAGACTTCACTGCCAGCCATTTATCACCTATGGATGGACGGCTAATATTATGTGATCTAATGGGATGTATTGGCCGGACCCTTCTGAATATACTAATACTAGTAATTTTACCACACAATAGCGTAGAGCTTTTTTTATAATGCGATTTCTATCCAACCCAAGTTTACATTTCTTACGGAACTTCCTTCAGAAAATACACAAACCATCCCTAGAGGACGACCTACCGTAAATAGAGGCGATGTTGATTGATGACCATTTAACCCCCTAACACTTAATGCAGTACATGTACGGTACTATGCGTCCACATTTGTATGGCGCGGGCTGCTGCGGTGAGCACACTCCATACGCGGTGGGTGCCAGCTGTATCATACAGCCGTCACCAAGCCGCAATGACGGGGAACGGCGATCCCGCTGAACCCCGTTATTTAACCCTCGAGATGCCGTGACCAACGTTGTTTGCGGCATCTGTGGAGTTAGGCAGAGGGATCTGGCTACCTCTACCTTCGATCGGAGGCCACGGAGTGAAATTGTGGGGATTCGATTGGTTACCCATGGCAGCCTGGATGCTGCTGAAGCCTTCCAGACTTGCCATGTTAAGCTCCCTGCTGAACTATGCTCGAAGCACAGCGCAGCAGGGACAGTGTCATAATCCTATACACCGTGATAGATGGGTGAATAGCACAAGGCATCAAAAGATACCAAGTTCTAGGGGGATAATAGTTATTAAATAAAAAGTAAAAATAAAATTAAAAAAATATGAAAAGTTTGCCAATTTTACATATAAAAATATATAAACAATAAAACAAATAAGTATATAAGGTATTGCTGCGTCCAAAAATGTCTGAACTATTAAAATATAACCCAAAATTTCCTGTGCGGTCAACGCCGTAACGGACAAAAATATGAAAAATAAACAATTCACCATATTTTTGTCATCTCGCCCCCCCCCCCCCACAAAAAGATAGAATACCAGGGATCAAAAAGCCGTATATACTACACCTGCGGCAGTGTGATCCGGCAAGCAGTTCCGTCGTCGGAACTGCCCACTGGATCCGCCGATCTGGATGTGACTGAAAGCATTTGTGAGACGCATACGGATGCGGATCTGTCTCACAAATGCATTGCAAGAACGGATCCGTCTCTCCACTTGTCATGCGGACAGACGGATCCGTCTTGCATCTTTTTTTACATTTTTACCGGTCTGCGCATGTGCAGACCGGAAGGACGGATCCGGCATTCCGGTATTTTGAATGCCGGATCCGGCACTAATACATTTCTATGGGGAAAAATGCCGGATCCGGCATTCAGGCAAGTCTTCAGGTTTTTCGCCGGAGATAAAACCGTAGCATGCTACGTTTTTCTCTTTTGCCTGATCAGTCAAAATGACTGAACTGAAGACATCCTGATGCATCCTGAACAGATTGCTCTCCATTCAGAATGCATGGGGATATGCCTGATCAGTTCTTTTCCGGTATAGAGCCCCTGTGACGGAACTCTATACCGGTGTAACGTTATACTTCCCTACTTCATGAGATTTTCCTACACTCGTCACTTCCGGTCGCACCGGACATGACGTGAGGAGGTGTGCAGCGCCGCACAGGCGCACAACGACGGGTTAGGGAAATTTCACAGCAGAGTGCGCATGCGCCGGCAGCACCGCGCAGGCGCACAACGACGGGTTAGGGAAATTTCACAGCAGAGTGCGCTTGCGCCGGGAGCCTCTCCCGCGGTTAGGGTAGGGGAAAATTAAGGGCCAGTGCGCAGGCGCGGTGATCGGATGGATGTTCTCAGCTGGACACCGGCCGACACTGCGCATGCGCCGGGAGCCTCACCAGCGGTTAGGGAAGGGAAAAATGATGTACGGGCCAGTGATTTTTCCCTACCCTAACCGCTGGTGAGGCTTCCAGCGCATGCGCAGTGTCGGACGGTGTCCAGCTGAGAACATCCATCCGATGACCGCGCATGCGCACTGGCCCATAAATTTTCCCTACCCTAACCGCCGGCGAGGCTCTCGGCGCATGCGCACTCTGCTGTGAAATTTCCCTAACCCGTCGTTGTGCGCCTGCGCGGCACTGCGCTCCTCCTCACGTCATGTCAGGTGCGACCGGAAGTGACGAGGGTAGGGAAATCTCACGAAGTAGGGAAGTATGACGTTACACCGGAAAAGAAAAACGCTACTGTGAAAGTACCCTAAGCTGACTAAAACAGCCTCTGTCAACAACACAAGGAAATATGGCTTGGAGTCTGGGCACCTGATTACAGTTCTCAAGCTATTGAACAGTCCATATGTAGCAATCACTTTAATATATATATATATATATATATATATAAATATATATATATATATATATATATATATATATCTGCAACTGACACTATGTATCTCTGGCAGATAAATACACTGCTACAATAGAGCCACTCAATAGTGAAATTACAGCAACAGTTGCTTCTAACCCCTTCAGGACACAGACATTTTTCCCCTTAAAGGCCATGTATAAATATACCTTTGGAGGCAATTTTTTTTATGATGGCATGTTACTCATTTTTGGCTAAAAATAATTTTTTTCAATTGGCCTTTATTAAAAATATTGAGCCGCTCTGTCGCAAATGGTTAACTGTTTTTCTAACTGTGTGATTGGTACTTTCACTTTGTGCTGGTCATCTCATAAACCTCATCTCTAAACCACTAAGAGATCATAAACACTTACTTAAGCCACATTCTTATCAGTAAGATAAGAACTGAGCTATAATGAGTGTTTAGGAGGTCAGAGAGCACTGGGGTAATCTATGTTATCAGATGTACTCAGTGTGACCTCCTTTATGGGGGAAGCACCACAAGAAGGTTGAAGAATAAAATCCTCGAACATTTTAATTATGTTACAAATTCTTCTTATGTCAATATTTCGAATGCTGCCAGACGCTTTTTGTTTCGATGCATAGTAGGAGCTTATGAACTTTTTCTGCCTTTGGAATCGAGCGAGTTTTTCCCCTCTATTCGAGGGGGTGATTTCCAAAGGCGATTAATACAAAGGGAAGCCTTTTGGATTCTACGATTAAAAACAAGACATCCGAATGGTCTTAACTTAAGAAAGGAACTCAGGTATCTCTATTAGGATTGGGTCCATTCCATGTGTGCTTCTTCATATATATATATTTTATTTTCATTGTGTTGTTTCATCCAGATCAGCGGTTATGAGAATACTCTCGCCATGCTTGATTTGCATTTTTCTGTTTTTAACATTGTGAATCACTATTCAGACCATGCGTTTTTTTTTCAGGAATTCGCATTGGTTTTGTGTTTATTAATGTCTTGTCCATCACTTAATTTTTTTCGGAGGCTGGCACATTTTGTTATTCCTGATTTAGGAGTCTGAATAGTATCTATCTCATGTGCACTCACTTGGTTTTAAAAATGTTAAACTTGCACCAATGTTAATTTCGGTTGTTCCTATTGGCCGTGTCTTGGGTGTGCTGCAATCAGCTCCTTCTAGCTCTCACCTGGAGGTGGGAGGAGAGGCAGCGGCTAGCCTATATAGACATGGCCAGTAGGAGATCTGATCGGTCACGACTAAGAACATGTTTGTTCGAAACGCGTAGACGTTTGGTGGTGCCGTCACTGTATGGATTTGTACTATACTGAATAAAGGAACCCACGATATTTTCTAACTTCGATGCTGGATCCATCGCTTTATTTCTCCTGTCTGTTCCTGGTCTGATGGAAAATCCAAAGAGTGATTCTAGAGCATGTCAGCTGGGTCCATATTGTTAATAAAGGCCAATAAAAAAAAATATAATTATCTCAAAATGATTACAATGCAATAATAAAAGAAAATTTCCCCCAAAGCTGTAGATAGCCTTTAAGGACATGGGCAAATTTTGCAAATCTAACGTGCTGCTACACAGCACTGACATCCACAGCTGCACCATGGGACCCTTGCACCTCAAATCCACCAACACCAAGGGCTCCTCCACAGTTATAAGGCAGAAGAGCCCTAAAACCAGAGTGTGCCCCGAAGGCAGTAAGGCTACTTTCCCACTTGCAGCAGCAGGGTCCGAAACAGGCTGCCGGATCCGTGCCAACGCTAGCCCACCGTGCTGTCAGAACTCCGCTCCAGCCCTATTCACTATAATGGGGGCGGGCCAGAGGTCCAGCCGCAGCACGGCAGACAAGCCGAGAGGCGGCCAGACAAATACCGCAGCATTATAGTGAATGGGGACGGAGCGGACTTCTGGCGGCACGGTGGGCTAGCGTTAGCACGGATCCGGCAGCCTGTTTCGGACCCTGCTGCTGCAAGTGTGAAAGTAGCCTTACTGCGGCAGGCACGGATCCTGCCGCCAGTGTGAAAGGAGCCTGAAAGGTTCAATCTTACCCATCTCTGCACAGCCCAGGGACCGTCAGAACCCTGATTACTACAACTCCCATCCGTCAACACGCTTGCCCCTGTGGCTCGCTGCATGTTCAACTTCCGCTCCTTTGGCTTTCTGTCTTGGGGCAGGATGGAAAACAACAGCCATAATCTTCAATCAATAGATACATCTTGATATTTTATGTTTGCAGCAAACATCTCTTTCTGGCAGTAGACGTGATCTATGGCGGGAACGACCCGTAGTATGGCAGGGAGAAGTGCCGGTGATGTATGGGCAGGGAGAGGAGACAGCACTTATATATTCCAGGCGCATTTGCATGATCTATGGGTAATAAGAGGGGAAATCGCATCCCACAAAGTTTACAATCATGAATAATAAGCGCATCTTGACTTGCCGTTTGAATGCTTCACCATCTGAGCGTTTTACGAGATGAATATGTTACGGCCGCCGTGCGCATTTTGCTAGAGACTTTCTGCCAAGTCAAATCACCAGTTATTGATGGCGTGCGGAGGAAAACTGGCATTTTGCTGAAAGACAGATCATTACTCTGCAGATTTTTTTTTTTTACAGCACTCTGATTAGATAGATTTCCCCCGCACCTTATAAATACGTACGATAAAGGGAAACACCGTTGATAAGGGCTGACATCCTCCCATAATACCTTGAAGCGATGCGTTGATGATGACACTATCAGGGAAAATAATAACAGTGTCATATTTTTTGGCACACGTGACAAACCTGGCTCTCAACATACCATAGTCACAGTGTCTTTACCTTTAAGTAGCACTTTAAAGGGACAGGCCAACTTTTTCGGACTGCAAATCGTGCCTCTTTTTGCGGACCACGTCTCCTTTTCACAAGCCGCTCCATTCTTGTATAGACAGGCTGGCGGCCTCAGAGTTTGCGCTTGGACGCCGGGGTCTGATAATGCAGCATCCCACCACCACGTATAAGAAACATACATAAAGCAATGTTTTCCAGGAGGTCTCGGGAGTCTTCTGCTTGGGAGCTTCCGAGAGAGTTTGCAAGTATGCGTTAGGTCGCTTTCACACGTCAGTGTTAGATCAGTGATTGTGAGCCAAAACCAGGAGGGGGTCAAAATACAGAACAGGTGGAAATTTTTTCTATTATACCTTATCTCTATGATAAAATACCGAGCAAAGCGAAAGCAGCCTTAAAGGGATTGTCCACTTTGGACACATACTTTTTGTTAGAAGGGTTCCCCAGTGATTGATCAGCTGGGATCTATGGTGGGAACATAGCAGCAAGTGTCCAGTTTCCCTGATCCCGGGCCAGGCTGATATTGGATGGTGGCCTCACTATGCGGTACTTGGAGCACCCCCCCCCCACCCCCCATAATAATAAATAACGGTGTATAACTGCCTAATTATATGTGCCATTCAGTACGGTGCCCAAATAAGTGCCATAAGGTGGCCAAAAAAATAACTTCTATTCTATCACACAGCCCATGGACATAAGCGGTCTAATTTCTGGAAATAAAGCAAACCCTGTATTATAATTTTACAAGACCCCTTTAAAAGGGAAACGCCTTAAAAACATTCTGGATCCACATGTCTTTTCCAAAGTGAAAAGCAGCTACAATGAGCACCAGTCTCTCTGGAGGACCTGCCCTGTCCTCTATTACACAGACAGCTCATTGATGTGAACCAACACTGTGTAATACTCACTTCCCCCTGTGGCGGAGCTGCAGGGATATTGAACACTTAGGCCCCTTTCACACGGGCGAGTATTCCGCGCGGATGCGATGCGGTAGGTGAACGCATTGCACCCGCACTGAATACCGACCCATTCACTTCTATGGGGCTGTTCACATGAGCGGTGATTTTCACGCATCACTTGTGCGTTGCGTGAAAATCGCAGCAAGCAAGTGCGGATGCGGTGCGATTTTCACGCACGGTTGCTAGGAGACGATCGGGATGGAGACCCGATCATTATTATTTCCCCTTATAACATGGTTATAAGGGAAATTAATAGCAGTCTGAATACAGAATGCATAGTAAAATAGGCTGGAGGGGTTAAAAATAAAATAAAAAATTATTTAACTGTAGTCCACTTGCTCGCGCAGCTCGGCATCTCCTTCTGTCTCATTTGCTGAACAGGACCTGTGGTGACGTCACTCCGGTCATCACATGATCTTTTACCATGGTGATGGATCATGTGATGACCGGAGTGATGTCACCAAAGGTCCTTTACCTGTAATTAATGCTCACCACAGGTCCTGTTCAGCAAAGGAGACAGAAGGAGATGCCGAGCTGCGCGAGCAAGTGGACTAGAGTTAAATAATTTTTTATTTTATTTTTAACCCCTCCAGCCTATTTTACTATGCATTCTGTATTCAGAATGCTATTATTTTCCCTTATAACCATGTTATAAGGGAAAATAATACAATTTACCGAACACCGATCCCAAGCCCGAACTTCTGTGAAGAAGTTTGGGTACCAAACATGCGTGATTTTTCTCACGCGAGTGCAAAACGCATTACAATGTTTTGCACTTGCATAGAAAAATCATGGGTGTTCCCGCAACGCCCGTCTGAAAGAGGCCTTACTGCCAAGTTTCCCCTCAGATTACAGCTGATCGCTGGCGGTCCAAAAAGAAAGGAAATGAGCAAGTAACAAGTAGGGAATGTCCAGAGCGACCAACCAATTAAGAAGTATTCTCCAGACCAGTGTTCTATTACAGTGCTGTTTATTACCATGTCTTATTCTCACTCTGTGCACCCTCCGGCATCTTGTAAATTAGGAGGCGTAGTGTGAGGGATTTCTGGATAAACCATGCTGCACCCTATAAGGAGAATGTGACCGTCACAAGGCAGAGGTCAAGAACCTTTCGACATGAATGCAGCTTAGGCTTATTGCACACGAACGTGTGCGCTCCGTGGCCGTATTGCGGACTGCATTTGCGGATCCGCAATACACGGGCACCGTTCCGTGTGCATTCCACATCACAGATGGGGACCCATTCACTTTAATGGGTCCGCAAATCCAGAGATGCGGAACGGAACCCTACGGAGTGCTTCCGTCCCGCAAAAAGATAGAACATGTCCTATCATTTTGCGGAACGGGCGGATCACAGACCCATTAAAGTGAATGGGTCTGCGATCCGCTGCGGCTGCCCCGCGGTGGGTGTTTGTGCAGCACGGCCACGGGGCGCACACAATCGTGTGCAAGAGGCCTTAGGCTACTTTCACACTAGCATTTTTTGCAGATCTGTCATGGATCTGCAAAAACACTTCCGTTACAATAATACAACTGCATGCGTCTGTCATAAACGGATCCGGTTGTATTATGTCTTCTATAGCCATGACAGATCCGTCTTGAACACCGTTAAAAGTCAATGGGGGACGGATCCGTTTTCTATTGTGTGAGATTGAGTCGGAGAAGACGGATTCGTCCCCAATGACTTACATTGTGTGCCAGGACGGATCCGTTTGGCTCCGCTTCGTCAGGCGGATCCTTTTCCATTCAGAATGCATTAGGGCAAAACTGATCCGTTTTGGACCGCTTGTGAGAGCCCTGAACGGATCTCACAAACGGAAAGCCAAAACGCCAGTGTGAAAGTAGCCTTATGCAAAATGGAACATCAAGGGGGAACGGATCCAGATTATTATAATGTGACATTCCTGCCTATAAAGTGTAGACATTGGGGCAGATTTACTAATCCTGTAGATGGCGGTAAGCTTGGACCCGCTGTCATGATGACCTTACTCTGCAGGTCAGTGTAATTATGGTGACACCAAATCCATATAGTTTTTAGGCCCCTTTCACACGGGCGAGTTTTCCGCGCGGGTGCAATGCGTGAGGTGAACGCATTGCACCCGCACTGAATCCGGACCCATTCATTTCTATGGGGCTGTGCACATGAGCGGTGATTTTCACGCATCACTTGTGCGTTGCGTGAAAATCGCAGCATGCTCCTCTTTGTGCGTTTTCCACGCAACGCAGGCCCCATAGAAGTGAATGGGGCTGCGTGAAAATCGTAAGCATCCGCAAGCAAGTGCGGATGCGGTGCGATTTTCACGCACGGTTGCTAGGAGACAATCGGGATGGAGATCCGATCATTATAATTTTCCCTTATAACATGGTTATAAGGGAAAATAATAGCATTCTGAATACAGAATGCATAGTACAATAGCGCTGGAGGGGTTAAAAAAATAATTTAACTCACCTTAATCCACTTGTTCGCGCAGCCGGCATCTCTTCTGTCTTGTTCTGTGAGGAATAGGACCTTTGATGACGTCACTACGTTCATCACATGATCCATCACCATGGTGAAAGATCATGTGACGGACCATGTGATGAGTGTAGTGACGTCATCAAAGGTCCTATTCCTCACAGAACAAGACAGAAGAGATGCCGGCTGCGCAAACAAGTGGATTAAGGTGAGTTAAATTTATTTTATTTTTTTTAACCCCTCCAGCGCTATTGTACTATGCATTCTGTATTCAGAATAACCATGTTATAAGGGAAAATAATACAATCTACACAACCTTGAACCCAAACCTGAACTTCTGTGAAGTAGTTTGGGTCTGGGTACCACATTCAGTTTTGTATCACGCGCGTGCAAAACGCATTGCACCCGCGCGATAAAAACTGAACAACGGAACGCAATTGCAGTCAGTTTTGACTGCGATTGCGCTCCGTTGTTCAGTTTTTATCGCGCGCGGGTTTGCCGCAACGCATCCGGACCTTATCCGGACACGCTCGTGTGAAAGAGGCCTTAATGTTTTACTACTTTTAGAACAATAAAAACTTTAGGAAAAAAACGTTTTTCCTTTCCTAACTTAGCTGTTTTACTGAACTGCGTGAGGGCTTGTTTTTTGCAGGGTGAACTTTTAATGGTTCCATTTTGGGGTACATTCAACTTTTCAATCCATTTTAATTACATTTTCGTTGGGGGGGGGAGGTGTCCAAAAATGGCAAAATCGTGAATTTTTATTATTTTTCTCAATTTACCGTGCGTTTAGCACACATCAGAAATGTTTTTACATTTTAATAATTCGGACATTATCGAGCGGATGATACGCGTTTATTTTTTATATGTAAAATTGGGAAAGGGGGTGATTTGAATTTTTATATTTTAGTTGGATAGGCCATCAATAGTAAAATCCTGGAGAATCCATTTTATCATTCTGCACTGTTGCTTTGTGTTGGGAAGCAGGGGATCTGGAACTTTGTGTCTGTAAAACAGCCCCCCCGACCCCAATTATTATTATTATTTTTTTTTTACTTTTGATGACCAAGAAATGGCGTTCAAAATGTAAAGTCTGAGATATCTGACAAGCACAGTGAAGTTGATTCACTCTGATGAACTGGCAGCCTGGCACTCACCCCTGGCACTCAGTACCACTTCCAGGGCCTGCAGCGGGCAATCTGTGGTATAATAGGCTCTGTACATGCTCTGCTAAATTTTATAGTTGAAAACAGTAGCAAATGCATGCAGATTCCTCTGATATTACGGCCATAATCCCAGCAAGTTTCAGAAAGCTTTTAAGTCACGAGTCACCTTCACAACCTCCTCATTCATCCTCTGACAGCCGAAACGGCGTCATCCTTCCTGCGGCGCGGAAAATGCCGCTATAATAATACCCGTGCGCTTATATTTGTGTGGTGCTGACAAGGTGCACTATCCTACACGAACTGTGAGGAATATATAGCGGAATATTAATTAAAATACTGACCCTTGTATAGGCCGCTTTCATGGCGCCATTTTATTGACGTATTACCGCAATACCATACTTACGAACGTTTACGTTGGTAAAATTTGGGCATCCAAAACCCTGTCCCTGGAAACGCCCGAACTCCGCCTGGGAACATCACTTATGGGCGGTATTATCGTTAGCCATGTGCATTTTCGGCCCCGAATTCGCCAGGACTGAAAATCAGGGACAGTCCCTGCAAATTCAAGACTGTTGGCAACTATGCAATACATGGACCTACCAATGATTCTACTAAAGTGAATTCAGCTCACCATGCGATTCTGTGGTGATCGAAGCCTATAGACATATTATAGCCATGGATGACGCCTCCATGCGGAGGCCTGACCCATAGCCTATTACGTATGCTCAATCCCATATGGCCACTTTGTTGTGTGCCTCACATAGACAAGAGTGGGGAAGATTTATTTTTTTAAAAAAAGTGTATAATATATGCCCCCAGCAACCAATCACAGCACAGCTTTCATATCTCAAGAGCAGAATAAGTGAAAGCTGCATTATGATTTGTTGTTGGGGGCAACAAAGCTTTTTTTCTTTTTACTTTTAGAAAGCTTCATAAATCTCCCCCAATATTCCCTCTCATGAAAATGTTAAATGTCTGCAGCATTTAAAGAAGAAATCCAGAATTTTTTTCCTTTCCCTATATAGTGCAGGATAGGCAACTATTAAAGTATAAGGTACAGGCTGTTGTGTATTCCTGTTTGATTTGATGCGTAATTTGTGGGTCGCCAGCCATCTTGATTCCTTCTCACCTCATAAGGTTTTCCTAATAAATCCTACATTTCCCATCATGCCTGGCTTTGCAGAGACCGAGGGGGCGGAGTCTCACCACACCGCTCCCATTGAACTACACTGGAAAGTCATCACACACAGATAGTACAGACAGGCAGCGTGAGTCAGGAGGTTTATATGACAGCAGCTAGTCACTTGTGTATACTCGTCTACTATGTATCTGCTCCTTTAGATAGGGCAGACATTATGGGGGAGGGATATCAAGCCTGGCTCTTTCTGCACCAGTCTTGCTATCCCCTGTACTGTCAGAGGATGCACGTAATTTATGACAAGTCTCAGGTCTCATCATAAAATAGGTGCATCCACTAGCAGTCATGCGCCTAAACGGATATTGCCGTCGATTTCTGGCTTGATTTGTGCCAAAAAAATTGCAAAAAATGAAGATACAGTAAATTTGTTGCGGCTGCTGGCCATGCCTTCTTTCTGAAAAGTGCAGAGGGCAGCCAGGATGGATCTAATTGGTGATGAGTGCTTTTAATTAATATTCAAATGAGCTAGTAAGGGCCCAAACCACTCTGTTAACCCTTACTTCTCCTACTTCCTGTCAGTATCCTCTCTCTGCATAGTCACCTCGCCTGGCCCAGCCAAATCAAGGAGAGGGACTGGCTGACAGAGGAAGTAGGAGGAACAGAGTGCATAGAGTAGCTTGGGCCCGCTCCTCTGCATATGGATTAAAAGTGCTTGTGTCCAGAAAGAAGCCGCAGTCACTAAGGATGGGTTCACATCACGCTTTTCCCATTCGTTTAACGTATACGTTTTTTGTTTTTTTTAAACAGATGCCTCAGACTGATTCCATACAGTGGCATCCGTTCACCAAAGAGTTCTATTGTTCCTATTGTGGGGATTCGCTCTGGTAGTTAGGATTAGCGGGTGCAGCACAGAGGCAAAGTACAGGTTCTTGCTTCAAAACATCAGTGTTTATTCACACGTGAAAGCAAAACAAAAACGCAAGTTGCTTGGTGATCGTTCACACACATGAAAAGTTTATATACAAAACAGTCACCTTTTCTCCTGGGTGTTACTTCACACCTTGTTGGAAATTCTGCCTTGTCAAGTCCACAGGCAGGCGTTAGGGGGCCTGTTCGCCCTCACAGGGGTCTGAGCCCTCCAGCCCGGCTCAAGCCGCAGATCCCAACACAGCCCTCAGATCACAGCACACAGACCTCCTGAGCTCCACTGTCAGACGGAGGTAATCCTCCTCACCTGGCAGTGCTGGCTGTTTTTTATGCCTAGCAAAACCCGGCCTGGAACATGGGGAGTAGTCACCCACCCAGCACTTTGACTACTCCCAGTAAGAGCCGTCCCGGATCAGCTATTATAGCCATACTAAGTATCAAGGTGTCAAACAGAAACTGCTGCTGACGCATAAAAACCATCTCTTACTCCACCGAGGCCAGGAACCTCGGTGACACGTACCTACCATCCACGATGATTCCTTGTACCTTCTTACAAGAACGTGGTGTGCTGCGTTTTTTTTTAAATGTATAATGTCAAACGGAGGCATAAAACGTGATGTGAACCCTCCCTAAGTGAAAGGTATCATTACGGTCAGCTGAGCTAGCCCTACAAGACATCGTCCCTGGTTTATCAGTGACTTTCCTGGTGACAGGCTCCCTTTAAATCCTATGTATGTCGTTATTCAGCGAGCACAAGTAATATCACATAACAGTATCGGCACAGTTACAGGGTCTGTACAGCTTTCTTATTTCGCCTGTTGTGGTGTATAGTCAGCCAGTTCTGTACAACACTGCCACCAACAGGTGAGAAAGTATATACCAGGCCAAACCAATGCACTTATATTGCAGAGCTGTACATTTAAATATACATTGCCTTCAAGGTAAGTACGACTTTTTCCTTTATTCAAGCGTGCACACACTCACACTGGCTACTGCGAAATGCATAGGAAACCAATTAATCGCAGTAGGTTCTGGGGTATGGGAGGAAACCATGCCCACACGTGCAGGACTATAGAGTCCAGGACTGAATAACTGAACAGTAAGGAGTATTTGGGGTCACTTATTAAGACTGGCGTTTTAGACCAGCTCCAGCATGCTGCTTTTTTTGACCGTTTTACAGAAACGAGAATAACAACAAACTACACCTAAATGTTAAAAATGGCAGTAGCAAAAAAAATAAAAATAAAAAACACTTGTGTGTCTTGAGTTTCATATTTTCCATAGACCTTCCGCTAGCATCTGGAGCCGGAGTTTTTACTTCCAAAAAAAAAAAAAAAGCAAGACTGCAGAAAAAAAAAAGTCAGCTAAAACCTACATGTGGACCCACCCTTACGAAACAGGCAACACACCTAGGGATGAGCGAATTGACTTCGGATGAAACATCCCTACTTGTTAAAAGCATAAAAACACATAAAAGCTATGTAAGCCCTGCGATAAATACAGCACAGAGAATGCCTACTCCTCACACGCAGAAGATCCCAGGGATTTGGCTCATTGCCGGCCTATGGCACATAAATAACAGAGATGAGCAGGTGATGCAGTTTACAAAGCGCCTGCTATCGATCGGCGAGGCTCAGCGCCTCCTGCAGCCGCTCCCTCCACAAAGCAAACCTTTTGTCTGCTTTCACATGAGCGTATTTGCAATCTGTACATGGAGCGTATTTGGTCTACCGGAATCCACTGCTAATGTTAAAGGGGGGTGTCCCATGAAAAAGATTCTACATTTTACAAACCAGCACCTGAATACTTTTCTAATTTAGCATAGCCAGTGAGCTATTCAATAAAATGTATCTGTACAGCGCCACCTGCTGTTTCTTCTTTTCCTTAATTCTCCGTCCGCCTCATTGAGATGGCTGCATGTGCTCAGTTTCATCCCTTAAACTCCCTCCTGAGTTGTGAGAGGGAGAAAGCTGCAGCGGAGAGGACACGTCCCCTGAGCTGCTAGCTTGATATAAAACTAGAAGGGCAATTGGAGGAATGAATGGGGAGATCTCGGAATCCATGATGTACGGGGCTGGTTCTAGCTTTGTTAGAAAGAGACTGTCATGTCCTATATCAGGGGTCCGCAACCTTCGGCACTCCAGCTGCTGGGAAACTACAATTCCCAGCGTGCTTCATTCATTTCTATGGGAGTTTATAGAAGAGTAAGTAGGGATGCTGGGAGTTGTAGTTTCACAACAGCTGGAGTGCCAGAGGTTGCCTATCCATGTCCTACCGTATATGATGGCTAATTTTCTTTTTACATGAATCATGGAAAAACCCCTTAAATGAATAGGGTTATTCACACGGGCACTCAAAGATTGCGTGAAGGGAGTAAAAAATGGAGCCATGGGGAAGAATTGTGTTATATATATATATATGTGGTGTCCTGTATGTTGCTCTACTATATATATTAGGGATCGACCGATTATCGGTTTGGCCGATATTATCGGCCGATATTGAGGATTTTGAACGTTATCGGCATCTATTTTGCCGATATTCCGATAACGTATGGGGAACACAGAACGCGCTGCTCTCAGTGTCTCCCTCCCCCTGTGCCGCTGCTGCCGCTGCCGCCAATGACAGGACGGAAGACAAGAGGAGGGGAGGGGCTGTGGCCGCTGCGCCACCAATGAAGATACCTCTCTTTCACATACAGGAGGCGGGAGCTGGCTGCAGAATCACATAGCCAGCTCCCGACCTCTATGAACGGCAGCTGCGGTCCGCGGTAGTTAACCTCTTAGGTGCCGCGGATCGCAGCTACCGCTCATAGAGGTCGGGAGCCGGCTATGTGATTCTGCAGCCAGCTCCCGCCTCCTGTATGTGAAAGAGAGGTATCTTCATTGGTGGCGCAGTGCGCCCCCCCCCTCAAGCCCCCTAGTATTAGTCATTGGTGGCGCAGTGCGCCCCCCACCCCCATCCCAATAGTAAAAACATTGGTGGCGCAGTGCGCCCCCCCCCCCAGTTCTAATCATTGGTGGCAGTGGCCACAGGATCCCCTCTCCCCTGCTCCTCCGATCGGAGCCCCAGCAGTGTAAGCCTGGGGCTCCGATCGGTTACCATGGCAGCCAGGACGCTATTGAAGCCCTGGCTGCCATAGTCAGCTCCATGCTGCTGTGTGCACAGAGCACAGGGCAGCAGGGAGAGTGCGAGATCCTATTCACTCTGATAGAGATCTATCAGGGTGAATGGGACAAGGGTTCTAGTCCCTAAGGGGGCTAAAGGTTAGTAAAAAAAAAAAAAACACAAAAATATTAAGTATAAATGAAAAAGATTTACAAAAAAAATAAAATAATAATACACGTTAACAATAAACATTACTTTTCAGCAGATTTGTGTAGGAAATTTTTTTTTTTCCTCAAAAATAAAAATACCCAGAATATCGGTATAAATTATCGGCTATCGGCCTGAAAGTTGACAAATTATCGGTATCGGCCCTAAAAAATCAATATCGGTCGATCCCTAATATATATATTGACGAATGTTTAATGTCCGTCAGTATGTGAACTACGCAGCATAGATCCACCCATTACAGTCTATGGAAGGGGCATCAGAAATGCAGGAAGGAATTGATATAGTCCGCATGTATATCCGAAGGAATTACTGAAGCAATACTGATGACAGCCTGGATGGTATATCTTCCGGAATCTATGCGTCAGTAGATGAGTGGATGAAACCTGTAGTGAATGTGCAGGAGGGTGGACCAGGGCCGGCAGCACTGACCTTCCCTCATCACAGGACTTACAGTCATGTGAAAAAATTAGGACACCCTTTGAAAGCATGTGGTTTTTTGTAACATTTTTAATAAATGGTTATTTCATCTCCGTTTCAACAATACAGAGAGATTAAAGTAATCCGACTAAACAAAGAAAACTGAAGAAAAGTCTTTTCAAGATCTTCTGTAAATGTCATTCTACAAAAATGCCTATTCTAACTGAGGAAAAAGATAGGACACCCTTGCCCCTAATAGCGAGTGTTACCTCCTTTGGCTGAAATAACTGCAGTGAGACGGTTCTTGTAGCCATCTACCAGTCTTCGACATCGGTCTGAGGAAATTTTACCCCACTCCTCAATGCAGAACTTTTTCAGCTGTGAGATGTTTGAGGGGTTTCTTGCACGTACAGCCCTTTTCAAGTCACCCCACAGCATCTCAATGGGATTCAAATCTGGACTTTGACTTGGCCATTCCAGGACTCTCCATTTCTTCTTTTTCAGCCAATCTTTGGTTGATTTACTAGTATGTTTTGGGTCATTGTCATGTTGCATGGTCCAGTTCCGCTTCAGCTTTAATTTTCTAACTGATGGTCTCACATGTTCTTCAAGCACCTTCTGATACACAGTAGAATTCATCGTGGATTCTATGATGGTGAGCTGACCAGGTCCTGCTGCAGCAAAGCAGCCCCAAACCATGACACTTCCACCTCCATGCTTCACAGTTGGTATGAGGTACTTTTCTTGGAATGCTGTGTTTGGTTTACGCCAAACATGTCCTCTGCTGTTGTGTCCAAATAATTCAATTTTGGACTCATCTGTCCAAAGAACATTATTCCAGAAGTCCTGGTCTTTGTCAACTTTATCGCTGGCAAATGTCAGTCTGGCCTCGATGTTTCTCTTGGAAAGCAAAGGTTTCCTCCTTGCACACCTCCCATGCAAGTTAAACTTGTACAGTCTCTTTCTGATTGTAGAGGCATGTACTTCTACATCAACAGTAGCCAGAGCCTGCTGTAGTTCTCGAGATGACACTTTAGGGTTTTTGGATACCTCTTTTAGCATCTTGCGGTCTGCTCTTGGGGTGAACTTGCTGGGGCGACCAGTCCTGGGCATGTTGGCAGTTGTTTTGAAAGCCCTCCACTTGTAGACTATCTTCCGGACAGTGGAATGGCTGATTTCAAAATCTTTTGAGATCTTTTTAAATCCCTTCCCAGACTCATAGGCTGCTACAATCTTTTTTCTGAAGTCCTCTGACAGCTCTTTTGCTCTCACCATGGTGCTCACTCTCACTTCAACAGTCAGGAGCACACCAAACTAAATGTCTGAGGTTTAAATAGGGCAAGCCTCATTCAACATGCAGAGTAACGATCTACTAATTATGTGCACCTGGTGTGATATACCTGTGTGAGATCTGAGCCAATTTAAGAGGGAATACATGTGAGGGTGTCCTATCTTTTTCCTCAGTTAGAATATGCATTTTTGTAGAATGACATTTACAGAAGATCTTGAAAAGACTTTTCTTCAGTTTTCTTTGTTTAGTTGGATTACTTTAATCTCTCTGTATTGTTGAAACGGAGATGAAATAACCATTTATTAAAAATGTTACAAAAAACCACATGCTTTCAAAGGGTGTCCTAATTTTTTCACATGACTGTACCTGTACCAGGGCCGTGGGTGCAGCTGGGATTTCACACGATGAGACTGTGACGACTTGTCACCTGATGATAGCGGAGGGTTCTCCAGGGAGTGTTAATATCAGGCGATCACTAGAATTGGTGACGCACAGGTTAATTTCCATTACTTTGGCAGCGAGCATCTGAAAACAATCATGAGAAAGGCTGGGTTCAGAGGGAGGGGGGAATGGCAGTGCGTCCTATGGGGCGAAAACTAGTTAGTACAGTAGGACCGGGCAGTGTTGAACACAGCGCTCCCTGGTCTCCAGCTGCAGGCGCTGCACACTGACCTGCGCAGTGCGAGGACGTCGGTGCTCTGACCTCTCACTGTGCCACATCGGGTCACAGCACGGCAGGAAGAGGAACAGGAGAGGGAAGTGGATTTTTCTTTTTTTTTGTCTGATCTGAGGTCTGATTAAGGCCTCATGCACACGCAATTTGCGGTCCCCAATGCACGGGCAACATCCGTGCGGCGGCCGGGACAGATCGAGAACTACTCCATAGTGCTTCCGATCCGCACCACACCGCATCAAGTAAATGGGAGATATTGGAGATCTGATCTGTGGTCTGATGACCCAAATTTTTTTTCTTATTTTCCTCCTCTTAAACCTAGGTGTGTCTTATCAGGCGAAAAATACGGTATTTTCAGTAATGAAAAATACCTGATACCAAATCCGCATCAGGTTTTTTTTCTGATGTTATCTGTGCTGTTACATAGGACTGCAGGGAACATCTACTACATTATCTGTACTCAGAGAGTTATCACTGGATTATCTGTGCTGTTACATAGGACTGCAGGTAACACTTCCATTATCTGTACAGACAATGATGACTGTGAATTTACATAGGACTGCAGGTACCTGATACTACATTATCTGCACTCTGCTCCTGAAGGTACATGAATGACAGATATATTTGTCATGTTTAGTGAGCAGAGTGCAGATAATGTAGTATCAGGTACCTGCAGTCCTATGTAAATTCAGTCATTATTGTCTGTACAGATAATTGAAGTGTTACCTGCAGTCCTATGTAACAGCACAGATAATGCACTTATAACGCTCTGAATGCAGAAAATGTAGTAACAGGTACCTGCAGTCCTATGTAAACTCACAGTCATCACTTTCTATACAGATAACGGAACCTGAAGTCCTGTAACACCACAGATAACACTGTGATAGCAGAGCCAATGCTCACTCCAGCAGGGCAGGCAGCTCTGTCTGCACCCGCCGCCGCCTCAGGCCTCTGCGTGATGACGTCATGCGCAGTGCGTGCCAGCGCAGCCCTGACGGATCGCTTGCCGGAACTGTCGTCAGCCGACGGCCTATCCAACAAGGGGCCCGTCTGCTCCGGGTGCTTCTAACGTTTGTGGCTGCTGTTCAAAGGGCTCCCTCTAGTGGTGAATGGGCAAATACAGCCATGTAAATGACAAACACTGGGTACTAGAAGTAAAAATAATAATAATAATTAATTAATTAATTAAGAAAATAACTACAAATAATTAAAAATAAAAAGTTGAGTGTAATTTATGTTTGCAAACTGACGCTGAGTTTACACAGGGAGTTTTAGGACTCTACAAATATATCAATTTCCATTCACACCTTATCATCTATGAAACACTCCTGTAACAGGTTTTCATTACAAGACTTCTCATTCTGAACAAGTTTTTCAGTTTCTAAATGCAATTTTTTTTTTCACATCACAAACAGCAAGCAGAGCTCTTAAAACCATAAGGAATGAGAATGCATGCATAATAGAAAGCTGCAGAATGTTTCGTAGTACAGAAACGACATCAGGAATAGACATTCAATCTGGATATCTGCCGTCTCCACTAGGTGGAGCTATTTCCATCAGCCCATAGAAATGAATGGAGCAGTGGCCAGGCTTGCGCAGTACGCTACCCATTCATTTCTATGGGACTTCTGAAAATAGCCAAGCGCCACATGCACCGTCCACTCTCCTTCACTTTGCGGGCTCTGTGGGACCCGCACCCATTTGACATTGGGGGCATATCCTAGCAAGGCTTTAATGCTGATGACCTATCCTTTGGATTGTATAGCGGCTGTGTTTGGTATCACGCTCAGTCCCTTTCACTTCAATGGCGCTGAGCGCGATACTAAGCACAGCCGCTACACAATGTACGGCAAGTACAGAGAAGGCCGCGGCGCTCACAGGAGCACAGGTGACTTCTCAAACAGCTGATCGGCAGGGGACCCGGGTGTCAGACCCCCAAAATCAGATACTGATGACCTATCCAGAGGTTAAAACTGTATACAGTAGGCTCCCCCTAGTGGTGTCTACAGGCAGCCAAAATTTGATCCTTGAGGTAGGAGTATGCAGGGGATTTGGATCAATGTAAAAGAAAAAGATACTGTAAATAAATATTATAAAATGAATCGCCATGGAAACTTGGACCTAAAAAGGCATTAAAGCAGACATCTACATTATACTTCCATTTGTTATATGGTGCCAATTAATTTACGTAAAGGGGTTGTCTCACTTTAGCAAGTAGCCTTTATAATGTAGATAAAGTTACTACAAGGCACTTACTAATGTACTGTGATTGTCCATATTGCCTCCTCTGCTGGCTGGATTCATTTTTCCATCGCATTATACACTGCTCGCTGTTACGACCACCCTGCAATCCATCAGTGGTGGTCACACTTGCACACTATAGGAAAAAGTGCTGGAATATGCACACTCCCAGGGTCCTGGCCATCAGAGGGGGCAGTGCTTTTTCCTATATTGTACAAGCACGACCACAGCTCCTGGATTGTCGGGTGGCCGTAACCATGGAAACGAGCAGTGTAGAATGTAATGGAAAAATAAATCCAGCCAGCAAAGGAGGCAATATAGACAATCACAATACATTAGTAAGTGCCTTGTAGTAACTTTCTCTACCTGCAGCCCTCCAGCTGTTGCAAAAACTACAACTCCCAGCATGCCCTAATCGCTGTCGGCTGTCCAGGCATGCTGGGAGTTGTAGTTTTGCAACAGCTGGAGGGCCACAGGTTGGACATCCCTGCTCTACATGATAAATGCCATTTGATGAAGTGAGACAACCCCTTTAAGTGAACACTGTCCCTTTAAGCGGTGTCATTACGAAAATGTGGCCGATCACCATGGCTTTGTAATGAGGGTGGTGTTATTATCCTATCACAAACATAGTCTACAGCCCTGCGGGTCCCCAAGACGTCTTAGGAATTAAGAGTAAACACATTATATGGTGTGTGCAAGAAAACAGAAGGTTAGGATTAACAGAAACCAATGAATGGAGATCAGCGGCAAACAGATTAAAGGGGATGGTGCAGAGCTAAATGAGTCACATTGGGCTGCAAGGGGCCAAATGAACCGGGTCATTTAAGGGCAAAATGAAGTCAATATCAAGTTGCAGCTTTGTGCACGAAGGGTGTAATTCACGCAAGTCAATGTCCTGTAAGCAAACTTAAAGGGGTTGTCCAGAACAAGATGGCTGCTCTATTCCAAAAAGAGCACGACACCTGTGTCTGGTATTGCAGCTCAGCCATACTGAAGTGAATGTGGCCGAGCTGTAATACCACATACAACCTGTGGACAGGTGTGGTGCTGTTATTAGAAGAAAGCAGCCATCTTTTTCCAGTCCCGGAGAACCCCTTTGAAATGGGAAAACAGACATCCCCACACTGTGAATCAATATTTGTAAGGTCGTTCCTGATGGCCCTTTGTATCCCCCATATTATTATTTTTTATTATTTCATTATTCCATCCTTCCTGTAACAGCTGTTTGTACAAAGAAGCGCTGTCCTGCAGTTTAAAGCATGGGGGAGAGATACAGGAGGAGTTCTGGTGAGACAAAACGAGAGGGAACCAATAGCCTAAGACTTGATTTGCCTTTAGACCATCCTACAGCTAAGGGCTCGTTCGCACGAACGTATGAAGCCCGTGCTGTGGACTGCAAATTGCGGTCCGCAATGCACGGGCACCGTCCGTGGGGCAGCCGCATGGGGATCGTGGACCCATTCACTTGATTGGGTCCGTGATCCCTCCGTTCCGCAAAAAGATAGAGCATGTTCTATCTTTTTGCGGAACGGAACCCCAGGAAGCACTCCGTAGTGTTCCGTATCTCTGGATTTGCGGACCCATTGAAGTGAATGGGTCTGCACCCGTGATGAGGAATGCACACCGAACGGTGCCCGTGTATTGCGGATCCACAAAATGGCAAGGGGCAGCACACGTTCGTGTGAACGAGCCCTAAAGGCTGCTTTCAAATTAGCGTTTTTTTGCGGATCCGTCATGGATCTGCAAAAACGCTTTCGATACAATCATACAACCGCAGGCATCCGTCATGAACGGATCCGGTTGTATTATGTCTTCTATAGCCATGACGGATCTGTCATGAACACCGTTTTGGACCGCTTGCGAAAGCCCTGAACGGATCTCACAAACGGAAAGCCAAAACGCCAGTGTGAAAGTGTGCACATTACTCTTTCTTTTTACAGGATCCATTTTTTTTTTTTTCTGTTCTTCTGACTGATCAGAAGAACGGAAAATGAAACAGTGATGTGAATCCAGTCTAAGGGCTCATGCACACGAACGTATTTTCATTCCGTGTCCGTTCCGTTTTTTTTTCTGTGGACCATATGCAGAACCATTCATTTCAATAGGTCTGCAAAAAAAAAAAAAAATGGAAGTTACTCCGGGTGCATTCCGTTTCCGTTCCGCAAAATAATAGAACAAGTCCTATTATTGTCCGCATTACGGACAAGGATAGGACTGTTCTATTAGGGGCCACAAAAAAAACGAATACACACGGACGTCATCCATATTTTTTGGGATCCGTTTTTTGCGGACCACAAAATACATACGGTCGTGTGCAAGAGGCCTAAGGCTGCAACCATCACTAAACACCTGCCCATGTAGTCAGTGTATCTCAATCCTTTACGCTGCTTCCATAGAAATACACCGACATCACTTTATGGCAATGCTGCGATGTCCATGACTTTGTCGCTGTAGAGGCCTAGCCCAAGTCCAATGCTTTGCGGTCTCATGGCACTGGATGAAATCACTTGATGGTTGGCATTTACGGAATGCTGCACCTGACCCCACAATGTGTACCAGCCAAAATTTGAGGATTGCTTTTCCTGCTCCCTGCCAAGCATCTTCGAGCAGGATGACATATGTTTGCTATCCTTACTGTAATGGTTCCCATACATCTTTAATAGAGGTCGTCCAAAATCTCGCTTCGATTGATAGCTATTCTTCCTTCATCCCTATACACATGCATGCTCAGTTTGGCTGAGCATGCATTTTTAAAACGGCAAGAAAGGAGAAAGCGGCTGCTGCTGCCACACGTCACTGGCAGCGGCTTATCTTCTGACAGAACAAAATGATTGGGCATTGACATTCAAGTTGCCAGACACTTCTTCCTCTCATCATCATATACCAGGGAGACTCAGCTGACTATAACCTGGCGGACCTCTGCCATTCAGGTACAGCGGACATCTATTCTTTAAAGATGGCGCATGCTCAGGAGCTGAGCGGACGCCATAGCCGCCGGGCTTCTGTTCTACACTGCAGCAATGGCCGTAATCGGCGATAATGCCGATCACAGACATTTAACCTGTGAAATGCTGTGATCAATTGCAAAGAGGGCTCAAACTGCTCCCCCACACCGAGATCGAGGGAACCATTCAGTTGCTGTGTCAGCCTCGGGCCCTCTGAAGGATCCCAGGCCTGCCACAGCAATGTTCCTATAGGACCATCATGAATCTCTCATAGACTGCAATGTTAAATCATGATCGGCGTGATGAAGTTTTCACTGCCTGGCCCTGTCAATCGTGGCAGTTACAAAGAGCGTGGAGCCTCTAGGTGTAATGGCAACGCCCCCTTTGCTCCTAGAGGCTCATTTGCATATATTACATTATTAAAAACAAGATTTTGGTGAAACTCACCTGTAAAATCTCTTTCTCGCTTAGTTCATTGGGGGACACAGGACCGTGGGTATAGCTGCTTGCTGACACTAGGCTGAAAAGTGATAACTCCTCCCCTGCGGCTATACCCCCTTCAGCCAGGAGAGAGCACATCAGTTTGTGCCCAAGCAATAGGAGAAGGAGAAAAAAACTATACGGTAAACAACCAATAACAGACCAATGCTAGTCGGATCGACCCGAACTGAGGGCCATACCGGTTCCTCAACCGCCAGCATTTACAGCAAACCGCAATTACTGGGTGGGAGCTGTGTCCCCCAATGAACTAAGCGAGAAAGAGATTTTACAGGTGAGTTTCACAAAAATCTTGTTTTCTCGCTTGTATCATTGGGGGACACAGGACCGTGGGACGTCCTAAAGCAGTCCACGGGGAGGGAAAAAAACCACACGCCCATGGAGGAAAAAAAAAAAACAACATCGAGGATGCGTAACCCACTACCGCCTGCAAGACCTTGCTGCCGGGAACAGCAGCCGCCCGTAGGAAGACACCCGGTAAAACTTGGTGAATGTGTGCCTGGAAGACCAAGACACTGCCTTCTACAACTGGAAAGCTGCTGCATGACAGAGATGAACCCGAGAAGCGCAGGCCGCTGGTCGGGTGGGCCAAGGCTCAGCGAGCGATGCCTTACCCCAGAAGTGGAACGCCCGAGCAGCTGTTAAACGGATATACCTGGAAAACAGCCCTTGGAGGCCGTCAGCTTTGACAAGGACCTCCAGGAAAAAATTGGTAAAAGTCCGGACAGAGGAAGCACTAGTCATGGACAAGCAAACCTAGGAGGCCAAATCAAATGGCTGATCGAGAGCTCGGTCTGTAGAACGCGAGGGAGAAAGAAGAGAAATCCATGTCTGTGAGGACGTGGAAAGGCAACTACCTTCTGTAAAGAAAGAAGCTACTGGGCGGAGCACTGCCTTATGTTCTTGATAAAAGAAAAAAAGTAACTCCGAAAAATGCTACCAAAACGCTGGCTCCTGGTCGCAACTGTGGGAGTAGGGCTAAAATCCAGGTCCGCAGGATCCTCCTCTGGCCAGGAGAACTCTCCCTAGGAAGCGGGATATTGGTAGACCAATGCCCTTACAGATATAGAGGCTTGTGGTGAGATTTCTAGCGAGAGAAGTTGCTTGAGAAACCACCGAGACAAAAACACCTGAGCCAGGCATGCCCCACTGCAGGCCAAAGAAACAATACCTCGGAGAAATGAAAAGGTAAAGCCAACGAGAGCATCATCGGTGATGGGAAGCCCAGTCAGTGACCCTATATTCACAATGTGGCAACCCTGCCTGGAAGGGCGGATAGGTGGAACAAAGATGAGAGAAATACTCTTGCCGGGTGGAATGCGAATACGACGCCCACACCTCCACCGTACCCGAGGAGCCCTGGGTGCGTGGAAAAAATAGAGATGAGCTTCCCGAGTTATATGACCCATGGCTACTGGTCAGCTAGACAGAAGGAGAAGACGAACAGATATCCAGCTCGAGGAGGGACAGGGAAGGAAAAGTGTGTTCCGTCCGAGAGACGAAACCCTTACCAGCGGTGACCAGGCGTGACAGACACACGCTCTAGCCATCGTGGGAGACTCCCAGTCCACCATTGGAATGAGCCGTGAAAGAATGACCACCGTTGGCTTGAGGTGACGTATATATTACTCATCTCTGAAGAGAGGTAGCACCGATGGTGTCACGGCATCAACCATTAAAAACCCAGGTCGCACTTATAACGGCAACCTAGTGGTTGACTAGTGCCGCAGGGAAAAAGTTACCCAGTAGAACGCACTCGAAGGTAGGTGCTGATCCGCATTGGAAAGTACGCCATCGCCACGCCTGAGTTGACGACAAAAGGACAACCGTTGCCAGAGCAACAGGCACTCATAGGTAGTGTAAACCACAGAGAAGCCAGAGCTAAAGTCCATTGTCTCCGAGACTGACGCACTACAGAATCTATTGGTAATGTAATACTCCACCTGAAGATGAGGCCATACAAGGGAAGCCACAAGAGTAATGCTAACGCCATACTCCAGCTGAGGTGGAGGCCACACCGTAGAGGTCACTGATTCCAGAGTCAGAAGAATCCGTCATCTGACGAAAAAGGCTGTGCAGCAGGAACCCTAGCATGTAATGGCGACGCAAACACCCCTTGTGCAGTAGGAGCTACCACATGCTCCACCAGCGTAAAATGAAAAGGGCGCTGAACAGGAGCAACCGCCGAAGCAGTGGTAGGGTAGAACCCCTACCTGAGGGAAGCTGCCCCACTACAGCGATTACGACCATCTAGCGTGAAGACTTTCCACCCTTGTAATGGTCACTGCAGAGTGCCAGCATAACACCCTCACCTAGATAAGGAAGAGTGGTGGACAAGAATCCATAGTCAGTGGAATACTTTGCTTGCTGGATCATAATCACAGCATTCTGGGTGATGTGACTTACCTGAACGGTGGATGCCCATGGGGATGTGGGGTCTCTAGGACACCTAAGTGTTGCTGGGAGATCCCCCTGAGAGCACAAAGGTCGACATTTTCGTGCCCCCAACCCATGCCAAAACAGAAGGATACAATCTGTAAGTAGCCATAGAATCCCGTGGCCGTATCTGTATGCCACTAGATGGAGAGTATCAGGTACCAGCGGTACCGACTGTGGTCACGGACCACTTTGAAGGAAGCCAGGCATCTAGTGTCGTGGCGTAGACAAATTATAGCATGCAAAAAATGCTAGTGGTTCCCCCGTAAAGGAACATTTGTAGAGGGTAATGCCACAGGAAGCATGTGATGGCAAATGACTGATGGAATAGCATCCAGTGGTAGTGCAATCCTCTGGTTAAGGAAGGGGGTAGCACGAGAGTCAGAAACACAATCCACGGAAGTGTAATTACCCCACCTACGGAGGGGGGGGGGGGGAGGAATGGCTACGGTAAGCACTGAACACAGTGGCAGAGCAATCACTCCCCCTATGACAGGGAGTAACATATTCAGCAAGTACTGTAACCCAAGCTAGTGCAAGTACCTCACTTACCGAAGGGAGTAACGCATACAGCAGGAACTTGCATGCGACGAGTTCAGTACCCAGCGGGAAGTGTCCATTACTTCACCGAAGTAAGGAGGCCATGTATACGTAAACACTGTAACGGCCTTGAGAATGCCATCTAAACAAGAGACTAATACATACAGACAGTATTGTGTCCAGCGGAACTGCAATTCCGCCACCTACGGAGCTGGGGACGCCTATGGCTGGCATTGAGACCAGTGCTAGTGCAGTCAGTCCACCAAAGGAAGGAATAACTGAACCCCCCGGAACTAACCCCTCAAGGTTTTTTTTTAGCATGATCCTAGGGAGGAAGGGTGGGAGTGCGAAGGTGAGCCAGGAGGAAGTATGACCTGCTCTGGCCCGCTCGTGCGTAGTTCCACCTCTCAGCCTCTAGCCCATGGCTGTTGCAGGCCACACCGGTATTGAGGTAATGACCAAACTACCCCGTGGGTGGAATGGAACTCCTAAAGGTCCACTTACTGGATTGCGCAGGTGGAGATTTATCAACCAAACAACCCAGGAGGGTGGATTGGGAACTTCCAGAGGTCTTGAAAATTTCAGTTGTCCTGCACTGGCTTTGCACAGGTGGAGCACTATTAACCAAACGGCCCAGAGAGCGGGTTGGGAAACCTTCCGATGTACTCCACTGGATTTGCGCAGTTGGAGCATTATCAACCAAACGGCCTCAGAGGGCGGATTGTGAAACCTTCAGATATAGGCCACTGAATTTTGCGGGTGGAGCGTTATCGACCAAGCGGTCGGGAGGGCGGATTGGGAATCCTTCAGAAATACTCCACTGGATTTGCACAGTTGGGTCATTATCAAGCAAACGGCCTCAGAGGGCGGATTGGGAATCCTTCCGATGCACTACACTGGCTTTGCGCCGGTGGAGCACTATCAACCGAACTGCCCGTAGGGTGTATTGGGAATCCTTCAGATGTACTCCACTGGATTTTGCACAGTTAGAGCAATATCAACCAAACGGCCCCGGAGGGGGGATTGGGAACCCTTCAGATGTACTCCACTGGCTTTGCGCAGGTGGAGTACTATCAACCAAACTGCCCGTAGGGTGGATTGGGAATCGTTCAGATATACTCCAGTGGATGTTTCGCAGTTGGAGCAATATCAACCAAACGGCCCCAGAGGGCGGATTGGAAACTGTTAGGAATCCTCCACTGATCGGGAACAGGCCCTGGGCATAGAAAGCTCTGTGAGGAGGGCGGGACCTGTATGGGTGCACTTTTCTATTAAAAATGTTGTTCAAATTTTTTTGGGGATGAGGACCTAACCTCAAATGGACAAGGGGCAGGAAAGGCTGCATACTGCAATATTAAAGTGCCTTCAGATAGAAACCCAGGGTAAGGGTAATCTTGTCATCGGTCTCAAAGATGTGGCTGGGTAGGAAGGGTTAACTGTCCAAAGACCGGGGAGGAGCCAGCTGGCTCCCGGGGAGAATTCGCACCAGAAGATGAGCCCGCCCCCCCCCCCCCATACCTGAGGGAACTAAAGTTTTTCATGCAGGCCAACCGGAACTCACCGCCAGCTGAACACAGCGGTACCTGGATCGGTGCAATGAATGAGGCTGCCTGTGCCCACTGGCCGCGGAAGCCCACCCCGTGGGCCAGGATAAAAACAGCGCGGTCGGGAAGAAATGCGGTAGGCCTGAACAAAGCCGGGGCCTAGATTTGTGGAGCACGGCCGACCGGGATCTCCGCTCCGCCGCCGGAAAATGGAGGTACCCAGAACGGTACGAACAGGCGCCCAAGATGTATACCTGACTAAAGGTGCGGTGCTAGGCCGATCGGGGAGCCTGCCCGGTCTGACAAAAGGGGGGCACGGAACGGAGTGCAGTAAGCGGTAGTTTCTAATGTCCCTTGCTTGATATTAGATCGGAGGGGTGGGGAGAAAGGATCTAAAATGCTGGCACCAGGCGACAGGGGTCCGGGCAGAGAAGGGCTGGAGAGGAGGTGGCCCTCTTGCTGGCGGGAAGCAGGGGAGCGAGGCTGCCCTGGTCCGCTTTGTCTTCTTGGGGGAGACAGGGCGGTGGAACAAGCAACACCGGCCAGCCTCCCAGGGAGACAGGGACGCAAGCGTTCCTGTGCCCCATCCATGAAATCTGTGAAAAATAACAAAATGAATAAAATAAAAAAAAGGCCACCCTGCTAAGCAGGGAGGTTTGCCTCCCACGACCCCAAGCTAAAAACTGATGTGCTCTCTCTAGGCTAGAGGGGGTATAGGCGGCAAGGGAGGCGTTATCACTTTTTAGCCTAGTGTCGCCTCCTAGTGGCAGCAAGCAGCTATACCCATGGTCCTGTGTCCCCCAATGATACAAGTGAGAAACATTATTTTTCTCAGCAATGCGGACACATATGAACATGGGACCAACACAGATGCCTTCAGCTGCCAAGCGCACATGTAACAGGTCAGCCAGTGTCATAGGGACAGATCTGCTGACAGATGCCCTTTAAATTTTAAGGTCTGTTCTTAAAGGGGTCCATAGAGGACGTTCTACACCTCGCCAATGTAGCCCCCGGTTCTCATGGTTTCTGTAACCTACCTTCAGAAACAGCAAGCATTTGTACCCGGTCATCTCCGGCATCCCTAAATACGACAGACACACGGCTCCATTCAAATGGAGGCACATGGGTCCCCATTCTATTGATTAGTAGTTGGATAGGGACACGGGGGACAACCCCCTTTAGTAGTCCCTCTGCCCAACCCCCGCCCTTCAACATCTGACAACATAAAAGAAAAACATTAGCAACAAAAAAAAAAAAAAAGGAGTGCTTTATTTGTGGTTGAAATCAAGATGCAACTCTACTCCCAAAGTGGATTTTAAGTAAAACAGTGTACAACGTCTGTAATAAAAGGATATATATTTAATACATCGGCTTTATCATAGATGAATCTTCTGAATAAATCTGTACTGAACAAAAAAAAAAAAAAAAAAGAGAAAAAAAAGGTACGTACACGTCTTTACTGCAGCTTCAGGAATGTAAAGAGCTAAATATCCAAATAGGTTTTTTTTATTCCGTTTTATTTTGCTATAAAACTAAACTGTCTGCGGAGCGTCACTTTTTGTAAATTTTTTTATTTTATTGAATTTTTTTTATTTATTATTAGCGTCCTGTTTTAAATCAGTAGTTTAACAAGAATTAGAAAAGATGTCGCTCTGTTCAGTGTTTCTGACAAAGTAGAAAGGGTGAAGACATAAATAAGGCTTTAATTTTGGCAATTTTTGTTTTAATTACAATGCCTTCCACTACTTCCTCAATGGAGAAATCCCTTGGTGGCTTCATCCTGGGGAGAGAGACAAACAGTTTGTCAATAAAGTTTGTCAGTTTATATAAAGATATATAAAAAAAAACAACAACTTTCCTAGCAACCAATAAAACACAAGCTTTTAAGGCAACTTAAACTAAAGAACAGATCTGATTGGTTGTTGGGCAAGGGTATGGCCATAGCAACCAAAGGAAACTGACTGGTTGCTATGGTCCGCTTTTTGTCTGTACTCGTTTTTAAACTTAAAGAGGTTGCCCCCATCTCACACATTGGTGGTATAGATCGCTAGGACATGCCACCAATGTCCGATAGGCGCAGGTCTCACCTCTGGGACCTGCACCTATCTCTAGAACAGAGCCCGCAAAGTGAAGGAGAGAGAGCCGCATATGCGCAGCCACCGGCCATTCATTCCTATGGGAGTGCTGAAAAATGTTTGGAAGTCCCATAGAAACAAATTGGCGGCCAGTGCGCCATTCACTTCTATGGGGCTGCTGGAAATAGTCGAGCGCCTTTTCGGCACTCCCGCAGAAATGAATGGTGGGCGGCCGCCCACGCACAGTCCGCTCTCCTTCACTTTGCAGGCTCCGTTCTAGAGAAAGGTGTGGGTCCCAGTGTTGGGACCTGTACCCATCAGACACTGGTGGCACATCTTAGTGATGTGCCACCAATGTATGGGATGGGCCAAACCCTTTAAAGAGGTTTTCTAGTTATAATGATTTTTAAGCAAGTGCCCGCAGCCTGCCACCTAAAACAGAAGCTTCATCCTGCTCCACATCACATCCGCTGTCTCCATCTTTTGGTCCCAGCACGGTTTTGTCCCGGCGGTGCATGGGCATGGTCACATGCACCACTCCCGCCAATGACTGGCTTCAAAATCTTTAAATTATCAGAAACCCCCTTTAAAGGGGATGTGCCAAGGGTAAGAGTTATCCCCTATCCATAGGATAGGGCAGTGGTGGCGAACCTATAGCACAGGTGCCAGAGGCGGCCCTCTCTGTGGGCACCCGCACCCCGGAAAAAGTCTATGGTGTACCAATATGCCTTAGACTTTTCCTGCCATTCATCAGCACATGGCGCGCTATGAACAGCACAGGCAGCGCACTGAATGTAGGCAGCTATTATAGCTCAGTGATAAAGTACTTGGAAGATATACTATACTGGACTGTAGTATTCAGGGTAAATTGCTGTGTTGGCAGGATGAGATAAATAAGTGGGTTTTGGGTTGCAGTTTGGGCACTCGGTCTGTAAAAGGTTCGCCATCACTGGGATAGGGAATCACTAACTGATCAGTGGGTGTCCGACTGCTGGGACTCCCACCGACTCTTAGAACAGGGGTCCAGTTTGCCTGTTCTAATGGAGTGACATTTCAAGCATGTGCCCTGCACCTCCATTCACTCTCCATGTGACTTCCAGGCAAAGCAGAGCGCTGTACCAAAGGGGATCGGGAGAGATGGCGGTTAAGACATTTCATGTGAATTTCCTGAAGTGCTGTACAAAAATTAGAGAACTCAATCTACCTGGTTACATAGGTGTTAAAAGTCCCAAATTTGCAGGGCAAAAGCAGGCTGTCCCAGAGTAGGGTCTAAAAAAAAGCGACTTGAATTTAAGGAGTTAAATTCGTTCAAAATATCGCTTGTGCTGCGGCACTGAGTATCGGTGCAAGGGCAGAGGCTTTGCCGCTACCGGAGCAGCGCAGATACCAACTGTGCATGTGCTGCCTCACTTCCAGGTGTACCCAGATGTCAGCAGTGCATGCGCAGTCAGTATCTGTGTTGCCCATGTAGCAGCATCTCTGCTTTTGCACCGATCTGTGCAACAAAAGAATGTTGGTAACTACGCTGGTCGCCTAGAGCAGAACATTGCATGAGCCTGTTCTACCAGTATTACGGGGCACGAGGAGTAATCTTAGGCTCGAGGAACATTCGCTTAAGCCTCATCCTAATTACAGGCGAACCCTGCACAGAAATCAGAAAGGCCGATCGCCGACATTAATTACAGGACAGATGGGGGGCATCTATATATTAGTGGCTGCTTGTTTCTGGGTGATAGGACATAAATGGGGAGGCTGGGCAGATAAGGCTTTGATATAATGCTCTGCACTGGGGATTCAGGAACTTCAGAGAAGCAATGTTATTATCTCCAGTATAATTTACAGGAAGACAATGCGTTAGATTGCAATAATGTGTGGTTGTAATATAGTTATGATGTTAGATCACCCTGCAGGAAATTGGATTTAAAGGGTATCACATCGGTTATGAAAAATTGCTTGGCGCGAAACCTGCACCAGTGAGCCGTGCACCAGCAACCTTCTTAACAAGAGAGGATTGATTGTTTAGGTCCTATGGACCTGCATGAGGACTTGCCTCTGTATAGTACTGGTGCAGGCCATGTATACCGTCAATATGGAGCCAGTGTACCATCATCAATGTATGTGGTTTGGACTTAAAGAATTCCCATAACCATCAGTGACCATCTTGATCTCAAAGGCTTTGATATGGTGGGCATCATGGCTATTGCTAGACCTTCAGGTGCCCTCACATAGGTATAACCCAGATATGGTTAGATACTTCTTAAACAGGTTGTCCCACAATGACCTATTAGGGCACCGATTGTGGTGTCTACTACTCCAGAACCCCCTTCATGAGCCAGAAGGGACCGAACCTGACCATGGATGACAAAGTTGGCCATTGCAGCTGAATCGGATTCACAGGAATTGCTTCATCAGAGCTTCAATTACCTATTATTTGAAAGTGTTCTTGTCCCTTTGTGAGCTGCTGGTTCACCGCCTGAATGCGCTGCTGTACTTGCGTCACTCTCTGGCTTAAACTTGAGGATATTTTCTCCTTCTTCTGCTGCTCATCCTGGGGTAAACGCACGTAGGTAAGTTCAAGTGTACAAGGAGAAGACTAAAAGGACCATCTTAGGCCAGGATATTAAACCCTGTAATCTGCGGCCGCACTTACCAATTCTGGGGAAATATCACTATTTTCTATGACATTAAAGTCACCGTTGCCTTTGAGGATTTCTAGCTGAATGAGATCTAGAGATTTCTGAGCCTGCAGAGAAGAAAACCCATTCACAGTGAAAAACAAAACCTGTATGCGAAAAGTGGACAGTGTGAGGCCCTGATGAATGGTTAGAAGATTACCATCTAAAATTGTTTTTGACACAAACCCTACTAGCCCCAGTTCTTGGTGAGCACCAGGACATGACCAGGTTCACATCACCGCTCTGCATTTCATTCTTCTGATTCATCAGAAACAAAAATAAAAATCCTTTATTTTGAGCATCAGTTATGCTAATTTTGCATCCATTTTAGCCATTTCTGTCTGAGATCTGAAGTACTTCATGAAGTACTTCCTTTTTTTCATCTAAAATGATAGATCTCAGCTGGAAATGACTAAAACGGCTGCTAAAAATAAAAGGACCTGTTTTTTTATTTTTATGTTCTTCTGACGGATCAGAGACTTAGGCTGGGTTCACATGTTTGCCATTCGTTTAATATATACAAAAAAAGTATACGTTAACGGATGACTCAGACTGATGCCCGTACAGTGGCACCCGTTCACCATGGAGTTCCATTGTAAAAAAAAAAAAAGTATACATTTTATTTTTTTAACCGAATCCTGAAGGATAGAAAAGCGCGGTGTGCTACGCTTTTTTGCAATGTATACTTTAAAGGAATGGCCAAAACGTGATGTGAAAACCCACCCTTACAAGTACTGCAGGAAAGGAAACAAAATAATAAAAAAAAAGAAAAAGTAAAATGTGCTGCAAAAAGTTGCTTACCTCGTGTAAGTCACTTGCCACTTTCTGCCTTTCAGACTGTTCCACTTCTAATTTCTGCAACGTTTCATTCAGGTGAGTCTTCAGCTGTTGAGGTTAGAAGAGAAGGAACGAAGATTTACTACCACATAAACAAGAATCGGGGGCGTAAAAGTATTTAAAAGAAAACGGTCAGGTTAAATTCATGTTAAATAGTCCAGGCACTCGATGTTAGGTAGACAGCACTCTGGTCTGAATGAGATGCTGCGCATGGTCGCTGGCAGACACCCAGACAATCACTGCCCAGAATTTACTTGCTGCAGTGCTTCAATGCTCCAGGATTAGCAGCTCTTTTGTCTCAAACCAGTGCCCAGCCCCATTCTGCCTGACCCGGTGCCATGGGGAGCATGTCATGTGCCACCCTGCTCACCATGTGTGATGCAATACAGAGGATGGAGATGCCACACATCACCCATTCCACTGCGGCTTGCACACAGCACTGGGTCAGACGTCACAAGGCTAGAACGCAGCCACCCCCGAAGTAAGTAAGGTTACAAGGATGCAGAAAGCTCCGATAGCCCAATCTCCTTTTTGGCATGTTTCTTTAAATCACCCAATCCGGCGGGGGTTTTCAAATTGATTATGTGCTGGTTGGCCCAAGGTTTTGAAATATTTGCAGGGGTGAGGTTTGAGGTTTACCCACAAAACCGCGGCCGCCAGCAATCAATAACCAAGCAATTTGAAGGCCTCGCCGGCTTGCCCGTTGGTTAAAGCAATCTCGCCGAGTGAAACAAGCTCTTAATGCATGCAATGTGTGAACCACGTCAGATTTCTATGAGGACACGGATGGTGTTGTATTAAGGTAGAACAAGCAGAGTCGGAAGCGCTTGACAGAGGGAGAGCTCCGCGGTACACCCAACAGGATAGATTAGAAGACAGGTAGTGGGGAGCTCGGACTGGGTCTTACCAAGGTCAGCTCTTCATTCTGCCTTACTGCCTCTGAATATGAATCGTCAAGCTTTCTCCGCAACTCAGTCAACAGATCTTTCAGCTGGAACGAAGTTCAGATTTGGTGTTTTTTTTAGGCGGTGTTGAAGCGGTCAAAAAAAAGGGGAGCCACAATGGCATTTAAAAAAAAAAACTATAAATCATGATGCTCAACCTCACAACCCCTGCTGCTCTCGTTCCGACACTCTGCAAGCCTCTACTTTCTGGTAGCTGTCAGCAAACACAGGGGAAAAAAAACCCTCAGCCACTCACTGGCAGGGACCAGCAAGGGCCCGGAAAGCTTCAGAACAGGAGCACTGGGGGGGATTGGCGAGGCGAGTAGCACTACTTTTACCTTTTTATGCCTTTCTGACCCTTTGGGCGACAACCATAAAAAGTACAGGTCCGACATGGACTGTCACAGACAACCGCAACGCAAATGTGAAATTCACCTAGTTGTATAGTGATACTGTACATGATGTCTGCTTGTCATAGGGATTATCTCTTCTAGGAAAGATGTATGACAACCGTGATGAGGGCTAAAATGGAAGTGGTCACTATTCTGGTTGTCAGTCAGTGCATCTTGAAACATAAATCAAAGAAAATGTTCAGCAACTTTCCGATGAGAAAAAGCTGCAGGACATATAGGTGTATATGCATATCTTTTTAAAGGGTTTATCCAAGACTAAAAAATGTCCCCCATACGCCCGGGCCCCTCACACTGAATCTACTCGCCTGGCTCCCCGCGCCGCTCCTGGTCCCCGCACCGCCGCTGCAGCTTCTCCCCATGCGTGGATGAAAACATCCAGTGTTGGGGGGGAGCAGCCAATGACAGGTGGTAACGAGCCTCCTGGGTGATGCTAGGGAGGCTCGTTACCACCCGCCATTGGCTGCTCTCCCCCCCCCCCCCCCCCCACTGGATGTTTTCATCCACGCATGGGGAGAAGCTGCAGCGGCGGTGCGGGGACCAGGAGCGGCGCGGGGAACCAGGTGAGTAGATTCAGCGTGAGAGGCCCGGGCATATGGGGGACATTTTTTAGTCTTCGACAACACTCCTTTAATATCCCAAAATACACAAGCTTAAGTTATTCTTTGGCTTTCCAAAGGTGAACCAACAACTTTCACCCCTATTTACCTCTCCTACTTCAGACACATAAGTCGCCCTCTCATTTTCTGCCTTTTCAAGCTCTGTTTCCAAATGTTCCTTCTCTTTTAACAACTAAAAAAATAAGAACAAAAACAAAAAAAAAGTTAAATAATTAGTTTAAAGGAACACCATAAAATACACACAAATACTCGAAACTTAAAAGTTATTTTTCTTGGTTTAAAGGGAATTCTGTATCATCTTCCAATAGGCACAGGCGGTCTCTCCAGATCTTTGCTAACAAGCGATCTGCCTGTGACCGCTGCAGCCAATCAGTAGCCACAGAGGTTATGCGCTGTACTACTAGCATGATGGCACGTGGCCACTGATAAAGAAAGTAGAGAGTAAGAAAGAGATGTGTATTATTTATTACATTATAAAATTTGCAGGTGGTTTATAAGTTTTAATTTTAATTTTTTAGATGGTGGATGACCCCTTTAAGCACAATGTGGGTGCACCTATAGAACTTGGTACCCGGGAACAGCAGATTTCTATCATTCCCTCTCCCAACAAATTCCTGGAACGTACATTTTCTGACTCCTGACTTTTCAGTTTTTCCAGCTCCTGCTCAAATGAATGAACGGCTGACTTTGCCTAAATGAAAAACAGAAATGTATACCCTTAATAAAAAGGCTAATAAACATGTAAACAAATATTCTATAGGAAAAATAATGTAAGTCGTGAGGAATAATATCCAGCCAATACAAGGGAATCTAACCCACTACTGTGATATGTATGTCTTAAAGGGGTAGCCCCATCTCAAAGTGGGATATGGCATCACTATCTTCTGGGTGGTCCATCCGCAGGGATCCTCTTCACAGCCTTGAAAGGAGCTAAGCTGCAGAATTCCATGCACAATGAATGTTCAGGAGTAGGGATGAGCGAACCCGAACTTTACAGGTTCGGGGTTCGGGCGGTGAAGGAATCCCATTATGGATTCCATTATAATAAAAGCCTATGGGCAGCGTTACGGATCTGTCCTGGATTACGTTATGCAGAACAGAAAACAGAGTCCTGTGTAACGGAAACCAGACGGATCCGTCATGCTTGGCCATAGACTTCTATTATGATGGAATGCAAAAAGGATTCTGTTTTGCATTCCGTCTACGAATTCCGTTCAGATTCCGTTCAGGTTCCGTTATAACGGAACCTGAACACCGAACCTGGTGAGGTTCGGGTTCTCTCAACCCTAGTGGGGATCCCAGTTCTGCCTTCTTGCACAAAATGCAAGGCTTCAAAGAAGACGCTATATGAGAACATCTTGGAGATCCTCATCAAGTGTTATCTTGTGTGCGGGGGGGCACCTATTCTGACCGCTATACCCCTTTGAGATCTAAAGACTGCGGTGGAAATCGCTTATTCACTGCAATGAGACTACAAGTCCAATCGCAAAAATGAGAAAATTCGGACAAAAGACTCCGCAGTGAAAACCTCTTCAGGTCAGAAGACAAGGGGGCACAGCTCTCGGGTTCATATTGGCGTTTGGTAGGGGTCACTAAACCCCACTGATACCATGCAAACACGGTCATGGGTATACAGTACGGTGTACGCTTCCTTACTAGATGACTGTGTGGAAGATATTGCGCTACTCCATAAGGTAAATAAAAAAGTATACCAGCCCAAATGGAGGCCAAAAAGATAGTCTTTTGGCCTCGATCAGCTGACTGTGGTCCTATGGATACATTTAAAGCATGCACTGGGAGCTTTCCTGGTGCATTCGGCAAGCAGACACCTCAAAGCGCAGTGTGAAAGCAGCCTTACAATCTGTCCTGCATGTACATGTACTGCACTGTCTAGGAAGGGAAAGCAGCAGAATCACGGACTTCACTATACAGACCTCTTGTAGCTCGTTCTGAGACTCCTCCAGCTTCACCTTCCACCGCCCTTCCTCTTCTTCCACGCTACGCTGCAACCTCTGTAAAATTCCTTCCTGCAAATAAGCACGCAATAGTAAGTCCTACAGGACTGCACGCCGCATAAAGCCTGAACCGCAAGCCAACTGAAAGAGGATACATACCGTCTCCGCTAGGACCGATTTGTACTTCTCACACTCCAGCTGCAACAACGTATGGATTTCCTCCCCTTCCTTCAGTCTCTGCTCCAACGCCTACAAGACAGAAGTCATATCTGGCTCACTAGGAATAGATCAGTGACTTACCGGGGTGCACTGGCAGTTACATTAATAATGATATTAAAGAGGGCCCCCCCCCCCCCCCAATACACTTATGACCTATCCACAGAATCAAGAGAAGGGTGTCCCACACAAGAAAAGGGGTCCGGAGTCCCCTGCAGCTCCTCACCCACACGAACGCAGCAATCCCCATTCTAGTGATCTTGAGGGTCCAATAAGTGGATGTATTTCAAGGGAAACCCCCTGTAATTGGCCTAAAATAATAAAATGAATGGATACTCACCTGTTTTCTAGACTCTTTCTACCTGCGCTGTGCTCCAGTCCTCCCCACAGCTCTTTGTTTTTCTGGCTGCAGGGGTGACGTCCTGTGAACACAGGTCAATGCTGCAGCCAATTACTAGCCTCAGCAGAGACGTCCCATGTACGGCTGAGGCCAGCGACTGGCAGCAGTGGAGACTTGTGCATGGAACGTCACCACTGCAGCCAAGAGGATGACAACAGCAGGAAGGCTGGAGTGCAGCGCTCAAAGAAACAGCGGAGAAAACAGGAGAGTATACATTCACTTGTTATTTTAGGCCTTTTGCAGGGGCTGCCCACGTTTTTTTATATACCACGGGCAAACCCCTTTAAATAAAAGCATCTGCAAGAGAAGTGCTTTAGGGTACTTTCACACTTGCAGCAGAGGATTCCTGCAGGCAGTTCCGTCGCCAGAACTGCCTGCTGGATCCGGCAATCTGGACGCAAACTGATGCAATACCGGATCTGTCTTTCCAGTTGTCATCCGGAAAAATGGATCAGTTTTTCTGGAACACTTGGGGCCGGATCCGGCATTATTGCATTTCAATGGAAAATAATGCCGGATTCAGCAAGTGTTCAGGATTTTTGGCCGGAGAGAAAACTGCAGCATGCTGCTGTATTTTCTCCGGCCAAAAAAACGTAAGAGGGACTGAACTGATGCATCATGAACAGATTGCTCTCCATTCAGAATGCATTAGGATAAAACTGATCAGTTTTTTTCCGGTATTGAGCTCCTAGGACGGAACTCAATACCGGAAAATAAAAACCCTAGTGTGAAAGTACCCTTAAAGGAATGCCTGGAGGAGATATGGCAAATAAGAGTCGATGTGCCGTCATTCTCCACTGAAAGGAACGTGCGCTACTGAAACCATAGCCCACTGGTGACAATCGATGGACCCCACCGACTTATAATGGGTCCGTCAGGTTGCGACACAATGTCGATTGTGTTTATGGGAAAACCGTGCTGCATGGAGTTCTATTCTTTCTGTCAAAGGCAATGGAATCTGCAACAGGTACTCCAAACAGAGCCCCAGAGATTACAGCCTTGTATTCCTTTAAGGTGTCCATACTTCCATTTATTTCAGTAGAAAGCAGCGGCAGAGCATACGCCATCTGCTCTCCAATGAATGCAGGTGGGGTCCGGGATCTCACTACGTGGGGTACAAGCTGTTGGTCCCAACTTGATAACGAAAAATAATGAATAATTATGTCAAGTCAAATCAACACCCGTGCATCCTGACAGAAACCCCCTTTACTCACTTTAACCTGCTCGCCGCCTCCACTTTCATTCAAACAGACTTTTGCCATCTTCTCAAACTCTTGGATCCATTCGCAATGCCTCTAATAGAGGAAAGGAAATATTGTGAGCTCCACTGGGGCACAGTGATGATATGATAATGTCTATATGACAGCGCCACCTTATGGTAGTAATGGAAATTTTAATCAGTTCTTCTTTTCGGCTCAAATCAGAGGCAGAAACGTAGCCATAGAAGGTGCAGATTTTAAAGTCTTAACGGGTCCCACTAAACTGAGGGTGGGGGCTGTGCTTTTACATAGGACCATACCAGACTGGTAAACTGCACTTGATATGGTGCCAGATCACAGATTATGCACAGGATCTTAAAAGATACGCCACCCGGTGCTCAATACAGACTAGTGCGGCAGACTTCCAGGTCACATGTAACCTAGAGGCACATTGCAATACAGGAGGGAGGCATGATGTGCAGGATGATGCACCACCCTGTGAACGTCTTCAGGGAGATATAGAAGGCTTAAAGGGGTGGTCTCATCACAGACAATGGGGGCATATCCTAGTGATATGCCCCCATTGTCTGATTGGCACGGATCCCCTATATCGAGAAAGGAGCACTGCACAAGCGCTGCCACCCTCCAATCATTTTCTATGGGGCCGCCGGAAATAACACAGAGTGCTGGCTCGGCTATTTCCGTCGAGCCCACAGAAGGTGGCTGGTCTGTTATGAGACAACCCCTTGAAAAGGGAATAGGTTACCTCCAAAACAACCCCCAAAACTATAGAGTAAGAGGTGTATAGTGTAAGTGACGTCAAGTCCGGTTATGTGATTTTTATCTTCATTCCAATGCTATGCTCTGACAAACTGGCTGTAAAATACATGGAGAGGACTCCTCAGCTCACGCACATAATGGAGAGGACCCAAAGAGGAGTCCTCTCAATGCATTTTACTACTGGTTTGTTGGAGCACAGCGTCAGAAATCAAGGGAGTATGAAGATAAAAATGACATAACCGGACTTGACGCCAATTACACTATAATCTAGTATGTGGGGGGGGGGGGGGGGGGGGGGGATGTCTCGGAGCCGACATATTCCCTTTAAATACGTGGCCACTGCTGCTCTAACCAAGCATCTTGTATTTCTAACCACCCTGACAAGCTTCCATGGCACCCGCACATAGGATGAATGTTCAAGCTCAGCTAGATATTTTGCGAGGTGTTTAGCAGCCCCAGCTTGGTAACCCTTGGGGCGCCCCTCCTCTGGGAACGCACCCCCTGACTTTGGGTTCTTACCAAACTAGCAGAAACAGACACATTTGGGAAGATCTTCTGCAGGATTTCCCGGGCCTCATTGTCCCCCGTGTTCTGCTGTCTCTCCTGCAACAAAACAAGACATCGCCATCAGCATCCAAGTGGAAAAAGCAATCTATCCAAGATGGGAACATGGGCGAAACACACAGATGTTATGGCGTAGAGGATGTGACATCAAACGTATGCATTAGCTAGGAAAAAATATTATCCGTCCGCATGCACATGAAACCTCTGCCAACTCCTCTCAGACGTCGGGACATCCACTCGGACAGACTAGATGCAAGCAATCACTGGCGTTCCTTATTGGACATGTTATATGACCGTAGCTACATAAAGGGGTTAACCATCCCCAACTGTCACCTGCGCCATCCATACATTGGTGCCTATAGTGGGGGGGGGATAGGGATAGACTATCTGGTCACACAATGAAGCATGACCACAACGGTCTCCAGCACCAAACACGGGTCGTGGAAGATCTGTCCTGTCTTTTTTATCCTGCTGCTGATCCTTGCGAGGTGCAGAAAATCTATAGAGCGGTGACAGAGCACAGACATGCATGCATCACCACGATAAAAACACATGCATGAAATAGGCTAGATTCACCCCCAATGATCTGCAGCCTAAGATGGGGCGTGCACCTTTAGCCGCTGCTACCAATCCAGCTTTATTCTGGCCATACACATTAGATGTTTATCAGCCAATCCCAGGGATTTCAGCAGGACCGGCTGCCCACCTACTGTATATGGGACCTCACGACTTCTCTGATGACAGATTCCGGGGAGATAAGGATCAGGTTGATTGGATTTCAACATGCCCAATATTTTTGTTCTCAGGGGAGACATGCTTCCACCAGAGACGGACGCGCACACTTGGCTGAGGCCCAGAAAGACAGTTGTAGGCCGACTGCTAATGTGTGTGGCCAGCCTTAAAGGCTATGGACACCTTCGGAGGCGTTTGTTTTTTTTATGATTGCATCTTACTCATTTTTGGCTAAAGAATTTTTTCAATTGTCCTTTATTAAAAATATTGAGCCGTTCTGTCACAGAGGGTTTACCGTTCTTCTAGCTGTGTGACTGGTACTTTCACTTTGCCGCGGTCATCTAACCTCATCTCTAAACCACCAACGGGTCATAAACACTTATTTATGTCACATTCTTATCAGTAAGATAAGAACTGAGCTATAATGAGTGTTTAGGAGGTCAGAGAGCAGAGATAAGGAGCCTGTCTGCTCCTGGTCTGACGGAAAAGATAGAAAATCCAAAGGCTGCTTCTAGAGCATCTCGGCTCTGTACAGAAAAAAGGATGCCATCATTTTCATAAAGCCCAATTAAAAAGATTTTTTTAGCTCAAAATGAGTACAATGCAATAATAAAAAAATATTGACCCCAAAAGGTGTACATAGCCTTCAGCAGGTTCAGGCATACTGGTGGGGTGGATCCTGCTGATTAAAGGGCATCTGTCAGCAGATTTGTCCCTATGACACTGGCTGACCTGTGACATGTGCACTTGGCAGCTGAAGGCGTCTGTGTTGGTCCCATGTTCATATGTGCCCTCATTATGCTTTAATAAATGCAAATGAGTATCTAGGAGCAACAGGGGCGTTGCCATTACACCTAGAGGCTCAGCTCTCTCTGCAACTGCTGCGCCCTCTGCTCTTTGACAGGGACAGGCAGTGTAAATGTGACCACACATGGTCCTGTCAATCAAAGTGTAGAAGGCGCGGCAGTTGCAGAGATGCCATATTTTTGTAAAGGGGTAAAGGAAAGATGTAGGGTACAGCAAAAGAGCAAGTGGCGAGGCAGAAGCGTCTTAAGGCTCTGTACACATACTTATTCCCCAGGGAATAATAATTCTAGCTCTATTCTTAGGACTATGCTGCGCCATTCCTTTATTATTCCTGTTAGAAGTTATAAAGGAATTGCTAGCATTTAAAAAAAAAGGTCCAGCTGGATGTTACCAATTAGGGGTGGAGTGTCTCATACTATCTAATCAGTGCTGCTACTGTTAGGCCCCTTTCACACGGGCGTTGCGGGAAAATGTGCGGGTGCGTTGCGGGAACACCCGTGATTTTTCCGCGCGAGTGCAAAACATTGTAATGCGTTTTGCACTCGCGTGAGAAAAATCGCGCATGTTTGGTACCCAAACCCGAACTTCTTCACAGAAGTTCAGGTTTGGGTTAGGTGTTGTGTAGATGTTATTATTTTCCCTTATAACATGGTTATAAGGGGAAATAATAGCATTCTGAATACAGAATGCTTAGTAGGTGATCAATTGAGGGTTAAAAAAAAATTAACTCACCTTCTCCTCTTGTTCGCGTAGTTCCCGTCTCTTCTTTACTTCTTTAATTATGAGTTGTGGGCTAAAGGACCTTTGGTGACGTCAGATCACATGCTCCAATCACATGGTACATCACCGTGGTGATGGACCATGTGATTGGAGCATGTGATCTGACGTCACTACAGGTCCTAGCCGGTATTTTCATCTTTTGAGAAGTAAAGAAGAGACCGGGAACTACGCGAACAAGAGGAGAAGGTGAGTTAATTTTTTTTTTTTTTTTTAACCCTCAATTGATCACCTACTAAGCATTCTGTATTCAGAATGCTATTATTTTCCCTTATAACCATGTTATAAGGGAAAATAATACAGTGAATAGACTATCACCTAGCAACCATGCGTGAAAATCGCACCGCATCCGCGCTTGCTTGCGATTTTCACGCAACCCCATTCACTTCTATGGGGCCTGCGTTGCGTGAAAAACGCAGAATATAGAGCATGCTGCGATTTTCACGCAACGCATAAGTGATGCGTGAAAATCACCGCTCATCTGAACAGCCCCATAGAAATGAATGGGTCGGTATTCAGTGCGGGTGCAATGCGTTCACCTCACGCATCGCATCCGCGCGGAATACTCGCCCGTGTGAAAGGGGCCTTAGGGATGCGATGCTTTTTTCACTGATAGTTGCTAGGAGATGTAGTTTGTAAACCTTGAGGTTTTTTTTCACGAGTGTGAAAAACGCATCAAAACGGATTGCACCCGTGCGGAAAAAAAAGAAACACTGAAAGCAATTGCAGACAAAACTGACTGAACTTGCTTGCAAAATGGGGAGAGTTTCACTGAATGCATCCGGAGCGTTAGTGTGAAAGCGGCCTTAGGGTCCATTCACACGTCCGCAAAATCGGTCCGCATCCGTTCCACAATTTTCCAGGACGGGTGCAGACCCATTAATTTTCAATGGGGCCGGAATGTGCTGTCCGCATCCGCATTTGTGGATCCGCACTTCCGCATCCGTGCTTCCGCTAAAAAATAATAGAACATGTCCTATTCTTGTCCGCAATTGCGGACAAGATTAGGCATTTTCTATTATAGTGTCGGCGATGTGCGGTATGCAAATTGCGGAATGCACATTGCCGGTGTCCGTGTTTTGTGGATCCGCAAAACACTTACGGACGTGTGAATAGACTCTTAGACGAATTTTGCACCCCACAGTTTCCACAGTTCCTGTGTAGATGGGAGCACCTAGCAGGCTGCACAATGCTGCTCATAGTCAAATCTGTCATTTCATTGTCCCCAAGCCCCCCCCCCGATGAATGGAGTAGTAGTGCACAAGTCTGTCCACCGCTCTCTTAATGTGGCTGGTGTGCACAGCGCTCTATCAGTCCCACAGGGACCCGGTTACATTTTGCACGCGGTATACGGCCATTGCATGCACGCGGCAAAGACGTTAATGGTACAGATCGGCCTCTGCTGACGTCACACCACACACAAGAACGCTGGCATGCCCATGAGGAAACAAAAACACAAAAGAGACAGATGAGCAAAAAAGTCAGGATAGAAGAGACAGGAGGAACATACAGTTATGATTGGGAGGTTCTTGTCCGCAGCCAATCAAGGCTTCGCTTTGTTACCCCCACTAGTGATGAGGCAGTACAGACCCCGAGGACGCGCGGCGCCTCTGCTACCTCACCGCACTAGTGACTGGTCCGTGCACGACTGCTCTGGCTGTCGCTTTAACTAGGTATTCTCGTGGGAAGAACTGCATGCCGATCCTGCCCTCAGTCCCGCTAATTCATGGAGGTGGGGAATCTATTTTTCCAACTACACACAAAGGTCTTGCAATACTGGAGTATTGGTCAATACCTGCATGACATTTGGTTGGGTGCATCAAATGCCCAGTCATGATGGTTAAGATCCGATACCCGGATTATTGTTGCCCGCTTAATATCCTGGGATTTAAAGTGAACCTCCGCCTTATATCATCACGCCATGTTCTTATTTCTTAAATTCAGAGCAATTTCATAAAATAATTTTAAGGAGGCACAAGCTCTAGTGTTGCGCTTCATCCCCTTCACCTCATTTAAAGGGAACCTCCACCTTTTATTATCACGTTATGCTTTTAGTGCAGGTTCAGTATTGTCCGACTCAGAGGTCCAAAACCCGTATATATGTATATCACAAGCTGGCTTCCTGCAGCCGCCACTAGAGGGAGCTGAATGTATACTGTCTTATTATTGAGTTTAAAAGGGTATCCCGATCTTGTATAGTGATGGCACATCTCTAGGAGAATGAAGGGAGACAGAGCTAGTGTAGCACGGCATCCCCTTCACCTGATTTCACTGTACAGCCTCATCCCAGTCACCCGCTCTGCAGATAATTTCAGGTCAACGCTGCGCTGCAGACCCCTGAACAGCAAGGTAGCCGGGAACACCGCTGTACTGGAAAAACTTAGAAAGGGACCGACCACGAAACTGGCCATGCGGCCCCTGCATTCTCAGGATTGGTGAGGGTTCCAGAAGTGCAACCCCCAGTTATCAAAATGCGATTGTGTATCCTACCAACTAACTACAAGATGGGAATACCCATTTAAAGCATAATAGTATATTTTTGGCTCTAAAGCTCCCTCCAGTGGTGGCTGCAGGCAGACAGAATGTCATATTTTATAACTATATGGTGGGAATTTGAAGCTCCATATCAGAAAAACCAAGCCCTGGGTGCTATAATGATATAGATCAAAGGATTACTCCAGTTAGAAGTTATCCCCTATCCACTGGATACGGCATAACATACAGGCACCTCCACGATTACAAGTCCACAGGTCCCGTTCCCCTGTATGGAGTGGCAGTTCGAGCATGCCTGCTGCCGCTCTATTCAAACTCTATGGAACGGTCGGAGATAGGCACGCAATGCTACCTCCAGCAGTCCCATAGTGATGAATTGATTGGCAGTGCACAGGGCCCCTGTTTTTGCGAATGGTGGGGGTCCCAGCAGTTAGAGCCCTACCGGTCCGTTATAAAGTGGATAGGAGAGGACTTGTTTTAAGTGGAATACGCCTTAAGATATGACCTCATTAAACCGGTGGACGTTCACTTTAAGGGGCAGGCGCGGACTTTGGTTCATCTTGGCAGCATCGGCATGCAGCTTTATAAAAATCCATTCCACCATCTCAGAAACCGAGCTAAGAGTCAGCAGACAGAGCAGCCGTGCCCGGGTACAATCTGCGCTACGTCCCCCACCGGTAGCATTACAACCTTGGCGGTCTTGCCGACTCTCTCTTGTAGCATTTTTTCAGTTGATGCCAATGCCTCCATTGCTTTCCAGTTTTTCTCCCGAAGGTCCTAATTGTTTTTAGAAAGAGTTATTTCAGTTGACCCAGATACTAAAAACGTCTTCATAGTTCATTCAGCAAGTTCAATTAGAAGGGGCTGACGGAGATCTCTCTTGCCCAAATCCACCAGACTGCGCCAGCGCTTCACACGCCAGACATATGGAAGATCCCACACAGGTGACTTGCAACGCGTCAGCTTTGAGGAGGTAAAGTGAATCCGATTTGTGAGCAAAAAGGCCTAGCTGACCCATCAGCAGGAAAGTCCATTAAAAAGATCTCAAATTAAAGGGGCAATCCCGATTTTGTAAAGTGATGGCAGATCACTAGGATGTGCCGTCACTTTATCATTGTTGGGGGGCTAGCCTCCTGGAATCCCAAGAAAGAAGGGTCTGTAGCTTTGGTGTATGGCTATGCCCTCTTTAAGGACACCTCACCACCCACAAGCAAGGTCCAGCTGGGTGTGTGCCCCTGCACAGTGTGACACTATATAATCAGTGCTGTCAGACTGTGCAGGGACACCCCCCAACTGATAACACCCACTGCAAACGGCTAGCAATTTATTTAGGAATAATAGAGGAATGGCACAACATAGTGCTGTTATAACATGGGTAATGCAATAGTTACTAAAAAAGAGACCTGTCAGGAGAGATAAGAGCTCCTCTCTAAAGGGAATGTGCCAACGAAATGTTTTCACCAAGTTAAAACCAGATAGCAACACATATTCTTTTGCTCCCAACCTGTTTTTATCTTTTTTTTATTCTAAGTTTTTAACATGATCATGGGGGGCAGCCATCTTGCTTGAGCTGTTCTTAAAGGGGTTCTGAACCCGGACAATAACCCATTTTCCACCCCTCCAGCCCCCAATTTTATGCTCCGATGTACCCCCTTGCCCTGCAACGAGCAGGGCAAGGGCTGTTTGTGCACATTTTCACGCTGCTAGGCGGAGGCTTCCCAGTGACATCACCGGCAATAATGACCGCCCATTAGTGGCAGTGATGTCACTGGGAACACTGCTAGGCGAAAACTCCGCCTAGCAGAGCCCGGGGCGACACCGCATCTGCAGAAAAAGGCCTTGCCCTGTGCTATGCTGCGCAGTGCAAGGGAGAGCATCGGAGCTCTGTGACCTATGCAGAGGAGATAAGCCGTGATATAACCTATTGTGAAAGGGGAATCCTGTGTTATCTATATACAGGTGATATATCACTAGCCCTGCCTATGATGAGCAGATAACTGCTGTAAAGTGATCTGCACAGACCAAGATGTGGAGTCTATTAGGCTTTGTAGCCAGTGCAAGAAGTGCAGGAATTTATCTTTTGTTGTTTTTTGTTTAAAGGGGTTCTGCACTTTCATTTAACTGATGATCTATCCTCTGAATAGATCATCAGCTCCTGATCGGCGGGGGTCCGACACCCAGGACCCCCGCCGATCAGCTGTTTGAGAAGGCAGCGGCGCTCCAGCAGCGCCGCGGCCTTCTCACTGTTTACCGCCGGGCCGCCGACCCACTGACGTCACGACTAGTATCAACTAGCGTGGGCGGGGCTAAGCTCCATTCAAGTGAACAGAGCTTAGCCGCGCCCACACTAGTTGATACTAGTCGTGACGTCAGTGGGCCGGCGGCCCGGCGGTAAACCGTGAGAAGGCCGCGGCGCTGCTGGAGCGCCGCTGCCTTCTCAAACAGCTAATCGGCGGGGGTCCCGGGTGTCAGAAGGTCCAGAGGATAGATCATCAGTTAAATGAAAGTGCAGAACCCCTTTAAATATAGTTATTGACTTTGAAAATAAAAAAACTCACCCAAAATCTTTTAAAAATACATTTACCTACAAACATGATTTAAACAGCAGGTCATTTTCTGATGACACATTCCCTTTAAGGATGAAGCGCTCTTTATTTCATCTCTAAGCTTTTGTCTCACAAAAAGGAGCAAAGTCGATGCCTGCGGACGTCACTCTGTGGGAACGGCCATAGACCATCCTTGCGTGATCGCATTGTGCCGTGTCTGTGATGGGAGGTTCTTATTTTCACAGTCCAATTTGAAACGCTACTTTCAGGGGGGAACATTCGTGTGAAAAACATTGGCCTAATGACTTGTGAAAAAGAGTAAAGTTTTCAGAGAAAAAGAGCAGAATCCAATCCACCAAACAGGGGAGAAAAAAAAGGTTAATAATCAGAACGCAGAAGAACATCCTCAGCAGGTTTCATTTACAGGTTTAGAAAATGTATAAAAATAAGACAAACAAATAAAAAACACTTAAAAAAATGTAAGAGTAGAACCTGCGGCTGGTGATGTCGTGAGGGGGAGATGTACTAAGCTAAATGCACCAGAAGCAAAAAACTGGTGCACCTGCCGAGCAGCACATTTATTACGTGTTCAGGACTCTCTTTCTGGGATGCATTAGACAAGGAGCGCGTCTTAAAATGCGACACCGTGCACCAAAATAGTTTGCGTAAAGCAAGACAAGACTGGCCAGCAAGCTGCACCAAATTTAGCATCCAGCCTGAGGCACTGGAATAAATTTGGCACATCTTTAGGGTAAATGCAGCGAGTAGAATTGCATGCAGAACAGCCACAGCATTTTCCGTAGCAGCAAATTGGGCGAATTTAAAGAAAAAAATTATAATAAATCTCATCCACACGCTCTGCCATGCCGATTTCATTGTGAAATCTTTCCAGAGGATGAAATCTGGGGCAATCCATAGCATTTATGCACCGAAATCCACAGCTAAATTAGGATTTCAGACCAACAGGCTGTGGATCTTCCTCTGAAGAAAATCCACTGCGGACCTGCCGTGCGTGGCCGTACCGTATCTGTCTCCATGATCAACCCTACTAAACCAGGCATACTACTCATTAGGTTTGAACCTGGTATATAAGATTCGCCCTCTATTGCTGACAACGGATATACCTTTGTAGAATAATAGTTACTTTTATTTGTATGCAAATGAGGCAAACGGAGCACCCAAGGGCTGGGCTAGCCCCTCGGAGCACAACTTCACCTCATCCCCTTCCACATCACTACTCCCCCTCATGGCTTGATAGACAGGGACAGACATCCTCACTGCTTGGATGGCTGGCCCTGAAATTTTGTGCCAGAGAGACTTCAACGGCACATAAGTGGTTGATCTCAGGAGGCTTCCTTCGCTCTGAGACCTGCACTGCATAGGCCCCAATGTGATTCTAAGGGCCAGGCGTCCGAACAGTGAGGATCTAAAGGAGGAGTTAACTAACCATCAGCACCACCTGCAAAAATCTCTCTGGTGGTTCGTTACAGCGTATCGCTGTTCAGCTCACAGAGCACTGGAACTGGATGCCACCGTATCCGCTTCTCAGCGGAGAGCAGGACCAGCTGCATACAGTTCTGCTGATTCTGACTATGCTCAAGAAAGTTCTTTTTCGCTGACAGTAGAGACGAGAAAATCATTTCATACCAATCGACTCATTCATAAAAGATTTCTTGAGCAGCGAGGAGCTGGCCGCGCTACTCAAGAGACCCTCCCCCCTTGATTGACAGTGAGGGATATATCATCTGGCCGTGTGTTTCTTGCATTTGCACTAGGGCTGGGCGATATGGCCTAAAATCAGCATGTGCGATATATCGATATATTATTTTCTTCTGTATATCATCCATGTCCCCCAGCCAGCGCCATCAGCCCCATGCCATTGCCACCATCTTTATGTTCCACAGCCAGCGCTATCAGCCCCATGCCATTGCCACCATCATGTCCCACAGCCAGCGCCAGTTTGCCACCATGTCCCCCAGCCAGCGCCATCAGCCCCATGCCATTGCCATCATGTCCCCCAGCCAGCGCCTTCAGCCCCATGCCATTGCCATCATGTCCCCCAGCCAGCGCCTTCAGTCCCATGCCATTGCCATATCATCCATGTCCCCCAGCCAGCGCCATCAGCCCCATGCCATTGTCACCATCATCATGTCCCACAGCCAGCGCCATCAGCCCCATGCCATTGCCACCATCATCATGTCCCCCAGCAAGCGCCATCAGCCCCATGCCATAGCCATCCTCCCCCCCCTAATCCCCTGATAGATTCAGGCCCCTGCTAATATACTTACCTTTCCTGCAGAGTGCGCAGCTGGATAAAGGAGTCCGCAGGAGACGGACTGCGTCTTTTTCCCAGCATGCACTGGGAGGGACCTGACGTCACACACAGCGTCAGCCAGCACGCTGACGATGTGTGCACGCAAGGTCCTGGCAATTGCAGTGCGGTGCAGAGTCGGGAGGCCACGGAGCGGTGAGTGAGAAGCTTCTTAAATTCACTACCGCTCTGTGGTCATATATCGCGATATGGCGATCAAGCTAAAATCAATATAGTTGCCTGAATTTATGACGATAATATCGTATATCGTTTATATCGCCCACCCCTAATTTGCGCCATTGCTCTGAGTAGTGACTGAAGCGCAGAAGCTCTGCTGTTGATTCTAGGTACCTGGAAGTGTAGCGGCGCATGCACAGTCAGTGCAAATCCTCTGCGCTTGAGCTGCTACTTGAGAAATGGTGCAGACATAAGATTGACAGGGTCAAGCGAGAAGTTTGGCCCTGGCGATCAAGGGGGAGCCTCTTGACCAGAGGAGCCAGCCTCTCACTGCCCAAGGAGTCTGTGTGATGAACGAACCAATTCGCTCATCTCTGACCGCTAACAAATATCTCGAAAATGGTGACGAATCGGAACCAAACGATATTAGAAAGCTGTAGGACGTTTTATTTATCTAGAGATTATGCTTCATTTACATAAAAAGGGGGACGCTCTATAGACATCTATGCTAGCTTCTGATTTGGGAAGATAATAGAATTTTATAAATGTATTCTCAAATAAATTGAATACACTTAGTTATGAATACATTTTAGGACTTTTTAGAGAATTAGTCAAATGATAGGATAAGTTATCGCCATTCATTTCCACCAGACTATACTGTATCCTTACAGACACGTCTTCTTTAGTTCCACCTATATATACGGTGATGATTCTTTGGACTGGTCCCTAAGGACTGCAGCCACTAGTGAGATCCTGGCGGTAGTCATCATGCTAAAGTGTATTCCTATGAGGCATCCCTCCAGTGGTAATATGGGAAGAACCAGTAAGACTGTGCTGCTGCCTGTCATAGCTGTCTGCATAGTCCTTGTGAATGGCGCAGGCAGGCGTACCTGATTATATCACTGCGTTTTGCAGAAGCCTTGACCGTTCTCTGCCTTGAGTGATTTGAGGCAGACTGGTTACTAGGGATGTGCTACCTGCCAGCCCACTGATACTGCAGTGGAAACACGAAATAATCTGCAGGCAGCATGTTACAGAGCAGGAGAAGCGGAGCAGATTGATATATAGTTTTATGGGAAAGATTCAGTATAACCTGTGTTTCGTTGATTTAAATTCCTGCTCATTGTGGGCTTTGAAGTCCAGGAGGAGGTCCTATCAGTGACTGACAGCCTTCCCTCTGAGGAGGAAGTCCTATCAGTAATTGACAGCCTTCCCTATATGAGGAGGAGGTCCCATCAGTGATTGACAGCCTTCCCTCTATGAGGAGGAGGTCCTATCAGTGATTGACAGCCTTCCCTCTATGAGGAGAAGGTCCTATCAGTGACTGACAGCCTTCCCTCTATGAGGAGGTGGTCCTATCAGTGACTAACAGCCTTCCCTCTATGAGGAGGAGGTCCTATCAGTGACTGACAGCCTTCCCTCTATGAGGAGGAGGTCCTATCAGTGATTGACAGCCTTCCCTCTATGAGGAGAAGGTCCTATCAGTGATTTACGCCTTCCCTCTATGAGGAGGAGGTCCTATCAGTGATTGACAGCCTTCCCTCTATGAAGAGGAGGTCCTATCAGTGATTGACATCCTTCCCTCTATGAGGAGGAGGTCCCATCAGTGATTGACTCCTTCCCTCTATGAGGAGGAGGTCCTATCAGTGACTGACAGCCTTCCTTCTATGAGGAGAAGGTCCCATCAGTGACTGACAGCCTTCCCTCTATGAGGAGGAGGTCCTATCAGTGATTGACAGTCTTCCCTCTATGAGGAGGTGGTCCTATCAGTGACTGACAGTCTTCCTTCTATGAGGAGGTGGTCCTATCAGTGACTGACAGCCTTCCCTCTATAAGGAGGAGGTCCTATCAGTGACTGACAGCCTTCCGTCTATGAGGAGGAGGTCCTATCAGTGATTGACTCCTTCCCTCTATGAGGAGAAGGTCCTATCAGTGACTGACAGCCTTCCCTCTATGAGGAGGAGGTCCTATCCGTGATTGACTCCTTCCCTCTATGAGGAGAAGGTCCTATCAGTGACTGACAGCCTTCCATCTATGAGGAGGAGGTCCTATCAGTGATTGACAGCCTTCCCTCTATGAGGAGGAGGTCCTATCAGTGATTGACTCCTTCCCTCTATGAGGAGAAGGTCCTATCAGTGACTGACAGCCTTCCCTCTATTAGAAGGTCCTACCAGTGATTGACTCCTTCCCTCTATGAGGAGAAGGTCCTATCAGTGACTGACAGCCTTCCCTCTATGAGGAGGAGGTCCTATCCGTGATTGACTCCTTCCCTCTATGAGGAGAAGGTCCTATCAGTGACTGACAGCCTTCCCTCTATGAGGAGGAGGTCCTATCAGTGATTGACAGCCTTCCCTCTATGAGGAGGTGGTCCTATCAGTGATGACAGCCTTCCCTCTATGAGGAGGAGGTCCTATCAGTGACTGACAGCCTTCCCTCTATGAGGAGGAGGTCCTATCAGTGATTGACTCCTTCCCTCTATGAGGAGAAGGTCCTATCAGTGACTGACAGCCTTCCCTCTATTAGAAGGTCCTACCAGTGATTGACAGCCTTCCCTGTATGAGGAGGAGGTCCCATCAGTGATTGACTCCTTCCCTCTATGAGGAGGAGGTCCTATCAGTGACTGACAGCCTTCCCTCTATGAGGAGGAGGTCCTATCCGTGATTGACTCCTTCCCTCTATGAGGAGAAGGTCCTATCAGTGACTGACAGCCTTCCCTCTATGAGGAGGAGGTCCTATCAGTGATTGACTCCTTCCCTCTATGAGGAGAAGGTCCTATCAGTGACTGACAGCCTTCCCTCTATTAGAAGGTCCTACCAGTGATTGACAGCCTTCCCTGTATGACTGTGCATACAGAGAGCTGTCAAATCACTGATAGGTCCGCCTCCTGAACTTCAATGCTCAGAATGAGCACAGATATAAATTCAGAAATTATAAAAGTTATACTGAAAATTTTCCCAAAAACATTATATACCAATCTGCTCAGCTCCTCCTGCTCTAGAACATGCTGCCTGCAGCTCAGACACCATGTTTAAGGCGACAGGTTCCCTTTAAATAACCATGCTGAAAGGAAAGGAGAGAGAAGGAGGAAAGCAGCTCCATGACTTTCCATGATTCAAGCTGTGGTGTTAAATACATTTTTGTAAAAATAAATTTAGGTGAAGAACCCCTTAATACACACGGGGGTCGCCACAGACATTAGATTACAGCTGGTCTCAAGGTAAACAGCGAGAGCTGCTAAGAATAGTCTGATAGCTATGGACCACCCTGGATGGATGTAAGATGGGGGGAGATGTGGTAGGGGAATATAAACCTGGCCAAAAGGAATATATTCGTATTTACAGCACTCACCCACTACCAGACAGCTGCCGGCCAAACACTAGTTTGGTTAACAGATATTCCTCTCCGCTCCACTATAAACATGCACACTCGTCTCGGCCGAGCATGCAGGTTGCAGGTTTTAATGGGGAGAGTGGAATGGGAATCAGCTGCTGTCGGATCCCCCTGAAAACCGCTTATCTCCTGGGTAAGGAGAAAAAAAAAAGTAGTTCTCCGGGACTGTATTCGTGATTACGTATCCATAGGACAGATCATCAATGGCAGATAGGTGGGGGTCCGATAAGCTGTATAAAAGGGCAGCTAAGCTCCAGCACAGATCCACGCACCGAGTAGTGGCCGTGAATGGTACTGCGGCGCCGTATTGTGGTTCTGGAGCAGCTCATTTAAGTAGTTGATCCCTAGAGGTGCTGGGAGACAGGCCCAGTACTGATATCATATTGATGATTATAAGGACTAATATAAAACTCCCAGCACCCCCCCCCCCCCTCCCCCAGGACAATATACAGCTTCAGGCCTTTCCTTGAAAAGTATAAATACAGCAAGTTGTCCATTTACTTACATTGTTCTTCTTCCTTTGCTGCTCCACTGCCGATTTTTGAACTTCCAGCTCGGCGAGCAGCTCCGTTATGTCCTTGTCTTTCTTTGCAATCCTAGAAACATGGACAACACATCAGGTGGTCATATACAGGGTCACTAAATGCGATATTTTATACAATATGATCTGTTTTCCCAAGAGGTTACGGCACGGATGGACAACCCGCGGACCAAGCTGTTGCAAAACGACACCTCCCAACATGCCTGAAACAGGCTACAGCTATTAGGGCATGCTGGGAGTTGTAGTTTTGCAACAGCTGGATGGCCACAGGTTGGGCATCCCTGGGTTAAGGTATGTCAGACTAGGATCTCTACACACGCAGAAGATGGACAACTTTACTGTAAGGAGGTCACCCGTGTAGTGCGGAGATTATGTAATGGATTCCTCTTCATAAGAGAGCAGACTTCAATGTTAAATGAAGGATAACTATAAGGATCTCCATGTTCAGCGTAGGTCTCAGGAAGGCTCTAGGTGTACACACCGCACGATATGCCACGTGTGTTATTTTGGCATACACTGGGCCAGTTGTCGTTGCCATCACTTTAATAAAGCATTGTCTGGGTGTAAAGAACAGAACTTGATCGCACATCCACAATGCTATGCTTTGATCTAACTCGCTGCTCAGTGCTATATTAAAGTGTACAGCCCCCCATACTGCATGCTGTACAAGAGGCATTAGTGTACATTTAACGCGCTGAGCAGCGAGTTAGATCAAAGCATAGCATTGTGGATGTGCGATCCAGTTCTGTTCTTTACCCCCAGACAACTCTAATAAAGCATATTCCACTAAGCGTGGTTATATAGCAGGACAATGTAAAAAGCACAGGCATATCGTGCAGTCTATCATTTTGTGTTTACCATGAGAGTCAATGGCAGGTGTATGTCTATAAGACATAGCTTGGAGGCTTCAGTCATCGTATACGTCAGGGGATACTCTCGACATGTTCCTCCGATGGAGTCAAAAGGCAAGATGCGAACAGAGCCTTATTTTTGTGACATGTGGTTTCAACTGGCTTGTTCGTATTCCCCATTAGTTCTGTTTTTCGGATCCCTTTCAATCAGCCAAAGCACAGGGCCACAATAAACAGTTTCTCTTGCGCTAGGTTACCTGGCATATCTGTCCATTCTTTTTGTCAGTGCCTGCTGTGTAATACTTCATTTACCCTGCAGTCACCATTATCTCTAGTCAAAGGGGTTTTCTTGGAATTAAACAATGATGGCCTGTCCTTAGGATAGGTCATCTGTACCATCAGCTCTCTGAAGGGCCACAGCGCCGTTGACTGGATAGTGGCGGAACTTTGTATTGCAGCTCAATCCCATTCACTTAAAGGGGTTTTATGAGAGTTTTTTTTTTTTTTTTTAACTTATGACCTATCCAGATCTGGATAGGTCACCAGGATCTGAACGGTGGGGTTCCAACACCAGAGACGCCCGCCGATCAGCTGTTTGAGAAGGCAGCGGCACTTGCCTTCTCCAAGCTTGCCCCAGGCCATGTGATGTCACGTTCATCAGTCACATGGTCTAGGTGCAGCTCAGCCCCATTGAAGTGTCTTAGGCTCAGCTGCAATACCAAGCACGACCACTATACAATGTACGGCACTGTGCTTGGGGAGCTGACAGAAAGCCGCGGAGCTACCAGGAGTGCCGATGCCTTCTCACTCAAACAGCTGATCGGCGGAGGTCACGGGTGTAGGTCCCCCACCGATCAGATATTGATAACCTATGTAGAGTATATGTCATCAATTAAAAAAAAAAAGAATAATAATATTATATATATATATATATATATATATATATATATATATATATATATATATATATATATATATATACATATATATATACACACACATATATATACATACACACACACACACACTCCTTAAAATAGGACTAAGCTGGATGCAGGACACTACTTACAAGGCTATTAATTCTTCATTTTTAGCAACTGAAGAAACCTAAAAGAGAAGAAGAAAAGTCAGAACAAATGCATCCATCCTTACCTATTAAGTTTTATCAAATATAGGATTTTGAACAACCTAAATTTTGTTTTGTATATACAACTCCTATAAAGATCCAAATGTCTCCATGGTAACAGACTACAATCTAATCCTGTGTAGTCTGATCCTGCAGTAGAAATGTATGGGTCCGCAATTTCATTCCGCAGAATGAAGAAAAGAATTGCGGATGTGTGAATGGAGCCTTACTAACATACATTCGGCAGATAAGCAAGAAGTGTGGTGCACACAGATGGTGATCTAACCGGATCAGACTACACAGGGTTTATCTGTAGTCTGTTACCATGGAGACATATTCTATATAGGAGGCATAGACACAAAACTATTGATTTTTACATTAAGATGAATTATAAAGTTGATTCATTGATTCTGGAACAAAAACTGGTTGCAAAAGTGGTAAAAGACATTAAATGAATTTGCAGCCTATTTTAGTTATTTCTCCACCCTTTGCTCCTCCACAGTGCACAATGGCTGCGGACAAATGGCGGAAAACTAAAAGTCGGAACTGTGCACAATCCACACCTGCCGTAGTTGTTGATCATGCTTCTTTTGTAGTTCACAGGCCTGAATTTTCAAAATTTCATTTTCTTTTTTCAGACCCTATGAAGAAGAAAAAAAACGGTCAGTGTGGTGCCTGGCGTCATGGTTGCCATCTACGCGGCTGCTTAGGGGTTCTGAATTTACCGTTAATTCCTGAGTTGTGACGGTTATATTTGCCTCCCTCTCCGAAAGTGCTGCCTCCATGTTCTTAATTTTCTCATTCTGTTGTTCTACTCTGTATGCAGAGAAAAAATAAATAAATAAATAATTGATTTAATAATGCATCTACAGGGTACTCTTTAACCCTTAGATGCCAATGATGTATGTAATATGTACGGACTTTAGAGTGCTGCAACTAGGACAGGGTTACAGCACTCATTTTAAGCCCGGCAATGAAAGCAGAAGCAAGGAGTGTCTATAAGGGCGCATTCACAAGACCGCGCAGTGTTCTGCGGATGCCAGCCGTGTGCGTTCCGCAATTTGCAGAACGGAAAGCCCATTATAGATATGCACATCTCCAACGTCAGCTGGATTTATATCAATGTGATGACAGAATCCTTTTAGGCTGGGTTCACACTTGAGCGTTTTACAGCGCGTTCAAACGCGCTGTAAAACGCTCAACACATGAAAACCAATGCTTCCCTATGGCCCTGGTTCTCACTTGAGCGTTTTACAGCGCGTTTGAACGCGCTGAAAAACGCCCTACGCTCAAAAAATTTCTTGAGCTTCTGTGGGGCGTTTTGTCGCGCGTTTGCAGCCATAGGACACTGCTGTTAATCACACAAACGCGTGTAATACGCGCGTTGACTATGGACAAAAACGCGCGACAAAAACGCGCGTTAAACGCGCATATCAAATATGCTCAGGTCTGAACCCAGCCTTAAAGGGGCGAGATGATCAGTCATTAGCTGATGTCATCATGAATGAACATACCAACTATTTATATAAAAAAAAAAGCTTAAAGGGGTTATCCCATCTTAGATAATAGGGGCATATCGCTAGGATATGCCCCCATTGTCTGATAGGTGCGGGTCCCGGCACGTCTGGGACCCGCACCTACAAGGAGAACAGAGCCGGGGAGAATTGCGGCTCCATAGAAATGAATGGAGGGCGACTGCGCATGCGCAGTGCGCCCTCCTCAACTTTCTCCGCTCCGTTCTCCTTGTAGGTGCAGGTCCCAGAGGTGGGACCCGCACCTATCAGACAATGGGGGCATATCCTACCGATATGCCCCCATTGTCTAAGATGGGATAACCCCTTTAAAGAAATACAGGTAGACTTACATTCTCTGAAGATCTTGCACTCCTGTTGACGATGAGTCTTGCTATGAAACAAATAAAGCAAATATAATTTTACTACTTTTGAACGTTTTCAGAACGGATCCGTTTGTATTATCTGTAACATAGCCAAGACGGATCCATCTTGAACACCATTAAAAGTCAATGGAGGACGGATCAGTTTTCTATTGTGCCAGATTGTGTCAGTGAAAACGGATCCGTCCCCATTGACTTACATTGTGTGCCAAGACTGATTTTTGGCTCAGTTTCATCAGACAGACACCAAAACGCTGCAGGCAGTGTTTTGGTGTCAGTCTCTAAAGCGGAATGGAGACTGAACTGATGCATTTTGAGCGGATCCTTTTCCATTCAGAAAGCATTAGGGCAAAACGGATCCGTTTTGGACCACTTGTGAGAGCCCTGAACGGATCTCACAAACCGAAAGCCAAAACGCGAGTGTCAAAGTAGACTAGCCCCTATAGCTGGCGGTGGATCCGCCGAACTTATGAAGAGGCGCCGGCCTCTACATAACTTCGGCGTATCCAGCGACAGTCTAAAGACAGCTTCCTTGCTGGTTTAAATTTAGACCATTTTCTACGCCTAAAACAGGTGTAGAAAATGATGAATGGCGCCCACTTTTTTAGACCTGGCATAAGCGGGGAAAAGTCGCAGATTACAGCGCATATAAACTTTGCGCCACAAAATACGTCTAATATAGGCGTATTTCTGGATAGCAAATGACCCCCGAAAATCTGCAGTAAACCAGCAGAACCTGACAGCACTGCTGCTTCAAGCTTTGGGTATGAAAATTCAAACGTTGATCATTCTTCAGAAATGTAAGTTGTCAAAAACCACTTTTCAGCTTTTCTGTGAAAACTAAAAGCCCATTTTCTATATTCCTTCCAGGTGGTCTCCTTTAAAGAAGCAGGTGCTGATATACACGTGCAATGTGCAGTACCTGCAGTAATTTCTGCTTGGCTTCTTCAATATGGATTCTCAGCTGCTGACTTTCTTTTCGTAGATCCTTCAAGAACAAAAAGCATACTCAGTTACTTCACATGTTTCCTCATGGGCGGGGTGTGGAGGAGACATTCATTTTATTGGTTTGCGCTACCCGACACTTACAATAATACTGAAAAGTGTTGTCCCGCGACAAAATATTACATTTCTCTGTTAGATCCTGCAAAACAATTTAGCGATGGGAATCATTTTTTGAGGTGGTGGCCCATCTCACACATTGGTGGCATATCCTAGTGATATGCCACCAATGTCAGGTAGGTATGGGTCCCATCTCTGGAACCCGCATCTATCTCTAAAAGGGGGGCCCCAAAGCAAAGGAGAGCAGACCTCTCTCTCCATTCACGTCTACGGGAGTTCTGAAAAGAGCCAAGCGAGCATGCTCGGCTATATCCGAAACTCCCATAGAAATGAATAGAATGCGAATGGAAAGCGCACAGCACGAGGGAGGCCACCCCTCCATGGAAGTAATCGGAGGGTGGCCACGCTTGTGCCGTGCACCCTAGATTATTTTGGAAGCAATGTTCTAGAGATGGACCCTTTGGGAACCGCAGCTATAAGACATTGGTGGCATATCGTAGCGATGTGCAATTTTTTTTAAAGGGTTGGCCTGTGTCTAGGTATAGCCGTTACATACTTGTTACGGCACCTCCTGCAATTCTCCTGATTCCTTAAGTCCAGCTCTGGTGAGAACGGCAACAATTCTTATTGCTGGCCTGCATAATCTTAGGAGACCCCCCCATAGAATGTATACAAGAGGGTCTGGCCAGTGGGACTGAGCTACTGGGCACGTGTGACCGCCATCACAGTGGTCACTGTTTATCAGCGGTTTTCTGCATGTTCCTAAACCAAAATGTCTTGCAAAAATCCTGCTGAGAACTCAGGGAGTAATCTCCCATTGATCTGTTCCATCTATGGAGACCGAGTTTTAGCAAGGTGGTGGGCTAAAAAAAAATATTCTCTCTGTTCTACTGCGGGCAGGGCAGGCTCCTGTTAGAGCCAGTTATGGCCATAGGATATAGTGAGGAGGAAAGAGGCATAGCTGTGCTCCTTGGGTCCATAGAGACAAATTCTTAATGTGCTTCTCAGTTTTAAATTGTAATATGAGACAGAATCAGAGGAGAGGAGAATATTCGGGGAGGAAGGGCTGGGATATTTTTTTTATTTTTGTTTCATTTTCTGTTCTTCGTGATCCTTCAGGTGGATCTTACCTTCTTAGGGATCCGACGAGACTAAACATTAAAGGGAACCCCTCATCAACGTTATGCTGACCTCACTGAGGGCAGCATAAGTTAGATCTCAGCGCTGTGTCACTCGTGAGCTAAAAGTAAGTGGTTGCAGAGAACCAGCATCATAATCATTGCAGCGCGGGCCTGGAAAAGAGTCACGGCCACCTGAGAAGAGTCCTGGTTATTCCTAATCTCCTGCTCTCGCCCATCTGCTGATGATTGGCAGTTCTCTCCTAGAGAGAAAAGGAGAAAACTAGGTAGGAGACGGTCAGCCATCAGCAGGTGCGCAGGAGAGCAGGAGATCATGAATAACCAGGACTCTTCTCAGGTGGCCGGGACTCTTTTCCAGGCCCAGTCTGCAAGGATTGTGATGTTGGTTCTTGGCAACCACTTACTTTTAACTTATAAATGACAGACCGCTGAAATCCACTCACCTGTCTATACTTTATTCTGCCATTAGTATGGGCAGCATAAAGTTAATGACAGTTTCCCTTTAACAGCCTTGACCATGTCTGATTGGTGGGGGGCCGACCCTCAGGACCCATGTCATTCATCAGGACAAAGGCGTCGTCACCTCCTCACTGTCTATCCAGGCACCGCGACACCACTGCATGTGCCAGTGCGCCCGGTGATACAGCTAATATGCTAAGCACTCCATTGTTCCCTGCAAGCAGCCATTTCTGACCATGAATAGGCCGCTGTTCTGTTGTACAATAGGAAGACTCATCGGACATCCAGGAAATATTTGACACAGCGATTTGACTTGTTATCATACGGATTGCAATGATCAAAATGAGATGAGAACGTTACCTCAATCTGCCTCTCCTTCTCTAGGACCACCTGCTGGCGTTTATTGAACCGTTCCTCCATCACCTTGAAGCTCTCCTCCTTGCCCTTCAATCTATGAAAAGACCAAAAATGACTTCAGACTCTGCCACAATAAAAATAAATAAAATAAAAACACTAAGACTCGCCATCCGCTGCCAGAATTGCTGCATACTCTGGAATAATGGGAGTGGGGGTCTACAGATATCATGACCTCATTTACAATCAGTTGATAGAATTGCAGTATATTATAGAAGGCCACCGACAGAATGACCATCCATAATCCACAGACCGAACTGCAGCATTGCTAGACAAAGACTATTTGTCCTTTCACACAGAGCAGATTTTAGGTTCACATTCAAATAATGAGTGAATATTGTAATGCTCACCCGATGGAAGACATTGCTATCTAGGACTACCTACCACTGTGGACTAATGGCTTCTACCTCGTTTTTTTTTTTTTGCCTTCCTCTGGATCAACTTGCAGGGTGACAGGCCGAACTGGATGGACAAATGTCTTTTTTCTTATGTACTATGTTACTATGTAATTGACACTTAAAGGGGGTCATCTGAGGCTATAAAAAGCTCCCCCATACGCCCGGGCCCCTCACAATGAATATACTTACCTGGCTCCCTGCGCCGCTCCCGATTCTCCCCATGTGCGGATGAAAAACTCCGGTGTCGGGGGGGGGAGTAGCCAATGGCAGGCGGAGACGGGGACGAGCCTCACCCACGATGCTAGGGAGGCTCGTCTCCGTTTGCCATTGGCTTCTCCCTCCCCCCGACACCGGATGTTTTCATTTGCGCATGGGGAGAAGCAGCAGCGGCGGTGCAGGGAGCCAGGTAACTATAATCATCGTGAAGGGCCCGGACGTATGGGGGAGCTATTTCTAGTCTCGGATAACTGCTAGGTGTATGAAGTTATGCCGTTCGGTGATTATTCAGGTCATTTACAGAAGAGAAATAAGCAGCGAGTGATACATACTGGTTTTGAAGTTCCTGAACTTGTGTAGTAGTAGAGACCTAAAGAGAAAATGAAAGCATAAGGAATGCCAGTAAGTGGAAAACCCAAATCATAATGTCAGAAGAATTTGTGCGCAAATGAAATCAAATGCAATCAGTGAAAATTAAACATTTAAAGCAAGTTAAAAAAAAAAAAAAAACGGGAAGTATCTGTACTGAAGGTGAAGTCATGCCCGGCTTTCCTGCATTACTACTGCAATTAAAAGAGTTTTCCAAAGATTTAAAGCAATTGTCTCACTTTAGTCATGTAGAGAAGGTTAAAAGGGGTTATCCTTGCTTTTAGTATTGATGACCCGGAATCCCCGCCAATCAGCTGTATGAAGGGAAGGTGCGCGCACTTCCTACGTGCCGTCTTCCTTCTTTCTTCCTGCTCGCCATAGAAAGAGAGACTGAAGACGGCAAGCGTGCAGGGCGCATGCCTTCTCTTCATGCACCCGATTGCTGGGGGTCCCCTGTCGATTCGATATTGATGATCTATCCTGAGGATAGGTCATCAATATTAAAAGGCTGGCAAACCCCTTTAATACAAGGCACTTACTAATGTATTGCGATTGTCCATATTGCCTCGTTTGCTGGCTGGATTCCTTTTTCCATCTCATTATACACTGGTCGTATCCAGGGGTTACGACCAACCTGCAATCCAGCACCGGCGGATGCGTTTGCACACTATTGGAAAAGGGGCCAACCTCTCTGTCGGCATGAGTACCTATAAGCAATCCCACAGTCCAAGCCACCAGAGAGCCCTGCGCCTTGTTCAATATTGTGCAAGCACGTCCACCGCTGCTGGATTGTAGGGTGGTCGTAACCCCTGGATGCGAGCAGTGTATAATGAGATGGAAAAATGAATCCAGCCAGCAAAGGAGGCAATTTAGACAATCCCAATACATTAGTAAGTGCCTTGTATTACTTTCTCTACATGATGAAGGCCATTTGCTGAAGTGAGACTATTTATAAAAAAAAAAAAAAAAAAGAAAAGCCAGGCAATGTTAAAATAAAAAAGAAGCTATACATGCTCTCACTGACACCCCACCACTACCACTACCTTTCCAAAGATGCTCCTGTCTCTGCTGCTCTGCACTTCCTATCCTGGCTCAAAGGCAAATGTTTGCTCAGCCAATAACTGGTCTTAGCAGTGTCCCAGTGATTGGCTAAATAGGCCTTTCTTGGCATTTTCGAGCCAGGAGAGCAGCAGGGACGGGAGATCGGCGGGGAGGTGTATTGTATTGCCAAGTGCTGGAGCTGTGCAATACACGAGTGAGTCCTCATTCATCAGGTCCTGCTTTCCCCACCGCCCTGCTCAAATAGGAAAAGTGAGGACTCACTGGCACGTCCTGTGTACGGAGAATTGAAGTAGGGGACCTGGCGTTTTGCTAAGAATATCAGTCACCAGTTTCTGCAGCCCTCCAACAGGACAGCACAAAACTAGTGACAGATTACCTTTAAAGGGGTTGTGTGGGAAGAAATAACTTTTCATTGATGCTTGAAGCCTGTCTTCGCTTTAGAAAGAATCATACCTGTGTGCTCCCCGCCGCTCCTGTCCTGTGCGCTGGCTCCCAACGTGTCCATCTTCTGGCCCGCGGCTTGTTGGCTTCACCTGCAGCCAACCACTGGCCTCAGCAGAGATTTCATCACTGAAGCCATTCATTGGCTGCAGCGTAATAGGTGACCATGCCCATGACGGGGAGAAAGAAAACAAGCGGCAGACCGGAAGATGGACACCCGGGAGCCAGCACACAGGACCAGAGCGGCAGGGAGCAGGCAAGTAGGATTCTTTCCTTAGCAGAGCATCAGTGAAAAGCTACTTATTACCGGACAACCCCTTTAAGGCTGCTGAAAACCGTAGGGAAGGATGAGAAAAGGGGGGCTGCACTGCACACAGAATACAATAGGGATCAGACATCACCCCAATTTTACGCTGCTCAATTACAACTTCCAATACATAAAAATATATATACATTAAAAAAAAAATTATATATATATATATATATATATATATATATATATATATATATATATATATATATATCTATCTATCTCAATTTTTAGCCCTCGACATTTTTAGATATGGCACAGGATCGGTCATTTTGGGCGTTACCTGTTCAGCCTTCTCAAGCTGGCTGCTTGCCAACGCTTCCTTCAGGGTTTCTATTTCTTTAGTCAATTCCTTTACAACAATGAAAACAAGACGCATGGGAGACAAGACCACAGCACAATGGGATGTAGAGCGGACGTGCCCTTAGCCCAGTCACAGCTCATAATCATCATCATTACAATGTGTAAAAACTAATACTGCAAATGGGCTAAGGTGCAACGTGTGATGAGACAGGTGCATGAACTACAATGTAACATACAACTGCAGACCTGGCATTTACTGTTGATGACCTATCCTCAGCATAGATCTATATCTAATCGGCAGGGGTACAACACAGCCACAATCATCTATTCTGCAGTCGCTCCAGAAGTCGCCGCAGACACTACACAGCTCCATCCATTGCAGAGTAGACAGAGCTGGAGCAGCGAGGCTCCCACTGATGTGAAAGGGTGCAGCACTGCACCATCAGAGCTACCCCGAAACCGCTAGTCTGCAGAGGTGCAGGATGTTAGACCCCCAGTGATCAAATACCGATAACTTACCCTGAGGATAAGCCATCCAAATAAATATCCTGTACAACCCCTTTAAGACAATAATATTAATACATTTGAGTAAACAAACCCAAATCTTGAGTATTAACAAGTTCATTTAGAATTCGGCTTTAACGCTTTTGTCACTTTAGATAGGACGCTCTCATCCAGCCCCTACAGTGTCTTCTGCCCTAGGCTTGTGGAGATGTGTCGCCACCATGATGCCGGCAGTAGTCATGGACTTTCAGAATAGCAATATCTTTCAGTGACAATATGGGGGGGGGGGGGGGGATAGGAATGCTAAGATTACACCTGTTACCTGTAAGGCTGGGCTCCCATCGGATGCCATAAACCAGGGATGGACAACCTGCGGCTCTCCAGCTGTTGTAAAACTACAACTCCCACCATGCCCTCCTGTGGGCTGATAGCTGTAGGCAGTCTACAGCTATCAACTGGAGAGCCTCAGGTTGGCCATCTCTGCCATAAACGATCCCCTTGTTTCCATCAGATGTTTTTTTGGAATCTAGAGCATCGGTCTTAACGCTGGATGTCTCTCTGCACAAGACAGAAAATGCAACATGCGCCATTTTCCACCCATCTTCCTCCATCTGAGAGCCAGGAATGGAAGCGCTGGTAGTGAAAATATAGACATGAGGGACAATCCCAGCTCTCTACAAAAGCAGGCCATCTGCTAATGTCACCAGCAGTCTTAAGGCGCTGCAGCACAAATTTACTGGGGCCATTGCTTAGCCAAAATGTTTTTAATAGGGTAAAAAAAAAAAAAAATGCTCCCTTATGAATAATTAAAGGGGCTGCCTTATAAAAGGCAATCGGTTTCCATTTGCACTATTACAGCGTGGACCTCACAGAGAAGTGGTCCTGCACTTAGGATCCTTGTCTATGAGCCATCTCATGACCTGTCCATGCACAAGCAAGGTATGGCCTTTGTGCAATACATTTTCATACACAACAGAAAGTATATAATTGCTGGTGCTGAAGAGTAGGTGGGCAGCAGGATGAATGCTCCTTTCTGAAGAGCAGGGAAGTGGAGACAACATATAGCGGATAACTGGGGAATACCTGTACAGTTCTCCCTTCCTTGTCCGCCTTTAGCTGCTCGGCCTGTAGGAGATCTTCTACCGACTTTATCCGGCCGTCCTTTTCATGGATCCTAAAGGACAATGTATCAGTAAGTTTATACAATAGGAAAATACACTTTTAAGGGGTTTTCCCCGAGTGTTTTATATTGATGACCCATTCTAAGGATAGGCCATCAGTATGTGATCGGTGGGGGTCCAACTCCCGACACTCCCGCCAATGAGCTGTTTGAAGAGACCACGGCACTCGGGTGAGGGCTGCAGCCCGCTTGCGGGTCACTAAGCACAGCGCCATCCATTGGATAGGGGAATGCGATGGGTATCAAAGCTCAGCCCCACAGAGTTGAGCTTAGACCATGTGTCCGATGAAGGTTACGTCACTGGCTTAGGAAGAGGACTGAGCGGTCAATGGAGCAAAGCCACTAAATGCTGATGACTTACTGCCTATAGTATAGGGGTGGTCTCGCTTCAGACTACACCTTTAATTTGGGGAGACTGCTGCTGTCATGATCAGTGTGGGGGGAAAACTCCACACTGTATTCAGGGGGGAAGGGGAACAGTAACTGGGCCTGGAAACTAGGGAACGAACAGGACACCTCCTAAACAACCCTAATCCGGGCCCTAACCACCTAGCAATATGAATAGACCTTCAAGGTAGGAATATTCATATGCAGGATACCTAGGCCCTGATTTCCCTATAATGCCCTGGAATAAGGTTAGGACCAGAGACAACCCATTCCTCCCCAGATGGACGAATGGAAGTCTCTGTCTCAGGCCCAGATACAAACAACAGGGAATATAACAAACACAGTACAATAGGAAAAGACAAGACTTAGCTTAAAGTAGAAAACTGGCAACTCCAGAAGCACCATAGAGTACAACCGACCAGCTAGTAAGAAGACAGGAAGAAAATCTATAAACCGCACCTCCAAGAGTGAGAAGCGGCTACTTATGGGGAAGGTAAATTACCAACAAGCAACACCTGAAGCAAGGGGTGTGGCATTCACCAAAACACAGACACAATAAGATCTGCAAGGAAGTTGTCAATTTAACCCACGTGTTGTCAGTCTCTCTGATCTCCTGGTACCTGCCACGGGAACGTCCGTGACAGCTGCCATGAGGTGAGGTCAATCGAACAGTGAAGGGGAAATATTCTATCACATGGCGCCAATTTAAATGGCTCAAGTCAAGACAGAAGGATGGGGAAGACACCATGGCTTCCCATGGCAAAGTCAGCCATTTGGTGGGGGTGCCAAATGTGGGAACCTGGCCTATCAGCTGATTTTTCAAAGGGGTTAAACTTGGATGATACGACTCTCCTAATTAATGAATTCTTCACCTTTAACAACCAGAAAACTTGGACTTCATACGAGTAGCTCGATTACTTTGTTTTCCTCCTGAAACCGGACAACCCTCGGGTTCCGTCTGCAATAGATGACTGGTAAGTACTTACATGACAGATTGCCCGTCGCTGCTCTGATTCTCCCGGCTGGGCTCTATTTACCTGGATGCATAGGTGACGTCACGTTGACAACACGTGACCAATTTAGCCAACCACTGGCCTCAGTGGAGAACCCGACTTGCCCAGTGATTGGTTGCCGCAGACATGTGTTGTCAGCTTGATATCACTACTACAGCCGGGTAAATAGAGACCAACAGGAAAAACCAAAGCGTTGGCACGGGATCTGTCTTACCAGTTCCTTATTGCAGGTGGATCCCAAGGGTTGTCCAGTTTCCTCCTGAAACCAAACAACCCCTTTAAGTTGCATTTATGATTAATCTTCGTGGGACATAACCTCAAACTACTTTTTCTTTCCAACATTTACAAGATATAAATTAACATCAACTTACGCATTTTTCAGATCTTCAACCACAGATGTGAGGGCTACCTGAAATAAGACAAGATGACCCATTATCCCAATGTTTAGTGACAAAAGGTCCAAACTTTCCAAAACAGCAATAAGTCATATGGCAGTGGTTCTTAGCAGCATTAATGTTTAAAGGGGGAAAGATGCTGATGGTTTACACATAAGATCCCCCTTAAAGGGCATCTGTCAGCAGATTTGTCCCTATGACACTGGCTGACCTGTTACATGTGCGCTTGGCAGTTGAAGGCATCTGTGTTGGTCCCATATTCATATGTGCCTGCATTGCTGAGAAAAATGACGTTTTAATATGTGCAAATGAGCCTCTAGGAGCAATGGGGTCGTTACCATTACACCTAGAGGCTCTGGTCTCACTGCCAATACCACCCCCTTTTCACTTTGATTGACAGGGCCAGGCAAGACAACATCTATACTTCCTGGCCCTGTCAAACAGAAATCTACGGCAGCTCTGTCTTCATTTGCACCAGAAAACTGGGGAAAATGAAGATTAAACTTTTTGTGGCCATGCCTCCTTTTAGAAGAAACGCGCTTTGCAACTTTTTCTTTTGCCACTTTCCTGATGCATGGGGGATGAGAACACTTTGCCTAAAATTTCCTTCAGCGCCTGGGAAATTAGGGATTACACGGTGCCCCATACAAATCAATGAGTTGTCTGAGTAATAAAGGACAGGGCTGACATGTTAATATATTTGGGCAATGTGGAACAGTCATTAGGTCCTGTCATGGCACTTATACGGGAGTTTGGGGATAGGTCTGGTCTCCGTATCAATTGGGACAAATCTACTCTCCTACCGATGGATGAATCTGCTGTAACTCTTGTCCCGAATTCTTGTCCATTGCAGATTGTGCATCAGGTCAAATATCTGGGGATAGTGGTTACAGCACATCCTAACAGTTATATTAAACTGAATGTTGAGCCGTTATTAATCGCAATGTTGGATAAAATCAAGGCATGGTGCAAGCTACCGCTATCTGAAATTGGGAGGAGTAACCTTCTTAAAATGATTCTCATGCCCAAACTCATGTATATATTACATAATTCCCCGGTATGGATTCCTCGCAGAATATTCATAAGGATTGATAGGTTGTTTAGAGATTTGATTTGGCGCCATAAAAAAGCACGGATTGGGCTGGACACTCTGCAGAGGGGAAAAGAGGAGGGAGGTCTAGCAGTACCGAATGCATGGTTGTATTACATCTCGGCCCAGCTGCAACAGTTGAGGGGATGAGGAAGAACTCCTGGAGATGTTGCCTCGGCCAGATTGGTGGCACATATTATTGGGCACAGTTCTCCGGTGGCTCTATTGGAAAATAGCGGAATTGTAGGTAAGCTGTCGGGGCACCCCACACTTTTTATGATGTATAAGGTTTGGCAAAAAAGCCGAGCGCTGTTATCAGTACAGGGGTTTACACAGTTTTCTCCTATCTGGAGGAATCCGCACCTTCCTGAAATATTCCAGTTAGATGGCTTTTCACCCTGGGAGTGCAAAGGAGTGAGATATCTATGTCAACTTCAGAGTGCTGCTGTTTTCAAGTCCTTTGAACAGCTGAGAAATGAATTTGGTCTCCCGCATTCGGCCTTCTATCAATTTTTACAACTTCGTCATGCCTTTCAGACACAGGCTAAATCTGTGTCGTTGAAATGCACTGTGGTCCCGTTGTTTCAGCAACTCCTCACAAACAGCTCCTCGAGCGGTCTGATATCCTCTATCTATAGGAACTTGTATGTGAAGTCATTGAAGCAAGGGGTCTTAGCAGTCAAATCTAAATGGGAAAGGGAGGTCGGGCCGATCTCAGAAGAGCAGTGGAAATCGCTTTTGGCGCTCACTCCACAATTGTCAGTTTGCGAGGGGCAGCGTATGTCCCAGTTGTTTTTAATACACCGGGTGTATAGGACGCCAGAGTTTTTATGTCGGATAGGTGTTCGGGAAGGCGCGGATTGTCCTAGATGTGGCAGGAGTCCTGCATCCTTGTTACACATGTTCTGGGATTGTGCGGAGCTCAGGAACTTTTGGTCCGCGGTTTTAGCCCTAATAAAAGACGCATATAATATTGCAGTCCCGCCTGGTCCGAGAACGTGTGTGGTCGGGATATTAGACATCAAAAATCGTCATCATCGTTTGGGAGTACAGCGTCTACTATTTCAAGCTAGGAAACTCATAGCTAGATTTTGGCTTAGACCTCAATCTCCGACTAGGGGAGAATTCCTCAATAGAATGTCAGAGATATTACGCTTAGAGAAAAGTGTGTATGTTAAAAGAAACTGTGCTGGGAAGTATGACAAAATATGGGATAACTGGGAGAAATGCAGGCTACAGTGTCCGGTTTAGCCTTTCCTCGAAGTTGGACTACGGGGTAGGAAGAGGCGCAGTATTGGTTTGGGTAGGCTCTCTATCTCCTCTATCCTAATTTACTCTGGATGTATGCTGTATGAAGGTGTGTAGTACTATGCAGGTCGGGTGTGCAGAGGTCTGATACACAGACAGGAGGTGTACACCAATGGATGTGCCTTTGACATGTTAAAAAGATGTCCAATCTTGGAGTTTGGACCCGCTCCATCGCATGGGTGGGGGGGGGGGGGGGGGTTTTGGGCTTTAGTTGGGTAGGGAGGGTGGGTTTCCTGTTGATAAATTATTGAATGGGAAATGTGGTTCTGTACCAGATATACTTTGTAACCAGAATACGTGATTTTATGTGCTTCTTGTATCATGGTTTATGTTACTTGTGATACTTATGTAAGTAACTATCTGTCCGATCGTGTAATGCTATGGTATTTTTGTCATCTACTGTTGCATATATGCTATACAGACTGTCTTCCTTTGTTTTGTTATGATTTTTTGAAAAACCAAATAAAAATTATCTGATTTAAAAAAAAAATAAAGGACAGGGCAAGTCCTTCGGACCAAGGTATGTTTTTGTTTTTTTAATAGCCACAGTCCATTCCGGTCAGGAGATGAGAACCCAGAACAGATGACCCCCACCTCTATTAGGGTATGTGAAAATATTAAAGGGATCCATATGGATATACCTTTAAATATGCTCACTATTTTGGACTTCAAAACCTCAATACAATGAAACCTCTCCAATCGACCGCCAATTTAACCCGATTTTCAGTTACTTCATGTACTACGCACACACCTCTTAGAAGACCACCATGTAGAAGGCACTTTAAGGCCATTTTTGGGAAGTCGTCTCAAAGAGGCATCTGTCTAACAAACATCGCCTATCACCAGATGGCCAGTTATGCAAATATCGGCACGTTTGGCGGACCTTAGACTATTGGGTATGGCCACCTTTGAAAGGAATTTTTAAGCAAGTTCTAATGTACTAGAAGGAGGCACCACCACAACAGACTTCTGTGTGACCATCTGTAGTTGAGGCGTCATCTGCCATTATTACCTGGTCGTTGTGCTGTGCCTCGAGATTCTGCAGATGCATTCTTAAGGACGCATTTTCATCCCTCAACGACTTCATAAAAAATAAAAATACATATGTTAGATGAAAAGTTAATCTAGGTCATCAAAACCTTACAGCATCCACAGATGTCTAATGTAAATTTGGAAAGCAGTTCTTTAAAGAGGTATTCCCATCTCAGACACTGGGGGCATATCGCTAGGATATGCCCCCATTGTCTGATAGGTGCTGGGACCCGCACCTACAATGAGAACGGAGTCAGGAAATGTACGGAGGGCGCACTGCGCATGCGCAGCCGCCCTCCATTCATTTCTACGGGGCCGGCTATTGCCGTCTGACCCATAGAAATGAATGGGAGCATGGGCCGCGCATGCGCGGTGCGCTCCCATTCACTTTTATGGGAGCAGCACTTAGTGGAGGACGGACCACGGGAAATCCAGGGTCCTCCAGCCACACCGCTCCCCGCTTCGTTCTCGTTGTAGGTGCGGGTCCGTTGTAGGTGCGGGTCCCAGCAGTGGGGCCAACCGCTGGAACCCCCACCGATGCAGAGAACTTGAGTCCCATTTCTCCGACCGGATGGAGCAGCAGGTCTATTCATTTTCTATGGGAGTGCCGGAGGGAGCCGAGCGCTGTGCTCCACTATCTCTGAAAGTCCCACAGAGAATGAAAGGAGCCGCTGGGCACGTTTCCGACCTGCCTCTCCAGCAGATCAGGGGAACGGGACCTCCGTTCTCTGGATCGGTGGGGGGTTTCAAAAGGATTGTCAAGTATAGCGAAACCCTCTTAATCTGGCAATCACAGGGTTACTGGATATTGTGGATTACTGGACTGCCATAGAAAAACATGTAGAACAGAATAGACAAGCTTTAGAAACACCCTGATAAATGCAGACAGAACGTCTGCTACCATCACATTTGTGTTTTGTTGTTTTTTCATGGGAACTGGATATTTTTTCTTCTCATCGTGAAAGATCTCAGATTATTTTGCAGTTCTGAGCCAGAACCAGAACTTCTGACCTCCCGGATAGTGGATGAAAGGAATTCAAGTAATGCACTGAACAGTTACCCGCAAATCTTCTTCTTTATTTGCAACCTCTATGAGTCCAGCTTCCAGCAACTCCTCAATGGTTTTGATTTTCTCATCCTTTTCTTGCACGCTTCAAAAATGGAAAATATCAAGGTGTTACCACGTCACGTGAATATTTAAAGGGGAGCAGGCGGCATGCAGACCATATATGTTGTGCTGTTCCTCTGTTATTCCCCCTGAATATTTATCAATGAACTGACAGCAGAGTGAAAACCAATCCCTCCAGTGTGAAAAAACATCACTATTAAAAAAATATATATATAAAAAACACTTGTGTGCTGCGTTTAATATTTCTCATAGACTTCCATGCAAAAAAAAAATGGAAGGTAGCATTTAAAAGATTCAAAGGTGACAGGGCATCAAAATTTGTGGACACGGATCTGCAAAATACAGATTGCATATGGAACACATTCCATGTGCAATTCGCATATTTGCTAAACCATAGGACATGTTGGATCTTTTATGCAGACACAGGGAAGCGGAGAGCACACGGTGTGCTATCTGCGGATTTTGCACCCCAATAGAAATGAATGGGTCTGCATCTAGTCTGCAAAAATGCGGAATGAACGCGGAAAGACAAATACGGTCGTGTAAATGGGCCCTAAACAACATTTATACTGCCAAGGTAGGAGAATTTAACTACTATCAAACAAAAGGCAGACCTATAAGGGGGTCAAATATTTAGGAATCAGCTCCTTTAAGTGGCATATATATTAAAGGGATTATCAGGGATTTTGATGGCGTATCTTCAGAATAGGTCATGAATATGAGATCGGTGGGGGTCCCACTTCCTGCAAAGTCGCCGATCAGCTGTCAGAAGAGGCTGCGGTGCTCAGCGAGCGCCTAGGCCTCTTCCTAGGCCATGTGTTGTCACTGTACATCGGTCCTAGGAGCAGCTCAGTCCCATTCAAATCAATGGGGCTGAGCAGCAATACCAAGCACATCCACTATACTATGTATGGCGCTGTGCTTGGTGAGCTGTGAGGCCGCAACACTCATCGGATCTCTGGGGAACGCAGCGGCCTCTTCTACCCGAATCTGATACTGATGACCTATCCTGTGGATAGAGACGCCAAGCCTAGATATAAATGCATTATAGGACACGGCAAACACGTACCTCTTCTCCATCTGAACAAGCACTTCTTTAGGTGTCTAAGAAGGTGCGGGAAACAAAAGAAAAAGCAATTGGCAGACACCATACAAAAATGTCAACAGGAACAAAGAGAGATCTTGTCTGGTTACTTACCTGGTCTTGGGACTGTTCCTGCAGCTTCCGCACCTGTTCCTGCAATTCATTATTCAGGTTTTGCAGAGCCTGAAATCACAATGTGATAAAGGGGTAGGGCACAGTCCTCTGTATGAAATAACTGCATACATAGCAACTCCCTAAATGTGCAATATCAAACAGACTGCATGGCGAGAGGATCTGAGGCATTAAAGAGCACTTGTCAGCAGGATCAACACTATTAAATCAGGACTGACCCTGCCAATTGAAAGGATACCTGTCTTGCAAAAAATGGATGAAGAAGAAGAAAAAAATGTTTTTATTGTTTATGCAAATGAAGGCTTAGGAGCACTGGCAGGTAGAACCTAGCCCCTCGGTGCACTGTAGCCTTCATTTGCATAAATAATAAAATAATAATAATAATTCACAAGACCGGTATCATTTTAATAATCAGGATCAACCCTCCCATTGGAATGCCTGATTTAATGGGGTTGATCCTGCCAACAGGTGCACTTTTATGAAGTTTTCGACCTAAGGCAACCTCCCTCCACATGTCCAATTGCAGCATACGGATGTCATAAAGGGGGCCTCCCGAGTTCGGGGTTCTCTTTTATAAGCCAGAGCAGAGAGACGCTAAGAATCAGAGGCTCCCGGTGGCCACCAAGCAATAGCACTCTTCCCCTGCAGCAGCCGTACGCGAGGGGATAGCAAAAATGCAGCATAATGGCTCAGTGGTTATTATCGTTGCCTTGAAACGCTGGACAAAATCTGCATGAAGTTTGTATGTTCTCCCTGTGTTTGCGTGGACTTCCTCTGGTTACTCCGGTTTCCTCACACACTCCCCAAAAAACATATTAAGAGGTTAATTTGGAAATTGTGACCACTAATGACCCTGTACAACACTGCGGCATATGTGGGTGCAGTATTAGGGCTCATTCACACGACCGTGCAAAACATGGATGTCGATTGTGTCCGTTCCGCAATTTTTAGAACGGGCGGCCCATTATAGAAATGCCTATTCCTGTCCGCAAAACGGACAAGAATAGGACATATGCTATCTTTTATTTATTTTTTTGTGGGGCCGAAAAACGGAGCAACGGATGCGGACAGCAAACAGTGTGTTGTCCGCATCTTTTGCAGCCCCATTGAACTGAACGGGTCCGCGCCCATTCCGCAAATCTGCTGAACGGATGCAGACCCAAAAAACGGTCATGTGCGTGAGGCCTAAATGGATTAAATAAGAAGGCTCTACTATTACACACCAAGCTATCAGCGCATACCTTCTGCTCCTCGATGGTGCTGGCCACTTTCACAAGCTCAGCCTCAAGTCTCTCCTGCAGATCTTTGATCTGGTCGTCCACAATGCTGGGGGAAGGAGAGAATAAAGTTTACCTACTGTCATCAGGTAAGTATTCCTATGGACCCTGCGTTATCTCTGCTCACAGACAGGTTCTCCCCGATTTACTTAAAAGAGGTTGTCGCATTATAACAACTTAGCCCCTATCCTGTGGATGATCGGCAGGGGTCCAACCGCTGGGGCCCAAGCCGATCACAAGAGCAGAGGCCTGTGTCCCCCTATTTGAATGCAGCAGCAGCAGCAGACATCCACATATGTCCGCCGCTCCATTTAGTTCGATGGGCCTGCCAGAGCAAGCCAGGTCCAAGTCCTCAGCTATGTCAAGCAGTCCCATAGAGCTAAATGGAAACGCAGTGTGCATGGATGTCAAACTAAAGGAAAATAGGCCTCCTTTCTCATGATCAAGCAGTCAGAACTCAGCCGATCAGACACTTATCCCCTGTCCTCACACTATCCTACTTGCTGGACTATGCACATCCCTTCTGTCTCCTGACATCCGCTGCTGGGAAAGAGTCAGAACACTGGTCGACCAATCCAGTGAAAACGGCACAATGGTTTTAAAAAAATAGAGCGGAGTTTTCAAAGCTGCCACAAGGTGGCACACTCTTCCAAAGGAAAAGAATGGTCAATATAAACTACAGTATACAGCTAAACTAATGGAGTCACCATAGTAAATGCTTGCAGGGTTAATCACTGAGGTGCTAAAAATATTCCTCCAGCTGTTCTCTTCAGTCAACCATTACATGGTTATATCGGTTTCTGTTAAAGCTGGATGACAACCAATTCCGGGACATTAGAGCTCAGACATGGCATGTCACTCGGCTTTCCCAGATCAGAACCGTCTGACTTTGCTTAAAGGGTTTCTATCACTTCGTTTCACCTATTTAGCTTTCAGACACTAGCGATCCGCTAGTGTCTGCTTTATCTAACCATCCTAATATAAGAGCTTATTGTCCTGCCGTTTAGCTAAAAAAATAACTTATATAGATATGCAAATGAGCCTCTAGGTGCTATGGGGGCGTGATTAGCACCTAGAGGCTCCGTCTACCTTAACAAACTGCCGCCGCCCAGCGCGTCCCTCCAGCCCGCCCATCTCCTCCGGAATGCGATGCTCCTCGTATTCGGCGCATGCGCAGTGAATGTCTGATCGCTTCCCTGCTCAGACATCTCCACTGCGCCTGCGCCGATGACGTCATAGTGCTCCGAGGAACAGGCGCAGTGGAGATGTCTGAGCAGGGAAGCGATCAGACATTCACTGCGCATGCGCCAAATACGAGGAGCATCGCATTCCGGAGGAGATGGGCGGGCTGGAGGGACGCGCTGGGCGGCGGCAGTTTGTTAAGGTAGACGGAGCCTCTAGGTGCTAATCACGCCCCCATAGCACCTAGAGGCTCATTTGCATATCTATATAAGTTATTTTTTTTAGCTAAACGGCAGGACAATAAGCTCTTCTATTAGGATGGTTAGATAAAGCAGACACTAGCAGATCGCTAGTGTCTGAAAGCTAAATAGGTGAAACGAAGTGATAGAAACCCTTTAAAGGGGTTGTCAGGATTCAGAGCCTGAACCTAGACATATCCCCATTTTCACCCAGGCAGCCTCCCTGATATGAGCATCTAAATGCTCTCCTTTGCCCTACGCTGAATCGGGGAGGTCCGGTGACGTAACGGGTACTCCATGGAAAAGCTACGCAGAGGCTTCCGCCTAGCAGTGTGCCTAGGGACGTCAACGGCACTAATGGGCGGGCTTTAGTGCTGCCCTGGCCTGCAAAACGGCTAGGGCCGCGCTAAAGCCTGCCCATTAGTGCCGATGACATCACTGGCAACACTGCTAGGCGGGAGCCTCCGCCTAGCAGTGTAAAAAATATAAACAGACGGCCCGTGCCCTGCGCGATCCAGCAATTTCACCTGCGTGAAAAATGGGGGATATGTCCAGGTTCAGCTCTGAATCCGGACAACCCCCTTTAACTACAGATATGTTGTTCAGGAGTCCAGGAAAGCTGGGTGAAAACCAGTTATGAAGCTGCCCATGCAGTAATACAAATCATCCCTCTTCACCGGGTACAACATAATTAGTATGTGGGTTACTATAGGAGTCTGTAAAACACACACACATTTATATATACATACACACACACACACACACACATACATACACATACATACATACACATACATACATACATACACACACACACACACATACACATACATACATACACATACACACATACACATACACACATACACATACATACATACACATACATACATACACATACATACATACACATACATACATACACATACATACATACACATACATACATACACATACATACATACACATACACACATACACATACATACATACACATACATACATACACATACATACATACACATACATACATACACATACATACATACACACATACACACACATACCTCTTTTCCAATTGTTTCAGAGTTTGAGCAGCAGCGGACTGAAACAGAAAACACACAATGAGGCTTTGATAATATGCTGGCAATGGAAAACATAAAAAACAAAGCCAAGAGGGATTTTCGGAGGGTAGAATACGGATGTCCTCAGGACAGGTCATCAGTATCTGATCAGTGGTGCAGCCCTCCTCGCAGCTCACCAAGCACAGCGCTGTACATTATATAGAGGCTGTGCTTGGTATTGCAACCCAGGCCCATTCACCTGAGTGGGACGGAAATGCATATGGGCCACGTGACGGATGAACATGACATCACTGGCCTAGGAAGAGGTCACCGGGGTGCCAGGAGTCAGACCCCCACCAATCAGATCACGATGACCTAACTTGAGGTCATGAATATTCTACTCCTGGAAAACCCCTTTAAAAGTCAGTGAAGACGGGAATAAATCACCCATCATGTGTCACCAAATAAAGCTACGGAAAAATAAATTAAATTAAACAGAAGACATTAACAGGGGAATGGTCACTGTACTTTCAGCAAAGGTTGTATAAATCAATGGTACAATGGGAATATACGAAGCTTTGTAAGGCCAGGTTCCCATATGCAGCACTGCTCAGGTTTCTGCAGCGCCAGATCTGGACGTCAACAGCACCTGCAGGATCCCATGGACCATACTAGGATCCAGAGGGTTGCAGCATTCCACCCGACTAAATACAGCTGCACGCAGCTTTTTTCTTTCCGGTATTTCTGGCAGAACCTCTGCCGCAGAGATAAACCTAGCCTGATATGTCTTGCCAAAGAAAAATGTCTCTCTCCCTTTCCTAAACGAACATTCTCAGTCTTGACAGATAAGATGGACTGTCAGCTCACTGAAGGATCAGATTACATGCTGCCCATAGAAGTCAATGGGGGTAGGAGGAGGAAGTGCAGAGAGACACACAGACACATGCTGCCCATAGAAGTCAATGGAGAAAGGAAGGTGGAGGAAGGAAGTGCAGAGAGACACAGACACATGCTGCCCATAGAAGTCAATGGAGAAAGTAAGGTGGAGGGAGGAAGTGCAGAGAGACAAGACACATGCTGCCCATAGAAGTCAATGGAGAAAGGAAGGTGGAGGAAGGAAGTGCAGAGAGACACAGACACATGCTGCACATAGAAGTCAATGGAGAAAGTAAGGTGGAGGAAGGAAGTGCAGAGAGACAAGACACATGCTGCCCATAGAAGTCAATGGAGAAAGGAAGGTGGAGGAAGGAAGTGCAGAGAGACACAGACACATACATGTCTACAGAGAAAGGAAGGGGAAGAAAGAAAGTGAAGAGACTGACACGTATTGCACATAGAAGTCTATGGGGGGGAGAAGGGAGGAAGTTCAAAGAGAAACACATAATACTGCCCACAGAAGTCTACAGAGAGAGGAGGAGGAGGAGGAGAAGGAATGAGCTGCAGAGGTAGAAGGCGGCATTCTTCTCTGATAAGATATTACAAAGTTTATTATATTCGTCTTTACTAATAATTTATGCAATGTTTGTTGAAGGTTCAATCAAGTTTAAGGAAGAAAACACCGACGTGTGAAGCCTCCTGACCTGTTCACTCTTGTCAGTCTGAATCCTCTGTAGCTCGGCCTTCAGCGATATGTTTTCTCTCTGTAGTGTCTGGAAGAGACAGAAATGTCAAGGTGACAACCAGGTCCATGAACTTGGACACCGCTGCAGTAGAGGGTCGTCTGATCGGGTATCCACGACTGTTTAGTGGAGGACTACAGGAATCCATTGCATGTTTCTATGCCCGCCACGAGAGGTGCATCACCGCCTAAGGCCCCTTTCAGACGAGCGAGTTCCACGCTCGGGACGTGCGGCAGCTCCCTTTCCTGACCTCCCAGCACCGACGGGGGTATCATAGCATTATACTGATTTATGATGCGATGTAACCCTTACAGTTCTGGAATGTATTAGTGGATAACACTGACAGCATTATGTCAGTGTTATCCAATACATTCCACTGTTATCGCCAAGTATTTAACCCCATATCGACTAGTTAGGCTAGGGCTACACGGTGACATGTGTAGCGCAACATTTATTGTAATGATAGTCAGTGGTGCCGCACTGCGACATATGACATGCTGTGACTAGGACGCAACAGTCGCAAAAATCCATCCAAGATGGATTCCTGTGCGACCCATCACCGCGTGGCCGTAGCCTTAGAGTGAGACGCAGTACACGTACAACTCTGATGTCAACGGGATGGGAGATAACTCAAATAGGACACCTTTGTGGATTACAGAGGAAGGGAGCTCCCTCTGTGCGATTCAAGACATTTAACCCCTTAAAGGCAGCCTCAAGGTGACCATGACATCTTAGCAGTTTACAGAGGCAGGAGGCCACCTTTTTCACATCAGAATATGACCACCCTCCTAAACAGGGATCCCTGCAGACGCCTGAACAAATGGAGATGTGGTTGGGATTGTAGTAGCAGCCATGCTTGCTGTGCTACGGTGTGGGCAACAACATGGATCAGTGAACCGGGCAATCATGACCACCTCCTGATTTATTCAGGTGGCATCCAGCAGCTCGGGAGGGAGTCAGGGGACCCCCATTCTAAAGACACAGAGGTGGGACCAGCATCAGACATTTAATGACATACCCAGTGCACATGCCACAAGCATTCAAGAACATCCCTCTAAGCTCTGAAATGCCGTTCCATATTCTTAGAAAGTGGCCGATAAATTACCTTTAGTTCCTCTCCACTGTTGGCAAAATTGGCCTGTTCAAGAGCAACCGCATCTTTCACCTGTCTTATCTCCTTGTCTTTGTCTTCAATGCTACAAGACAATAAAGTCCCCCAGTTACTGGTGGAGATTCATGTGCTGAAGTATAAAGAAACGAATCCCTATATGCAATATTCACCGTCTCCTAGGGCGGATACCAACAATATAGAGCCAAGACCAAGACATGGGCCCCTTGTTTTAAGACAGAGGGGTGGCCAGACATAGACCACTTCATTTATGGATCTCCAGAAAATCCCACCCTAGTGTGTCACCACTAAATGAGCATCTTTGCTGGTATATTGGGGGTCTCTGAGGCCGAGACCTGACGCCACGAGCACCGCCGCAGAGTCTCTTGAATGTTTTCAAGTAAGTGGTGCTGTCCTATTAGACATTTTTTGTCACCACTAAATGAGACACGGCTGGGAATGAGGATTGTCCCTTATGGTTGTTCAAATAGACCGTAGGAAGCAGATAAAAATGACTGGAGCTGAATCAGAGAAGAGAGGGTTCTGCGCAACCCTCCTTCCAGCAAGATCTATTACTCAATGATGGGTCTTGTCAGTTGTACCACACATAAGGAGTCTAGATTGCCATATTTTTTTCCCCTCAATGCCCCCATCCCGTACCCCCCACTGTCAGCACTTGTGAAATACACAGTCCCGACATTATGGAGAGGACTCCTTTGCGCATGCACAGCAGTCTCAACAACGTATTTCAGCGCAGATTTAAATGCTGACTGTGGGGGGGGGGGAAGCAGGGGGCAGTAGGAAAATAAAAAATAGTGATCTGGACTATTTATCTGCAGTATTACTCGAGATAATAGTCCAAGATCGTGGTGACACATTCCCTTTAATGAACGTGAACAATTCATAGAAGACCAAACTGCATCAAATCCATTTAGGTGGGGTTCGCATCTGCATTGTATCCGGCGTACATGACGACTAAGCCGGACAAAAAAAAAAAAGAGGCACACGCAACATTTTTTTGTCCGGCCAAAAAAAGTCGGCATATATGCTGGAATGCGTCCGGATCACCGCTGGATACCATTACAGTGAATGGAAATCCGGCGTGCAGTGGTATCTGGCTATGCCGAAGACTGTGAACGCCGGCAGTCTGTTCCTCTGCCAGGACAGACTGCCGGAGTTCCCAGCACAGATGCGAACCCAGACTTACTCTCCTCATTTCACTGTACTTACGTTTTCTGTAGTTGTTCAGCAATGACGGATGCCGAAGCCTGACAGATGAAGAAGCTTAGTGTTAATTAAACCAGATCAAATTTGCATAAAAAAATAAAAATACTATTTGGGCATGGCTCCCTTGCTCACAAGTAGTTACTTGACCCCCAGGTCTATAGGCAGAACAAATACAAACAAGTTCTCATAATCTCGTGAAATGCTTTTATTTGGTTTCCTGTTCAAAAATTATGGGGGTCATTTATCAACCTGAAATACACCTATATAGTCATATTCCAGGCGCAGATTGCAGCGCAACGCTTAGTTGTGCCGCAATCTGCGACTTTAATTCCGCTCATGCCAAGTGTAAAAAAGCAGCGGGGAAGGGCTGGTAGGCCCGTATCATTCATCATTTCCCACACCTGTTTTAGGCGTAGAAAATTGTCTGCGCCAAAGTTATGGGGAGACCAGAGCCTCTTCATAAACTCTGCGGATCCACCGCCAGCGATGGGGCTTTATTAAGACAGGGCGTATAAAACAGCGGTCTTAATAAATGACCCCCGATGTTCATTATAGAAACTCATTGTGTAGCTCCTGTTTCTTAGAGGAACACTCCTGACAGATCAGATGCCTGACGCAGGACCTGAGGAGGCGGAGCGCGACTTCTATATCTTGGTCTTCTCGGAATGCCCCACCCTCTCAGGCCCTGCAATAGTATCTATTCTGCCCGGGGGGTTCCTTTAAAGAAGTTATGTAAAGATATCAACACATCTCCTTGCCACAGAATAAAGGATCGGTGGAGGACGACCGGTAGGACCACCATCAAATCATGAGATTGGGGGCCCCATTCATCTGTATTAATGAAGTGGCAGTTGAGCGCACATGCCGCCACTGCAATCATTCTCTATGGAACTGCTGGAAATAGGTGAGCACTATACATAGCCATCTGCGGCAGTCCCATAGAAAATTAATGGAGCGGCAGTACAAATGCTCAACCTGCCCTTTCATCAACATGGGGGAAAAGAACCCCATTCTCATAAATGCTGGGGGTCCATGCTGTTGGCCCCCATTGATCAGATACTTGCATCTGTGGTGTTAACATGGACCCACGGGAAAGAGCTATTGGTTGCCCCCAACAGAGATTCAGCGGAGGCCGTACGGTCATCAGGAGCGATGCGGGTGCCGGGGTTGGATAACCCCTTTAGAGGGGTTTTCCGGCCTTCTCGCAGCTTTCCCAAGGCCAGTGACAACACGTTTAATGGTCACATGGCCTAGGCGCAGCTCAGCCCCATAGAAGTGAATGCGACTGAGCTGGGATACCAAGTACAACCGCTATAATGTATGGCACTGTGCTTGGCGACGGCGAGAAGGCTGCAGTGCTCACAGGGGCAGTAGTGCCTTCTCAAACGGCTGACCGGCAGGGGTCCCAGGTGTCAGACCCCCACCTATCCAGGGGATAGGTCATCAGTTAGAAAGTCTTGGAAAATCCCTTTAACATGTAGGTGAACCACCTTGGAATCCGTTGCTCCTCTTGCTTCTCTTACAGAAAAAAAAAAGAAAAAGAAAAAAGGAAAGCAACCCCGCAATGTTGGAAAGGAGAAGGCTAGTGATGATGGGAGAGGTCTCACTAACAACAGGCTTCAGCAACACATGTTGTATAGAAGAGTCTACATATTGGTATCGAACAGATCTTACCTGGACTTGCATTTGAGCAATGTACTTCTGTATTTGAATATTCAGAGACTCATTATGTTTTTTAAGGTCCTGCAATGCAAAAAACAAAAACATTACTGCATACAAGATACTGCTCAGTGACAACCGCATGCCTTAGGTGGATGACTTCACCTGCAGGAAGCAGAGCTCAGGTTTTAACGCAGTCACTATCCGTGTACGCAGCTCTAAGAACTGACATCCTTACACTAAGGGCTCATTCAGATGACCATATGGATGAGTCCGCATCCGTTCCGCAATTTTTTCGGAACGGGTGCAGACCCATTAACTTCAATGGGGCCGTAAAAGATGCAGACAGCACACAGTGTGCTGTCCGCATCCGTAGTTCCGTTCTGCAGCCCTACAATCACAGACAAGAATAGTCTTTTCTATCATAGTGCCGGCCATGCGTGGGCCACAAAATGCACACGGCCGTCTGAATGAGTCCTAAATATTAAAGATTACTTCGGAAATAACTTATTGTTCCAATCAATTTTTAGGTCGTATTATTTATTTTTTAAGTTTGTCACTCTCTATATTAAAAAAATAAATAAACCTGAAATCCTGTAGTTTTCACACTGACCACTAAGCCTAATAATAGGCTGACACTTCCTGTTCTACAAAGATTAGTTTTCAGCAGTCATCTCATAATCATCCCAGGTAGGTTTATAATGGCTGATCACCTATGTACAGATAACATCGGATTCCAGAGCTAAATACCCTTTTACGTGGGATGAGAGTGGGAACAACTGTCCCTCTGAAGGTTCGTTCTTGATCGTTGCCTGTTCGTTAAGTGCATTTACGCGCAGCAATGATCAGGTCTGTAAGTGGCTGAATAATCGTTACTACGATTGTTGGTTGACATCCCTGTTTACACAGAACAATGCGCTGCCAATGAACAAGGATTTGATATGCCACATGAAAGATGCAATCACTCGACAAATGATTGCTTGCTCAATGGTTGGGTGACCAGCAGCGACGTGACATGGGGCAATTCTTATCCAAATTTACTGCCCTGATCTTAGGCCTGTGTATAAGGACATTTAAAGGGGTTTTCCAGGATGACCATGTAGTTGGTTTCCTCATCTACATCTTCCCTACGGTTTATTTATTTGGACTCCCCAGACCCGTTCTCACCTTTGGTTTGTTTCCATCTTGTATGTAGCACTTCCTGTTGCTGTGTCCAACCAAACCCATGATGCACTTCTGCTTTCTCTGCCACAGTTCCTAATAATGCCCAGTTAGTTTATGGCTCCGCCCACCCAGCTATTTACATAGTCACGCCCCTATCACTGCCCCACCCATGGGCATAACATCACAGGAAATAAGAGCGAAATGCATGGACATGGTCATGTGACCACAGCCCAGAACAAAAGATAGAGGCAATAAGAGTATAAGAAACACATTGCAAAATGACAGCTACCTTCATAAAGAAGTATTATAAAGTATTTTGATACAAACTGGAAACCCCCTTTAAGTTTCTTACCTTGAGTTCTTCTCCACCGTTTGCAAAATTAGCCCGTTCAAGAGCCAAGGAATCTTCTATCTGTTTTACTTCCATTTCCTTCTCCACAATTCTAAAAAAAAAAAAAATAAAATAAAATAACCGGTCATATTAATAGTCAAAACTAAAAATCTACACACCCTTCACTGACAGAGCCCCCCAGGGGGAAGCAGTTAGGATCTTCTAGATTTATGCCATCGTGATCTTCACACTGATGTGTAACTAAGCAGACCTGTTACTCATAGAATGAAGAAAATTGGGCGACCCCGCTCCACGGAAGCGGCTAGGGCGTCGTTCACACCTCCGGTAACCTGATCAGGCAGACTGTTTCGGCACAGAACAGCCTGCTGGAGTTCACCGGATCAGGCACGGCTGTTCACCACTAGACCCCATAGACTATAATGGGATCTGGACGCACATGCCAGAAAGCATCCAGATCCCCGTCGGATTTGAACTCTCTCCACGACTGCGGAGCGGGTGGACTCCTCCCGCTGTGAAACGACTGCTATGCTCAGCCAATCAGAAGTCTACCCGCCCCCTGCATGCCGTTTCACTGAAACTGCAGCTGTCTCTCCCTCCTCCCCTGCTCAACTACTTACAGTTTGAAATTGACAGAATTTTAGTGCAAAGAGAAGCTATACTGTTATCTACTTTCATGCATTATTGAGTTATGCAAAAAATAGAAAAAGAATCAACACACTAATAATAAAAATTTTAGCCTACTGATAATCATCGTGGTAACACTTACTTTTTCTGTAGTTCATCCACTAAAACTGAAGCAGAAGACTGGGAAGAAAAAAAGAAAAGAAAAAAGAAAAAAAAAAACACATTATAAGCCTTTTTTCAAAAATGGCAACCAATCATATGCCACTTACACCAGAAAACAAAAAGCTAAAAACAACAACAATATCTGCTGGGGATAACCATCTGATTAGTGGAGCTCCGACCGCTGGCACCCTCTACAGATCATTAGAACGGGGGTCTAAAAGTGAATGGAGCAGCAGGTTGCGCACGACTGCTACAGCTCGATGCATCTCTATGAAACAGTGCAGAGATAGCGGGATAGGCCATCACTAACTGATCGTCAGGGGCCCGACACCAAGTCAATCAGCTGGTCTGTGTAGTTTGTCGACAGAAGTTGGCATCAGACCTTCACAGCACCAGCGTCATGGGCAGCACTATAGTAGGCCATCACTTAAAAACCCAGGACAATAATGGAGAGGTAGCAGTCATATGTGACCTGCTGCTCTTCATTTGGGGAAATGGAACCCCGGTTCGTGTGATCAGGGGGGTTCCAGCAGTGGTACCCTCAACTATCAGATGGTTATCACCTATCCTTGGCACAACTTCTTTAAAAGAACATTAAACACAGAAAGAAAAAGCATGATAAAAATAAAAAAAAACACTCCGGCACCTCCTCCTTTCTATATTATCTCATATTACTATGAAACCAGATAACTATAAGAAATCTTCTCTCTGCGTAACAGCAGATCTGCCATGCCCCCAATACTGGCTGCAGCAGGAGCCTCCCCGTTCCTGCCCCTTGGGCTAAGACTTGTCCTTCTATCGCCCTCTAGCCAAAACAGAACAGATCAGCAGGAGATTAACCCCCGTGTTTCTTGCACGATTCCTACAACTCTTACAGAAACTTCAAGAAAAGGGAAGGCCGTCCCCTGTTTACAGGTCTCATTTCTAGGATTAGGCTTGTTGCACACTTGCGTTTGCTGATCCAGCTGTAAACCGCTTGCCGGATCCAGCTGGAATACCGTCCGGCCCCATTATTAACTATAAAGGGGTCCGGTGGTGATCCGGAAAATATGGCGAGAAATGGCCGGACAAATACTGCCGCGCGCAGCGGTTTTTGACCAGCCGATTCCCGCCATTCTATGCCGAAACAGCCTGCCGGTAGTATGAAGCGGTCCTGCGTGTTCCTTTAAATCCCCACTGCTACGAGCCTTAACTCTGTGGCTACACTGAACTAAAGAGGAGACGAGGAGCTCTGTAAGGAATGCTGTATCGATTACTATCTACTGGATACCATCTGAAGGACTGCACCACCCCCCTTCCCGACTTTCGTCTGAAGTGTAGGAGAACTTTTGGTCATGCTCCTTACAGGAGGATTTATAGAAGTTGCCTCACTTCCGGAATTGGCATTCATCATGTAGGAAAAGTTAACAGAAGACGCTTACTAATGTACTGCGATTGTCCATATTGCCTCCTTTGCTGGCTGGATTCATTTTTCCATCACATTGCACACTACTCTTTTCCATGGTTAGGACCACCCTGCAATCCATCAGCGGTGGCCGTGCTTGCACACTATAGGAAAAAGTGGCGGCCAGGCCCATGGGAGAGCACATAGGCTGGTGCTTTTTCCTATAATGTGCAAGCATGACCACCGCTGCTGGATTGCAGGGTGGTCGTAACCATGTAAACGAGCAGTGTATAATGCGATGAGGCACAATACATTAGTAAGTGCCTTGTATTAACTTTCTCTACATGATAAATGCTACTTGCTGAAGGGACACAACCCCTCTAATCGCGGTCTCGTCTTAGACATCAGCCATGCACGAATAAACATAATCCTAAACCAAACCAATCATCAGGACACAAAACATCTGGGGTTTTACCTGCGCCTGCATCTGCGAATGGTATTTCTGCATTTGAACATTGAGGGCTTCATTTTGCTTCATTAAATCCTTACAATGAATAAGAAAAAAAATATGCACATGAATCATGCTGTCTCTACACCGCCGACAAGAGAGGACCAGACGGATACAACTCTGCAACAATCTTTACGGCTCCAAAGCATCCAAAAGAAAAGCAATCTTGCAAACAGATCATACTATCGTTTTGTGCATACAACTGCTACACAGACTTGTGTCAGTGCTCCAGCCTAAAAAAAAATACCTAGTAGCCATTGGCTCCTGAACTGAAAAATTTAGGAGCCAAATCAAATTTTTAGTCGCCAAATCGAAACTGAATCAAAATTTTGGTATCGTGACAACGCTATGCCGATCAGATCGGCGTAGGGTTGTTTTGAAACCAAAATTTTGATTCGCTTTCGTCACCATAAAAAAGTATTGCGATACTCAATACCGCGCAAAAAAAAAAAAAAAAAAAAAAAAGCCGCGTGCATTTCGCATTTTATGAAACATTCGGCCCATAAAAGAACAGTCCTATCCTATTTTTTGGGGTGACAAGGTGACTAAAAAATGGCGAATGCTCACCGCATAGGAGATATTTTTGAATAATTTAATAGTTTGGACAGCGCTATGTAATATGTTTATTTATTTATTGTTTATATATTTTATATGTAAAATTGGGAAAGGGGGGATTTAAACTTAATATTTTAGGGTACTTTTCCGGCATAGAGTTCCGTCCTAGGGGCTCTATACCGGAAAAGAACTGATCAGTGTTATCCCCATGCATTCTGAATGGAGAGTAATCCGTTCAGGATGCATCAGGATGTCTTCAGTTCAGTCATTTTGACTGATCAGGCAAAAGATAAAACCGCAGCATGCTACGGTTTTATCTCCGGCGGAAAAAAAATGAAGATTTGCCTGAATGCCGGATCCGGCATTTTTCCCCATAGGAATGTATTAGTGCCAGATCTGGCATTCAAAATACCGGAATGCACCCGCACTAAATCCGGACCCATTCACTTCTATGGGGCTGTGCACATGAGCGGTGATTTTCACACATCACTTGTGCGTTGCGTAAAAATTGAAGTTAATGGGGCTGTGTGAAAATCGCAAGCAAGTGCGGATGCGGCGCGATTTTCACGCATGGTTCCTAGGATGAAAGTCTACTGTATTATTTTCCCTTTATAACATGGTTATAAGGGAAAGTAATAGCATTCTGAATACAGAATGCATAGTAAAAGGTCAATATAATAAACATTGGTGGCGCAGTGCGCCCCCAATCACCCCAGTATAATAAACATTGGTGGCGCAGTGCGCCCCCAATCACCCCAGTATAATAAACATTGGTGGCGCAGTGCGCCCCCCCATCACCCCAATACAATAAACATTGGTGGCGCAGTGCGCCCCCCATCACCCCAGTATAATAAACATTGGTGGCGCAGTGCGCCCCCCATCACCCCAGTATAATAAACATTGGTGGCGCAGTGCGCCCCCCCTCAAAATAAACATTGGTGGCGCAGTGTGCCCCCCCCCCCCCCAATATAATAAACATTGGTGGCGCAGTGGGCAGTGCCAATGAGGGTTAAAAAATAAAAAAATAATTTACTCAACCCTAACCCGCCTCCTGTATTTGTATAATAAACATTGGTGGCTCAGTGGGAAGTGCCAATGAGGGTTAAAAATAATAAAAGAAAATTAACTCACCTCCTCCAGTTGATCGCATAGCTGCGGTCTCCTGTACTTACTTCTTTCTTCAGGACCTGCGGTGACGTCACTGAGCTCATCACATGATCCATTACCATGGTGATGAGCTCAGTGACGTCACCACAGGTCCTGAAGAAAGAAGTAAGTACAGGAGACCGCAGCTATGCGATCAACTGGAGGAGGTGAGTTAATTTTCTTTTATTATTTTTAACCCTCATTGGCACTTCCCACTGAGCCACCAATGTTTATTATACTGGGGGGGGGGGGCGCACTGTGCCACCAATGTTTCTTATACAAATACAGGAGGCGGGTGCCGGAATCAAATAGCCGGCACCCGACCTCTGTGACAGGGGGCTGCGATCAGCTACAATTAACCCCTCAGGTACCGCACCTGAAGGGTTAACTCAACTGCAGCTGGTCGCAGCTCCCTGTCACAGAGGTCGGGTGTCGGCTATTTGATTCCGGCACCCGCCTCCTGTATTTGTATGACAGGTCAGTTTTCTTCATTGGCGGCGCAGTGGCCACAGCCCCTCCTCCTCCTCCTCCTGCCTCTTCTTATTGGTGGAGGCGGCGGCAGCAGCAGCACAGGGGGGAGGGAGAGACTCCTCCTGCGCTGCTGAGAACATCAGCTCCTGTGCCGCCGCTGTATTGAGCAGAGCTGCGGCGGCGGGTCTAGTCGCAAATGGCGACAAGACTAAAAAGTCTTGTCGCCATTTGTAAATTCTAAGTCGCATTGGCGACCATTTTGGTCGCCATCTGGAGCCCTGTTGTGTGTCTCCATGGTTACAGACTACAAACACTGCATTGTAGTCAGATGCCGAAAACAAGCTACTCCCTTCCAACCGCCCCTGCTTTTAGCTAACCTAAAGACAGCAGAGGGGCAGAAAGAAAAAATAAAAAAATTCTACATTTACACAACTGTGATGACCATGCCGGTGTTGTGGACTGCAAAAAACATGGCTACCGGCTGTGCAGCGCGGTGCAGACCCATTGACTTCAAAGGGTCCACGACCCACAAGATGCGGTGAAAGACAGAACATGTCCAATCTTTTGCTGTGCAGAGGCACGGACCGGAAAGCCCACGGAAGCGTTTCTGGGTCCATGCATCCATACCTGGTCCGCATTGCCATGCTGAGTTCAAACAGCCGGTGCCCGTGGCCAGTGAATAGCGGCCATCAAACAATAGGACAGATGGACCCCTTTGAAAATCAATAGGCCAGTCTTTAATGGCCATTTAGACAGAAGTGCACCCATCTAACGGCGGCACAAGGTTGTCAACATGATCACACTGGTAGTGTAAAGTCCTGCTGCCTCCAGTGCACAGCGAGTGTTCCTGCAGAAAAGTTTTTTTGGGCCGTGTTAGTAAAATGATCAGGAGCCTCAAAATTATTATTTTTTTAAGAATCATGAAATGTATTCAAGCGTGCAGCTGCAACCTCCGAATGATCGTTCCAGAACGTACAATCAGAGATGGACTACAAGTGTCAAGAAACCGAACCGAATAAACAGACATAGGCAAAGTGCCGTCGGTTAATAAGGCTGATGGTCAGTTTCTGTGGGGTTTTTTTTCGGTTATCGGCCCAACTGAGCCACATCATGCGAGGAAAGCATACCATCGCCAAAAACCAAATCTACACCACATGCAAATGGGAATAGGAACGTTTGTGGAAGGATCTCCATAAGACAGTACCTGCACCTGCATCTGAAGGCTGTCGTCCTGCCCTTCATCCATAAGCTGCATGATTCTCTGCTCCAGCTGCTGGTTGGTCACAATGGTGTCTGTCAGTTTGCTGTGCAAGCTCTGGACTTCAGCCTCCTTGGACATGAGCTTTCCCTGCAAATCTGTGAAAGGAGCAAAAACTCTGTGACCACGTTGAGCGTGAACCTGTAGTGACCCATCACATGTGCACAATAGGTTCCACGCTCCAATAGGCAACCAGTTGATCGGGATCTACTGGTATACCCAACAGGTTCTGAGCAGATCACCATGACTTTAAGGGGTTATCCTGGAAATGAAAATGATGGCATTTCCTCAGGATAGGTCATCAGGATCACTTCGGTGGGGCACGAGTCCTGGCACCATGCCGATCCTGTGCTACAAGGAGATGTGGTGAGCGCTGAGGCCTTCTCTCTGTACATTGTATAGTGGCTGTGCTTGGTATCGCAGCTCAGCCCCATTGACTTGAATGGGCCTGAGCTGCAGGCTTCTGCCAATATGATATTGATGCCCTGAGGATAGGTGATCAATATCTTTTCCAGGATAACCCCTCAAGCTACAGGGCTTTTTTTTTTGTTTTTTCTGTTACCTGTCGAAAAACTCACACTCACCTGTTCTGGCTCCCTTCTGTGGTCTTCTGGTCCTGGTCTTGTAAACTTCTGGACGGATGGCGTCACATGCAGCACTGCAGCCAAAGACCAGAAGTTTACAAGACAGGGACCAGAGGACCATGGAAGGGAGCGAATCTTTCATGCCATGAGAAGGGAAGTGTCTATACATCTGAAACGCGTAACATATCTATCTGCTTGCAATGTGGAATTTTACTCGGAGTATAGTGGATGAGTTTTTCGACATGAACAAAACGTTCCAGGGGTCTGAAAAAAAACGAAAGGCCCAAAGCTGGCCGACCCATTCTCTAGGGGACAAGAAGGCTGAAGCTACTCACTGACCTCAGTGGTCACGTGTGGTGAGTAGCAGTAATGTGCCATTCTTGCACGTGAGCCCACAGAGGCCATCAACTGGCTGAAGTGGTTGAGTGACCGAGAACATGTCCCCATCACATTTGGTCCAACAGGGACTGTCAATAGCTGCATCCCTTAAACAAAGGGCGCTTTGATAGGAGAGTGTTTTTGTTTAGCCAACCCCTTACAGCTGGCCCAACGCTCCAGATTTCAGTTTTCTAAATGACTTGTCTTTCACGGGTATCAAACCAGATTATCAACGTCGTATGCCAAAACGGCTTCTGCCGCGATCTATGAACTGGACTATTGATGGGGACAAGTATCGCCAACGAGCGTACCCAACAACGATCCAAAAGAGTCCTGTGACCTAAACATGGCCGCAGCAGATCTTTAGTAGATTCTATCTTAGGCTGGGATCACATTACGTTTTTGCCGTCCGTTTAACGTATACATAAAATGTATACGTTAACGGATGCCTCAGACGGCTGCCATACAGGGGCACTCATTCACCACAGAGTATCATTATTTAAAAAAAAAAAAAAAAAAAAAGTACTGTGCTACGCTTTTTTTTTCTTTCCTTTTTACAACGTATCTGTTAAACGGATGGCAAAAAGTGATGTGAACCCTCCCTTACTCTAGTAGGTCTCTACTTCACCAAGGCAAGAACGAACATAGATCACGAGAAAATAAAGCAGTAATGACCTTGCTGGCCCATTTCTAAATCGGACATCCTTTTCCTCAGGTAGCTCTCCACTTCTTCCCGTCTCCTCTCTGACTCTTGTATCTGAGCCTAGAAATAAAACACAAATGTATAAGAACCACAGCAGCAAACATCTATAGCTGTTCTCGCCTGTCAATAAAGATGGCGGAAATATCGATCTATACGCTAAAGGTAAGTTCAGACGTGGCGGGTTGTCTGCAGATGCGTGGTGAGCAATCAGCACATTACAGTATGATACATGTAAATGGTATCCTCATGTAACGGGAATTATCTGCACGAAAGAAAAAAATAAAAATGAGGATTTTCTAATCCGCCACGTACTCATCCTTTTCTATTGTATAATGGTGAAATCTGCGGCAAAAATCTGAATGGAACACGTGAATTTTGCTGTGGAAACCTCAGTGGAAAAATGCCATCAGGAGGATCCGGTCTTAGTCTGACCAACCTTTTTCGCCTTATCACATCTCGAAAAATATATTTAAGGGGTATTCCCATCATAATGATCACTGTTAAATCTGTTAATCATTTGACAGTGACCATTTTTGTAAATATATTTGATTAACCAATTCCCACCCTTTAGGAGAAAATTCATCCCCACTTACCTCATTGTTGTCATTCGCTCTCCCCTAGTTACGACCACCGCTCTTCTCCAGAATCCCTGTGGCCGCGCTTGCACAGAAGACTCCTTTTCTCCCAGCCAGGCAGCTAGCTGTCCTGAACACGCAAGCCGTCGCGCATGCGCCATGGTGACTTCCTGGCCAGAATAGTACAGAGCCGCGAACGCGCACGCCGGCTCTGTACTATACTGGCCAGGGATAAGTCACCATGGCGCGTGCGCATTCAGTCCAGCGCGCGGCCTGGTCGGGAGAAGACTTCAATCAAGATGAAGCCTGCCCCCAGCCAGAATCCAGGAAGTGAACGGCGCGCTGGCAGCAGGTAAGTATGAAAAGGCGCCATGGGAATACCCCTTCAAAGGGGTTGTCTGAGATTTTGATCCTCAGGACAGGTCATCAATTTCAGATCTGTAGAGGTCACACTTGGCACGCTGGCTAATCAGCTGTTTGAAGAGGCCGCTGCACTCCATTGACACCCTGGCCTCTTCCTAGGCCAGTGACGTCACATTCAATGGTCTCGTGGTGTAGGCGCAGCTCTGTCCCATTGAAGTGAGTGGGCCTGAGCTGAAATACCAAGCACGGCCACTATCTAATGGACGGCGCTGTGCTTGGTAAGCTGCGGTGCTCAACAGAGCACCGCGGCCTCTACAAACAGTTGATCGGCGGGAGTGCCAGGAGCTGGAACCCCACTGATCACATATTAAACACCCAGGCAGCCCCTTTAAAAGTCTCTTGCTTACAGTATTAGAACCGCATTATGCGCAATTTCACCTAGGTGTCAGGAACAGATACTGGTCGGGGGAGTTACAGAGGACGCAATCCCCTATGTATGGTTCTTCTGGGAAATTCATGATACAGCTACACTGATGCAAGCACTAAGACCCCCAGTGGCTGAAATCTTGCAGTAGAACATTAAAGGGGTTCCTCTACAGGATAGCTGATAATTGTATGATCACTGGGGCCCCAAACAATCACCAGAACGTGGCTCTTTACCCCACAGGAAAATGGGAGTTTGAACACAGCAGCAATCAAAAATGTGTCGCTTTATCCAACCACTATGGGCCCGATGACAGAGCCTAGCACCATACTTGCCCTTCTCCCATAAGTCTACCGCTCTATTCAAACTCCTCTTTGCTGCGGTCATGCAGTGAGGAACAAGGGCATCGGGACCCCCGAGATCGCATGGATCCTAGGAGATGGATCTTCCACAATGCCACCTTCTGATATGTAACTGGTGTTAGGTGGAGCATCCTTTTACCTCCACAGGTGCTCCACCCCGCACCCCAGTTGCCCAGAGAGGCAGGTTCTCAGCCAACTGAATGAAAATCAATTGGTAGCAGAGACTAAAGCATTATCAGCATCATATCAAGAGGTGAAAAATGTCCTAATCCATATTGCACCTTCAGTCCACCGATTGTCTGCTCGTGGTTCTTCTTCTGCAGCTCCTCTTGTGCCAAGCTACTGTTCTTATCATTCAGTTCTTTGACGAGCCGGGCATAGTCCTGACGAAGCTTAATAAGCTCATTAGATTGCCTGCAAAAAAAAAGAAAAAAGGAGATAGAAGTATTATTCAGAGCAGGATCATCAGTAGTACCAAACCATTGCCCAGAAGAACCACCTACTTGCTTTCCATCTGGTTGGTGGCTGAGCTCACAGCATCTCTTAATATTCCGTTCTCCTGCTTCAGGTGGGCAATTTGACCCTCCAGCTGCTCGTGGACCTTCTGAAACTGCAATATACAGTACAATATATTAGTGGTCTGCAGAGTAGGGCCCGTGTAGCATAAAAAAAAAAATTACCACAAGGGCAGAAAATATCAGTCACATCTTATGAACATATGTAAAGAGTTGTCCCAAACCGTACTAAACGGGGAAGAACTGGGGATACCGAATGCGGCAAAGAAAGTTTTGAAGCTTTAACTTTGCCATCGCTCTATGTATAGGAATGCAAATTGCGGATCCGCAAAACAGAAATACCGGCCGTGTGTGTTTACGCATTTTTCGGAACGCACACGACCAGCCCTATGATAGAGCATGTCCTATTCGTATCCGCAATTGCGGACCAGAATAGGTGTTTCTATATTTTTTACGGGGCCGCGGAACTTTTGCGGTCCCATTGAAATGAACGAAACGGATCCGGATCCATAAATACGTTCGTGTGAATGTACCCTAAAGGGAAGGGCAGCAGGGCCCAAATCAGCGCAGGACCGGTGGGATTGCCAAAGGATGGACCTCCACCGGTCAATAAGTATGCCGCCACGTACCTCTTCATGTGATGGTTTATGCCGCCGGCCAAATATTTGTCTCCACCACAAACATGGCACACGGCTGAGTGTGTGCGACACGGTCAATGGGGAGAGGGGCCAAATACAAATACAACTTCTCCACCCTTGTCTACCTGTCGTCAGTTATTGGGGGACCATCAAAGTCCCCATACACATTAGGCCGGTTTATCCAACCTGTGTACGGACATCTTAACTATAAGCTTCCAATAGCACAAGGTAATCCCAGTAAAACAGACTTTCCCAGTTCCATACAGCACTGGTGAGTGTAGGCATGCACAAGCGCATTACCAGGATTTTATTTATTACATCAGAGGATTTTCATTACATACTTCTACTACTGCCATTACTAAAACTACTACTGCGGCTGCCACCCATACTACTACTGCAGCTAATACTACTGCCCCTACTAAAATTACTGATACTACAAATGGCACTACTAAAACTACTGATACTACAAATGGCACTACTAAAACTACCGATACTACTACAGCTACTAAAATTACTACTGCCGCTGCTACTAATACTACTACTACCACCACCACCACCACCACCAATACTACTGCCCCTACTAAAATTACTAATACCACAACTGGCATTACTAAAACTACTGATACTACTATTGCAGCTACCACTTACACTACTACTGTTGCCAATACTACTATTGCCCCTCCTAATACTATTGATACTATTACTGCCCCTCCAATACTAATGATACTACTACTGGCTGCTACTAAAACTACTACCACTACTATGACTAATGACACTACTATAAAACAATAGAAGACCACTGCGTTTCCAGAGTTTCCCAGCATATTCTCCCTATTCAGAGGAAAGGCTCCACTTAAAACCCATAATAACAAAGTCCCCCCGGGACGCCCACAGCTCTGCCTCATTTCCTGTCTCCGTCTCTATGAAATAACAGCGAGTAATCAACGTATCCAAGGGAGGACGCGGTTATTTATAAGTGCATAGCTACACACCCAGGTACGCTGAAGGATGTATTGGGGGCACCATCTGCTCTCAGCTTACGTTCTGCTGGTATTAAAAGAAGCTGAGCCACGGTTGAGTCCCAAGCTATAAATGGACCATCTGCGTGAGGGGTTAATTAAAGAGGCAGCGAGGATTGAGCGGTCAGCAAGAAGTACTACATGACAAGGCAAAAAAGGCAGAGCTAACCAACCCCAGAAGAAATCAGCGTGGTGGGCGGCACTGGAAATAACGGGGGAAAAGCTTATATGACGGTCATCCCACGCGGTTTTCATTCAGACAATGTAGTGGAAATTCAGTTTAGTCGGAATTTAAGAACTTTTTATAATAATGCTGCCACTGTATAAATACGCCGTTCCAATCCCGACCAGTGTAGCCTGTTACCACTACTACAAAAAATGGTCAGCGATGTTCCAAACACAGAAATATCTTGCCATTAAAAGGGTCAAGCAATCTGGGAAGCGCCAGCATCCAGCCGTTATCAGTATCCTCACTTTTAGAGCTCATTCAGACCGCCGTAAGTGTTTTGCGGGCTGCAAATTGCGGATCCGCAAAACACAGATACCAGCTGTGTGCGTTCCGCATTTAGCTGTCATTCTGGTCTTGTATGACATTATGGCATCTGTCAGCTTTCAAACATGACCAGCTGCATGTTTCTAGCTGCTACCATTCAGGAGATAGCAGCATCTAAGGCTACTTTCACACTAGCGTTTTTTGTAGATCCGTTTTCTATTGTGCCAGAGATTCGTCCCCATTGACTTACACTGTGTGCCAGGACGGATCCGTTTGGCTGCGATTCGTCAGGCGGACAGCAAAACGCTGCAGGCAGAGTTTTGGTGTCCGCCTCCAGAGCGGAATGGTGACTGAACGGAGGCAAACTGATGCATTCTGAGCGGATCCTTATCCATTCAGAATGTATTAGGGCAAAACTGATCCGTTTTGGACCGCTTGTGAGAGCCCTGAACGGATCTCACAAATGGAAAGCCAAAACGCTAGTGTGAATGTAGCCTAATGCAGCCCTCCCCCATCCACTTTCTACCCGAGCCCAGCTGGGGCAGAACAGTTAGCTACTTTTCCCACTGCCCCAGCTCGGGGAAAACAGTTAAGTGGTTAAGTCTTACTGGAACCACTCACCTCTAATTCAATTCTGCAACCACCTCCATTACATCCAGGGGTAGCAATAAAAGTTTGGTGCAAAACTTCAGAAATGCACAGAGCAAATAATTATTTGCAAAATCCAGTGTAAAAATCTGCATGCACATCCACAAACTGAGTGCGTTCCCCTGCGCATGCTGATTGCTTGGAGCACTGCACTTCTTCGTCATACATCATAACTTCTTACCTTGATCTGCATATTTTGAGCTTCCTGATAACTGGTATGGATCTTGGATTGGAGAGTAGCATGGTCTTTCTCCAGCAGGCCGATACGTTCTCTTGCTTTGGCTTCCACCAAGTTGGATTTTTGCTTTTCTGCTACCAGTTCCTTTAAAGAAACACATTGAAAAGACATCAGGAGCAAGGCCATTACTTAGTTATTCTGATGATACTAGGAGCACAAAATAACATATCATTTCCAGAACTACCACTGAGAACCAGTACTGGTCATAGGCCACACAGTGTAATACCGGCTCCTGCAAGCACTTGGAACAGAATAGATGTATGGAGTCCTGGCCAACTACAAACCAGTCAATGTACAGTGGAAGAAACACGCTACACAATATCATCACACACCCTGCAAGGGGATGAGAGCAAAATAAACCTTTACCAAGCCCTGGGTATAAAAACATTACATTAAAGCGGTATTCCAGTTAATTCAAATTATCTATAATCTCGGGCTGGGCGATTATGGGGGAATCTTTTTCCACTGTTCTCGGCATCACTGCATCCTGGCAGGATATTTACATGCAGAACTTCCTGTTTTCATCAGCATACTGCTGAGTTTTCTAACCAATCCCAGCATGCTTTGCTCTGTAATGTTTCTCAGGGCTTCACCTGCCTGGCACACCATTCCCTGTTCAGCAGTCACTACCCTACACCTCCCCCACGATAGGCGGAGAAAGCCCGCCGAAACATTACAGAGCAAAGCATGCTGGGTCTGGTTAGAAAACCCAACAGAAAGCTGATGAAAACAGGAAGTTCTGCATGTAAACATCCTGCCAGGATGCAGTGATGCCAAGAACCGGGAAGGAAAGCGCTGACGTGAAAAACAGGTACCGTATTTTTCGACCTATAAGACGCACCTAGGTTTTTGGGGAGGAAAATAAGAAAAAAACAATTTTTTAACCAAAAGGTGTGCTTTTGGTGGGTTTGGAACTAATGGTGGTCTGTGGATGGCACTATTACTGGGGATCTGTGGATGAGGGACACTGTTATGGGGGGGGATCTGTGGATGAGGGACACTGTTATGGGGGGGGGGGTCTGTGGATGAGGGACACTGTTATGGGGGGGGATCTGTGGATGAGGGACACTGTTATGGGGGAGGATCTGTGGATGAGGGACACTGTTATGGGGGGGATCTGTGGATGAGGGACACTGTTATGGGGGGGGATCTGTGGATGAGGGACACTGTTATGGGGGGGGGGGTCTGTGGATGAGGGACACTGTTATGGGGGGGGGATCTGTGGATGAGGGACACTGTTATGGGGGGGATATCTGTGGATGAGGGACACTGTTATGGGGGGGATATCTGTGGATGAGGGACACTGTTATGGGGGGGATCTGTGGATGAGGGACACTTATGGGGGGGATCTGTGGATGAGGGACACTGTTATGGGGGGGGATCTGTGGATGAGGGACACTGTTATGGGGGGGGATCTGTGGATGAGGGACACTGTTATGGGGGGGGATCTGTGGATGAGGGACACTGTTATGGGGGGGGATCTGTGGATGAGGGACACTGTTATGGGGGGGGGGATCTGTGGATGAGGGACACTGTTATGGGGGGGGATCTGTGGATGAGGGACACTGTTATGGGGGGGGATCTGTGGATGAGGGACACTGTTATGGGGGGGGATCTGTGGATGAGGGACACTTATGGGGGGGGGATCTGTGGATGAGGGACACTTATGGGGGGATCTGTGGATGAGGGACACTGTTATGGGGGGGATCTGTGGATGAGGGACACTGTTATGGGGGGGATCTGTGGATGAGGGACACTGTTATGGGGGGGATCTGTGGATGAGGGACACTGTTATGGGGGGATCTGTGGATGAGGGACACTGTTATGGGGGGATCTGTGGATGAGGGACACTTATGGGGGGATCTGTGGATGAGGGACACTTATGGGTGGGATCTGTGGATGAGGGACACTTATGGGGGGGGGTCTGTGGATGAGGGACACTTATGGGGGGGGATCTGTGGATGAGGGACACTTATGGGGGGGGGTCTGTGGATGAGGGACACTTATGGGGGGGGATCTGTGGATGAGGGACACTTATGGGGGGGGGGCTGTGGATGAGGGACACTTATGGGGGGGGATCTGTGGATGAGGGACACTTATGGGGGGGGATCTGTGGATGAGGGACACTGTTATGGGGGGGGGGGATCTGTGGATGAGGGACACTGTTATGGGGGGGGGATCTGTGGATGAGGGACACTTATGGGGGGGATCTGTGGATGAGGGACACTTATGGGGGGGATCTGTGGATGAGGGACACTGTTATGGGGGGGGATCTGTGGATGAGGGACACTGTTATGGGGGGATCTGTGGATGAGGGACACTGTTATGGGGGGATCTGTGGATGACGGACACTTATGGGGGGATCTGTGGATGACGGACACTGTTATGGGGGGATCTGTGGATGACGGACACTGTTATGGGGGGGATCTGTGGATGACGGACACTGTTATGGGGGGGATCTGTGGATGACGGACACTGTTATGGGGGGGATCTGTGGATGACGGACACTGTTATGGGGGGGGATCTGTGGATGACGGACACTGTTATGGGGGGGGGGGGGGAATCTGTGGATGACGGACACAGATCTCTCCCCCCCTCCCACCCCTTAACTGTGCCATCCACGGATCAGCCGCCCCCCCCCCGCATACAAATATAAAATGTCTTATTCAATAAAAATGTATTACATATGCCCCCTCACTCCTAAATTCCTAATAGTACCTTACATCCTATTCCTAATAGGTTCTGTACAATGCCGGCAGGCAGGCAGGCCGGGCGGCCGGCGCGTCACTCACTGACGTCACTTTCCTGCACCGCCTGCTTCATTCATAAAGTAGGCGGCGCAGGCACGCGACATCAGGGAGTTACGCTGCCGCCCGCCCGCCCGGCCTGCCTGCCTTGTACAGAACCTATTAGGAATAGGATGTAAGGTACTATTAGGAATTTAGGAGTGAGGGGGCATATGTAATACATTTTAATTGAATAAGACATTTTATATTACTATACCGGAGCGGTGGGGCTATAGTACACTGACTGCACCGCCCCGCTGCTATTCCCGGCCACCAGCTCCTCCTCCCAGTCCCTCCCCCGGCCCCCGCTCGCTCGCTCGTACATCGCATCCAGCGATGTTAAACTGTCAGCATTCGCCCCATAAGACGCAGGGGCATTTCCCCCCCCCACTTTTGGGGGGGGGGGGTGCGTCTTATGGGGCGAAAAATACGGTATGTAGGGTAAAAATATGTAGTGTCTTTGGTAGTCTGTGCAGTTAAAAAAATAATAATTATTATGAAACTAGAAAACTACTTTAAATGTTAATGGCCACTATGTTAGCATTGAAATATGTAATAAATGTCAATTATGTGAACTATACAGTCAACAGATACCACATTTTACAAAAGCGCCCCAGAGAAGCAGCAGGTTACCTGCGAGAGTTGCCGGCACTGGTCCTTCATCAATGCGGCTTCATCTCTAACAACAGAAAGCAACTTTTCCTTTTCCTGTAACTGAAGTAACGCGGCAGAATCTCCCTTATTTGCCTAAGAAAAATAGCAAATAAAACATTTAACAAAATTAACAGAAATTTACAAAGAGTCACTAAGTACAGTCTGTAATTATCCGGCCATGCGAGAAACACATTTGGATTTTCAGTCCTTCCCCTTACACTTGCCAGAAATAAAACAATGGGCGCGGAATGAGCTCTCAGACACTTCCTACAGACATTGGCACAGGCCGTGATACAAAGCTGGAGATCACCCAAATGAAGGGAAACCCACCCACACGAAGTGTTACTCAAGCCGGAAACACCACGGAGTGACAGAGGGTTGAAAGTAGACCCCAGACATTTATTCTACCGCTCGAGTCAGGAACTACCTACTTAGAACTCATGCAAACAAGCGTGTCCAATGCTGCAGACCGCAAATAGCAGCCAGCAATGCACAGGCACCATCCGTTTGCTGATGCGGACCCACTGACTTGAATGGGTCCACAATCCGCAAGAGACGGTCCGCACCGCAAAAAAAATAGGACATGTTCTAATTTTTTTTTTGTGGTGCAGAGGCACGGGTTGAAATCCCAAGGAAGCACTTCGTAGCTCTTCCATGGCCTTCCGCTCTGCAGCGCTCCATAACTTGGAGTGTGGACCCATTTAAGACCCGCTGTTTGCACGGGGCACACGCTCGTGGGCATGAGTCCTTAGAAAGAAAACTAAGTACCGTGCTGTGAAAGTGGGTTCATCAGCTGGTTCTGAAACTCACCAATGAGCTTAGCTACCATGGAGTACAGTTCATTAAAGGGCATCTGTCAGCAGTTTTGTACCTATGACACTGGCTGACCTGTTACATGTGCGCTTGGCAGCTGAAGGCATCTGTGTTGGTCCCATGTTCATATGTGCCAGCAATGCTGAGCAAAAACTTGATTTTTGTGGACTCACCTGTAAAATCTCCTTCTGTCATTGGGGAACACAGGACCGTGGGTATAACTGCTGCCGCTAGGAGGCGACACTAGGCTGAAAAGTGTTAGCTCCTCCGGCCGGCTATATCCCCTCCAGCCTGGAGAGAACATATCAGTTTGTGCACAAGCAGTATGATAAAAGAAATAAGAAATGGAATAACATAACAATAACAAGTGGGCCTGAACCCAGAACCGAGGACCCTACCAGTCAATCAACCGCTGTCACCGCGGCAAAATTAGAGAATAAACAATGGGTGGGTGCCGTGACCCCGATGAACTCAGCGAGAAAGAGATTTTACAGGCGAGTCCACAAAAATCTTGTTTTCTCGCTCGTATTATTGGGGGACGACACAGGACTGTGGGACGTTACAAAGCAGTCCATGGGGAGGAAGGAGCCTAAAGTACTGGAGCCTGCAAGACCTTGCGACCCCGAGTGGCGTCTGCCAAAGCAAAGGTATGCACCTGGTAGAACTTGGTAAACGTGTGCAAGGAAGACCAGGTTGCCGCCTTACACGACTGTGAAGCGGAAGAAAGGAAGGCACGGGGCGAAGCATCGCTTATCCTGAGAAACAAAAAGAAAAAAAAAACATAGCAGAATTGACCCTGAGAAGCAGGGAGGTCTGCCTCCTACGACACTAAGCTAAAAACTGATATGTTCTCTCCAGGCTGGAGGGGGTATAGCCGGCAGGGGAGGCACTAACACTTTTTAGCCTAGTGTCGCCTCCTAGCGGCAGCAGCAGCTATACCCACGGTACTGTGTCCACCAATGATACAAGCGAGAAATTATGTTTTAATATATGTAAATAAGCCTCTAGGAGCAACGGGGGCGTTGCCGTTACACCTAGTGGCTCGGCTCTCTATGCAACTGCCTCGCCCTCTGCACTATGATTGACAGGACCAGCTCATTTGCATATATTCAAACTCAGCAATGCGGACACATATGAACACGGGACTAACACAGATGTCTTCAGCTGCCAAGTGCACATGTAACAGGTCAGCCAGTGTCATAGGTACAAAACTGCTGACAGATGCCCTGGGTTTTCTATCTCATGAAGCCATGGCATATTGCTAGGATTTGGTGACGTTATTCCGCGTCTGTGTTTCAGCATGTTGAAGTAATGGCATTTTTTTTTTTTTTTTTTTTCAGGAGGGGTTTTCCATCTCTTCAATACGAAAAAAAAAAGCCAAAAAATTCCTTCAGACTGGCTCGGTCTCCAGCCCCTCTCTCTCCTCTCCTGAATTTATGACCAAATCAAATTTCAACTTTGACTTGTTCACAAACCAAGACGACCATTCAAGAAAAAGCAAGAGGAGCTGGAGACCGAGCTGCGGTTCACAGAACGGCATTCTGCTGCTTGCTGTACTGTATACGTGATGACTGCTGCAGAAGCCAAACAAAGCAAAATAGTTAATAAGAACCTATTACAAAAAACGTCTGTAGGTCAAAATGGACCAAAAAGTTTGTTTTTTTAAATGGCTCCAAAAGGTGTCCACAGCATTTATTCCTTGAACCTTAAGATTGAAGCTCAGGGATCAAAGTTTAACTTTGAGGTGTGTGAGCTTATCTAGCGCACCAGTTATAATATTATCGACTGCCCCTTTAAGTAATAATATCAGTGTGTATTTTCTTACCTTGTTGACCATGGCCTGCACAGAACTGGACTTAACTTTCAGCATGTCCACCACGGACATTGCCTCATCATCTGAGAAAATCAGGTTCTTCATGGTCGACACTAAATCTTTAAACTTCACCTCTGCATTTTCTTAGAATATAAAAAAAAAAAAAGGTCACATATAAAAACATACTTAAAGGGGTTGTTCATCCCTGGGGACCTTTTCTGAAGACCACACAGCATGGCCGGACCGGCAATGGTAATCATACTTAACCCCACTGCTGGGTTCGGGCACCTTCACTCCCCCAGCTCCTGGGTCTTTTAGCATCAACATCTTGTTTGATGTGGGTCATGTGGTCGCTGCAGCCAATGATTGCCTGCAGCGCTTAAGTGGGTGACACATCACTGCTGCAGCCAGTCACCCATGCCAAACCGCATGTTGGAGCGGAAAGACCTTAGAGCTGCCGCACAACAAGGAGCCAGAACCCAAAAGAGGGGATCAGGTAGGAATGGTCTGGACCCTCTGGGGAAGCTAAAGAAAAGGTCCCTAGCGGGTGAACAATCACTCCGTGCATATAGCGGGTTGGGTGGATTCCCTACTCCATACTGCCCTCTATGGGCCTGAACAGGGAAGCTCATGCATTACATGCTTGTAAAGCTAAATTTCCCCTGCAGTAGCCAATGCATAGACAGTTATGGCTAACCTCCAGCACTCCAGCTTTGCTGAAACTACAACTCCCAGCATGCTCCATTCATTTCTGTGGAGTTCTGAGAACAGCCAAGAAAGTGTGCATCTTGGGAGTTTTACGACAGCTGGAGTGCTGGAGGTTAGCCATCACATAGGAAATACCTGACCAGACATGTCTCCTGCCGGCCATGGCAGCTGATCGTTCAGGGGTTAGAGAAGAGAAGGCCTCAGAAATCAGCTGATCGCCACTCCACCTACCATTGAACTTGGACAAGAGACCACCCCTTTAAAGCAACTTGTTCTGCAACTATCCATGCCAGGATTTTACCAGTCCCTACCCAATGTTTGGCGTATGCTCCCAGTGCTACATCCAACATAGCCATCAGTACCATGTGTCGTGCAGTATATGTTTTCTTCGCATTGTGGCCAACGGTTGATGTCGTAACCCGATTGCCTATACAGTGGCATACCATAGAGGTATACGGGGGAATACTCCCAACATATACCTCTTCTGTACAGTCCAAAGAGGATGTGAACAGAGCTTAAAATCAAGCCAAATGAAAAGCCATTTCAATTTTAAGAACTGCATTCACACAATGCACAACTTTCATGGTCACTCTTGGAAGCAAGAATTGCAGAATGTCTATGGTCGCCCATCTGCTTCATCTCTGGTTGCCACTACACCCCACCCTTGTAAGCCACATGGACTTGCACACTGGTTAAGAGGGTTGTTTAAGTAGAAAACCAATAAAGAAGTGGCAAGTACCTACCTGGCATATCCAGTATCGCTGCTCAGCTTCTCCTGGCTGCAGCGGTGACGTCTTGTGACTGCTGAAGCCAACCTGTGGTCTCAGCGGTGCACCGCTGAGGTCAGTGACTGGATGCAGCAGTTAAGTGTTGTCGACATGACTTCACCACTGCAGCCAGAAAGACCAGAGAGGCGGTAAAGGATCGGCTAGGTAAGTAACAATCTATTCTTTACTGCTGACAGATCCCGAGGATTTCAGGAGTAAACCAGACAAACCCTTTAATATCAACCTGTATTCTGCCGACAGACTCCAAAAGGCAACAGAAGACAATTTGACTTCTGCCACAATCTTGGATTGTCCCTGTTTGTGATGGATGAAAGAACCATAGGTGGTCAGAGACAGAAGCCTGCCTACTTCCAGAAGCGGCACCACTGCTTGTGTCTGGTGCTACAGCTAGTGCCCATATTAGTTTGATGTTCCAGAAAACACTGTTGTTAATACGCAATAAAACCGCATGTAGTTACCTTTGCGTTCAACTTTCTCTGTAACATTCTTCCCTTTCTTGCCCCCACTCTTCTGAACTACCTCGGGAACTGCCGCTTTCTGCAAGCTGGCTACATCCTTCTTCTCCATCACGGGCGGCTCCGAGTTGTCCATCAGGGGGATGTATACGGCTTTCTGAATCAGCGGCTCATCTACCAAAGGTGGAACTAGAAGACAGAACCCGATTCATCGTTACCAGACCACTCCACACAAGTGCAGACCACCCAGAGTTCCAGTTTACCAGACAGCGTTAAAGGGATGGACCGCTATTCATGAACCCATGGATTTTGAGTGGAGCACAGAGGTGCATGCTCAAAGGGGGGACACAATACCCTCACTCATGATCATGCCCTTTAAAAGTTGACTAACGGTAAGCAGACTATGTTGAGCCCCATAGAGCAGGGGTGCAAAACCTTTTCTGCTCTGAGGGTCACACTGTCACAATTACTCAATCCAAAGGGCCGTATACGTAACCATTAATTTCAATGGGTCAGCAAAAAAACGGAAGTTACTCCGTGTGCATTCCGTTTCTGTATTTCTGTTCCGCAAAAAAATAGAACATGTCCTATTATTGTCCGCATTACAGACAAGGATAGGACTGTTCTATTAGGGGACAGCTGTTCCGTTCCGCAAAATACGGAATGCACACGGATATCATCCGTATTTTTTGCGGACCGCAAAATACATACGGTCGTGTGCAAGAGGCCTTATTGGGAGAAAGGAGGTCCCCCATTCGCCCTTCCAAATGTAACAGACTATGCATGCATGTGGCTCTCTCCATTGTACCTTATGTGAGTGGCTGATACAGCCGAGGGTTTCACTATTCCCATAATCAACAATGAAGATAGCCACACGGATGCACAGCCACCTCAGCACCTTAGGCTTCATGCACACAGCTGTATCCGTTTTTGCAGTTCGCAAATCACTGATACCGGCAGTGTGCATTTTCCCTTCCGCAGGTTTGCGGGGCCCCAGAATGGACATATGGATGTGGACAGCTCATGGCGTTTTGCTTTGCGACCCTATTGAAATGAGCAGGTCCAAATCAATCCGCTAAAAAAAAATAAAAAAAATAATGGGGACCAAAACTACAGTCTTGTGCATGAGGCCTTATCTGCTCCTTTCTGGAGAGTCACACAGAGGTCAGGAGACCCCCTCTCTGCTACTATATGGGGGTCCCAGAGATGACCACACAGGGCATGATTAGTACTTTTCCATCCCTGTAATGAAAATACATGTGAGCGGCATCGCAGGCCACATGTGGACCCCGGCTAGCAGGTTATAGACCCCTGCTATATTTTTTGCCCCCTCCACACACTACATACCACTTTCTACTTTCTGCCTCTTTTTTGGTGCAGTCTTCTTCCCAGATCCAGATTGAGATTCCTGAGGCTTCACCTCAGCCAAGGGGATGACCGATTCCGGCTTCTTAGAAGGCACCACTTGTTCAGTTTTTGGCTCTGGAGAGGTCGGGACGTCATCTGAGCAAAACAGAAGTGAAATCTCATTAGTCTAGGTTGGCAAATCTTGTAGGTTTCACAAGGATTTAAACAAAAAAAGAAATGAATGTCCTCCAAAACCTAGATGCACCTCATGCCTACTGAGATGAGAAGACACCGCTTTCAAAAAGATATATCGTTTTGTGTGCCCTAGAAGGTGCCCCCCTGGGTCATGAACAATAACCACAAAATAATTTTTCATGCTTCGGTTGCTTTAAAAGCAACATGGAAGTCTGCTGCCAGTCCCTTCAAAACCAGATGTGCCATGTGAGGGTTCATGCAGGCTAACCGTGTGCCAGTAACCTCTCCCTGCCATAATTACTCATCTTATCCCACATAATGCGGCATGACGCACCATTTTCTTTCATCAGCTTAGCGCTAAGGACGGTATTCTTGTTAATGACATGACACGTCTGCCTGTCAACATGAGTGACGACGGCTTTATTGTTGGGGCAGGGTTGGACACAGTTCCATGGAACCAATGGTCTAGAGACCCAAAAAGGTCCACTGATAAAGCCCCTCCCTAAACAGTGACCTAATACATTAGATCAGGGATGCCCACCCTGCGGCCCTCCAGCTGCTGTAAAACTACAACTCCCAGCATGCCCTGATAGCTGTAGGCTGTCCAGGTACCCCAAAACTTGTAGTTTTGCAACTGCTGGAGGGCCGCAGGTTGGCCATTCCTGCATTAGATGAAGAAGGGGAAAAAAACACAGACGGAAGAACCCCACGCCATTAGTTCAACTAATGTGTATTAGGGTGTGCAGGATTTCAACATGCCCAATCCTTTTGGTAGCAGCGTCTCCACCTGGTAAGCAAAAAGATCTGGCAACCGCTTATTCCCCTGACTCCACTGAAAAAAGCACCTGGATCTGAACACTTTTGGAATTGCATGTAATTAAAAATGTTGTATAGCTACTGAGTTATTCAATAAAATGTGTATCTATAGCGCCACCTGCTGTATGCCCTTTTCCTTTTCTCTCTGTCCACTTCACTGAGGTGGTCGCACATGCTCAGAATAAATCTTCATATGCTCCCGGCTGAATCTACTATTAGAAGCAGTGACAATTACAGGGAGAGAGGACGCACTCCCTGAGCTGCCAGCCTAAAATAAATCTAGCAGAGCAAATGGAGAAATGAATGGCGAGATCTCTGGAGGTACGGGGCTGGTTCTAGCTTTCATAGAAAGAGATTGCCATGTACTATATGATCTCTGATTTTTTACAGTAATCGTGGGTTAACCCCTTAAAAACAACTTATCCCCTATCCGGTAGAGAAAGGATAAGTGTCTGACCTGCGGGGGTCCGACCACAGGGGTCCTCAAGGATCATTTCTGAACGTGTGACTGCCGCTCCAATCCATTATACAGGGCTGCCGAAGATAGCCATGTGCTACGCTATCACCGTCGGTCCCACTGAGTTGAACGGAGTGGAGGACACACATGGACGTTTGGCGTTCCATTCAAATGGAGAGTACAGGACCCCATTCTCATGATCGGTGAAGACCCTCACTGATCAGACACTTATCCCCTACCCTGCGTCTAGGGTATAAGTTGTCTTAATCGGACAACCCCTTTAACCTAAGCACAAACACAATCCGTTATATTGGCGAAACTAGAGATTGCTGCAACCGTAAAAAGTTCATGTGCAGCATACACTCACTTCTGTTACATCTGCCTCACCAACAACTGGGGGCGACCAGCGCTGCCTGCCTCGCAGCTTGAGAAGCACAGATACATAACATAGCACTGGCCCTAAAGAGAAGGTGCCCGTAGGCATGAGCCCAGTCACTTCCCATTTACCTCAATGGAGACTGAAATATAAAGCAGTGTTATTTTGATTCATCGAATCACCGCACACCCACACGAAGGGGAAATGGATGCATATAATATGCTACCCGTATCAATATTGTATGGAAAATGCTTCGCAGATCAAGTGCGGTTTTCAGGATTCTCTTCATATTAGGCCTCATTCAGATGGCGTAATGCGGGTGCATTTTGTCATTCGTATTACAGCCGCAAATGGTGGACTGACCTTGGGTCTAATGATCCAAACTTGTAGCACCACAGATCTCCACAATACTGTTAGTTGGGAGTGGTCAGGCCAGGATAGGCGACTGCGATACGAATACTTTCATGCAGCCCCATTACACCGTCTGAGGCCTCACACGCCCTCCTTGACCCAGGCTATGTTGGGGATACCTGAGGATCAGACTTAAACACGTCAAGATAAAAGAATAAATACCTTGTCCGTTCTTCTGCTTTTTCTGCCCCTGCTTTTTCTTGGGTGCAGTAGTATCAGTAGGCGGTGGTGGTGGCGGCGTCGGCTGCTTGGTTACAGGCACCGGTTCTGGTTTCTTCACGGGAGTCTTCGTCCCATTGACTTCTTTGTTGACATGCTCCTCCACCGCCGGCTTAGCCTGCTTCTTGTCCTTCTTCTTCCGCTCTCTTACATTGGTAGAGTTCTCCGCCGGGATGACAGAAGCGGGGACGACGTGTTCTTCTTCGCTGGACAAAGCGTCTCCCAGGTCAAAGTCCCGGGTGGCCGCTTCGGAATCGGACTCGTGAAGGTTCCCGTTTTGGGTTTCTTTTTTCTTGTTCTTTTTTTTGTCCGTTTTCTTTTTGTCTATCTTGGCGGGGGGGAGTTTCAGGTCCTTCTTCTGTTTTGCAAGAACCTCGTCGTAGGAAGTCTCTTTCATGAAGAGGCAGAAGAAGAGGACACTGACAAGGATGACCACCAGTGGGACCAGGATAAGAAAATGCTCGTAAAACTCCATTGTGCTTTCTTTAACGTTGTGCAGGTCTTCTTTCTACAAGACACAAAAAAATAAAATAATAAAAGCTAAGAATATTAAAAAGTGGGAGACAAACAAGAGATACCGAGACATAATTCATCCTGAAAAGTCACTACAGCCAGAACGGGGGTCCCCGACCTCCGTCCCACATTGGTGAGCTGTTGACACAACTCCAATAGAAATGAATGGGGGAAGAGCCACTGACACGTACGGTCACCTCGCCATTCATTCCCTGCCTGGATACCGCGGCCTGTGGCTGCCTTTCCGGGTGCAACGGGGGTCTATTATACATTTATGGCATATCCATATTATGGCATAAGGCAGAACTACCCCTTTAAGGCTCTGTGCACACTGGTACTACAAGCCTCCCTTGCAATACCTAAAGCAATGGCGCACGTGTGAGAACGAAGGGCCAGGCAAGATTACATCGCCAGCCTGGCCCGTCACTCACAGCTAAGGGACGGTGCTATAAACGATAAAGGGCAGAGCTTTGGGTGCAACAAGGTGCGAGGGTGCCACCCTCGGTGCACCAACAGCAACAGGATCAAGCTGCCCCTGTGTTAACGCGCGTGATTCGCTTCAGTTATTGGTGCATGCACAGCACAGCCCTGGGGCACGATATGGGGCACCAGGGCTGTGCTGCACGTTCGCCAATTCCCAAAGCGATGGCGCACACGTGAGAACACAGGGCAAGGCGAGATTACATTGCTTGGCTATGTCACTCACAGCTTGGGGGGGGGGGGGGGAGACCATTCTGGACAAAGGAGCGTGTCCCAGAGGTGGGATCCACACCTAACTGACATTTAGAGATATCCCATAAATGTCCCAGAGGGGACAACCGTTTGAGGTATCTATACACATTAGACGAAAGCCAGCTAAACGCAGATTTTGGCATAAGTGGCCAACCGTGTAATGGTTGGGGGCATCCCGTGCAATGCGGGCACATATGAACATGGGACCAACACAGATGTCTTCAGCTGCCAAGCGCACATGTAACAGGTCAGACAGTGTCATAGGGACAAAACTGCTGACAGATGTCCTTTAAAAAAATGTATATTAAGTTCTGAGTATTATTGCCAGAGGCAGAAATTTAAAAAATTGTAAAATTAAAAAAATAATAATTTACAACCCATCACACTGAAGGGCAGAACAAAAGTGCTTTTTACTATTCCGTGCGACTAACAGAATAAGCAGAGCTGTGATAACCCGCGCGCTGACTGACCTAAGCCTGCTTATAAAGGATAACCCCTTCATGCCGCTCTGCACTCCATGAACCCGACAGCTCGGACTCCTACCCACGACGTCAGACCATCACCAGCCATCTTCTTCATTATACCCAGACGCCTCTCATTTGCCCGTCCCTACCTCTAAATTAATAGAAGTATATATAATCTAAATCTGGACAGCGGAGAAGGAAAATGCAGGGTCATTACATAGAAACCTCGGGGCCTTATGTGAGGGACTATTTTCCTATGCTAAATGCAATACATCCGGGGAGATGCAGGTGTTTGACTCGTGAGCTGCTGCCCACCCACAGAATGGGAAGAAAGTCAACCAAATTTATGGGTTTAAAAAAAAAAAACAACAACAACAACAACAACACACACACACGGTGTTGTCCGGACTTTTTCATATTGATGACCTATCCTCAGGACAGGT